>NC_135819.1:77407682-78607682 GCF_964213995.1 Mustelus asterias | reverse complement strand
TTACCATGGCTATTCTCCTAACCTACACATCCTGGACACTAAGGGGTAATTTAGCATGGCCAATCCACCTAACCTAGAGTTCCTTGGATACTGAGGGGCAATTCAGCATGGCCAATCCACCTAACCTACACATCTTTGGAGTGTGGGAGGAAACCGGAGCACCCGGAGGAAAACGCACGCAGACACGGGGAGAATGGGAAACTCCACATAGACAGTCAAGGCTAGAATTGAATCTGGGTCCCTGACGCTGTGAGGCAGCAGTGCTAACCACTGTCCCACTAAGAATGCTCAGTTGTATAAACGATGTTATCTCCTGTTGTCAAAAAGATGTTCATTTCAGGAATCAGAAAATTTACTTTAATTCCAGTCCCCTAAGCTACGGGAGTCCTGGCACTGTGATTTATCATGTGATTTTACAAACTCTCTTGGAGCTGCCTGGCATTATTCCATCAGCTGGTTGGGTCTTGTGTTCTGACGTGTTAAGGAATGCCCAGCTCAGAGCTAGCAACTGCTTTGAGCAAGGGGAAGTCTGAGGGTCTAAGGGAGAGCCAACTGGGTAGGGGGCAACCTTACCAGGGTAGGTGAGCGCCGCAGAGGCAGAGGGCGAGTGGGAGGGCACCACAAGGTAGAGGCGCTCACGGAAGGGCCCAAATAGCAGAGGAAAACTGTTGATGGTGTCAGTCTGGAGGGGGAACAACTCCACATGAATATCGCTGAAAAGAGACATGTTGCTGAAGTTTTTCACTTTGCACTCATCAGGACAAATCCAAGAATTCCAAATTTTAAACAAACTTAATTAATACTACAGGAGAAAAGGATACTGATTGAATCCTTACAGTGCTGAAGGAAGCCATTCGGCCCAACAAATCTGCACCGACCACAATCCCATCCAGGCTTTATCCCTGTAACCCCATGCATTTATCCTAGAAAGGAGCCCTGCCAGTAAGGGGCAATTTAGCACGGCCAATGCACCTAACCTGCATGTCTTTGGACAGTGGGAGGAATCCGGAGGACCCGGAGGAAACCCACGCAGACACGGGGAGAATGCGCAAACTCCACACAGTCACCCAAGGCTGGAATTGAACCTAGGCCCTTGGTGCTGTGAGGCAAGAGTGCTAACCACTGTGCCACCGTGCCGTCCCCTGGTTGGCACTTTGACTCTGTCCAAGGCATTGTCATGGAGAAAGTATTGTGGAGCTAAAGGCTTCTTGTACTGCTGGGTAATTTAAATAAAGGTTTCAAGTCTCGAATGTATCTTGTTAGTTTGCAGAGAACGCTTCCCTGTGGATGAAGGTGTGTCGCTTCTAGTGAGCTTGCTGTTCATTGAGGCCATACAAATCTTCATTGCCTGTTTGTCTCCATCCAGTGTGTTCCGGATTGCAGTAACAGCCTGCCCGGTGTAACTCCTCCAGAGTTATGGGGGACATCCTGATGGAGTTTTCCCAGCCAATTTGCCTCCTAACCCACCCCCAATGGCCAGGAGAATTCAGGCCAGTAAGGGTTTCTCTCTCTCCACAGGTGCCGCTGGAGTTGCTGACTATTCCCAGAATTTTGGATTTCTGTTTTTCCAGATTTCCAGCATCCACGGCTCCCCTGTTCCTGATTACCTGTCGGCAATGCCGAAGGACACGATTGATGTGTCTTTTGGGTCAATCAGCCAGACTCTTGTGGGCCCCATCTCGCCACCCTGGTAAGGGCCTCTGGTGGGAGACACTGAAGGGCTGCCAAAGACCGTGGACGCACAGCCCACTCCTTGGAATCATTGGTAGGAGATGAGACAGAGAGAAAATCTTTGCCCCGGGAAATGTAATCTCTTAATAACAAAAACAGAAAATGCTGGAAAATCTCAGCAGGTCTGACAGCATCTGTGGAGAGGGAATAGAGCCAGCGTTTCGAGTCTGGATGACCCTTCGTCAGACAACAGCAACTCTGACGAAGGGTCATCCAGATTCAACGTTGGCTCTATTCTCTCTCCACAGATGCTGTCAGACCTGCTGAGATTTTCTAGCATTTTCTATTTTTGTTTCAGATTCCAGCATCCGCAGTATTTTGCCTTAATCTCTTAATAAGGTTGACAACATTGAGAAGAAGTTCTGATGCTGTTAGAACCGTAACAGAAAACAAGCATTGGGAGGGAAGTGGGTAAATTGACAATAACAAGGCTTGATTATTGTCCAGCAAGTGGCATTAATTGGAATAAGATTGTGTACTCCAGACTAAGAAAATAAACCAAACTGAACTCCGCCAGTCTGGAAGTCTCGCCTGTTGACACTAAGTTCAGGCTGTACGAATTTACCTGGTGGTAACATTCCGCTTCCAGATAAATCAAATAAATTCTGACAGAAGTCATCAGGAATCAGGTTAGCTAAAGGCTAATGTAAGAAATATTTTATATGTTGCTGCTAAAAATAGAACAGTAAAAGCCACACTGTCACAAAAAAATCTTAAAGCAGATCGGAGATCTGGACAGCATGTAGAGACAGGGCAGATGTAATGTTACTTTGCACTGACAGCAGGTCATTTCAATGAGGACTTAGTAGGGAAACTGCCCAGTGGCATTCAACTAGTGAGGAATTAAATCCTTTCACTCCATAATAAGTCCGCTCTCGAAACTGATCTGAATCACCTATTAAACCTTCCTCATGAAGCTGTATCAGAATCCTTAAGACCAGGGGTTGGTACCATCACTCTGTGCTGTGATCAGTCAGCTATCCGTTACAGGCAGATTGTTTGGAACAACTTTGGTATTTTTCGATTAATCCCAGGAAGATTCAGGACAGGGGAGGTGGTGGCATAGCGGTATTGTCGCTGCACTAATGATCCAGAGACCCAGGGTAATGCTCTGGGGACCCAGGTTCGAATCCCACCATGGCTGATGGTGAAATTTCAATTCAATAAAAAATAAATTGGAATTAGAAGTCTAATGATGACCATGACACCATTGTCAATTGTCAGAAAAACCCATCTGGTTCACTAATGTCCTTTAGGGAAGGAAATCTGCCGTCCTTACCCCGTCTGCCCGATCTAACTCCAGACCCACGGCAATATGGTTGACTCTTAACTGCCCTCAGGGATGGGCAATAAATGTTGGCCCAGGCAGCGATGCCCACATCCCATGAATGAATAAAAGCCTCACTGTTCCAGTGTAAGAGACTGATTTCTTCAACAGCATCTTTGAAATGTGCGCACACTCTGACACCTAGACAACACGTAGGAACACCACCAGGTTCCCCTCCAAGTCACTCGCCATCCTGACTTGGAAATATATTTCCTTCACTATCATTGAATCAAAATCCTGGAACTCTGTCCCTAACAGCATGGTGGGTGCACCTACACCTTGGGGACTGCAGCGATTCAAGAAGGCAGCTCATCACCACCTTGTCAAGGGCAATTAGGGCTGGACAACAAATGCCGATCTGCTCTGTGACGGCTGCATCCAGTGACTGAATAAATACTAATATTTCCTCAATTCTATTTTCCACAACAGGAAAAAGTCCATGATTCACAAAGAATGAGTTCACATTGCCCAAATGTTCTGAACTTATAGAATCTTAGAATCCCGACAGTGCAGAAGGAGGCCATTTGGCCCATCGAGTCTGCACCGCCTATAATCTCACCCAGGCCCTATCCCCACAACCCCGTGCATTTACCCTAGCTTGTCCTCCTGATGCTAAGGAGCAATTTAGCATGGCCAATCCACCTAACCCACACATCTTTGAAGTGTGGGAGGAAACCAATGCAGACATGGGGAGAATGTGTAGACTCCACATAGACAGTCACCCAAGGCCGGAATTGAACCCAGGTCCTTGGTTCTGTGAGGCAACAGTGCTAACCACTGTGCCAATTGACTTTCACCAATGTTAAAAATATTCTAGACTTATACAAGTAACAACAATTTGCATTTACATTAAACCTTTAACACAGAAAATCTCCCAAGATGCTTCACAAAGGAGAGGAGGATTGAGAGAATGGTTGGTGAGATTTGGTGGAAGAGTTAGAAATGACAAAATGATTGGAGGGAAAGTTGAGTTTTGAGCAGGTTCCTAAAGATCCCGTGAAAAGTCATTGAGAGTGACAATCCGAGACAGGAGGGGTGAGGTGACTTATGACTCCGTCACTAATGGAGCGACAAAATATATGAGAGTGGGGTTGTAGGGAGAGTTGCAAATGTCAGAATTGAAGGGCTGAAGTGTGCAGGAAGATATACAAAGAGGTTGCAAGAGTAAGAGTGGGGTGAGATACGGAGAGATGAAGAGATGAGGTTAGGCGATTTTCACGTTGTTCATTGGCGAACAGAGAGGCACTGTATAAAATGCTGGCTCGGACACAGCTGGAGTACCGTCAGCAGTTCTGGTCGCTGTAGGAAGAGAGTCAACATCTTTTCCCAAAGGTAGAGGAGTCTAAAACTGGAGGGCATAGGTTTAAGGTGAGAGGGGAGAGATACAAAAGTGTCCAGAAGGACAATTTTTTCACTCAGAAGGGGTGAGTGGCTGGAACAAGCTGCCAGAGGTAGTAGTAGAGGCGGGTACAATTTTGTCTTTTAAAAAGCATTTAGACAGTTACATGGGTACGATGGGTATAGAGGGATATGGGCCAAATGCGGGCAATTGGGACCAGCTTAATGGTAAAAACTGGGCAGCATGGACAAGTTGGGCCAGGGGGGCTGTTTCCATGCTATAAACCTCTATGACTATGACTCTAAGGATGTGAATGGACCAGAAAGGGTGCAGAGGAGATTCATCAGGATGTTGTT
Organism: Mustelus asterias; assembly: GCF_964213995.1. Lineage (NCBI taxonomy): Eukaryota > Metazoa > Chordata > Chondrichthyes > Carcharhiniformes > Triakidae > Mustelus > Mustelus asterias. The sequence goes on along the minus strand of NC_135819.1, from coordinate 78,602,929 downwards.
TGGGCTGGAGCATTTCAGCTGTGAAGAGAGGTTGGTTGTTTCCCTTTGAGCAGACTAGGCTGAGGGGAGATCTCATCGAGGTGTACAAAATGATGAGTGATATAGATAAAGTAGATGAGAAGAAACCTTTCCCCATAGTACAGGGTTCAATAACCAGGGGACACAGATTTAAGGTAAAGAGCAAGAGAATTTAGAGGGGATTTGAGGAAAAACATTTTCACCCAGAGGGTGGTGGGAATCTAGAACTCACTGCCTGAAAGGGTGGTAGAGGCGGAACCTTCACAACATTTAAGAAGCATTTAGATGAGCACTTGAAACGCCGTAACATACAAGGCTACGGACCAAGTGCTGGAAAATAGGATTAGAATAGATAGGTGCTGAGTGGCTGGCATAGACATGATGGGCTGAAGGACCTCTTTTTGTGCTGTATGACTCTGATTCTATAACACTGCAGATCATCAAGGTCAGGAATGATGGAACTTGGTACAGGACAGGATGCCGAATTCAGAGTTTATATTTATGAAGATGGTACCCTAGCTGTTTGCAAGATGACCCGGATTAATGTTGTGTTGACAAGGCAGCTGATGGAATTTCAATTCAAATGAATAAATTCAGGTAATTAATAAAATCTGGAACTGAAAGCTCGTATCAGTAATGGTGACCATGAAACTGTCATCGATTTATGTTAAAAACCCATCTGGTTCACTGATGCCCTTTAGGGAAGGAAATCTGCCGTCCTTACCCGGTCTGGCCTACATGCAAATCCAGACCCTCAGAAACGTGGTTGACTCTTAAATGCCCTCAGGGATGGGGAACAAATTTTGGCTTTCCAGCGAAGCCCACATCCCATGAATGTATAAAATAAATGGTGGCCACGACTTTCTACTTGACAACAATCACTGCACTTAAAAATAATTTGCTGTATGTGAAAAGTTTTGGAGTGCTTCTGAGAGACATGATGAGGCTCAGTAAAAATGCAAATCTTTTCTTTGGTGATAAGGCATTCCTGGACAGCTCAAAGCATCTCTAAGCCCCACCTGGCAGTGAAAGCAGCAGTGCCAGGTGTAGCTGATCTGGGCTGAGGTGAGGGTTGTCTATGGAATGTAGGGCGGCATGGTAACATAATGGCTAGCACTGGTGCCTCACAGCGCCTGGGACCCAGGTTCAATTCTGGCCTCGGGTCACTGTCTATGTGGAGTTTGCACAATCTCCCCGTGTCTGCGTGGGTTTCCTCAGGATGCTCTGATTTCCTCCCACACTCCAAAGATGTGTGGGTTGGGCTGATTGGCCGTGCTAAATTGACCGTTAGTGTCAGGGGGGCCAGCTAGGGTAAATGCTTGGGGTTATGGGGAAGCGGGCCTGGGTGGGATTGTTGTCGGTGCAGATTCGATGGGCCGAATGGCCTCCTTCTTCACTGTAGTGATTCTATACCTGTTGATTATACCAGTATGATCAAGAAAGTATGGCATCCTGAGGACGGGTGATAAGGGAAGAGAATAAAGCTGCAGAGAGAGGGAGAGAAAGTGGAAACTCCACATTATCACTGGGAGTGAGGGGCTGCATTTTGCTGCAGATCATTTAGGAGAGAACAAGTTCACTTGGACTTGCCAAGCACATACAGCAACGTTAGCTCATTCCAATTATTTTTCATAGGATGAGTAAGATTAGGTTGTGCAAATAGCAACAAAATCTATTTTCATCCAGAACTGGAATTCTCCTGGAGATGAATCTAACAGTTAATCATTTTAGTTTTCACTGAGGGCGTTATTGTGCTGATCTTGCATCAGTTTGTGATGTAAAGTGTAGGTGTGCTGCCCACTGCATTAATATGGGAGCTGTGTTATTTTTAAATGTGTTTCTTGCAGCAATGAATAAGAACAGGCAGCGTAAATCACTAAGGCAGAATATGGATTTAAAAAATGTCTGGGAATTGGTGTGAGGTGCTGGTTAGGAGCATTGGCCGTGCTAAATTCTCCCACCCTGCTGCAGCAGGAGACTAAAGCCGGAATTTTCCAGGACACACCCCCGCAGCGGGCTTTCCTGCCATTGGCCACCAGCGGGATTTTCCAGTCCCGCTGAAGTCAGTGGCAATTTGCATGCCTCACCGCCCTGCTACCGGGGAACCCATGGCTGGGGTCGACTTAGGTGGGACTGGAGGATCCCACCAACTGGAAGGGCTGAAAAATTGAAGGGTTTGAATGTGCACCTCACACCCTCCCTATGAGCTGAAGACTTGGCGAAAATTAATTATGTAAATTAGAAATGGCAGCAGAGAGTTTCTGCTTTGAGTACAGACAGGGCAGCACAGTGCATACGGGACAGCACGGTGCACTCGGGGCTACCTCACAGCGCCAGGGACCTGGGTTCGATTCCTGGCTTGGGTCACTGTCTGTGCGGAGTCTGCACATTCTCCCCGTGTCTGTGTGGGTTTCCTCCGGGTGCTCCGTTTTCCTCCCATTTTCTGAAAGACGTACTGGTTAGGAGCATTGGCCGTGCTAAATTCTCCCACCGTGTCCCTGAACAGGCGCTGGAGTGTGGCGACGAGGGGATTTTCACAGTAACTTCATTGCAGTGTTAATGTATAATGTGGCAATAATAAATAAACTTAAACTACTGTGCTTAAAATTGCTGTAGTTCCCCCAAAACTTATTTGCATATTACTGAACATAGAATCTACAGTAAACCAACACAATTGGACAATGGTGTAGTCTGTAATTTTGAAAAGAAAATTTGGGCTAAAGAATAAATTTGAGAAAGGAGGAATTGCTGGAATTGGTTCATGAGAATGAGATGGGCCAAGTGGATCCAGTGTCAATAGGGGAACATTTAGGAAATAGTGATCATTGTATCATAGGTTTTAGGCTGGCTCTGGAAAAGGACAAAGAACAGAGTCAGAACAGCAATGTGGAGGAAAGCCAACCTCACTGGGGTAAGAATGTATCTGAACCAAATTAAAGATTGGCAGGCAAAACTGTATCTAACAATGGTCTACCCTTAAAGAAGAGATTGTTCAGGTACATTCGAGTTATATTCCCAGAAAGGAGAGAGTTAGTCAGGTAAACAAATCCAGAGCTCCCTGGATGATAAAAGAGATTGAGATGAAGCAGGAAAAGTGTGCTGATGATCGATGTCAGGTGGATAACACAACTGAGCAGCAAGTTGCATATAAAAGGTTCAGAGGGGATTTGAAAAAGTAAATCAGAAAGATAGAGTCTGAGGAGAGACCGGCAGCTAATAAAACAGGGAATCCAAAAGCCAAAGTAGGCATATGAATCATAAAAAGATGGTAAGAGGAGGAGTAATGTTATAATATAACCAACCGTAACATTGGTTACATTATAACAGATTCCAATGGTAACATGCTGTGAGGGTCAGCTGACCAGCTGACCCGGTAGACAATTTAACCAATGGCAAAATAGTGTGGTGACCAGCTGACCCAGTATAAATAGAAAGCAGATGGGGATTGTGGGGAGCTTGTGTGGCCCAGGGTGTGGCCACAAGCGTTGGAGTAATGAAGTTTCTTTATTAAACTTTTTCTTTGATTTACTTTGTGAAGTTAGTTTTTCTATTGCTGGCAACTGCAGATCCTCACTGCCGGATGGACAAGGGCCACTAGAAACTCAAGCGAATTTACACGTGGAGGCAGAGGGCTGAGGTACTAAATGAATATTCTGCCTCTGTCTTTACAAAGGAAGACGTTGTTGTCGAGGTCTTTATGAAAGGGGAGGTGATTTAGACAGTTGAAGGGTTTCAAGCTGATAAAGAGGGAGGTATCAGATAGGCTTCCCGTATTTAAAGTTGATAATGCAGCAGAATGGGATGCAACCAAGGATATTGTGGGAAGTGGGAGTGGAAATTGTGGAGACAACGGCCATAAATTTCCCATCTTCCGAGACTCGGGGATGGTGCCAAAGGAATGGAAAATTACAAGTGTTGCATTGTTCAAAAAAAAGTGTGAAGTTAAGCCCAGCAATTACAGGCCAGTCAGTTTAACTTTGGTGTTGGGGAAACTTCCAGAAATGATAATTCAGGAAAAAGTTAACAGTGACTTGGGCAAATCTTGGTTAATTAAAGAAAGCCAGCATGGATTTGTTAAGGGTGAGCCATATTTAAGTAACTTGCTTGAGCCTTTTGTTGAGGTGACAGAGAGGCTTGATGAGGGTAAAGTTGTGGATATGGTGTGCATAGACTTCCAAAAGGTGTTTGATGGAGTGCCACTTGTCAGTGAAGTAAGTCACGGAATAAAAGCACAGGAGGAACAAGGATAGGAAATTAACTGAGTGTCGGGAAAGGGAGAAAGGTTTATCGTGATGTTCCCCAAGGATCAGCGTTCCGACCCCTATTCTTCCTTATTTACATTAATGACCTGGACCTTGGTGTACAGGACACAATTTCAAAACTTGTGGTTGATACGAAACTTGGAAGTTTAGTGAAGCATGAGGAGGATAGATAGAGACAGGTTAGTGAGAGGGCAGAAAGGTGGCAGATCAAATTCACTGCAGAGAAGTTTATTTTGGTAAGGAGACTCAAATAAAATAAAAGGGGTGGGTGGGGGGGAAGTGGGGAGAAGGGGCAGAGGTACCTGGGTGTATCTGTGCATAAATCATTGAAGATAGCAAGATTGAGAGCACAGTAATAACGTATACCGCATCCTGCGCTTCATCATGGAGTACAACAGCGAGGAAGTTACGTTAAACCCGTATAAAACGTTGGTTCAGCCTCAACTGGAGTATTGTGTTAGGTTCTGGGCAGCACACGTTGGGAAGACAATACAGAGAATGCAGAAAAGATTCACAGGAATGGTTTTATGGATGAGGAACCTCAGTTCATAGAAATCATAGAATCCCTACAGTGCAAAAGGAGGCCATTCGGCCCATCAAGCTTATACCAACAACAATCCCACCCAGGTCCTATCCCCGTAACCCCACGTATTTACCCTGCTAGTCCCCCTGATACTAAAGGGCAATTTAGCATGGCCAATCCACCCAACCTGCACATCTTTAGACTGAGAGAGGAAACCGGAGCACCCGGAGGAAACCCATGCAGACACGGGGAGAACGTGCAATTTCCACGCAGACTGCCACCCGAGGCTGGACTTGATCCCGGGTCCCTGGTGCACTGAGGCAGCAGCGCTAGCAACTGTGCCGCCCTACATAGTTATGTGGATAGATCGGAGAAGTTGGGATTATTCCTCTTGAAGGGAAATTTGAGAGGAGATTTCATAGAATCCCTGCAGTGCCGAATACCATTCGGCCCATCGCGTCTGCACTGGTTCTCTGACAGAGTATTGTACCCAGGCTCTCTGCCCCGCCCTATTCCCATAACCCCATAAATTTACCATGGTCAATCCACCTGACCTATGCATCTTTGGAGTGTGGGAGGAAACTGGAGCACCCGGAGGAAACCCACCCAAACAAGGGAGAACGTGCAAACTCCACGCAGTGAACCAAGGCTGGAATTGAACCCAGGTCTGTGGTGCTGTGAGGCAGCCGTGCTAACCACTGTGCCACTGTGTTGCCCTGACTGAGGTATTCAAAATCATGAGGGGTCTGGGCAGAGTGGATATTGTAGAATCGTTGGTAAAATGATTGCCACTCTGAGGGAGTTACGGACAATTGTGCTTGGAATGGTGTAATTGAGGCACATATTGGCCTTTCACCATCAGGGGGCAGCATTGCTTTACTTTCTCACCCCTGCAGAGGACTTGCTCTGACTCTTTGCCTCTCAGGGGCTTATTTCTCAGACTTGTGTCTTAATTACAAGCTGAAAGTACTCCAGAAAAAGTTGTGTGGCATTTAAGTTGTTTGTAAACATGAGGATAATTTTAACCTGATCAGTTTGGTGAATCTGACAGCATTGGGTCCGTCTATCTGGTTTCTACCTGGCGTTACTGGGCGCTGTGTTGAACTGTATCCTGCCCGTTTCCAATCAGGCTGTGTGACGATTTGCAAATCACACTGTAAACATTTTGGTGTGAATATGCCTCAGCTAATAAAGGCAAGTATCCCATAAGCCTTCTTAACCACCTGATTTACCTGTCCTTCTGCCCTTTAGAGATCTTTGGACATGCACCACAAGTACCCTCTGGTCTTCTATACTTCTTGGTGTCCTACCATTCCCCCTGCCTTCCCCCTGACAAAACGCATCACCTCACCTAAGGGAGACCTAATAGAGGTGTACAAAATTATGAAGGGTATAGATAGGGTGAACAGTGGAAAGCTTTTTCCCAGGTCGGAGGTGACGATCACGAGGGGTCACGGGCTCAAGGTGAGAGGGGCGAGATATAACTCGGATATCAGAGGGACGTTTTTTACACAGAGAGTGGTGGGGGCCTGGAATGCGCTGCCAGGTAGGGTGGTGGAGGCAGACACGCTGGCATCGTTTAAGACTTAGCTGGATAGTCACATGAGCAGTCTGGGAATGGAGGGATACAAACGAATGGTCTAGTTGGACCAATGAGCGGCACAGGCTTGGAGGGCCGAAGGGCCTGTTTCCTGTGCTGTACTGTTCTTTGTTCTCACACTTTTCAGGGTTAAATTCCAGCTGGACAGAGAGTGTAGAATTTTAACCTGAGATTTATATTGCTGATAACCCTGTGACTCAGTGTAACACGATCATGTGTCATTGTTTCTTTAATAGTTTGCTGTGCAGTCATTCATTTTTGTGACTAAGATATGGAGATTGAAGCAGCAATTGAGCAGTAGCGTGGAAAATAATCCAAGCTGGGTTTGATTCCACCAGTTCTTTCACAATTTTATTGAAGTGGCTCGGAATATATTTTATGTTGTGGTTTTTGCTGAAAATATGAGAGTTTTGGAGAGCCCCTCCTGGTTCATCATCACATGGAGTCACAATGTGACACAATTTGGAAAACCCTCAGGGTTTCACTTCTCGTGAAAGGTCACACGAGTGCATTCATTCTGTTGGAATGCAATGTCTCAGATAACCCACTCTACAGTTCGCCTGAACTCCTTGAAAAACCGCACACCAACATTTTCCACTTGAGGATCCAGTTTGGGTTAGTGTGTTACTTTGCCCAATTTGAAAATGGTTTGGGGCGCATGGAACTGTGATATTGTTGTCATCACAGGAGCATGATCGAGGGAAGGGCAGGACTGGCAACTCAACATTCTAGGGTACAGGATCTTTAGGCGAGACAGAGGAGGGTATAAAAAGGGAGGTGGTGTAGCACTGTTAATTAAGGGTAATTATAGATAATAAATAAGGTGAACAGCCAAGGTCGTTTCCCCAGGGTAGGGGAGTCCAAAACTAGAGGGCATAAGTTTAAAGTGAGAGGGGAAAGATTTAAAAGGGAGCTGAGGGGCAACTTTTTCTCACAGAGGGTGGTGCATATGGAATGAGCTGCCAGAGGAGGTGGTAGAGGCGGGTACAATTACAACATTTAAAAGACATTTGGACAGGTACGTGGATGGGAAAGGTTTAGAGAGATATGGACCAAGAGATATACGAGCCAAGCACAGGCAAATGGGACTAGTTCAGTTTAGGAAACCTGGTCGGCAGGGATGAGTTGGGCCGAAGGGCCTGTTTCCGTGCTGTATATCAATATGACTTTATAACTCTATGAGTGAAATTTTCCCATCCCGCCCACCATGGGAATCGTAGCGGACAGGACCGGACCATCAAAGGTCTGTTGACCTTGGGAGGGATTTTCCAGTCTTGGGGCGAGCGCAGCTGGAAAATCCCACCCTATGAGTCAATTACTGCCACAAGGAGAGATGATATCTTGGAAGTGTCTTCAAATGAGGCTTTGTGGGTAGAACTCAGGAATATAAAGGGGGCAGTCACATTACTGGGAATGTCTTATAGACCCGCAAAGAGTCAGCTGGAAATAGGGGAGCAGATATGTAGACTATTTCTCTGAGGTGTGTAAGCGTAGTAATTGGGTAGTTATACTTGGGGATTTCAACTATCCCAATATAAATTGGGATGGCCATATTGTTAGGGATTTAGTAGGGGTGGATTTCTTGAAATGTATCCAGGGGAATTTTTTGTATCTATCTGTAAAAGGCCCAATAAGGGATGGCGCAGTGCTGGATCTGGTTCTGGGGAATGAAGCCGAACAAGTGTTCAGTGTGGCAGTGGAGGAACATTTTAGCGATAGCGACCACAACACGGTATGGCTCAAAGTTGTTATGGACAAGGAGAAAGATGGCCTGCAAAAGACGGTTTGGATAGGGAGAAGGCAGATTTGATTAAAATAAGGCAGGACCTGGCCAAAGTTGACTGGGAACAGCTCCTTGCGGGGAGGTCTGCAGCGGAGCAGTAGGGGGGCATTCAAAAAGGAGCTGGGGAGAGTACAAGTCCAATGTGTACCCTATAGGGGGAAAGGTAGGGGCAATAAGTTCAGGGAACCCTGGATGTCTGGAACAATTCAGGACTGTATGAGGAAGAAGAGAAAGGCTTTTAGCAAGTCCAGAGGGAGCAATTCAGCTGTGGCCTGAGAGGAACTACAAAAGGTCGTGAATGTAGCCCAATCCATCACGCAAACCAGCCTCCCATCCATTGACTCTGTCTACACTTCCTGCTGCCTCAGCAAAGCAGCCAGCATAATTAAGGACCCCACGCACCCCGGACATTCTCTCTTCCACCTTCTTCCTTCAGGAAAAAGATACAAAGGTCTGAGGTCACGTACCAACCGACTCAAGAACAGTTTCATCCCTGTTGCCATCAGACTTTAGAATGGACCTACCTTGCATTAACTTGATCCTTCTCTACACCCTCACTATAACTGTGACACTACATTCTGCACTCTCTCGTTTCCTTCTCTATGAGCGGTATGTTTTGTCTGTATAGCGCGCAAGAAACACTGCTTTTCACTGAATACTAATACGTGTGACAATAGTAAATCAAATCAAAGAATGTGGGAAGTGCAAGAGGGAACATAAGAAAGCAATTAGAAGAGCAAAAAGGGGGCATGAAAGATGTGAACAGGATTAGGCAGTGTCCTAAGATATTTTATAAATACATTAAAGGGAAGAGGATAACCAGGGTAGGAGTAGGGCCCATTCGAGGCCAAGGGGGCAATCTGTGTGAGAAGCTGCAAGACACTGGGTGTTAAATGAATACATCTCCTCAGTCTTCACTCAGGTAAAGGAGAACGTAGGTACGGAATTCAGGAAGAGGGACTGAGAGGATCTTGCTCAGTTTGACGTAGGAAATGGAGGGGGGGGGTGGTGGTATTGGAGGCTCTGACAGGCTTAAAAATGGACAAGTCCCTAGGCCCGGATCAATTGCATCCCAGGATGCTGTGGGAGGCAGGAAATTGCGGGGCCTCTGACACAAATTTTTACTTCCTCTCTGGCCACGGGGGAAGTGCCAGATGACTGGAGGACGGCTAATGTGGGTCCACTTTTCAAGAAAGGTGGTAGAGATGAACCAGGAAATTGCAGAACGGTCTCATGTCAGTGGTAGGGGAACTACTGAAGAAGATTCTGGAGGAGAGGATTAATATCCACTTGGAAAGACATGGGTTAATTAGGGAGAGTCAGCATGGCTTTATCAGAGGCAGGTCACGCCTAACAAGTTTGTTACAATTTTTTGAAAATATGATCAAGTGTGTGGATGAGGGAAGTTCAGTTGATGTAGTTTATATGGAGTTCAGCAAAGGTTTTGACAAGGTCCCACATGGGAGACTGATTGAGAAGATTAAAGCACACGGAATTCAGGGAAATTGGCGAGAGGATCAGGCACTGGCTCAGTAATAGGATGCAAAGGTTAGGTGGTAGAAGGCTGTTCGAGTGATTGGAAGCCAGTGTCCAGTGGTCTACCACAAGGATCAGTGCTGGGACCCTTACTGTTTGTTATAACCATAAATGATATAAATGAAAATGTGGGGAGGGGGGAAATGAGAAGCAAGTTTGCATGATGACACCAAGATTGGTCGGGTGGTTTATAGTGAAGAAGATGGCTGTAGGTTACAGGAAGATATTTTCCGGTTGGTCAGGTGGGCAGAGCAGTGGCAGATGGTGTTTAATCCTGATAAGTCCGAGGTGATGCACATTGGAATAAGAAACAAGATGAGGGAGTATAAGTTTATTGCAGTGCTAATGTAAGCCAACTTGTGACACTAATAAATAAATTTACTGATTAGCAGGACACTGGGAGGAACAGAGGATTCTTGAGGTAATTATTCACAGATCCCTAGAGTCGGCACAGCAAGTGAATAGGATAGGTTAAGAAGGCAAATGGGACACTTGCTTTCATCAGTTGTGATACAGAGAATTTGATTTGATTTGATTTATTATTGTCACATGTATTAGTATACAGTGAAAAATATTGTTCTTGTGCGCTGTACAGACAAAGCATACCATTCATAGAGAACGAAAGGAGAGAGTGCAGAATGGAGTGTTACAGTCACAGCTAGGGCGTAGGGAAAGGTCAACTTAGTGCGAGGTAGGTCCATTCAAAAGTCTGACGGCAGCAGGGAAGAAGCTGTTCTTGAGTTGGTTGGTATGTGACCTCAGTCTTCCCAATGGAAGAAGGTGGAAGAGAGAATGTCCGGGGTGCGTGGGGTCCTTAATTATGCTGGCTGCTTTGCTGAGGCAGCAGGAAGTGTAGATAGAGTCAATGGATGGGAGGCTGGTTTGTGTGATAGATTGGGCTACATTCATGACCTTTTGTAGTTTCTTGCGGTCTTGGGCAGAGCAGGAGCCATACCAAGCTGTGACGCACCCAGAAAGAATGTTTTCTATGGTGAATCTGTAAAAGGTGGTGAGTGTCATAGCTGATATGCCAAATTTCCTTAGTCTTCTGCATTAATATGAGAGCAAGGAGGTAATGTTGAAGCTGTACAGAGCATTGGTGAGGCCACAGCTGGAGTACTGTGAGCAGTTCTGGTCACCTCACTATAGGAAAGATGTGACTGCACTAGAAGGGGTACAGAAAGGATTCACCATGATGTTGCCTGGGATGGAGCATTTGAGCTATAAGGAGAGATTGGATAGGCTTGGATTGTTTTCTTTAGAGCAGAGAAGTCTGAGGGGGGACATGATTGAGGTGTATAAGATTATGAGGGGTATGGACAGAGTGAGTAGGGAGCAGCTGTTCCCTTGGTTGAGGGATCAATCACGAGGGGGCATAATTTTAGGATAAGGGGCATGAGATTCAGAGGGGATCTGAGGAAAAACGTTTTCACTCAGAGGGTGGTGGGAATGTGGAATGCACTGCCTGGGAAGGCAGTCGAGTCTGGAAACCTTACAACGTTTAAAATATATTTGGATGAGCTCTTGAAACATTGGAACATTCAAGGATATAGGACAAGTGCTGGAAAATGGGATTAGTGTGCCTTTAGTAGTAGTTCTTGTTGGCGCAGACTCGCTGTATGACTCTCTGACTAAAAACAGTTGCCCTTTAAAATCAATGGCATTTCAAAACTGTCTCCTGATTGTGTGAGGGCGTCCGGTGCTATAATGAAAAAATAAGAAATAGGAGCTGAGGGAGGCCACCTGGTTATGCAAGGAATCCACTCAGTTAATGGTAGGCTGTTGGAGAGAATTACAGAGCAAAGAGATCTAAGGGTACATGTTCATAGCTCCTTGAAAGTGGAGTCACAGGTGGACAGACTGGTGAAGAAGGCACTCGGCATGCTTGGTTTCATTGGTCAGAACATTGAATACAGGAGTTGGGACGTCTTGTTGAAGTTGTACAAGACATTGGTAAGGTCACATTTGGAATACTGTGTACAGTTCTGGTCACCCTATTATAGAAAGGATATTATTAAACTAAAAAGAGTGCAGAAAAGATTTACTAGGATGCTACTGGGACTTGATGGTTTGAGTTATAAGGAGAGGCTGGATAGACTGGGGCTTTTTTCTCTGGAGCGTAGGAGGCTGAGGGGTGATCTTATAGAGGTCTATAAAATAATGAGGGGCAGAGATCAGCTAGATAGTCAACATTTTTTCCCAAAGATGGGGGAGTCTAAAACTAGAGGGCATAGGTTTAAGGTGAGAGGGGAGAGATACAAAAGTGTCCAGAGGGGTGATTTTTTCACACAGAGGGTGGTGAGTCTCTGGAACAAGCTGCCAGAGGCAGTAGTAGAGGCGGGTACAATTTTGTCTTTTAAAAAGCGTTTAGATAGTTACATGGGTACGATGGGTATAGAGGGATATGGGCCAAATGCGGGCAATTGGGATTAGCTTGGAGGTTTTAAAAAAAAGGGCGGCATGGACAAGTTGGGCCGAAGGGCCTGTTTCCATGCTATTAGCCTCTATGACTCTAAGTTCAGTCCTCCCCTATGTGGTCTGTCCTGCACGGCGCACTGCCAGAATTCCGACATCGGAACTCAGTGAAGGCTACTGGTGATTTAAATGGACAGCTCCCTCCACGAATCACGCATGCACAAACCCAGGTCAGACTCCAGTCCCGCCCCCACCAACATGGAAAATGCTGGGTCCAGGGGTGGGACTGAGAAAATGTGGCCATTTTGAGGATTTTCACTGTGACGTAGGGGGAAATATTCCCATTTTGCCCTGGCATGGGAATCGTAGCGGGTGGGACAGGACCATGCAAAGGTCCGTTGACCTTGGGCGGGATTTTCCGGTCTTGGGGGAAGCACGGCAGGAAAATCCCACCCCTAACGTCTCTCCGTCACTGTGGAAATGTGGGTGCATGTCCCAGTAATACTCAAACGAGTTTTTCCGTGATATTCCAGTAGCAGTCCGTGAAGATTTGCAAATTGAGAGCGTCCAAAACAAAACCCAACTCATTGGGAACACTACTAATATTTTATTACACTTTGTACCAATCATTGGAAAAGGCTTGTTTCAGTTACAGTGAGTCCATTGTGATGATTTGAGGATTCCAACAGTTTGCTTCAGATTAAATGGCTTGGTGTTCTAGTTAGATATTAATCTGATGATCCAGTTAATATAATTGGATATTAATTTAATAATACCCAATAAAGCTCATTCATGAAACTTCACTAACCTAAGGACAAGCGAAGTATTGTGTGACTTGACCTGTTAACCTTTCCCGTCTTCACTAAATAGAAGTTTCTATTTTCTCATTTCTTGGTCGAGAAGCAAATGCTTTGCAAACGATTAGAGAGGCATTGGCCATGATTGCCTGGAGTGCAGCACACATTACACAACACACTGAACGTTCATTAAATAATTAAATAATTTTGTCAAAAACAAAATGTGCATTCCACGTGCTCCAATTTCCTCCCACACTCCAAAGGTGTGTAGGTTAGGTGGATTGGCCAAGGTAAATGCGTGGAGTTACAGAGTAAGGGTGAGGTGATGGACATGCTGAGGTACTCTGTCAGAGAGTCAGTGCAGACTCGATGGGCCAAATGGCCTCTTGTGCACTGCAGGGATTCTAAGAACCACGATCTTACTGAATGGCAGAGCAGGCTTGAGAGACCAAATGGCTGACTCCTGCTTCTATCTCTTATCCTCTTGTGTATCTTGTAGGAAAAATTGTCCTCTAACTCAGAGAATCAATGGAAATGTAGTTGAGGCCAAAACAATTGTGTTCTTTCAAGAAATTAGACATTGGGGCTAAAGGGATCAAGAGAAATGGGGGAAGGCGGGACCAGGATATTGAATTTGATGATCAAAATGAATGGTGGAGCAGGCTCGAAGGGCCTACTCCTGCTTCTATATTTATATAGTTCTATAATAAGGAAAGCTACAAGAGTACAAGAGTCAAAGGGAAAAGATATCTCGCTGTGCTGTGTCTTCAGTTTCACTTATTTCTCCCCTTCCTGACGTTGACTTGGTGTCTGCAGTCTTGTTGGGTAACAGAATGGTGGAAACGATAGCATTGGAAGGAGTCATTCAGCCTTGCAGAGTTCTCACTCTTTGAATATAGCTACCTAATTTTTCACTGCTTTTCCCACATCCAAAGATGTGCAGATTAAGTGGACTGGCCGTGCTAAATTGCCGCTTAGTGTCCAAAAATGTGTAGATTAGCGGATTAGTGAGGTAAATACATGGGGTTTTGGGGGTAGGGTGGGTAGGGGAGGAAGGGGCTGGGTGAGATTCTGAGTCAGTGCAAACTTGGTGGGCCGAATGGTCACCTCTGCACTGTAAGGATTCTATGATTCCCCCTCAAGCAACAACTTCACCTGCAATGCACTGTCTTTGCCTTCTATCTAATCACTCCCCCCACTTGTCTGTGTCATTCTGCAATCTTCTGGAATCTTCTTCAGTTTCTCACATTTTGTGATTTGGAATCATCAAGTCTTCCTCTTGTCCTATTTATCTGCCCTTTCCTCATTCTTTCCCCATCTTTTGCAAATACCTTTAAATTGCACTATGACCTCGACGTCAATAGCTATTTGTGGTGAAATATTCCTTGCTCCAATGACCCTTGCTGTGGAAACATTTTGCACGAGTGGATAGATGTTCTCTTGTTAACAATTTGTCAATGGGTGGAAACAGTTTTGGAAACCTTGCTTCATTCCTGACATTATTCTATGAGCAATTGCCAGTGACCTTTGCCCCGCTCCATTACCATTCCTATAACTGACTGCCCAGAACTGTTTTCAAATACTCCAGCTGTGGCCTTTAAATCAAGAAGATCCAGCGCCAGATATTTACAACTGCGGAAAGACAGGAACAAGGGCTCACTCTGAAGCTTTCAAAGTAAAACCGTTTTTCCCTGATCCTTTATTTAAGAAAAAGTTGTTTTTGGTATTCTTCCTATTACTTTACATACTACAGCTTTTACCGCAACCCCATGTGTGTGTGTGTGTGTGTGTATTTGTCTGTGTGTGTATTTATCTGAGTGTGTGCGTATTTGTCTGTGAGTGTGTGTATATTTGTCTGTGAGTGTGTGTGAGTGAGTGTGTGTGTATTTGTCTGTGAGTGTGTGTATATTTGTCTGAGAGTGTGTGTGTGAGTGAGTGTGTGTGTATTTGTCTGTGAGTGTGTGTATATTTGTCTGAGGGTGTGTGTGTGAGTGAGTGTGTGTGTATTTGTCTGTGAGTGTGTGTGTGAGTGTGTGTGTATTTGTCTGTGAGTGTGTGTGTATTTGTCTGTGAGTGTGTGTATATTTGTCTGTGAGTGTGTGTGTGTGTGAGAGTGTGTGAGTGAGTGTGTGTGTATTTGTCTGTGAGTGTGTGTGTGAGAGTGTGTGAGTGAGTGTGTGTGTATTTGTCTGTGAGTGTGTGTGTGTGTGTATGGAGTATGTGTTTTGTGTGTGTGTGTGTGTATGTGATTCTCCGGCTGCGCTCGCCGCAAGGTCGGGAAATCCTGCTTGAGGTCAATGGGCCTGTGTGCCATGGTCTGTGTCCCGTCCGCTTCGGTTCCCATGGCGGGCAGGACGGGAAAGTTCCACCCTATGTGCGTGTGTTTTTTTGTGAGTGTATGTGAATTTGTGTGTGCGTGAGTGTGTGTGCATGTGTTTGTGTGAGCATGTGTCTAAACATCTGAGTGTGACTATGTGTGTGTGCATACATTTGTGTGTGATTGTGAGTGCGTGTGCGTATGGGGTGTGTGTGAGCGAGCATGTGTGAAGTATGTTTGCGTTGAACTAATTTAATTCCCATTTAGTGCCATCCTACAAACAATATCAGCTGATGGAATGTGTCAATCAGTGTAACAATTATACTCCTTTTATTCAATCAAAATACTGCAGATGCTGGAAATCTGAAATAAAAATGGAGAATGCTGGATAAACCCAGCAGTTCTGGCAGCCTCTGTGGAGAGAGAGACAGAGTTAATGCTTCGAGCCCATTGTTTAATTCTAACCCTCTTGTTTTCACACAAAAGGTAGAGAAGGGGGTAGCTGCAGTGTCTTTAGAATAACTTGTCCCAACTTGTTAGCTGCCTTTCTCAAAAGTAAGGAGAAATGAATTGAGTTTCAGTTTAATTTGTTTTAATCAGTATTCTGCCCAGGGGAGAGGCTGTGGGCATTAGCAGTTTATTCCAGGTTGTGGATACTCTGTCATTAAGGTACATCATGTGACTTTATCATCGCTCACAAGAGATTAGACTGTCTTAATTTATGAGCTCCGGCAATATTCCATTTTCTATGTTCTACATATCACGTAGCCTTTTGTCATGTGTTGGCTCAAATTCCTCTTTTCAAATTATTTGTAAACTTTCTTCCTGTTTTGACTCATTGGCAATGCTGTTGTATCTACTCTTTAGCAATCAAGGTGGTTTTGATCATTTCAGAATCTGAGAAAGCCAATATTGTGGCAATTTACGAGCTGCTCAGATGAAAAGGAGTTTTTTTTTGCTAAGTTTGGCAATTGAAGGCAATTGGGTTTGTAACTTATCTGGTGGATTGATCACCGGTAGCGGGGCATAGTAGTTAGCACTGCTGCCTCATAGCGCCAGGGATTCGGGTTCGATTCCCAGCTTGGGTCTCTGTATGTGCGTTCTCCAAGGCAGCCTTCACGACACACGACAACGCAGAGTCGCTGAGCAGAGACTGATAGCCAAGTTCCGCACACATGAGGACGGCCTCAACCGGGACCTTGGGTTCATGTCACATTATCTGTAACCCCCATGGCTTGCCTGGGCTTGCAAAATCCCACTAACTGTCCTGTCTGGAGACAATGCACATCTCTTTAACCTGTGCTTAACCCTCTCTCCACTCACATTGTCTGTACCTTTAAGACTTGATGACCTGTAAAGATTCGCATTCCAACCATTATTTTGTAAATTGAGTTTGTGTCTTTATATGCCCTGTTTATGAACAGAGCTCCCACTTACCTGATGGAGGAGCAGCGCTCCGAAAGCTAGTGGATTTTGCTACCAAATAAACCTGTTGGACTTTAACCTGGTGTTGTGAGACTTTTTACTGTGCGGAGTCTGTACATTCTCCCTGTATCTGTGTGGGTTTCCTCTGGGTGCTTTGGTTTCCTCTCACAGACTGGAAGACGTGCTGGTTAGGTGTATTGATCATGCTAAATTCTCCCTCAGTGTACCCGAACAGGTGCCGGAGTGTGGCGACTAGGGGATTTTCACAGTAACTTCATTGCAGTGTTAATGTAAGCCTACTTGTGACACTAATAAATAAATAAACCAGGCTGATAACTGACCCCTCAGTAGGTCCGGTTTGTACAGTTCAGGGTGATGCTTTTTGGCTCCCTCAACCACTAGGGTGTCTATCCATTGTCTTCTATTTTAAATCTCGATGTAAATCCTTTAGATGAAGCAGGCACTCCATAAGAAGGGTTTGAACGCTTTTTGTCAAGGTAAATAGATTTCACACCTGTCTCAAGGTGTTAAATTATTTATAATGCAAATTTAATGTACATAAAAATGAATAGAGAGTAGGTTCTGGGAGAGAGTCGGAAACTTAGCAAGTTGAGTGGGAAAGGTCAGCCTGCCAGTAGGCCAGGCCTTTCTATTCATAGCCCTGAAGGTGGTATTGTGTTGATGTCTGAAGTCCAGTTGCTGCGGACATGTCCTACGCCTTAATAACTGGAGCTGTCTCGATTCATTCTGGGACTCAGCGAGATTTAATTACCTGCTTCATGTGATTTTTCAGTGCAACAGGACTTGCTTTTCCAGTGTGAAACCTAAGCTGTGTAGCCCAGGTTAACTCGAGGTCAAGAGATGGCAAAGTGCAATAATTAGGAATGGTGAAATAGGAGCAGATTTAATGGTTCCCCCATGCCCCCTCTGCTGTTTTCACATCAGAATTCTTGGTGTAAGTGCTATTCTTTGTCATGTCTTTGGTAGATTCAATCTCCCTTGTTTCTATGCAGCAAGGAGCTAATCCACTGAAAGGAACAGTTAAGAATTTAACGCTTAGATATATATAATTTTCATTGTGCGCTAACCATATGTAATTATCGCACAGACTGGTGGGATGGACTGGCCCGTAGTATTGTCTAGGAAATTGTGATCTGTGCTTTAGGACTTCAACTTTATCCATCTGCCCATCAATACTTAAAGTTTAAAGTTTATTTATTAGGGTCATAAGTAGGCTTACATTAACACTGCAATGAAGTCACTGTGAAAATCCCCTAGTCGCCACACTCCGGTGCCTGTTCGGTACATTGAGGGAGGATTTAGCATGTCCCGTGCATCTAACCAGCACGTCTTTCGGACTGTGGGGGGAACCAGAGCACCAAGAGGAGACCCACGCAGACACGGGGAGAATGTGCTGACCCTGCACAGACAGCGACCCAAGCTGGGAATTGAACCCAGGTCCCTGGCGCTGTGAGGCAATAGTGCTAACCACCATGCCACCTTGGCAGAGTTGTTTTGCCAACATATTCTTAAATTCTCTGCATTTAGGTAAGTGGAGTATTTCTCTGCAAAGTGTTGACTGTCGGGTGAAAGGAAACTGTATTTAAATAACTTGGGTTGCAATCTCTTAAACACAGTGGAGGTTGCCAGCCAGTCAAAAAAAGCAGATTAATTGGTGCATTGTCTTGTTTGTACATTTTGATAGCCCAAATTTGCTGCTTTATGGTCTACATAACAGTCCATAGAAATGATACAGCACAGAAGGAGGCCATTCAGCCCATCTTGTTCATGCCAAGCCAAATATACACAGGTGCCCTTTCTAATCCCACCTTCCTGCACCCGGCCCATAGCCCTGTAGTTCACAGCACTTAAGGTGCAGATCCAGGTACTTTTAAAAAGAGTTCAGGGTCTCTGCCTCCACCACCAACTCAGGCAGCGAATTCCAGACACCCACCACTCGCTGCGTAAAAAAGTCACCATACTGTAATAATTTGGTATTACAACACATTGAGCATCACTGAAAAAAGACCCATGTCGAAGCTTTTCCTCTAGCACTCACCAGAACACTCTCAACAATACGAAATTGTAAAGGGAACAACAATTTGTACTTCCTGAGAAGAGTGCTGATTGGTTGGCAAGCGGACTTTGATTGGTAGAGGTGTTGCCATGGAGAATGCACCAGTTAACTGATGACTGACAGTTAACTGCCAAGTATTTAAATTCAAACCTGGCATGTTGACTCTGGTCAAGGCATTGCCCCAGAGAGTGGTTGTCATCTATTTAGTTCACTTGAAACATGGGCAATGTATGTACGAGATTTTTCTGTCTGCAAAGAACAAGACCCTGTGTAACATATGTAGCTTCTAGCTTGAGAGAGTGTGCATCACTATTGCCCTGTCATGCTGCCCTGAAGAGTGTAAGACAAAAAGCTTTGATGTGTATTTTTTCAGCAATACTAATTTACTGCACATGAATTGCTTGGAAAGGCTTCTGAGAAGCACAATAAGGCATTATGTACAAGAGTACCAGAGTACCAATATCATGGGGACACCAGCATCCCAAAATGCAAGTCACGCAACATCGCGGTGTGAACATAAAATGCAAATCCTTCATCACCTCCGGGTTTAAATCTGGAACCTTCCTAGCGACTGTCATCACGGCAGCACTGCTCCCATACGGACTACAGGGATTCAAGATGATAGCCGGAATTCTCCGGTCTCGCACGGCCTGCTACTGCCGCCGGCGAGAATGGAGAATTCGGCGCTCAGCCAAATCTTCATTCACAGCAGCGGGACTGGATAATCCCAGCCGTGGGCCAGGTGGGAGAATTCAGGCCGATGATCCACCTGCACTTCCCCAGGGCAGCTAAGGACAATAAATGCCCTGGGTAGCGACACCCAGCACTTGGGTCAAATAAAATTCAAGTTTTAGTTTACAGTTGAATTCTCCACCTGTTTAGGTTTTGATACTTCAGTTGCATTTCTAATCGTTCACGAACCTTTTCCACCAGACACTTAGGGCAAGATATTCCGGTCACGCTTGCCCCAAGTTCGGAAAACCCCACCCAAGGTCAACAGACCTTTACATGGTCCATGTCCCACCCGCTACGATTCCCATGGCTGGCGGGACGGTAAGATTTCGCCCCGAGATTGTGGATTAAATTTCCGGTTGGTACGGAATACTACTGGAGTTCCAAACAAGGATGTGAACTTTGCAGCAGTCACCTGATTGAAATAAACTAACCCACGTTTCTGTTAATTATGACCCAGTAACTCTCACTGCATTACTGATTAAAAGTTGAGAAGTGAGGTTGGCTGGTCAGGAGACACCAACCTGAATACATTCCTGCAGTTAAAAAAGCTAATTAAATATTGTGACAAATTACAAGCTGTCAAATAATGTGTTTAGGGGAGGGTTCATCAGGTTCAGTGGGAGAAATTCTATAGATTTGTAAGCTGAAGTGTCTGGATTTAGATACAAAAAGATTTTTTTTTAAAGAGTTCAGTGACTGTCATTATGCAGGTGTAACGATGGACATGGGCCAGGATTCTCCGATCTCGTTCGCCCTGCCGCTGCTGCCAGCAAGATCGGAGCATTTGGCGCTCAAACAAATCTCCAGACTCCCAGCTGTGGGCGAGGTCGGAGAGTCAGTGGCACAGTGGTTAGCACTGCTGCCTCACAGCCAGGGACCCGGGTTCAATTCTGGCCTCGGGTGACTCTCTGTGTGGAGTTTGCACATTCTCCCCGTGTCTGCGTCCAAAGATGTGCAGGTTAGGCAGATTGGCCATGATAAATTGCCCCTTAGTGTCCCAAGATGTTTAGGTTAAGGGGGAAAGGTCATAGTAAATGCAAGGGGTTATGGGGATAGGGCAGAGGGGAGGGGCTGAGTGGGATGTTCTTTCAGAGAGCCAGTGCAGACTCACGGACCGAATGGCCTCTTTCTGCACGATAGGCTATCTATGGTACTATGGTAATTCTGGCCATTGTGTGCCCAATACAGGACCTTTATATTCCTGCACCATATTTCTGTAATTTGTTATTTTGTTACGGAAAGCTCACCCTCAAGGTTCGGTTGTGGTTCTAATTATGCAAAATGTTTCCATTGTTGGTTCTTGTATCCAGTATTTCTGTTCACCACATGTCAATGTGACCTACCAGATAAACTCACTTTCCCTACCTTGAGATGCAGTGACCCATGATGGAATGTATAGTGACGGGAAGCTGGAGAAAATGGACTGGAAACTCTGTTGAATATTAACTTGTGTACAGCTGCAGGAACCGTTGGCAGAAAATGCCCATATACACACAGGTCTTGACAGTACATATTGTATGAGAAACATTTAATAGGCTCAGAGGTAGCAGTGCGTCTTCACTGAGAGGATTGTGAATCTTTGCAGTTCTCTTCCCAGGGGGCAGGGGGCGCTCAGATGTCGAGTATATTCAAGGCTGAAACCGGTAGAGTTTCAATTCGAAGGGAATTAAAAGAATAGAGTGGGTTGAGGAGAAAGTTGAGTTGAGGTTGAAGATTAGACACGGGCTGGGATTTTCCAGCCCCCCCCACGGCATGTATTCCAGTGGAGGTGGCTCGCCATTGGCCTCCAGCGGGATCTTCCAGCCCTGCCGAGATTGGTGGCATTTTGCGTGGCTACCCCGTCCCACCACCAGGGGTCGCCTTTGGCAGGACTGGAAAATCTCACCAGTGGGAAGGACTGGAAAATCCCACCCCTGATCTTACTGGGGCAGCACGGTGGCACAGTGGTTAGCACTGCTGCCTCACAGCGTTAGGGATCTGAGTTCAATTCGGGTCACTGTTTGTGTGGAGTTTGCATGTTCTCCCCATGTGGGAGTTTCTTCCCACAGTCCAAAGATATGTGGGTTCGGTTGATTGGCCATGCTAAATTGACCCCAGTGTCAGGGGATTAGCAGGGTAAATATGTGGGAATAGGGCCTGGGTGGGATTGTGGTTGGTACAGACTCGCTGGGCTGAATGGCCTCCTTCTGTATTGTAGGGATTCTAAGATTCTATTGAATGGCAAAGCAGGCATTAGTATGGCCTATTTCTTACATAGCGTTTAAAGCATTTGCATTATCAGCTATCGTAGAGGATATGCAGCGACTTGATTTAGTTTCCATATATAGAACATAAATCTTGTATAATGCTTTAATAACAAGCGTGTAGGTGGTGTTCTCATAGTGAAGCTGGTACGATAAAACATTCCAAATTGATTTCGTCATCTAAAACTACTGAAATTGATTGAGAAAATGAAGACTCTGACTAATCATGGCAACTCTCTTATGAAATTTACCCACAATGGACACCAGCAGCACACTGATGGAGCTTTCCGGGGATATGTTCCTTGCTCAACCCTCAGATTTGGCTTTGATTATCAGTAGGACAGAAGTTTAGTTGTGACACTGTTTCAAAGCCTTCCCGGTGCCATGGCGGGGTGCAGGAGTTCGGTGTAGAAAGAGCAGCTCCTAAACCTCAAGGCTTTTCAAGTTTTCCTACAAGCATGTTCGACAGTTTCTCCAAAGTTGTGATTTTCCCTTTAGCATTGCTAAATATGGGGCAGGGGTTTGGGGTGGCACAGTGATTGGCACTGCTGCCTCACAGCGCCAAGGACCTGGGTTCAATTTCAGCCTCGGGTCACTGTCTGTGTGGAGTTTGCACATTCTCCCCGTGTCTGCGTGGGTTTCCTCGGGGTGCTCCGGTTTCCTCCCACAGCCCAAAGAGATGTACGGGTTAGGTTGATTGGCCATGGTAAATTGCCCCATAGTGTCAGGGGGACTAGGAGGGGAAATACGTGGGGTCAAGGGGATAGAACCTGGGTGGGATTGTGGTCGCTGCAGACTTGATGGGCTGAATGGCCTCCTTCTGCACTGTGAGGAATCTATGTTATCTGTGTTATGGGCCCCACCAAGGTTGGGACTGGAGGTGAATGGGGTCTAAAAATACCGGCGCTGGGGGTTGGGGTGGGGGTGGGGGAGCACGGTGTGGTAGGGGTGTGCCGGTTACCCAACATTGTTCATGGCATCGGCCATTTTGGGAGCTGCAGGGCTGCTGGGGCAGGCAGCCAATTAAGCTCCTTAAGAGTTACCGATAGTTAAAGGAGGTGAACTGGGATTTTCCAGTCAAGTCTTGGTACTTCCTGACCGGATCAACTGCCTGGAGGCAGATACCAAGCAGCAGGCGAGAGTGCCAGCACTCCAGCCAGGCCTACAGGCCCTCCCTGCCTGCCCAGTTTGCAGGTACAGCCTAAGCAAACCCAATCGCCTCCCTCATCATCATCATCCCTCCACCACATGTTCTGGTCGCTTTTTCCTATCTTATGTTGAATTTTTAAAGAATTGGGTGCTTGTTATTTCATTATTGCAGCCTGCTGCTTCCCTCTGGTAGGCCTCTGCTTGGACTTCCATCCTCAAGTGCAGCATTTATAATACAGCATTTAATAAATAGGGGAGCAGCAAAAATCTACAAAACGTTGACTGGAATGTGGGCTTGTGTTCATTAAATGTTTCACTGGAGATGTTCTGGAATTTCACAAAAATCCTGTCAATTGGAAGAGCAGAGAGAGGGACCCAAACTGACCAGTGAGCTGGAGGGAGGCAGAAAATCAGAAAACCGCGCCTGACCCTCAGTCCCTCCTCGGAGCAATACTTTGAGAGAGAGAGAGATTGGTGAGTGCACAGGAACAAAGTCACAAAGAAGTGTCTCACAAACTTTTTGGAGGTAGCTTCGGTACGAAATTGCCAACACTCTTATGTGCAGAATAGAAGATTCTAGAACTAAATTCTAGAGCAGGCAGAGTCAGAGAGCTGCCGTGGTCCCTTTATTCTTGGGCACTAGCACGTTGAACACTTGTCTTCCAAGCCCATGCTCCCCCTTCCTAAAGATGAGAATGAGGATGATGAGGCATAACTCACCTGAGATTCCCTGCGGCAAGATCCTGCATTACTTTGCTTTTTTGCTGCACACGATGTCACAACAGTTTCCAAAGCTTTTATCTTCCAACATGTATCAGAGAAGAATCATAGAATCCCTACAGTGCTGGAGGAGGCCGTTCGGCCCATCAAGCCTGCACCAACAACAATCCTACCCAGGCCCTATTCCTGTAGCCCCACGTACTCACCCTAGCTAGTCCCTGACACTAAGGGGCAATTTAGCATGGACTAATCAACCTAATCTGCACATTTTTAGACTGTTGGAGGAAACCAGACAACCTGGAGGAAACTCATGCAGACATGGGGAGAATGTGCAGACTCCACACAGACAGTGACCCGAGGCTGGAATTGAACCCGCATCCCTGGCGCTGTGAGGCAGCAGTGTTAACAACTGAGCCACCTTGCCACTCCATGTGTTGGCATCATATGTTATGTGTCTTACTTGAATGCAACAGCTTAAAAAAGCCTTTTCCTTTATCTTTACCAGCAGAGCTGTGACAACAGCTTTGTGGCTGGACCCATCCCTCGCACACCCATCCCTCGCACACCCATCCCTCGCACACCCATCCCTCGCACACCCATCCCTCGCACACCCATCCCTCGCACACCCATCCCTCGCACACCCATCCCTCGCACATTCATCCCTCACACACCCATCCCTCGCACACCCATCCCTCGCACACCGATCCCTCGCACATTCATCCCTCGCACACTCATCTTCAGCCAGTGCAGCTGCCATTATTGCAGGTGAGCCAATTCCTGAGAGAATCAGTCCCAAGCGGAGGTTTCTCCAGATGCAGGTGAGCTAATGCTGTTCAGGAAGCAGGCTGTCGGAGAGACACAGTTTTGGATGTGATTTGATTTGATTTGATTTATTATTGTCACATCTATTAGTATACAGTGAAAAGTATTGTTTCTTGCGCACTATACAGACAAAGCATACCATTCATAGAGAAGGAAAGGAGAGAGTGCAGAATGTAGTGTTACAGTCATAGCTAGGGTGTAGAGAAAGATCAACTTAATATAAGGTAAGTCCATTCAAAAGTCTGAGCAGCAGGGAAGAAGCTGTTCTTGAGTCGGTTGGTATGTGACCTCAGACTTTTGTATCATTTTTCCGATGGAAGAAGGTAGATGAGAGAATGTCTGGGGTGCGTGGGGTCCTTAATTATGCTGGCTGCTTTTCTGAGGCAGCGGGAAGTGTAGACAGTGTTAATGGATGGGAGGCTGGTTTGCGTGGTGAACTGGGCTTCATTCATGAACTTTTGTAGTTTCTTGTGGTCTTGGGCAGAGCAAGAGCTATACCAAGCTGTGATAGAACCAGAAAGAATGCTTTCTATGGTGCATCTGTTAGTGAGAGTCATAGCGGACATGCCAAATTTCCTTAGTCTTCTGAGAAAGTAGAGGTGTTGGTGGGCTTTCTTAACTATAGTGTCAGCATGGGGGGACCAGAACAGGTTGTTAAAAGTAAAAAAGTTTATTTATTAGTCACAAGCAAGGCTTACATTCACACTGCAATAAAGTTACTGTGAAATTCCCCTAGTTGCCACACTTCGGCGCTTGTTCGGGTACACTGAGGGAGAGTTTAGCATGGCCAACGCATCAAACCAGCACATCCTTAGACTGTGGGAGGAAACAGGAGCACCCGGAGGAAACCCACACAGACACAGGGAGAACGTGTAAACCCCACACAGAGAGTGATCCAAGCCAGGAATCGAACCTAGATCTCTCGCGCTGTGAGGCAGCAGTGCTTGCCACTGTGCCACTGTGCTGCCTCAGCATGGACAGCATTCGAAAATGAATGGAGATGAAGTAGCAAAGAGCAAAAGGAGGGAAGAGAGTTTATTCTTGTGGATTGTGATGCTGGGATGGTGATGAGCAGCTCAGACAAAAGCCTCTGGAGAAAGATCCTGCACCGTGCTCACATGCTGACTCATTTTTATGCTCCAGTTCAGAAACGCTCACTCTGGAGGGTAATGTCAACAAAGCCTCCTACATTGCTCTTGTCTGGAGATCTGTGTGGAGTTTACACGTTCTCCCCGTGTCTGCGTGAGTTTCCTCCGGGTGCTCCGGTTTCCTCCCTTAGTCCAAAGATGTACGGGTTAGGTGTATTGCCCATGCTAACTTGCCCTTAGTGTCCTAAGATAAATAGTTTAGGGGGATTAGCAGGGTAAATACGTGAGGTTATAGAGTAACCCTGGGTTTGAGTTGGTGCAGACTCGATGGGCCGAATGGCCTCCTTCTCCACCGTTGGGATTTTATGACTTTGGAGCAGTATTCTTCTATTTTCAGAGCTTGCACACAGACGTCGCCTTGCCTCTAACAGTCTGAGAATGCTGGAGAGAAGGTGAATATTTCCCCAGGTGGTTCTGAGTCAGCAATATGGAATTCTCACAGACACTCCTTGGTTGATTTTTTTCTAATACAGGAGGGGGAGGAGGAGGCGAGCCGGCAAGATAAAAAAGTGATGACACATAACTCCAGAAATCACTCTCTAAAGCTTCTCTCAGCCACGGACTGCAATTAGGGACATCGGTTGTAGCTGGAACAATGCCTCATTAATTTGCTTGGTGCTTTGGGAACACATTAGATGTGATTTTGGTGCTGTTACTTCACAGCCGTCATTCGAAAATGGGTGACTGCAGAATCCCTGTCAGTAAGGGGTGGAAATCTGCCGTAAATCCCAATTCATTGGTCACAGTACCATTCAGTGCCCAGGTTGCTGTGGAAATTGGGGCGGCACGGTGGCACAATGGTTAGCACTGCTGCCTCACAGCGCCAGGGACCCGGGTTCGATTCCCGGCTGGAGTCACTCTCTGTGTGGAGTTTGCATGTTCTCCCCGTGTCTGTGTGGGTTTCCTCCGGGTGCTCCGGTTTCCTCCCACAGTCCAAAAAAAAACATGCTGTTAGGTGCCTTGGCCAATGTAAATTCTCCCTCAGTGTACCCGAAGAGGTGCTGGAATGTGGTGACTAGGGGATTTTCACAGTAACTCCATTGCAGTGTTAATGTAAGCCTGTGACACTAATAAATAAACTTTACTTTAAATTTTGGGGTCTTGAAAGTGGATTTTTGAAATGTATTCTTTGAGGGGGTGTGGATGTCTCCGGCATTTGCTGCCCTCCCTCTTTGCTTTGAATCATAGACTCCCTACAGTGCAGAAAGAGGCCATCTAGACCATCAAATCCGCACCCAGTCTCCAAAAGAGCATCTTACCCACCCATCCTATCCCCGTACATTTAGCATGGCCAATTCACCTAACCTGCACATCTTTGGACTGTGGGAGGAAACTGGAGCACCCGGAGGAAACCCACACAGACACGGGGAGAACGCGCAAACTCCACACAGTCGGATGCCCAAAGCCGGAATCAAACCCGGGTCATTGGCGCTGTGGGGCAGCAGTGCTAACCACTGTGCCACCGTGCCGCCCCTTTAGCTGAGATGCTTACTCGGCAATTAAGAGTCAACCACATTGCTGTGGTTCTGATGTCACATATAGGCCAGACCAGGTAAGGATGGCAGATTCCCTTCCCTGAAGGACATGAGTGAAGCAGATGGGTTTTTATGGCAATCAATGATGATAGTTTCATGGTCCCCAATACTGAGACTAGTTTTCAATTTCAGATTTATGAACTGAATTTAAATTCCACCAGCTGCTGTGGTGGGATTTGAACCCGTGAACATTAGCCAGAGCGTTAGCCTGGGCCTCTGGATTGCTCGTCCAGTGGCCTCAGCACCACACCAGTCTGGAGCTGGTGTGTAAGAACACTGTGAGTTTGCAAGGGGGGGGGGGGAGCAGGGGGTGCTGGAGAGGGGATTGGCGGGGCAGGGGGAGGGGGGGGGGAGGTGTGGCGAGAGAGAGGGGAGAGAGATTTGGCGAGAGAGAGGGGAGAGAGATTTCTGTTGTTTTACATTTGAAGTTCCACAAGACCTGAGCTGAACCTGCCAGTGCTTCCAGCATCAAGCCATCACCCCATGCCTGACATTACCCTGGGGCATTCTCACCCCAGCAGTCAGAAACAGTGAGGGATGATTCCTTTTTCAGGCCAGTTGGACCCGCTGTGGCTGCTATCCAGAAGATCCCTTTGAGCATCATGTGGGAGAAGAAATCCACCTGTTCTGCATCGCCACCACTGAAGAGGTGGATATCCTTCAGTGGTGGTGATGCAGAACAGGCAGGTTTAGCTCAGCTGGCTGGACGGCTGGTGATGCACAGCAACTCCAACAGTGTGGGTTCAATTCCCGTAGCGGCTGAGGTTATTCATGAAGGCCCTGCCTCCTCCTGAGGTGTGGTGACCCTCAGGTTAAATCATCACGAGTCTCTCCTTTGAGGGGGAGAGCAGCCTGTGGTCATTTGGGCCTGTGGTGACTTTACCTTTTCCCGAGAGTAAGTACTCAGAGGTGCTGTTCTATCTTGCACTCCTGCAAGTGGAAAGTGGGAGGGGTGTTGACGTCACACTGGCTTACGACTGTGGAATCAGCACTCTTTTAATTTCCCCAGGTACAAACACACCATCCCCCAACTCCCACAGAAACCTCCCGAAATCCCCAGGTAACGAAAAACAGGTAGTAAACTAATGCTATGTGACTCAGCCTTTTTTCACTTCTGCTTTGTGTCCATCCAGGAAACAAGAATTCCCCCTGTATTAAACAGTCCGAATCAGTTTGAAATCAGACTGTACCTCATTAGTAGCATTGCATTGAGATGCTCGTTTGAAACTTCACTGAGATTTTAGTAAGAAATAGAAGCCAAAGGGATTTGGTGTGAATTCATTACAAATATTACACGCTTGGAGGTCAGTCTCTGCGCACGCAGGGGCACATTGAGATCTGCAGTTTTATAAAACCAAGTGATAGTGAATTTTAGGGAGACTTGAGGTTAAGAAGCATAGAAAATTGGTGCAGGAGGAGGCCATTCGGCCCTTCAAACCTGCACCACCATTCAATATGATCATGGCTGATCATACACTGTCAGTAACCCATTCCTGCTTTCTCTCCATACCGCTTGATCCCTTTAACCACAAGGGCCATGTCCAGCTCCCTTGAAATGGCCCCAACAGCTTTCTGTGGGAGAGAATTCCACAGGTTCACAACTCTCACCAACTTCTACAGATGCACCATAGAAAGCATTCTTTCTGGATGTATCACAAGAAACTACAAAGGGACGTGAATGAAGCCCAGTTCATCGCTCAAACCAGCTCCCCCCCCCCCGCCATCCATTGACTCTGTCTACACTTCCCGCTGCCGCAGAAAAGCAGCCAGCATAATTAAGGACCCCACGCACCCCGGACATTCTCTCTTCCACTTTCTTTCGTCGGGACAAAGATACAAAAGTCTGAGGTCAGGTACCAACCGACTCAAGAACAGCTTCTTCCCTGCTGCCGTCAGACTTTTGAATGGACCTACCTCACATTGAGTTGATCTTTCTCTACACCCTAGCTATGACTGTGACACTACATTCTGCACTCTCTCATTTCCTTCTCTATGTACGGTATGCTTTGTCTGTATAGTGCGCAAGAAACAATACTTTTCACTGTACAGTAATACAGTAACAAATGTGTAACATGTGACAATAATAGCTCAAATCAAATCTCTGAGTGAAGAAGTTCTTCCTCATCTCAGTCCTGAATGGCTTATCTCTTATTCTTAATCTGTGACCCCTCGTTCTGGACTTCCCCAACATCGGGAACATTCTTCCCGCATCTAGCCTGTCCAGTCCCATCAGGATTTTATATGTTTCTATGAGACCCCCTCTCATTCCTCTAAATTCCAATGAGTACATGCCCAGTGGATCCAGTCTCTCTTCATATGTCAGTCCTGCCATTCCAGGAATCAGTCTGGTGAACTGCCCTCCTACAGCATTGACCACACATGAGCCTTTTTGTCTATCAAATGTTTCTTGAAACTTGCACATTCTTTAACTGTTGAAAAAGGTTTTTCTTAGCATAAACTGGCAGAGATTGATTGTCCTCGATCCTGAGAGAACCTTGCGTTGTTGGAAAGGCAGCAGCTGGGTTATTGTAGCAAATACCTCATTGGCCACAATTGCCAGAAATCTGCTGCATCTGATCTTTGTAACACTTCATAAAAGTATACTGAAGGTTTCAATTTCTGCTGAAACAGGAACAACTCTGATGCAAATTCATACGGCCAATATTAGATTGTGACGTTTGCAAGTAAATGGTGCAGTAAAACAAGCAGTAAATAAGAATTACGTTTTTAAAGTTTATTTATTAGTGTCACAAATAGGCTTACATTAACACTGCAATGAAGTTACTGTGAAAATCCCCTAGTCGCCACCCTGTTCGGGTACACTGAGGGAGAATTTAGCATGACCAATGCACCTAACCAGCGCATCTTTCAGACTGTGGGAGAAAACTGGAGCACCTGGAGGAAACCCACGCAGACATGGGGAGAATGTGTAAACTCCACAAAGACAGTGACCCAAGCCGGGAATTGAACCCGGGTCCCTGGTGCTGTGAGGCAGCAGTGCTAACCACTGTGCCACCCCCCACCCTTAGAGCGGAAGAGGCCTGGTTTGCAGGAATTGGTGCAATAAGTTGAATTTTGTATATCCCGTTTACCTTTCTGTTTGGGGTTTGTAATCTATTCTAATAATATTCATCATTAATGCATTTCCCTGTGGATGTTGACCACTCTCATGTAGAATCTCGATGGGCCGAATGGCCTCTTTCTGTGCTGTAGTGTTTCTATAATCTCAGGGTCTTCTTTCTCATTCTCCAACCAGAGGCACATAGTTATAAAGTTCTCATTTTAAGTTTTATTTATTAGTGTCACAAGTAGGCTTACATTAACACTGCAATGAAATTACTTTGAAAATCCGCTAGTCACCACACTCCAGCACCTGTACAGGTACACTGAGGGATAATTTGGCACGGCCAAAGCATCTAACCAGCACGTCTTTTGGATTGTGGGAGGAAACTGGAGCACCCAGAGGAAACCCACGCAGACATGGGGAGAACATGCAAACTCTGCACAGACAGTGACCCAAGCCGGGAATTGAACCCGGGACCCTGGCGATGTGTCACCGTGCTGCCCTTTGAGTGGAAGAGGTCTAGACAAATAGAAAGCAGCTGAGTTGCAGAACCCTGACCAGACTCTGACTCACACAGGAACAAGCCACATCACAGCAATACACTGGAGTAAAATCCAAAACATGGGATTCTCTTTGTGATTTCCATAAATGAACATTTCGTCAGCTCCGCATCCTAGCAAATGTCTGGGGTGCGGTGAGCAGAATGTTCAGTTAAAGTGGTTCCTAGATAAATACACCAAGGGGTCTCCCCACGTCAGAAAGACAGCTGCAGCCAGTGTTGAAGAAGAAAACAAGCCTTCGTATTGGCCTCAACTGGGCAACTTTCAGGAAGTTCCAATGGGGAAAGCACACCAGGAGGTCTCAGTTATCAGTTTAAGTGGTGCAAACGATTGTGGGATTTTAGGTGCAAATTGTGGTCAGCATAACTTGACTTTCTTTATCAGGCTTTACCCACAGGTCTGGTCCAGGGTCACTGCTCACCTTTGGAGCTTCCCACGGGGAAGGATCCTGTTTGCAGGATTTGGAGGAGGTGATGAAAATAAATCTGGATCACTTGGGAAATCTTTGAATGGTTTTTGAAAGCGCTGATTTTTAACAATTTATCAACAAACGAGCAAAACAAAGAACAAAGAACAATACAGCACAGGAACAGGCCCTTCGGCCCTCCAAGCCTGCGCCGCTCATGTGCCCAACTAGACCATTCGTTTGTATCCCTCTATTCCCAGTCTGTTCATGTGGCTATCTAGATAAGTCTTAAATGATCCTAGTGTGTCTGCCTCAACCACCTTGCTTGGCAGTGCATTCCAGGCCCCCACCACCCTCTGTGTAAAATACGTCCCCCGCGTATCTGTATTGAACCTTGCCCCCCTTACCTTGAACTTGTGACCCCTTGTGTTTGTCATTTCTGACCTGGGAAAAAGCATCCAACTGTTCACCCTATCTATGCCCTTCATAATTTTATAAACTTCTATTAGGTCGCCCCTCAACCTCCGTCTTTCCAGGGAGAACAACCCTAGTTTACTCAATCTCACCTCATAGCTAATACCCTCCATACCAGGCAACATCCTGGTAAACCTTTTCTGCACTCTCTCCAAAGCCTCCACGTCCTTCTGGTAGTGTGAAGGATAACAGAAACAGAAGGATAACTTTGAAATATTGGTTTCCATAATTTAATATCAGACTACCCAAACATGGGATGGCACGGTGGCACAGTGGTTAGCACTGCTGCCTCACAGCGCCTGGGTTCATTTATATCTGTTGTTATCATTGTGGGTCTTGGTTGAGGTTGTTCATGGTCTGAATTTATAGATAATGTTGTTTTATAAGTTTATTTATTATTAGTCACAAGTACACTGCAATGAAGTTACTGTGAAAATCTATGTTGGTGGCAAGGCCATTAGTAAACTTTACCTCTTATTGAACATTATACTATGTACAGGCTTAGCACAAGGCTCGACATAGAACAATCTCTCGGCATAATTTGTTGTCATGTGATCCTATATCATTGATGACTTAGACTATAGATGGCATTTTCCAGCCATTCCTGTCAGCAAGATCATCGAGTCCCGCCAACAGAGGGTGGAAACAACAAGAAACCCTGTTGACAGCAGCAGGACTGGAAGATCTCTGGCACAGTGGGTAGCACTGCTGCCTCACTGTGCCAGGGACCTGGGTTCAATTCCGGCCTTGGGTGACTGTCTGTGTGGAGTTTGCACGTTCTCCCCTGATGCCTCACAGTGCCAGGGACCCAGGTTCGATTCCGGCCTTCGATGACTGTCTGTGTGGAGTTTGCACGTTCTCCTCGTGTCTGCGTGGGTTTCCTCTGGGTGCACCCGGTTTCCTCCCACACTCCAAAAATTTGCAGGCTGGGTGAATTGGCCATACTAAATTGCCCCTTAGCGTCCAAAGATGTGTAGGTTAGGTGGATTAGTCATGGTAAATGTGTGATAAATTACAGGGATGGGGTGCTCTTTTGGGGGAGTCAGTGCAGACTCGATGGGCTGAACGGCCTCTTCTGCACTGTAGGGATTCTATGAAATGGTGAATTGTCACCTTAGCCAGAATTTAACGCTCCCCCCAATGCGGATTCTGAGGTGGGGGGGAAACATAAAGTACTGCTCCCATCCAGACACGGTTTTACAGTGGGTGGATGGACGTCCTGAGTCAGAGGTGACAGGTGACAGCACGGCTGACATTTTGACGTAGAAGGCTTTCCTCCCTTATCAGTCTCCGATAGTTTCAATCCTGGAGCACATTCAACACCCCATTCAATCCACGAGGAGATACAGCCAATTCAAGTACACACAACTTGGATTCTCACACGGATTCCACTTAACTGCTCACTGATACAAAGTGTTCAAGTCCTTGCTCCTCAAGGAGCAGGACAGCTTCTCATTGATAGATCGATGCTTGCTGAATGTTATGGAGTCACCCTCTCCTATTTAGCTATTGCAGTATAAGAATCTCTCATTTTCCGCTGGTTTATAATGCAAATACTCTTCTGAGCACCCATACGTCAAAATTGCTGTTTGAATGTTATCGAAAGTGTCCTTCAGAATTATTTGCAAGTGTTTGTGTGGCTTCTCATGCCTGTGTTCTGTCAACGTTTCTGGGCTGTGCGCTTTAGGCTGTGAGCCAGGGCTTCAGCAATGAATCCAGAAAATTTTTCTTGCCCTATTTAAAACACCATGCAAATGGCTGAAGATGGAATCATGTGTTTGACATGCTTTTGCAACATTTTTTGTGTATCGCAGACTTTTGCATATTCGAGGCTTGGAAACTCTTGTGACTGATTCATATCATCACACTGCCTGCTATCAGCTGTAGCATCGACACATTAGCACATGCAACAGATAACCACATCCAGAAACCCCGGGAAGGGACAGTGTTGTA
This sequence comes from Mustelus asterias, assembly GCF_964213995.1. Lineage (NCBI taxonomy): Eukaryota > Metazoa > Chordata > Chondrichthyes > Carcharhiniformes > Triakidae > Mustelus > Mustelus asterias. The sequence continues at coordinate 78,569,367 of NC_135819.1, read as the reverse complement.
ATCATCACTTGTGTCTTTTATTTTAACTCTTTCATTTCTCCCCCAATTTTCTCTTTTCCTTTGTAGACCCTCTGTGGAATTTAGTTCTACAAGTCCCATATCTAATCCGGTACTTGGGTCAAGTGGTTATTATTGATCCATTGTTACGATTGTGGCTTGCTGGGCCGTTTCAAAGAGTTCCTCAAAGTCAACCCTATTCCTCTGGGTCTGAGGTCACGCAGGCCCATACTGGGTCAGGAAGGCAGATTTCCTTCACTAAAGGACACAGTGACACAGTGGTTAGCACTACTGCCTCACAGCGCCAGGGACCTGGATTCGTTTGGGCCACTGTTTGTGTGGCGTTTGCACGTTCTCCCCGTGTCTGCATGGGTTTCTTCCCACAGTCCAAAGATGTGCTGGTTAGGTAAATTGTCCATTATAAAATTCTCCCTCATGTAACCAAACAGTTGCCAGAGTGTGGTGACTAAGGGATTTTCACCGTAACTTCATTGCACTGTTCATGTCAGCCAACTTGTGACACTAATAAATACACTTTAACTTTAGCTTTTAACATGAATGAACCAGAGAGGTTTTTGCGACAATCCAGATGTTTAATGGTCATGAATACAAATGTCAATTTATTTCACCAGAATTATTCAATCGACCATTTTAAGTGAACATATAAATTGTCATTAGCTACCTGAAGTGATCAGGTCAAATAAATAATTCCTGTACACAGCAAATGCCTCAGTAAATGTAAAGAGATATGCACCTGACCAGAGTTTTCCAGTCCCGGCGTGGCAGGAGACGCCGCCGCAGGAGGTTCAGCAATCCAACCAAACATCCATCGACTTTCGGTGGAAGTGGATGATCCAGTGGTGGGAGGGGCTGGAAAATCCTGCCTTTAATCTCTCCACTTAAGACACATTCGCAATATTGTTTCCACCAGTAGGAAAAACTAGAACCAGAGGGCACAACCTCAGGCTAAAGGGACGATCCTTTAAAACAGAGATGAGGAGGAATTTCTTCAGCCAGAGAGTGGTGAATCTGTGGAACTCTTTGCCACAGAAGGCTGTGGAGGCCAGGTCATTGAGTGCCTTTAAGACAGAGATAGATAGGTTCTTGATTAATAAGGGGATCAGGGGTTATGGGGAAAAGGCAGGAGAATGGGGATGAGAAAAATATCAGCCTTGATTGAATGGTGGAGCAGACTCGATGGGCCGAGTGGCTTAATTCTACTCCTATGTCTTATGGTCTTATTGCTAGTCATGTTCAAAAGACAGTTTTCTTAAATAGGCTATGGCTGGAATTCTCCAGCCGTTCGCGCCGGTGGGATTCTCCTGTCCCGCTGGCAGCACACCCCTGCCCGCATGGAGTGACATGAATGTGAATTCCCATTGACAGCGGCAGGACCAGAGAATCACACCACTAGCAAACAATGCGCCACCTCCCGCTGGCGGGAAACACACGGCTGGGAGGCTGGGGATTTTCGCCCTATATGTGCTTGTCATCTGAAACGTTCAACCCCATGCATGCCATGGACCAGCATTGCCTCCAGTTTAATTTAGGGTTATATAGACGGTATAGCACTGAAGCAGGCTATTCGGCCTCACTAGTCCATGTCAGTTTAGGCTCACCTCAAGCCTCAAAGAACAAAGAACAGTACAGCACAGGAAACAGGTCCTTCAGCCCTCCATGCCAGTGCCGCTCCTTGGTCCAACTAGACCAATCGTTTGTATCCCTCCATTCCCAGGCTGTTCATGTGACTATCCAGGTAAGTCTTAAACGATGTTAGCGTGCCTGCCTCCACCACCCTACTTGGCAGCGCATTCCAGGCCCCCACCACTCTCTGTGTAAAAAACATCCCTCTAATATCTGAGTTATACTTCGCCCCTCTCACCTTGAGCCCGTGACCCCTCGTGAACGTCATTTCTGATCTGGGAAAAAGCTTCCCACCGTTCACCCTATCTATCCCCTTCATAATCTTGTATACCTCTATTAGATCTCCCCTCATTCTCCATCTTTCCAGGGAGAACAACCTCAGTTTACCCAATCTCTCCTCATAGCTAAGACCCTCCATACCAGGCAACATCCTGGTAAACCTTCTCTGCACTCTCTCTAATGCCTCCACGTCCTTCTGGTAGTGCGGCGACCAGAACTGGATGCAGTACTCCAAATGTGGCCTAACCAGCGTTCTATACAGCTGCATCATCAGACTCCAGCTTTTATACTCCTGATGTTCCTCATCCAGTTCGACCAGTATGATCTTCCATTCCCTTCTGTGTCACTCACTTATCTAAACTCCCCATAAAAGCACCAATACTGTTCACTTCAACCACTCCATGTGGTAACTGTTTGCAAGTTCCACTTTCTCACTATTTTTTGGGTGAAGAAGTTTCTCCTGAATTTCCGCCAGGATTTTTTGATGACTGTGTTATATTGGTGGCCTCCAGCTTTGCTTTATCCCACAAGAGGAAACATTCTCTGTATCCACTCGATGAAAACCTTTCAGAATTTTAAAGGCCTCTATTACATCATTCCTCAGCCTTTTGTTGAGAAGGGACCCAGATTCCTGATATAATTTAGTAGCTAGAATTTAACGCAGGATTCTGGGTGTGGTCTAACCAAAGATCGATACATCCTACCATAATATCTTTACTTTTCAATTCTATTCTTTTAGAAATGAACAGTTTAAAGTTTATTTATTAGTGTCACAAGTAGGCTTACATTAACACTGCAATGAAGTTACTGTGAAAATCCCCCAGTCACCACACTCTGGTGCCTGTTTGGGTACACTGAGGGAGAATTTAGCATGGCCAATGCACCTGATCAGCACGTCATTTGGACTGTGGGAGGAAACAGGATCACCCGGAGGAAACCCACACAGACACGGGGAGAACATGCAGACTCCGCACAGACAGTGACCCAAGCCGGGAATCGAACCAGGGTCCCTGGCACTGTGAGGCGACAGTGCTTAACACTGTACCACCGTGCCGCGTGTTTAATTTAACTGTGATATTTCATATTGAAGGTTACAGTGGCTGCTAAACATGCGCTTGTACGTGTTCCAGAAGGTGAAAAGATCACGCTGTCAGGATGTGTAGCTCAGGCTAAAACTAGTAGTCAAATCTATTTGGAAGAATTAAGACTACACAGAAGCACAAGATACAGCTTGAACCACATGGTATAAATGCTCATTAAAAAATATTCCGAAGTTTTCTTCTTTGGAATGTTTTGGACACTAACCTTTATAGATTTCTTGATATGATGCTTGTAGAATGTTGACGCAGTGTTCTTGTTTCAGACACACGTAACTTAGCTATTGCCTGAGGCATCACTGAAAACAGACCTAAAGATGAAATGAACTGATATTGCCCAGACAATAGGCTTCTGGATTGACAACTTCCAGCCAAGCCTGCTCAAAGTATACTGTTGTATTTGTTTCATCAACTAACAGGATGAGCTGTTAATTAATACTTCGATTATGTTTTATCTGATTAATCTCAATGTTCCTGCATCATTGCTAGCCTTTTGTATAATGGCCTTGTTGCCATGTTCTTCAAATAGCTTGACAGTCTTGAAACAGAATATTTGGCCCTGGAAATAACTCTGAGTAACCATTAGGCATCCGGAATGTTGCAAATTTTTAACATCTCAAATGTAACAAGAGAGAATTTCATGGGTATGGGTGTTATTGGCTGTTAAGGGAACGCAATGGCCTAGTGGTATTATCACTAGACTATTAATCCAGAAACTCAGCTGATGTTTTGGGGACACTGGTTTGAATCCCGCCATGGCAGATGGTGGAATTTGAATTCAATAAAAAAATTTGGAATTAAGAATCTACTGATGACCGTGAAACCATTGTCAATTGTTGGAAAAACCCATCTGGTTCACTAATGTTCTTTAGGGAACAAAATCTGCCGTCCTTACCTGGTCTGACCTACATGTGACTCCAGAGCCACAGCAATGTGGTTCACTCTCAAACCTCCCTCTGAAATGGCCTCGCTAGCCATTCAGTTATACCAGTGTTCCAAGAAGGCAGCTCACCACTATCTTCTCAAAGGCAACTATGGATGGGCAATAAATGCTGGTCAGTCAGTGATGCCCAGGTCCCACGAATGAATAAAAAAAACCTGGCATTCTTTGCCCATCCTGCTTGCTTTGAGAGTTGGCGATATAATTGAATGACCTGTTTGGCATTTCAGAGGCAACTTCTGTGGAATTGGAATGATATGCAGGCCAGACCAGGTAAATGTGGCAGTCATCATTCCCAAACGGGGATTAGTAAACCAGCTAATCATAGAATCCCTACAGTGCAGAGAGAAGGCATTGGGCTCATCGAGTCTGCACCGACAACAATCCCACCCAGGTCCAATCCCCGCAACCCCACATATTTACCCTGCTAATCCTCCTGACACTAAGGGGCAATTGAGCATGACCAACCAACCTAACCTGCACATCTTTGGACTGGGGCAAGGAAAACAGAGCATCCGGAGGAAACCCACGCAGCTAAACTTTTACAATAATCTGGCAACTTCTATTATGATCACTTTCATGGATACCACCTTTATATTTCCAAATTCTTTAAACTGAAATCTGTATCTCAAATGACCATGGTGGAATTTATACTCTGATTTTTTTGTTGGATTATTGGAGTCCAGGCCTTTTGATTACCAGTCCAGTAACATAACGGTAATGCCACCGTATCCAGGGGAACAAATACCAAGAATGTATAATTAGGTTTTGTACAATGTAACAGGGTTGTAGTGTTCCTAATTTTAATGAAGAAACTTCTGTAACATTCTCTAATATCCTCTCTACACTCTTCACCGCACTCTATGGACTGGAGCTTTGGCTCCGGTGGGAACATCTCGCTGGTGTGTGGAATAATGCCTTGGAGACATGAGTTCAAATCCCACCACAGTAGCTGGGGAACTTGTATGCATTCAATTAATATATTTGGAATAAGATGTCAGTCTCATCACTAATTATCAGGAAGCTACTGGAGTGTTGCCCTTTACAGGAGAAACTCTGCCTGCAAAATTCCAAGATGGTGCCGGATTTCTTGCAAGCTGTGCCCAGCATACCTTCTAATTCTATCTTTTACTCTAGTTCTATGCTTCTAAAACTTCATTCTACATTAAGTTGATCTTTCTCGACACCCCAGCTATGACTGTAACACTACATTCTGCACCTTCTCATTTCCTTCTCTATGAACGGTATGCTTTGTCTGTATAGCGCGCAAGAAACGATACTTTTCACTGTATACTAATACATGTGACAATAATAAATCAAATCAAATCATCCTTACCCAGTCTGGCTCCCGTGTAACACAAGATGCACAGCGATGACCCTCTGAAATAATCTAGCCAGCCACTCGGTTGTATCAAACCTTACAGGACCACCCCAAGGACCGCAGCAATTCAAGAAGATGGCTCAACACCAGATTCTCAAAGTCTGTTAAGATAGGCAGGCACTAGGTGCTGGCCTTGCCAGCGATGCTCACACCCCAGGAACAAATAACAGAAAAAAAGATGTTCCAGTTAAATTGCATCTATTGGAACTTTATAGACTTGGATGATTTGATTTGTGATTTATTCACCAGTGAGACAATAGTAAAGCTCTTTCCAAACCCAATTAAACACTAGCCCACAAGAGCCGAGTTACTGGGATTTCATGATGGAATGTCCAGGCTTTAGGCACTCCACTGTGTTATACAGTTGTATTTGCATAAGTTTCCCATTGCCAGCAAAACCAGCTTGTTTGTGCTAAGCACGCATCCAGAAACTGGCTACAAAGCAGATTGGCAACGCGGTGCCAAAGGTGCCAATTACATCAGTTTGTTCATAGACTTTTTAAAACTGGACCCAAATTAAGTGCACAGTTTGCTATTTGAAGAGCACCATGTTATTTTGCAGTTTAGTCCTGTTTACAGGCTCTGTGTTTTTTTGCTGTGCGCCATGGTATGTTGTTTACTAAAGCTGTGGGACCTATTAATAGTTGTTTTGAAAAATGTGTCCATATTTACTTCTTGTTATCAATTGTTTTTTAAAAATGTTGTGGATGATTTAAATGTGACGAGTTACAGAGTCTGGATAAAACTGGACAAGTTCTAATCGAGCAAAGTGTTGGGTTTTGCTATCCTGTCTGTGCTTATTGGTCATTACAGGTGGTAACAGATTTACTTAAGAATATGGGGCGCGGAGGGGGGTGGGGGGTGGGGGGGGCGGAGAGAGGAACAAGTAATTACAAACCTGCCAATTTGATATTGTGGGGAAGTTACTGGAATCTGTCACCAAAGATGGGGGGAATTTATAAATCTGTGGGACTAGATTCAATGAGCAAATCACGCATCAAAGTGTTTGTTGGCCAGTTTGATATTGTGTTCCCTCCTCTGGTCACTTTTCCAGATGTGAACTGAATCCAGTGGTGGCAACCTGCACATCTGCATTGGGAAGCCAATTAAGGCAGCCTGGGAAACAACTAGCAGCAATTTTCCCACCACTGTGCAATTTTTGCAGCAGTGTTTGGGCTCGAAGCTGTGTCTACTCCTCGTTAACTCAGAGGTGATGAGAGCATGGCGAGAGGTCAGAGCGGGGTGAAAGTTCAATGAATTCCGACCGTTAATGGCACAAAGCGGCAAGACTGTGGTCTTGTGCAGGGAGAGTTCTGCCATTAGCTCCGGGAGACTGATGTCTCTGAAAGACCTTGCTGCCACCCCTCTCAGCCTTATTGTACCTCCGTTTCATCCCTCCGTCCCCTGCTGCATTTCCCTCAGCAGCACCTGCACTGCAGACAGAGTGAAGGCTGCAGACAGAGTGAAGGCGACCAACAGGCCCTGCAATGCCATCTGTTAATTCATCTCCCATCAAACCTGCCGAACTTAATTGGGCAGCTTTATGGAAAGTTGAGCTGCTTCCGTGGCTGGGTTACAGGCACAGAAACAGTCCTGGTTTTTAATGGTAACTTTCAGAATGTAATGGAGGAATAATACAGCAGTTTGTCGGTTACCTTCAGCAAGTTTATTCTGCACCTAATTTGGCAGAGATACAAACTCCATATAAAATCCCTGATGTGGAGATGCTGGCGTTGGACTGGGGTGGGCACAGTAAGTAGTCTCACAACAGCTTTCGGAGCACTGCTCCTTCATCCGGTGACTCCGAAAGCTCGTGCTACCAAATAAACCTGTTGGACGTTAACCCGGTGTTGTGAGACTACTTACTATATAAAATCCCCACAGCAAATATTCTAGCTGTCCTCAATTTTACTCCTTTGGATGTTGAGCAATAACCATTGCTTGTCTTTAATAAGGCAATTAACTGAACCATATAATTGTCACAGCAGACATTTAGAACCATAGAATCCCTACAGTGCAGAAGAAGGCCATTCGGCCCATCGAGTCTACATGGACTCTCCAAAAACTAATCTTACCCAGCCACCCCCCCTCCAATGTCCTTAACCCCACACATTTACCATGGTCAATCCACCTAACCCACACATCTTTCGACACTAAGGGGCAATTTAGCATGGCCAATCCACCTAACCTGCACATCTTTGGACTGCGGGAGGAAACCGGAGCATCCAGAAGAAATCTACGCAGACACAGGGAGAACATGAAAACTCCACAACGGACCTTTGCAGTAGTTAGCAATGCTGCCTCACAGTGCTGGGGACCCGGGTTCAATTCCGGTCTCAGGTCACTGTCTCTGTGGAGTTTGCACATTCTCTCCATGTCTGCGTGGGGTTCCTCTGGGGTGCTCCAGTTTCCGCCCACAGTCTAAAGATGTGCGGGTTATGTGGATTGGCCATGCTAAATTGCCCCATAGTGTCAGGGGGATTAGCAGGGTAAATGTGTGGGGTTACAGGAATAGGGTCTGGGTGGGATTGTGGGTGGCACAGACTTAATGGGCTGAATGCACTGTAGGGATTCTATGATTCTATGATCCACACAATGACCCAAATCCGGAAATGAACCTGAGTCCCTGGCGTCGTGAGGCAGCAGTGCTAACTATTTGCTGATAAATTGACACCAACAACAAAAGATATTCTATGTTTGAAAAATTTAATTCCAGAGTGACTCGAAACTTGACTGGCTGTTAGTTGATTAAACTGAATGAACATGGATTTGTGGAGGGTCGGTCATGTCTGAATAACCTTGTTTGTTCTTGATGAGATTATTCAGGTGAAAGATGGGGGAGTGTTCATGGATGTTGCCTACCAGATTACCAGAAGGTATTTCCTAACCAGAGATTATAAACAAAAATAAGACCACATGAAATTGAAAACATTGTGAATAGAAGGAAAATTGGTTGGAAGCTGGGAGGCAGAGATAGGGGTAAGGGGTAGGTTTTCTCATTGGCAGAGTGTGACAAGTGGTGTTTCCCAGGGATCTGTGCTGGAGTCTCTCGATGACTCGGGTGACAGAACAGAAAGTTGCATATCCAAATTTCGAGTTGACATAAAGTTAGAGACATAGAATCAGAAAGTTGCAAAGGGCCATAAGACTAAGTGAGTGGACCAAGTTATGGCAGCTGGGGGGGTTTTAGAGTTTCTTTGTAAATTTATTTATTAGTGTCACAAGTAGGCTTACATTAACACTGCAATGAAGTTACTGTGAAAATCCCCTAGTCACCATATTCTGGCGCCTGTTTGGGTACACTGAGGGAGAATTTAGCATGGCCAATGCACGCAACCAGCACGTCTTTCGGACTGTGGTAGGAAGCTGGAACACCCAGAGGAAATCCACGCAGATAGAGGGGAGAACGTGCAGACTCTGCACAAACAGTGACCCAAGTTGGGAACGGAACCCGGGTCCCTGGCACTGTGAGGCAGCAGTGCTAACCACTGTGTCACCGTGCCGCACTCAATGTGACGTTCAATGTGAGGAAAGACAACTTGGAGTACTTAATGGTGAGGGAGGAGGATGTAGAGGAGGCTGGTGGACGGTACAAGATATAATCAGAAAGTGAATGGAATGCTGGGCAGGATTTTCCAGTTGCGCCTGCCCCAAAACTGGAAAATCCCACCAAAGGTCAACGGACCTTTGCATGGGTGCTCCCCCCCCCCCCCCCCCCCCCCCACAACTCCCCCTCCCCACCCTTGGTGGGCGAGACAGGAACATTTTGGGGTAACATATTCAGTAATATAGAGCCTTAGTCCGATCACATTTGGATATCTATACTCAGCTGAAAAGGTACACTGCTTTTATAGAGAGAGTATAGCTCAGCTTCACCAGAATTATACCAAGGATTGTGGAGTGTTGGATTGGAGGAGAACTGATTACATGAGCGCGACTTGTGTTCCCTTGAGTTTAGATGGTTGCAAATTTCTCTAATTGGGTTTTTAAAATGATTAAGAAGTTTGGTAGGATATATACAAATGAACAACTTCCTCTGATTGTCCGCTCCAAAATGAGAGGGCATAAACTTATCATTGCAGTTAGGTTACTTTGGATCAAAATCAGAAAGTCATCGCTCACACAATGAATAGTGGAAATGGAACATAAACATATTGAGACGGTCAATGAAGAATTCCAAGACGGGGTCGATATATTTTGGTAGGCAACAAAATCAATTTATATGGAATGATGGAGGGTAGATGGAGTTAAGATTCAGAATAACCAGGATGCAATCAAAAGACAGAATGGCCTCGAGGGGCTGAATGGTCTCCTGCTGTTCCTATGTTATTCCATGTAAATACAGTTGTTTACATGATGCAAGATTTTCCACGTGGGGTTCAGCTTTTTTTAACTTCAGTCAGCCTTGTCAGTAACACTGATGAAAGGTGCAGAGAAGCACGACAGTTTTTTGTTCAATCCTGGGATGTGGAACATTTCCCATCCCTAATTACCCTTGAACTGAGCTAGGCCATTTCAGAGGGTACTTAAGAAGCAGCCACATTGCTTTGGACCTGGAGTTTACACCAATCGACAATGGTTTCATTGTCATCATCTTTGGGTCACTGTCTGTGTGGCGTCTGCACTTTCTCCCCGTGTCTGCGTGAGTTTCCTCCGGTTTCCTCCCACAGTGCAAAGATGTGCAGATTAGATGGATTAGTCATGCTAAATTGTCCCTTAGTGTCCAAAGATGTTCAGGTTAGGGGAATTAGAGAGGAAATATGTGGGGTTTACGGGCATAGTGCCTGGAGGGGATGCTCTGTCGGAGAGTCAGTGCAGACTCGATGGGCTGAATGGCCTGCTTCTGCATTGTAGGGATCCTATGATACTCCTGAAGTCATTGCTTGGGGAGAACGTGCACAACTCCACACAGACAGTGACCTGAGGCTGGAATTGAGGCAGCAGTGCTAACCACTGTGCCACCGTGCCACCTGTGCTTTAGGAAGCAGGACAATTGAATGTCCTGAAAGAATGCTTTACTGTTTTGTGAAGGCTTCCTGCTCTTTTTAATAGCCACCCAGAACAAAATATTCAACAAATCAAAGTGAGTTCATTTCTGTCCCTATCCCTCTCCCTCCTTCTTTTGCTAACAAAGGTGTGAATGGAACTTGGCTTTGAACCTGTGCTCCATGATTCAGCCAGCACAGTTGTGCAAGGTAGCTGTGATAACAAGCATGGAGAAGTGACTCTGAGTCTCATGACATTCTGTGATCAAGGAGTGCGCATCATATTCCCGAGCTATAGTGCTAGTGTTACCAGCCTGAGTGATGGTAATGAGATCCAGATGATTACTCTACGATAAACTTCAGTGCCTGACTCAATGCTCCCTTTCAGACAACCAGAACGTGCACACATGCATGTAGCAGTGCAGACACGCCCTCACTCTCTCTGTCTCTCCTGGAGAATCAGGAAATTAGTTGCTGACCATTGCAATGAAAACCCTCCAATGTTAACCCTCCTGCCACAGGTTTCGTTTGCCCTGTCTGATGATCAGGAACAAAAGTTTCAAGAGTTTTAGAAGGAGGTAGCGAGAGGAATAAAATAGCATTTGTCTGGCGACACAATGTTGATTCAAGTGACATCAGGATTTCCGTGCCGTACACTGCAACAAACAGGCAACTTGTTTTAAACTATATGTGCAGTTGGCTCAGTGCACAGGTTAGAAATCCAGAGAGCTGAGGATGCAAAGGGGAGATTTAATCGAGTGGTGAAAATATTATCAAGGTTTGAACGTCAGGGGGGTTGGGAACCAGAGGGCACAAATTTAAGATCATTGGTGGGTGTGTGGGGGTGTGGCGGGGTAGGGGGGGCAGCGGAGGGGTGGGGGAAGAGATTCCTTTTTATAAGCATGAGTTGTTATGATCTGGAATGTATTTCCTGAATAAGTGGTGGAAGTAGATTCAATAGTAATTTTTCAAAAGGGAATTGGATATTTGAGAAAATGGGGGGGGGGGGGCATGTTAGGTTATGGTGGGCAAAGAGTGGGGGAGGGTGGGTCTGCGCTTTTCAAAGAGCTGGAAAAGACAAGATGGGCTGAGTGGTCTCCTTCTGTGCTTTAAGCTTCGAGGATCATTCTTGGATACTTCAGCTGTGCCCTCATTCACTGTCTTTCTTGGCAATTTTTCCACTACTCAATGACATGTGCAGTGGGTTAGCGTCCCTGCATCTGAGCCAGAAGTTCTAGGTTCAAGTCCCACTTCAGAACTCGATGGCCACAGAAGGTGCATTCATAATGCGGTCAAACAGGATGTGTATCAAGTTGTAAATCCTTCCAACACGCCTATGGCAGGCAGTAAGAGTGGGAGAGTCTCCTGGTCAGCCACGCTTGATGTGAGTGGTGCCCCTCAAACTTTAGTCTCTAACCACAGCCGAGTGACATGTTCCAGGAAAGACCAGCTACATAAACAGACATAAGCTTGTGTTCTGTCTGCCGTACGCATCGCTAAGCACGAGAAGAGGATCAAGAAGAACGACTTTATCTCTGAGACCTCTGCAGAAGACAGAGGCTCAGACGGCTGTCCTCTGGTAGCTTCACACACCGACCAGTCTTCATATGTTAACTCAGGCAATGATTATTGGTAGGCTGTTTGATCAGAGAGGCATCACATTTGAGGCTAATCCTGTGCTCATCTGGCATTCACATGTATATATCTTCAGCAGAGGATATTGATAGCAAACAGGAATGGGGATCTTGGTCAATGTTTCCCGAGGGTGGCAACAGTCCATCATCAGGGACAGCTTGGAGTTGGGATTTAAAGGTGAATATGGTTGACTTTGCTGGGACCAGCCTGGCAAGCTCCAATGAGAGTGTGGGGGAGGGGCGGGCACGTTCACCAGTCCAGAGGGAGAACAAGTGGGTGTTGCCAGCCCACCCCCAAATTCCAGCCACTGCTTCTGAAAGCTCCCCCCTCCCTCACTGAGCAACCTGACGTTCCTGCACCTATTTTTACATTGTTTTGTGAACAAGGGTGCAACACTTACAATTTTCAATTCCTCAGCCAGTGCTCCTGTGTCTAAGGAGGATTTGGAAGATTGTGGCCAGTGCATCCCCAATTTCCACTGTTCCTTCTCTCAATATCCTTGGGATGCGTCTCATCCAGCCCTGGTGAATAGTCAACTTTAAGTGCAACTTAGTATCTCAAACATGCCCCCACCCCAATGTGTAAATCCCCTTTTAGATCCCTAATTTATCCCACGGTTTTTACCAGACTTTTGGTATTTTTATGTCTACAGAAAACTTTTGGATTCTCTTTAATGTTAGCTGCCAGTCTCTTCTCATCCTCTCTCTTGGCTTCTCTTGTTTCGTTTTTCCCTTCCCCTCTCAACATTCTGTATTCAACCTGGTTCGCACTTGTATTATCCACTTAACATCAGTCATTTGCATCCTTTATCTGCTTTATATTACTTTCTATCTTTTGCAATATCCAGGGAGCTTTGGATTTGTTTGCCCTCCCCTCCCCCTACCCCCCTCCATAGGGATGCACCTTGACAGTACCTGAACTATTTTTTTCTTTAAAGGCAGCCGATTGTTTTGTTCCTGTTTTGCTGGCCAGTCTGTTGTTTCCAGTTTACCTGGGCCATATCTGTCCTCACCCCATTGACATTGGCCCTCCTCCAATTAATTATTTTTAATCCGAATGGCTCCTTGCCTTTTTTCCACAGCCAATCTAAATCTTATGATATTATGATCACTATTCCCTAAATGTTCCCCTAATGTCGCTTGATCCATTTGACCCATCGCATTCCCCTGGGAACATCTGCCTCCTGTTTTGGACTGGAAACAAACTGATGTAGAAAGTTTTCCTAAACACACTTCAGAAACTCTTGTCCATCTCTGGCCTTTAAACTGTTCTCATCCCAGACTATATTAGGATAATTAAAGTCCCCCAATATCTGCAATTCTGTAATTTTTACACCAATCTGTAATTTTCTTGCAGCTTTTTCCTCTAAATCTTTACCACTATTCGTTGGTCTATAGAATCCATTCAGCAATGTGATGGTACCTCTCTGGTTTCTTAAAGTTAAAGTTTATTTATTCGTCACAAGTAAGGCTTACATTAACACTGCAATTAAGTTACTGTGAAATTCCCCTAGTCGCCACACTCCAGACCTGTTCAGGTCAATGCAACTAACCAGCACGTCTTTCAAGACTGTGGGTGGAAACCGGAGGAAACCCATGCAGACACGGGGAGAACGCGCAAACTCCACACAGACAGTGACCCAAGCCGGGACTTGAACCCGGGTCCCTGGCGCTGTGCGGCAGCAGTGCTAACCACTATGCCACTGTACCACTCCTCTAACTCTTAACTCTAACCAAATAAATTTTGTCCTTGACCCCCTTTAGGACGTCATCTCTCTCTCTCTCTCTCTTTCTCCAGCACTGTAATGCTCCCCTTATTTAATACAGTGACCCCTCCCCCTTTATCTTTTCTGAACTCTTGTATCCAGGAACTTTTAATGCTCAGTCCTTTTAAGCCAGATCTCCATTATCGTCACAATATCATATTTTTGCCTAGCTATCTGTACCTACAGCTCAATCTTACCACACTCCACACATTCGCTGCATACCTTACTATTTGAATCATAGAATCCCTACAGTGCAGAAGGAGGCCTTTCAACCGATCCAGCCTGCACCGACAACAATCTCACCCAGGCCCCATCCCCATAACCCCATGCATTTATCCTAGGCCCCTGATTCTACTGCTGTATTGTTAGCCCTCTGTCTCTTCCAATTGTCACAGTACCAAGGTTTCCCTCTGTAATGTTAGCCCCTGGCATGTCAGCTTGGAACCCTCCCCTCTCGCACTAACAAACCGCCCTGCAAGGCCTGGAATGCACTGCCTGGGAGGGTGGTGGAGGCGGGATGCCTCACATCCTTTAAAAAGTACCTGGATGAGTACTTGGCACATCATAACATTCAAGGCTATGGGCCAAGTGCTGGCAAAGTGGGATTAGGTGAGCAGGTCAGAGTCTTTCATGCCTCGGTGCAGACTCGATGGGCCAAAAGGCCTTCTCTGCATTATAGTATTCTGTGACATTGTTCCCAGCTGACCTGTACGGTTCCCATCTCCCCACAACTGCTCCCAACGTCCCAGAGATCCAAATCTCAACTTCTGCACCACCTGCTCCATCCAATATACTGAAACATTCAGAATCCTTTAGTCGCTCCAATCCTTTGTTATTTAATTTAAAGCTCAGTGCCTAGATTTAAATAATAAATATAATACAGATTGCAAAGATCTGATAAATTATCAAATTGACTTTAGTTTTTATACTAATTAATTGATCATGTCTTACTCTATATCTGTTAAATTTAGATTAAGTCAAAAGTTTATCTGTATACTCAGTTTTTACCCTTCTGTTCGGTTTGGTCTTACAGACTGGTCACAGATACTTAACCTGTATTCTTAACCTGCATACCTAACCAAATACTCACTGTAAGCCTCAGGTTCTGTGGCACCTCTCTCTCTGATTATTGCGAAGCTACTTTGACACCACATTTAAATTTCTCTGCCATTGCCAGCGGATAATGCTTTGTCCAATCTGCTGCTTCTCGAGCCGCTTCTGTCATTTAGTGAGATCAGGGCTGATCTGTGAATAAACTCTATATAGCTGCCGTTACCCCGTATCCCACCATAACTTTTGATAGGGAAGATCTATCAATCCCAGGTGTAAATGTGCAATTGCTCTCGCATTAATTTCTGTTTGAGGACGTGTGGTCCAAACCCCTGACACCCTAAGTGTATGTGTATCTATCATCATTCACTAAATCCCCTCCTGAAAAATCTGCTTCAAATTAGGTCGCCTCATCTAAGACACCCAACCAATGGTAAGAGTATCTCTGTCTAGACAATCACTCTCACATTACACCATGTCTACACTATCTCTGTCTACACCGTCACTCTCTGTCTACACCGTCACTCTCTGTCTACACCGTCACTCTCTCTACACCGTCACTCTCTGTCTACACCGTCACTCTCTCTCTACACCGTCACTCTCTGTCTACACCGTCACTCTCTCTCTACACCGTCACTCTCTCTCTACACCGTCACTCTCTCTACACCGTCACTCTCTGTCTACACCGTCACTCTCTGTCTACACTGTCACTCTCTACACCGTCACTCTCTGTCTACACCGTCACTCTCTGTCTACACTGTCACTCTCTCTCTACACCGTCACTCTCTGTCTACACTGTCACTCTCTCTCTACACCGTCACTCTCTGTCTACACTGTCACTCTCTCTCTACACCGTCACTCTCTCTCCACACCGTCATTCTCTATCTACACTACGTCCCCCGAATATCTTGAAAACCTCAATCAAATCACCCCTTAACATTCTAAATTCAAAGAAATATAAAACTCTGAGCTTTACCCCTTGGGTGTCAGGTATCATCCTGGTAAACCTAAATTGCACTCTCTCCAAAGGCAAAATATGTTTTCCAAAGTGTGCTGCCCTGAACTGTTGATTATGTTCTAACTGTGGGCTAAGTGGGTTTATGTATAACATTAACATAACTTCTGTCCCTTTGTTTTCTGGTCCTATAGAAATAGAGGCCTGCTTTCCATTCGCCTTTTTGATTACATTTTGTACCTGTGGCAACTTCAAAATGGAAAGACTTGGATTTATTTTAGTGCCATTCATGATCTCTGGATGTCCCAACATACTGTACCAGCAATGAAGCGTATTTGAAGTGTAGTGACTCTTGTGTTAGCTTGAACGATCAAACTTGGCACCATCCAGGACAAAGCAGGTCGACTTAATGGACACCACATCTACAAACATCGACTCCCTCCACCACCAATGCTCAGTAGCAGCAGTGTGTACTATCTACAAGATGCATTGCAGCAATTCGCCAAAGATCCTTAGACAGCACCTTTCAAACCCACGACCACTTCCATCTAGAAGGACAAGGGCAGCAGATACATGGGAACACCATCACCACCTGCAAGTTCCCCTCCAAGCCACTCACCATCCTGACTTGGAAATATGTCGCTGTTCCTTCGCAGTCGCTGGGTCAAAATCCTGGAATTCCCTCCCTAACGGCATTGTGGGTTAACCCACAGCAAAGGGACTGCAGCGATTCAAGAAGGCAGTTCCCTTCTCAAGGGCGATTAGAAATGGGCAATAATTGCTGGCCAGCCAGTGGTGCCCATGTCCCATGAATGAATAAAATAAAAAGCTGCCACTAACAACACAAGGGATAATATCTTTGTAATAGTGGCTATGGGATCTTTTACAACATGTTGAGAGTACAGACAGGATCTTGATTTAACTTCTCATCGGAACCTGGCACCTCTGACAGTGCAGAATTCCTACAGTATTGTGCAGGAGTGTCAACCTAGGCTCTCTGGAGTGGGACATTAAATCACATAAATGGAAAGATTCAGGGATGAATTGCGTCTCCAGATTTACACCACTCTCCTTTAAGATGCTTCTTAAAACTCTTTGACAAGGTTTTGGGATGCCCTTTGAAGGGACGTGTTTAAAGTTTATTTACTGGTGTCACAAGTAGGCTTACATTAACACTACAATGTAGTTACTGTGAAAATCCCCTAGTCGCCACACTCCGGCACCTGTTCGGGTACACTGAGGGAGAATTTAGCATGGCCAATGCACCTAACCAGCACGTTTTTCGGACTGTGGGAGGAAACCGGAGCACCCGGAGCACACCCACGCAGACACGGGGAGAACGTGCAAACTCCACACAGACAGTGACCCCAGCCGGGAATTGCAACAAGGTCCCTGGCGCTGTGAGACAGCAGCGCTAACCACTGTGCCACCATGCCGCCCAATGTTTTGACTATGTTCAAGGTGCTACATAAATGCAAAGGGTAAAATTCCACATTGCTGCACAGACATTTCTAGAATCCCTCGGGTGGGGAAGAAGGCCTGGGAAAGCTTCTCTGCCAGAGAGTCGGTGCCTGCGCTCATTGAGTCTGCGCTAACTCTGTGATTAGAGTATCTTATGATGTGGGGATGCCAGCGTTGGACTGGGGTAAGCACAGTAAGAAGTCTCACAACACCAGGTTAAAGTCCAACAGGTTTATTTGGCAGCACAAGCTTTCGGAGCACTGCTCCTTCATCAGGTGAGTGGGAGTTGTGAACACTTTTTATAGAGTATCTTACCCAGGCCCTCTCCCTCACCCTATCCCTGTAACCCCACACATTTCCCATGGCCAATCCACCTAACACTGCACATCTTTGGAGTGTGGGAGGAAACCGGAGCACCCGGAGGAAACCCACGCAGACACAGGGAGAATGTGCAAACTCCACACAGACAGTGACCCAAGGCCAGAATTGAACCCGGGTCCCTGGTGCTGTGAGGCAGCAGTGCTAACCACCATGCTGCCCTATGAAAATGATGTCTGGAGATGAAAATTGCAATGCCGTCACTGACATCAGTGCACCATGTGCAGCACGTAGAGTGCCAATGAACGTACCTGTGAGGCACATGCATCTCTACACCTGAGCTTGGTTAAGAAAACAGTGGGAATTCCTCCTTCCTCTCACAGCCTCTCCCAAATTCGAGGGGAAAGCAGTTTAACGGAAAGGATCCTTTTGTATTGATGGAGAGCGTACTGCATCTTCAGGGGGCCCAAAGTGTTTCACATTGAATTACTTTCAAAGTTTCTTGACAATGGTTATACTGGGTGGTGGAGTGGGAGAAGAATTCAAATCATAGAATGGGTTCAGCACAGAACGAGATCATCCAGCCTGTCATCTTTGTGCTGATCTTCTCCACGAGCAACCCAACTCATGCCAATCCCCTTTCCTTTATTTAAAAAAAAAATGGATAACATTTAAAATAATAAATAGAAAATAACAACTGAGAGTTCCAAGCCATTGGTACAAGGCCTGACGACATGGGACACCTACGCCCTTGGAGCCAGGAGCCAGTTTTAATCACAGCGATTGATGTAAATTCAGCGCAGATTCAGTCATGTCCCACTTATTGCTGGGGACAGCCCAGAACTCACCGAAAGGTCAGTGAGCTGAAATTCTCCAACTCTGAGACCTTTTTTCCCTGGAGGCTTCGGGGTGATCTTATAAAGGTCTATAAATAATGAGGGGCATAGATAGTCAACATCTTTTCCCAGAGGTAGGGAAGTCTAAAACTAGAGGGCATAGATTTAAGGTGAGAGGGGAGAGATAGAAAAGGGTCCAGAGGGGCAATTTTTCACTCAGAGGGTGGTGAGTGCCTGGAACGAGCTGCCAGAGGCAGTAGTAGAGGCGGGTACAATTTTGTCTTTTAAAAGACAATGGGTAAGATGGGTATAGAGGGATATGGGCCAAATGCGGGCAATTGGGATTGGCTTAGTGGTAAAAACTGGGTGTCATGGACAAGTTGGGCCAAAGTGCCTGTTTCCATGCTGTAAACCTCTATTACTCTATGAGTTTAATAGAGTCATAGGCTGGAATTTCCTTGGCCATTCACATCCCACTGCCGGTGAGGACAGAGAATTTGGCGCTCAGCCAAATCTCCGTTCACTGCAGCTGGACCAGAGAATCTCGCTGGCGTGAATGGCCGGAAAACTCTGGCCATGGAGCTTTACAGTACAGAAAGAGGCCCTTCGGCCCATCGTGTATGCGCCAGCCATCAAGCACCCCTATCTATTCTAATCCCATTTTCCAGCATTTGCTCCGTAGCCATGTATGCTATGGCATTTTAAGTGCTCATCTAAATGTTGTGAGGGTTCCCGCCTCTTACCGCCCTTTCCAGCAGTGAGTTCCAGATTCCCACCACCCTGCTGAGACTTCCCAACATTACCTGTTCAGAAAATTATGATCACAGATTTCTGTCAGTTGTGACATTTGGGCTTTTGTATCACTGAAAATCTTGCTGGAAATGGAGAGTTTCACCCAGGGTTACAAAGATATCTGGCGAGGTCTGAATGGTTGGACAGGATTGTGAATGAGTTGCTGTGCTTTAACTTTAGGTCACAGTATCATTGAGTCATAAAATCCCTACAGTGCAAAAGGAGGCAACGCAGCCCATCATTTCTCCACTGACTCTTACTCAGGCCCTATTCCTATAACCCCACGTATTTACCCCACTAATCCCCCTAACCTATATATGTCATGAGACACTAAGGGGTAATTTACCATGGCCAATCCACCTAACTCAGATATCTGTGGCACGGTGGCACAGTGGTTAACACTGCTGCCTCACAGCGCCAGGGACCTGGGTTTGATTCCAACCTTGGGTCACTGTTTGGAGTTTGCACGTTCTCCCCGTGTCTGTGTGGGTTTCCTGAAGAAGGGGCTTGGAGCTCCAAAAGCTTGTGTGTCTTTTGCTACCAAATAAACCTGTTGGACTTTAACCTGGTGTTGTTAAACTTCTTACTGGGTTTCCTCCCACAGTCCAAAGATGTGTGGGTTTGGTGGATTGGCCATGCTAAATTGACCTTTATTGTCCAAAGGTGTGTAGGTTAAGGGGATTAGCCATGGTAAAGGTTACGGGGATAGGGCAGGGCAGAGTGTCTGGGTAAGACACTCTGTCAGAGTCGGTGCAGACACGATGAGCCGAATGGCCTCCTTCTGCACTGTAGGGAATCTATGACTGTGATCTTTGGACGGTGGAAGGAAATCGGAGTATCCCCTGCCATCCTGAATAAATGCTTGTGTATTGACCGGGAGATTAGATAAGAGAGTCATTAGGGCAGATTGTGAAACAAAGACATTTTCACACCAAATGGTCCGAGAGATCTCAGGGTCATTTCCATTCTAGATAGTGGGGGGAGGAGGGGGGTGGCGGAAGGGGGGGTTGGTAGCACTCCTATCAATTTGCTAACTCTCAGCGGGAGATGGGTTAAGCCACAAGTTCGGTGGTCTTTGAGGTGACAGGAGCTGTGTGTGTGTGTGTGTGTGAGACCACAACCCCCCCAGTCCATTGTACAGGGAGGGCCAGCGGGGAGGAGCTGTGAGCCAGCACCCAGACTGGTTGCTGCTGACTCAGTGCACGGGGAGCAAAGCTGGTCCAAAAAAATGACAAAGGATTGTGCCCGGCAGACAAATTAATTTATCCTTCTGACAGCACCAATTGATATTATATGCATCACAAGACACCGCGTTAAGAGATTGAATACGGTGGCACACAATGCAGATTTGGACAGATGCTATCTGCACACTTATTCACAAAGTCAGAGAGATGAGCTCAGGGCACTTTTGAGCCATTGCACAGAGCACAAGGTAATCCTTAGGTAGCTGGAGCGAGTGCAGACCAGTGTCTGTTAATAGCGACTTTGCCATCAACTCATTGAATGTTTTCATAAATATTTACTTGGTGCCAAGGAGCAGTTGTATTCTGAGTTTTAAAGGGGTATTGCTTCGTTTATTCAATTTGGACATGTTAAATATATATATAAAGTAATGTCACAAATAGATGTTTAGACAAAACACCTGGAGCGCGATGTGGCCAGGACAGTGAGAGTAGCGGATTTGAGTTGGACCATAGTTCTTCATCAGTGGGAATATTACGAGGGATGGATTTGTGCAATGCCGGCTGAATCATCCAGGGCTGGGTGGGAGGAGACAGAGAGGCTTTGTGTCCCGCTCGGTACGTGAGGAACGTGCTTGGGGATCCCCCCAACCCGTATTCTGAATCTAGTTCGGCGGTTTCTCCTCCCCCCTCGCCCCTTTACAATAGTCTAGACGATTGAATTACCCTTGCTATTGCAGAGCACAAAGAGAAAAAATATTTTAGACCGAAAATAGAGCGGATTAAAATATATATTAGGCTGATTTTATCTTTCAAGTGCATGATAAATCATTCTGCCCCTGAAAAAAATGACCACTTTTATTTGTAGGGAAAATAATAGAATTTCTATTCATTAATGCTAACAAAAGTTAAATAAAACATTTCCAAGTGGTTGCGTCGAATTGATTTGCTTTTTATTAAATTAGAATGTATGGAGGGGAATTTAGTTAAAAGGCAAATCTTTATCCCCACCCCTGGTATTGCGGATGAACAGTGAGGATAAAGAGAAAAAGGGTTGAAGTTAATTTCTATTCACTAGCACACGCCAAACTTAAGGTCGTTTGGGACAAAAGATCTTTGGCAGTCTTCAGAAACACAGAGAAGCATATTTATTATCAGTCTGCAAATTGTCAGTTTAAAGTACCTTTTAAAATGAAACAGTTCCGCGTTAGAAGTAACGCAAGTAAATGCAAGGTTGACAAAAAAAAGTGGCACCATTCTGCAAAAGGATTTTTTAAATAATCGAATTGTTCTACTCAGTGAATATCTCAAAAATGCTTTCATCTGGTCAAGCTTTCTCTGCATCTTTTCCTGTGTTTATTTTCCATGTAGTTTTAGAATTTCTATAGAAAATGTGTCTAATTCCTCGAGAAAAAATTGATTTTTTTCCCACTTCAGCCAGAAGGAATTCTTTAATAAAATAATCATTGATTCCTCGAAGTTTTTGCCAGTGCTCGGTGATTGGCAGGCTGGGGAGCCAATGAATGTGGCAAAGGGAAAAGGGCCAATCAGCTGCAGGATTTGGGGTGTTTGATGTCCTTGCTATTGGTGGGGTGTGCTGATGATGTGGTGCTGGGGTCGGTGATTGGGTTATAAGGAGCCGGCCGGAGGCTGAGTCACCCTCACGAGGTAGAGCTCTGTGCTATTTCCCCTCCTCCCTTCCCTCTGTCTGTCTCTGCAGTGGCGAGTACAGTCAGGGCAGCAGTCTGCATTGCGGAGCAGAGAGAGAGAGACAGA
The DNA here is from genome assembly GCF_964213995.1 of Mustelus asterias. Taxonomy (NCBI): domain Eukaryota; kingdom Metazoa; phylum Chordata; class Chondrichthyes; order Carcharhiniformes; family Triakidae; genus Mustelus; species Mustelus asterias. The sequence continues at coordinate 78,547,275 of NC_135819.1, read as the reverse complement.
GACACACACAACTAGAGTCAGACAATCAGCGCAACCTGTAATCGTGACCATCCTGTCTTGTGCACATCCAACACAACTTGGAGGGGGAGGAAAGGGGAGAACAAGAGACCAGGGAAATTAATTACAACCCCCCCCCCCCCACCTCTCTCATCCTCTCTGAACAAGCAGCAAGCAAGACAATGCCCAGGGAACTGACGCGGAACCCTATGCAGAAAATCTGGATTCCTTACAAGGATGAACGACCGGCTTTGCTATCCCGACGTGAGTTCACTCCCAGCATACAAATCTATTCAAATGGTATGAATCCAGTGGATGAGTTTGAGACAAAACCCTCCATTCTGTCCAGCAGCCGAGTCTGGGAATGTCACTGTTTCGCACATGTCTCTCTGTCTCTCTCGCTCTTTATGGTCAGATTTCTCCCACTTTCTTTTTGTATCAAACACCGAATTGTTTTAGGAGCCTAATCGTTCTAGACTTTTTGATAGTTTTTTTCTGTTGGCAATAAGCTCTTTTATTGGAATTCACGTGACTGCTTGTGGGAAGCGCTGAGAAGCCGGGTTATTTAGGGACAGGCCGGTATCAATGCCATTGCGAACAATATGCACATTATCCCTCCTGAGAGCCCGGAGCTAGCCACTAACAAACTTTCCCTTTCTCTGTGAATCGGCTCAGCGAGTACATTTCAATTAAGGTTGATCATCATGTCACTGCCGTGTGTGTGTGTGTATATATTTAAACCTCAAACTCGTTCCTGGCGATTATATGTTTCGTGTACAGACTTTATAAAAAAAAAATGTGTCGAATGAAATCATTTTAAAATGACCCTCCTGCGGGAATTTAAGTGAATTTTATCTCTCCCGGAGCTGAGACACCTTTTTTTCTAGTGGCAGATGACTTTTCTCTCTGGGATGGGGCCCCGATACCCCGGGCTGTGCACTCCCCGCGGGGGGGACGACACTGGGTCTGGTGTGGTGGAGTTCCCGGAACTCTCCCTCGCTGCTTTCAGTTTGAGTCTAACTGAGTGGCGGCTCAGCCTGAGACTGGGGGGGGGGGGGGGGGTGCTGTCTGAGAGGGGGAGGATCTGGGTGGGGGGATTGGGGAACTGTCTGTACCGTTGCTGACTCCTTTCTTCATTGCGAAAGGAAGTAGCTGCATCATCTTGCCCCCAGTTTACCGGTTGCTACAGTTACTCTGAACACATTTCTATCTAGATTAGATTTAGTGAAAATCCAGGAATGATCCCCCCCGCCCCCCCCCGAAGATAATGTGGACTCGAAAATATCAGATTGTCTGAAAACCTTCCAACTTTGCGCTGTTGAGAGGGTTAAATCTGGGAGTGTAGGATAGCTTGTGTCAATTCCGGGGAGGGGAAGATCTCTGTGCAGGGGAATCTGAGTGAAGGGGGGATCTCTGCTGGGGGAATCTGAGTGAAGGGGGGATCTCTGTGCTGGGGAATCTGAGTGAAGGGGGATCTCTGCTGGGGGAATCTGAGTGAAGGGGGATCTCTGTGAAGGGGGATCTCTGTGCTGGGGAATCTGAGTGAAGGGGGATCTCTGCTGGGGGAATCTGAGTGAAGGGGGATCTCAGTGCTGGGGGAATCTGAGTGAAGGGGGATCTCTGTGCTGGGGAATCTGAGTGAAGGGGGATCTCTGTGCTGGGGGAATCTGAGTGAAGGGGGGATCTCTGCTGGGGAATCTGAGTGAAGGGGGGATCTCTGCTGGGGGGATCTCTGTGCTGGGGGAATCTGAGTGAAGAGGGATCTCAGTGCTGGGGGAATCTGAGTGAAGTGAAGGGGGGAATCTCTGTGCTGGGGGGACGATCTGGAACAGTGTATTTGGGAAGGGGCATGACCCCTCCAGCTCTGAAACATGATGAATTACCCGGAGTTCTACCGGGGGCTCCTGCAGTATTCTCTCAAACAAGGGGGGCAATTGGAGCAGATTTCACCCCCACCCTCTTTGCCACTGGGGTTGGAAGTTTTGCTGCAGAAGTTGTCGGTTTACAGCTGGGCTCAGTCAGCCTGGGAAACTTTACAATGCCATGACAAGTGGATTGAGACATTGACTGTCACCATGGCAACACAAAACTTCAGCTGACAGCGGAGGGCCGCTGAATAGAGACAAACCCATCCCCACAGTCTGTTCCTCATTTGGGCTGAATGTTGCTTAGAATCGGGGCTAGTGCGGGAGAGGGAAAGACTTGCATTTATATAGCGCCTGTCTCGACCTCCGGACCAACCAGGGCATCTGAGGACCTTTTGTTTTGCAGTGTAGTCAGTGTTGTAGTATGTTGGGATTAAATGTGCAAATTGCGACGTTAGTTTGAAGCTGATCTGTTTTCTGAGTAAGGCAGACATTGCATTCAGTGATCGATCCTGTTTTGCAACAGTAGCGAAAGTGGTGGCAGCTAAACGCATGTTGTCACCACGTGGAACTGTAAGCAACACGCTGCTGTAAAATCTCACCCAATGTGTTTCCCCTACACATCTCAGTTTGTGCAGCTCACATTAGGGCTTTCCTTCAGTCCCTCTGCCATGCACTGAGCCCTGTGCCTCCATGCTGATGAATGATGTAGCATTCCAGTGCTCATCTGTAGCAAGCTTTACAAACATGTTGCAGTCTCCAAAACAGTTGCTACAGCCAGAGAATCTCTTTGGGGACTACTTGCCCCCTTTCTTGTGGTCTTGACACATCACAGAGCTGCAGCTCATTTACATCCATAAAGCATCAAATCTCTGCAAAATCAGTTGCTCCCTCCATTCATTAGTTTTGCCTGTCTGGTGCTCACCGTTCATATTGTGAAGCCGTCATTATTTACAGTCCTATTTATTCACTGGCAGCAACTTTTTCCATGAAATGTCATCTGTTTATTTTGTTTGAATTTCATTAACATTTTGGTGAGAGAGATTGCAATTTTTTTGATGTCACTGAACTCATAGATCATAGAATCCCTACAGTGCAGAAGGAGGCTATTTGGCCCATCGAGCCTGCACACCATAATCCCACCCAGTCCTAGCCCTGTATCCCCACATGTTTACCCTCCTAGACTCCCTGATATTAAGGGGCAATTTAGTATGGCTAATCAACCTAACCTGCACATCTTTCAGGCTGTGGGAGGAAACTGGAGCACCTGGAAGAAACCCACGCAGACACGGAGAGAACATGCAAATTCCACACAGTCCCCCGAGGCCGGAATTGAACCCAGGCCCCTGGCGTTGAGGCAGCAGTGCCTGCCACTGTGCCACCCAAACTGTTGTTCCCAGGGAATTGTTGGACTGTGTATTTAAGATCAACATTTTGGAAAGGAACAAACATTAAGCCTTGTACACTGCAGGGATTCCCTACACAAAGGTGGATAGTGAGGACCATTCTGTTTTTAGTGTAATGCTCCAACTTGCTCTTCATCCTTGTTCATTACTTCTTGGATTGCCCCGACCTTCAGCTGCTTTGATCCATGGTTTGTTGTACTGTTTCTCTAGGATGGCTCTTGTCATCTTCAAGCCTTCCAAAGATGTGTGGGTTAGGCTGATTCGCCATGGTAAACTGCCCCCTAGTGTTAGGGGCCTAATGCAGGGTAAATACATGGGGTTACGGGGATAGGGCCAGAGTGCAATTGTGGCTAGTGCAGACTCGATGGACCAAATAGCTGCCTCCTGCATTGTAGGGATTCTATGATTCCACCATGCTTGTGGGCTGAAGCCAATGAATGACTATTCATCTCTGCTCGTATTGCCTGCCTCAGCCCCACCTGTTGCACCAACCATTTCTGTAAAGTTACGGTAACAGTTGAAGCTGGTATAAATAGAATATTCCCATGCAGATCCTTCAGTGTCTGATCCGATCTAATGCCCACCATGGAACTTTAAGTGTGTGATGTGGTTAGATCCTTTGAGTGCAGTTAAGGCTCATGCGATACTCTCCTTTTCCTGCATTGCTGATTTTTTCCCCCCTTTTTTTTAGTTTCACCTTCTCTTTCCTAAGAGGTGTGGCTTTGCAGGTGGAAGGATATTTTCTCAGCTTACTGAGTTGGAAGATCAATTGTTTATTTTGTCTGCTTAAACTAGTTGAGTGCTGTTTGAATGGATTCAGTAAGAAGTTTAACAACACCAGGTTAAAGTCCAACAGGTTTATTTGGTAGCAAAAGCCACACAAGCTTTCGGAGCTCCAAGCCCCTTCTTCAGGTGAAAGGCTTTTGCTACCAAATAAACCTGTTGGACTTTAACCTGGTGTTGTTAAACTTCTTACTGTGTTCACCCCAGTCCAACGCCGGCATCTCCACTGAATGGATTCAGTCATTATTACCATCCGGTTCATGCTCAGTGTCCTAATGGAATATCTACACTGTAGAGTGCTGCACCTTAGCTTTTCTTGGAATGATCCCAAACAGTTACAGGCTGACTTGTAATGTTGATACTACACACTCTCACATTTTTAGTTTGTAGCTTTGGTGTTAATATATAGTTTGTTAACTCTGGAATTCCCAAATCTGTGAATTAGCTTGTGAAATGCACAGTGTCACCAAGTGATGAGATGGCACAGGTGCAGAGTGTGTCCATCCCAGTCCCTCTAATAGATAGTGTTAGCCACGCAGTCTGAGCGAGGGCTCCCTGTGTTCAATCTCTTTTCAACACCCTCTCCATACGGTGTATTTATGCGAGGAATCGAACCTCAGCTAGTTCAAGCACAACCAAGACTTTAATCCCAATTGACCCTAAGGCAAAACCCTGTTGTGACACACACTCAAAGGATTGGTGCAGTTTCCTGGCCAGGCTCCTGAGGGTAAAGCTAAACAGCTTCTCCGTTACCTTTTGCATGTTGTGAGCATTTACTGTGTTTGCATGTTGCATTATAGCTCTCAGCTCCTCTCTTGCAGGTAAAGAATAATGTGACTCATCGATGCTTTTTCTTGAGCAACCCAAAGGGTCCAGTAGTAGTTGAGTAGAGTTGCAGTCACTTTACAGTTTAAAATAATTAGCGAGTGCTTGAAATGTGTCAGCAATCTTTGTTGACAAAACACAATGTGTGAAGTATTCTTGTGAACTGTTGGCTTCTCCTTACATCCTTCACACTGGATTCTAGAGCTCTTTGACTTGGGAACTTCCAATTTACTTGAAGTACTGGCAACGTCAGGAGTAAAGCTCAATTGCAGTTAACTGATATTTTGTGCTTCAGGGATCCCTGTCATTGTTACAATAAAGCACTCTGCAATATCCTGGTGGAAATCTTGTACACTTGTACCTATTAAAACACTGAACAGGAAGGACAAAGGCAAAGCTGGCTCACCAAGCCTGCCCCATGCTGTTGGGATGCAACTTGTGCACGTTTGTGAGCCCCAAACCATGCCCATCCACACCACAGACCTAGTCAAGGATGGAATTGGTGCTGGGGTGTTTGGTGCAGGTAAACTTCCTCCCTGACCTCCCAAAGGTGATCAAACAAATTCCAGGACAATAATGGCTGGGGGAGACATCCTCCAATACCCCACCTTCCTTCTCATTTGTAGTGATGCCAACCGCAGTTGCGAACTTGTTGGGTGGATGGGCCATGCTAAATTGCTCCTTAGTGTCCAAAGATGTGTAGGTTTGGGGGGGGGGGGTGGAATTAGTGGGGTAAATAGGTGGGGTTACAGTGATAGAGAGGTTTAAGACAGAGATAAATAGGTTTTTGATTAATAAGGGGATCAGGGATTATGGGAATGAGAAAAATATCAGCCATGATTGAATGGCGGAGCAGACTCTGGACCAAGTGGCCTACTTCTGCCCCTATGTCTTATGGATAGGGACTGGGTAGGATGTCCTGTCGGAGAGCTGGTGCAGACCTGATGGGCTGAATAGCCTGCTGCACTGTAGGGATTCTATGATCTCTTGAATATCTGCAGTGAAGCAGTATTCTTTGCAATGGCTGAGAATTGGTGACATTTGTCGCTGCCTCCCTGTGAATTAAGTGACTGCTAACACTGCAGTCTGGTCTTGGAACGGTGCCACCCGGCTGCTGTTTGGTGGCATAGCTTGCATTTGATTTAACAGCATCATAAATCTGTCTCTCATTCTTAATCATTGAGGCTGAAATTCTGGTTCGTTTTAGTTTGGAATGAACATAATAGTATGGTGGATATCAATATTGGATAAATACTTGGAAATAGTGGGAAAATACAGGGAAATGGAAAAGGTATGGGAGAGACTAGATTGGTCTTCAAAAGAATCAGTGTTGACTTAATGGGCTGAATGGCTTTCTTCTGTGTTGCAATATTTATGATTCCATAAGCATTAACTGGAACAATTGGATGATTTTGAAAAATGGATTGGCCTATCTCTCTCAATTACATGCCTTTTTGTAGAGTGGTTGGGTTACTGAGAGAGGCATGGGGGTGATTCAAGGTTGCACTCCCTGTCCTAACTTGGAATGTTTTTCAGCAAAGAAATTTATAGTAAACTTGGTTTTCTTCATGTATTTTACATGAACTTTACAAATGTATCCTAGAACCGGCTTACTTGTGGGTTGCTAGAACCAAAATCCTGTTTCCTGTGGAAAGGAAGCTCTTGTGTAAGAAACGGTCTCTGAACGACTATCTCTATCCATTTTTGTAGAGGCACACAGCTTTCCTTGTCCTTATACTTTGAAACCTGTTTTATTTATTGACTTCACAGAGACCACGAAGCAATATTTGATATCTGCCTTATATTTTTAACGTTTTGGAATTGACCACTGTACTATTTTTAATTCTAATTCTAGAATCGGGAATATTATGAACATTTAATTCCCCTCCCTTAGTGGAAATTTGAGATGTGACAAAATTAATTATTCAGTTTATTAATATCTGAAATGCTCTATTAATGTAACCATTTTGTTTTTGAATATAGTTGTAATTTTCTGCTTAGGTTGTGGCTTGATTTCCCCAGAGGATATTGGGTCATTGTAATAGACCAGATGGGTCCTATTGTAATGCACATTGAGTAGAATCCATTTATATTCTACGTCATATGAATGCTCTCTTGACCTGATTTTATAAGTTAAAAGCATTCTAACATCTTAAGTGTACAGATACAATGGGAGATCATCTGTGGATGGATTCCAAGAAAGATGGCGTCTTTAAACCTTCCTGGGTGCATATCGTCTGTTAAATCTAAATGACTGAGGTTGCCCTGTGTTGTATGGTAGCTGTGTTCTCCCCTGTTCACTCCTGGGTCAGAAGATTTTGAATCTTGGGTACATAGTATATTGCATTGAGCTTCTTGTGGATCTTGGTTTGTGTTCTGGATCCTGTGCATCAATTGTCAACTTAATTAAGGATGCATCACACATGTTGACTGCAAGATTTGAGCAACATTTATGAACTTGATCTCCAAAATTGTGCATGATGAGTAACACACTGTATCGATAAATAAACTAGTCCCAAGTTTTCTGGTTGTTGTGTCCCAGAACTACTTTTCCTATTTCTGTGGACTATGCTTGTGAAAATGCATCAAATTTATTTGCCTACTCCAGTTCTGCCTTAGTCACAGTATTCTGGTGCTGAAGACATGATCTATGTGGGTGAAAGCAAAAAATGCTGGAATCTGAAACAAAAACAAAGTGTTGGAAAGATCTTGGCAAATCTGGCAGCATCTGTGGAGAAAGAATAGAGCCAACGTTTCAAGTCTGGGTGACCCAAGTGACAAGTTTAACAACACCAGGTTAAAGTCCAACAGGTTTATTTGGTAGCAAAAGCCACAAACGCCGGCGTCTCCACATCATGACCCAAGTGAAAGATTGGTTCTATTCTCTCTCCACAGATGCTGTCAGACTTGCTGAGATTTTCCAATATTTTCTGCTATATGTGGGTGTTTTATACACAAACATCCTAGATGGCACAAAAATGTCCTCATTATTGTCAGCTGGGCGTTAGAGGCAGAAAAAAGCTTCTCACTCAGGTGCAACTTCAGACATCCAGGTATTTTGGCTTCCAATTGTGTTGCCTGGCTAGTTTTCCTTTTAATTCCAATGGGGTTGCCAGTGTGGGTTGAGGAATTTCTCCCTCTGCATACCATCATTTTATAATTGGTTCAATCTTTAATATTACAAGGCCTGCCGCCAGTCTTTTTACTGGTTAACTTTATGCATCATTGCAGATTACTGACATCATCTGGGAGAGTGTGCTCCATGCCTGTGCTGATTGTAGAACCTTGCAAAGCCAGGCAACTTGATTGTCTTATTGAGACTGGCATCATTGGGCTTGATTTAACTCTCAAGTTCATGAGGGTATAAATGTGTTAAAATTGGGCCATTTGTGCCTGTTTTAATCTCCTTCTCTGAGGTAATGCGAAAGTCATGTAAAAGCCGATGGTATTTGCCCTAGATATAATATCCATGTTGCCCTGGATACAAGGGCGTTTTCACATGTTTGATAATTCTTTTAAATCCAAAGTAGCAACAGATCTATTACAATACAATTTAGTTCCTGTGGGTTTGGTGGACAGTGCTTTTAGTTTTGGATTATTCAAACCGTGAATGAAACTTAAGGATTTGGCTAAATATGTTACTTGCCGTTTAAGTCAATTATACTCCCCAGAATAGATTGATTTCACGTTAATCAGCCTCATTCTTTCAGTGAGGGAAGTGTACACCTCCACTCGGGGGTAAATAGTGAAGCCATTGTCTTCCTCTTTCTGGGGGGTTGGCAATGCTGTCATTGTGTTGATTCCAATTGTATTGCCTCCGACATTTTATTATACTTGAATAACATTGAAATATTCACGGGAGGCCAGCACATTTTTAAAAGATCAATATTGTGATCTGTTAATCAACCCTGGGGACTTCGCAATTTTAAAAGTCTAGTAATTTAACAAAATTGAGGCAGTACATCTGTTGACACACAACACATTCATTACTTTTAATCTGCTAAATGTTTTTGGGTGTGTATTAAGTTGCAACCGCCCCTCCCATCCCTAATGAACGAAATTCAACTCCATATTTAATTTCTAATTCCTGCATTCAGCAACCCTTTCTTTTGTGTGGAAAACCAATAAAGAATAGCTGTTTATTTGGGCGTAACTTGGAAGTATTTTGATCGATCTAAAACCTATATTTTTAGGACTGCTGCTGATCGGCAGATTTAAAGACTCTTGCACGCAGTATTTGTTTGAAAAGTTGATTGCTGTTACCAGTAGCTGTATCTATCGATTTGGCTCCGTGTGCTTTATTTAAAACACTTCTATCTGTATCGTGTACCGACGGTGCCATGCCTGAGAGAATCGGGAGATTGAGGCACAGTTAGATTTCATTTGTCTTGTTAGTTCATAAGATATCCGATCAGAATTAGGCCATTCGGCCCATCGAGTCTGCTCTGCTATTCAATCATGGCTGATATGCTCCTCCTCCCCATTTTCCTGCCTTCTCCCCATAACCCTTCAACCCATTAAAAATCTGTCTAACTCCTCAAATTTACTCACTGTCCCAGCATCCACCGCACTTTGGGGTAGTGAATTCCACAGATTCACAACCCTTTGGGAGAAGTAGTTTCTCCTCAACTCCATTTTAAATTTGCTACCCTTTATACTAAGACTATGACCTCCCGTCCCAGAATGCCCCACAAGAGGAAGCATCCGCTCCATGTCTACTTTATCCATACCTTTTATCATCTTGTACACTTCAATTTGATCACCCCCTCATTCTTCTAAATTCCAGAGGCCCTAACCGGTTCAATCTCTCTTCATACGACAAATCCCTCATCTCTGGAATCAATCTAGTGAACCTCCTCTGAACTGCCTCCAATGTCCAATCTTTCCTCAAATATGGAGACCAGAACTGTGCACAATACTCCAGGTGCAATCTCACTAATGCCTTGTATAGTTACGGTGTGGAGATGCCGGCGTTGGACTGGGGTAAGCACAGTAAGAAGTCTCACAACATCAGGTTAAAGTCCAACAGGTTTATTTGGTAGCACAAGCCACTTTAACCTGGTGTTGTGAGACTTCTTATTGTATAGTTGCAACAGTACTTCCTTACTTTTATATTCTATTCCTTTAGCTGATTTTGTTTTTGCTTGAAAGTTAAACAGGAGGTACTATCGAGACACTCTTGTTTTGACTGCAAAAACTTGAGTCTTATCGGATCAAAATGAATCAGCTCATAGAAGAATTTAATTGATGGGAGTTTGTTTCCATTTTTACCCACTACTCCTCCCTGAAGGCACCTTTTCACCTGCTGTCTGTGGTTCGTTGCAAGCACGATACAAGGACATGTTGTGTGTGCTGATACATATCTGGAAATGATTAACTTGAATACCATGTGGGAGAAAAATGCTTGACTCATTCTTGGTGAAAAGTGAACTTGGCACTCCTTGTGCAATTAGGTCTCACGCCTACATTTCTTAATGCATATTTATTTTTTCTCTCTTGAATAGCATCTGTCCCACACCTCACCAACTCCCCCACTGTGATTGTGATGGTGGGATTGCCAGCACGGGGGAAGACCTACATTGCTAAGAAGCTGACTCGCTACCTCAATTGGATTGGAGCCCCAACTAAAGGCAAGTATACCAGCCAGCAAAGCACTATTGAAGTAAGGGCTGGTGCCTGAGCATTAAATTACGCAATTGAATTGTCATTAGACTAATAGTCATTTAGATTCTCTTTATTGAGCAGTCACGTGTGGTTATAAGGAACTGCTGAGAGGCTATGGTAATTGAGGTTTGCAGCATTCATTCATTGCGTGACTTCAACTATATTATTAGAACTTCAAGGTAATCCTCTGATACTCATGTGGTGGGGAGAGATTAAAGAAAGTATTTCATTTCAAGAAGGATCTTATTTTAAATATTTCCAATGGTAATGTTGGGATGATTGGTACAGGCTAATGTAGGAGGTATCTGTTTGTACTCCATGTACATTCACACCATTGCTTAATCCAAAATTTCTATCCCCCGTTTAAAACAATGTAACCTGGGAAGTGCTAGATGTAGCACTTGGGGTGAATGGGATCACAAGTTATGGGGAGAAAGCAGGATTAGGCAATTGAGTTCGATGATCGGCCATGATCATGATGAATGCGGAGCAGGCTTGAAGGGCCAAATGGCCTCCTCCTATCTTCTATGTTTAATGGATGCAGAATTTGTTGTGATGATTCAAGTGGGAAGAGATTAGGAGTCATTATAGCAGCAAAAGAGGCCATTCTGCATATCCAAGTCCATCAGGTGGTGCCCAGAGTGCGGGAAGAATTTGATGCTGGAAAGTAAATACTGAGCTCAAGCTAACTTTGTGTACCTGAACTATGAGTCAGAGAGGTATACAACAAAGAAATAGACCATCGCGTCTGTGCCAGTCAAAGACAAACCACCCAACTATTCTAATCCCATTTTCCAGTACTTGGTCCATAGCCTTGTATGCCTTGGCATCGCAAGAGCACATTTAAATACTACTAAAATGTTATAAGGGTCTCTGCCTCCACCACCCTTTCAGGCAGTGAGTTGCAGGATCTCTCAACCCTCTGGGTGGAAAAAACAAAATCCTCCGATTTCCCCTCTTGCACCTTACTTAAATTTAAATCTCTGCCCCTGGTCATTGATCCCTCCACCAAGGAGAAAAGTTTCTTCCTGTCTGCTCTTAAGTCCCTCATAACCTTATATATTTCCATCATGTCATATTTGTTGACCTTGTGATTAGCAATGAGGTGAGTACATAAAATGCAGATTGAAAAAGCAGTTATCGAATCTTCAACTCTCCTGTGCAATGTGCCACACTAATAACTTCCTTTCCCCATTTAGTCTTTAATGTTGGAGAGTATCGTCGAGAGGCTGTAAAATGGTACCGATCTTATGACTTTTTTCGCCATGACAATGAAGATGCAATGAAGATTAGAAAGTGAGTAGCTTTGGCGCATGTATCCTGACTCTTCAAACTACAATGCTTGCATGTATATTTAATTTCTCCAGTACTGTTATTATACATTAATGGCCATAACTCTACCTCCTCGCCCGCCACAGAATCGGAGTGGGCGAGAGTCCAACAATGGAATTCTTTGTTGACCTCAGGCGGGGATTTCCGGTCTTGCTCGAGTGAGGTCATAAAATCCCGCCCAATGTATCAAATAATGTTTCAAACTTGAAGATGTTGGAAAGCTTCATAAAAATATAAACTGCGGCACAGTGGTTAGCACTGCTGCCTCACAGCGCCAGGGACCCGGGTTCGATTCCTGGCTTGGGTCACTGTCTGCGCGGAGTCTGCACGTTCTCTCCATGTCCATGTGGGTTTCCTCCGGGTGCTCCGGTTTCTTCCCACAGTCTGAAAAACGTGCTAGTAAGATGCATTGGTCATGCTAAATTCTCCCTCAGTGCGCCTGGAGTGTGGCGACTAGGGGATTTTCACAGTAACTTCATTGCAGTGTTAATGTAAGCCTACTTGTGACAATAATAAATAAACTTTAAACAAATTGGAAGCTAAAGGGATACTGTTTAATTCTCTTTGCCTGTTTCTAACCCATCAAAAAAAGTCTACATGGCCTGATTTTAACCCATAGAAAAATCCACCCACTTGCACAGGCTTGATCATATGAACAGAATCTTCACGGCTCGTAGCCTTTTGTTGATCTGTTTGGATCTCAGTGCAATAAAGGATTGGGAAGAGGAGAAATAAATTTGCTATCCTACAACAAGGTGACAGAGCCCTAGATCCAGGTACAGGGAAGCACATGCATGTGATGTGAAGCATGTGGTAGGCTCCTGGCTGTCTGGGTGATGCAAAATTACAATTTGCAAAGCACAGAGCTGACCCAGTCTTTGCAATGCAGGATCCATGAAAATCAATGGAATTGATCAAATTGCAACGCTCTAACCTTTCTAATTGCTTGAACGTTGCAAATCATTGGCGACCTTCTGTCTACGTCACTTGGAAGCACAGTGCTCTGTGTGCTGTGCATTTTCATGTCCAGACCTCTAACTGAGTGATTGTTTACACTCCAATATTTGAGGGAAGGAGCATTTATCATCTGGATAATTTGTGTTTGCAGCAGTGTAATAAGCTGTGTGAATATCCCTTGTATAGATCCTGAATTTTCCAATGTGACTGTTCTTGGATTTGAGGAAATTGGTCTGAGCCAGTACGTTCCATTAGTGTTCATGATGCTGCATTGTAAGCATTATTAGATGGGAAGGAAAATAGTGCATTGAGGAATGTCAACAATAGTTTAATTTTCCTACTTGAACCTAAGGGTATTCTAACGTTGTACATTACATTAGAATTGTCCCTGGCATGTCTTTCAGGGAGCTGTAGACTATCTCAGTTGAGTGTTAAACTCAGCATTCTGATATCTCCTTATTGCTTTCTCCAGGCAGTGTGCCTTAGCGGCATTAAGAGATGCAAAATCCTACCTTACTGAGGAAGGTGGCCAGATTGCAGTAAGTCCCATCTCCATAACTGCTTTTTGTAGTGGAATAATCTCTGCCAAGGTTTCTCACCTGCCCATTCACCATCACTGGAATTCAACTGAGTCGGTGCAAGGGGTCCCCATAATTTTGGATTTTTTTTTTTAATAACAGGCACTGGCTCTCTCTCCGACCTACAGAGAGGAACAACTTGAACACTGAGGCAATCCAAAGGAGGTTTACCAGGCTAATTCATGGGATGAGAGGATTGTCAGACAAATAGTCTAGGTCTGTATTCCTTGGAGTTTATGAGAGTGAGGGGGTGACCTTATTCAAACATATAAGATGCTGATGGTGCTTGACAGGGTAGATGGTGAGAGGTTTTCACTAATGGGAGAGCCTCGAACAGGGGACACAGCTACAAGATAAAGGACTGATCATTTGAAACTGAGGTGCGTGGAAATTTCTTCTCGCAGAGGGTGGTGAATTTCTGGAACTCTCTGCCTCACAGGTGGTGGAGGCTGGATCATTAGACATATTCAAAGTGGAGGTGGATAAATATTAGTTTGAGGAATAGAGGGCTATGGGGAAATGGCACAGAAAACGAGTTGAGGTGGCATAGATCAGCCCCAATTGTATTGAATGGCGGGGCAGGCTTGAAGGGCTTGGTGGCCTCCTCCTGCTTCTGTTTCTTGTGTTCTTGTTTTCCACCTCTTTGTCGCAAAGTGCCACATAGTGATGGCTTAAAATTGCGTGAGTTGGGCATCCCAAGGGCTTGGAACTTGACCATTCTTTTTGGGTCATGTAACGAACAGCTGAGACTACCTTGACAGAGTAACATTTAGTCCAAGTGTACAAGTTGTAATTGGTTCTCATTTAGATGTTTTAACATTGTGTATCCATTCCGGCATAGTGCTATAACTATACTGTTTTCAGTGGCATGCTGTGCTGAACATCATTGAATGGAATGGACACCACTGGAGTTGATGCATTGAAATTCTGTTTCAAGCAAATGATGAAGTAGAATGTAAGTTTTTGTGACCTGAGCTTTTATTTTGTCCAGGTTTTTGATGCTACAAATACCACCAGGGAGAGGAGGGAGATGATCTTAAATTTTGCCAAAGAGAATGAATGGAAGGTCAGTACAGTTCCGAGACAACTCAGAAATTACGCCTGCCCGCTCCACCCCCCCGAACTTTGGACCTTGAACTCATAGAATCTTCGAATCCCTACAGTGCAGAAGGAGGCCATTCGGCCCATCGAGTCTGCACCGACCACAATCCCACCCAGGCTCTATCCCCATAACCCCACATATTTACCCTGCTAATTCCCCCTGACACTAGGGAACAATTTGGCATGGCCAATCAACCTAACCCGCACATCTTTGGACTGTGGCAGGAAACCGGATCACCCGGAGGAAACCCATGCAGACACGGGGAGAACGTGCAGACTCCACACAGACAGTGACCCAAGGTCGGAATTGAACCCAGGTCCCTGGCGCAGTGAGGCAGCAGTGCTAACCACTGTGCCGCCATGACTCTTTCCTTGGGCTTGTAATGAGGATATGTGCTACAAATTGGAATGCCTCGATTGTGTAGAGCACAGAGGGGCCTGGTTTTAGAGTGAAGCTCCCATTCATCAATGGGATATATTTTTCTTCTCTTACCGATATTCCGAGTATAAACCTGCCCTCTGAGCGCTTTCCAGAATGGGTCCAAATGTTTCCGTTTTCCACATCACCCGTCCATGTGGCCAACAGCAGGATTGGTCCCCTCATTTCGGATTTGCACTCTGCCCGGTTAAGAAACACCTTTGGGTCAGAAGACATTTAAGCATTCCTATTGACCGAACAAATTGGAATTTAGGTTCTCCATCCCGTGCGGAACGATTAAAAGTTCTCTCTTTGGTTCGCAGGTATTTTTTGTAGAATCGGTTTGTGACGATCCAAGTGTGGTGGCTGCGAATATAATGGTAAGTGGGGAGAAAATCATGTATTCATTCCAATAGCAATCGATTCAATGTTGGGTAGACTTTGAGAAAATTGGTCTTAATCTATCACCGCGGATTAATAGTGTTTCATCATCCACAGGATGTGAAAGTGTCTAGTCCAGATTACATGGATTGCAACAGAACTGATGCAATGGAAGACTTCCTGAAGAGAATTGAATGCTACAAAGCAACGTACCAGCCTCTGGATCCAGACAATTATGACAAGTAAGTTCAATCCTTTCAGTTGATATTGATGCTGTGCCGAAGCTTCTAACTTTCTGATCAATGCAACATATTCCAAATACTGCATGGGGTGGCACAGTGGTTAGCACTGCTGCTTCACAGCTCCAGGGACCCGGGTTCGATTCCCAGCTTGGGTCACTGTGTGTGTGGAGTTTGCACGTTCTCCCCGTGTCTGCGTGGGTTTCCTCCGGGTGCTCCGGTTTCCTTCCACAGTCTGAAAGACTTGCTGGTTAGGTGCATTGATCCGAACAGGCGCCGGAGTGTGGCGACTAGGGGAATTTCATAATAACTTCATTGCAGTGTTAATGTAAGCCTTACTTGTGACTAATAAATAAACTTAACTTTATTTAATTGGAGTGGAGATGGTATTTAATCAGCTGGCTGAGTATGACAAAAGGTTCCCTTATGTAATAGATGGTTAATGCATGCTGGAAGTTCCTTCATAGTTGATAACAATGTGCCCAGGGCTTGGTGATCATCCAAGGCAATGCCAGCTAACTATTGGAATGCCAGAGATGCTGTACAACATTCACGCCTCCAATTAGTCAAACCCATAATGAAAGCTCCAGATTTGCCAGCCTTCAATTTAATCTTTATGAATCACCAGTTGCCTTTAGAGAACAGTTTATAGCACTTACAATCTGTGCTCCCAATTGAAACTACATTGAAATGCCTCCACACCCTCCATGAGTTCATGGAATTCCTACAATGCAGTAGGAGGACATTCGGCCCATCAATTCTGCACTGACTTTCCGAAGAACATCTTACCAGGCCCATCCCCCGTATTCCCACACATTTACCCAACTAATCCCCCAACCTACACATCTTGGGACACTAAGGGGCAACTTAGCTTGGCCAATCCACCGAATCTGCACATCTTGGGACTGTTGGAGGAAACACACGCAGCCGCTGGGAGAACGTGCAAACACTATGCTGATCCAAGTCACCCAAGGCTGGAATTGAATCTGGGTCCCTGGAGCTGTAAGAGCAGTGCTAACCACTGTGCCACCCACGTTGTGTAAATAGACATGATTCTGTATCCACATAGCGCTGCCCATTCAATTCCTACCATTGTACGTACCATCCAGGAATCCAGAGTTGGGACATGTGACTGGGAAAAGCTCTGCCTGTCATCCTATTTTGCAGAGATTCTGAAGGAGTTCTAATTGTAATTGATGTCCAAGGCTGATGTTTCTAACAAAGGACATGACGTTTACAGTGCTATTTCTGGAACAGTTTTGTCAAAGTAATACCATTGAAAAGTCACCGCAGAGAGCAATGAATTACACTGACAATTTGTGCTAACTATTTCACCCTCTTCCCTTTCTGTTGCCTTTTGTTAGGGATCTGTCATTCATCAAGGTGATAAATGTGGGTCGGAGGTTCCTCGTAAACCGGGTCCAAGATCATATCCAGAGCAAAATAGTTTATTATCTGATGAACATTCACATCCAGCCTCGTACAATCTACTTGTGTCGCCATGGGGAGAGTGAATATAATCTCCAAGGTCGAATTGGTGGTGATTCTGGTCTGTCGTACAGAGGAAAGAAGGTACCTGTCAGGACACATGAATTTAAATACCCAGGATTGTACAGTACATATCAGTGTTGTCAACAGGAATATGCCACTTAGCCCCTGGAACCTGTTCTCCTGTTCAATTAGATTGTGCCTGATCTGTGAACTAAGTCCATATTCCCCATTTTTGCTCCCTATTCCTTACTAACTTAGAATCCTAGAATGTCTACATTGCAGAAGGAGGCCATTTGGCCTATCGAGTCTGCACCGACCACGATCCCACCCAGGCGCTATTCCCGTAACCCCACATATTTACTCTGCTAGTCCCCCTGACACTAAGGGGCAATTTAGCATGGCCAGTCAACCTAACCCGCACATCTTTGGAGTGTGGGAGGAAACCGGAGGAAACCCATGCAGACACGGGGAGAATGTGCAAACTTCACACAGACAGTGATGCGAGGCCGGAATTGAACCCGGGTCCCTGGCGCTGTGAAGCAGCAGTGCTGACCGCTGTGCCACCATGCTGCCCTTGTTGGCTAACTAAAAGGTAGTTTTATCAATTTTTCAAAATTAGCAGTTCATCTAGCGTAGATCACCATTTGTGGAAGCGAGTTCAAAATGCCTATCCTTGGGTGTTCCCTAATATTACTCCTGAAAGGACTAGTTCTAATATTTTAGATTATGTCTTCCAGCCCTAAACATCCCAACCAATAGAAATAGTTTCTCTCTCCACTCTAACTGTTTCCCTGAGCAAATGAACAAATTGCCCCATAACCATCGGAATTCCAGGCAGTGCAACCATAGTTTGTACCGTCTCTCCTTGGAGTAGAGGTATAACTCTGATAAACCTACATTCTGTCACATTCCCTCCCAAGCCTGGTATATTATTTCTGGTGTGAATGTGACGCACGTGTGCCCAGAGGTGAGCACAGTACTCCCAGGTGTAGAATAACTATGTATAGCTGAAGTATGACTTCTCCCTCACCTTGTATTCCAGCCTTTGAGCCTTTTTGGTTTATTTGTCTGTCCGTGACATTTTATTGATCTGCATACATGGACTCCCAAGTTCCTTTGGACCTTCAAGGCTGCCTCAGTGACAGGGACCCGGGTTCAATTCAAACCTCGGGTGACTGTCTGTGTGGAGTTTGCACACACTCCCCACGTCTGCGTGGGTTTCCTCCGGGTGCTTTGGTTTCCTCCCATACTCCGAAGATATGCAAGGTAGGTGAATTGGCCATGCTAAATTGCCCCTTCGTGTCCGAGTTGTGCAGATTAGGTGGATTGGCCATGCTAAATTGCCCCTTAGAGTCCAAAGATATGCAGGTTAGGTGGATTAATGGGGTTATGTGCAAATTTGATGGGCTGAATGGCCACCTCCTGCACTGGAGGGATTCTGAGTGAAGTACCCTGCTCATTGTGTTCTTTTGTAGGTCTACAGTATTGGGGGTTGACAGTGGGAGGTTGAGTTTCTTTTTCATTATTTATGAATTATTTTCAGTATCAATGGATCCTAGCAGTGGTTGTAAGGAGGCACAGTATACCCTTGGTGTCAGTCATTTCAGCAAATATTTCAGAGTGACTTGGATGGTTCAATCTTCAACCTGTTAGAGATCTACAGCACAAAATAGTCAAAATTAAACACCTGTTTGAGAATGGTTCACTAACGTAAATGACTTTTTCCAGTTTTCCACAGCACTTAGCACCTTTCTGGAGGAGCAGAATCTGAAAGATCTGAAGGTTTGGACCAGCCAGCTGAAGCGAACCATCCAAACGGCAGAGGTTCTGGGCGGTCGTTATGAGCAATGGAAAGCACTGAATGAGATCGACGCTGTAAGTGGTAATTTAAAAATTCGCTCTGATACTATTCTCCATAACACATTCTCTATTCACTTTCTGATTGCGAACAGCCTGTTTGCTGGTTTGCACTCTGAGGTGCATACCACTGTTCTCTTTGGAGGGTTAACATCCAACCTAGGGGAGCAAACATGTCTCCAATTTGTGTTCACCAACTTGTGGCACAGTACCCCAGCATACACACTGCTCATCATCTGGTATATCGGGAACAGTAAATATGTACCATCATTTCTATAATGTCACGACAAAGTGGTAAACAAGAAACCTTTGCATTTCAACTGTCTTAAGTATTGCTGTGGATGAAGGAAATGACTGGTTTTCCCTGGCAAGGTGTGATTTGGTCCTAAGGTTAACATTGCTACAGTTCAGAATTTTGGTTAATTCAGGATTCACCTTTGAAATTTATTCAATTATTGTAGGATGTAGGAATTTCAAAACCAAAAGCAGAGATCCTGTAAAACACTTTGGGATGTGGGTGGCACAGTGGTTAGCACTGCTGCCTCTCAGCGCCTTGGGTGACTGTCTGTCTGTGTGGAGTTTGCACGTTCTCCCCGTGTCTGTGTGGGTTTCCTCCGGATGCTCCGGTTTCTTCCCACAGTCCAAAGATGTGTAGGTTAGGTGGTTTGGCCATGCTAAATTGTCCCTTGGGGTCAGGGGGCCTAGCAGGGTAAATACGTGAGGTTACAGGGATTGGGGCCTGGGTGGGATTGTTGTCGATGCAGGCTCGATGGGCCAAATGGCCTGCTTCTGCACCGTAGAGATTCTATGTGCTGAAGTTGTGAAGGACACTGCATAAATAGAAGTTTTTTGGGCAGTCATTTTTTATTGTAGGTATGTTGACCCCAAGTTGAGCATCGATAGTTGTGCAAGCCTTGAGTTTTTGCAGCAATATTGTGGAACTGGTTCTGCTACACTGGCAAGAGATCTACTGCCTGAAATTTAAATTATTTAGCATGGGAGTTAAATATGCTAATGACTAATATAGCATGGGGGTGATGAGGGATAAAGATGTGCTTTAAGTTAAGGTATCTTTGTATTTATTGCAGGGCGTATGTGAAGACATGACCTACGAAGAAATACACCAACAGTACCCGGAGGAATATGCATTACGCGAACAAGACAAATATTATTACCGCTATCCAACTGGTGAGGTAGGTTATGTAGAGTTCAATTGTTCTGTGTTTGAGTCCGTTTACTATTGGTGCTCACAGTGCTTGATTGATTTAAGCCCCTGGGTGTGGACTCCAGGGAAAGTAAACCAGGTTGTCGAGCTGTAAGTTTGAGCGTGGAGTTGATGTTTTAAAACCTCTTTCACACTTTTAGAAACTAGTCATCTGTGCATGGCTCAGAAGTATTAAATATACAACAGGTTATACACGTGGTAATAGCTTGTATGGAGTTGACCAGACATAACCACATAAGGACTAAAAGGTTTTGAAGATTAAATTATTTAAAGCACAGAGGCAGATATTGCATACATAACTCTGCTTTAGGGGGCTTATAAAGTAGGTTTCAATTAGTTTTGTGATCTTTCTTTAAAAGGCTGGAATTTCGAGAGCAACTTCCAGCATTTATTTGAAGGATATTACAGTAGATTATCCAGAATAAACTTAATCCCTTACTAAAAAAAGTTGCATTTTTGCAGGATTATTTCATTGACTTTTTGCAAAGATATTACAGTAGATAATCCAGAAAATACTTACTCAAAAAAAAATGTTACATTGACTGCGTAAATTGAATTATGTTTTTGGTTTCTACTAGTCCTATCAAGACTTGGTGCAGCGGCTGGAACCTGTTATCATGGAATTGGAGAGACAGGGGAATGTCTTGGTCATCTGTCACCAGGCTGTCATGCGCTGCCTCCTTGCATACTTTCTAGATAAAAGTGCAGGTATGTGAATCGAACAGCGATGTCTGTAAAATGCTAAGTCTAGATGATGCACAACATCTTTGAATCTCCAGTCGTGCGATACCATTAGATTCAGCTGTGTCCACCAAGCACAGTATTCAGTGTGGTACGTGACACATGGGGATTAAAGGCCGTGTTGGTGTCCACTTCTGATGGATTGTTTCTGTTTCTAGATGAGCTGCCGTATCTGAAGTGTCCTCTTCACACAGTATTGAAACTGACTCCATACGCTTATGGTGAGTTGCGTGATTTCGCTGCATGAATCTGTTACCTCGTTGGATCACGGGTGTGATTTAAGAACATAAGAACTAGGAGCAGGAGTAGGTCGTCTGGCCCCTCGAGCCTGCTCCGCCATTCAATAAGATCATGGCTGTTCTTTTCGTGGACTCGGTTCCATTTACCCGCCCGCTCACCATAACCTTTAATTCCTTTACTGTTCAAAAATGTATCTATCCTCCCCTCTATGCTAGCTTTCCCTTGGCATGTTTCTTGGTGATGGTGTGCCATCCGCTGGTGGTGGAATCCTCTGGTCCCTCCGCTGTTGATGGGAATTCCCACTGTCGAAGCCCCGCTGTCAGGAAACGAGCGGCGGGGTTGGGGTGCTGCACTGCCAGGACCAGTGAATCCCGCCGGTGTGAATGGCTGGAGAATCCCAGCCCCTGTCTTGAATTCAAGTGGGTAACTGGTTTTAATTTTCTGTTTCTTAATTAGGCTGTAAGGTTGAATCTATCTTTTTGAACGTGGAGGCCGTAAACACACACAGAGACCGACCAGAGGTGAGTATTGAGTTTATTGCTTATAGAATGTGGGCCCTGGTTCCATGTGAACCAGTCCATGCATCAATGTTCAGCCAACTGCCTGATACAGTTGAGAATAGCTTGGGGTGAAAACTGAACCCAGTGTTCTACATCAAGCTGCATAAATTCCAGTCCCTTTAACTGAGGCGACAGCGGTTTGATACACAGGAGTGAGTTTGAATTAGGGAGAGGGAACCTTGCCAAATAATCTTCTAGCTGGAGGTGTCTCAGCTGCTCACCTGTGGCTGGCTTACATTGATTTAGAGGAAGGAAAAGCCTACTTTGAATTATGTTATGATATCTCGATTTCAAAGATGACTTTTGAGGAGGGAAAACTGTGAAAGTTTCTTGTAACATTTCTGGAGTGAAGAGTATTCTAAGGGTGGAAAAAAACTTGTAGTTCTAAAAGTGTGACCTTTTAAAGGCTACCTTGAGATTGAGATTTACTTGCCAAAAGGCAGTACAGTGGTTCGCACTGCTGCCTCACAGCGCTCGGGGACCCGGGTTCAATTCCGGTCCCGGGGGCTGTCTGTGTGGAGTTTTGCACGTTCTCCCCACGTGGTGCTCCAGTTTCGTTCCACAGTCTAAAGATGTGCAGGTGGATTGGCCATGCTAAATTGCCCTTTAGTACTCCAAGATGTGTAGGTTGGATAGATTAGCCATGGTGAATGCGTGGGGTTTCAGGGATAGGGTGGGGGAGAGGCCCTGGATTAAACAGTGTCAGAGAGTCAGTGCAGACTCGATGGGCCGAATGGCCCCCTTCTGCACTGTAGGGATTTTATGACAATCGATGTCACCTGACCTCTTATAACCCTTACCTTTCTAACACGTGCAGTTGCTGATAATTGGGTCAGTATTGAATCAGCAAGTCACCGTGGGTCATATATCTTGAGGTTAGTTAGCTCATTCTACATTGTATGATTTGGGAAGGATTGAATGGGAATCCTGCCACTTCTCAGTGTGTGCTGGTGTTCCACGTTGCAGGTTATCCTGACTTGCCAGCTGATTCCATCCAGTCTTCACTTGCCAAAAGGGATTGGAGCAAATTTTTCAGTTCTGCTGAATGGTGGATGCAGAACCTCCAAGTCCGATTGTATCCTGAGACCCACTTGTGTGAAAGAGACACGTCTCCCTTCCCTGTCCTTCCATAGGCTGTGAGAGTGCGAAGTCTTTTACTTGGTAAAAACGAGGATGGACTGTTAGCATCTGGGGATCATTCGCAATCCTTCATGGCGTTTTGAACCTCTTTTTGATGCATGGAAGAATGCCTAGAGCTTCTTCTAGTCCCATTACTGAGCTAGCTGCTAGCAAGTGTGCAAAAGGGAAAATGTCCTGAGGGGTTTGTGAGCAGTATCGTTAAGCACCTAATCCCCTAACTAGTGTAGCTAAACTAGTAACTCACTAGCGATAAACGTTTGACTGCAAGCTGAGACAAGTGCTGTTTAGATCACTTAATGCAGTCTCCGCTATAGTGATGGAAGTGGTTTGATCAACAGGCACTGTCCTGTGTAGGCAGTAGTGCTTGCTGTTTGACTGTATTTTTCTTTTTGCTCACAATTCAAAGCATTTAAAATATTTCCACCTGGCTTAGAATTTTACATCAAAACTTATTGGGATTTTTTTCCCAAACAAAATGTTAAATATTAAACAAAGTGGACTCGACGGTTTAAGTAATTCTATTAATGTGATGCATGGATAAAATGGAAGAAGTACAGTTGATAACAAACTAACAATCAGTAGAATAACATATTCATAAACTTTTATTGTTCTTGGAATGGATGCATAATAGGTGGTGACTTATTTAAATTTGCCTTCAAGTGTAATTAGGGCTAAGCAATAACTGCTGGTCTTGCCAGTGAAGCTCATGTACCATAAATGGCTCATTTGAGTTAAGTAGGGGCCAATAATTGGAGCAGTAGACATTAGTCTGGTAGAGGTATAAGGAGCAGCCAAGGGTATCAACACAAGGACCTGAAATGAATTCAAGGCTGTATTACAGCTCCCAGGAAATCCCAGAGTGAGTGCTTCAGTGGATGTGAAGTGCTGTTGTACGGGTCAGTTTGGCAGTTAATTTGTGCGCAGCAACTGCAGATGTGATGCATGAGTCCCAAGATCAAGAACCTCCAGAAATATGCTGCTACGTCCCTGAGTTTTATCATGATGCACAGTAATGCTTAGTGAGTTGGTCACGAGTGGAACTGGTTTGCTTTCTCTGTCCTGGCTGCTCTTGGAACAAACACAGCAGAATTTTTCATCTGCTCCTCAGGGCCTGTCTGACCCCAGAGATAGCAGCAGGTGACATGCCTGACTACTGCTAACTTGGCGAGGTGCTTGTGTTCTTGCATTGCCATATTGTCCATTAGACTGGATTAGTAGATGACTTGATCCCACTGATGGCCCAGTAATTGTAGTGAGCCTAATGCCTAGGGCGAGGCATGTCTGATCCTTAATGTAATCTGAGTTGGTGGATCTCATCGAGGTGACTTCAGCAGCACTGGGAACTGCATGTGCATGGATGTTTCATTGGAACAGGAATAGACACTGATGTGAAGCTCACACTATTGAGTAGTCAGAGTTCAGTGTATCTCAAGCCGGAGGCTTTGTGGTGCAGTGGTAGCGCCCCTGCCACTGGACCAGAAGCTCTGGGTTTGAGTCCAATGCCAGGACTTGTTGGCCATGGAAGGAGTGAGTGTTCAACGAGTTGATAACCAGCTCGGAAACCCATCCTCCACTTCCCCCACTATTCCCCAAAGGGTGAAAAAACAGGATGGATGTGAGGATTTGCTGAACAAACTGTATCTAGAATTCTCCTGTCTGGAGAACATGGACATGGAGAAAATACAAGGCCACAATACATCATTGAATCCTGCCTCTGAAATGCTCCTGTTAAAGCCTTTGGGGGGGAAAAAGGTAATTGAAGATTTGATTTTCTTTGTGCTGATTTGTAGTTTGATTCTGTCTTTTGGTTACTTGGCAAGGGTAACAGTACAGCCATGTTATTGACCTGTCTCTGCTGTTTATTGGTTGGTACAAGAAACCTGTCACCGTTAATATTGGAACAGTTAGTGCCGCTTGAAGGAACTGTGGCCATTGACTCAATGAGCTGTGAAATCTCCTGTCATTCAGAAAGGTCAGCGCTGTAGTGAGATGTTTACCGCCCCTACCTGCTGTTGCAATGGCGTCTTCTGTGGGGAACATGGAATTTTGAATTCAATTTGTGTGTGATTTATTTTAAGCATGGGTAATCCGCCACCAGTGGAGAGATTTGGACAACTTTCTGTTAGGGTAAGAGAGGTTAACAGGTTGACTCACTCAGACTAGCCTTTCACAACTTGAGACTTTGATTGCAGTAATGCAAGCGTTTGTTGGACATTGTATTTCTAAATCACTCTGCCCTGATCTCTGAACCTAGCGAAACGATTGGGTGTGATTGGTCTTACCAAAATGAATTTTTGTAGACAAACTGAAGATTAAAAAATACCATTGTCAAATTCATTTAGTTGGGGCTTCTACTTTGAATAATGTAACTTGGTGCCCATTTTAAAGTTGTGCAGGTGTGTGAGAACTTGGGCAGCTTTGATCATAAGGACTAGGTGTAAATTAACAGCAGTATCTGTAGACACGCGATAAAAGCAAAATGCTGCGGATGCTGGAATCTGAAACAGAAAGTGCTGGAAAATCTGAGCAGGTCTGATGGCATCTGTGGGAAGAGAATAGAGCGAATGTTTTGAATCTGGTCGGAGCTCTGATGAAGGGTCATCTAGACATGAAACGTTGGCTCTATTCTCGCCCCACAGGTGCTGTCAGACCTGCTGAGATTTTCCAGCATTTTCTGTTTTCGTTTCTGTCGTCACATGATCCTGGTCCAATTAATTAGCATAATTAATGCCATCCCCTTCTGCCCACTCTTGGACAGGGGCGATGTATAGATTTTGTAGTGATTTATTAAAGTTTGGTTTTTGAAATGCTCCTTTTGTAATGTAGCTTTCTCTTTTACGTTTTTTCTCCCCGAATTCGCTTTAACCAGGACATTGGTAAGAAGGGACCTAACCCACTCATGCGCCGTAATAGTGTTACCCCTCTGGCAAGCCCAGAGCCCAACAAAAAGCCGAGGATTGAAGGTCTAGAGGACCATGTGGCCTCATCTTCCTCAGCCATGCCTGTCTGCCTGGCCTCTGAAGTGTCCACATCCCTGCCTGGACAAGTTAGTCGAATGTTCTGTACCATTATGGCTATCGCTGCTGCTTTCTGCTTATAATCTGTGGGTTCTTGAGTATGCCTCCTGCATAAAACGATGCTCTGTGCTCCCTAATCTTACTAATTGCTTATTTAAAACGTAGCCGTACATGAGAATGATTACGCTACTTGCTGCTTTGGTGAATGGAAGTGCTGAACTGAAAAAGCTGTGTGATTTGTATTCTTTAACGCTGGCTCAGGCTGCTTGCTTTTAAATATACCTGGGATTCTCTTGCCTCACTGTGCATTTTTAAGGACGGGAGAAAGACACAAACTCGAGCTACAAAGTTTCAAAACTTTAAAAACTAGTATTTTTAGTTAATAAAATTAACCATCTTGTTAATGTACGCTAAGAGCTGCTTTCTTTATTTGTAAAGCCCAACTTTGAGAATCTACTCCAGTTTATTTTTGAGTGGTGTTACACATTCAGCTTATCCACTTAATCCACAATCTACCCTTGTTTAATCAAGTATTTCGTGTGAGTCTTAATGATGCCATCTTAATAAAAGCTGTGACCTTTTTTTTAGGATTTCCAGCTGAATTATGGAATTCTGAATTGAAGGGAGTTTGCTTTCATTTTAATTTTGAAGGATCCAAACCATTTTTATTGTGCGGTTGCCGTTTTTTTTCTTTGCGTCGCTGTGAAATCTGGGAGGATTGTTGAGGCAGCAAAAAATTCAAGTTGCAGTCAGCTACTAGATATTAGAGTGATGTACAGGAGCAATCGAAGTGTGATGTTATCTCTCAGTTGAATAGAAGTTTCTATCCCATTGACTGCACTAGGAATGTCCTTTGTTAAAATTCGAGCTTGCTCCCGTCCTATTCAGAACCTCCCTCCCTTAGCAGAAGGGTCAATAAGCAAGGGGCATAGTTTTAAAGTAATTGCTTGAAGGATTAGAGGGGAGTTGAATAGAGAATGCTTCACCCAGAAGACAAGGGGGTGGGGAGAGTTATAGAAACTCTCCTTCTAAAAGGCTGGCAAGAGACAAATTTAAATTTAACAAGTGCTTGGTATGCACTTGAGGTGCTGTAACACACGAGGCTGCAGGCCAGTGTGGATTTGATGGGCCAAATGGTCTTCTGCGGTGTAAATTTCTCTGATTCACTGGTGCGACCCTGCCTAACATGAACAGCCATGGAGGGAGAAAGAGGGGCAATGGTTACTCAGTAGCTGGGCGGGGTTCTTTAGTTTCATCCGTGGCGGGACCTGTTGCGAGCGAGAATGGAAATTTTGGCATTCAAAATTGGCACCACAAAATCCCAGCCATGAATGAGGACGGAAGATTTTGGCCGTTGTTACTATCTGACACCACTATTGATGTGGATACTCCATATAAAAGAGTTGTATTGCATGGTGGTGGAGGGGGGGTGGGGAGAGAGAGATGGGTAGCCTGCATCTTTCACACCCATTGACCTGTATTTGAATCCCGTTCCAACATGATCTGTGCTCTACGTGCTGTAATCTAATTTGGATAGATATCAGCTAGTTCCTGGTGAGTAGTGTCCACAGCATAAAATTTACTCCCAAGTTTGTCCGAATGTGATGGTTACCCCAGTTAGTACAAAGGTGGCTGTGTAAAGAGGTTTGGGAATTGGTACACGTACAATTGCTTTTCGGATATGGTAGTGTGTTGATTTAATTCTGCATCATCTTGTACAATACCTGAATTACTGGGAAGATGTTTAAATGCCTCAAACATATAACCTTTTTCCATTCCCAGCACAAATGTTTGGCTTTTCTGACCACCTGATGCTTAATTCAAACCAGGGTGTGGATAACACAAAATACAGCTGATGCAGGAAATCTGAAATGAACTCCAGTATAGGAAATATTCTGCAGGTCTGGCAGCATCCGTGAATCAGATCTCTTTTATTACATAATCCCTCCTGCCTTACATCCTAACTCTTGTTGTT
Source organism: Mustelus asterias (assembly GCF_964213995.1). Taxonomy (NCBI): domain Eukaryota; kingdom Metazoa; phylum Chordata; class Chondrichthyes; order Carcharhiniformes; family Triakidae; genus Mustelus; species Mustelus asterias. The sequence continues at coordinate 78,519,483 of NC_135819.1, read as the reverse complement.
CCCCCACCTAACTGCCTCTGTGCTTGTGTTCGATCTCCAATGTTTTTCCAGCTCTGACAAAAGGTCATTGACCTGAAATGTTAACTCTGTTTCTCTCTCCATCAATGCTGCCTGACCTGCTGAGAGCATACGGAGATACCAATTAGTAACAGGAAAAGGCCATTTGGCCCTTCGAGCCTGCTCCGCCATCAGTAAGATTATGGCTGACCTGATTGGGGCCTCAATGCCACTTTCCTGCCTGCCCCACCCCCAATGCCCTTTGACGCCTCTATCAGTCAGGAATCTGTCTACCACCTGTGTCTTAAAAATATTCAATGACCCTGCCTGCTCCACGCTCTGAGGAAGAGATTTCCACAGACTCTTGACCTTCGGAAAACAATTCTCCTCTATCTTAAATGGAAGACTCCTTATTTGTGTCGCTGACTTCTGATCTCCCACAAGGGGGACTTCCGATTTCGCCCACGAGGGCAAACGTCTGGTCAAGTCCCCTCAGGATCTTGCATGTTTCATTCCTCTTGACTCCAGTGGACACAGGTCCAGCTGGTTTCAATCTTCCCTCAGAAGACCAGCCCCTCATCTCAGAAGTCAAGTGAACTTTCTCTGAAATGCCTCAACAGGCCAAGGGTCCTTTTCTCCATAAATCTGAAAACGAAATGCATCTAAAAACTGCACTTTCTTTCTGAAGCTCTACAACCTATTGCATGGGAAATCTAGCTGTTTGTGCTGTTTACTTTGTGATTTATTTTGTGAACATGAAAAAAGCTCAGTAAAGGTCCCCTGTATTTATTATTGTTAGATTTTTATTTACTTTAGTCAAAAGCTACCCTAGGCTTTGGCCATTGTAATGTAAATATGCGTGGTATCCAAAAGTCAAAATGATCTGAAATCCGAAACACAGTCAGCCCCGAGTGTTTGGGATTAAAAAAAATACTCCATCTGTAATGCATCGACCAAAACTCCCAAGATGTGGTCTTGCCAATGGCCTGTATAAGTGCAGCAAAGGAACCTTACTTTTATATTCCATTACCCTTGTAATAAACACCAAAGTTCCATTTGCTTTCCTAATCAGTTGTTGTACCTGCATACTAATTTGGTAATTTGTGTACCAAGGCACCCAGATCTCTTTGTAACACCAAGTTCTGCGATCTCTCTACGTTTAAACAATATACTGCACTTCAATTACTCCCGCCACCGTGAACAAGTTCACATTTTCCCATGTTATAGTCCACCCGCCAAATGTTTATCCACATGACCTATTTATGTCTCTTTGCAGACTTCTTATGTCATCTTCATCACTCACCTACCTGTTTCATTAGCAAAATTAGTAACCATGCATTCATCAATTTCATCCAAGCCATTGATATAAGTTGTAAATAATTGAGGCTCCAACACTGAGCTTTCTGGCATTCCATCTTAGCAATCTGAAAATTTACACCTGTGCTTTGTTTCCTGGTAGCATGGATAGAGGATTGGTTAGCTACTATGTTGCCCACTACACCATGAGCTCTCCTTTTGATGTCAAATACTTTCTGGATATCTAAGTACAGCACATCTACTCTTTATCCATGTTTCTTGTTATTTCCTCAATAAATGAGTCGAACACTAGTTTCCCTTTCACAAAACCATGTTGACTCTGCCTGATTGCACTGAGATTTACTAGGTGCTCCATTATAAACTCCTTAACGATAGATTCCAGCATTTTCCCTATGACGGATGTTATGCTAACTGGCCTGTAACTCCTGCTTTCTGTCTCCCTCCTTTTTCTTGAAGAGAGGAGTCACATTTACTAATTTCCAACTTGATGGGGCCTTTCCAGAATTTCAGCAATTTTGGAAATTCAAAACCAATGCATCTTCTATCTCTGCAGTAGTCTAGTATGAAATCCATCAGGACCTGGGGACTTATCAGCTTTAGTTTAAATACGTTTCTTGTTATCCTTTTCCTTGTGATTGTACCTGTTGTAAGTTCCTCCCTCCCTTTCATCTCTTAATGCATACTTACTGCTGGGATATAATTTGTATCCTCTACAGTGAAGACATACACAAAATATCTGTTCAATTCATCTGCCATTTTCCTCCTTTTTCCACTATTAATTCCCCATTCTCGCTCTCTGGAGGATCAATGCTCACTTTACTCTTTTACTTTTTAAATATCTGTAGAAATTCTTGATCTGTTTTGTATTTCTAGCTAGTTTTCTCTTGTACTCTAATTTCTTCCTATTTATTATTCTGTCATTCTTTGCTGGTTTTTAAGTTCATTGTAATCTGACCTGTCACTCTTGAAATTTTACTTTTTTTTCAGTTGATACCATCTTTAATTTCCTTAGTTAGCCGCAGATGGTATGTTGTTCCCCTAGAGTCTTTCTTTCCCACTGGACTGTATCTTTGGGTGGTATGAAATATTTCCTTAACTATCTGCCACTGCATTTCTACTGACCTATCCCTTGATCTAATTCTCCAGTTCACTTTAGTCAGATCAATCGTCACACCCTCCTAATTACCCTTTATTTAAGTTTAAAACATTAGTCTTAGACCCGTTCTTCTCTCCCTCAAATTGAATGCAAAATGCAATCATGTTTGATCACTCACAGGTAGGGATGCTTTTACCATGCGCTCATAATTAATGCTGTTTCATTGTACATTACCAAATCTAGAAAGGCCTGCTCAAACGGTCCTGAAAATACAATGAATTCATCTTCCTGATTGTCTTTGGTTGGATGAACTAGTTGGTAATATGTAGATTAAAATCACTCATGATTATCTCCATGCCTTTGTCACAAGCCCCCATTATTTTTCTTCTATACCCCATCCTACAGAATGGTTACTATTAGAAGCCCAGTAAACGATCCCCACAAATGGGTTTCCTATCCCACAGATAGAAAACCTATCTCTTCCCAAACTGATTCTACATCTTGATGTTTAGATGGCTAACACTTAAATGACAGAGCTACCCCTCCACTTTTTTGTCCTTCCAAGATGTCATCTATCCTTGAATATTCAGGTCCCAGACATTGTCATTTTGCAGCCATGTCTTTGTAATAGCCATCAAATCATATATTTAAACAAATACTCAATGCATTTAGATGCAGATTCTTCAGTTCTGTCCATTTTTTTTGTTGCTACTTTTGTAAACTCTAGCCTTCCTGCCATGTTCTGATTATCAATGTTTTTTTATTGTTACCTTGCTCTCTTGCCTTGTCTTATTTGTTTAATTCCGCACATCAACCCACACTTGATATCTCGCCTCATTGTTTAGTTCAAAGCCCTCTCCACCACCCTAGTTATACAATTCGCCAGAATTGCAGGGTTCAGATGAAGACCGTCCCAATGGTACAGTTTTCCCCAGTATTTTGGTTCCAATGTCCATGAATCAAAACCCATCTCTCCCACACCAATCTTTGAGCCATTGAGTATATGTAAATAGAATCCCTACAGTGCCGAAGGAAGCCATTTGGTCCATAGAGTCTGCACTGGCTCTCTGACAGAGCATCTCACCCAGGCCCTTTCCCATTTCCCCACGCATTTACCCTGCTAATCTCCTCTAACCTACACATCTTGGGACAATTTAGAGTGGCTAGTCCACTTAACTTGCATATCTTTGAACACATGCAGTGGGGAGCTTGTCTGGGCTTTCTTCTTTATTGTGACCTTTTTATGTTTTCTTTTGAAAGATTTTACTAAGAATGATATCTAGCTTGGATCAGGAGGGTGATGCATTTGATTTTGTTTAAACTCCTTTCCCCTGTTATGTTTTGTGTTGAATTTGTGAATCAAGTTCTGTGTTCTATATCTCTTTCATTTTCATACATGTTTTTCACTCTTCAGCCTTTAATAGGAAAAGTTTGCCTGTAAGTATTTACTTTTCTCTCACTCTCCACCATCTTCTCAAGTAGTGGTTTGTTAGTGTGGGTACTGGTATTTTATGAATTTATTCGGGCGTTGCTGGCTAGCCAGCATTTATTGCCCATTCTTAGTTGCCCTTTGAGGGCAGTTGAGTCAAAGGTTGCCCTTTGAGGGCAGTTGAGTCAACGGTAGGGTTGGGTCAAAGGTAGGGTTCTGAAGACTGTGGAGGAACAGAGAGATCTTGGGGTTCATATCCACAGATCTCTAAAGGTTGCCACTCAAGTGGATAGAGCTGTGAAGAAGGCCTATAGTGTGTTAGCTTTTATTAACAGGGGGTTGGAGTTTAAGAGCCGTGGGGTTATGCTGCAACTGTACAGGACCTTGGTGAGACCACATTTGGAATATTGTGTGCAGTTCTGGTCACCTCACTATAAGAAGGATGTGGAAGCACTGGAAAGAGTGCAGAGGAGATTTACCAGGATGCTGCCTGGTTTGGAGGGTAGGTGTTATGAGGAAAGGTTGAGGGAGCTAGGGCTGTTCTCTCTGGAGCAGAGGAGGCTGAGGGGAGACTTGATAGAGGTTTATAAAATGATGAAGGAGATAGATAGAGTGAACGTTCAAAGACTATTTCCTCGGGTGGATGGAGCTATTACAAGGGGGCATAACTATAGGGTTCGTGGTGGGAGATACAGGAAGGATATCAGAGGTAGGTTCTTTACGCAGAGAGTGGTTGGGGTGTGGAATGGACTGCCTGCAGGGATAGTGGAGTCAGGCACTTTAGGAACATTTAAGCGGTTATTGGATAGGCACATGGAGCACACCAGGATGATAGGGAGTGGGATAGCTTGATCTTGGTTTCAGATAAAGCTCGGCACAACATCGTGGGCCGAAGGGCCTGTTCTGTGCTGTACTGTTCTATGTTCTAACCACATTACTGTGGCTCGGGAGTCACATCAGTGGATTCTTAATTCTAAATGTTTTTTATTGAATTCAAATTCCACCATCTGCCGTGGCGGGATTCGAATCTGGGTTCCAGCTGAATTTATGGATCAATAGCCTAGCGATATATATTTTCCCCAAAATGGGCATGACTGCTCGTAAATTGACATTTACAGTTGGCGATGAAAAACATCTATTTGGGATTCCATTTTTATGCATAAAGTTTACTTTGGAATGATCAGTTAATAAATTAATTGTTTTCCCCTCCCTCAGACGCAGTGCCTTCGTGGTAAGGTTTGCAAAACCATTAAGTCTGCAGTGTGTTGTGACAGGAAAAATAATCCCCATGCCACCCTCAACACTGCTGGTAGACTAACTTAACCAGTTCCTCTTCAGTGACATTTCAGTGTGTTTTCTCTTCCCTCGTTACTCCTGACAATTTTTTTGCTAATTTGATTTTAAAATTAGCATTACGCACCCTTTTTTTTTGAAAGAAGAATTCTGCATGGGATTCTCTCTTGTCTTTTACACGTGACCTGGATGAATGAAATTTGTGTGGTGAGCGCCAAATGAAAATATGATGCAAATCTTTTTTTTTTGTTTCCATGGCAGAAGTGAGCGAGCTCTGGATTGGATCCGAAAGGTTTCAAAACACTAAAACTAGCCCCACATAAACCGCATTCTTATTTTTGGGCTGAAGTGGGGGGTGGTGGTTGGCGATGTTACTTAAATACCTTGAGCTGCTTTTCCTACTGATTTTTGCATCTGGTCTTGTGTGGTGAACTCAATTCCTTCTGTTCCCCACCCGCTCTCTGTCCCCTCTTTCTTCACCCACCCTCCCTATTGCCCCATTTTCGAGTGGTGATTGTAGCATTTTCACCTGTCTCCTTCCCATATGTATTGTGTGACTCAAATATTTTTTTAACCATTTGAATGTTTTTGTACCCTTTCCCGCTTTCGCAAACATTTTCTTGGCACAACTAGATATTCTGTTTTTTTTCAAGGTTTTCCATTGCATCTCTCTTGTATTTCCAGTAGTTAACAAGTGGGCGTGACCTCAGTCAGGTGGTCAGTTGTTTAAGGAAGGGACACCCCTGAACGGTTTCTGTAGTCTGCTGGGCCACTCTCTTGTCTCAAATGCAATCTAATAATGAAGGCAATGCCTTGGACAAATTGGAGTATAGATTTCACACTGCTCCAGCCTCTTCACTTGGATTTCTCATGAACGTCTCTCCAAAGCTACATGCCATCCTGCCTGGGTACTATATCACTGTTCCTTCACTGGGCGTACCTACGCCACGTGGACTTCAGCGGTCCAAGAAAGTGCCTCACCTCCACCTCCAGGGTATTTGGGGATGGGTAATAAATGTTGGCCGAGCCAGTGACGCTCATACCCCGTGAAATCATAGATTAACTTGAGGTAGTCAGACACGAGTTATCTTTTGTAGCTTTGAACCTACATTTTTTGTTTTAATAGTCATAAGCGGACATTTTCTTTTTCAATCGGGGAAAAACTCATTTTGCGTTTCTTGAATTAACACACACCTTTCTGATCAAAAACCTTGGACTTTTTATTTTTAAAAAAAAAGCAAACTTGATAACTGAAATTCTACCAAGAAACGCTACAGATGTGCTCGTTCTTGTATGTTGATGTTTATGTCTGGTTCACTGTGTTCAGTCATCTCTTCCTTTTCTCTTCCCCTCGCTTTCCATTCTCAGACGTACAGTCTTTCATTATCTCAACATTTTATCCTTGTTGATTCTTCGAAGGTAACTGGCCGTGCCCTTTTATGCTATAGTGATCCTCTTTGTTTGCAGGGCTATTTAGAAATGAAATCTTTCTCTAATGGAAGATCTTTCATTGTTGTACTGAATGGATATAGAGGCATTGGCTAATGTTCATACGTTGTTGCTCATGATACTGTAAGACCTGCACTTTGAGTGTTATATTTGTGAGGTGGTTTGGGGGTTGTGGGGGGAAAAGAAAAATTTTTACTCCTGTTGCAAAGAATTGGAAACTACAGTACCATGTTCAGGCAAACCGCATCTGGATAAAGATTGTATATCTTGTGATATTGAGCAGAGTGTTACACAGTAGATTTCTAATTGAATGTATTGAACTCTTCAATCCAACCCTAGGCTACAGAAAGCAAAATTATGACACAAAAGCATTTCAGTACCAACTTGAATTTACTCAGCATCTTTGGATGTAGCAAGATGTTACCAGACCCTTCATAGCGACATTGTTAAACTAAATTTTGACATTGAGCCACACAAGGAGATATTAGGATCAAGAAACAAAAAGAAATAGGTTTTGAGAAACAGCTTAAAATGAATAGAGAGGCGGAGAGGTTTATGGAGAGAATTTTGGAGGTTAGGGCCCAGGTATCTGAAGGTGTGGCCACCAATGGTGGAGCAATTTATATTTGGACCTAACAAGGGGCCAGGCTTGAAGGAGGGCCAATGGGCTGGGGGAAGGTTAGAGAGGGAAATCAAGGATAAGAATTTTAAAGTCTCAATATTATTTAACCAACAGTCTGTGTAGATCAATAAGGGATGGTAGCTAAACAGGACTCGACATGAGCTAAGATGCATCAGAGTTTATTCACAAAACCTTGTTACACAGGTCATTCTCCAATTGAAATATAATATTCCTGTTATTCCAATAGGGTAATCTTGTCAAATATTGCTGTGGTGATTGCCCCTTTAAGGGAAACACAAGACTGTTTGAACCTTGCTCTGCTTTGTTCCCCTTAAAGGGACAGTCACCACATGGTGGTGATCCCTGCCTCAAAATTTGTAACTATAGTTGAAAAAATGATTGGGTGGATGGCTATTGAGTAACATTTATCCTCTTCCCCAACTCTCACGAGCAAGGTGTTTAAACGATGGGTCCAGATTGAATAAAGTTTTAGAAATAAAACCAAATCCCAAACTTGGAAAGTACCTACTTTTAACTTGTACCTTACTCAAAGATGAACTTTGACTAATCTTCCAGGAAATGAAGGTTGCGGGAGTTATAACTACGCTGCATTGTCATGGGTTTCAGTCTTTTGGGTTATAAATTAAGCCTTTTCGATTTGTACAAGGTGGCTTTTTTAAAAAAAACAATTTGTTAAAACTTGCCTTGTAATTTTGTGTGACACACGTCATGTTCCTGGATATGCAAATAGACATCCTGTTGCTTTATCACAGCCGTGCTGGGTCTCTCACGGTTTAGCAAGAAATCCTCTGAATTAATTTTTAATCCTCCCTAAATGAATCTTCCCATCAATGGAGAGGAGTCTTGCACCAAATGTAAATGATGACTTGTGCTGACGAGGTTAGTGTAATCTCCCCATGCTGGCCATTTCTGCCACTATCTGCACGTTCTCCATGTGGTGTTGCAAATCTGGCACGTGGACTTTATAATACAAGATGTTTTTAAATGATTGTACACCATGGATGGGATTTTACGGTCTTGTTCATCCAGAAACTGTAAAATCCCAGCCGAGGTCAATGGGCTTTTCCATGGAGTGCCCTCTCGCCCGCTCCGATTCCTGGGAAGGTGGGCGGGATGGTAAAATTCCGGTCCATGCTTAGTGCAGGAAATTCACGTGAGATATTGAGTCAGACCATTTGATTGTTTAACTGAGTCGCTCTCTGCTTCTCTCGCATAATATGCAACAGATATGAGCTTCAATAATCAGCTCTTATTAGTTTGCTTGCATGCATGTGGCTTTCCATGTTTGTTTTTTAAATTAAACAGCCTTTTATTTATGTATCCTCAATTTTCTCTTTCCTCAACAGTTGGTGAATGAGATACCAAGACCTTCAGATGCTGTGGTGACTCTCTCAACCCAAGAATGAAACCTTTCCTTCACTCAATTTGTGAGGCTGCGTTCTATTTCAATTCTCCACCCCCCATCCCAGCCCGTTCCCTCCCCACATTGAGGAAACATCGGATTCCTTGGTTTGATCTCCATTGCTAGTGAGATACTCTGAGTGATCCATTAGCGCAAATGGGAGAATGTGGACTGTAGACTTTGCCAGAAAGGATCTTGACCATTCTCACTGTTGACTGTAATATGAATGTCTTGCTACTGTAATAATGTGCAAGTGCTTTTAGTGAACAAAACTTGTTCTTCAGTTTGTAAATACCTAGTAAATCTCGTTGGAGGGATATATTGAACTGTGTTTGTGTATGTGTATATATGATGTAAATAGTTGCATAATGAGGGTTGAATCTAATTTTCCAATGCTTCAGTATTCATGAATCATACAATCTTTAAATGTATGAGTGCTTGTGATCCTGAAATTGACACTACGATATCAAGAGGACTTTTGTGTGAGCAGTTTAAATTCATAATGCTGAAGCTCTGAAGTTGGCACTCTGCTATTGACTTAAGTGCCCAAATATTGTATGGGGGGGGCCGGGGGGAGGGGAATCATCATTGCCATTTGACCAAATTTTAATTTTTTAATTTCTGTTTTGTCTGATATTTCGCTTTTTATTTTTGTGAAATAAATGCTGGTGTTCTGTTCTGAGACGGCTGCAGGTTCTGTGAGTGCAGATCCTGGAACCAGAAGCACAGGGTGACAGACTGGACCTGTCAAACTTTAATCGTTTTTCTAAGAACCCGTTTGCACATCATTGTAAAATGCCATCTTCTGTACAAACATTCAAACTTGAAAGGAAACGCATTTCCAGGTTCTGCTTCAAGTTGAGAAGATGCACATTTTGCGCACTCAAAATAAAACTGAGGATTTTAAAGGGAAGATGTTAGTTCCTAAGTGTTGGAGGACCACTTTGAAGCTTCCAAGTTTAAGATCCTGTTAATTCTGTAAGATAATATGGACTCAGATCACCAGCCTGGATTGGTGATGATGTCTTAAAGTCCAGATTTGGATAGGAGAATTCTACTTGATGTATATTGATCACTGATGTGCATACTTGGTCACTGTTTGTGTTTGTGTGTGTATAATCTCTGCTAATGGAACAGTGTCAGCTACCTGGTTGCACTGTAGGTAATATCACCATTCAGTCCAACATTTTAATGATTCCAGCTAAAATTTTGTTACCAATTAATTCAAACTACCCCATCACTTAAACATTCTATCGTAACATAGACAGTTGACTGATAGCAGTGCTACTGGTACAAACCAGCAAAGGATTCTGGTATTACCAAAGGATCTAGGGTGGAAATCTCCGGCCGTTCGAGCCCCGCTGCCGATGAGAATGGAAAATTTTGCGCTCAGCTGAATATCTCTTCACTGCAGCTGGACTGGAGAATCCTAACTGCGGGCGAGGTCGGAAAATCCGACCCCTGGTTTTGTTTAATGTGCTCTATAAGTCTTTCCTTTTAACTATGTCTGTTACATTAGCTGATGTGTGGGATGGTAAAAACCACAGTGCCTAGTGCGTTTGTCTTGCACAGAGTTTAGCAGTATTGGTGAGGAGGCTTGAGGCTGTACTTGACGTGTAGTCTACCAGCATTATAATCCACATTCTATCCCTCTTTTTGAGAACTGCATTATTGCACAAGTTTTATTTATCTGATATTTTATTTTTTTGGATGGGCAGGGATGATTTACGTGGGGGGTAAGGGTTTCTTTTGCGTACCGCTGAATACAGCTTTAGTGGATACTGGATTTAATTGCATTCACCAAAGCGGGTTTCTGTAGTAATGTTCTCATTCCAACTGAATTACTTTTATTTTCTGACTTAAAGTGAATGAGTAAACCCAAGGCTTGGGGCTTAACCAAGCGGACTGTTTGTTTGATTTTGTAGTTCATTGTTGAATGTTAGAATTTTTTTTGTATTTTATAGTACTGATTCTGTTCCGACACAAATTTATTTAAGATAGTTCAGAGCTTGGAAAAGATTTTCCATCTCAAACTGCGTGGCATGTTGCATCTACTGTGTATGTATGTATTGCCTTTTTTCCTGAGAGGAAATAGCTAGGTTATGCCAGCAGAAGTATACAGGGTACATCTTTCCAATTATGTATATTTTGCAGTTGCTGGACCAATAATAAAAAAATGTTAACTTAAAAAATACAACTTGCGTTTCCTTTTCCTTATCTAGTTTCATGCAGAGAGAGTTTCTTTACATGTAGAATCATGGGGATAATGATGCAGCTATATAAGACCCTCGTCAGACCCCACTTGGAGTACTGTGCTCAGTTCTGGTCGCCTCACTATAGGAAGGATGTGGAAAAAATTGAAAGGGTGCAGAGGAGATTTACAAGGATGTTGCCTGGATTGAGTGGCATGCCTTATGAGGATAGGCTGAGGGAGCTCGGTCTTTTCTCCTTGGAGAGACGAAGGATGAGAGGAGACCTAATAGAGGTGTATAAGATGTTGAGAGGCATAGATCGGGTGGACTCTCGGAGGCTTTTTCCCAGGGTGGAAATGTCTGCTACGAGAGGACACAGGTTTAGGGTGCTGAGGGGTAGGTACAGGGGAGATGTTAGGGGTAAGTTTTTCACAGAGGGTGGTGGGCGAGTGGAATCGGCTGTTGTCAGTGGTGGTGGAGGCGAACTCAATAGGGTCTTTTAAGAGACTCCTGGGTGAGTACATGGAGCTTAATAGGATGGAGGGTTATAGGTAGGTCTAGAAGGTAGGGATGTGTTCGGCACAACTTGTGGGCCGAAGGGCCTGTTTGTGCTGTAGTTTTTCTATGTTTCTATAGAATCCCTACAGTGCAGAAGGAGGCCATTGAGCCTGCTCTGACAACAATCCTACCTCAGGCCCCACCACTGTAGCCCCATGTATTTACCCTGCTAATCCCCTGGACACTGAGGGGCAATTTAGCGTGGCCAATCCACCTAACCAGCATGTCTTTGGAATGTGGGAGGAAACCGGAGCACCCGGAGGAAACCCACGCAGACACAGGAGAATGTGCAAACTCCACACAGTGACCCGAGGCCAGAATTGAACCTGGGTCCCTGGCGCTGTGGGTTAGAGCTACTGTGCCACTACCGCCCCTATTACCTGTTGTTTAAGTCAAGGTAAGTTAAGTGCTTAATAATGGTAGGCCATATGGTCCCTTGAAATAATAGCTGTGCCATTAATAAGATTAAAAACTGATCATCTAGCTCAACTCTTAATTTCTCACCTGATCCTTTGGAGTCCAAAAGCCTCAGTCTCAACCTTGCATGTACTCAATGATGGAGCTTCTCTGTGGAATTGAGAAGTTCTTCCTTATCTCGGACTGAAGTGGCCATCCTCCTATCCTGAGATTATGCTTCCTGGTTCTGGACTCTCCTGCCAAAGGAAGCTGTTTAAATCCAATTCCATCTCATTGTTCTAAACTTCAGCGTATAGCCCCATTCTACTTGACTACTCTTTCTGTGACAACCCTCTCATCCCAGGAACCAATCTAGTGAACCATCGTTGCATTCCCTTCAGGGGGAGTATTTTTTTTTCCTTGGACATGAAGACCAAAGCTGTATACTTTGGTCTTCAAGTGTAGGCTCATCAGAGACCTGAAGATTGTAGCACAACTTCCTTATCCTTATTCTCTAACAAACTTGCAATAAAGGACAACTGGCCATTTGCCTTCCAATAGCTGCTGCACTTGCATGTTAACTTTATTTCTTGTACAAAGACACCCAGATTCCTTTGTATGCCAATATTTCCTTAACATTAAAAATATATTCAGTTTTTCTACCAAAGTGAATAACCTCATTTCTCCATATTATACTCATCTGTTACCTTCTTGCCCACCCACTTAAACTTCTTTATATCTATTTCCAAACTTTGTGCTTCTCTGCTCATTTCCCCACCAGACTTTGCAATATTTACCAAATTTGGATACATTGCAACATCATCTAAGTTGTTAATATAAATTAAAAATAACAAGCGGGGAGGTGATGGCCAAGTGGTATTATCGCTAAACTATTAATCCAGAAACTCATCTTATGTTCTGGGGACCTGAGTTTGAATCCAGCCCCGGCAGATGGTGGAATTTGAATTCAATAAAAAATATCTGGAACTGATGACCAATGAACCATCTGGTTCACTAATGCCCTTTTAGGGAAGGAAATCTGACGTCCTTACCTGGTCTGACTCCAGAGCCACAGCAATGTGGTTGACTCTCAACTGTGCTCCAAGGGCAACTAGGGATGGACAATAAATGCTGGCCAGCCAGCGATGCCCATGTCCCACAAATGAATTTTTAAAAAGCCCATCAACAATCCTTTTGGGCATCCCACGACAGCAGCCTGCCAACCGTTTACGCAACCCTCCATTTTATCTCTATTCTGATAATCTCTAGTCTATGCTAATATTATCTCCATTCACATCAGCCTTTATCTTGTTCACGTTGCTGAATGCCTTTTAAAAACCCAAATATGCTACATTTCCTTTATCTACCTTTGGGTACATCATCAAGTCTTAAAGATATTGATCCCCATCTCCCTTTCATAAAACCCTATTGGACCTATCTGTCCAATCATAGAATCTCTACAGTGCAGAAGGAGGCCATTTAGCCCATCGAGTCTGCACTGACCACAATCCCACCCAGGCCCCATCCCTGTAATCCCACATATTTATCCTGCTAATCCCTCTAACCTACGCATCCTGGGGCAATTTAGCATAACCAATCAACCTAACTGCACATATTTGGACTGTGGGAGGAAACCCGGGGCACCCGGAGGAAACCCACGCAGACACAGGGAGAATGTGCAAACTCCACAGTGACCCAAGGCTGGGAATCCAACCCTGGTCCCTGAAGCTGTGAGGCAACAGTGCTAACCACTGTACCACCGTACCACTCCTAATCATTATGATTATTCTTGATTCATTTTCAGAAAGTTGTCTTGCTCTATTTTGAATTGATAATTCCATAACTGAAGATGTCTATTCACTTGCTTCAAATTCAGCTCCTGTTTCGCATTAGTGGAAATCTAGAAACCTTTTCCCCCGCCTAAAAGTCTGAGTTACTGGGTTAATTGAAATTTTTGAGACAGATCAGTAGATACTAATTAGATAAGAAATTATCAAAGTTTATGGATGAAATGGAGTCGAGTACAGATCAGTGGATTGCAAAACATGGTCAAAGGGCAGAATGTTGTCTTCCCACTCTTTTGTTTCCTTTTGACGGTTTATCTGTTTGCAATTCCATTTCGCCTACTGCTTGTGCACTATAAACATAAAATTGATTTTCTGCCTTCCGGATGCATTAATTTCTTCAGCATTTAGCCAATGTTAGAAAGTAAAAGAGTACATATGATGACCATATTTCTCTTGCTTTATCCAACCTCTCAAATGGAAGGGATGTTTCCACTAGTAGGAAAAACTAGAACCCGAGGGCACCACCTCGATCCTGTAAAACAGAGATGAGGAGGAATTTCTTCAGCCAGAGAGTGGTGAATCTGTGGAACTCTTTGCCGCAGAAGGCTGTGGAGGCCAGGTCATTGAGTGCCTTTAAGACAGAGATAGATAGCTTCTTGATTAATAAGGGGACCAGGGGTTATGGGGAAAAGGCAGGAAATGGGGATAAGAAAAATATCGGCCATGATTGAATGGCGGAGCGACGTGATGGGCCGAGTGGCCTAATTCTGCTCCTATGTCTTACGGTCTTATTAGATCTCATTTATCTCCCAACCCCCTTCCTCTGCAAGTGCTCCCAGTTCAGAAGGTAGAGTATGGCTGGAATTTTACTGCGCTGCCCGCCACGAGAATCGGAATGGGCAAGGGGCAGATCATGGAAAGGTCCGTTGACCTCTGGTGGGATTTTATGGTTTTGGGATGAGCAAGCCTGTAAAATCATGTCCTATCTCTCCAAGAAATGCATATTTTGGATGAACATGGAGGCAATAATTTGCCTTGATTGCTTCCGAGCAAGGCTGGTATCTTGTACCAGAACATTCTAAGAGTGTGTTGCCAGTCACACTAACTTTGCCCACTCAGCTGTTTTTCCATATGTTTTGCAGCAGATACACCAGTGATATTAAGGCAAGTGATCAAGAACCTCTCCCACCTACCACCTGAGCAGCCTCCTGTTTCCTTGCTGTTATTCCAGAGTTGATGGTCAACATTCCCTTCTACGAACAAGATTTGAACAGACATTTTTAAAAATTTGCAAATAGTGGGAGTCTCACGAATAAAAATGTGGACCTCTAGTTCTGAACAAGACGAGAACCTAGAGTCAAAGCTATAAGCCACCTCACAATTGGGGAGGCGATGGTCTAGTGGTATTATCGCCAGGCTATTAATTCAGAAGCTCAGCTAATGTTTTGGGGACCCGGGTTCGAATCCCGCCATGGCAGATGGTGGAATTTCACTTCAATAAAATATATTTGGAATTAAGAATCTACTGATGACCATGAAACCATTGTCGATTGTCGGGAAAACCCATCTGGTTCACTAATGTCCTTTAGGGAAGGGAATCTGCCATTGTTACCTGGTCTGGCCTATATGTGACTCCAGAGCCACAGCAATGTGGTTGACTCTCAACTGCTCTCGGGCAATTAGGAATGGTCAGTAAGTGTTGGCCCAGCTAGTCACACTTATGTCCCATGAATGAATAAAACAAAATTGGAAATGTTTTCTCTGCTTACTGTTTTGGCCACACAACTTTCACTGATCTTCCTTTTCTCCTTTCCTGGCTGGCTCTCTGCTGCATCCATTTACTTGGGGATTGTGCACAAGGGGTCATTACCGCAGTGATTACGCTTCAAATGTACTTCATTGGTCATTTTTTTTAAAAAAAATCATTTGCACGACATGGGCATTGCTGGCTGGCCAGCATTTATTGCCCATCTCTAGTTGCCCTTGAGAATCAACCACGTTGCTGTGACTCTGGAGTCACATGGCAAGGCCAGGTAAGGACAAAAGCAAATTACTGCGGATGCTGGAATCTGAAACCAAAAGAGAAAGCGCTGGATGATCTCAGCAGGTCTGGCAGCATCTGTATGAAGAAAAAAGAGCTGACGTTTTAAGTCCAGATGACCCTTTGTCTGTAGCAGAGAGCAGGCCTAGTAAGGATGGCAGATTTCCTTCCCTAAAGGACATGAGTGAATCGGATGGGTTTTTACGACAATTGACAATGGTTTCATGATCATTAGTAGATTCTTAATTCCAGATTTTAAAAATTGAATTCAAATTCCACCATCTCTTCACCACCTCTCTAGTTTCCTTCTCTATGAATGGTATGTTTTGTCTGTACAGCGCACAAGAAACAATACTTTTTGCTGTATGATAATACATGTGACAATAATAAATCAAATCAAAAATCAAATCTGCCGTGGCGGAATTTGAACCCAGGTCCCCAGAACATTAGCTGAGTTTCTGGTAATAGCCTGGCGATAAAACCACGAAGCCATCACCTCCCCAAATAGTGCTTCTTATAATCAACTCAAAGCACTTTACAGCCAATGAAGTATTTCTGAAGTGTAATTACTGTTGCAATGTAGGACACACAACAGTTAATTTGCACCAGCAAACTTTACTGCGGTAATGACCAGATACGTTACTGTGTGTTGAGGGTCCGGGCATGGTGGCACAGTGGTTAGCACTGCTGCCTCACAGCGTCAGGGACCCGGGTTCGATTCTGGCCGTGGGTGACTGTCTGTGTGGAGTTTGCACATTCTCCCCATGTCTGCGTGGGTTTCCTCCGGATGCTCTGGTTCCTTCCCACAGTCCAAAGATATGTAGGTTAGGTTGATTGGCCATGCTAAATGTGTGGGGATATGGGGATAGGGTAGGGGAGAGGGCCTGGGTAGGAGGTGTAGACTCAATGGACTGAATGGCCTCCTTCTGCACTGTAGGGATTCTATGATTGAGACATGAATATTGGCCAAAATATGGGGGACAAATCCTCTGCTCTTCTTGGAATAGTGCCATTTACATAAGTAAATGGTTCAACATTTCATCTGAACCTCTGATCGTACAGCTCTCCCTTAGCACTGCGCTGGAGTGTCAGTGTCGATGTTTTGTACTTTAGCACTACAGTGGGATTTGAACCTAGAACTTTGTGCCTCGGAGGCAAAAGTGACACTGATTGAGTCATGACTGGCACTAGTAATGCCTTAAGCAAAGTATTATTTCAAACCATTCATAACTTCAAACCATTTGATTCAGCTTGACTGAGTGAGTTGAATTGATGCTTCCCTGGTTGGGACATGCAGGCCAGAATTCTCTGGTTTGGCACACTCTGCTACCGTTGCCGGTGAGAATGGACAATTTGGCGCTCCGTCAAATTTCCATTCGCAAGCAGCGGGACTGGAGAATTCCAGCCTTGGGTGAGCTTGGAGAATCTGGCCCTGAATTTTTCGAACTACAAAGAATTCTGGTTTGACCATTGTTGTATGAGGCACGAGATTTGTCTCATTATCCTTCGACAAGTTCCTAATTGCAGCCCACATTTGAGGCTTGCTTATGTGGCTAGTGAATCAGGAGTGAACTGGAGATTGATTTACAATTGAATAGGCTGTCGCCAGTTTCATATAAAGAATAAACTGTTGGATAAAGCAGTGAAGATTTGTGCTTTACAAGAACACCATCCAGTTTGTAAGGTGCTAGGGAGGAGAACAGTCGTTGAAAGGTAAGCAAAAAGAAGCAGTCTCTTGTTTGTAATTTCCCAACACAAAACTATCGTGATTCTAAAATTAGCAATGACAAATTCTGGGGCGAGGTTTCAATATCCCTGTTTGCTTAATAGATGGATCAGAAATAACATCCTGTGGTTTGATCTAACCTGGTAATGTATATTAAACCAATGACTCATGAAATGATTCCTTTTAACAAGTTTTGAGGGTTTATTGTAGAACAAATGGGTTTTTTAAAATTCATTCGTGGGACATGGGTGTTGCTGGTTGTGGAGATGCCGGCATTGGACTGGGGTGAACACAGTAAGAAGTCTCACAACACCAGGTTAAAGTCCAACAAGTTTATTTGGTAGCAAGTACCATAAGCTTTCGGAGCACTGCTCCTTCGTCAGATGGAGTGGAAACGTGCTCTCAAACAGTGCACAGAGACACAAAATCAAGTTACGGAATACTAATTAGAATGCGAATCCCTACAGCCAGCCAGGTCTTAAAGATACAGACAATGTGGGTGGATTGTCTGTACCTTTAAGACCTGGCTGGCTGTAGGGATTCGCATTCTAATTAGTATTCTGTAACTTGATTTTGTGTCTCTGTGCACTGTTTGAGAGCACATTTCCACTCCAAGTGACGAAGGGGCAGCGCTCCGAAAGCTTATGGTATTTGCTACCAAATAAACCTGTTGGACTTTAACCTGGTGTTGTGAGACTTCTTACTGTGTTGCTGGTTGGCCAGCATTTATTGCCCATCCCTAGTTGCCTTTGGAAGGGCAGTTGAGAGACAACCGCATTGCTGTGACTCTGGAGTCACATGTAGGCCAGACCAGGTAAGGACGGCAGATTTCCTTCCCTAAAGGGCATTAGTGAACCAGATAGGGTTTTTCCGACAATCAACGATGGTTTCATGGTCATCAGTAGATTCTTAATCCCAGGTATCTTTTATTGAATTCGAATTCTACTATCTGCCGCGGCAGGATTCGAACCCCAGTCCCCATAATGTGAGCAGAGTTTCTGGATTAATAGTCTAGCGATAATTCCACTATGCCACTGCCTCCCCCTTAGGTTGATAGAGGTTACAGATAAACCACAATGCTCATTTTGACTACTTTTTTTTCCTAGGTCTGTAAATGATTGATAACTCTAATGGCACCAGTTTCACCCGGTCAGGACACTTCCTTGGTCTTCAGGTTAAAGTCCAACAGGTCTATTTCATAGCACGAGCTTTCAGAGCGCTGCCTCTTCATCATAGCTTGCGCTACCAAATAAACCTGTTGGACTTTAACCTGGTGTTGTGAGACTACTTACTGTGCCTACCTCAGTCCAACACCGGCAAGTCCACATCATGGCTCCTTAAGCTGTCAGTATATTTCCTCTTTTGTCTCCCTCTAGCTCTGCTACCTTCAATTTTACCAATTACTGCCAGATGTTTTAGTTTATCTCTCTTAAGTGGTGCCCGAAGAATTGGAGTTGTTTCTTGGTGATTGTTAAAGAGAAGTATGCTTATGCTTTATAGATTACACCGAGGCATTTGACAGGGTGAGATATGAACAGATGTTTGAAATGCTACATAACATGGACATAGAAGGGAGTGATTTAAGATTGTGTCAGAACATAAGCTGGGACTTATACAACAGCAGCCAGAACAGACAATACAGTGAATGGAGAGCTATAAAAAGAAGAGTGCGTCAAGGTTGTGTTTTGTCTCCAGATCTTTTCCATCCTCACAGTGAAATGATGGAACATCTATCAGAGTTGCCAGGAATTTCAGGAGGTGCACAAATATGAATAATCTGAGATGTGTGGATGACACAGCAAGACAGATAGAGGAAAATCTCCTAGACACAACTGGAACAAACAGTAACAGATATGGATTATTGTTAAACCGCAGCAAAACATTTCCAGTATTCACACAATTGGCTTTGCTTGTCGACTGAAGGCAATGTTCTAGTTTTGAGTCATTTGTAGTTCAGTGTCCCTTGATGAATCATAGAATCCCTACAGTGCAGAAGGAGGCCATTCTGCATCGACTACAATCCAACCCAGGCCCTAATCCTGTAACCACACATATTTAACCTGCTAATCCCCCTGACATAAGGGGCAATTTATCATGGACAATCAATCTAACCTGCACATCTTTAGACTGGGAGGAAACCAGAGCACCCAGAGGAAACCCACGCAAACACGAGGAGAATGTGCAAACTCCACACAGACAGTGACCCAAGCCGGGAATCGAACCCAGGTCCCTGGAGCTGTGAAGCAGCAGTGCTAACCACTGTGCTACCGTGCCTCCTACGCTCCAGTGAAAAAAGTCCCAGTCTATCAAGCCTCTCCTTATAACTCAAACCATCAAATTCAGTAACATCCTAGTAATTCTTTTCTGCACTCTTTCTAGTTTAATAATATCCTTTCTATAATAGAGTGACCAGAACTGTACACAGTATTCCAAGTGTGGCCTTACCAATGTCTTGCACAACTAAGGGGGAGGGGGGATGGTGGTGGTGGTGGTGGTTGGGAGGGGAGGTGGGGTGGAAAATCCTAATCTATATTTTTGTTCTTTTGGTAAGTGAGTGAGTGAATTTGGCCATGGATTTGAAACCAGGTTCCTACCGGAAGCATCCAATATCACACTTGGGCAAGATGATGCACAGGTTTTCGGCAAAGTATTGCACTCTCGAGACTAGCCCCAACAATTTATCTTTGTCTCAATATCTGACACTGTCCCAGTGTGTAGCCTCATCATTTACCATTTTCCACAAGAGTCACTTTGTGACTATTGATTAAGAGAATAGATATGCTAACGTGAGATGTAGATGATGATGTATCTGTGATATCAGCCAGTCACGTGCTAGATTATCTCTCTCTCAAGAGAGGATGGGACACACTGTACTCAGGAGCTGCATACCTACTCTGTAACCTACTTATGTATAAATGTTAATAAACCAGTTTAAAGCAAGTACCAGAGTAAGAGTACATACAGGCTGCCTCGGGAAGATAGACCACACATAACCAAAGTCAAGAACTGTGTCGAGTCCACAGTTTATACGGTAGCACAAAGGAACTTATTTAACTGTTGAATTGGAGACACTGGGACAACTTGTACTCATTCTGATGAAGGTCCAAGCAGATAGAGATTTTTATCCCACCAGACTGAGTTGAATTCAATTCTAGAGATGAAGAAACGAGTGGCATGGTGGCACAGTGATTAGCACTGCTGCCTCACAGCTCCAGGGACCCGGGTTCAATTTCAGCCTCGGGTGACGGTCTGAGTGGAGTTTGCACGTTCTCCCCGTGTCTGCGTGGATTTTCTCCAGGTGCTCCGATTTCCTGCCACACTCCAAAGATGTGCAGGTTAGGTTGATTGGCCATGGAAAATTGCCCATTAGTGTAAGGGGGATTAGGAATGTAAATTCATGGGGTGACAAATATGCAGGTTATGTGGATTGGCCATGCTAAAAATTACCTTTGGTGTTAGGGGGATTGGCAGGGTAGATATGTGGGGATTGCTCCTGGGTGGGATTATTGTCGGTGCAGACTCGATGGACTGAATGGCCTCCATCTGTAGGGATTCTATAATTCTACAGGGATAGGGCCCGGGTAGAATTGTCGTTGGTGTGGGCTCGATGGGCTGACTGGCCTCCTTCTGCACTGTATGGATTCTATGATTCTGTCCCTCAAGTGCACTTTTGGGTTCCTGCACACTCACCATGTGGTTCCAAAATACCTCCCACTAATGCTGACTGAGCAAGTGCCTGCCTTAAGTGTGCAGATCACCATCATCATTGGAGACTTCTCGTGATTGTGAATCGGGTTCGTTAGTAAGAATAACCGCTCAGTACGGCAGTAACTCGATCTTTGATTCTTCAAGAATGCGGGCGGGATTCTCGCCTGTAGCTTTCCCGCTGCCGGTGAGAATGGAGAATTTGGTGTTCCAGCCAAAATTCCATTCCCTTTCAGTGGCACCAGAGACTCCCAGCCACGAGCGAGGACGGAGATTTTCAGCGTACTTTACTGCCAAGAACGTATCTCTAAAGTACTAATTGAAAACTGTATTCAATATTTGCTCCTTAGTTGACGTGCAGGTGGTTTTATCAATAGACTGGGTGCTTAAATATTATTAACAATGTTCTTTATTGATCTATCATTGTCATGGCGATGATGGATGGCTCTTGCTCAGTGAATGCCCACTCTTTCAGTTTTATTCCAAGAAGCTTGTGTGGAATAGTGTGTGTGTGCCCCTCATTTCCATGACAACAGATGGCTTTCCAAATGTGTTCTGGAGGTCAGAACATCTCTTCTGCAGAGATGTTTCAGAGTGTTGTGAAAAAGTTCCAAAGTTCTACCCTGAATTTTGCATGATAGTTCTTCCCTCGAGCTGAACCAGTGCCCTGATCAATATCGGCACCCACTCTTTATACACATGAATCTGTGCGATTTATTTTTCCCAAATTCATTACATTTTGACAGTGAATTTCCCAGGGTAGAAACGTCAATTACTGGGGGCATATGTTGAAGGTAAAAGGGGGAAGTTTAAAGGAGATGTAAGAGACATGTTTTTTACACAGAGGGTGGTCAGTGCCTGGACTGCGCTGCCAGAGGAGGTGACAGAAGCAGGTACAATCGCAATGTTTAAGAGGCATCTTGACAGATACATGAGTAGACAGAAAATAGAGGGATACTGATCACTTAGAGGCAAAAGGTCTTTAGAAAGGTGTCATGTGTCAGCGCAGGCTTGGTAGGGCAGATAGGCTAGAGTCATAGAGGTTTACAGCATGGAAACAGGCCCTTTGGCCCAACTTGTCCATGCCACCCAGGTTTTACTACTAAGCTAGTCCCAATTGCCGGCATTTGGCCCATATCCCTCTATACCCATCTTACCCATGTAACTATCTAAATGCCTGTTCCTGTGCTGCACTGTACTTTAATTGTTTGTTCTTTGAATAATGTTTTGTTCAGTTTAAGATGTTTGCAATTTGAACAGTGGCGTTAGTTAGTGAAACAACATCAGGAGAAAGATATGCAGTACTATGGCAAAATAATACTCTCAGTAGGACAAAGAAGCTGATGTACATCATTAGCTGTATCCTTAACATCTCCTGTATGTATAAAGTATTGGCTCTAATAACTGCAGTGTTCAGCTCCATTTGCAAGCCTACCTGCATGCACCTGGGCATCCTCTAAGCATGGGCAAATAAATAGCAAGTAACATCTACACCGCACAGAGACCACGCAATGACTGTCTCCACCTAGAGAGAGCCCAACAACTTCCACCATGACCTTCAATGCCACTGCAGAATCTCCTGCCATCAACATTCTAATGTCACCACGAACCAGAACTTTAGCTACACCCGCCACTTAAATACCATGTCAACTAAAGGCTGGATTTTCCACAGAGAGTGGTCCACCTTTGGACTGTTCAAAGCCCCTCCACTACGGGTGCCAGGAGTTGGAGCGAGGGTTAGTCTGCATACCTAGCTGGTCTCCCATCTAAATGTTAACCGAAACTAAAAACAGGAAGTGCTGGAAAAACTCCGCAGGCCTGGCAGTTGCTGTGAAGTGAAAGAACAAAGAACAATACAGCACAGGAACAGGCCCTTCGGCCCTCCAAGCCCCCGCCGCTCCCCGGTCCAGGATTGAATCCTGAATCCAGGATCCCCGCCCAATTTTCCAGCCTATCTACATACCAATATCCTATCCACCGAGCTGTCCCTCACAGCTACGATGCTTTGTTCATTACAACCTATTAACTTACCCCCACCCCCCCATTCCAGACCATGTGATCTCCAGGGAGAGGCGAAAACCCAGAGTGAAAAACCCCAGGGCCAATATGGGGAAAAAAAAATCTGGGAAATTCCTCTCCGACCCCCTGAGGCGATCGAAACTAGTCCAGGAGATCACAATGGCCCCGATCGGAAAATGCTTCCCAACCCTAGTCATTTCCACTTCCACGAACACCATATGAATTCCCTGCCCCCGAGACAGGTTCCCAACTATCCGCAGTCTCACTCTGTACTGGCACCAGCAAGATGATCATAGAATGAAGCCTTGAAACGAGAAACCAGGAACAATTAGCCCGCGCCGCTCCCTGGTCCAAACTAGACCACTCTTTTGTATCCCTCCATTCCCACTTCGTTCATATAGCTGTCTAGATAAGTCTTAAACGTTCCCAGTGTGTCCGCCTCCACCACCTTGCCCGGCAACACATTCCAGGCCCCCACGACCCTCTGTGTGAAATATGTCCTTCTGATATCTGTGTTAAACCTCCCCCCCTTCACCTTGAACCTATGACCCCTCGTGAACGTCACCACCGACCCGGGGAAAAGCTTCCCACCGTTCACCCTATCTATGCCTTTCATAATTTTATACACCTCTATTAAGTCTCCCCTCATCCTCCGTCTTTCCAAGGAGAACAACCCCAGTTTCCCCAATCTCTCCTCATAACCAAGCCCCTCCATACCAGGCAACATCCTGGTAAACCTCCTCTGTACTCTCTCCAAAGCCTCCACGTCCTTCTGGTAGTGTGGCGACCAGAACTGGACGCAGTATTCCAAATGCGGCCGAACCAACGTTCTATACATCTGCAACATCAGACCCCAACTTTTATACTCTATGCCCCGTCCTATAAAGGCAAGCATGCCATGTGCCTTCTTCACCACCTTCTCCACCTGTGACGTCACCTTCAAAGATCTGTGGACTTGCACACCCAGGTCCCTCTGCGTCTCTACACCCTTTATGGTTCTTCCATTTATCGTGTAGCTCCTCCCTACATTATTCCCACCAAAATGCATCACTTCGCATTTATCAGGATTGAACTCCATCTGCCATTTCCTTGCCCAAATTTCCAGCCTATCTATATCCTTCTGTAGCCTCTGACAATGTTCCTCACTATCTGCAAGTCCTGCCAGTTTTGTGTCGTCCGCAAACTTACTGATCACCCCAGTTACTCCTTCTTCCAGATCATTTATATAAATCACAAACAGCAGAGGTCCCAATACAGAGCCCTGCGGTACACCACTAGTCACAGGCCTCCAGCCGGAAAAAGACCCTTCCACTACCACCCTCTGTCTTCTATGACCAAGCCAGTTCTCCACCCATCTAGCCACCTCCCCCTTTATCCCATGGGATCCAACCTTTTTCACTAGCCTACCATGAGGGACTTTGTCAAATGCTTTACTAAAGTCCATATAGACAACATCCACGGCCCTTCCTTCGTCAACCATTTTGGTCACTTCTTCAAAAAACACCACCAGGTTCGTGAGGCATGACCTCCCTCTCACAAAACCATGTTGACTATCGTTAATGAGTTTATTCCTTTCTAAATGCGCATACATCCTATCTTTAAGAATCTTCTCCAACAACTTCCCCACCACGGACGTCAAGCTCACCGGCCTATAATTACCCGGGTTATCCTTCCTACCCTTCTTAAATAACGGGACCACATTGGCTATCCTCCAATCCTCTGGGACCTCACCTGTGTCCAGTGACGAGACAAAGATTTGCGTCAGAGGCCCAACGATTTCACCTCTCGTCTCCCTGAGCAGCCTTGGATAGATTCCATCAGGCCCTGGGGATTTGTCAGTCTTTATATTCTCTAACAAACCTAACACTTCCTCCTTTGTAATGGAGATTTTCTCCAACGGTTCAACACTCCCCTCCGAGACACTCCCAGTCAACACATCCCTCTCCTTAGTGAATACCGACGCAAAGTATTCATTTAGGATCTCCCCTACCTCTTTGGGCTCCAAGCATAAGTCCCCACTTTTGTCCCTGAGAGGTCCGATTTTTTCCCTAACAACCCTTTTGTTCCTAACGTATGAATAAAATGCCTTGGGATTCTCCTTAATCCTGTCTGCCAAGAACATTTCGTGACCCCTTTTTGCTCTTCTAATTCCCCGTTTGAGTATTTTCCTACTTTCATTATACTCCTCCAGAGCTCCCTCCGTTTTTAGCTGCTTGGACCTAACATACGCCTCTCTTTTCCTTTTGACCAGTCCCTCAATTTCCCTGATTATCCACGGTTCTCTAATCCTACCCTTCCTATCCTTCTTTTTTACAGGCACATGCTTGTCCTGTAGCCCTAACAACCGTTCCTTAAAAGACTGCCACATACCAGATGTGGATTTACCCTCAAACAGCCTCTCCCAATCAAGAGCTGCCAATTTCTGCCTGATCCCAATAAAGTTAGCCTTCCCCCAATCCAACACTTTACCCTTGGGACACCACTCATCCTTTTCCATCACTATCCTAAAGCTAACAGAATTGTGGTCACTATTTGCCACATGTTCCCCAACCAAAACTTTGAAGACCTGACCGGGCTCATTCCCCAGCACCAGGTCCAGTATAGCCCCCTCTCTAGTTGGGCTGTCCACATATTGTTCCAACGAACCCTCCTGTACCCATTTTACAAATGCCTCACCATCCAGAGTCCCTGCCCTCAGAGATTTCCAGTCTATACCAGGGAAATTGAAGTCTCCCACTACAACAACCCTATATTTCCTGCACCTATCCAGTATCTCCTGACATATCCATTCTTCCACTTCCCTTGGGCTGTTGGGGGGCCTGTAGTACACCCCCAACATAGTGACTGCGCCTTTCCTGTTTCTAAGCTCCACCCAGAGTGACTCGCTACACGACTCCTCCGAATTGTCCTCCCTCTGCACCGCTGTAATATGCTCTCCAACCAATACCGCTACTCCCCCACCTCTTTTGGCCCCTCCTCCGTCTCGCCTAAAACACTTGTACCCTGGAATATTCAGCTGCCAGTCCTGTCCCTCTTTCAACCAAGTCTCTGTCACCGCAACCACATCCAAATTCCTCGTGCGCATTAAGGCCCCAAGTTCGTCTGTTTTACCTGCTACGCTCCTTGCATTGAAGTATAAGCACTCCAGACCCCCAGGCTCAGTGAGGTCGTCCTCCCCCAGAGTGCTCTTCTTCTTTGCCAGCCTTGTCCCAGCCCCAAGCTCGTCCCCAGCCACCACACTTATAGACCTAATAGTTTGATCCCCACCCCCCTGCCATACTAGTTTAAACCCCCCCGAACTGCATTAGCAAAGCTCCCAGCCAGGATATTTGTGCCCTTCCAACTTAGTTGTGACCCCTCCCTCTTGTACAGGTGCCATCCTCTCCTGAAAACCTCCCATTGGTCTATGAAAATAAAGCCCTCCCTCCTGGACCAGTCCTTTAGCCAGGCATTCATTTGAACCAACTCCCTATTCTTATCCTCACTGGCACGAGGCATTGGGAGCAGCCCAGAGATGGCCACCCTAGTGACCCTACTTTTTAACCTATTTCCCAACTCCCTGAATTGCTCTCTTAGGACCCCCCTACTCTTCCTATCTACGTCATTTCCACCAATGTGTATAATGACATCCGTTTCTTTATCTTCCCCTTTTAAAATGCCTCCTATCCGCTCGGAGACATCCGTGACCCCAGCACCAGGTAGGCAGACTACCATCCTGGAGTCCCGTTCGCCCCCACAGAATCGCCTGTCTGTGCCTCTAACTGACGCATCCCCCACCACTATCGCTCTCCTAACCCCTCTCTTCCCTTTCCGGGCCACAGAGCCTGACTGTGTGCCAGTGACCTGGTCACTGTGTCTTACCCCTGGAGAGGCACACTCCTCCACACTATCTAAAACAATGTACCTGTTTTGGAGTGGGACAGCCACAGGTGACCCTTCTTCTAACTGTCCACTCCCCTCCCCTCTCACACCTGTCACCAAGCCCTTCCTATTTTGAGAGACCACCACTGGAGTCCTCCCTTGTACTTTACCCTTCTGCCCTTTACTCCTCCTAACTGTGACCCACGTGTCATTCTCCCGATGCCCCGGTGTAACTAGTTGCCTATAACTGCTGTCAATTTTTCTCCCATTTTCCCTGACTAGGCTAAGGTCAGCGATCTGCAGCTCCAGTTCCCTAACACGGTCCCTCAAGAGCTGCAGTTCCACGCACCTGGCACATATGTGAACCTCTGGGAAGCTAGGTGTTTGCAGGAACTCCCACATCCCACATCGGAAGCACTGAACTGGCCGATCACTCATACCTGCCCTTATCCTTTATAGGGTTGGTTAAAAAATAACTAGCCTTGCCTTGCCCTTTTAGCTCAAGCCCTGTGAGCCAAAGCCCTTATAATGCACACTCTGCTACCCACTCACTCCACTGCCCGCTCCCGACGCTGCCCGCTGTATAGTGCAGACGGCTTTTTATGCTCCCGACGAACCCCCCAAGTAACTGCCTTTTATACTAAGACTCAACCTCCCAGAATCCCCTTCAGCTGACCTCACTTCCTCAATTCAAAACCCTGAAAAAAGCCCGCGAAATATACTAGGAATACCCTTAAATGAACAAATGAATAATTAAATCACTTCTTAGCTTACTCTCAGCACTCCTGCTAAGACTCTCTCCCCCACTCTCACTCCAGTTAAACAAAGAGAAGTTTAAGTTTCTAATTGTATATCACTCTACTTCACCATATGTACTTCATATGTAGTTCACGGTGGCACAGTGGTTAGCACTACTGCCTCACAGCGCCAGGGACCCGGGTTCGATTCCCGGCTTGGGTCACTGTCTGTGTGGAGTCTGCACGTTCATCCTGCGTCTGCGTGGGTTTCCTCCGGGCGCTCCGGTTTCCTCCCACAGTCCGAAAGACATGCTGGTTAGGTGCATTGGCTGTGCTAAATTCTCCCTCAGTGTACCCGAACAGGCGTCCGGGTGTGGCGACTAGGGGATTTCCACAGCAACTTCATTGCAGTGTTAATGTAAGCCGACGTGTGACACTAATAAATAAACTTAAACTTCAGAGCTGAAGGCAGCCAGAAATGTGATACCAATAAAAACAGAAAATGCTGGCAAAACTCAACAGGTCTGGTAGGTTCTGTTGAGAGAGAGAAATGGACTCGAAATGTTGACTGTTTCTCTCTCCACAGACCTGCTGAGTTAATCCAGCTTTTTCTATTTTTATTTCAGATTTGCAGCATCTGCAGTATTTTGCTTTTATTACAGGAAATGTGCTGCGTTTTATGCCATTGAAGGAAGTGGGGGACGGAATAAAAGGAAAATCTGGGATGAGGTAAAGAGATCAAATGATAAAGATATCATAGAACAAAAGGCAAAGGAATTGGTAATGGGTAGCTGTAAATAAACAAAACATTGACCCAGAGTGGGTATAAATGCCAGAATAATGAGCAACGTGGTCTTAAAGAAACACAATTCAAGCCGACATACTAACCAGGCCTAAGTGTTAACCAGGCCTCGCCCTGCTTGATTTCGAAGGTTAGGGGAGATTAGACATTTTCTGAGTGTGATGGAATACTCCCAAAGTTCCTGTCAGTTGTTGTAGTATGCCTTTAAGGGATAGTAACATAACATCACTAAAAGGGAAGTGGGTCATGCGATCTGGTTCAGATTCACTGTTGGTTGTGAGCAGAGTACAGCACAACTCCAAAGTCTTCAAACTTTCTATCCAGGTGTGCATCTTCTCATGTGCCTCATCTAAATAAATGAACCCACAATGTAATCCCTTATGAGTGATTAGTATTTTTATACATAGTGTACATAGCTACATAGTGTGAGATGATCCTTGATGCTTTGATCAGACCACAAGGAATTTGCAGTATTGGAGTGTTAGAATTGCAGCATGGTGAGGGCACAGAGAAGCTTTGTCTGGATAATGCTCCAATAAAGAGCTGGTAAGCAGACGGATCCTTCATGGTGAGATTGCAGCGTCAGTCAGTGAGCGGGACAGTACATCAAGAGAACCGGTACCGGGCTAGCTCATTCGAGAAAGGTGAGTCACCAGGGTATGGGCCGGATCGATAGGGAGCGAGGGAAAGGCAACAATTAAAAAACAACAAAACAGTAAAACTCATAAAATTCGGGCCATAAAAGTTTGTAATTATAACCTGCAGAGCTTTGGAAAAACAGGTGAAAGTGGTGACAGCAACAGGCACAATAGGAGAAGGAAGATCAAAAGGACATTGTCAAAAGGTCAAGGTGATCAAGAAGGCAAATGGAATGTTGGCCTTTATCACGAAGGGGATGGAGTATAAAAGCAGGGAGGTCTTGCTGCAATTGTACAAGGTACTGGTGAGGCCGCAACTGGAGTACTGTGTGCAATTTTGGTCCCCTTATTTGCGGAAGGATGTATTGGCCTTGGAGGGAGTACAGAGAAGGTTCACCAGGTTGATACCGGAGATGAGGGGGTTAGCAAATGAGGAGAGATTGAGTAGATTGGGCCTGTACTCATTGGAGTTTAGAAGGCTGAGGGGAGATCTTATAGAGACATATAAGATAATGAAGGGGTTAGACAGGGTAGAGTCAGAGAGATTCTTACCACTTAGAAAGGAAACAAGAACTAGAGGACACAGCCTCAAAATAAGGGGGAGTCAGTTAAGGACAGAGTTGAGGAGGAACTTCTTCTCTCAGAGGGTAGTGAATCTCTGGAATTCTCTGCCCGTTGAAGCAGTGGAGGCTACCTCGTTAAATATATTTAAGTCACAGGTAGAAAGATTTCTGATCAATAAGGGAATTAAGGGTTATGGGGAGCGGGCGGGTAAGTGGAACTAAACCACTATCAGATCAACCATGATCTTATTGAATGGCGGGGCAGGCTCAAGGGGCTAGATGGCCTACTCCTGCTCCTATTTCTGATGTTCTTATGTTCAACAAAATTCCCCAGTATGAATTAGGATGCAGCCGACATTCTACCTGGATTCCAAATGTTTAAACAGTATCCAGGCCAAGGTTTCTTGATTCAGGTGTGTCTGAATCAAACAAGCAAGCCATAAAAATTTGCCTAGCAACTGGGAACTAAGGTCCTCGCAGGCTGAACATGTCAGGATTAACAGCAGAAGGGCAAAAGAATCCCCTAAAAGATATGGATTACATTGGACGACCATTTCACAATCAAGTTGATGTTGATATCATTCCAACAATAGCTTGCAGAATCCATAGGTCACTCCATCAGCAGATGCAGAACTAGCAAACAGAATTGTTGAGGTAGTGATCACATCCAGTCTGATGGAAGAATTCCAGAAAGATCTGCTAGACAAACCCAAAACACATAGCATTGAAGAGCTACTCACAGACGGACGTAAGTCTTAAGCAATCCAGGTCCTAAATACAACCCTGATTGTTGATGCACTTACTAGAACATGCAAACTTAGCAAGACATGTGGAAGGTATGTTGTCTGCATGCACCAAGGGACTGTTCAACTTACCATCAATTCTGCAAAGCATGTGGCAATAAAGGCCATTGGCAGCGGCAGTGCACTAGAGCAAAGACTGATGTAGCTTCAAAAAACCATGCACTGATCAACACAGACCATACAGAACAGGCACATTCAAGCAGTAAGAATGACCACCCAGTAGCCTGTAGGAAACATATACATAAGGGGATTGACAAACTGGAAAATGACGATGACCTGCAGGATGAAAAGAAGACAGGTGAATATGTGTTTCACACTATCAATCTTGTGGAAAATGCAGATACCATCACACTAACCAGCATGTTTGCCAAGATTCGGATTATTTGCACTAAGAAAGTTGGTAGCTACTCGTTATCGGCCAAGATTGATACAGGGGCAAGTGCCAACATGCTATCTCTGCAAATTTGAAAAGAGATGTATTTTGGACATGGAAGGCCATGATGAAATCCACTACCGCAAAAATTTCAGCATACAACGGTTCACTAATTCCATGCACAGGATCCATAATTCTGGAGTGCCATTACAATCAATCCTCCAGGGTATCACAGAGATTCTACATCTTGGAGACTAAAAGCCCAGGTCTACCAGCATGTCACGACACTGTACTAGTGACAATCCATAGAACTGGTCAAACCTCACATGGCAGATCAACCTCAAAAGCTGCCACTATCCCCTCAGTTCATGACCTAGCATTGAAATATCCAGAATGTTTCGACACAATTGGCAGTTTTAAGAGAGCTGCAACATTTCACTTGCAGGAGAATGCAAGTCCGTCAATTATTCTGGTACATTTGGTGCAATGCTAATATTGGCAGGTACAAGAAGAAACAACAAAGGATTCCACATTACAGAAGCTGAGAAGGATGGCTTGATTCAATTCAGCATGTCCACGGACATACAAGACCATTTTGGCCTGACTGGGATGAGTGAGCTATCTCCGAGGGAGTCATTTTGAGAGCCAGGCAGGTTCATACCAGAATCTTTGTGATCTGATATTTTTCAATGCCTTCATCACTGACACCTGGGCATAGATTGGATGAGAAGACTCACAAGAAACAGCCTATTGGCTGGGTATGAACAATGACATTGAAGTTGTCATCAATAGGTGTGAGGCAAGTCAGGAGCATATTCCAAGTTAGCACAGAGAAACATCCATCCCACCCAGCGTTCCTACACATCCTTGGTCCAAAATTGCATCCAACCTCTTTCATGTCCACAGCACTGACTTCATCATCATTATCAACTGCTTTGCCAAGTACCCCATTATTCAACAATTTCACAATACATCAAAGCACAACTGTTGTGTGCACCTTGGGCCCTATTTTCAGCTTATTTAATGTGCCTCAGAGAGGTCATTATGGACAATGGTCCACAATTTAGTGGCTAGCCATTTCAGGATGTGTGTGAGAAGTGGGATTTTGATCACACTACTTTTTCCTCCTCATTTTCCTTGATCTAATGACCTAGCTGAATGAATGATGCACACGGTGAAATCCCGAAATCTCAAATGCAGATAGAACAAGTAAGATCTACACATTGCAATGTTTACCTGAGAGTGGCATCTTTAAGAGCAAAATCACTGGTAACTCTCTTGTTGAGTGGACTAGGGCAGACCAATTTACCCACTCTTACTCATTCAACTCTCTCAGAAACTAGCGAGCAACTTTTAAAACAGGATTTTGATTTGATTTGATTTGATTTATTGTTGTCACATGCATTAGCATACAGTGAAAAGTATTGTTTCTTGCGCGCTATACAGACAAAGCATACCGTTCATAGAGAAGGAAAGGAGAGAGTGCAGAATGCAGTGTTACAGTCATAGCTAGGGTGTAGAGAAAGATCAACTTAATGCAAGGTAAGTCCATTCAAAAGTATGATGACAGCAGGAAAGAAGCTGTTCTTGAGTCGGTTGGGTACGTGTCCTCGGACTTTTGTATCTTTTTCCCGACAGACAAAGGTGGAAGAGAGAATGTCTGGGGTGCGTGGGGTCCTTAATTATGTTGGCTTCTTTTCCAAGGCAGTGAGAAGTGCTGATGGAGTCAATGGATGGGAGGCTGGTTTGTGTGATGGACTGGGTTACGTTCACAACCCTTTGTAGTTTCTTGAGGTCTTGGACAGAGCAGGAGCTATACCAAGCTTCCGATTTGATTTGATTTCCAACACACACAATAAAAATATGGATATAGCACTGGCAAAATTAGCTTTCGCGGCTAAGATCCCACAGAAGGTACATGGCAACCAGGCGAGCTGACAAGGATTTGTCCTGAGCCAAGGTCCGAGGAGCTAATTACACACAAAGGGACAATACTGAGTCATAATTGACAATTCAAATCCATTCCATCTCCTCAACCACTGTACAGTCCTATTGCATTGAGAACTAGATGACAAAAGAAACCAGGAACAACATCCAAGACAACCCCACAGATCACTGTGAGCAATTAAAGAAATCTCGACACAAGGTTACCGTGACCAGATCTGGTGGACCTACAGATTACCTTATGCTTTAGAGACACATAGATTCACCAATCCTATTAACTTGTGTAATGATAACTAAACATTAATGTGTATTGTAAATCATAGAAATCATAGAAACCCTACAGTACAGAAAGAGGCCATTCGGCCCATCGAGTCTGCACCGAGCACAATCCCACCGAGGCCCTACCCCCATATCCCTACATATTTTACCCACTAATCCCTCTAATCTACGCATCCCAGGACACTAAGGGGCAATTTTGGCATGGCCAATCAACCTAACCCGCACATCTTTGGACTGTGGGAGGAAACCGGAGCACCCGGAGGAAACATAAATAGTTATGTTTCTTGTGGGGATGGGTTTAAGCTTATTTATTAGTGTCATAGTAGGCTTACATTAACATTGCAATGAAGTTACTGTGAGAATCCCCGGGTTGCCACACTGTGGCGCCTGTTTGGGTGCACTGAGGGAGAATTTAGCACGGCCAATGCACCTAACCAGCACGTCTTTCAGACTGTTGGAGGAAACCGGAGCACCCAAAGGAAACCCACACAGACACGGAGAGAATGTGCAAACTCCGCACAGTCAGTGACCCAAGTCAGGAATTGAACCCGGGTCCCTCGCGCTGTGAGGCAACAGTGCTAACTACTGTGCCACTGTGCTGCCATGCTGGGGGGTAAATATCTGTAAAAAGAAAGGAGGCTTGTTGTAATATGTCTTTAGGGGATAGTAGCATGGCATCATTAGAAGGGAAGCGTGTCATGTGATCCAGTTTTAGTTGCACTTTTTGATGTGAGCAGAACACAGCACACACACCTCTGATGTCTTCAGGCGATCTATCATGTTTATGTAATGTTATGTGCCTAGGCTAAATAAATGTCCAAAGAGATACGGTTGAGGTTGGCCATGCTAAATTGACCCTAGTGTCAGGGGGATTAGCAGGGTAAATATGGGAATAGGGCCTTGGTGGGATTGTGGTCAGTGCAGACCTGATGGGCCGAATGGCATCGTTCTGCACTCTAGGGATTCTATGATTCTATGAAATGAATTCACAACATGTTTACCCAATCCCTTATGAGTGATTGGTACCTTTATATCATTAGAGAAACACAGGATTAGTAAGCTCAGGCTACGCCTGTCAGGAAACCACAACTCAACTGATGTTCCAGGTTTATGCTGTAAACCTCTATGACTCTATGATTCTATATAAAACCTTCTGAGAACTAAAGGTATCAATCAGGACCGGAAATTTCAGAATGAAAGTAAAGTTTATTTATTAGTTCCACAAGTAGGCTTACATTAACACCGCAATGAAGTTACTGTGAAAATCCCCTAGTCGCCACACTCCGGCGCCTGTTCGGGTACATGGAGGGAGAATTTAGCATGGTCAATGCATCTAACCAGCACGTCTTTGGACTGGGGGAGGAAACCGGAGCACCCGGAGGGAACCCTTGCAGACACGGGGAGAATGTGCAAACTCCACACAGCCAGTGACCCAAGCCGGGAATCGAACCCAGGTCCTTGGCGCTGTGAGGCAGCAGTGCTAACCACTCTACCAGCATGCCGCCCCAGGGGGAAAAGAGTTGGCAGTTTTATGCAGACGAGCACTCCCATTTGACATGGTGAGTGAACGGGAAGGAGAGAAACTGGAAGCCACAATATCTGGCATTATTGTGATGGGAGAGCTGCATTTACAACCCTGGGCCCTCCAATGGGCAGGAACATTTTCCGAATGGTGGGACAAAGACTGCACTCTGTGTTGCTTCTGAGGTCACATGCTGGTTTGTCTACCATCCCGCCTCACTTTCTCTTTCCCCTGGTATGAAGAGTTGGAACCTTAGTCCATTGCTTCATCTCAGTGACTCTCTCCTGCGAGTACAGATATCAAAACATGCACATGCAAGATTATTGAAAATTAAGATAAACATAGGAACATAGAGTCATAGAAGTTTACAGTATGGAAATAGGCCATGGGCCCAACTTGTCCAAGACACCCCTTTTTTTAACCACTAAGCTAGCCCCAATTGCCCACATTTGGCCCATATCCCTCTATACCCATCTTACCCAAGTAACTGTCTAAATGCTCTTTAAAAGACAAAATTGTACCCACCTCTACTACTACCTCTGGCAGCTTGTTCCACACACTCACCACCTTCTGTATGAAAAAATTGTCCCTCTGGACTCTTTTGTATCTCTCCCCTCTCCCTTAAACCTATGCCCTCTAGTTTTAGACTCCCCTACCTTTGGGAAAAGATATTGACTATTTAGCTGATCTATGCCCCTCATTATTTTATAAACTTCCATAAGATCACCCCTCAGCCTCCTACGCTCTAGAGAAAAAAGTCCCAATCTATCCAGCCTCTCCTTATAACTCAGATCATCAAGTCCCGGTAGCATCCGAGTAAATCTTTTCTGCACTTTTTCTAGTTTAATAATATCCTTTCTATAATAGGGTGACCAGAACTGTACACAGTATTCCAAGTGTGGGCTTACCAATGTCTTGTACAACTTCAACCAGACATCCCAACAACGAATGGCCAATGCACCCTAACCAGCAGTCTTTAGACTGTGGGAGGAAACTGAAGCACCCGGAGGAAACCCACGCAGACACGGAGAGAATGTGCAGACTCCACACAGACAGTGACCCAAGTCGGGAATTGAACCCGGGTCCCTTGCGCTGTGAGGCAACAGTGCTAACCACTGTGCTACCGTGCTGCCATGCTGGAGGGTAAGTATCCGAAAAAGAAAGTAGGAACATAGGAATTCGGAGCAGAAGTAGGCAAATTCAACCCTTCGAGCTGGCTTCGCCATTCAACCAGATCATGGCTGATCTCTCCCTGGTCTCAAATCCAATTCCCCATCTGTTCCCCATATCCCTCTTCCCCTTTTTTTTATTAGAAATATATCTATCTCCCTCTTGAAACCATTCATCGACTCAGACTCCACCGCGCTATGGGGCAGCGAGTTCCACAAATTCACCACCCTCTGCAAGGAGTAGTTCCTCCTCATCTCAGTTTTAAATCTACTGTCTCTCAACCTATACCTGGAACCTCTTGTTCTAGAATGCCCCATAAGAGGAAACAAAATGAAATACAAGTCAATGATATGGAGCGGTAGACACTCTTTGCTAACAATATGGAATTGTAGAGCAAATGCTTAGAGCAAATATCAAAGTGTTAAAACATGTGGCTGTTGTTTAATAGCTTTTGTCCTCCCATAAAGAGCAGGTTTTGAAACGTTACACAGCTGTGGACCTTGTAATAGTCCCAGATGTGCTCTGAGATTTACTGCAGTCTCTTAATTCAGCTGTATTATAATATTATGGGCTCAGTATTACTGTCTGTAAAGAGACCTTTATAAAGGTCTTGTAGAAATCAGTCGCAGTGTAATCATTTCATGTCAGCATCGCCACAAGTTATTTTTGTGTTGTCGAAACACTTCAGCAATGATCAAATTCCAGCAGCTACCTGTTGGTTACTGATTCGTTCACTTGTTTCTGACGTGAATTGTTTCGAAGGGGCAGAAATTCAATCTGTATAAAGATGTTGCTGTGTCTGT
This sequence comes from Mustelus asterias, assembly GCF_964213995.1. Classification (NCBI taxonomy): domain Eukaryota; kingdom Metazoa; phylum Chordata; class Chondrichthyes; order Carcharhiniformes; family Triakidae; genus Mustelus; species Mustelus asterias. The sequence continues at coordinate 78,482,938 of NC_135819.1, read as the reverse complement.
ACAAGAAAGCAGCATGATAGAATGTTTGCAGCACAGAGAGAGAGCGTCCTGACTGCTGAACCCACGCTGCTTCTCTGCACGAGCAATTCAGCTACTCCCACTCCACTGCCCTTTTCTTCAAACCCTGGAAACTTTTCCTTCAGGCGATTATCCAATTCAGTTTTGAAACTTCTGGTTAATTCTGCCTCCACAACCTTCTCAGACATTGCATTCCCCATCCTAACCATTTGCTGCCTAAAATGGATTTTCCTCATTTTTCCTGTGGATCTTTTTGCCAATCCCCCTTAAATCTGCTTTTTCTGGTTCTCCACTCTTATTTTTATTAGTTTATTTATTTATTAGCATCACAAGTAGGCTTACATTAACACTGCAATGAAGTTACTGTGAAAATCCCCTGGTCGCCACACTCCGGCGCCTGTTCGGGTACACTGAGGGAGAATTTAGTGCGGCCAATGCACCTAACCAGCACATGTTTCAGACTGTGGGCAGAAACCGGAGCACGCGGAGGAAACCCACGCAGATATGGGGAGAACGTGCAGACTCCACATAAACAGTGACCCAAGCCAGGAGTCGGATCCTGGGTCCCTGGCGCTGTGAAGCAGCAGTGCTAACCACTGCGCCACCCACCCATGGGAATAATTCCTCTCTAATCAAAAGACAAGCCACTGAGATAATCATTAAAATAAGGTTTCTCATAAACTTCCATATTTGGACATTATTGTTTGCAAACAGTCTAGGATCAGGGACTGCGCCGAGTTACTGCTGGGATTCCTGTGTAAATTCTTTACAACTGGTTGGACATGTGTTTTTTGAGGAAGAATTGACAACCTTAAAGGAGATTGGTGTGTGTGTATTTAACATTTTACTGTTAAATCTTCCATTGCAATGTTTATTAGAAGTCATGCTAGGTTTCCTGTATTACAAACTGTGACTACATTTCAGAAGCACTGCACTGACTGTGAAACGCTTTGGAATGTACCCGGGACTGCTGTGAGTTGATGTTGCCATTGTTGTTGTTTCCTGTTGTCAGGTGAGAAGTTCTAGATCACAAGGTGCTGAGTGTCGGATGCCATTCGTTGTGGGCATGGGTTGTTTGGCAGGGAGGTGATTGATGTCTTCAGCCAGGAGATTGTAATGGGGGGGTGAGGGGGTGGAGTGCATTCTGCAGATGGAGTGTCGTGGCTGGACATGGGACAGGGGTTAGCGTCTGACCCGGTTACAGAGAGACTTCCACGTTGTCTGTGAGGGGGATGAACCCAGCCAGAGTGGCCGAACAGTGCAGTGTGAAGATGTGCGGGTTAGGTTGATTGGCCATGGTAAATTGACCCTAGTGTCAGGGGATTAGAAGGGTAAATGTGTGGGGTTGTGGGAATAGGGCCTGGGTGGGAAGTGGTCGGTATAGACTCGATGGGCTGAATGGCCTCCTTCTGTACTGTAGGGATTCTATGAAGGATGTGGAACTGCAACCCTTTTACCACATGTTTGCCCAACAAAGGAGTAAAAGGGACTGCATAAAAGAGAATAAAAGGTCAACACTGAAGTGAAGTAAAGGGACATTTCATTGGGCTATTGGGTGAAAGAAGCATGATATTATTGGAAGAACCAAAAAAATACTGATAAGCACAAGGGCATTGTTGTGATGGGCAAGCTGCATGTCCAACTCTGCACCTTTCAGTGAGCGGAAGGATCTGTGACATGATGGAATAGAAACTGCTCTCTGCCTTTGTGTTTATCACAGCTCTCTCAGAAAGACAATTCCAAGGAAGTCCATCCTTAAGTCAGCTGACCCAAACTGTACACACTCAGGCCGAAATCTTCTCAAAATGCACAGAGTGTTGGCTTAGGCAAAGACCGATGTGAATGAAGCTTGCAGACTGCACGGCCGGCCTCACTCACCATACATAGAAACACAGAAACATAGAAGATGGGAGCAGGAGGAGGCCATTTGGCCCTTCGAGCCTGCTCCGCCATTCATCACGATCATGGCTGATCGTCCAACTCAATAGCCTAATCCTGCTTTTTCCCCATAACCTTTGATCCCATTTGCCCCAAGTGCTATATCCAGCCGCCTCTTCAATACATTCAATGTTTTGGCATCAACTACTTCCTGTAGTAGTGAATTCCACAGGCTCACCACTCTTTGGGTGAAGAAATGTCTCCTCACCTCCGTCCTAAATGGTCTACCCCGAATCCTCAGACTGTGACCCCTGGTTCTGGACTCTCCCCCATTGGGAACATCCTCCCAGCATCGACCCTGTCTATACTGAAAAGCACTGTGTGAAATTTCAAAGGGGAAGTGAGATTCACACAGTCAGCTGGAGGGGCAGTGCCTAGGAATGCCAACGGGCACCTCGATCTCCGATTTAAAAAAAGGGCACCCCCCTGCATGGACACTGAAATTCCTCACGACATGGGGAACTCCCACCCCCACCCCCCACAGGGGCATTGAGATCCCACACAAACACAGGGAACGCCCTCATCTGATGGACATTGAGATCCCTATTGGACACAGGGACCCCCTCCTAAAAGATATTGGGACCCGATGTGGACATGGGAACCCTTTCCCAAAATACATCGAAACCGCACATGGACATGGGGAACCCCCACCCCACCAGAGATCCCATAAGCAAAAGGGCAACACCCCTCACTCTCCCACGGATAAGGGGACCCCCCCCTTCCCCACACATGCAGAAGAACAATCCCTCCATGGATAAGGGGAACACCCCCAATGGAGATCCCCAGGGGGCCCCCCGGCAGTGCCCCCAGAAGTGCCCTCAGCACTGCCAGAGTGAAAGGGGGAATGCCCGGGCATGGCTCTCACCCACCCCTCCCCCCGCTCCCCCCCCCCCCCCATCCCGCCACACCCCCCACCGGAGGCTGTACTTAGCTGTGCGCTCCCAGTGTGGTCATCTCGACTGGTTTTTGTTTCTGAAAACCAGTGATGATTCACACCAGCGTGACATCACGCTGCCTGGGTGGGTATTTAGGATGTAGTTGGCAGTGGGATGGGCAACCCTTCTTGGGCGTGAACCTGATTATGTCACTGGTGGGGGTGGGATGGGGGATTTAGGGAAGATCTCATTCTGAGACCTCACCAGCACAAATCCCATTTTTGGCCACTTGTCGGATTTAGCGGCCATTACAGGATTTGGGATCATGGTCAACATGGCCATTAGTTGGCAGCCTAGGTCTGGTCTCACCAACGTTCTGTACAGTTGTCGCTCTCTTATCCATTCCCCTTGCAACATTCCATTTGCCCTCCTAGTTACTTGTTGTATCTGAGTCCATGCTAACTTTTTGTGATTTCATGTACAAGGACACCCAGATCCCTCTGTACTGCAGCATTCTCAACATTGAAATCATATCCCATTTTTCTATTATTCAAAATCAAAAGTCTGCACTCCTGGCATTTTGGTTGAAAGCAGTTATTGCTTTAAACCTGTTCAGCATCTTGCTCTCCACTGATTATCCATTGAATGTTTAACATCATCCCCACAATCTCTGATTCTGCTTAATCACAGCTGAAGTTAAAAGAGGTGTATTTTTTTTGTACATTTGTGGGTTGTGGGTGTCACTGGCTGGCCAGCTTTTATTGCCCATCCCGAGTTGCCCGTTCCAGAGGGCAGTTGAGAGTCAACCGCATTGCTGGGGCTCTGGAGTCACATGTAGGCCAGACCATTTCCTTCCTTAATGGACATTAGTGAACCAAATGGGTTTTTCCGACAATGGTTTCACGGTCATCGGTAGATTCTTAATTCCAGATTTTAAAAATTGAATTCAAATTCCACCATCTGCCGTGGCGGGATTCGAACCAGGGGCTCTAGAATATTAGTTGAGTTTCTGGATTAATAGTCTAGTGATAATACCACTAGGGGTATTACTACCACTAATACCACATCGCCTCCCCATGAATGTTTCGTTTTTACTTTCGTCATTATTGTAAGTTCCCAAATTCAGTTCCACCTTTGAGCTGGGAGGAAGGCAGGGCATTGCAAACGAAGCTAGAAGCATTGTGACAGCAAGAGAGGGAAGAACCTCAAAACCCTTTATCTTTGCCCTGAATTGTATATCTTTTTAGAGGAATGAACGGGCAGTTTTCAGCAAGCTTCCCTAACTTGGAATCATAGAATTTCTACAGTGCAGAAGGAGGCCATTCGGCCCATTGAGTCTGCACCGACCACAATCCCACCCAGCCCCTATTCCCGTAACCCCACATATTTACCCTGCCAATCTCCCTGACACTCGGGTCAAGTTAGCATGGCCAATCAACCTAACCCGCACATCTTTGGACTGTGGGAGGAAAACAGAGCACCCGGAGGAAACCCACGCAGACACGGGGAGAACGTGCAAACTCCACACAGACAGTGACCCGAGGCCAGAATTGAACCCGGGTCCCTACCACTGTGGGCAGCAGTGCTAACCACCGTGCCACCGTGCCGCCCCACTTGTGGTGCCTCAGCTGGAGAACGAAATGTGGCATTGGAGACCCAGAACAGATGAAGATAAAATAATTAATTTAGAAAGGAGACATTATGCATCCTACGAATTTTGCAATCGCTGGAACCAAACCCCTTAAAATGTGTTTAAAAAGAATGTGCTCTACATCTATTCTGGTGATTGTTAATGCCAATTATTCAGCATCAGGGAACAGTCTCATATCTCAACACAGCAATCTTGCCGTTGTTAAATCAAGCTTTTTAAGGTCAGGACTGGGTCTGCAACAAACCCAGACATTCTCTGATACTGCTACCATATTAATGAGCTCCAGCACCGTGGCTTCAGTGGCTGCCTCTGCTATTGTTATTCTGTACACAGAAGCTGCTTACGGCAGCTTTGATTTTCAGACTGCAACAGTAATGTAATGAGACAGGACATGGTTAATGTAACCGACGCACATGTCGGAATCTTTGCACGTAATGGGAAATTACATGCTTGCTTGTGCTGGCTTGTGTCGCAATGCTTTATTTCAGTGATATTTTCGGGGAGAGGGGGGGATTTAGTGGCCATTATTCCTCATTAACGATGTTCTCTATTTTTGCCTCAGATATTGGAAAAAATGTGGACGATATGATTGTGGGGTCTTGGGTGCGATGAGCGGAAACTCTTGACAAGCTCAGTGAGAGGAAAACAGTATGCAGTTAAAAGTTTTTGCCTTCCTAGCAAGAGGATTTGAGTATAGGAATTGGGATTCTTTTACTGCACTTGTACAAAGCGTTGGTGAGGCCACATCTGGGGTCCTGTGTGCAGTTTTGGTGTCCTTATCTGAGGAAGGATGGCCTTGCTAGAGAGGGAGCAGAGCAACGGTTTACCAGGTTGATTCCTGGAATGGCGGGTCTGTCATATGAGGACAGTTTAATTCTGTTAGGATTGTATTCATTGGAGTTTAGAAGAGTGAGAGGGGATCTCATAGCAATTTATAAAATTTTAACAGGGTTAGACAGGGTCGATTCAGAAAAAATGTTTCCAATGGTGGGGGAGTCCAGAACTAGGGGTCATAGTTTGAGGATAAGGGGTAAATCTCTCAGAATTGAGGTGAGGAGAAACGTTTTCACCCAGGGAGTGATGAATCTGTGGAATTCACTGCCATAGAAAGTAGTTGAAGTCAAAACATTGCGTGATTTCAAAATGAAATTAGATATAGCCCTTGGGGCTAAAGGGATCAAGAGATATGGGGGAAGGGGGTGTCAGGATATTGAGTTTCGTGATCAGCCATGATCAAGATGAATGGCAGAGGCTCAAAGGGCCGAATGGCCTACTGCTGCTTCTATTTTCTGTGTTTCCATGTTAGTAAATGTGATACCCTGTAAGTAGACTTCGATGGACATGAACACATGCCCTTTGACATAAAGTTAAGTAATTACACTCTGACAGAGGTGAAAGCCGTACACAAATTCAAACTGGCTTTGAGTCGGCCAAATGGACAATGTGTTTAAAAATACAAACAAAACAGATGTTCATTCTTCCACCCCTCATCCCTTTCAGATTCCCCAGGTGATATTTCTTGGCTCTTCCCACCAGTGGGATTTTCCGGTCCCGCTGAGGTTGACATCCTATGGTGGGTGGGTGGCTCGCTTGATGGTGGTGTTGGCGAGCCGCACAAATGGCCATTGACTTTGGCAGGACTGGAAGATCCCGCCAGTGGCTCGCTGCCTCTGCTTTGAGAAAACTCGCCACACCGGGGGCCTGGAAAATCCTGGCCACTCCGGGACTTGTTATCAATCTACAGTGGCTGCGTTTGTTCCTTGATCAAATGCATGTGTGTGGCACCCTGACATCAGACACATGCAAACTGCCAGATCGAAAGAACACAGAAACAGGTGTTGAGATTGAACTTGGGCCCTCAGTACCTGGCACACCATAGCATCCTTCATGCCTCAAAGCTTGAAATTCAACAGAGTTAATATTTGGATTAAATTCAGACAATCCCTTTGTGCAATCTACCCAGTTTCAGAACTGCTTGCCAGCACTATGCCCCGAGCAACTGAGGCAATTTAGATATTCGACTAAATCCAGCCATATAATGTTCAAGACAGAGAGAGGTACTGATGTAACCCTATTCCTTATATTATTTCGGTCCCAGTAAATTATTTTTGTCACTATATGATTGTTAAATGTTTGCGTGTTCTTCACCTATTTAGTTTCTATCTAATTTTTTTAATGTAATTTGCACAGCAAAACAGTTTTCAGGTTGTGGACATGTTTTGTGAATAAAGTACCATTAATAATCCATTAATAATCCATTAATAATACTATTAATAATCCATTAATAATCCATTAATAATACCATTAATAATCCATGCTGCCATCGATCAATAATTTTATGAATCACAATACAATGTGAGTGACAGCACTTTTTTAAGATCATTTACTCCAGAATTTGTATCTTTGCAAAGCCCCAAATAAGTTTAAAAAGAGGCAAACCAATAGTTAGGATATATTAAACATTACTGAAATCTCTGAATTTGGATTAAAGCAAAATACTGCAGATGCTGGAATCTGAAACAAAAACAGAAAATGCTGGAAAATCTCACCAGGTCTGGCAGCATCTGTGGAGAGAGAACAGAGCCAACGTTTTGAGTCTGGATAACTCTTTGTCGAAGGGTCATTCAAACTTAAAACATTAGGGGAGGAATTCACCTGCCACAGGAGTTGTAGCAGGTGGGGGGAGGGGGGGGTTGACCACGCAAAGGTCCATTGACCTCGAATGGGATTTTCCGGTTTTGGGGTGAGCGCAGCTGGAGAATCCCACCCTAGCTCTATTCTCTCTCTGCAGATGCTGCTGGACCTGCTGAGATTTCCCTGCATTTCCTGTTGTTGTCTCTGTGTTTTGAGCTTGGGAGTTGTTTTGAATAGATCGTCCTCTGTCTAGTCTTCCCAACGGCTAGATGTTTTACAGTAAAGTTTGTGTTCTTTCATCCAGCATCTTGAGGGATAAAGCTTGAGTGAGGACAGCAAAGAACAAAGAACAAAGAACAATACAGCACAGGAACAGGCCCTTCGGCCCTCCAAGCCCGTGCCGCTCCCTGGTCCAAACTAGACCATTCTTTTGTATCCCTCCATTCCCATTCTGTTCATGTGGCTATCTAGATAAGTCTTAAACGTTCCCAGTGTGTCCGCCTCCACCACCTTGCCCGGCAGCGCATTCCAGGCCCCCACCACCCTCTGTGTAAAATATGTCCTTCTGATATCTGTGTTAAACCTCCCCCCCTTCACCTTGAACCTATGACCCCTCGTGAATGTCACCACCGACCTGGGGAAAAGCTTCCCACCGTTCACCCTATCTATGCCTTTCATAATTTTATACACCTCTATTAAGTCTCCCCTCATCCTCCGTCTTTCCAGGGAGAACAAACCCAGTTTCCCCAATCTCTCCTCATAACCAAGCCCCTCCATACCAGGCAGCATCCTGGTAAACCTCCTCTGTACTCTCTCCAAAGCTCCACGTCCTTCTGGTAGTGTGGCGACCAGAACTGGACGCAGTATTCCAAATGCGGCCGAACCAACGTTGTATACATCTGCAACATCAGACCCCAACTTTTATACTCTATGCCCCGTCCTATAAAGGCAAGCATGCCATATGCCTTCTTCACCACCTTCTCCACCTGTGACGTCACCTTCAAGGATCTGTGGACTTGCACACCCAGGTCCCTCTGCGTATCTACACCCTTTATGGTTCTGCCATTTATCGTATAGCTCCTCCCTACATTATTTCTACCAAAATGCATCACTTCGCATTTATCAGGATTGAACTCCATCTGCCATTTCTTTGCCCAAATTTCCAGCCTATCTATATCCATCTGTAGCCTCTGACAATGTTCCTCACTATCTGCAAGTCCTGCCAATTTCGTGTCGTCCGCAAACTTACTGGTCACCCCAGTTACACCTTCTTCCAGATCGTTTATATAAATCACAAACAGCAGAGTGGAACAGCATGTGGAATTTCCTTTTCATTCAGTGTCAGCCTATAGCATCACACTGAGACAACTCCAGGACAATGTTGTTTCCAAAAACAAGTTAATAAAAGTAAGAATGTTGGGTTTGTTGCAGAAATGAGCCTGTAATGTTACTATTTACCACCATCAATCTATGAAGTAAATAAGCTATTTATAAAAGTTTGGATCCATCCCATTTTAGACATTTGTTTCATTGTCCTGAATGGGAAGCAAAATCAGATTTGCACTGGTCCACTTTGCCCCACTCACGGAGAATTTAAAACAATGTACATACATTTCCTTTGATGCTGAAAGGATGTGATTACAGTTATCGGTAACATAGATTTGTACAAAAGGGGGTTTCTTTAAAGGCAGATCTTATAAGTGGTGCTGTCAAATATACCACTGAGCAATGCTGTAATTAATGGTCTTCTCTGTGTATACTGCAGTTGCAAAAATTACTTTCGACTATGCAATCACCATTAGGAGCCTGCCACTCACATCGAGCTTGAATTGAACCCTCTGTGACAACTCTATAATTGATGAATTACAGGTCTAAGGAATTAAAAAAAAAAATAAAACCTACGTGACTGAGGTCAGGTTTACACAGCCTGTGTAATTCAAGTCAGGTTTACCCACATCTTCCAAGAAGGAAATGCCTGCCACGAACATCAGAGAGCTTTATAGTTAACTGAGTTACTACTGTTAACAACATGTGCCTCTTGTGCATCTTCCATGACTGATTCACCCCTCTACTGTCAGAAAATATTAGACTTGTCTGGCCAAAGCGGCAAGGAAATGGATGCACGGGGCTTAAGATCTGTGACTTCTGCCAGTATCTGTGGAGAGAGTATTGGACTCGAAACATTAACTCTCTCCACAGATGCTGCCAGACCTGCTGAGTTTGTCCAGCGGGTTCAGTTTTTAAATTTTCAGATCTTCAGCAACCGCAGTATTTGCTTTTATTTAAGTGCAATAAAACACGCAATAAAATGTATATCTATGCAGCTGGGTCACATACAATTCAAATTGCAAGCACTGTTCAAACTTACACTTTCAGGAAAATAACAGATCTGGAAGAAAGCAGAAAGTGGGAGAGAAAGAAAGGCAGCTAAAATGGGGAAAGCGCAGGGTAAATACGTTGTGTTATGAGAATAGGGCATGGGTGGGATTGTTGTTGGTGCAGGCTTGATGGGCTGAATGGCCTCTTTCTGCACTGTAGGGATTCTATGATTCTAGTACCAGTAGGACAAGCTCGATGGGTTATGTGGTCTACACCCTGCTCCTATTTCTCATACTCTTATGAAGCTAGTCAGGGCCTGAAGTGGTCCACTGCAGTGAGTGTGATGTGCCACATATGGGCCGGGTGGCTCAGGAGGTTTCCTGCAAAAGTTTGGTTGGGAAATCAGCAAATGGTATGCTAATAAAGCCCCATTATTCAAATTGCAAAAATCTGCCTGTATTTCCATCCAGGAATGAAAACCAAGTTCGTAATCTCTGCATTTGTGCCCATACTAACCATACGTGGCAGTGGAAAGAGCACTTGGACTGGTCAATAATGACCTGGATATCTGTCGAACAGCGATCCTCCACCTTTGGACTGAAAGGTACATCCTAGAAACCTGTAGCAGAAAGTTTCATAGCCTCTTCCTCCACGCCACTTTGTCAAAAACTCAAGTTTTCAAAAGACCTAACACATTCCCTCAATCACTGAGATGTGTAAAGAAATTGAACTGAGCTGGGATTCTGTTACGTAAGCAACATCTGAGGATTGAAAAAACAAAAGTCACGGATACAATTCTTTTTTAATTCATTCGTGGGACTTGGGCGTCACCGGCTGGCCAGCATTTATTGCCCATCCCTTGTTGCCCTTGGAGGGCAGTTGAGAGTCAGCTATATTGCTGTGGCTCTGGAGTCACATGTAGGCCAGACCAAGTAAGGATAGCAAATTTCCTTCCCTAAAGAACAGATGGATTTTTCTGACAATGGTTTCATGGTCTTCTTAATTCCAGACATTTCTTATTGAATTCAAATTCCACCATCTGCCGTGGCGGGATTCGAACCTGGGTCCCCAGAACATTAGCTGAGTTTCTGGGTTAGTAGTCTAGTGATAATACCACTAGCCTCCCCTCACATGTATGAATGACTATTCATTTTGGCTGCATTGTATATATTAAAACCCTAGAACCAAGCTATGGCTGTCTGCTTTAACTGATGACATTTATTTCATTTCAGCAGTTTTAAATGTTATAATTATTTTGCCATTAGTTCTAAATAAAATTAATTCAGCTGCTTGAAGCATTTAGAATGCATTCGGATTATGTATACTGTGGTAGCAAGCCCCCTTTAAGGGGTAAGGATTCAGAGGGTCATGTCACCCAATTGGGCTGAAGAGGGTGAACCCTGGCATCAGGCAGGGCACTCTCCAGGCAGTCTGGGAGCTGGGGTTGAAGGAATCGATGGCATCATTCTTACTCTCTGTGCATAGTTTAACACTGTTAATAAATTGATCTTTCTTTTTACTCCACTTGGTAATCACCACTCCTTCCAAAATATTGCTAAGATTTCAGGGTGTTGCTTTATTTGCCCCATACAGAACACACTGTACTACATAAGCAACTCATTAACGCAATGGTTTACATAATTTCCTGAAAATGACACATCAAGTAAAGTTAAAAGACAGGAAGTGGAGGTGGAACATGGAAGTGGTGAATTCCTTTTCCTGTAATGTTACTTGTGCTCACCATCACTGCACTGTGCTTACATTCCAGATGGGTAGTTTTCAAAATTCTGGATCGCCTCTTTTCATCCTCACTTTCTCATCTTGCTTCGTGATACATTCATTACCCGACAATTGGTCACTGAGTGTATTTAAGACAGAGATAGATAGGTTCTTGATTGGTAAGGGGGATCAAATGTTATGGGGAAAAGACAGGAGAATGGGATTGAGAAACCTATCAGCCATGATTGAATGGCTGAGCAGACTCAGTGAGCCGCATGCTCCTATATCTTATGGTCTTATGGACCAGTCCTGCCTTGTCCCCGCTTTTTGGATATAATATTAGAACCTCCACGGGGGTGAACTAGATGCAAAATTCTGTGCAAGTCTCAATCAGTTCTGACTCCACACTAGTTCTGACATCTGCTCCAGTATCCTTGAATGGTTGCTTTCCATGTAAATGTTTGCTGGGAAGGCAGTGGCAAAATGATATTGTCACTGGATTAGCCAGGGGTGAAATGGTGAAGATCTAAACTAAACCACTCTGCCGGAGTTTGTGCTCAAATTAAATAGTGAGGGACGAATTTCAATGCAAGCGAGGACAAGACACTGAATATGAAATGTGAAAATAGGAATATGCTGAGGATGTAGCTAAAAAAGACCAATTAGTGTTAGCTGACTCCTCACTCACCACATTTACAGAGCAAAGCGATAAAAGGCCAAGCAAACAGAGTACTGTTGTATTAGCTGGCAATTTAACCATGAATTATTGAATACATTTCTGGTTGACATGACAGAGCAGTTTAGTTCCAGAAGGAAAAGTGTTGCATGGGGATGCAGTAGAATTATGTGGCTAGTAGATTCGGGAAGGTAAAATTGTGACAATACTGGGGTAGCAGAATTAAAGGGCATGGGTACAGGATTGTGAAGTGTAAGGTTAAGGGCAATTGGGGAGGCAGTGGCATAGTGGTAAACCAGGAATTGAACCCAGGTCTCTGGGGCTGTGAGACAGCAGTGCTAACCACTGGGCCACTGTGCCGCCCGCACGGGTCGTTAGGAAGGCAGGTCAAGGCCAAGTCTTTGGACAACTAAAGGAAGCAGCTTAATGTTAGCAAGGAGGACCTTGCAGGGTTGACAGGGCTGGGTTTGCTGTTGTCATTCCTGGTGCCGAGGTCGAGGTTGGGTGGCCCGTCCAATTTCATTCCTTTTTCCAGACTTTGCCGTGGTTGGATAATGAATAGCCAGCAAACTGACCATTGAGAGATAACTTTGCAGCAATCAGCAAGCAGTGCAGAGCGGAATGATTCACTACGGCAAACCTTGATCAGTGAAGAGTTTCTGCTGGAGCTGAGATTAGCTGACTCAGCGCTGACCAAGGGCAGACACGAGATCTTTTCAGTTCTTATGATTTTGGTATTACGTCAACTTGACTGAGTTGGAAGGTGATTATTGCTGGGTCAGAGATTGTGGGTTCAAACTCCAATCAAAGATTTGAACATGTAACAGAATCCTTACGGTGCAGAACATAGAATCATTGAATCCCTACAGTGCAGAAGGAAGCCATTTGGCCCATCCAGCCTGCACTGACTCATTGACAGAGTATCTTATCCAGGCCACCTCCCACACCCTATCCCCATTGCCCCACACGTTTACCATGGCCAATGCACCCTAACCACCATGTCTTTCAGACTATGGGGGGAAATCGGAGCACCCAGAGGAAACCCACGCAGACACGGGAGAAACCTTTCTACCCAGAATTGGCTGTGCACAAACTTGATTCATAGTTAAATAGCAAGTGTGCTTATCTCGATGCAGTTAGAACCACAGGATCCCTACAGTGCAGAAAGAGCCCATTCTGTCCATCAAGTCTTCACTCTTCAAAAGAGCATCTTACCCAGGCCTCCCTACCCTATCCCCAGAACACCACGCATTTACCGCGGTTAATCCCCCTAACCTACACAATTCAGGACTGTGGGAGGAAACCGGAGCACCCGGAGGAAACCCATGCAGACACAGGGAGAACGTGCAAACTCCGCACAGACAGTGATCCAAGCTGGGAATTGAACCCGGGCCCCTGGCGCTGTGAGGCAGCCGTGCTAACCACTGTGCCACTGTAAGAGACTGCTTTTTATTGCTTAGCTACCTGGGTGGGCATTCTCCTCCGTGGCTCGTATAACCTGATATGAGTTCTCACAGTGGGCCATCTGCTCAGGCACTGGGAGTCGGCAGACAGGAGAGAAACCTGAGCAAAGTCACACAAGTAAAACCACAGCATGCAGCTCAGCTGCAGACACACCCACAAGGTGGAGAGAACAACTTCTGATCATTTATTCCTTGCAGTGACTTCAGCTACAGGGTCATGTAAGGCCACGGAAAAAGCTTTGAAAGCCCCGCCACAAACTCCGTGACTCCAGGTTGGAAAACCAAGTGAAATGGTCTAAAATCATGGTCTTAAAAACTACAAGATAATTTCATATCATTTAACCTAACCATGTCCACATTACAGCATTCTTTATTCCTTTAATGAGGTATAACATGGGGTTAGATTCCACCGCAGGGTTTTACACTGTACCATCGATTTTCATTTCTTTCAGAGATTTAGAGAAGGAAAATGAGGCAGGAAATTGAAGGAGTGGTCAAGGCAGCATTGCCAAGAATTCCTGTGGGCAGCAAGGGGTAAACTCTACCCTCATGCACCTTTTAATGCATGGTGCACATTGAAGCAATCTGTTGAATGTTTAGGGCACTTTTTTCACTGGACATATTCAGTTATTCAGATTCCAATGATTTTTGTCGAAATGAAAATACATCAGTGTGCAGTTAGATCTTTTATTTAAGTTTAAGTTGTTTATTTATTAGTGTCACAAGTAGGCTTACATTAACACTGCAATGAAGTTGCTACGAAAATAGCCTAGTCGCCACGCTCCGGCACATGTTCGGGTACACTGAGGGAGAATTAGCATGGTCAATGCACCTAACCAGCACATCATTCAGACTGTGGGAGGAAACCGGAGCATCCGGAGGAAACCCACGCAGACACGGGGAGAACGTGCAAACTCCACGCAGACAGTGACCCAAGCCGGGAATTGAACCCGGGTCTCTGGTGCTGTGAGGCAGCAGTGCTAACCACTGTGCCACTGTGCCGCTCGCAATGATGAGTTTTTGATCGCATTTTGCAGCATCATAAAGACTGGCAGAATCATCCCAAAAATTGCAGAGTGTTGGTTGAGGCAGGAAAACCGATGTGAAGCTCGCGGGCTGCATACCCGGCTGTTCCCGGCGTACTGAACAGCACTCTGTGCATTTCAAAAGGGGAAGCGAGAATCAGTCAGCTGGAGGGGCCTAAATACACCAGCAAGACCAGGAATCCCGTGGTTTGGGGTGCCCACTTAAATAAAAGCCCCACCTGTACATCGGGACCCCTCCCCAAAGCTTTGAGGCACATCCCCCCCTCCCCCACAATCACGCAAGAACTGGAGTGACCCCATCCCCCCCCTCACAGGCATTGAGGGCTCTCTCCCCGACACCCCAACCCCGCATCCACCTACCACAAGAGTATTGGGGTTCTCCCACTCGCATCACACATAAGGGGACCCCCCCCCCCTTCTGGGGCTTCTCAGAGGGCCCGCCCAGGCAGTGCCAACCTGGCACAACCAACCTGCACTACTGACAGATTGGCACTGCCAAGAGGTGGTGCCAGGGGTGAGAGGGGGCAGTGCCAGCGCAGTGTACTGCCATGGCCCTCACCACCTGGAGGCCATATTTACCTGCGTGCCCCCAGTGTACCCATCCTTTCTGGGCATCAAGCTAATCTCAAATTGAGATCTCACCGTGTTTGACTGCTCGTAGCGGCCATTACAGGATTTGTGCCCACGATCAACGGGGTCACTAAATGGCGGCCTTTGTTTGCACCTCTGCAACATTGCCCACCTCCACCTGCCTGTCAACTACTGAAACCCTCATCTCGACTTATTCTAATACTCCCTTGATCAGCTTCCCATGGGTGGCACGGTGGCGTAGTGAGGCAGCAGTTTTTAACCACTGTGCCACCGTGCCACCCTTGGGAAGCACAGCGGTTAGCACTGCTGTCTCACTGTGCCAGGGACCCGGGTTCGATTCCCAGCTTGGGTCACTGTCTGTGCGGAGTTGGCACATTCTTCCCGTGTCTATGTGGGTTTCCTCCGGGTGCTCTGGTTTCCTCCCACAGTCTGAAAGACGTGCTGGTTAGGTGCATTGGCCATGTTCAATTCTCCCTCAGTGTACCCGAACAGGCGCGTGAGTGTGGCGACGAGGGGATTTTCACAGTAACTTTTCATTGCAGTGCTAACATAAGCCTACTTGTGACTAATGAATAAACTTTAAACCTCTCCCTTTTAAGACGCTCCTTAAAACCTATCTCTATGACCACATTTTTGGTCACCTACCCGAAAATCTCTCAATGTAACTTGGTGTCAAACCTTTGTTGTAGAACACTTCTCTGAATGCCTTGGGGTGGTTTAGCATATGAATGGTGCTATGTAATTACAAGTTGCTGTTACAGATATGGAAATCCATGATCATACTTTAAGAGTCTTGTAACTAAACCGTTGCTAAATCCAGGTAAGTAGCTTCCATTCCTGGACAGCTGATCCATGCTGCACACTCTCACTACGCAGAGACACGCCCACCTGTCTCATTCCTTACAGATTTAAGCCTTTAGCAACATAACTAATGAAGTTAAGCCAAGCGATTGCTTGTTGGCCAAGAGTCAAGTGCTTAAGGACCCCCAGCCATGAGACAGAGCTAAGGAAAAAAGGAACAAAGAACCAATGAGAGCAGATTAAGTTGTGGATTAAATGAGTGCAGACTGACCAGGGCAGCGCACTGTGGAAATGAATGGTGTGTTAGATAGGCCATGAATAAATTATTTCATTACTTTCTAACCTGGGACTTTATTGCTGTTGTTTATTGAATATTAAATCACTGTCCCCGATAGGTCATGAGGTTGTTTTTATAGGTTAGTGTAAGGTAGAGCCTGTCACTGTGATATGTTCGTCTCAGACCTAGCCAGCACAGCTTGAAATTAATGCAATAAATACAGAAGTAAGGTGAAGATCAGAAGGATGAAGAAATCCCCATTGTTGGCCCAGATGGTAAAAGCTCAGTCCTCTGAAGGTCCTGGTTGAATAGACTGTTTACCCTCGCTGTCTCTGCTCACCACTTGAAGGATGGAAACTTGCATGGCTGTCAGCACATACTGACGTAGCCTTTGGAAAAATAAATATCCACTGTTCCTGCACACTCAATAAATAAACTGAAGTGATTGAGCAAAATCCACCAGAAAGTCCAGGTTAAAGGAAGCTGTGTTATTGGGCTAAGGAGGAGAGGGTTCTCCTTCCTAATTATAATACAGGGACTTCAGTTATAGATAAAACACGTGTCGGTGTAAGCAAAGAACTATAGAGTCCCTACATTGCAGAAGGAGGCAATTCGGTCCATTGAGTCTGCACCAACTCACAATGGTTAGCACTGCTGCCTCATATCATCAGGGACCTGGGTTCGATTCCTGGCTTGGGTCACTGTCTGTGTGGAGCTTGCACATTCTCCCCGTGACTGCCTGGGTTTCTTCCGGGTGCTCCGGTTTCCTCCCACAGTCCGAAAGACGTGCTGGTTAGGTGCATTAGCCAAGCTAAATTCTCCCTCCGTGTACCTGAGCAGGCACCGGAGTGTGGCGACTAGGGGATTTTCACAGTAACTTCATTGCAGTGTCAGTGTAAGCCGACTTGCGACACTAATAAACAGTAAAACCTCTCCAAAAGTGCAGCTTACCTAGGCCGGCCCCTCCGCCCTATCCCCGTAACCCCATGCATTTACTGTGGCCAATCCAACTAACCTACACAGGGGTAGGACTGGGGTTAGTTGCGGGGTCACTGTTGTTGATTGCCCAGAGACATTCATTGTCCAGTCTCCAATGGGTGAACTACGGATGGCTGTGTCACGACATCTCTGAATGTTTCACCACCTTTAGGGAAGGATAGGAACTGGAGTGAAACAGGAGGGAAGAGAAGAAAGTTATGTCAGTAATGGGAGAAGTTAACATCGCTTGAACACCGCTCAGTGGTAGACTGAATTCATATTTTATTTCTATCAGCAATGAGCTGCCAGAACTTATTGCATCAATAAACGTCCAAATATTGACTACAAACGCTCGTATTTATGTCAGTGGAAATAACCACTTTGGCACCAGGCACATTTTGAAACATGATACCTGCAGAATAACCTGTTTCCATCCAATCCAACTGAAATGTATTCCCCAGGAGTGCATAGTACAGTGAGAGAAAAGGGGCAACTGTCACTGCAACTAATGCAAAAGCGATTAGAAAATTGGTACTTGAACGATTGAAGTAACGTCTCCCCAGATAGAGAAGATGCAAGGAATTGACAGTAAGTCATATAGTGTTGACTGAGACCCCTGCTCCGGCCAATTGCCAGATACAATTATTGAATCATAGAATTGGGGGCGGCACGGTGGCACAGTGGTCAGCACTGCTGCCTCACAGTACCAGAGACCCGGGTTTGATTCCCGGCATGGGTCACTGTCTGCGTAGAGTTTGCATGTTCTCCCCGTGTCTGTGTGGGTTTCCTCCGGGTGCTCCGGTTTCCTCCCACAGTCTGAAAGATGTGGGATGAAGGCATCGCTGGCTGGGCCAGCATTTATTGCCCACCCTTAGCCATTTCAGAGGGCATTTGATAGTCAGCCACATTGTTGTGGGTCTGGAGTCACATGTCGGCCAGGCCAGGTAAGGAAGGCAGATTTCCTTCCCTAAAGGACATGAGTGAACAAGATGGGTTTTTCTGACACTCGGCAATGGTTTCATGGTCATCTGTAGATTCTTAATTCCAGATATTTTTTATTGAATACAAATTCCACTAGCTGCCATGGCGGGATTCGAACCCGGGTCCTTGGAACATTAGCTGAGTTTCGGGATTAATAGTCTAGCGATAATGCCACTAGGCCATTGCCTCTCATGTGTGCTTATGACACTTTGACCAAGTTTTTGGTCACCTTTCCTATGATTCGGTGCTGGGTTTGTTTGACAACATGCCTGTGAGACACTTTGGGACATTTCATTACATTACAGGCGCTATTGAAAGGTACAAGTTATTGTTGGACACGTTGCTTCATTTAGCACAGCAAGCAGGAAGTCCTCGAAAGGGCCACATTGCCTGAGCGCAGTTAGTGCCAAGGTTTATCCTGAGGATTGCGAAAGAATTGGCTGTAGCTACAGTGTGACTTCACGCTGCTAGTCATGAGTTTATCCAGCTTTTGGTCTTTTCCTGGCAGCCCCTGAGGAAGCCAGAAGGAAACCCCACGGATGCTGTAAGTTGGAAGTCATTGTGAGTCAGCATTTCATCAATTCATGCAGTAATACTGAGAAACTGGTTTCTGCCCATTTATAACGGTGCTCGTGTTCCCATCCTGAAGTGATTTGCATCATCAGTTTTTTCTTTCTCTCAGGAGGAAGAGATTAGTTATTGGAATTGAAGTCGGAATTCTCCAGTGAACTGCGGTGTGAAGCCACACTGAACCTGGAATACACCTGGAAAGCCCCAGAATGAACCTGGAAACTAACTGCACTCCGAAAGCATGGCCCTTTTAAAAGATTCACTGCTTTGTTTCAATGTAACTGCTTGCTGTGTGTGATGAAGCAGCGCATTCCACAATAACTTGGATTTAAATAGCACCTTTATTGGAGTAAAATGTCCCAAAGTGCTTGACAGAAGTGTTATCAAACAAACCGTGCATTAAACTATCAATACCCTGAGGGTTACCATTGAACAGAAACTGAACTGGACCCAGCCATATGGGTGCAAGAGCAGGTTGAAGGCTAGGAATGTTGAGATACAGTAAGTAGTCTCACAACACCAAGTTAAAGTCCAACCGGTTTATTTGGTAGTACAAGCTTTTGGAGCTTTGTCACTTCGTCAGTTGAGTGAAACTAGGTAACTCACCTCCAGCCCACTACCCCCCCTTCAAAACCCTGTCCACCATCTACAAGGCACAAGTGTGGAATAGTCTCCACTTGTCTGGGTTACTGCAGCTCAGACTTCACTCAAGAAGCTGGACACCATCCAGGGCAAAGCAGCCCACTTGATTGCTACCTCTTCCACAAACATTCAATCCTTCCAGCACCGATGAAAAGTGGCAGTCGCATGTACCACCTACAACATGCACATGCAGGAACTCGTTGAGATTCCTTAGGCAGCACCTTCCAAACTCATGACTTCTACATCTAGCAGGACAAGGGCAGCAGATACTTGGGAACACCGCCACCTGGAGGTTTCCCTCCAAGCCACTTGCCATCCTTATTTGGAAATATATCATCGTTCCTTCACTCTTGTTGGGTCAAAATCCTGGAGCTCCGTCCCTAACAGCACTGTAGGTGTACCTACACCACATGGACTGCAGTGTTTCAAGAAGTCAGCTCACCACCACTTTCTCAAGGGCAACTAGGGATGGGCAATAAATGCTGGCCAGCGAGCGACTCCCATGTCTCATAAAATATAATTTTTAAAAAATACATAAGGAGATATTAAGGAAGACCATTAACTTGGTCAAAGAGTCTTAAAGCAGGATAGACAGTCAGGAGAAATGGAGATCTTTTTATTTCATAAATTGGCAAGGGCAACTTTTATTCCCATCCCTAATTGCCACCATGTGGTAGGATGTAGGTAGGAACTTATGGTTTCACATTTTAGAATGAGTTGCCAATCTTGGTAGTGACTCTGGTGCCAGGTAGGTGCCAGGACTCTCACTCAGAGCGAGAGGGAGTCATGAGCTGCGTTCTTTATAGAATCCTACAGTGCAGAAGGAGGCCATTCAGCCCATTGAGTCTGCACCAACTACAATCCCACCCAGGCTCTATCCCCATAACCCCATGCATTTACCCCAGCTAGTCCCTTGACATTAAGGGGCAATTTAGCATGGCCAATCCACCTAACCTGCACATCTTTGGAGTGTGGGAGGAAACCGGAGCACCCGGAGGAAACCCACGCAGACACGGGGAGAACATGCAAACTCCACACAGACAATAACCTGAGCCGGGAATCAAACCCGGGTCCCTGTGAGGCAGCAGTGCTAACCACTGTGCCACTGTGCTGCCCTTCTATATACCTCACAGCAACTGATTACACAGGAAGCTCAGCCTGGGATCTGGCTGCCAGTGAGTGGCTCTGAGAACATCAAGGCCATCGAGGCCAGTCTTCCGTCGCCGACACCCTGTACTCACGCAGTGAATAAAGCATCACCCTGCAGCCACTGTCCACAAATCAGAGTGCAGAGACCCACGGTGCCTGATCCAAGCAGAGACAGCGGGCTTTAAACTCACACTGCTCCTTTCCTATTGAGCGAGCTCTGCTCACTCCAATTCATGTCCACGAGGCCCGTGGGGAGATCGAATGATGATCCCCTGTATCCTCCGTGGCCATCATAACAATGATGAAAAAAAATAATGTAAGAGGTGGAGATTTTCATAGTAACTTCATTGCAGTGTTAATGTCAGCCTACTTGTGACACTAATAAATAAACTTTAAATTTTTCCTTTTATGCAAATTGTTGCTAATGGCTCAGTCGGTGGCATCCTTATCCCCACTTCCATCATCTCCAGCCTCAATTCCTACTTGCTCTCCTTCTCAGTCCTTCCACTTTCAACTGTATGAGACTTGATGGTGACTAACAGAAAATTAGTCCATCATGAGGGATGTCACCATCAAATTTCCTGTGTCCCACCATCCAAACACACACTCATTCTAGCAGAGATTGCTAGATGGTGAGTCAAAGGATGTGGAGGTTTTGGAGAGGGGACAGAAATGATTTACCAGGATGTTGCCTGGCATGGAGGGCATTAGCTATAAGGAAAGGTTGGAGAAACTTGGTTTGTTCTCACTGGAACGACGGAGGTTGAGGGGGGGGCGACCTGATAGAAGTCTACAAGATTATGAGGGGCATGGACAGAGTGGATAGTCAGAAGCTTTTTCTCAAAGTGGAAGAGTCAATTACTAGGGGGCACAGGTTTAAGGTGCGAGGGGCAAGGTTTAAAGGAGATGTACGAGGCAAGCTTTTTACACAGAGGGTGGTGGGGATGCCTGGAATTCACTGCCGGAGGAGGTAATGGAAGCAGATACGATAGTGACTTTTAAGGGGCGTCTGGACAAATACATGAATAGTTTGGGAATAGAGGGATATGGTCCCGGAAGGGTAGGGGGTTTTAGTTCAGTCGGGCAGCATGGTCGGTGCAGGCGTGGAGGGCCGAAGGGCCTGTTCCTGTGCTGTAATTTTTTTGTTTTTTGTTCTTTGTTCATAGAAGCCCTGGCTGATTTTAATTTCTGGAATATCAATGGTAATTACAGCAACTCTACGGCAACGCTGTTGGAAATCAGCCAACTCGGTGCAGACTGAACCTAGGTGTAGGTACTGACACTTCCCTAGCCCATGTGGTTCAGCTGTGTACTGGGTAGTCTCACTAAGCCACTCCCAGGGCTATCCTATTGCCCCTCAACTTTGTTCCTCCCTTTTGTTAAAGTGCTGGAGAGGGAAGATCGCAGAATATTTCCGTGTTCTTGTGCAGTAGCTGCATTCATGCAGTATATAGTGCATGTGTATCACCTATACTTAAGCAAATGTTTATATAAATGTAATGGGTACAGGTTGTACAGGAGCATATTCAATGTCAGGGGATCCATGAGTCACAGCGATTATCAGAACTACTGTTGGTAGGTGAGAGGTGAGGTCATCTGTACCATGGACGTCATTAATTTGCCAGGGAAGTTGATTGTGTGATGGCTAATATCATACTGATAAACTGTGACGATCACTTCAGACTGCGTAATAATTTATAATATCTGTTTACACAGTAAATCTGGAGCAAAGGACTGCTTGAATGAATAAATATCACACCTGAGAGCTAGATAACAGCAATGAGTACTTTATGATGTTGGAAGCTGCATCACTAATATATCAACACATTAATAATTAGTAAGTATAAAAATGACACGTCTGAACAGTCACAGGAATGATAGAATTGCAGAGTGTTGCATGCGGACAATGTCACCCATGGTTACAGCATGACGGAGGAGGTATTCATACAACTACGTGGGAACCTGTTATGATTAGAAGCAGTTTGAGCCCCCACTCTACTGGGTACTGAGAGATCCCTTTGTGAACGAGTCATTTAGCTTTGAGGATTGAGGGAGCCATTTTTTCCCAATGGTCCACTTTGCCCTGTTTGAGTTGAACCTCTTGCTGACTGATGATTGAAGCCGGGAGTCATGGAGTCAATGGGTGGGATTTTCTGCAAAAACCCCTTGCATGTTTTGTAATGGCGGAGGCTGCCGCAATTGGCCAGTGGTGGGACCTTTTTGTCCTGTCGTTGTCAATGGGGTTTTCCAATGCACCCCTCGTCGCTGGGAAATGCATGGCGGGGGTGCGCCATCGGCGGGACTGGAAGATCCCGCCGGCATGAATGGCTGGAAAATACTGGTCATAGAGTCATAGAGTTTTACAGCACATAAAGAGGCCCTACGGCCCAATGTGTCTGCGTCAGCCATCAAACAACTATCTATTTTAATTTCATTTTCCTGCACTTGGTCCGTAGCCTTGTATGCTATGGTGATTCAAGTGTTCATCTAAATGCTTCTTAAATGTTGTGAGGGTTCCCACCTCTAGCACCCTTTCAGACAAAAGACCATTGACCTGAAGTGTTAACTCTGCTTCCTCCAGGAACATATGAATATACAAAATAGGAGCAGAGGTTGGCCATTCAGCCCCTCGGGCCTGCTCCACCATTCAATAAGATCATGGCTGATCTGTTTCTGTTTCAAATTCCACATTCCCATCTACCCCCTTTGATTCCTTTGCCTTGGAAGAATCCAAACACCTCCACCTTAAAGTATGCAATGATCCCCATCTCCACCGCTTTCTCAAGCAGAATTCCAAAGTTGCACATCCCTCTGAGAGAAAAGAATTCTCCTCACCCCTTTCCTAAAGGGCTGACCCCTAATTTTAAAAGAGTGCCCTTTAGTTCTGGACTCACCCACAAGAGGAAACATACTTTCCATGTCCACCTTGTCAGTGTTATTCAGGATCTTTTATACTTCAACCCCTCATTCTTCTAAACTCCTGTGAAAACAAGAGCAGTCTGTCCAGTCTTTCCTCATAAGGCAACCCGACAATTTAGCATGGCCAAACCACCTAACCCGCACATCTTTGGACTGTGGGAGGAAACCAGAGCACCCGGAGGAAACCCACGCAGACAGGGAGAATGTGCAAACTCCACCCAAGGCCAGATTTGAACCGGGGTCCCTGGTGCTGTGAGGCAGCAGTGTTAACCACTGTGCCACCCTGCTGCCCTTAGGTTGGCCATGCTAAATTGCCCCTTAGTGTCCCCAGATGTCTAGGTTAGGGAGATTAGCGGGGTAAATGCGTGGGCTCATGGGAATAGGTAAGATGCTCTGTTGGAGAGTTGTTGCAGACTCATTGGGCTGAATGGTCTCCTTCTGCACTGCAGGGACTCGATAGTACATCTCAAGGATGAAAGTGTTGGCCAACTAATGGCTGGAACATGGGGGCAAGTCATGTGATGACACCTCCAGGACTGCATTCAGTCACAGTTGGCAATGCGAAGTGAATGATTGGGGGATTCCTCCCAGAAATGGGACTACTGTATCACAGGCCCACCAAAAGGAAGGGGATGTATGGAAAGCAACACCATACTGTCCTCTTGATAATAAATCTGTGCACTCAATCATTAAAGTCAATGTGCTTTACAGACAGGCTGGCTGAATAACTCCAGACCCTATTCAATGTTAATCCTCTTTGGTAGTTGTTGAATGAATTGATGTGTTTGATTTACATTTCTCACAAAATTCCCTCTTGAATTTTGTTCATTTTCAACAAAAGCATGATAAATAAAAAAACAGGGAGATACACCTTCAGCTCAACTAACCCACCTGAGAGTTCTTAGCTTCAACCAAATGCATGTCACCAATAAGGTCAGTAAGAAGTTTAACAACACCAGGTTAAAGTCCAACAGGTTTATTTGGTAGCAAAAGCCACACAAGCTTTCGAGGCTCTAAGCCCCTTCTTCAGGTGAGTGGGAATTCTGTTCACAAACAGAACTTATAAAGACACAGACTCAATTTACATGAATAATGGTTGGAATGCGAATACTTACAACTAATCCAGTCTTTAAGAAACAAAACAATGGGAGTGGAGAGAGCATCAAGACAGGCTAAAAAGATGTGTATTGTCAATACACATCTTTTTAGCCTGTCTTGATGCTCTCTCCACTCCCATTGTTTTGTTTCTTAAAGACTGGATTAGTTGTAAGTATTCGCATTCCAACGATTATTCATGTAAATTGAGTCTGTGTCTTTATAAACTCTGTTTGTGAACAGAATTCCCACTCACCTGAAGAAGGGGCTTAGAGCCTCGAAAGCTTGTGTGGCTTTTGCTACCAAATAAACCTGTTGGACTTTAACCTGGTGTTGTTAAACTTCTTACTGTGTTTACCCCAGTCCAACGCCGGCATCTCCACATCATGACTACCAATAAGGTCACCATAGTCCCAGATGATCACAGGCTGCTCTCCCCTTTCCCCTGGGCGGCATGGTGTATTGATTTGATTTGATTTGATTTATTATTGTCACATGTATTAACATACAATGAAAAGTATTGTTTCTTCTGCGCTATACAGACAAAGCATACCGTTCATAGAGAAGGAAAGGAGAGATTGCAGAATGTAATGTTACAATCATAGCCAGGGTGTAGAGAATGATCAACTTAATGCAAAGTAGGCCTGTTCAAAAGCCTGATGGCAGCAGGGGAGAAGCTGTTCTTGAGTCGGTTGGTATGTGACCTCAGAATTTGTATCTTTTTCCCGACGGAAGGTGGAAGAGAGGATGTCCGGGATGTGTGGGGTCCTTAATTATGCTGGCTGCTTTGCCGAGGCAGTGGGAAGTGTAGACAGAGTCAATGGATCTGCCTCATAGCGCCAGGGGTCCAGGTTCGATTCCAACCTTGGGTGACTGTATGGAGTTTGCATGTTCTCCCCGTGTCTGCGTGGGTTTCCTCCGGGTGCTCCGGTTTCCTCCCACAGCCCAAAGATGTGCAGGCTAGGTGGATTGGCCATGCTGAAATTGTCCCTTGATGTCCAAAGATGCGTAGGTTAGGGGGATTAATGTGGTAAATGGATGGGGTTACAGGGTAAGCCTGGGTAAGAGTCGGTGCAGACTTGATGGGCTGAATGGCCTCCTTCTGTACTGTAGGGATTCTATGGGTCTATGATTTAATCTGAGGGTCACCACACCTCAGGCGAGGGTCAAGGTTGAGAAGGTGGGGCCTTCACGAACAGCCTCAGCTGGTACGGGAATTGAACCCGCGCTGTTGGCATCACTCTGCATCACTAACCAGCTGTCTAACCAACTGAGTTAAACCAACCCCAATAATGTCTCACCAACTGCATTTTAAAGTCTGTCAAAAGTATCAGTGAAAAAACAGTGCACCGTCTCCTCAGATCACCACTTTTCTCTTTAGATTGCAAAAGCTCTTTACTTGGCAACACAGATATCTCTGATCTTTATCCTGAACAATGACAGAAATATTTTAAATTGCCAAATTTTATTACAAAGAATTTAAAAGTCAAACTTGGCTTAAAAAACCCCAAAGTCACGTCCCAAGATAGTCACAAGACGGAAATAAACACTGGGAATCAGAATGACTAATCATCTAATAACAATAAGCAGTGATAAATAGGGCAAGGCCATTTCCTTTTAGATCAGAACTGCCTGTGGATTGTGTCACACAAGCTGGTAACCCTGCGATGACCTCTTGTAAATAAAGCTCATGTCCTGGGCTGAGTTTGTAGTGTAAAGTGCCCTATTAGTATTCATTAGGAGAGAGGAGTGTTATCACCAGGGACCAGAGTGTGAGCTGTCAAGAACAATAACTACAATCTGCATTCACCTAGTGCCTTAAACATGATGAAACATCCCAATTGGCACTTCAAAGGAATGATCAGAAAAATACCTGACAATGAGCCCTGTGTGGAGGTTAGAGCAAGTGATCAAAAAACCTGGTCAAAAAGGAAGTTTATAACTCGCATCTTAAAAGAGGACAGAGAGGACAGGAAGTACTGAGATTTAGGGGGTGAATTCCATAGCTTCTGGCCAATTAAACCAGGTGTTAGATCGCAATTGCCAGCTATGTTGCAATCCATTTCATAGAATCATAGAATCCTACAGTACAGAAGGAGGCCATTCAGTCCATTGAGTCCGTACTGACCACAATCCCACCCAGACCCTATCACCATAACCTCATGCATTTGCCCGAGCTAATCCCCCTGACACTAAGGGGCAATTTAGCATGGCCAATCCACCTAACCCGCACATCTTTAGACTGTGGGAGGAAACCGGAGCACCCAGAGGAAGCCCATGCAGACACAGGGAGAATGTGCAAACTCCACATAGACAGTGACCCAAGCCAGGAATCGAACCCAGGACCCTGGCGCTGTGAGGCAGCAGTGTTAACCACTGTGCTACCCTGCCACCCCAAATCGCCGGCAAATCCTTTGATTTATATTTTATACAATACCACTGGAGTTAGCAGACGTTTGAATGGACCTACTTATGTTAACTTGATCTTTCTCTACACCCTCGCTATGACTGTAACACTACATTCTGCACTCTCTCCTTTTCTTCTCTATGAATGGTATGCACTGCTGCCTCACAGTGCCAGGGACCCGGATTCAATTCCCGCTTGGCTCACTGTCTGTGCGAAGTCTGCACGTTCTCCCCGTGTCTGTGTGGGTTTCCTCCAGGTGCTCCGGTTTCCTCCCACAGTCTGAAAGACGTGCTGGTGAGGTGCATTGGCCGTGCTAAATTCTCCCTCAGTGTACCCGAACAGGTGCCGGAGTGTGGCAACTAGGGTATTTTCACAGTAACTTCATTGCAGTGTTAATGCAAGCCTTCTTGTGACTCTAATAAATCAACTTACACTTAGCTTTGTCTGTATAGTGCACAAGAAACAATACTTTTCACTGAACACCAATAAATAAATACTAGTAATAAATCAAATTCAAATCTATGTTGATAAAAATGTTATTTAAGATCGGCATAATGTGATGATAATGTAGCAACATAACAATAACACTTTTGGGATATATTCAGTTGCAATTTATGTTGGAAACATATCCGATCAATTTTCTTTCCCATGACGGTGCATTAATTGAGGAATTTTGATTGTGTGGAAGTGGGACAGGGATTCACTGACGCGATATAAATGAGTACTGAGCTGTATGAGTTTAATTGTCACAATAGGTCTAATGATTAGTTATGAGCTATTTGAGCCTGGTCTGCAGACAATCTGCATTACGATGGTCACAATGACAGCCGTATTTATTTACACAGAATCAATCCTTATCATCAACCCCTTAATGGATTTTGAAACTGAATTTTAGACCTTTTACCTTGCCCTTTGACGATGGCTGTCACTGGGCAACCACTGGAGTGTCAGCAGCTCTTTGGCACCTTGTTTATGTCGCATTGTCAGTGAGTTATTCAAATATCGTCATCAGACCTGGTTTATCCTCAGTCAATCTCCCGACATGCTTCCAGTCGGGACCACTGGCACTGACCAGCGGCAGGAACTCACCGGGTCAATGATTATTTTCGATTATTTCCTAGCCATTGTTTACCCTTTCATATCCTTCCACGATATGGCCGCACTGCCAAGGCTCGGAGGGTGGTGCACCTCCCTAGAATGGAATCATAGAATCCCTCCAGTGCAGAAGGAGGCAATTCGGCCCATCGAGTCTGCACTGACCACAATCCCACCCAGGCCCTATCCCCATAACCCCACGTATTCACCCTGCTAATCCCCCTGACACTAAGGCACGGTTTAGCATGGCCAATCAACATAATCCATAAGTCCAAAGATGTGTGGGTTAGGTGGATTGGCCATGCTAAATTGGCCCTTAGTGTCAGGGGGTAAATGCATGGGGTTATGGGGATAGGGCTTGGGTGGGATTGTGATCAGTGCAGACTCAATGGGCCAAATGGCCTCCTTCTGCATTGTAGGATTCAATGATTCTATGAGCTCACACATCTTTGGAGCTTGGGAGGAAACTGGAGCACCTGGGGAAAACCCATGCAGACATGGGGGGAATGTACATTCTCTGCACAGACGGTGACCCAAGGCCAGAATTGAGCCTGGGTCCCTGGCGCTGTGAGGCATCAATGCTAACCACTGTGCCACCGTGCCCCCTCTCTCCAATCTAACATCAATACTCGGTGTGGATTTTGCTCAGTTTGGCGCAGTCACCAAAGGAGATCAGGTCAGCTGAGGGATGGAGATAAGAATCTATTCTGATATCCTTCACTGGATCTCTGCATAAACAGTTGAAGGGAGGAGAATGATGGGACATGTGGCAGGACTCGCAGGCTGAAGAACCAGCTCTACTCAGCCATATTGGGTGGGGGGTGGGGGGGAAGGAATGAGAGAAATTAAAATTTAAAACCCCTCAAAAAATAAACATTTCCTTAAAAAACTCATGGGTAAAGTAATTGATTCTTTGCCAGCAAGGGAAGTTAAAGATAATAATAAAAACAGAAAATGTAGAAACACTCAGCATGTCTGGCCACCAATATGGAAAGAGAAAATAGGAACATAGTCCATTCAGCCCATTGAGCCTGCTCCCCCACTCAATAAGATCATGGCTGATCAGATTGTGGTTTCAACTGCACTTTCCTGTCTGACCCCCATAACCCTTGACTCCCTGACCTGTCAAATATCTGTCTAACTCTGCCTTGAACAAGTTCAATGAGCCAGCCTCCATGAGCCTCTGAGGAAGAGAATTCCAAAGACTAACAACCCTTTCAGTGAGGAAAATTTGCCTCATCTCGGTCTTAATCCTCATCACAAACTGGAACAAGGAGACAAAATTTACTCTTATTCTTAAATTATATTTCCTTATTCTTGTCTTCCCTACAAGTGGAAACATTCTCCTGTTCTCTACCCAACTAAATCCCTTCAGGATCCTATGTGTTACAATAAGCTCAACACTCATTCTTCTCGACTTCAATGGCTTTAGGCCCAACCTGTTCAACCTTTCTTCCTAAGATAAGCCCTTCATCCCAGGAATGAGTTGTGTGAACCTTCCCTGAGCTGATTCTAATGCAATTATATCTTTTAACAAAGAAGGAGACCACAACTACACAGTATTCCAGATGTGGTCTCACCAACACCCTGTACAACTGCAGTAAAACGTCCCTATTTTTATATTCCACTTCCCTTGTAATAAACACCATTATTCCATTGGCCTTCCCAATTGCACACTATACCTGCAGACCAACAACTTGTGATTCACATACCAGGATCCCTCTGTACCACTGTTTGAGAGATAAATATAGGGATAACTACCCTGATCTTCTAGTGCCATGGGATCTTAGAGAGCTGAAAGTGGCTTTGGTTAAAGGTGCGGCACGGTGGCACAGTGGTTAGCACTGCTGCCTCACAGCGCCAGGGACCCTGGTTCAATTCCGTTCTTGGGTGACTGTCATTGTGGAGTTTGCACATTCTCCCCATGTCTGCATGGGTTTCCTCCGGGTGCTCCGATTTCCTCCCACAGTCCAAAGATGCGTGGGTTAGGCTGATTGGCCATGCTAAATTGCCCCTTAGCATCAGGGAGACTAGCAGGGTAAAATACGTGCAGTTCTGGGTATAGGGTCTGAGTGGGTTTGATGTTGGTGCAGGCTCGATGGGCCAAATGGCCTTCTTCTGCACTGTAGGGATGCTCTGATTCTATTACTAGAGCCCTGTGTCAGCCTTCGTTTTTATGCTCAAGTGCTGGAATGAAACTTGAAGCGGGAACACTGTGACTCAGACCTGAGAGTGCCGCCCACTCTTATTCTGAGACAATCCTCTGGGATCGAAGATGATTTGCTTCCTCTCGGGTTCAATGGATTCTGAGCTAGTTGACCAGTCCAATGAGCAATGTCAGCTTCTGCCATGTGCGGGGCAGTTGATGCTTGAAGAGTCATACATGAGTTGTTGGAGAGTTTGTGTTCTCTCCCTGATGCCTTGTCTTCACCTCTACATGTTCCTGACAAAATCACGCAATCACTCCCAAACCCACCTGGATAAAGTGTCTCCATTTTGGTTGGTTATAAGCCAAAGACTCCCATAATGCAATGGGGCTCTTTGACCTCTTCAGGGAAGCTTTGAGGACATTCCTAAAATATTTCTGCCGTCCAGCCGACACCAGGTTCCGAGAGTAGTGCAGTTGCTTAGGGAGTAAGGTTTCAGGTGTACGAATGACATGTCCGTTCCGGACAAGCGGGTGTTGAGTGATTATTCCTGGAATGCTGGGCATGTCGGCTTGGGAGAGGATGCAGCTTTGGACCCTCTTTCTTACTACAGGATAGTGCTACCCACTCACCTGATGAAGGAGCAGTGTGCCAAAAGCTCATGATTCCAAAT
Organism: Mustelus asterias; assembly: GCF_964213995.1. Classification (NCBI taxonomy): domain Eukaryota; kingdom Metazoa; phylum Chordata; class Chondrichthyes; order Carcharhiniformes; family Triakidae; genus Mustelus; species Mustelus asterias. The sequence goes on along the minus strand of NC_135819.1, from coordinate 78,452,274 downwards.
AAACCTGTTGGACTTTAACCTGGTGTTGTGAGACTTCTTACTGTTACCACAGGATAGTGCTACCCACTGAGCCTCAGCTGACTCTAACCAAAAGGAAAGGAAAAGAATGTGAGCGTAAACTAGCAAGAGATATAAGGGGTGATTCTCAGCCCGCATTAGCAAGAGAGTGGAAAATACAGTATCGGGAAACGCGATCTTGTTTCCCGATTTTCCACAACCCTTGTTGGTGGCATCATGATGTTCACACCCACAAAGGGCAGGAACCTAATTTGATTGTTTTTACATACTTTTTAAAGTCATTACTGACCCCCCCGCCCCTCTCCCCCCCCCCCAGCTATTTACTCGCCCCCTCAATAAAATTCATAAAGGCAGAAGTCTGGAGGCGGCTCTGAAAAGTCAGATCCTCTTTGAAAGCTCCAAAGCTGTTACCCAAGACAGAACAAGTATATCTGTGAATTTGCTAACTATATTTAAAGAGGGGGTTTAAGTCTATAAGAGAAATATTGCTTAATTGGAACTGATAATAGTGATAAGTTTGAAATTAAGAGTTGTTTCTTTTCATATTTAAAGATTATTCACTGGTTAAGAGTTAAACTGTTTAATTTTGTTAGCGTTATACTCAAACTGTGTTATGAGTAAAGCTTGTTTTGCTAAAAAAAATTCCTAATTTGTTGGTGGAACCACCTCCTGAGGTGAAACTTCCTATCCTCACATTTATACCAAAAATAAAAAAATTGTTGGTGTCTGATCTAACTTCACAATATATCTTGGGGTTCGGGTCTAGTACCCGAACACATGTATGGTGCGAATGTTATTTGTAACTTGTCATCCCAAGCTTGGATATTGTCCAGGTCTTGCTGCATTTGGACATGGACTGCTTCAGTATCTGAGGAGTCATCAATGAGGTTGTTTTCGTTAGAGAGAAGAAGGTTAAGAGGTGACTTAATAGAGGCTTACAAGATGATCAGAGGATTAGATAGGGTGGATAGTGAGAGCCTTTTTCCTCGGATGGTGATGGCTAGCATGAGGGGGCATAGCTTTAAACTGAGGGGTGATAGATATAGGACAGATGTTAGAGGTAGGTTCTTTACTCAGAGAGTAGTAAGGGCGTGGAATGCCCTGCCTGCAGCAGTAGTGGACTCGTCAACATTAAGAGCATTCAAATGGTTATTGGATAAACATATGGATGATATTGGAATAGTGTAGGTTAGATGGGCTTTAGATTGGTTTCACTGGTCGGCGCAACATTGAGGGTCGAAGGGCCTGTACTGCGCTGTAATGTTCTATGTTCTATGTTCTAAATGGGGTTAGCTTAGATGGGCAATTTGATCGACATTGGACCAGTTTGGGCCGAAGGGCCTGCCTCCATGCCGTTGATTCTATGACTCTCTTAGACTGGCTCATGATCTGGTCTGAAAACTGGGCAGTGCATCTGGAGAGGTGCTGCCAGTTTTGAGGCAGAGCCTGAATCTCTGACAAATCATGGGAAAAGTCCATCAATAGAAAGAGATTGTGAAAGCTTTTATAGGGATGTAAAAAGGAAGTGATTGGTGAAAATGTAAGCGCTTTGTCGGCAGAAATAGGGAAAATTGTAATGCTGACAAAATGAGTTGTGTTTTTCTTCATCACAACAAAATTGGAAGTTTCAGGCTGAACCCCATTGAGAATAAAAGCAAATTACTGCAGATGCTGGAATCTGACAAAAGCTTTGACAAAGGGTCATCTGGACTCGAAACATCAGCTCTTTTCTCTCCTTATAGGTGCTGCCAGACCTGCTGAGATTTTCCCCTATTAAGAATATTTTATGTTTCACTGGCCCCACAGCACACACAGACACATGGTATTTAAGCGGGGATGTGAAGGGTGTTGGAAAATTCTGGCCCTTGTATCTGTTTCATAGTAGAAGACACAAAATCAGACTGGAAGGGATGGGGAATCAAGGGGTTCATGTGAATGAGTAACTTGGAGAAATTCACGTTGGTGAAAAAGTAATGCTGAGAAATTTCTACAAGTTATCAAATCGCATTGGGCCAGAGGGTTACAGATCCGAGGGGCTGTTGGTGGATTTGTGAGTATATCTATAAACAAATCATTACATGCATTATAAGACATTTCTGATTAATCACCATTAATGGACATGTTCATATATTAACTGGACCTCTGATACTTGTTACTATTTCCTTGTGTTATTCAAATTGCCATATGCCTCTTTTCAGAATCACGCTACCTGAAAAGTTTCATTGTCACCTCATTCAATCTGCAAACATTAAAATCCAGGATTCAACACCTATTGCTTTCTGCTCCCATGAGAGTTTTGCTTTTAGACATCAACTTTGAGGTAAGTTTTCATGACTCTCGCCCCTTGGGGATGATTTGATTTGATTTGATTTGATTTATTATTGTCACATGTATTATCATACAGTGAAAAGTATTATTTCTTGCGTGCTGTACAGACAAAGCATACCGTTCATAGAGAAGGAAAGGAGAGGGTGCAGAAGGTAGTGTTACAGTCATAGCTAGGGTGTAGAGAAAGGTCAACTTAATATAAAGTAGGTCCATTCAAAAGTCTGATGGGTGCACATTTCCCTGAGCAGAAGAGTGAAGGTATCAGGGGCGAGGAGCCATTTCTCCAGCACTTGGGCATCGTTCCAATATTTCTGGATACCCCATCACAGGAACTCATGATGCGTGGCACCTTAATCCCAGGGTCCTGCCGAGGACCTGGAAGACAACTATCAGAAGCCTCGTCAATAAATTCTTTTGCACATTCCCGGATGTTTTATGACTTTTACCAGCAGTGAGAAAGTCTCAATTTCAGTGGCGCAAATTTCCTGTCCTTTTACATTTAAATTCTGCTGGTGTGTTTGCTGGGCCATGCAAACTGCATGGGAAGTGCATGCAAGAAAATGTTAATGGTGATGGGACATTGAATACTGCCAGGAAATTAACTCATTGCTCCAGACTAACAGAGAAGCTTCCTTACTGAACCCAGGTTCACCTTGCAGCTCAAGTCATCCTCTGCCAAAGTTCACATCTGAAAAGTGGCTCTGAGATTTTTGGACGAAAGTAGTCCCTAAATATCTCATTGACTGTTTCTGGGACATGACCCGGGACATGACATTTCTACACGTCTGTTCTGGTTTGTGCATGCTTCTCTTTTAGCAGGTGACAAAATTAATTCCCAGACATCAAGTTGCCATATTTACTAGACTAGAAGTGCGTGGCACTGCTGTCTCACAGCGCCAGGGTCCCAGGTGCGATTCTGGCCTCGGGTCACTGTCAGTGTGGAGTTTTCACATTCTCCCCGTGTCTGCGTGTGTTTCCTCCGCGTGCTCCGGTTTTCTCCCACAGTGCAAAGATGTGCAGGTTAGGTGGATTGACCATGCTAAATTACCCCTTAGTGTCCCAAGATGTGTAGGTTAGGGGGATTAACCATGGTAAATGTGTGGGGTTGCAAGAATGGGGAGAGGGGCTGGGTAAGATACTCTGTCAGAGAGTCAGAGCAGACTCGATGGGCTGAATGGCCTCTTCTGCACTGTAGGGATTCTATGACAGGGTGAATGTGGAGACGATATTTCTTCTTGCCGGAGAATCTAGAACTAGGAGTCACTGTTTAAAAATAAGGGGTTGTTCTTTTAAGACAGAGTTAAGGAGACATCTTTCTCTCTGAGGGTGGTGAGTCTCTGGAACTCTCTTCCTCAAAAGGCAGTGGAAGCAGAGTTTGAATATTTCTCAGGCAGAGCGAGACAGATTATTGATTAACGAGGGAGTGAAAGGTTATCGGGGGTTGACAGGAATGTGGAGTTGAGGTTACAATCAGAATGGCGGAGCAGGCTCGAGGGGCCGAGAGGCCTACTCCTGCTCCTAATTCATATGTCCGTTTGTACTTGCAAATTGTTTAATTAATTAAGGAGAAAACCATAATAATTTTCCCATTTCTGTCCAGCTCCTTACATTAATAGAGGCTGAACGCTGGATGATGCCAATAATTAATGCATGAAAATTCTTTGCTGTTTTCACTAAGGCATTAACTTGTTGCCGACATTTGTCAGTGAAATTTAAGACTTATCTGGATAGACATATGAACAGACGGGGAATAGAGGGATACAGGCGGTTGGTCTAGATAGGGCAACCTGACTGGCGCAGGCTTGGAGGGCCGAAGGGCCTGTTCCTGTGCTGTACTGTTCTTTGTTCTTTGTTTGAAGACAGTTCTGGGTGCTCAGTTATTGGAGCAGGTGCAATGAAACCTGGCTATATAACTTGATTGGCCTTGATGGTGTTATTGTCTGAATTAAAGGGCGCAGCAGTAATGTTATCTGACTCCCTCTTACTGAGCCTGTCCAGCACACTCTCTGCACTGTCTGTGAAAATGTTGTTATTTGTTTTCCTCTGGTTGAGTCGATAAATTGTGATCCAAGGTCTAACTCAGATTCAGAATTACAGATATGTTCTCACAATCAACAAGACATTTCGGAAAGGTTGTTACACTTTGCACACATTTAACATTTAAAGGTCGTTGTGATATGATTTGGTTTAGCTAGCACGGAGTTTAAGCTAGCAGGCAACTGATGAAGAACAATTCCTCATAACAGCCACTGATTTCTATAAGTGTAGAGCTATAAGCATGTATAAAACTCAAAATTCCATCCATGTCGGTGCCTTTTACTCATTTGTAAATGAATTGATGGCAGCGTGACTGTCCCATCCATCGATTTTGCCGACACTTCCCACTGCTTGGGAAAAGCAGCCAGCATGATCAAGGACCCCACACACCACGGACATTCTCTCTTCCACCTTCTTCTGTCGGGAAAAATAATTCTACAGCCTGGCCAGCCACGGAATCGGAACGGGCGAGGGGCGGACATTGGAAAAGCCCGTTGACCTTGGGTGGGATTTTCGGGTCTCGGGTTGAACGAGGCTGTAAAACCCTGCCCTCCAAGTCTGAGATCACGTTCCAACCGCCTCAAGAACAGCTTCTTCCCTGCTGCCATCAGACTTTGAAAGGTCCTATCACATATTAAGCTGATCTTTCTCCACGCTCTATCAGTAACTTCAATACTATATTCTGCATCTTCTGCTTCCCTTCTCCGCTATGTACTCTAAGAACGTAATGTTTTGTCTGCATAGCTCACAAGAAGAAGTCTCACAACACCAGGTTAAAGTCCAACAGGTTTATTTGGCAGCACTAGCTTTCGGAGCGCTGCTCCTTCTTCAGGTGAGTGGGAGTTCTGTTCACAAACAGGGTATATAAAGACACAAACTCAATTTACAAGATAATGGTTGGAATGCGAGTCTTTACAGGTAATAATTACCTGTTGGAATTTAACCTGTTGTGAGACTTCTTACTGTGCTTACCCCAGTCCAACGCTGGCATCTCCACATCATAGCTCACAAGAAACAATGTTTTTCACTGTATCCCAATACATGTGACAATAACAAATCAATTCAACTCAATTCAATTATAGTCATGTGCCTTGTGTCTATTGCTAGATAATAGTGTAAGCAGAGTGAGCCTCTTATTAAGTGGAAGCTCTCCAGATCTATACCATAGAGGGGACTGCATACTCCAGAGTTTACAAAGTAGCCTCTGATTGCAGGCCTGTGCACACTGGACATTTTATAGTGTGGTCACCATATTCTCCTACTACTTTGGGAAATTATACGCTGTTTGTCCAGTAACTCCGAGCAAAACCCCTGTCTGCAGAGCGAACTCAGAAAATTGGCACAATTATGTAAATTTGCCCAGCAATGTGGCAAGAGTAGGGATGGGGGAATAATTAGATTGCTCTTTTAAAGAGAGGAAATGGGAACAATGGACTGAATGTTTTTCCTCTGTGCTGTACGATTGAATTACATTATATCCTCGAGGAAGGAATCAAGCAATCTGAAACTACAACATTACAGAGTAAGTAAAGATGAAAAAACCTTTCGCCCATTCCTCAAACTGTTAGTCCATCCTTTTTGAATGACCATACAGTGTCCCCAACACAACCAATAATTAATTCCTACGGACACGGAGAAGGAAGAAGCCATTCGGCCCCTCGAGCCTGCCCCGCCATTTAATAAAACCATGACTGATCTGATCGCAATCTCAAATCTGCATCCTGCCTTCACCTGATAACCTACCACCCCATTCCTTATCAAGAATCTATCTAACTCAGCCTTTAAAATATCCAAAGACTCTGCTTCCACCGCCTTTTCAGGAAGACAGTTCCAGAGACTCATGACCATTTGAGAAAAAAAATTGCCTCATCTTTTCAAACGGGGAACACTTATTTTTAAACAATGACCCCTAGTTCTAGATTCTCCCACAAGGGGAAACATCCTCGCCACCCTGTCAATGCGACTCAGGAGGTCAAGATGCCAGCGTTGGACTGGGGTGGGAACAGTAAGAAGTCTCACAACACCAGGTTAAAGCCCAACAGGTTTATTTGGAATTGCGAGCTTTCAGAGCGCAACTCACCTGATGAAGGAGCGGTGCTTTGAAAACTCGTAATTCCAAATAAATCTGTTGGACTTTAACCTGGTGTTGTGTGACTTCTTAGAATACCACCCAGGGTCTTCATGTGTTTCAATCAAGTCGTCTCTTACTCTTATAAACTCCAGCAGATACAAGCCTAGCCTGTCCAACCTTTCCTCATATGACAACCCACCTATCCCAGGTATTAGTCTGGTAAACCTTCTCTGAAGTGCTTCCAACACATTTACACTCATTTTTAAATAAGGAGACAAAAACAGTGCACAGTGCTCCAGATGTGGTCTCTCTAGTTCTTTGTCCAACTGAAGCATAACCTCCCTATTTTTTGTATTGGCTATGATGTTCATAGCGGGAAACATTACTGAAAGGAAATACAATGGACAGGCAATGGCTAGCATATAAAGAACAAATAAGTGAACTCCAGAAGTTGTTTATTCCTATTTGGCGCAAAGGGAACTATGGCCAAACTATGGCATGCAAGGGAAATTAGAGGTAGTATTATATTCAAAGAAGAAGCATACAACTTGGCAAGAAAAAGCAATAGACCTGAAGATTGGGAATAACGTAAAATTCAGCAAAAGAGTTGGCATAAATGTGTCTTTGTCCAATTGGCAGGCAGTGACTAGTGGGATTCCGCAGCGATCTGTGCTAGGACCCCAACTGTTCACATTATATATTAATGATTTGGAAGAGGAAACTAAATGTATTATCTTCAAATCTGCAGATGATACAAAGTTGAGTGGGAGGGTGAGCTGTGAGGATGCAGAGATGCTTCATTGTGATTTGGACAGGCTGAGTGAATGGGCATCTGGATAAATGTGAGGTTATCCACTTTGGTAGAAAAAATAGGAAGGCAGATTATTATTTGAATGGATTTAAATTGAGAGAGGTGGATAATGTTACAAGTTAATGTTACAAGTTAATGATCTTTCTTCAGAACTATAATAGTAGTTATGTGCATTTGACCTTGACCTCTTGGATACTGGCAAGAAACCATAACCATAGAACCATAGAACCCTTACGGTGCAGAAAGAGGCCATCCCAGCCCATCGATGCACCTAACCAGCACGTCTTTCGGACTGTGGGAGGCAATTGGGGGAGAACGTGCAGGCTCTGCACGGACTGTGACGCAAGACGGGAATCGAACCCGGGTCCCTGGAGCTGTGAGGCGGCAGTGCTAACCACTGTGCCACCGTGCCACCCACTGAGGACACTGAGGGGCAATTTAGTACTTCCTAACCTACATTTCTTTGGACCGTAGGAGGAAAGCGGAGCACCTGGAGAAAACCCAACAGACATGGGGAGAATGTGTGATCTGGGGAAAGGCTATGAATTTAAAAACGTCTTTTCCCTCATGCAATTAGCTCAAAATGTTTTAACGCTTGGGCAGAACTAAGATCTGATGATTTTATGTGTTTGTATTTGACATGAGGCAGCAATTAAAATCACAACCTGCTATGAAGCTATGCAATGTGGAATATTTATGTATAATCTCATCTGCCGAATACCTGTGTGTGTGCATACATACAAATACATAAAACAGACTTTTCAATATAATTTTCCGAAAATAATGTTTTATACTAAGCAAAAGACATTGGCCTACTACAGCTACTAAGTAGCATTTTTGAAGGCCACAAGCTATTTTATGGAGACACAGGCCGGGATTTTCCAGTGCACACTGTCTCGTGAAAGGACCTTCAGTTGCTCTGTCAACTTTTCCGTCCTGCCTGAGATGATTCCCATTGCGGACGGGACTAGAAAACCTTGGACACAGAGTCCTCTCGGAGGCAATGGCTATTGAAACATTGATGTGGAGATGCCGGCGTTGGACTGGGGTGGGCACAGTAAGAAGTCTCATAACACCAGGTTAAAGTCCAACAGGTTTATTTGGAATCGGGAGCTTTTAGAGCACTGCTCCTTCGTCAGGTGAGTCACCTGATGAAGGAGCAGCGCTCCGAAAACTCGTACTACCAAATAAACCTGTTGGATTTTAACCTGGTGTTGTGAGACTTCTTACTATTGAAACATTAGTGAACAAGATGGTTTTTTCTATGTCAATCTGGTCGTTTCGTCTTCACCATTACTGAGACTAGCTTTTAATTACAGATTTATTAATTTATTTAAGAGAATTGAAATTGGCCGGCAGTTGTGGTGGGATTTGCACCTGATCTCTGATCATTGGTCGAGGTTTTAGATTACTAGTTCAATGACAATACCATGATGCTTCCACTTGTAAACCATCCAACTTTCTGGTTGGGTTTTTATTGGCATCAGGAGAGCCAGTTTGGAAATAATCAGATTGAACTGAGCTCCCAATGGCGCGGTTATCCGGTTTATGCTTCTGTAGCATTCAACCATTCAATCACTCGTATTAAATAGACATTCAGGAATACTCAGGGGTGCTGCTTACTCAGGAAGTACATTTAAAGAGTTTCCCATTCTTTTTCTTCCGCTTTGTTTGTTTGGGGAGGGATTTTCTGCCGAATGTTTTGACACTGCATTTTTTTAAAGATGTCTGCAATACGATATTGGAACAACTGGGGTTTCCTAATCGCAATCCTCAGCGCCAGGGACCCGGGTTCAATTCCCGGCTTGGGTCACTGTGAAGAGTTTGCACATTCTCCCCGTGGGTTTCCTCCGGGTGCTCCGGTTTCCTCCCACAGTCCAAAGATGTGCGGGTTAAGTGGATTGGCCATGCTGAATTGCCCCTTAGTGTCAGGGGGACTAGCGAGGGTAAATGCATGGGATTATGGGGATAGGGCCTGGGTGAGATTGTGGTCGGTGCAGACTCGATGGGCTGAATGGCTTCGTTCTGCGGTTAGGGATTCTATGATTCTATGATTTGGTCTTTTGAAAGAAGGCCAAGGACAGTCACATTGCGACATGGGGCACCTGTACCCAGATGTTATCTACATGTACAAATAACATTCACCCACCCACCAGGGAGGGTGTGGAATAATGGCGAGATGCAGAGGGTTAGCACCAGCCTCCCGTACTCTAGCTCCGCTCCAGGTACCCTGCAGGAGGTCAGCATCACTCCATTCACTGCCACCTCATTCCGTGCTTTGAGAACAGTTCACACTTAGAGGTGATATGATGCAAGAAACATACAAGCCTTGTTTACCTGTTTATGGAATGAAACTTTAATTGAGACCCTGCTGCACTCTCAGATGGACATAAAATACCCCATGGCATTATTCTGAAGAACAGGGAGTTCTCCACAATGTCATGGTGTCAGTGGCACGATGGTAGAGTGGTTAGCACTGCGGCCTCACAGCGCCAGGAACCCAGGTTCGATTCTGGGTTTGGGTGACTGTGTGGAGTTTGCACGTTCTCCCCTTGGCTGTGTGGGTTTCCTCCGGGTGCTCCGATTTCTTCCCACACTCCAAAGATGTGTAGGTTAAGTGGATTGGCCATGCTAAATTGCCCCTTTGCTTCCAAAGATGTGCAGGGTTGGGTAGATTCGCCATGATAAGTTCACGTGGTTCAAAGAATCCCTACAGTGCAGAAGGAAGCCATTTGGCCCATCGAGTCTGCACCGACCACAATCCCACCCAGGCCCTATCCCCATAACCCCATGCAGTTACCCTAGCTAGCCCTCCCCACCACTAAGGGGCAATTTAGCATGGTCAATCAACCTAACCCACATATCTTTGGATTGTGGGAGGAAGCTGGAGCACCCAGAGGAAACCCACGCAGACACGAGGAGAATGTGCCAACTCCACACAGGCAATGATCTGAGGCCGGAATTGAACCTGGGTCCCTGACACTGGGACTAACCACTGTGCCATCATGATTACAGGTCAGTGCAGGCTTGATGAGCTAAATGGCCTCCTTCTGCACTGTAGGGATTCTCTGGATTCTGTGTCGAGGCAAATATTTATTCCTCAACCAACGTTACATAAACAGATTATCTGGTCATTGTCATATTGTCTGTTTGTGGGAACTTGCTGTGTGTGTGTGTGTGTGTGTGTACAAGTTGACTTTCTGCACAACAAGAGTGACTATACTTCAAAAGCACTTGAGTGAAAGCTAAATATTGCAGATGTTGGAAACCTGAAATAAAACAGAGAGAAAATACTGGGAAAACTCAGTTTGTTTGGCAGCATCTGTGGCGAGAGAAGTATCTGTATGATGCTCCTTCAGTCACATGGACTCAAAACGTTGGCTCTGTTTCTCTCTCCACAGGTGCTGCCAGACCCGTTGAGTTTGTCCAGCATTTTCTGTTTTTCATTTGGAAAGTATGCATCGATTGTAAAACACGTTTAGGTGTGTTAAGGCTGTGAAAAGTGCGAGACAAATAGCAAGTCTTTCTTTTTCTCTCTTTCTTTTACATTGGATCTTAGAACTTTTAACCTCCACTTCAGGGAACAGGTGACAAATTATTTTTTTACACCTCTTGCTCCTCATCTCCGCATGCACCTTGTAACTCTCAACAAGTCTATGAGAAGAAATATTCTACAAAACATAAGGATTTTCGTTCACCTGCTAACAGGACAAATGTGACAGTATAGTGTGTTTGTGAACAATGCAACTCCAGCTTAGATTTGCCAATCAGCATTATATTAATGGTGACAATGTTGGCAAATCTCAGCTAGTGGCAAAATCATTGCCGCATTTGTTACTGTAAAAATGTCTACTTATTACGTCTACTTCTCCATTCTCGCCCTCCATCTATACTCCTTATACACCTATGACTGTGTGACCAAATTCCTCTCCAATTCGATTTTCAAGTTTGCTGATGACAGCACCGTAGTGGGTCGGATCTCAAACAATGACGAGACAGAGTACAGGAATCTGAGATAGAGAATCTGGTGAACTGGTGCGGCAGCAATAATCTCTCCCTCAATGTCAACAAAACGAAGGAAGTTGTCATCAACTTCAGGAAGCGTATAGGAGAACATGTCCCTGTCTACATCAATGGGGATGAAGTAGAAAGGGTCAAGAGCTTCAAGTTTTTAGGCGTCCAGATCACCAACAGCCTGTCCTGGTCCCCCCATGCCAACACTATAGTTAAGAAAAGCCACCAACGCCTCTACTTTCTCAGAAGGCGAAGGAAATTTGGCACGTCAGCTACGACTCTCACCAACTTTTACAGATGCACCACAGAAAGCATTCTTTCTGGCTGTATCACAGCTTGGTATGGCTCCTGCTCTGCCCAAGACTGGAAGGAACCACAAAAGGTCGTGAATGTAGCGCAATCCATCACGCAAACCAGCCTCCCATCCATTGATTCTGTCTACACTTCCTGCTGCCTCGGCAAAGCAGCCAGCATAATTAAGGACCTCACGCACCCCGGACATTCTCTCCTCCACCTTCTTCCGTCAGGAAAAAGATACAAAAGTCTGAGGTCACGTACCAACCGACTCAAGAACAGTTTTTCCCTGCTGCTGTCAGACTTTTGAATGGACTTACCTTGCATTAAGTTGATCTTTCTCTACATCCTAGCTATATAGCTGAGGAGGACACTGGGTTGCAGGGGAGTAGAATAGACAGTATTACAGTTGATAAGGAGGATGTGCAGGATATTCTGGAGGGTCAGAAAATAGATAAATCCCCTGGTCCGGATGGGATTTATCCAAGGATTCTCTGGGAGGCAAGAGAAGTGATTGCAGAGCCTCTGGCTCTGATCTTCAGGTCGTCGTTGGCCTCTGGTATAGTACCAGAAGATTGGAGGTTAGCGAATGTTGTCCCATTGTTTAAGAAGGGGAACAGAGACTTCCCCGGGAATTATAGACCGGTGAGTCTCACTTCTGTTGTCGGCAAGATGTTGGAAAAAATTATAAGGGATAGGATTTATAGTTATTTGGAGAGTAATGAATTGATAGGTGATAGTCAGCATGGTTTTGTGGCAGGTAGGTCGTGCCTTACTAACCTTATTGAGTTTTTTGAGAAAGTGACCAAGGAGGTGGATGGGGGCAAGGCAGTGGACGTGGTATATATGGATTTTAGTAAGGCGTTTGATAAGGTTCACCATGGTAGGCTTCTGCAGAAAATGCAGATGTATGGGATTGGGGGTGATCTAGGAAATTGGATCAGGAATTGGCTAGCGGATAGGAAACAGAGGGTGGTGGTTGATAGTAAATATTCATCATGGAGTGCGGTTACAAGTGGTGTACCTCAGGGATCTGTTTTGGGGCCACTGCTGTTTGTAATATTTATTAATGATCTGGATGAGGGTATAGTTGGGTGGATTAGCAAATTTGCTGATGACACCAAAGTCGGTGGTGTGGTAGACAGTGAGGAAGGGTGTCGTAGTTTGCAGGAAGACTTAGACAGGTTGCAAAGTTGGGCCGAGAGGTGGCGGATGGAGTTTAATGCGGAGAAGTGTGAGGTAATTCACTTTGGTAGGAATAACAGATGTGTTGAGTATAGGGCTAACGGGAGGACTTTGAATAGTGTGGAGGAGCAGAGGGATCTAGGTGTATGTGTGCATAGATCCCTGAAAGTTGGGAATCAAGTAGATAAGGTTGTTAAGAAGGCATATGGTGTCTTGGCGTTTATTGGTAGGGGGATTGAATTTAGGAGTCGTAGCGTTATGTTGCAACTGTACACAACTCTGGTGCGGCCGCACTTGGAGTACTGTGTGCAGTTCTGGTCCCCACATTACAGGAAGGATGTGGAGGCTTTGGAGAGGGTGCAGAGGAGGTTTACCAGGATGTTGCCTGGTATGGAGGGGAGATCCTATGAGGAGAGGCTGAGGGATTTGGGATTGTTTTCGCTGGAAAGGCGGCGGCTAAGAGGGGATCTTATTGAAACATATAAGATGATTAGAGGTTTAGATAGGGTGGATAGTGATAGCCTTTTTCCTCTGATGGAGAAATCCAGCACGAGGGGGCATGGCTTTAAATTGAGGGGGGGTAGTTATAGAACCGATGTCAGGGGTAGGTTCTTTACCCAGAGGGTGGTGAGGGATTGGAATGCACTGCCAGCATCAGTTGTAAATGCGCCTAGTTTGGGGGCGTTTAAGAGATCCGTAGATAGGTTCATGGACGAAAAGAAATTGGTTTAGGTTGGAGGGTCACAGTTTTTTTTTTTAACTGGTCGGTGCAACATCGTGGGCCGAAGGGCCTGTTCTGCGCTGTAATGTTCTATGTTCTATGTTCTATGTTCTATAACTGTAACACTACATTCTGCACCCTCTTGTTTCCTTCTCCATGAACGGTATGCTTTGTCTGTATAGCACGCAAGAAACAATACTTTTCACTGTATGATAATACATGTGACAATAATAAATCAAATCAAATCTTGCTCCCCCCCGCCCCCCATCCCCCCTTCAGGGCAACTGCCACATTCCTCCGGCAGTCCCTTAACAGTCTGCACCTCTTTTCTGCCACTCACCCATTCTGATCACTTAATGGACACTTTTAGCACCTTCTCAGCCTTCTGCATCATCATTTACACTTCCTTGGTTCAATTACAGCCCTCTCCCCACCCTCATGGTATAACTCTCTTCTGATTTTCTTTGCTCTTCGCTCTGAGAAAGGGTCATCCAGGCTCAAAACATTGGCTCTATTCTCTTCCCACGGGTGCTGTCAGACCTGCTGAGATTTTCCAGCATTTTGTGTTTTTGTTTCAGATTCCAGCACCTACAGTATTTTGGCTTTTATATACTTATTATAAATTCATTGGAAATTAAGATAATTGCTGGAAAACATCCTGGCAACAATTTCCATTGAGAAGATCACACTCCTTACATTGCAATCATTCTGACAGTCATTAAGAGGGACTTGATGGTCAGGTTTGGGCTCTAATGTCAACTCCAAACGATGTGGGATGGATATGCACCAGGCAGGTGCAAGACTCATGGCTTAAGTTCTGCAGTTTGTTTAATTATTGATGAAGATTCATTGTTTTTTTATTTATTCATTCATGGGACATGGGCGTCGCTGTCTGGCCAGCATTTATTGCCCATCGCTAGTTGCCCTTGGAGGGCAGTTGAGAGTCAACCACATTGCTGTAGCTCTGGAATCACAGGTTGGCCAGACCAGGTAGGGACAGCAGATTTCCTTCCCTAGAGGACATTAGTGAATCAGATGGGTTTTCCCAACAATCAACAATGGTTTCATGGTCATCTGTAGATTCTTAATTCCAGATTTTTTTTATTGAATTCAAATTCCACCATCAGCTGTGATGGGATTTGAACCCGGGTCCCCGGAACATTAGCTGAGTTTCTGGATGAATAATTGAGCGATAATACCACTAGGCCATCGCCTCCCCAACATTGAGTCTTCCTGCACCCATTGTGCATTCTCTCTGAATCATCATAGAAACCCTACAGTGCAGAAGGAGGCCATTCGGCCCATCGAGTCTACACCGACCACAATCCCACCCAGGCCCTACCCCCACATATTTACCCGCTAATCCCTCTAACCTACGCATCTCAGGACTCTAAGGGGCAATTTTTAACCTGGCCAATCAACCTAACCCGCACATCTTTGGACTGTGGGAGGAAACTGGAGCACCCGGAGGAAACCCACGCAGACACGAGGAGAATGTGCAAACTCCACACAGACAGTGACCCGAGCCGGGATTCGAACCCAGGTCCCTGGAGCTGTGAAGCAGCAGTGCTAACCACTGTGCTACCGTGCCGCCCCACGGCATGGCTTGAGTTTGTTACAAGTTCTAACTCACTAACCCAGACTCACCTGATGAAGGAGCAGCGCTCTGAAAGCTTGTGAATCAAAATAAACCTGTTGGACTTTAACCTGGTGTTGTGAGACTTCTTACTCTGACCCAATTAGTATGGTCCATTGTAGTAACTGATATTCAATTGAAATTTCAGTGAGAGATTTAACATATTGGCTGTTGTGGAAACAGAAAACAAAAAAAGACAAGATGATAGTGTAAGGCTTGTTCCAGAGATGTCACTCTGCTGAGGGAGCCATTAAATGATTCTTACTCGATGTGCTATTTTCTCTGCTCGTTGAGCACATGCTATAAGTGATGATTCACCTAACTGGGGAAAACCCCACATTCAATGTGTGCGTCAGCCTTTGCTGATGGTCGCTTTCCAGCCTCCGATCAGAAGGTTGTGGGTTCAAGTCTCACTTCAGAGATTTGAGCCCTATAATCAAGGCTTGCGCTCCAGTGCAGTACAGAGGGTGTGCTGCACTGCCAAAGATGCAATCTTTCAGATGAGATGTGAAAATTGAAGCTCTGTCTCAGGTGGTTGTAAAAGATCCCATGATACTCTTTTGAAGGACGGAAGTTAACCTCAGTGCTCTGACCAAGATTTACCTCTCAATTGACTGGAGCAGATTCTCTGGTCATTATCACACTGCTGTGTGCAAATTGGCTGCTGTGTTTCCTACATTACAACAATGAGTACATTTCAAAAATATTTCATCAGCTATAAAGCACTCTGGGATGTCCTGTGATTATGAACTCGAAATGTAGCTGATATGATTAATGCTAAATATGCAAATATATAGGGTGGGATCCCACCCCCCTAGGTGGGATCCCACCCCCCCTCCCCCACCCCCTGCATGTTTTGCAGTGGCGAAGGTGGCCCACTATTGGCTGGTGGTGGGATCATAGAATCCCTACAGTGCAGAAGGAGGCCATTTGGCCCAGTTAGTCTGCACTGACTCTCTGACAGAGTATTTTACCCAGGCCCACCACCCCACCCTATTCCCGTAACTCCACACACTTACCATGGCTAATCCATCTAACCTGCACATCCTTGGACGCAAAGAGGCAATTTAGCATGGCCAATCCACCCAACCTGCACATCTTTGGACTGTGGGAGGAAACCGGAGCACCCAGAGGAAACCCATGCAGACACGGGGGGAACGTGCAAACTCCACACAGACAGTGACCCGAGCTGGGAATCAAACCCGTGTTGCTGGCGCTGTGAGGCAGCTGTGTTAACCACTGCGCCACTGTGCCACCCTAAGCCTTGCCTTGCCTCCAACATTGTCTGTAAATTCAGACCATGGACAACCTCAACCAAGACCCACAATGATGATAACAGATATAAATGCAAGCTGTTCTTTTTCGTACAGTGAAAAGCATTTTATAAGATGTTGTGTAGCCCCATGCCTGCTGTACTGGTGACCTGGCAGCTTCTCTCAACAACCTCTTCATGGGGGGGTACCACAGAAATTCAAACATTGTCCAGCTTTGCAACACGCAGGGAGTCACATGTCTGTATTGCACGACCTGAATTCGAAAGTCACAGCATCCTTTTGGCAGTAGTTCAAGCTTGTTAAAGATATCTCCCTGACGATGAAATTCACTTCTGACTCGTGGGTCATCTTAACAAGCTAAGCAGAAGCTTCAGGCAATGCATGAAAGGTCCTGAAGCCTCTGAAAATCAAAGTTGAGCCAATGTGTGTATTCATCTCCCCATCCACCCATTACACCACAACTCGCTATTATAATCCACAGGACATTCACATTTGCTTCATTTTGATTAGAAAAATAGGAGCAGGAGGAGGCCATTCGGCACCATTAATCCCAACCGTGCTGTCCTTTTCTGAACTTGCATCATTGTTCTTGGGCTTGTTGGTCTATTTCGGTTCTCCATCCACTCGTGTTGCGATTTTAAAATTCTGATCCTTTTGTTCTGCTTCCTCCATGGCCAAAGCACCATTTGTAAAAATCTTGATCCAAAAACCTGCCAGGGACGCTATGGTCGGAATTTTCCAGCTGTTTAGGCCAGCGGGATTCTCCACTGCAGTGAATGGAGATTTGGCTGAGTGCCAAATCCTCCATCCTTCTTTGCAGTGGCTGTGGGGCTTTTCTAAAGCTGGTATCTCTCCCCCCTCCCTACACCCCGCACCCAATAATTGGTGACTGTGCGTTCAGCCAGGCCCTAAGCCCTGGAGTTCCCCACCCTAATTGCCCCATCTCTCACCCCCCACTCCTCCTGCAAATCACTCCTTAAAACTCATCTCTTTGATCAAGCTTTTTATTACCCATCTCAATGTCACCTGCTTTGGCACAGTGAGACTTTTTGTCTGATTAAGCTCCTCTGCATTGCTTGGGATGTTTTTCTGCTTTGAGGTGATATGTAAATACAAGTTGTTGTTAATTTGAACCATAGAAACATAGAATGCCTACAGTGCCGGAGGTGGCCATTCGGCCCATCGAGCCTGCACCAACAACAAGCCCACCCAGGCAGCAGTGCTAACCACTATCCCAATAACCTCATGTATTTGCCCTACTAATCCCTCTGACACTAATAGTCAAGTTAGCATGGCCAATCAACCTAACCTGCACATCTTTGGACTGTGAGAGGAAACCGGAGCACCAGGAGGAAACGCAGACACGGGGAGAATGTGCAAACTCCACACAGACAGTCACCCGAGGCTGGAATTGAACCCGGGTCCCTGGTGCAGACCATTGTCCGCAGCAAACTACCCAGCCTTCAGGAGAACAGTGACCAAGACACCACACAACCCTGCCACAGCAACCTCTGCAAGACGTGCCGGATCATCGACACAGATGCCATCATCTCACGTGAGAACACCATCCACCAGGTACACGGTACATACTCTTGCAACTCGGCCAACGTTGTCTACCTGATACGCTGCAAGAAAGGATGTCCCGAGGCATGGTACATTGGGGAAACTATGCAGACGCTGCGACAACGGATGAATGAACACCGCTCAACAATCACCAGGCAAGACTGTTCTCTTCCTGTTGGGGAGCACTTCAGCGGTCACGGGCATTCGGCCTCTGATATTCGGGTAAGCGTTCTCCAAGGCGGCCTTCGCGACACACGACAGCGCAGAGTTGCTGAGCAGAAACTGATAGCCAAGTTCCGCACACACGCGGACGGCCTCAACCGGGATATTGGGTTCATGTCACACTATTTGTAACGCCCACAGTTGCGTGGACCTGCAGAGTTTCACTGGCTGTCTTGTCTGGAGACAATACACATCTTTTTAGCCTGTCTTGATGCTCTCTCCACTCCCATTGTTTTGTTTCTTAAAGACTTGATTAGTTGTAAGTATTCGCATTCCAACCATTATTCATGTAAATTGAGTCTGTGTCTTTATAAACTCTGTTTGTGAACAGAATTCCCACTCACCTGAAGAAGGGGCTTAGAGCTTCGAAAGCTTGTGTGGCTTTTGCTACCAAATAAACCTCTTGGACTTTAACCTGGTGTTGTTAAACTTCTTGCTGTGAGACAGCAGTGCTAACCACTGTGCCACCGTGCCGCCCCATTTGGAGCCATAATCTGGGGCTGCAAAAGTTGCAAAATACAGGGTCCCAAGTTATCTTTGAGTTGATGATTCCTGGAAACCTGAAAGTTAATGGAGCGTCTGTGGAACCTCTGGCCAATCCACTGCCTTTGCCAAGTGGGCCGGTCATGCTTTGGAGAGTTCTCGTTGATTGACCAACACATTGCAGGGAGACGGATCCGTCACAAGGACAGGTGTCCCCGATGCAGCTCCGGGGACTGAGTTCGAAACTGGCAGGAGCAGGTAAGTTCCAGTTTAACTCCAGCCCAATTAGTACGGGTCCATTGCATTCACTGAAATCTCAGTGAGAGGAATGAGAGATTAGCCGTTGTGGAAACGTAAAACAAAATGATGCCATAAGGCTTGTTCTTCTAAGATGTTGTTCTTCTGAGGGAGCCCACTGAATGACTCTTACTGGATGTGCTGTTCTCCTTCCCAGTGAACATATGCTACAAATGGTCGACTTATTTGTCCAGTGGACACAAGAGGTTCTATGTAAATGCAAGCTTCTCTTTTTTGTTACTGTGGAAAACTTCTTGAAAAATGTCGGAAGATATTGCGCAGCCTTTCTACTGGCAAGGTTCCAGGCTCTCTTCACCACCTCTTGTTTTGGATAATACCACCACGGAAGTTTAACATTGTTCCGCTTTGCAACACGCAGGGAGTCACGTGTTCATGTTGCGTAATCTGACTGCACTTTCTGGGAAATATTTCTCAAACCACAACATCCGTTCCGCAGTTTTTCACGCTAGTTTTAACTTAGAGATATCGTCTGTTGATTAAATTCATTTGCAATGGGGGAGTTTCTTTTAAAAAGACCCTGCAGATGAATGGAAGCCCATTGCCTGAAACAGCACTGGGATTGGATGTTAGGCTTTCCTGGCTGTGTTGTGGTGTTGAGGCCATCAGTTCCATTTTGTGGCTGTCACTGTCCCGGTATCACCAAGTGTAGAACACAAGAACGTAAGGAATAGGAGCAGGAATAGACCATTCGACCCTGGGCGGCACGGTAGCACAGTGGTTAGCACTGCTGCTTCACAGCTCCAGGGACCTGGGTTCGATTCCCGGCTTGAGTCACTGTCTGTGTGGAGTTTGCACATTCTCCTCGTGTCTGCGTGGGTTTCCTTCAGGTGCTCCGGTTTCCTCCCACAGTCCAAAGATGTGCGGGTAAGGTTGATTGGCCAGGTTAAAAATTGCCCCTTAGAGTCCTGAGATGCGTAGGTTAGAGGGATTAGCGGGTAAATATGTGGGGGTAGGGCCTGGGTGGGATTGTGGTCGGTGTAGACACGATGGGCCGAATGGCCTCCTTCTGCACTGTAGGGTTTCTATGAATTTCTATGAATTTCAAACTGGTCTTCCATTCAATAAATCATGACTAATTCCCGACCTAAATGGGCCTGCTTCTGATACACCTTGATTTCCTTATAGTCCAAAAATCTTTCGGTCAAAGCCTTGACTATAGTCATTGAGCATCCATACCTCCCTGAGGTAGAGAATTCCAACGATTCACAACCCTCTAAGTGAAGAAACTTTGTCTCAACTCAGTCCTAAATGGTCAACCCTTTGTCCTGAGACTACATCCCAAGAAACTTGACACCGTCTAGAAAAAAGCAGCTCGCTTGATTGGTACCCCATACACAAACATTCACTCCCTCCACTATCGACGCACAGTCACAACAGAGTGTACCATAAGCCCATACCACCATAAAACATAGGAGCAGAATTAGGTCACTTGGCCCATCGAGTCTGCTCTGCCATTCAATCATGGCTGATATTTTTCTCATCCCCATTCTCTTGCCTTTTCCCCATAACCCCTGATCCCCTTATTAATCAAGAACCTAACTATCTCTGTCTTAAAGACACTCAATGACCTGGCCTCCACAGCCTTCTGTGGCAAAGAGTTCCACAGATTCACCACTCTCTGGCTGAAGAAATTTCTCCTCATCTCTGTTTTAAAGGATCGTCCCTTTGGCCTGAGGTTGTGCCCTCTGGTTCTAGTTTTTCCTATTAGTGGAAACATCCTCTCCACGCCCACTCTATCCAGGCCTCGCAGTATCCTGTAAGTTTCAATAAGATCCCCCCTCATCCTTCTAAACTCCAACAAGTACAGACCCAGAGTCCTCAACCGTTCCTCATGCAACAAACTCTTCATTCCAGGGATCATTCTTGTGAACCTCCTCTGGACCCTTTCCAAGGCCAACACATCCTTCCTTAGATATGGGGCCCAAAACTGTTCAAATTCTCCAAATACTAATACCATCGACAAGATGCACTGCAGGAACTCATCGAGTTCCCTGAACAGCCCCTTCCAAATCCACAATCTAGAAGGCCAAGGGCAGTTGAATGAAAACACCACTACTTGGAGGTTCCCCGCCAAGCCATATACCATCCTGATTCGGAAATATATCGCCATTCCTTCACTGTCACTGGGTCAAAAACCTGGAATTCCCCCCCCCCCTAACAGCACTGAGGGAGTAACTGTTCCACATGGGCTGCAGCAATTCAAGAAGGCAGCTCACCACCAACTTCTCAAGGGTAATTGAGGATGGTAATAAATACTGACCTAGCCAGTGATGCCCATATCCCTTTAATGAATAAAAAAAAGTTCCAGGCAGGGAAAGAGCTTCTCAACAACCATCCTGTCAATCCCTCTCAGGATCTGAGATGTTTCAATCCTCTCATGCTTCTGAATCTTGGAGTATAAAATCATTCTACTGAAAAAAGACACAGAAAATGACCACCCAACATGTGTAACAGACTGAAGGATGAACACTTCAATATGGAACTTTGTAAGTTTCTGTAGTTGTCCTGTGTTTGTGATTACAGGGTGGAAACTCAAAAAGAAAAACATGACTTTGAAAAGATTGTACTGGGTCACTGTGTGTTAGATATTCGATATCACCTGTACCGTGTAATGTCTACCCCGTATTGATGTGTGATCCTGTTATGTCTGTGCCCTGTTCTGCCAGTTAGATGTCCTTGGACCAACTGTAAAAATGTTATCAAGCTCAACAAGGGCACGTTGTACAAATATGTATTTAATAAATAATGCAAAGTCTACAGAGAATAGATGATAATGCAGTCTGTATACAATCAAACCTTGATACAGGGAAATGAGAGAAGCAGTGGTATTCTCCAATACCTACATTCAGAAAGATGGAATGATCAAGATTCTTAAGCCACTCAGAAGCAATTAATGACCATGGATTGGATTTTCCAGCCCTTCCCACCTGCTGGATCTTCCAGTCCTGCTGAAGGTGGCCCCCGCCCCCCACCACACCCCCCTCGCCCCCCCACCGGGTTCTCCGGAGGCGTGTCAGGCAATCCATGCAAAATGCCAGAGACATCAGTGGGATCGGATGATCCCGCCAACAGCCCATGGCGAACTGCCTCCGCCGCAGGGAGCTTGCTGGAAAATCCCACCCTCTGCGTTCACCATGCAAATAGCAACCCAGTTCCAAGGGTCTCGAACATAAGGTGAAAATTACTGGGCAGCCATTCAACCGATTAACTGCATCAATAAAATCCTTTCTCCTGATTAATATAACTGTCAGTAACCACACCAAACTCCCCCAGCTGTCAGTTTTGCTTTGATGTGATGGCAATATCACCTACACAAGGGTGACAAAATGTGTGGAGGAAGATGAAACATAGAGGAGGATTTGTGCTCGATGAATGATTTGCCTGACCGTGGACCTCAGAGCAGACTTGCAATCAAATTTAGTTTGACAGCGTTGACTCTGAATTGAAAGCATTGACACAAATCCTCAAAGACCTGGTTGTTGATGCCCATATTTGGCATTGCAGGGGTCATTGCAAAACTGCAAGAGATGAGGAGAAATCATAGAATCCTACAGTGCAAGAGGAGGCCATACGGCCCATCGAGTCTGCACCGACCACAATCCCACCCAAACCCTATCGCCATAACCCCATGCAATTACATAAGAACATTAGAACTAGGAGCAGGAGGAGGCCATCTGGCTCCTCGAGCCTGCTCCGTCATTGAATAAGATCATGGCTGGTCCTTTTGTGGGCTCAGCTCCACTTACCCGCCCGCTCACCATTACTCTTAATTCCTTTACTGTTCAAAATTTATCTATCCTTGCCTTAAAAACATTCAATGAGGTAGCCTCAACTGCTTCACTGGGCAGGGAATTCCACAGATTCACAACCCTTTGTGTGAAGAAGTTCCTCCTCAACTAACTCCTAAATCTGCTTCCCCTTATTTTGAGGCTATGCCCCCTAGTTCTAGTTTCACCCGCCAGTGGAAACAACTTCCCTGCTTCTATCTTATCTATTCCCTTCATAATCTTATATGTTTCTATAAGATCTCCCCTCATTCTTCTGAATTCCAATGAGTATAGCCCCAGTCTACTCAGTCTCTCCTCATAAGCCAACCCTCTCAACTCCGGAATCAACCTAGAGAATCTCCTCTGCACCCCCTCCAGTGCCAGTATATCCTTTCTCAAGTAAGGAGACCAAAACTGTACACAGTACTCCAGGTGTGGCCTCACCAGCACCTTATACAGCTGCAACATAATCTCGCTGTTTTTAAACTCCATCCCTCTAGCAATGAAGGACAAAATTCGATTTGCCTTCTTAATTACCTGCTGCACCTGCAAACCACCTCCTTGAGATTCCTGCTCAAGGACACCCAGGTACCTCTGCACAGCAGCATGCTGCAATTTTTTACCATTTAAATAATAGTCCATTTTGCTGTTATTCCTACCAAAATGGATGACCTCACATTCACCAACATTGTACTCCATCTGCCAGACCCTCGCCCACTGCCTTTGCCTTCCTAACTGCCGACTGAACCTGCACGTTAACCTTAAGAGAATCTTGAACAAGGACTCCCAAGGCCCTTTGTGTTTCTGATTTCCTAAGCATTTCCTCATTTAGAAAATAGTCTATGCCTCCATTTCTCCTTCCAAAATGCATAGCCTCACACTTTTCCATATTGTATTCCATCTGCCACTTCTTTGCCCCCTCTCGTAACCTGTCCAAGTCCTTCTGCAGCCCCCCCTGCTTCCTCAATACTACCTGTCCCTCTACATATCTTTATATCATCTGCAAACTTAGCAGCAGTGCCTTCTGTTCCTTTCTCCAAATCCTTAATGTATATTGTGGAAAGTTGTGGTCCCAGCACTGACCCCTGAGGCACACCACTAGTCACCGGCTGCCTTCCTGAAAAAGACCCCTTTATCCCCACTCTCTGCCTTCTGCCAGTCAGCCAATCCTCTATCCATGCCAGGATACCATGGGCTCTTAACTTATTGAACAGTCTGCTATGCGGCACCTTGTCAAAGCCTTCTGGAAATCTAAATAAATCGCACCAACTGGTTCTCCTTTATCTAACTTCCTGGTTACCTCTTCAAAGAACTGCCATCACTCCACAACTTTAACATAAGTGATCCCGAACTGCCATCTTGGTAAGCAATAGTGCTAGTTGTCTTCATTGAAGGCAGTGTGGCCCTGAATCTGTGCTGCTGGAGTGTGGCATCGTTCCCTCATGGAATCTGAGTCTTACATGCACGTTGTAGTCTGGAGATATGGTAGAGGCTCCACATTCCTGTCCATTAAATGGCTGGCCAGGAATCTCTCTCACTCTTATCACCTGCTGTTTGCACGTGTCGGGAGAATTTACAGGTTGATATTTAACCATGTTGGCTGGATGTGCTCCGGTTTCCACCCACAGTCTGAAAGACGAGCTGGTTAGGTGCATTGGCCGTGCTAAAATCTCCTTCAGTGCACCCGAAAAGGCGCTGGAGTGTGGCGACTAGGGGATTTTCACAGTAACTTCATTGCAGTGTTAATGTAAGCCTTCTTGTGACAGTAAATAATACTTTACTTTTTACTTTGAATTAAGAACATATATTCCATGACTGTCAAGTCCAGGGGTGCGACGTGAATCTCGAGTTTCTGGCTTAGAGGCGGGGGATCTACACACTGTGCCTCAAGATCTCACACTTGACCTGTAACCAGAATGATGAGTGGGCATCTGGTATGGGACTGAGGTCGCCATCCCCTCTGTTGGTGCAGTCAAGCGCAGGTATCAGAAAAGCCAGAGAGGAGATACGGATGCTGTGCTGCTTGGGAGCGGAAGAGAATTGCTTGGTGTCTATTTCTCCTCAGGAGTATACTGTCTGGGAATGGGGCAGAGAAAATATTTGACGACGATGTTGAAATGTTTTTTGTCAGGATAAATTGAAATTTATCTTTGGGAAGTAACTAACAGTGACATAGATGATCAGGTAACCCATACATCTGTCTGCACTTCCCACTGCCTCGGAAAAACAGCCAGCATAATTAAGGACCCCACGCACCCCGGACATACTCTCTTCCACCTTCTTCCGTCGAGAGAAAGATACAGTAAGAAGTTTCACAACACCAGGCTGAAGTCCAACAAGTTCATTTGGAATCACAAGCTTTCGTGATTCCAAATAAACCTGTTGGACTTTAACCTGGTGTTGTGAGACTTCTTACTGTGCCTACCCCAGTCCAACGCTGGTATCTCCTCATCAGAGAAAAAGATACAAAAACCTGAGGTCACGTACCAAACAACTCAAGAGCAGCTTCTTCCCTGCTGCCATCAGACCTTTGAATGGACCTACCTCGCACTAAGCTGATCTTTCTCTGCACCCTAGCTAAGGGTGTAACACTACATTCTGTACTTTTTTCTTTTCCTGCTCTATGAACGGTATGCTTTGTCTGCATAGCACGCAAGAAACAATACTTTTCACTGTAAATACATGTGACAATAATAAATCAAATCAAATCAAAATCAAAAATCAGTGTTGGCTGAAGGGATCAATGTCGGATACTGGGATAGTTTCTCCGAATAGTGCGAGAAAATCTTCTACATCCTGCTGAGGAGGCAGACAGGCCTTCAGTTTAGTGCTGCGTTGAAAATCCGGCACCTCCGGCAGTCCAGCACTCCCTCAGTAATAGCACTGATGCGTTAACCTAGGTTGTAGATTCCAGACTGAAGCTTGAAGTCATATAGAGGTGAGAGCACTAGCTAAAGAGCCGCGGCTGAAACCTTTGGAAAAAGTGTGGCTCAGTTTTAGTGAGGGAACAGGAAGGGATTCAGGATTGGAAAACATCATTGTAATTTTCTCAGGAGGCGATGGCCGACTGGCATTATCGCTAGACTATTAATTCAGAAACACTGATAAGGTTCTGGGAACCTGGTTTCAAATCCCGCCATGGCAAATGGTGGAATTTGAATTCAATAAAATATATCTGGAATTAAGAATCTACTGATGACCATGAAACCATTGCCGATTGTCGGAAAAACCCAACTGGCTCTTTTTAAAAATTCATTCGTGGGACATGGGTGTCGCTGGCTGGCCAACATTTATTGCCCATCCCTAGTTGCCCTTGAGAAGGTGGTGGTGAGCTGCCTTCTTGAATCGCTGCAGTCCATGTGCTGTGGGTTGTCCCACAATACCGTTAGGGAGGGAATTCCAGGATTTTGACCCAGCAACTGCGAAGGAATGGCGATTTATTTCTAAGTCAGGATGGTGAGTGGCTTGGAGGGGAACTTGCAGGTGGTGGTGTTCCCATTTATCTGCTGCCCTTGTCCTTCTAGATGGAAGTGGTTGTGGGTTTGGAAGGTGTTGTCTAAGGATCTTTGGTGAATTGCTGCAGTGCATCTTGTAGATAGTACACACTGCTGCTACTGAGTGTCGGTGGTGGAGGATTGACTGTTTGTAGATTTGGTGCCAATCAAGCAGGGCTGCTTTGTCCTGGATGGTGTTGAGCTTCTTGAGTGTTGTTGGAGCTGCACCCATCCAGGCAAGTGGGGAGTATTCCATCACACTCCTGACTTGTAACTCGTAGATGATGGACAGGCTTTGGGGACTCAGGAGGTGAGTTACTGTCTACAGTATTCCTGGCCTCTGATCTGCTCTTGTAGCCACTGTGTTTATGTGGTGAGTCTAGTTGAGTTTCTGGTCAATGGTAACCCCAAGGATGTTGACAGTGGGGGATTCAGTGATGGTGACACCATTGAATGTCAAAGGGCGGTGGTTAGAGTGACTCTTTTTGTTGATGGTCATCGCCTGGCATTTGTGTGGCATGAATGTTACTTGCCACCTGTCAGCCCAAGCCTGGATATTGTCCAGATCTTGTTGCATTTGAACATGGACTGCTTCAGTATCTGAGGAGTAGCGAATGGTGCTGAACACTGTGCAATCATCAGTGAACATCCCCACTTCTGACCTTATGATGGAGGGAAGGTCATTGATGAAGCAGCTGAAGATTGTTGGGCCGAGGACTCTACCCTGAGGGACTCCTTCAGAGATGTCCTGGAGCTGAGATGACTGACCCTCCACAACCACAACCATCTTCCTATCTACCAGGTACAGCTGCAACCAACAGAGAGTTTGCCCCCGATACTCAGTGATTCCAGTTTCACTAGGGCTCCTTGATGCCACACTCGGTCAGGTGCGGCCTTGATGTCAAGGGCTGTCACTCTCGCCTCACCTCTGAAATTCAGCTCTTTTGTCCATGTTTGAACCAAGGTCAGCTCGATCAGTTGTGCTGCTGCTGAGCCACTCTTGGTAGTGGACATTGAAATCCCCCATCCAGAGTACATTTTGCACCCTTGCCACACTCAGTGCTTCCTCCAAGTGTTATTCAACATGGAGGAATACTGATTCATCAACCGAAGGAGGACGCTACATGGTAACCAGTAAGAGGTTTCCTTGCCCATGTTTAACCTGAAGCCATGAGACGTCATGGGGTCTGGAGACAATGTTAAGGACTCCCAGGGCAACTCCCTTGTGACTGTATATCATTGTGCCGCCACCTCTGCTGGGTCTGTCCTGCCGGTGGGACAGGACATATCCAGGGATGGTAATGGTGATGTCTGGGGTGTTATCTGTAAGATATGATTCTATGAGAATGACTATGTCAGGCTGTTGCTTGACTAGTCTGTGAGACAGCTCTCCCAATTTTGGCACTAGCCCCCAGATATTAGTAAGGAGGACTTTGCAGGGTCTTTTCCGGTGCCGAGGTCGATGCCAGGTGGTCCGTCCAGTTTCATTTCTTTGTTGAGACTTTGTAGCGATTGTTACAACTGAGTGGCTTGCTCGGCTATTTCAGAGGGCAGTTGAGAGTCAACCACATTGCTGTGGCTCTGGAGTCACATGTAGGCCAGACCGGGTAAGGACAGCAGATTTCCTTCCCTAAAGGGCATTAGTGAACTAGATGGGTTTTTCCGACAATTGACAATGGTTTCATGGTGATCAGTAAACTCTTAATTCCAGATATTTGTTATTGAATTCAAATTCCACCAACTGCCGTGGCTGGATTCGATCCCAGGTCCCCGGGAACATTATCTGGGTTTCTGGATTAATAGTTGAGTGATAATACCATTCGGCCATCATCTAATGTCCTTTAGGGAAGGAAACCTGTTGTCCTTACCTGGTCTGGCCTACATGTGACTCCAGAACCACAGCAATGTGGTTGACTCTCAACTGCCCTCGGGCAAGTAGGAATGGGCAATAAATACTGGCCAATCAGTGACGCCCAGGTCCCACGAATGAAAAAGAAAAGGTGGGAAAGGCAGCAAGAGGGAACTGTGCCTGGAGTGATTCGCTGTGATTGCCTCAGCTTCTGGAACACACTGCTCCTCCAACGCAGCCCTGCCCACCCACCACCTCCTGCTCTTCATCCAGATTGAACATTATCGCAGCGGATGCTGTCTGCACTTTTAACAGATTGCAGCCTTGTCACCTCAAGGGAGTTTGAAATTCAGGGAATCGATTAAATGGAAAACTATCACTGTGCAAGAGGAAGATTGTCCTGGAATATACCCTGTTCCTGATAGTACTTCAGAAACAAGAAAACTTGTCTGACCTTTGGGCATTGGGGTTGGTAGTTGGGTGAAGGGTTGGGGTGTGGGGTACTGGGGGGAGGCTGGGGGCTATTGGTGATGGTGGGGGAATCTTAAGTTGAGCCAGTTATTTTAATGGGTCTATTAGTATGTGCTTCACATGTAACCATGTACAGTAGGAGAAAAGAGGATTCTGAATTAAGGTTTTCAGGTGTGGCTCTATTGATAACGCTCTTGCTACTGAATCAGAGGGTATCACTCATGTACCTCTAAGAATTTTTAAAAAAATCATGTTCTCTGCAGTTAAGCAGCTTTGGGTTTTCTTCATTGTTACTGGGCTGTTTGGTTAGAAGTTCTTTTATTGCTGCTTCAATGGTTTAAATGGGGTTTTGTTTATTTTTACTCTGGGCCTCAGATAATTTCTGGGAATTTTTTTACGACCCTGCATTGTGACGGGGATTATTGATTGATAGGTCAAAGTCAGGTGCTTCCTCCCCAGAAGAATCCAATGACTCATTTTCAGTTTTGGTTTAGAGTCAGAAGCTATCCTGGTTGTCACGTGGGAGGCAGGTTTTCTCTTTCTTGTTCCCTGGTGTTATAGATTCTGCTGGCTAGCTGGAAACAGTCTCCTGGCCTTCCTGGATTGAAAGTCTGCTGTTAGTAATTTGCTAGCTAGTAACTGGAGTCTCTCTCTCTCTCTCTCCCCCTGATGTTTTGGGAAGTTGTTCTGATTTCAAACATGTCTGTTGTGTGTGTATCAAGGGAACTGCAGCATCCAACCAAAGGACTAAGATCCAGGATCACATGAGCATTCGTATTTTCTGTGCTAAACCTGTGGGAAGGGTTTTATTTATGGGATTTGTTTGGTTGGAATG
The DNA here is from genome assembly GCF_964213995.1 of Mustelus asterias. Lineage (NCBI taxonomy): Eukaryota > Metazoa > Chordata > Chondrichthyes > Carcharhiniformes > Triakidae > Mustelus > Mustelus asterias. Next base: position 78,422,883 of record NC_135819.1, on the reverse strand, counting down.
GTATTTAGCTGTTCAGGTTGATACAATATCATGTTTGTTTATGTTCTTGTTTGTAATTGGTAAAAGTTATTGCTAATTTTCTTTCTATACATGTTAACTGTATTTTTAAATAAACTTTGTTTGATAAAAGCACCCTCGTGGGTCATTTGAATCATACCTGAAGTGAAACATCTCATGCTCACCCTGGCCAAATTCAAATTGCAAAACTTATGATCTAGGCAGACTTCATAAAACACTTTGGAGTTTCTGACCTGAATTATAACACTAGTTTTATGTACTTCCTGTTCGTAGGCCTCCAATATGGTGGATGAGGTAACACGTAGTCACTTTGTGCTGGAAATGCATCATTCGCTACTTGGTGTGTACAGAAAAGTTCATGCCCGGCACCCATGGTGTTCAAGGTGGCATTGAACACTTTGAATATTCAAATATGAACATAAGAACTAGGAGCAGGAGTAGGCAATTTGGCCCCTTGAACCTGCTCCATCATTCAATATGATTATGGATGATCTTGTGTCAGCCTCAACTCCACTTTCCTAACCATTGTTCATAACTCTTCAACCCCTTACTGATTAAAGATGTGTCTATCTCCTCTCTAAATTTACTCACTGTCCCAGCATCCACTGCACTCTGAGGTAGTAAATTCCACAGATTCACAACCCTTTGAGAGAAGTAGAGTCTCCTCAACTCTGTTTTAAATCTGCTCCCCTCATCCTAAAGCTATTTTTTAAAATTAATTTTATTTATCATTGTCACAAGTAGGCTTACATTAACACTGCAATGAAGTTACTGTGAAAATCCCTCAGTCTAGATTGCTCCACAAGAGGACACATCCTCTCTACGTCTATCCTGTTGATCCCTTTAGCATCTTACATAACTCAGTTAGATCTCCCCTCATTCTTCTAAACTCTAGACAGCATCGGCCTAAACTGCTCAATCTCTCTTCTTAAGACAGACCCCTCATCTCTGGAGTCAATCTAGTGAACCTCCTCTGAATTGTCTCCAATGCAACTACATTCTTCCTCAAGTAAGGGGACCAAAACTATGCATAATACCTTATACATTTGCAGCAACTCTTCCCTACTTTTATGCTCTATTCCTTGATACAAAATTAATTCATGCAATTAATACAGAATACACATTATAGGATTAGAAATGGCTGCAGAAGCCACATGTTAGTGTCAAAATTGCTTCCTCGACCTTGTTATAGAACCATAGAACCATAGAAAATTACAGCTCAGAAACAGGCCTTTTGGCCCTTCTTGTCTGTGCCGAACCATTTTATGCCTAGTCCCACTGACCTGCACTTGGACCATATCCCTCCACACCCCTCTCATCCATGAACCCGTCCAAGTTTTTCTTAAATGTTAAAAGTGACCCCGCATTTACCACTTTATCCGGCAGCTCATTCCACACTCCCACCACTCTCTGCGTGAAGAAGCCCCCCCTAATATTCCCTTTAAACTTTTCTCCTTTCACCCTTAACCCATGCCCTCTGGTTTTTTTCTCCCCTAGCCTCAGCGGAAAAAGCCTGTTTGCATTCACTCTATCTCTACCCATCAAAATCTTATACACCTCTATCAAATCTCCCCTCAATCTTCTACGCTCCAGGGAATAAAGTCCCAACAATGAATACAGAATGAAAATGATTGATTTTAAGGCTAGAATCTGATGACCCTGGCCTACATACAATTCTTACTGTGTCTACATACAATTGCCACATTAATACTGTGGCACAAGATTCCTGTAGTGAAAAGCTCACCTCGTGATACACCAAAGCCCATCCACCTCCTACACCACACTGACCTCCTAATACAAGTTTGAGACCTGCTCTGCCATGTTGGGTTGCCATGAACAGCTGATGAAATGTCGTTGACTTGAAAGATTGGGTGGCATGGTGGCACAGTGGTTAGCCACACTGCTGCCTCACAGCGCCAGGGACCCGGGTTCAATTCCCGGCTTGGGTCACTGTCTGTGCGGAGTCTGCATGTTCTCCCCGTGTCTGCGTGGGTTTCCTCCGGGTGCCCCAGTTTCCTCCCACTATCTGAAAGACGTGCCGGTTAGATGCATCAGCCATGCGAAATTCTCTCTCAGTGTACCTGAACAGGCGTTGGAGTGTGGCGACTCGGGGATTTTCACAGTAACTTCATTGCAGTGTTAATGTAAGCCTACTTGTGACAAATAAATAAACTTAAACTTAACTTTTTCTCTCTCCACCAATGTTGGCGAGAATTTTCTATGTTCATTTCGATTTCCAGCATCTGCAGTATTTGACCTAACCAATCAGCTGGTGCTTGATGCTGACACCAGGTGCAAACTAGCTTGGCCCAGTTGGGCACAAACATTCAATCCCTCTTTCCCCTGAAAATACAAGCAGTGAAGCATTAACAAAATGTAGCTGACATGAATTTCCCCTAGGCAAGCACAGATTTTGAACACACTGTAAGACTGATAACAGAAACCTGGAACAAAGACCTTATTCAATGAAGCCTTTCAAATATCAATCGTGTGACCTCTGGTTAATGAGAACCAGTCTGCCTATTGCACTGTGTGTTGACTGTTAAAGGATAGTAAACTCCTGGAGACAATTTACTGAATGTTAAGTATTTTAATTATAAATAATCCCGTTTATTGGGTTCCTCTGCGGATCAGGCATGTAGCAAACACATTACCGCTGATGTAAACCTTGGATCTTATCCATTGGCATCAACCTTTACAAACCGGCCACAAGATGAGTTTTCTTTTCAATTTCCTCTGCAAGTTCCTGTTATGGTTGAAAAACACTGAGAAGAAATGAGAGAGGGGATAGAATAATTTTACCAGATTTTACTGGCAAGTTTCAAATGGAAACAGCAGCAAGTTTTACAAATTTACTTAGGTTGCGGCGATATACAAATACTGTTCTGACTAGTAGACGCAGTCATAGAGGTTTACAGCATGGAAACAGGCCCTTCGGCCCAACTTGTCCATGCCGCCCAGTTTTTACCACTAAGCTAGTCCTTTGTAATAAAAGCAAATGACTGCGGATGCTGGAATCTGAAACGAAAAGACAAATTGCTGGAAAATCTCAGCAGGTCTGGCAGCATCTGTAAGGAGAGAAAAGAGCTGACGTTTCGAGTCCAGTTGACTCTTTGTCAAAGCTTGGTCTGTCAAAAGGTCATCTGGACTCGAAACGTCAGCTCTTTTCTCTCCTTACAGATGCTGCCAGACAAGCTAGTCCTTTGTCTTGCTTTGAATGAATTGAGGGATAAATAAATCACTGTGCCATGGCTTTTTGTGAGCTCCATGTTAGTCTTGCAGCGTAAATTATCTGGATATCCATAGACTTCAAAAGAAATGTGTGCAAATGTGTGCAGCCTGGATGGCACGGCAGCACAGTGGTTAGCACTGCTGTCTCACAGTGCCAGGGACCTGGGTTCGATTCCCGGTTTGGGTCACTATCTGTGTGGAGTTTGCACGTTCTCCCTGTGTCTGTGTGGGTTTCCTCCGGGTGCTCCGGTTTCCTCCCACAGTCTGAAAGATGTGCTGGTTAGGTGCATTGATCCGAACAGGCGCTGGACTGTGGTGACTAGAGGAATTTCACAGTAACTTCATTGCAGTGTTAATGTAAGTCTTACTTGTGACTAATAAATAAACTTTACTTTCTCACCGCTTGTCTGACAGGGTCGATAGAATAAAACAATTTCCTCTTCAGGGGAGACACTCAGACAGACCCAGAGACACATAAAGAACAAAGAAAGGTTCAGCACAGGAACAGGCCCTTCGGCCCTCCAAGCCTGTGCCGATCATGATGCCCTAACTAAACTACAAAAAAATCCTTCCGCCCTTACTCGGTCAGTATCCCTCCATTCTCTCCCTATTCATGTACCCATCCCGATGCCTCTTAAATGTTGCCAATGTGCCTGCGTCCACCACCTCCTCTGGTAGCGTATTCCAGGCACCCACCACTCTCTGTGTGAAAAACTTCCTTCACACATCTCCCTTAAACATCCCCCCCCCCCCCTCACTTTGAATCTTCGCCCCCTTGTAATTGACACTTCCACCCTGGGAAAAAGCCTCTGACTATCTACCCTGTCTATGCCCCTCATAATTTTGTAGACCTCTATCAGGTCACCGCTCAACCTCCGTCATTCTAGTGAAAACAAGCCGAGGTTATCCAACCTCTCCTCATAGCCAACACCCTCAAGACCAGGCAACATCCTGGTGAACCTTCTTTGCGCTCTCTCCAAAGCTTCCACACCCTTGCTGTAGCGTGGTGACCCGAACTGCACGCAATACTCCAAATGCGGCTGAACCAAGGTTTTATATAGCTGCAACATGATTTCATAATTCTTGTACTCAATGCCCTGGTTGATGAAGGCAAGCATACCATATGCCTTCTTAATCACCTTGGCCACCTGTGTTGCCACATTTGGGGAACTGTGGACCTGCGCGCGCAGATCCCTCTGTATGTTAATGTTCCTAAGGGTTCTACCATTTACAATATGAGTCAAACCTAAATTTGATCCTCCAAAATGCACCACCACGCATTTGTCCAGATCAAACTCCACAGAAACACACTCACTCAGACACCTTCAGGGCTGATGTCAGGAAACATTTACATATGGTAGTGGAAATCCAAACCCTCTCCCCCCAAGATAACTGTTGAGGCCGGCATTCGATTGACAATTTCAAAACTCAGCTTGTCAGATTTTTGTTAGGTGAGTGTGTTATGGCGTATGGGACAGGGGCGGGTAAATTCAGTCAAGGTAGAGATCAGCTGTGATCTAGCCGAAAGGTGGAACAGGCTCAAGGGGCAGAATGGCCTCCTCCTGTTCCTATCTTTGTCCAATGTTTCCGTGGTTTGACTGTGTATTTTTCTGTATCGGCCAGTAAAAGGGTTAAAGATGCCTCAGGTTGTGATCGCTTTGATTCATTCGAGTAAGAAATCTGCTGTTTCCATGGCAATGCGTGCTGACTCGGACTGCAGGAAGATAGTGAAGTCCCCAGGGCCTCGGGTCTTGTTTGTTGCTGCACGGATTCCTCTCCCTTTGAAGACAGGACACATTCAAAAGAAAAGTTTCTTGCCGAAAACAAATGTAAAAGACCAGAGTCCTGGGGTAGTATGAGATGCTGACATACGAACCCCTCCCGTGCCATCTGAGACCCCGAGCTGTGTTAACCTCACGGCAAAGTGAACCCACAAACTCAACTCCTTCATCTAAGTAAGAGAGTGATTAAGCTTGTAAAAGTGTGTTAGTATGCTGAGAAAATAATTTCCAGGCTGCGACCTTTGCAAACAATCTCCTTTGGGCTATTTGTTTCATTTGTCGTGGGTGGTACGGTGGCACAGTGGTTGGCACTGCTGCCTCACAGTGCCAGGGACCCGGGTTCGATTCTGACCTTGGGTCACTATCTGTGTGGAGTTTGCTCGTTTTCCCCGTGTCTGCATGAATTTCCTCCAGGTGCTCCGGTTTCCTCCCACAGTCCAATGATGTGCAGTTCAGGTTGATTGGCCGTGCTAAATTGCCCCTTAGTGTCAGGGGGATTAGGAAGGTAAATATGTGGGGTTACGGGAATAGGACAGGACCTGGGTGGGATTGTGGTCGGTGCAGCCTCGATGGGCCAAATGGCCTCTTTCTACATTGTCAATTCAATGATTCAATGATAAGATGTCCTCATTGCTTGGTGGAAGAGTTCAACCCTTTGATGTCCACAGTTCTGCTTCAATGCAATGCCAGAAAAAGACCGGGGGAGGGAGTGGGAGGACGGGGGTGTGGGGTTTAAATCCTGATACTGATCAAGCTCACAGAGCAGAGAAAAAAATCTGTGTCCATTGCTGGAAAGATCGGGAACCAGAAGGACAATAATTGAAAGGCGATTGGAAAAAAAAACCAAAGCTGGAAAGGGGAGAGATGCAAAGAGGGGACTGGATCTGGGCTGCACTGTCCGAGTGTGTGGTGGAGACAAATTCAATTGAGTCTTTCAAAATGGAATTTGATAAGTAGCGGGAAGGGAAAAGAAAGGATTGTGGGGAAAGGACAGGATATTGGGAAACGCTGAGTTGCTCTAACAGGGCCAGCCTGGACATGATGGACCGAATGGTCTCCTTCAGTTTTATGTTGTTCACTTACATTGACCGTCAAGGTGATCAAACACAGGAGAGACGTAAAATGGGCTGCTCGCTCACCGTTGCTCATTTCACATGATCACACAATACTAAGATTTACCCTCCCATTGCTGCCATCTCCACTCCACTGGAAGGGTAGCTGGTAGATGGGACAACCACCACCTGCCGGCTCCCCTCCAACTCACCATCCGGATAGGGAAATGAGTCGGTCGTCTCCTCACCATCACCAGGTCAAGATCTTGGAACTCCCTCCCTAACAGCACTCTGGGTTTACCTACACCGCATGGTCTGGAGCGATTCAAGAAGGCAGCTCACCACCACCTCCTCAAGGGGCAATTGGGAATGGGTAACAAATGTGGACGAATAAAAGAAAAAAATCCATCCTGCCAATTGCCCAACACCTGTCGGAATTTTACCGCCTCGCCCGCCCGAGGCTCGTAAGGTCCAGCCCGAGGCCAAAGGAGAATGCCGTCCCGCGAGCCTCGCCCGCCCTGATTCTGGGGCGGGGGTGCCGGTAAAACTCCGGCCATGGCATCAGGGCAAGACAAAATGCAAAAGTCCTGACGGTATGGAAAGCTGGGACGGTGCAAGTTTCTGTGCTGTGGTTACTGACAGTGCAGACTTTCAGAGTCTGAATTCAGCTGGAAAGTGTACGTGTGCATGTTCACATCACATTGTGGCCAGTGGGAATGTACAGCATGGGCGGTGATTTATGTTATTCACTGAACAGCAGTTTTACTTTGATCATACTATATTCATCCACAGATTTCCTCTGCTCCTGAAAGTGCTTTCTCTTTCTGGGGACCACTAATAACTCCGTGTTTACTCACCCTGGAGGGCATAGATAAACCCCATCTTCTCCCAACACCAAGCTTTCCAGTCCGTTTTGACGGGCAGTGGGAATCTCAGACAAATCCATCATGAATTATCATGCTCTTCCCAAAAGCGCTTCACCCAATACCAGAAAAGATACTGTAACAACATTGAATATACAGGACAGAAAAGGCCATGCATCCCGCCTACTCCGTACTAATGTTGATGCTCCTTCAGAACCCCCACCTATCCTTTTTCATCTCACTTCATTAACATAACCTGCTAATCCTTTCTCCCGAATATCCTTCGGTAGGCACGGTGGCACAGTGGTTAGCACTGCTGCTTCACAGCTCCAGGGACCTGGGTTCGATTCCCGGCTTGGGTCACTGCCTGCGTGGGTTTCCTCCGGGTGCTCCGGTTTCCTCCCACAGTCCAAAGATGTGCAGGTTAGGTTGATTGGCCGTGCTAAATTGCGCCTTAGTGTCCTGAGATGTGCAGGTTAGAGGGATTAGCGGGTAAATATGTAGGAATATGGGGGTAGGGCCTGGGTGGCATTGTGGTCGGTACAGACTCGATGGGCCAAATGGCCTCTTTCTGCACTGTAGGGTTTCTATGATTCTATGATTCTACCATTCCCCCAAGAGAGTGTCGGTGACCACGGACTTCCATTGGATTTGTCCATGACTATGTTTGGGGTGGCACGGTGGCACAGTGGTTAGCACTGCTGCCTCACGACGCCAGGGACCCGGGTTTGATTCCCGGCTTGGGTCACTGTCTGTGCGGAATTTGCACGTTCTCCCCGTGTCTGCGTGGATCTCCTCCGGGTACTCCAGTTTCCTCCTATGGTCCAAAGATGCGCAGGTTAGGTGGATTGGCCGTGCTAAATTGCCCCTTAGTGTCAGGGGGACTAGTTAAGGTAAATGCATGGAGTTATGGGGATAGGGCCTGATTGGGAATGCGGTTGGTGCAGGCTCGATGGGCCGAATGGCCGCCTTCTGCACTGAGGGATTCTATGATTGTAAAGTATTGCAGCAGTTTGCCATTGCGTTTTGCAGTTGGGTTGAACAGGAAACTCTCACCCATGTCGTTAGGTGTATTGGAACGATTTACTGATAATAAACTGTTTGGCCGCGTTATTGGTCATCAAGTCCAAGAGTGGGATTTGAATCTGGATCCTTTGGCCCAGAGGTAAGGATATTATCTCCTGTGCCACAAGACCTCCCTCCCTCATTATTCTCATCTCGTTGCCCATAAATTCACCTTGTGTTTTTCGCCTCAAACTATTGTATGTGGACATGACATTTACACAGCAGGTGGCCCAGTGGTTAGCACTGATGCGTCACAGCGCCAGGGACCCGGGTTCAATTCCAGCCTTGGGTCACTGTCTGTGTGGAGTTTGCACATTCTCCCCGTGTCTGCGTGGGTTTTCTCCGGGTGCTCCGGTTTCCTCTCTCAGTCCAAAGATTTGTTGGTTAGGTTGATTGGCCACGCTAAATTGACACTTAGGGCCCTATTTTACCATTTTGATTCTAAGTGCTGGGCGGACTGGAATCTGGGAGTGTTTCAGGTCCGACTTTTAGACCCGTTCTCAGGCGTCCCCATACGCGCTCTGCCTGCAAAAATAGCAGCGATTCTGAATCGTGCTGCAGCAGTCCGTGGGTGGGGCTTAACGTGCCCGAATCCTGCAGCTCCGATCGGCACCTCCAACTGCGCATGCACAGTAAAAAAAATAGAAAAACGCTCTCCTGCCACATCGCTCCCGGGCTGGATAATGCCTCCTCCATGGCCTCCACAGACATTGCCCCATCCCCACAACATTACTGACCCTCTTATCCCCCCACCCCCACTACCCAGACTAATCGCGGCCCCCTGCCCCCCTTCCCCCCCACCGATCACACACAGAGTGGCAGCAGACCCCCCATCCCCACTGCCCCCCCACCGATCTGACGCACAGAGCCATCTGACCCTCCTCCGTCCACCACCCCCCCCACCCCCCCTCTGCCCCTCCACTGATCTGAGTCAGAGAGCTGACGGAAGCTCGGAACTTACCTCCTCAGAAGCTGGAGCGCCCAAATCGGACTTTTACGGACCATGTCTGTTTCACGCCGAACCTGGACGGGCGAATGATGTGGTAAAGGGGGAAGTGCTGGTAAGTTTGGGCAAATACATTTAAATTGACATTGCGCCCGTTTTGGGCGCTTGGTAAAGGGGGAACTGGCGCAGAGGCGGGTACGGATCGTGCTACTTGCCTCATGCTCAACTTCACCGAGTTTTCGTGCCTGAAAACGGGTGCAACTTGATGGTAAAATTGGGCCCTTAGTGTCTCAAGATGTATAGGCTCAGGGGACTTGGCCATGGTAAATGTGTGGGGTTTCGGGATAGGGCCCGGGTAAGATGTTCTGTCAGAGAGAGTTGGTGCAGACTTGATGAGATGAATGGCCTCTTCTGCACCGTTAGGATTCTATGAATGGAAATTTGTGCTAGTAAACTACATGAGTTGACCCTCCTCTGTGTTTGTCCTACGTTGCTTCCCCTGTCCCCCCAACATATCACCCAGATAGTTTTGTTTTGGGATTCTCATACCTCTTTCCTGAAATGGGGGTAAATGCTGACAGAAGTGCCTGATTTATAAGATGTTGAGCCTTCCCTATCAGTTTGTCGCACCCTTACCTCGAAGACACATGCTCCTGCCCTAGTAGAGTGGGACTCTCCTCCCAAGTTGAGCACAATATACAAGTCTGACTCTCCAGTGTAGTACTGAAGGAATGCTGCACTGTTGGAAGTGCCATCTTTCGAATGAGTTGCTGAACAGCCTCTGCTGCCTGTTCGGGTGAATGTAAGAAATCCTGTGGCACTATTTCAAGGAAAAGCAAGGAGGATCTCATAAAATCATAGAATCCTACAGTGCAGAAAGAAGTCATTTGGCCCATCGAGTCTGCACCAACCGCAATCCCACCCAGGCCCTATCCCCGTAACCTCACGTATTTACCCTGTTAATCCCCCTGACACAGAGGGACAATTTATCATGGCCAATCCACCTAACCTGCACATTTTTGGAGTGTGGGAGGAAACCCACGCAGACACCGGGAGAACGTGCAGACTCCACACAGACAGTGACCCAAACTAGGAATCGAACCCAGGTCCCTGGTGCTGAGGCAGTAGTGCTAACCACTGTGCCACTGTGCTGCCCACTTTTTCTTTTTTTTTGCAGAAGGAGGCCGTTCGGCCCATCGAGTCTGCACCAACCAAATCCCACCCAGGCCCTATTCCCGTAACCCCACATATTTACCCTGCTAATCCCCCTAACACTGGGGTCAATTTAGCATGGCCAATCAACCTAACCAATCAATCTCCCCAGTGTCGTGGCCAATATTTATCCCTCAATTAACATCACGATAAATGGACTATCTGGTTGCTATCTCGTTGCTGTTTGTGGAATCTTGCTGTGTGCAAATTGGCTGAAACTTCACAATGGTCATGATACTTCAACAGCACTTGTTTGGCTCTAAGATGAGCCAAGTTGAGGGATGGAATTTTCCAGCGGCGTGTATCCCAAGACCGGATATTCCCGCCTGAGGCAAACGGATCTTTACATGGTCCACTGAATTTTCTGTCCCGTCCACTACGATTCCCACTGTGGGCAGGACCGGAAAATTTACTCCGCGATGTATGGTGGTCAGAAGAGGTGCTATATAAATGCAAGTCTTTCTTTCTTGAAGGACTGTCCCTCCATGACTCACCTCCGTGGCTGCCCCACATCTCCCTAACCAATCCAATCATCTTAGAATCAGAACTTAAGTTAAGTTAAGTCTAATTATTAGTCACAAGTAAGGCTTACATTAACACTGCAAAGAAGTTACTGTGAAATTCCGCTAGTTGCCACACTCTGGTACCTGTTCGGGCCAATGCACCGAACCAACGCTGTGGCTTCAGACTGTGGGAGGAAACCGGAGCACCCGGAGGAAACCCATGCAGACACGGGGAGAACATGCAAACTCCACACAGACAGTGACCCAGCAGAGAATCGAACCCGGGTCCCTGGTGCTGTGAGGCAGCAGTGCTAACCATTGTGCTACTGTGCTGCCTCCATAGAATCAGACAACGCAGAAGAGGCCCTTCGGCCCATTGAGTCTGCACCGACACATGTGAAACACCCACCTAGTCCCATTTACCAACACTTGGCCTGTAGCCCTGAATGCTGTGACGTGCCAAGTACCTCATCCAGGTACTTTGTAAAGGATGTGAAGCAACCCGTCCCTACCACCTAGCTCCTAATGTTCCCCTTGGGTGTTTAGATGAAGCAGACACTGAGCAGTGCTGTGGTCAGGAAGGATTTTGCAGAGTGCTGGAGAAAATGGCACGGGACGTTAATTAAAGCCGTAACTCGTTAGCCAACATTTAGACCCATTTTGTGTGTTCAGTCAGCCAGAACTCTGGATCTGGTTCTAACTCCTATTGAGGGAAGCTGCTGGCTATGTCTGTCACCTCTCCTCACAAATCCGCTGCTCAGACTGCTTATTCACATCATTGCCCACTCACAAACGTCAGTTGGTTTCAATTCAACATGAAGGTGTACGTGTGCCTGCTCACATAGCATCGTGGTCAGAGTTAATGCCAATCACAGCACTCTGCTTCCTACTCGACTGCAAAGCCACTCCTTTTTCTCTTAACCTTTTACGTGCTGACATTCAGAGTGTTGGCAGCATCCTGCTTTTCATTGCAGCTCCAGGATGTTTATGTTTCCAGGTTTAAAATAAATCCACATTGAACAATGTAAACATTTCAATCCAATTTGCACCGAAATCATTGAAGATGGAGCAAAAAGGGGCAAAGAATTCCTGTGTTTCTGCGAGTTGTGCAGATGTGGCTAGTTTACAACTGTATGTGTGTGTGTCTGTGTGTACGTGTGTGTGTGTGTCTGTGTGTACGTGTGTGTGTGTGTCTGTGTGTACGTGTGTGTGTGCCTATCTGTGTGTGTGCACATCTGTGTGTGTGTCTGTGTGTACGTGTGTGTGTGTGTGTGTGCGTGTGTGCCTGTCTGTGTATGTGTACGTCTATATGTCTATTTGTCTGTGCTTGTGTCTATGCGTGTGTGTGCCTGTCTGTGCACGTGTCTGTGTGTGTATGTCTGTACGTCTGTGTGTGTGCTTGTCTGTACTTGTGTCTATGTGCGTGCAGCTGTGTGTGTATGTCTGTATGTCTATACGTCTGTGTATGTCTGTGTGCGTGTGTGCCTGTCTGTGCTTGTGTCTATGTGTGTGTGCCTGTCTGTGTGTGTGTCTGAGTGTGTATGTCTGTATGTTTGTGTGTGTGTGTGCCTGTCTGTGTGTGCACAGCTGTGTGTGTCTGTGTGTGTGCATGCGTGTTTGTGTGCCTGTCTGTGTGTGTATGCCTGCGTGTGTCTATGTGTGTGTGTGTCTGTCTCTGTGTGCATGTCTGTACGTCTGTGTGTGTGTCTATGTGTGTGTGTGCCTGTCTGTGTGCGTATATCTGTATGTTTGTGTGCCTGTCTGTGTATGTCTGTGTGCCTGTCTGTGTATGTCTGTGCGCCTGTCTGTGTGTGTGTCTATGTGTGTGTGTGCCTGTCTGTGTGCGTATATCTGTATGTTTGTGTGCCTGTCTGTGTATGTCTGTGCGCCTGTCTGTGTGTGTGTGCCTGTCTGTGTGTGTGTCTGCATGCGTGTCTGTGGGTGTGTCTGTGTGCGTGTGTGCCTGTCTGTGCATGTGTCTGTGTGTATGCAGGAATTCTGCAAATGAATATTTTATATTAGCTTTGCCTGTTTCAAGTTGGGCTTTATAGACCTGCCAGTCCTGGGAGATTTCCTCAGCATGCTATTGATTTAACCAAACCCGAAATAGCCGCCAGCACACTGAGGAGTTTACTCTTCACAACAGGCTGCCGAGAACGGACATTGAATTTATCACAGCCCATTCAGCCCGAGTGAGCCATCGCACCCACCCTGCTGAATCTCATGACAGTAAACTCCTCCCCGGAGAAATTGGCGGGAACAGAGAGAATCAGCCGATGAAGGGGGGCTGATGTGGAAGGGAAGCCTAGCCCTGGGGGAGGGGGGAGGGGAGGTGGGGGGGGGAAGGGGGTCTGGCCCTGGGAAAGGAGTCCGACCAGCAATGTGGCTGGCTGCTGTCAATAACCATCACTCAACTCACTCACATTGAAATGCCAGTTACATTTTTATGTGGTTGATGAGTCAATGGGATAGCTGGCCATTTGCCAATACTGTTCTGTAACCTCAGAGTCAGATTCTCATCATGTGCTGACTCAAATTGTTTTGGAAAATCTACTGTGCAGCATAGCTGACCAGTTGGGGAAATTTTGCCCAGTCTGGGAGCATTACTTTATGGCTGAATCTGTTGCCAATTCTGTGCAGGCACGATTCTAAATGTTTGACTCTGGTTGACTCCATCGTGAGTAAGAGTAATCTCCAGCCAGGAGCTGAGGGGTTTATCTAACAGTTATTGAAGTGGCAGGGCAGAATTTTGCAACTTCTGCTTCCTGGAAGATGTAAAAAAAATCCAAAAAAACCAAGGAAGCCAAGATAAAACTTGACCCAGGACAGAAAATGATTTTCAATATAACTGTGCGGAAAGTCAGTTGCCTCTGTTTGGTCGCGAAATGACAAAGACATCTCAGCTTCTAAGAAAAATCAGTAATTCCAATAACCAACAGAGTGAACGTTAAAGATGTTATATAGGATAATCCATATCGAGGATTTCAGATGGCATCAAAGTTCACCAGTCTTTAATTATTCAGGCGGCAAATACAGAAAAATGCTGGAAAATCTCAGCAGGTCCGACAGCTCTGCACCATAGCTATAACTGTAACACTAATTCTGCACTCTCTCGTTTCCTTCTTTATGAACGGTATGCTTTGTCTGTATTTTCTTTTATTCATTCGTAGGACATGGGTGTCACTGGCTGGCCAGCATTTATTGATGTGGAGATGCCGGCGTTGGACGGGGGTGAACACAGTAAGAGTTTTAACAACACCAGGTTAAAGTCCAACAGGTTTATTTGGTAGCAAATACCATTAGCTTTCGGAGCGCTGCTCCTTCGTCAGATGGAGTGGAACATCTGGTTAACAACACCAGGTTAAAGTCCAACAGGTTTATTTGGTAGCAAATACCATTAGCTTTCGGAGCGCTGCTCCTTCATCAGATGGAATGGAACATCTGACGAAGGAGCAGCGCTCCGAAAGCTAATGGTATTTGCTACCAAATAAACCTGTTGGACTTTAACCTGGTGTTGTTAAAACTCTTACAGCATTTATTGCCCATCCCTAGTTTGCCCAAGGGCAGTTGAGAGTCAACCACATTGCCGTGGCTTTGGAGTCACATGTAGGCCAGACCAGGTAAGGATGGCAGATTTCCTTCCCTAAAGGACATCAGTGAACCAGATGGGTTTTTCCGACAATCGACAAGGTTTTCATGGTCATCAGTAGATTCTTAATTCCAGATATTTGTTATTGAATTCAAATTCCACCATCTGCCGTGGTGGGATTCGAACCTGGGTCCCCAGAACATTAACTGAGTTTCTGGATTAATAGTCTAGCGATAATACCAATAGGCCATCGCCTCCCCCGCACAAGAAACAATACTTTTCACTGTATACTGATACATGTGACAATAATAAATCAAATCAAATCAAATCAAAGCATCTGTGGAGAGAGAATAGAGCCAAAGTTTCGAGTCCAGATGACCCTTCGTCAGAGCGATGTCAGTTCTGATCAAGCTCATCTAGACTCAAAACGTTGGCTCCATTCTCTCCCCACAGATGCTGTCAGACCTGCTGAGATTTTCCAGCATTTTTCTGTTTTTGCTTCAGATCCGTAGTTTCAGCATCCGCAGTTTTTTAATTATTAAGGACTTAAAGACAGAACAAAGAAATTGCAATGTTCAGGAAAAAAAACATTCTCAGTTTGCAGCTTCTAGTTATAATTCCAAAAGAAATTTCAGCCTATTTCTACCACAGGAAATGTATTAGGGTCGCATCAGGATTGTTGAAAGAATATTGTCACCAGGTCAAAAAAGCTTCCCGGGAGGATAGATGTAGCGGATTGATGTCATTACCTAGAATTTTCCAGCCGTTGGATTTTCCGGTTTATGGCAAACCCACGCCATCGTGGCTGGCAGTGGGGGGGGGGGGGGGGGGGGAGCGGTGGTTGCGGGGGCGGGTGCAAACAACAGGAAACCCTGTTAATGGCGGTGGGACCAGAAGATCCCGCCCCCAGCCAATGACAGGATGCCTCTACTGCCACGAAACGCGGCATGTGGAAAATCCCACCCATTGCTTCTCTGTGCATGCGCGAACCAGGGCACGGTGGCCATCTTGTGTTGGCAGGAGCAGTAGGGCCACTCAACGAATTCAAGGCTGAGTTAGACAGATTTTTGACCAACAAAGGAGTGAGGGGTTCTGGGGAACAGATAGAAAAGTGAATCTAAGGCAATGATCAGAGCAGGCCCCATGATTTTATTGAATGGCGGAGCAGCCTCATGGGGCAGACTGGGTTCTGTTTGGTCTGTTCTTATTCATCCATGAGCCCATTGGAGCACTGGGCATAACATGGTCAACACTGACTCTATCCTCACCTGACCTTCCAGTGCTGGCCAATCAGGAACAGAACCCCTGACTGATTTTATCCCTCTTCCAGGGTCACTGAAAACAAGCCTGCTGCCAATACAAGGTAAGAAGTTTAACAACACCAGGTTAAAGTCCAACAGGTTTATTTGGTAGCAAAAGCCACACAAGCTTTCGAGGCTCTGAGCCCCTTCTTCAACTCCCACAGTTGCGTGGACCTGCAGAGTTTCTGCAGGTCCACGCAACTGTGGGAGTTGAAGAAGGGGCTCAGAGCCTCGAAAGCTTGTGTGGCTTTTGCTACCAAATAAACCTGTTGGACTTTAACCTGGTGTTGTTAAACTTCTTACTGTGTTTACCCCAGTCCAACGCCGGCATCTCCACATCATCGCCAATACAAGGAACAGACTTAGGACCATGGTGTATGGCTTGGTTCACATTAGGAGAGTTATTCTCCAATTTAAATCCCATCTATTAAAAATTCATACTAGGGATGTGGGCAAGGCCACCTTTTATTGCTCATTCCTAATTGCCTTGACATCTGAATCGTTTGCTATGCTTTAGTAAGCAGTTAAGAGTCAACCACAGCAGACTGGGTTGGAGCCACACATAGTCCGCACCAGGTGAAGACAGCAGAATTCCTTCCCCAATTGAGCATGTGTGAACTAGATTTTGTTTTCAAGCGTATCGTCACACACACACTGTTTTCCCATTGGGGAAGAGCTCCCCAGCTGATTATCAGCCTGTTGAACCCCGTTATGTTTTATTGCAATTGTTTAGGGTGTTGGTGAGGCCACACCCGGAGTATTGTGTGCAGTTTTGGTGCCCTTATCTGAGGAAGGATGTCCTTGCTATAGAGGGATTACAGCAAAGGTTTACCAGGCTGATTCCCGGGATGGCAGGTCTGTCATATGAGGAGAGACGAAGTCAGTTAGGATATATTCATTGGAATTTAGAAGAATGAGAGGGGATCTCATAGAAACTTGTAAAATTCTAACAGGATTAGACAGGGTAGATTCAGAAAGAATATTCCCAATGATGACAGAGTCCTTTAATGACTTCAACCAGCCATTGAGGTTGACCAATTGGAGTATGAACTCCTTGATTAAGGATCCAATTGATGGGCCAATCAGGGAGTCTTTGCCTTGTATTTAACCGGGAGTTTCAGTCCTCTGAAACCCCAGGAGATAGACTGTTGACTGATAGCACTCTGTGCACTGCTGTTGGAGTTTGTAAATAAAGGGATTTTGGTGAAGGAACTTCTGCCTCTGCAGATTTATTACAGCCCAGAAGTATTGAGAAAAGCATGGATGTTAGGGAACTTGGGGAAATAAATACTGATGTCTTGAGGAGTGTCCATATTACAGTGAAGGAGGTACTGGAAGTCTTAAAGTGCATCAAGGTAGATAAATCCCTGGGACCTGATGAAGTGCATTCCAGGACATTGTGGGAGGCTAGAGAGGAAATTCTGGGTCCCCTAGCTGAAATATTTGAATCATCGATAGTCATGGGTGAGGTGCCTGAAGATTGGAGAGTGGCAAATGTTGTGCCTTTGTTTAAAAAGGGCTGCCGGGAAAAACCTGGGAACTATAGGCCAGTGAGCCTCACATCTGTGGTGGGTAAGTTGTTGGAAGGTATTTTGAGAGACAGGATCTACAGGCATTTAGCAATGCAACGACTGATTAGGAACAGTCAGCATAGTTTTGTGAGTGGAAAATCATGTCTCTCAAATTTGAGATTTTTGAAGGGGTAACCAAGAAGGCAAATGAGGACAGTGCAGTTGATGTTGTCTACATGGACTTCAGCAAGGCCTTTGACAAGGTACTGCATGGTAGGTTTTTGCATAAGGTTAAATCTCACGGGATCCAGGGTGAGGTATCTAAATTGTTACAAAACTGGCTTCTTGACAAGCTGGAGGCCTGTGACCAGCAGTGTGCCTCAGGGATCAGTACTGGGTCCACTGTTATTTGTCAATTATATTAATGATTTAGATGAGTGCCTTTGAGGGGAACTTGCAGGTGATAGTGTTCCCATGTATCTGCTGCCCTTGTCCTTTTAGATGGAAGTGGGCATGGGTTTGGAATGTGCTGTTTCAGGATCTTTAGTGAATTTCTGTAGTGCATCTTGTAGATAGTAGCAGCAGAAGTGTGTACTGAGTGTTGGTGGTGGAGGGATTGAATGTTTGTCGATGTGGTGCCAATCAAGCGGGCTGCTTTGTCCTGGATGGTGTCGAGCTTCTTGAGTGTTGTTGGAGCTGCACCCATCCAGGCAAGTGGGGAGTATTCCATCACACTCCTGGCTTGTGCCTTGTAGATGGTGGATCGGCTTTGGGGAGTCAGGGGGTGAGTTACTCACCGCAGTATTCCTAGCCTCTAACCTGCACTTGTAGCCACTGTGTTTATGTGGTGAGTCTAGTTGAGTTTCTGGTCAATGGTAACCCCAAGGATGTTGACAGTGGGGGATTCAGTGATGGTAACACCATTGAATGTCAAGAGGTGGTGATTAGGATATTTGTTATTGGTGATGGTCATCGCCTGACATTTGTGTGGTGTGAATGTTACGTGTCACTTGTCAGGCCAAGCCTGGATATTGTCCAGATCTTGTTGCATTTGAACATGGCATAGTATTGGCAAAGTAATTGAATTGATGCATGTTAATCAACATTTACTAGTATTGCACAATGGAATTCTAACCCACAGAATTAGGGAATGGTTCTGAAACAATAGTCCAGTGTTCATTTAGATTAAGTAACAATTGGTCTCTTGTCTTGCTATTTTTAGTGTATATTTTGAATGTGGTATTAGGCCTTGCATTTCATGTTTGTGTTGGCACTGCTTCCAGGGCAGCACAGTGGTTAGCACTGCTGCTTCACAGCTCCAGGGTCCCGGGTTCGATTCCCGGCTCGGTTCACTGTCTGTGTGGAGTTTGCACATTCTCCTCGTGTCTGCGTGGGTTTCCTCCAGGTGCTCCGGTTTCCTCCCACAGTCCAAAGATGTGCGGGTTAGGTTGATTGGCCAGGTTAAAAAAAAAAGTGCCCCTTAGAGTCCTGGGATGTGTAGGTTAGAGGGATTAGCGGGTAAAATATGTGGGGGTAGGGCCTGTGTGGGATTGTGGTCGGTGCAGACTCGATGGGCCGAATGGCCTCCTTCTGCACTGTAGGGTTTCTATGATTTCTATGATTTCTTTCTATGAACTTCACTGCTGATCGCGGAGTTCCTGGAACTATATCGATCTTGATATATATGCAATTCAAACTCAAAAAAATGGTCAGTTATTTGTTTCTGATAGATAACTGTGGAGTTTCTTGAGAAATCATGGATGTAGGGACAACACAGATGTGGAAGATCCCATGGCACTGTTTTTAAAAAGTGTGGGAGTTCTCCTTCATGTCCTGGCCAATGTTTCTCCCTTAGTCAACACCACAAAAACAGATTGGCTGGTCATTATCGCATGGCTGTCTGGGAGCTTTAGTTTTAAGGTTTAAAGTTTATTAGTCACAAGTAAGGTTGACGTTAACCAAAAGAGAAAATGCTGGCAAATCTCAGCAGGTTCTGGCAGCATCTGCAAGGAGAGAAAAGAGCTGATGTTTCAAGTCCAGATGACCCCTTGTCAAGCTCTAGGCTGCCAAACCTGCTGAGATTTTCCAGCATTTTCTCTTTTGGTTTCAGATTCCAGCATCTGCAGTAATTTGCTTTTTATCTAAAGCTTACATGGACACTGCACTGATGTTACTGTGAAATTTCCCTAGTCGCCACATTCTGGCGCCTGTTTGGGTCAATGCACCTAACCAGCATGTCTTTCAGGAAACCCATGCAGACACGGAGAATGTGTAAACTCCACACACAGTGACCCAAGGTGGGAATCAAACCCAGGTCCCTGGTGCTGAGGCAGCAGTGCTTGCCACTGTGCCACCGTGCTGCCCTTGCTGTGTGTATATTGGTAGCCATGAGTGCAACTTTCTGGCTGTGTGCCCGAAGACTGGAAATTCCCATCTGAAGCGAACAGACCTTTGCATGGTCAGCTGAATTTTGTATTCTGCCTACTATGATTCCCGCAATGGGCGGAACGGGAAATCTTGGGCTCATGATTCCCATGTTACAAAAACGGTTACACTTCAAGAAGTGCTTCATTGGTTGCAACATACATTGGGACATCCTGAGATTGTGAACAGGGCTACATAAGCACAAATCTAACGTCTATATTGCAAGGAAGAGCCATCATCAAGATATGTTTGCCAAATCTTTTTATTTTCTCATTTGTTTGTTAGATGCAGAGAAGGAGTATAAAAATTCCATTGACAGCACCTTCCCAACCCACGCCCACTTCCTAGAAGGACCAGGGCAGCAGATACATGGGAACATCACCACCTGCAATGTCCCTCCAAGCTGACTTGAAAATATATCGTCATTCTATCACTGCCGGTGTGTCAAAATCCTGGAATTCCCTCCCTAACAGCACTGTGGTTGCACCTACACCACATGGACTGCAGTTGTTCAAGAAGACAACTCATCACTACCTTCTCGAGGGCAATTCAGGATGGGTAATTAATGCCCCTACAGAGTGACGGCAGAAACCACACAGGAGAGCTACACAGCAGTTTTCTCGCCTCAACCAGCACTCTGTGCACTGAGGAAGGTTCCACCCAGTAACTCTGTTTCTCTCTCCACAGATGCCTCCAGACGTGCTGAGCTTTTCCAGCATTTTCTGTTTTTCAGATTTCCAGCATCTGCAGAATTTTGCTTTTCTGTTATTTTCTTAAAAAACTGGTTCGCTAAGAAAATATACTGTCCTTAGCTGGTCTGGCTGACATGGAACTCCAGACCCACAGCAATGTGGTTGACTTTTAACTGCCCTCAACTGACTATACCAATTAAAGGGCAATTAAAATATACTGGTCTGACCAATGAAGCCCACAACAAATTTAACAAAATGATGGTCCCACCACAATTGCACCAGTGCACTCTGCAATAATCCTTCCCAATACCAGCTGTTTGAGGGGGAAGTGTTACATTATGCAATTTAGACCCTCATTGTGGTTGGAATTCCCCTGTGGTCTACTGTGGTTATGATGGGTTTAACATGGTAGCAAGGAATCGAAAGTGTATTCAGTGCTTTGAAGGGGAAATATATTCTACTGAGTTATGAACATAATAAAGCTATGCTTTCATTACCCTGTGTCACTGCAGTGATTTCTGTGTCCCCTGCTAGGCTGTTCTGTGAGCTATTGGTTAGAGGTAGTCAGAGCAACCCAACCTCAGTCGAACTTCCTTTAATGTGACTTTGCGAAACTGTATTCAATTGACATAAGGTCATTTGGCCCACAAACCTGCCCCACCAATCACAATGTGGCCTCAACTCCACTTTCTTGCTGGCTCTTCTGTAGCCCATAACTCTCTTGTAGATCAAAAAAATCTGTCTGTCACATTGCAAGCTGGTCTCACCACATGTGGTATCAAGGTCATGAACCTTATTAACTCACATTATGAAATTCTTTATAAAATACTGCTCCTTCATGTACATAGAGCTAAAGTCAGCAGATAAAGGTTCATCCTTACAGCTTAAAATTAATGATGTGTATCTATAAGTGTTCCAAGTACATAAGAGTTCTGGTAATGAAGACTTGCTCCACAGTCTTCAACTCATAGACGCCTTCAATCTTTTCAAGCAGTCAGACAGCAAAGTGATGATGATGGAGCCAAGCAGAGTGACTGAGAGAGGTGGCCCTTCAAATCTGGGATAGCACTAGGGGTGAAGGTCAGTGGGAAATAGCATTGGACTTGGTAATGATTTGCGAGAGGAGCTGCCTGGAACACAAATTGGTAATGGAGGACAGTGACAGGAGTATGAAGGAGGTGGGAAGCCGTGAACAAGGAGCTAGAAAGTGCAGCCAGTCGCCACATGAGAGTGGATATAGAGGTGGGAACCTTAATTCACAAATGTACAAAATAACCTAATCGTGGTTAACGCAACCTTCTCATCAAGGGGCTTGGGAAACAGTCAGTCGAATTTCTGAGCCAGTTGAGTGATGAAGAATTTAGGCTTTTTTTGGAGTATGGCTGAAAAAAGTCAAAGCTGTTCATCCTGCACTCAGCAGAGCAATCGCAAGAATGCTAATGTCAGGGGAAGCAACCACTTTATACTGTATGAGAAGAGGGTGCAGTTCATCTCAGAATAAAGCGGCGTCAATTTAAGACTGAAGTGAGGAGGAATTTCTTGTCTGAGGGTTTTGAGATTTTGGAACTCCTTGCCACGCAGAGCTGAGGCAGAGTCATTGTGTATATTTAAGGCTGAGATGGATAGATTTTTAATCAGTAAGGGAATCAAGGGATACGGGGAAAGGGCAAGAAAGTGGACGTGGGAATGTTGGATCAGCCATGATCCAATTGAATGGTGGAGCAGGCTTGAGGGGCTGAATGGTCTACTCCTGTCCCTGTATCTTATGGTCTTAAGATTGGTTGGTAAGTGGACTCTGATTGGAAGAGGCATTGACAAGGAGAATGCACCAGTTGATAGTGACTGCCAGTTAACTGCCAAGCATTGTTTGACATTTAAACCAGGCAGCTTAACTCTGATTGGTCAAGACATTGCCCTGCAGAATGAGCCAGTGAATGGCTGTCAATTAGTTTGTTCAGCTGATACAGACGGAATGTGTGCACATGTTTTTTTCAGTCTGCAAAGAACAGGGTCCTGTGTATTATAATATGCAGCTTCCATTACACGTAAATGCACTAAATTGAGTCTGACTGACATCCATAAATTGGTTGTCAGTGTAATTTTTAGCACACTGAGGTTTATTTTAGAAATATTGCCCAATCATGGAATCATGTCTAAGGTTGGGTACTGTATTTTGCCAGCACGGGCTGTTTGGGTAAGGTATGTACCTTGCTCAGAGCAAACAGCGGAAGGGCATGCTGTTGGATATGATCCACCAGTCTTTGGCAGTTCCATGTGTCTGATTAACCCATTACAAATATCACAGTAGAATGGGATGTGCAGATTGTTGAATGGTGATGAATTCTGCTGAGGCACAGACAGTATTTTATCCTGGTGGAATCCATGGGCTGAAAGATCAGTTGCATGCAGCCCATGCACATGCTGCCTGTATCGCTGGAGTATCAGATGATGCAGAAGAGAAAACAGCAATGAGACTGGAATGGTAAAACCAGATGTTTCGTTAGAGACACGAGAAGTCACTAGTAATAAGACATTAGCACCGTCTGCCAGACGGGTTGGTTAGGGCAGGGGGAGCGATATTAATATCGATCCAGATCACGCTTGCTGGATGTGGCAAGATTTCTCTACATGTGATGTGCAGAAGCAATCTTCCCATGTGCCATTTGAACTTCCTTGAAAATTGACATGTCAAAAAAAACTCAGTAATTTGAATGCTCCGTACTGTTGGAGCAGATGTGTAAAATATAGAGTCATAGACTCATAGAGGTTTACAGCATGGAAACAGGCCCTTCGGCCCAATTGTTCATGCCTCCCCATTTTTTAACCGCTAAGCTAGTCCCAATTGCCCGCGTTTGGTCCATATCCCTCTATACCCATCTTACCCATGTAACTGTCTAAATGCTTTTTAAAAGACAAAATTGTACCCGCCTCTACTACTACCTCTGGCAGCTCGTTCCAGACACTCACCACTCTCTGTGTGAAAAAATTGCCCCTCTGGGCCCTTTTGTATCTCTCCCCTCTCACCTTAAGCCTTTTCCCTCTAGTTTTAAACTCCCCTACCTTTGGAAAAAGATATTGACTATCTAGCTGATCTATGCCCCTCATTATTTTATAGACCTCTATAAGACCACCCCTCAGCCTCCTACGCTCCAGAGCAAAAAGTCCCAGTCTATCCAGCCTCTCCTTATAACCCAAACCATCAAGTCCCGGTAGCATCCTAGTAAATCTTTTCTGCACCCTTTTTAATTTAATAATATCCTTTTTTATAATAAGATGACCAGAGTTCTACACAGTATTCCAAGTGTGGCCTTACCAATGTCTTGTACAGCTTCAACAAGACGTCCCAACTCCTGTATTCAATGTTCTGACCAATGAAATCAAGCATGCTGAATGCCTTCTTCACCACTCTGTCCACCTGTGACTCCACTTTCAGGGAGCTATGAACATGTACCCCTAGATCTCTTTGTTCTATAACTCTCCCCAATGCCCTACCATTAACTGAGTAAGTCTTGCCCTGGTTCGATCTACCAAGATGCATCACCTTGCATTTATTTAAATTAAACTCCATCTGCCATTCGTCAGCCCACTGGCCCAATTGATCAAGATCCCGTTGCAATCCGAGATAACCTTCTTCACTGTCCACTATGCCACCAAGCTTTGCGTCATCTGTATAACTTTCATGCTCAGATACCATGCAAGTGGAATTCATCAACTCAGCATTTCTGTGTAGATTTAATGAAACAGTCAATCATTGCCACTCTGTAGAACTGAAAGTCAGTTCAGTCAACCAATCAGCAACCTGTTCTGGTCCCCCCATGTCGACACTATAGTTTAGAAAGCCCACCAATGCCTCTACTTCCTCAGAAGACTAAGGAAATTTGGCATGTCAGCTACGGCTCTCACTAACTTTTACAGATGCACCATAGAAAGCATTCTTTCTGGTTGTATCACAGCTGGGTATGTCTCCTGTTCTGCCCAAGACCACAAGAAACTACAATGGGTTGTGAACGAAGCCCAGTCCATCACTCAAACCAGCCTCCCACCCATTGACACTGTCTGTATACCCTGCTGCCTAGGAAAAACAGCCAGCATAATTAAGGGCCCCACACACCCTGGGCATTCTCCCTTCCAAAGGTACAAAAGTCTGAGGACAGGTACCAACCGACAGCTTGTTCCCTGCTGCCATCAGACTTTTGAATGGATTGACCTCGCATTAAGCTGATTTTTCTCTGCACCCGAGCTACGACTGTAATGCTACATTCTGCGCTCTCTCCTTTCCTTCTCTATGAACGGTATGCTTTGGCTGTATAGCGCGCAAGAAACAATACTTTTCACTGTATGTTAATACATGTGATGATAAATCAAATCAACTTGTTCTGTGTGAAGTGCTTTGTGATAAGGCTGGTAACCTCTGACCTCCCCGCAGCTGGGATGCTCTTGTTGTGCTGCAATGAATGGAGTTTTGGCTGAGCGCCAAACTGTCCGTTCTCGCTGGCAGCGGTGGAGGGACGAACGAGATCGGAGAATCCCGGCCAAGGGGTTAAATAAGTGAAAGTTTTTATGTGTTCTATTTCTTGGAATAATCCTGTAAATCCTCATCCGCAGAAGATGCTTGCCTCTTTTGGTATTGTTTAATTCCTCATTTTAACACTTTCTTTCTCCTGACGTTTGTTTTATATTTATTATGTATTATGGAATTGAAGCAGTTGCAGAGTTTCTCCATCCAATAGCCCACGTCTGATACTTCGGGAGAGCGAACACACCTTTGTCTGATGCTGCTTCAATCGATGCTGGAGAAACTAGGTCAAGCTCCATGTGGGCACAAACTCGCAGCTACAATCAGCTCAGCTCATCCAGTCACGAGGAAGGAAGCTTTACTCAGGTACTGAGCAGGCAATGCTGAACTGGCTCATCTTTAATTTAGCTGGTTGGTGTTTGCAGTCCATTAGAAAGAGAGGACAAACACCTACACTCTCCTCTTTCACTCCCCTTCTTCCCGAAGCTGCTATCTCATTCCCAAAGCCTGTGTGGGCGTTAAAGGAGAGCAAAATAGAAGGAGCTGGGGAGGAGACCTTGAAAGAATTCTAAAAATAAATGGGGATCCGTCGATGAACATTGTAATCGCTACTCATGGTAATCTAAGATGAATGATAATATAAAACGTCCTTGCATGCAACACACTCCTGGATATGTAAGACAGGATTAATACTCCTTATTTGATTAATATGCACTTAAATTACATAGTTTGTGTTCAGTGTTGAACAATAGAATGTATTAATGTGAAAGTACAGGGTTGTGATGGCAGGAAAACCATGTTACTTGATGAGTTAGTTGGTTTTGTATTCTCTTCACGGCAATCTCTGTTCCTTTGCCTTAGAAAGAGAGACGCAGCTATTAAGAAGATAGCTTCTCGGTGCAAAGAATTCCGGCATAATGATGGGTTCAATCGCTCGGTCTTTCTATTAATTTATTCACGGTATGTGGGCATCGCTGGCTAAGACAGCATTTGTTGCCCATCCTTCATTGCCTCTTGGTGAGCTGCCTTCTTAAACATGCTGTCTGGTGTGGTAGCAGCACACCCACAGTGCTGTTAGGGAGGGAGTTCCAGGATTTTGATCCAGTGACAATGAAGGAATTGCTGATACATTTCCAAGTCTGCATGGTGACACAGTGGTTAGCTCTGCTCCAGTTTCCTCCCACGCTCCAAAGATGTGCAGGTTCGATGGATTGTTTGGTCATGCTAAATTCACCCTTAGTGTCAGGGGGATTAGTAGGGTAAATGCGTGGGGTTATGGGGATAGGGCCTGGGTGGGATTGCGGTTGGTGCAGACTCGATGGGCCAAATGACTTCTTTCTGCACTGTAGGATTCTATGATTCTATTCCAAGTCAGGATGATGTGTGGCTTGCAGGGGAACTTGTGGGTGGGGGTGTCCCCAGGTATCTGCTGCCCTTGTCCTTCCAGCTGGTACATGGAGTTGCAACATTAGCTGACTCACGTTGATCTTTTGTTTTCACAGATTAGCATCTGCAGCCCATTGTGATGCAGAATAAAAATGATATTTTTCTCTCTTTCCTCTTGAAGCCTCTGCCTAATCCCTATTTATCTTTGAGACTGATTTTCCCTGCCCCAGGCAGACTTCAGTGCAGTGGATGGGGTTTGTCTCAGGAAATTATAGGAGGGGGCTATGTTGGGACAGCTCCCCAATGCATTCCCATCGCAGGGAACAGAATTCGTTGCCAAGCCAATGGGGTGGGCAGTCCATTAAGATGGCAAAACCCCTGACTGGAGGCAATTTTGCAACCTCACCGCCATTATGGACGGCACAGTGGCACAGTGGTTAGCACTGCTGCCTCACAGTGCCAGGGACCTGGGTTCGAATCTCGGCTTGGGTCACTGTCTGTGTGGAGTTTGCACATTCTCCCTGTGTCTGCATGGGTTTCTTCCGGGTGCTATGGTTTCAAAGAACAAAGAACAAAGAGCAAAGAAAATTACAGCACAGGAACAGGCCCTTCGGCCTGCACCGACAATGCTGCCCGACCGAACTAAAACCCCCTACCCTTCCAGGGACCATATCCCTCTATTCCCATCCTATTCATGAATTTGTCCAGACACCCCTTAAAAGTCACTACCGTATCTGCTTCCACTACCTCCCCCGGCAGCGCGTTCCAGGCATCCATCATCCTCTGTGTAAAAAACGTGCCTCGTACATCTCCTTTAAACCTTGCCCCTCGCACCTTAAACCTATGCCCCCTAGTAATTGACTCTTCCACCCTGGGAAAAAAGCTTCTGACTATCCACTCTGTCCATGTCCCTCATAATCTTGTAAACGTCTATTAGGTCACCTCTCAACCTCCGTCATTCCAGTGAGAACAAGCCAAGTTTCTCCAACCTCTCCTCATAGCTAATGCCCTCCATACCAGGCATCATCCTTGTAAATCTTTTCTGTACTCTCTCCAAAGCCTCCACATCTTTTTGGTAGTGTGGCGACCAGAATTGAACACTATATTCCAAGTGCGGCCTAACTAAGGTTCTATAAAGCTGCAACCATCCAAAAGATGTACGGGGTTAGGTGGATTGGCCATGCTAAATTGCCCCTTAGTGTCAGGGGGACTAGCTGGGGTAAATGCATGGGGTTATGGGGATACGGTCTGTGTGGGATTGTGGTCGGTCCAGACTCAATGGGCCGAATGGCCTCCTTCTGCACTGTAGGGATTCTATGATTCGTTATGTCAGTGATGGAGTAGTACATTGCTCCGTGTGGAGACTGTGCCCTTCTGCCTTTCCGAATATTTCTTCAACATTTACTAATTATCTGCCTCAGAGGAAACTGCTGCACAAATTTGCCTTCAGCTGTGGGGCTGTGAGATGGTCACTGAGATTAGAATGCCTTGTGGTATACATTGCCACAAACAACAACATGCAGTAAACTGTATTGCAACCTCTCCAACAGAGGTAGCGTGAAGTAATAGTTATTGTGAAAATTCTTTGCTGGATGCCAGCCAACCTCAGGCTTTGTTGGTATATTTTTGGTTATTTCACACAATCACCTGGACACAGGTTGTACTGGAGCTGTACCGCACACAGCCTAGGGAGTAATAAATACTGCATTGTCAATGCCCCAACCAGCTCAGCGCTGTTGAGTGGTAATTCTGTGTAAATATTTTGCCACGTGAGATTCTGAGAATTGGTTATTCCTCTTGTGGTTCTGTTGTTCCCTCTAACCGAGCGAGTTTTCACAGTAACTTCATTGCTGTGTTAATGTAAACCTACTTGTGACAATAATAAATAAATTAAAAGTTGCTGCGCTCCCTTCCGCTGTAATGGCTGCATTTTACATGCAACGATTTAGTGCCTTCAACGTAAGAACATTTCCCAAATGTTCTTTAACAGGAGTTTTATCTGGTAAAATCGACACTGAACTAAAAGAAGGAGAAATTGGTACAGGGGATTAAAAGGTTGGTCAAAGAAGTGGGTTTTAAGGAGGACATTATAGCAACAACAACTTGAATCGACAGCACCTTTAGAAGTAGCAGCTTGGCTTTGTGTAGCCTCTTTAATGTTCGAACATGTCCCAGAGTGCTTTGCTTTGCAGGAGCATTAGAAAACCAAAAGGTTAAAACACAGATCACTAACTTGAGATAAAAGCAAATTACTGTGGATGCTGGAATCTGAAACCAAAAGAGAAAATGCTGGAAAATCTCAGCGGGTCTGGCAGCATCTGTAAGGAGAGAAAAGAGCTGACGTTTCGAGTCCAGATGACCTTTTGACAAAGGGTCATCTGGACTTGACAAAGTCACCTGAGATAGTTGACTCTCACAGTAATTCTGTCAAAGAAGGAGACCATTTGTCCCATTGCTTCTCTGCTGGCTCCCTATACACCAATCCAGTCAGCCACATCATCTCTCTATTCTTGTGGCTCTTTACGTTTATTCCAACCAAGTGCCCATTCGATTTCCTTTCAAATCACCTCTGCTTCCATCACCCTGGTGGGCAATGAGTTCTCGATCACGACCTCACATGCAAAAGAGTTCTTCCTCACATTCCACCACCCTCCCAAATCTCTAACCCAAAACCCTGGTCCCTGTACAATCGACTTCTTAGAAAACAGTTGTTCCCTTATCCTCTGTCAAGGAAAAGAGTGAGATGGAGAGGTAAGAGATCCGTATTAGAGGAGTACAGAGGTCTGGGAGGGTTGTAGGGCTGGAGGAGTTTATAAGGGGGAAAGATGGAAGAGGGTTTTGAACACAAATCAATCAACTTGAGGCAGTGCATGAGTGAGAAGCGATGTAGGTCAGCAAGACAGGAGTGATGGCTGAATGGGAGTTGATGCAAGTTCCTGAGCAACAGAGTTCTGGTTGAGCAAAAGTTCACAGAGCTTGGAGACTGGAGGTGGCCAGAAGAGCATTGGGATAGTTGAGTCTTGCAGTGACAAGGGCATGGGTAGGCAACAAGTGAACTGAGGCAGAGATGGATGGTCCTACGGAGATGGAAGTAGGGGATGGAGATACCACTTGACTCTCCTCAGGATCCAGTAGGAAACCAAGGTTGCCAGCAGTCTGTTTCAGCTTGGCACAGCGATCAGGGAAGACGGAATCCGTGTCTCGGAAATGGGGCTTGTGGTCTGGCTGAAGACAACCATAGCTTCAGTTTTCTCAATATTCAATTGGAAGGAAATCTTGACTCATTCGGGACAGGATAATGAATGCAGCTTGTGTTGTGTATAACACCAGATGGTTTCTGTACAAAGAGACAACTTCCTTGCAGGGATGGACGAGACTCACAGAGGCTCAGGACGTGGCTGGGCAGAATCTCAGGAATCAACATCCGGACGATGACTGGCACAGAATGGGATGGCCAAGTGGGTAAGACATCAAGCCAAACAGAGCATTGGGATATAGGAATGTGTAATCTACATTGTGCCAATTCCCATGTTGATTGGATAGATGGGGAGCGAGAGAGAGGGGAGGCTTATTTGTTGACACCACAGTGCGACACATGGACGGCACAGCCTGGTTGTAGATAAAAGAAACCTCAGGAGCTGCCTTGAGTTTGAGTCTTGAGAGATATTGGTAGGTTTGGCAGGCAGCTGTCTCATCAGTGAGCTGGAAGATTCTTTTTAATTTTTTGCGATATATCTTGTTAATGGGACTACAATCATTGACATCACCCAGCGCACTTGCCCTGCAACTTTCAAGGGTCTCACTGCTACTGAATGAGCCATTGTTGTGACTGATCCTCATTTGCTTTGCTTTTACTTTTCTGTTGGTGAAGGAATATTCATTGTTACACTGATGGATTCTCATTCATTGCTAGCTGGTGTAAGATTCAGAGCCCTGTTTACTGTGTATCCATACTCTGGAGACCTAGCTGGTTCACTTGTGTCTTTGTGTGGAGGACTTGATACACTGACCCAGTTTGCTGAATTGGCACTGTCAGTCTTTGCCAGAAACAGAGGCACCATTGTGACTTAACTGGCATTTGGCTTTGAAGCCCTTTTGAAGTTTGACGCTCCCACGTTGTGAGGATTTTTTATGTCCTTCCTGCGCCAAATCCTGAAAGCTCCCTCGGGTTGCTGAAGAGGTGGATGTTACATGTGACCAAAGCCAGGATGTGGTAGTGAAAGTGTTGGCATTCCTGTCTCTCAGGATTTGAAAAACAGACCAGCATTTCCATTGGCAAAGGAAAAAGGCCGCAGTGTGATGTAATTAGTGTTGGAAGCTTTTTCCTCCTGGGCTAATTGCAAACTCAACCAGAAATCTTCATGTTGAGTGGAATGTTAAGAGAACTTCCAAAGGAAGTCCCTTCATCACAGGTGGCATAATAAGGGAGACAACCGGGAAGGAGGAATGTGTGAATGGGCGGGGTTCGATACTTTGATCAGTTGTGCGGAAACATAGGGAAAGGCAACCTCAAATACTTCTTATTGATTCATTCATAACATGCGAGCATCGCTGCCAAGGTCAATATTTACTGCCCGTCTCTAAGGGATGCCTCCTAGAGCCACTACAGTCCATTTGGATTATAATTTCTTCCAGTCACTTTGCTATGAATGAGTAGCTCGCTTGGCCACTTCAAAGGGCAGTGAAGCGTCTGTGGTTCTGGAGTCACATTTTGGCCAAATCGGGGTAAGGACGGCAGATTTCCTTCCGAAAGTGGGGGGGAAGGTGGATTTCTAGGACAATCTGATAGTTTCACAATCATCATGACTGATTTTAGCTTCTTATGTTCCAGGTTGTAATTCATTAGCTCAATTTAAATTCTCAAACTGAACTCATGTCTCCAAGTAATTAGTACAGGCCTCTGGATTGCCAGTCCAGTCACATGACCACTTTACTACCCCA
Organism: Mustelus asterias; assembly: GCF_964213995.1. Taxonomy (NCBI): domain Eukaryota; kingdom Metazoa; phylum Chordata; class Chondrichthyes; order Carcharhiniformes; family Triakidae; genus Mustelus; species Mustelus asterias. The sequence continues at coordinate 78,391,852 of NC_135819.1, read as the reverse complement.
TGCGGCTGAACCTGAGTTCTGAAACCCATGGGGTTGCATTGAAGGAACAGGCTTGATGGGCTGAATGGCTTCTCTCAGTTCCTATTTTCCTAAAATTCCAGATTATTCTTTGGAGGAGTGCTGAGGACCATGTAAGGAGGGGTGAAATGGCATCCCTATTTTTTTTATTCATTCATAAGACATGGGCATCGCTGGCTGGCCAGCATTTATTGCCCAAACCTCGTTGCCTGAAGACAGTCTGTAGTCACATGTAGGCCAGACCAGGTAAGGACAGCAGATTTCCTTCCCTAAAGGACATTAGTGAACAAGATGGGTTTTTCCGACTATCAACAATAGTTTCATGGGCACCAGTAGATTCTTAATTCCAGATTTTTATTGAATTCAAATTCCACCATCTGCCGAGGTGGGATTCGAACCCAGGTCCCCAGAACACTAGTTGAGTTTCTAGATTAATAGTCTAGCAATAATACCACTAGGCTATCGCCTCCCCTATTCTCTCACTCCATTACGTGGTTCCCTGCGAATTTAGAGAGGGTGATTCTGTAAACGTCCCACTATTTACACTTTGGGGTTGTAAGGAACCTTTTGGACTGGTTTTTTTCTGGTTAAGCAAAAGTTTATTGCAAATATTTCCTGTGCTAAAGGAAATGGGGAAAATGCAACCAGCATTTATACATTGCACAGATTAGCCTGGGCCCACACACGTCAGCACAGATGGTAGTGGAAGAGGATAAGCTGATAGGATTTTTACAGTTCATGAAAATTGAAACAGAGGAGTATATGGTTAGCTGTTCCTCAACTGGTCTCGAAGCACTGGTTCAATATTGTGGCCATCTTTGTTCAGCTGCCTTCCTGGGCATAGCTCTATGGGGCTGACTTCCAAGTTTTTTTTTCTCAAAACATCTCAGTTCACAATCGTCTTCTTTTCTCAGGATGGTCACTTTGCAAAATGGGCGCAGAACCTCCAAGGGAGAGAGAGGCCAAGAGGGCACAGGGATTTAACGGCATATGTTCAGTAGGGAATTGTCTTTTGTCTCTTCCGCTGCTTGGTCAGGGTTCTTGAAATACTTTGAAGTTCTACGTCTGCTGCAGTTATTGTTTCAGAAAGGGTAATGACATTCTGATGTCTCATCCCAGGAGCATTTGGAAAGTCTCAGGACGGTGCGAGTCAAAAGGGGGTAAGGCCTTTCATGCTCCCCAGGGGGTTGAGAGCCCCTCTGTCTCACTTGGTGGAGTATGAGATTGTATCTATTGCAGCAGTCTGAGCAGTTTTCCTAGTCTCTGTAGTGGGGAATTTTAAAAATCTATCCAGAAAAGTGAAAATTTAGGAATCGTACCTGCAAAGTGTGCATCGTAACAAGGAGGGAATTGGAATCTGCGACCCGGATGATTATTTTGATCCCAAGGTTTTGGATTCAACCTTGGATATCCTGGAACAGGAGTGGGAAATGGGATTTCCATTCCCCAGGACAATGGATCTCTGAGTGAGACAGTATACTACATTTATAACGATTGGAGCAAATACCTTGTTGTTATGATGGCCACGGGGGTTATGCACAGAGTACGAGCTGCCTTATTGGGCAAGTGGAGACTTGCCTAAAGGAAATGGTAATTGGGGGTGTTTAATCCTGTTACTCCACCCACACCGCTGTAGGTCCTGAGTTGAAGACAACCTGACTGTAAGCCGCAGGCACGGCCCTTTCCTTTGGTGCACCTTAAAGCTAAAGTTAAAGTTTATTTATTAGTCACCAGTAGGCTTACATTAACACTGTAATGAAGATACTGTGAAAATCCCCTAGTTGCCACACTCCGGTGCCTGTTCGGGTACACTGAGGGAGAATTTAGCACGGCCAATACACCGAACCAGCACGTCTTTGGACTGTGGGAGGAAACTGGAGCACCTGGAGGAAACGCACGCAGACTCAGGGAGAAACGTGCAAACTCCAAACTCCTGAGATGTTTTGAGAAAAAAAAACTTGGAAGTCAGCCCCATAGAGCTACGCCCAGGCAGTGACCCAAGCCGGGAATCGAACCTGGGTCCCTGGTGATGTGAGGCAGCAATGCTAACCACTGTGCCACCGTGCCGCCCTACAAAGAAATGGAATGGACTACACTTGCGATAAGTGTCATGTCTTGGAAACAATGAGCACAATTATTGACATCTTTAATTTCATGTTTCTGTTGCCACAACATCATTGACAATGCTGCCAGGAAAGTTGCTGCAAATTATAACAGCGGAGGAAATACACTCCTTTCGCTGAATGCGGCTGGTTAATTTCGTCTGATTCCTTGTTTGACTGGAAGCAGTATTCTGATAGCTGACAGGACAGGCAAAAGTTGGCAATCACAGTGGAAATCTAACAAATGTACACAATGCTGCCACTAAAACACCTTCGCGTTACTGCAATCAAACATTCCACCTTTACATTTGAGGGGTTTTCCATTGAATTCAAGATTTTGAGAACCTGAAATTGCTCAGGATCCCGGATCTGGATCTTTGGAAGACAGGAACAAGGGTCATGGGAGGTTTGGGTGGGGGGTGTGGGAGGGGGGTGGCGGGGGGCGGGGGTGGGGTGGGGTGGGGTGTGGGAGGGGGGTGTGGGAGGGGGGTGGGGGAGGGGGGCAGGTAGAGGAGGTGGTTTTGAGGAGGAGCAGTCAGGAAAGTAGAACAAAAGCCACAATCAGATGAACCATGATCTTATGGACTGGCAGAGCAGGCTTGAGGGACCAGGGTAGTGTCCATGGCCTAACCATCTTCAGCTGCTACATTAATGACCGTCCTTCCATCATAAGCTCAGTGTGGGAGTGTTCACTGATGATTGCACAATGTTCAGCACCATTCATAATTCCTCAGATACTGAAGCAGTTCATGTCCCAGTGGACAATATCCAGGCTTGGGCTCACAGCGGCAAGTAACATTCACACCACACAACTGTCAGGCACTGACCATTTCCAATGAGAATGAATCTAACCCATCGCCCCTTGACATTCGATGGCTTTACCATTGCTGAATCCCCCACTATCAGCATCCTGGGGGTTAACAGAAACTGAACTGGACTAGCCATATAAATAGTGTGGTTACAGGGCAGGTCAGAGGCTAAGAATCCTGCAGTGAGTAACTCACCTCCTGACTCTCCAAAGCCTGTCTTTTATCTATAAGGCACAAGTAAAGAGTGTGATGGAATACTTTTCACTTGCCTGAGTGAGCGCAGCTCCAATAACACTCAAGAAGCTCAACATCATTCAGGAGCAGCCCAGTTGTTTGCTAACCCTTCCACAAACATCCACTCCCTCCACCACCGATGCACAATAGTAGCCGTGTGTACCGTCTACAAGGTGCACTGCAGGAATTCACCAAAGCTCCTTAGGCCGCACCTTCCAAGCCCATGAGTGCTGCCTTCGAGAAGGACAAGGGAAGCAAACACATGGGAACACCAGCACCTGGAATCTCCCCAAGTCACTCACCATTCAGACTTGGAAATATATCACCGTTCCTTCACTGTCACTGGCTCAAAATCCTGGAATTCCCTCCCTAACAGCACGGTAGGTGCACCTACACCTTAGGGACTGTAGCGATTCAAGAAGGCAGCTCACCACCACCTTCTCAAGGGCAAGTAGGGAGGGGCAACAAAAGCTGGTTTCGACAGCGACACCCACATACCATAAATTAACTTTCAAAAAGTGGCCTACTCCTGCTCCTAATTCTTGTGATCCTGAGGATCTGTAACTGTGAGTGTCCCAGACTATTGGCTGCCTCCAGCCTCACCTCACTCTACCTTCAGTCATGTAATCCAGGTATATTTCAATCCGTTTATGTACCCATCCTATGACACTGTTACTCCGCTCTGATAACATAATGGACATGTTATTGGACTAAAAATCTAATGGGTTGGACTAATGCTCCAATGTTACGAGTTTAAAACCCACCATGGCAGTTAGAATAGTGAATAAATCTGGAATAAGACACTAATCTCATTAATACTGATCACAACACTACTGGATTGTAATAAACGTACCCTGGATTTTCCAGGAAAGAAGAGCTGGCTCGGGTTGCTAACTGTGATTCAATCTATTCTTGGAGGTTTCTTCATCTGATTAGTCTCCATGCTGCGGTCCTTAGTGAGACAACACACCCATCCCAGTGACATGCTGTCTTCCTACACCAATCGGAAAGCAAAGAGACTCACAGTCCACTCAAAACGTCAGCTCTTTTCTCTCCTCACAGATCTGCTGAGATTTTCCAGTATTTTCTCTTTTGATTTCAGACTCATTACCCAACTGGACTGTTAACTAAGTATCCCCCCCCCCTCCCCCCCTCACCTGCCGCCCCCCAACCCCTGGCAGAAACTGGCATTCTGCTGGACCAGGGTCTCCATGGCGCCCACCATCTTCTCCATCTGTTCAAATGTCATTGCCGTGACATTAGACAGAATGTGGACAGACTCCTCCATCCTTTGTTCCAGTCTGGTGATGGCCTCTGACTGCTCTGCCTGATGTTCCCCTGCCTGTCTCTGCATCTCCAATATCCCTCTCAGGGTCGAGTTGGAGAGGTTCATCAGCAGGCTCGTACTCTGCAGAATACTGTCTGCCAGCAGCCCTCCGAGTGTCAGGCACCTCGGCTGCTATGGACCTGGCCTCTGCGACATGATCATCAGGTTGTGATCCCGAACCTACTCCAAAGCTAGGACTCACCGAGGTATGTGTGTCTGCACTGGTGGAGGGTGCAGGGAAGTGAAGTGATGGACCTTCCACTCCCTCCTCTTCTGAGGTGCTCTGGGGGCTGGAGCTGAGGTGCTCACTAGAACTCCCCTTCCACCTTTACTTGCTTGTGGCTGGAATAGAGGGAGGAGATAATTAGTGATTGACTTGCTCCAGTTTAGCTCACGGACGGTCATTGTCCACGTGTGGCTGATGTAGACTGGATGGATCCTCACTGGCTTGTTACGGGAGGCTGTTGTTACTTTCCACACAGGAACGATCTCAGTCCTCTCCAGCCAGCTCTGTCACTTACACCTCATGAGGGGAGAGTGTCCCGAGCTCTGGGGGCCCCACTCCGATCATGGCTCTTTCCCTCCACTTAGCGGTGAGCTTGCCCTGCATGAAGCCAGATGGATTGAGTGTGAGCTCTGGGGATGAAAGAACAGTTCAGAAGCACACATGATTGTTGTGTGTGCTGAGACCTCCCCAGTAAGGGATTAAGATGCCAATTGCGCAGCCTCTCACATGAGATGGTGATCTTCAAAATGGCTGCCAGACATTCAGTGCTGCCGTTCCATTTGCTGGTTGTGTGTAGGTACCGAGTAACTCTGGACTCTAAACCTTAAGCTGCCTGATTCCCTGCTGAGAGTGTGGGTTTGGAGTGAGGAGAAAGTTCACTTACCCTGGTGGAGCAGAGCTAATCGTTCATCCATTTTGTTTCTCACAGGCTCTGACCTCCCTGGCCACCTCCTTCCAGGTTGGTGTGGCCCCCGCTCCCATCCCCCGGAAAGATATCCTGTCACCTTCCCTGCACCGGCTGGAGGAGAATCCCTAGCCAGGCCTCAATGAACCGGGAAGGCAATGGCCTAGTGGTATTATCGCTGGACTATTAATCCAGAAACTCAGCTAATGTTCCGAGGACCCTGGTTTGAATCCCACCACGACAGATGGTGGAATTTGAATTCAATAAAAAAAATTTGGAATTAAGAATCTCCTGTTGATCATGAAACCATTGTCAGAAAAACCCATCTGGGTCACTAATGTCCTTTAGGGAAGGAAATCTGCCGTCCTTACCCGGTCTGGTCTACATGTGACTCCAGAGCCACAGCAATGTGGTTGACTCTCAACTGCCCTCCAAGGGCAACTAGGGATGGGCAATAAATGCCGGCCCAGCCAGTGACGCCCATGTCCCACGAATGAATAATAAAAAAAAGCTGTGGGGCAGAGAGTTTGGCTCTCCTCACGGCCATTGATTTCCAACCGCTGTCCTGCAGTGAGTGACTGGGTGCGGGTGCTGAGTAAATATGGCTCCAGGACCTTCAATCCCAGGAGGTAACGATGGGCGGGTGAATCACTGCTTGCCCCGCCTTGAGATTCAACAAGCTCCTTGTTGAAAAGTGAAAGATCTGGTAGGAACATGCACCTCAATGCCTAGTGGGTATGATCCCGACTTTCCTACCCTCTGCCCCATTTAGTCTCCAGATCATGGAACATTCTGTCCAATGCTCCACAGCCGAAATTCACTACAGGGAAAGAACTTTGTGACTTCTTATAGTTATGAAAGGTAGAATCCTTTCTATTACAGGTGTGGAAAATAGTAATTTCTCACAGAACTGTCCCTTTACTGTTAACCTGCTACCTTTAAAACCCACATTTAATTTGTCACCTGATGTTGAAGTGTGAAGCTATATTGCAACTCAGCAAAATTATAGTGACATTCAGCTGTTTCCACTCCTTCATTTTTAAAGATATCAAGGCTATCCACCATCTTAGACATTCAATCGCTCCACCACCAAACACACAGTGGCAGCCATGTGTACCATTTGCAAGATGTAGTGCAGAAACTCCTTAGGCAGCACCTTCCAAACCTATGACCACTAACGTCTAGAAGGACAGGGGCAGCAGATACCTGGGAGCACCACCACCTGAAGGTTCCCCTCCAAGGGTCACTCACCATCCTAATTTGGAAATATATAGAACAAAGAACAAAGAAAATTACAGCACAGGAACAGGCCCTTTGGCCTTCCAGGCCTGCACCGACCATGCTGCCCGACTGAACTAAAACCCCCTCCCCTTCCGGGGACCATATCCCTCTATTCCCACCCTATTCATGTATTTGTCCAGGCGCCCCTTAAAAAGTCACTATCGTATCTGCTTCCACTACCTCCCCCGGCAGCGAGTTCCAAGCACCCACCACCCTCTGTGTAAAAAAACTTGCCTCGTCCATCTATCGTACATCGCTGTTCCTTCACTGGGTCAAAATCCTGGAACTCCCTCCCTAACAGCACTGTGGGTGTACCTACACCTCATGGACTGCAGCGATTCAAGGTGATGGCTTAAAACCGCCTTCTCAAGGACAATTAGGGATTGACAATAAATATTGACCTTCCCAGTGTTGCTCACATCCCAAGAATGAAGAGAAATGACTAATCATCCGGCACATTCTAGCTCCCTTCCCCTTTACAACAGGATCACTATGCAAGCGAGCTTAGCTATTTCCCTGTTTTTTTTTTCTGATCGGAATGAGAGGGTTTCTGTGCTGAATGAGCTTCCGAGGTTGAGTTATACCTTTCATTATTGCTTTACAAGTTTCAATCAGCAAGTTCAACTTCCATTTTGCCCCATCCTCCTTCTGATTCCTGTACCTTTGACCTTGGCACCTTCCTGTTTGGAGCCGTTTGCGACTGTATTGTGAGAAAACTTCCGTTGGTTGCTAGGTACTGTGACGATGCAAATACATCTGTGAAGCGTTTGTGTTTGCTGTTTCCGACAAAGACACTCTATAAAGGAACACAGTTCCAGTTTCCAATATCCAACTAGGCAAATACTCACAAGCAAATTTTCAATGACAATCAACAGTGATACAACATTGAAGGAGGCCATTCAGCCTGCCCCTTGAAAGGGAATATCTGATTAGTCCCAGTCTCCCCTGCTCTTAACCCAATAGCCCGACAATTTCCTCCTTCAATTATTTGTTCAATCCCCTTTAGAAAGTTATCTTTGGATCTCTTAAAATTAAGCAAAAAGTTAAGCTGATGGATGGACCTGGGACTGAACTATAGGCAGTATGCTGTGGGTGGTGATTTTTTTATTCATTCGTGGGACATGGGCGTCACTGGTCGGCCAGCATTTATTTCGCATCCCTTGTTGCCCTCACTCAGAGGGCAGTTGAGAGTCAACCACATTGCTGTGGCTCTGGAGTCACATGTAGGCCAGACCAGGTAAGGACGGCAGATTTCCTTCCCTAAAGGACATTAGTGAACCAGATGGGTTTTTCTGACAATCAACAATGGTTTCATGGTCATCAGTAGATTCTTAATTCTAGATTTTTTAAATTGAATTCAAATTCCACCATCTGCCAGGATTCGAACCCGGGTTCCCAGAACCCTGGATTAATAGTCCAGCAATAATACCACTAGGCCATCGCCTGCCCGTTACTCACCATCGAGAGATATCTGCAAGTTGAGGGGATCCACCAGACTAGAGAATGGTTAAGTCTGTCAGCTACTGAGATAATGATTCTGATTTTAATTGCATTTGCAGAAAACCTTTGACCATGTTGAGAATATTTTTAATCCCATTGGACCTAGCGATGGGATGTTTTCAGTTAGTTATTTTGTAAATTGGGAATAGTACTGGTGACCTCAGGTCACATGAGGTCACAGGACTCTGTGGCAGGATTTCTGAAAAGTTCTAAATCCATTTCTATCATGCTGCACACTCGAGAGTACAGTGACTCTCCCATGAGCATCCCACCCAGGCCCTATCCCGGTAACCCCACATATTTTCCCCTCTAATTCCTCTAACCTACACATAAGGGGACACTAAGGGGCAATTTAGCACAGCCAATCCACCTAACCTGCACAACTTTATGACTGTGGGAGGAAACCGGAGCATCCGGAGGAAACCCACGTTGACACGGGGTGAACGTGCAAACTTCACACTGTCACCTGGCGCCTAAATTGAACCCGGGTCCCTGGCACTGTGAGGCAGCAGTGCAAGCCACTTTGCCACCTTAGTTTGGAGCTGGGTGCAAAAGCTGTAACATCTTTCCCTCTCTGAAGCGTCGGATTAAGATTACAATTGGGCTCAACCGTTCTGCATTTGCCACAAGTTAGCCTCTTGCACCTGCTGAGACGAACAGTAGTTCAACCCAGAAAAGTGGGAGGTTGGGGAGGGGCTAACAAGGCAAAGGATTAAACTGTGAATGGTAGAACCCTGGAAAGTACTGAAGATCAGATGGACCTTGGGGTGCATGTCGACAGATTCCTGCAGGCAGCAGGACAGGTAGATAAGATGGTTCAGAAGGCATATGGGATTTATTAGCTGAGGCACAGAATGCAAGAACAGGGAGGTCATGCTGGAACTGTATGAAACGGTGGTAAAACCACACAAAGCCACATCATAGGAAGGATGTGATTGCACTGGAGAGGGTGCAGAGGAGATTCACCAGGATGCTGCCTGGGCTGGAGCGTCTGAGCTATCAGAAGAGATTGGATAGGCTGCGACTGTTTTCCTTGGAGCAGTGAAGGTTGACAGAGGACCTGATAGATGTGGATAAGATTATCATAGAAACCCTACAGTGCAGAAAGAGGCCATTCGGCCCATCGAGTCTGCACCGACCACAATCCCACCCAGGCCCTACTCTCATATCCCTACATATTTACCCACTAATCCCTCTAACCTACACATCTCAGGACACGAAGGGGCAATTTTTATCATGGCCAATCAACCTAACCCGCACATCTTTGGACTGTGGGAGGAAACCGGAGCACCCGGAGGAAACCCACGCAGACACGGGGAGAATGTGCAAACTCCACACAGACAGTGACCCAAGCCGGGAATCGAACCCAGGTCCCTGGAGCTGTGAAGCAGCAGTGCTAACCACTGTGCTACTGTGCCGAGGGACATTGATAGGATGGATAGGAAGGCACTTTTTCCATTAGTAGAGGGGTCAATAACCAGGGGGCACAGATTTAAGGTCAGAGGTAGAAAGCTAAGAGGGGAGTTGAGGAGAAACATTTTCACCCAGAGAGTGGAGAGAGTCTGGAACTCACAGCTTGACAGGATGGCTGAGTCAGAAACTCTTTTAATATTTAAAGAAGTATTTTGACATTCACTTGGTCTGCCATAACCTCCAGGGCCAAGCGCTGGAAAATAGGATTAGTAAAGTTAGATCTTTGTTGATAGGCATGGACATGATGGGCTGAATGGCCTCCTTCTGTGCTGTAAAGACATGAATCCAGGCTACAAGTATGACCGGGGGCAAAGCAGCAGGATCAGTGCGGGGTCAGTGTTTTAACGGCCTCCCCTACCCCATCGCTGCCAGGTGGACTGGGTTAAAGTGACCCCTGGAGTGTGTTGATGCAGCCTGCCCCCTGGTGACCATCCCTGGCTGACGTGAGGATGTGTCCAAAGAATTATCGGCTGAGAGACCTCAATGCGAACTGAACAATCAAGGATCATACGGATTAATTTTGTAATCCTCTTTGGTGAGTGCTGATCACATTCCAGGCGCAGAATTCGGCTGATTCAGATGTCACATGAGCTAAATAGAACCATCAGCGATGAGACTGAAGGAATGTGGAACTTAAACACGCGAAATTTCGTTTGTCTGTCTATAGCTGGTTACTAGTGCTGATAAACAATAGTCTGGTCATCATGTGCTGCAGTTGAAAAAAGGACAATCACGCCCAGTTATGCCGGGATAAAGGCTGAACTGAAATGATTAAGCCACACTAGTTTGTTGCTGTTATTTCCCGGTGAAACACTGGCTGAAGTGCACGACCATTGAAACTTTTGATGTTGTTGACACAGCCTGCCGCCTAGTGGCCATGCATTAAAGCAGTTACAACTTCCAAAAATGATGATTCTCCCAGCCTGCAGCGCAATGGGCTGGGAGACATCGTGAGAAGTCTCACAACACCAGTGGTTAAAGTCCAACAGGTTTATTTGGTAGCACAAGCCCACAAGCTTTCGGAGCGCTGCCCCTTCATCGGGTGAGTGGGGGTTCTGTTCACAAACAGGGCACATAAAGACACAAACTCAATTTACAAAATAATGGTTGGAATGCGAGTCTTTACAGGTAATCAAGTCTTCAAGGTACAGACAATGTGAGTGGAGAGAGGGTTAAACACAGGTTAAAGAGGTGTGTATTGTCTCCAGCCAGGACAGTTAGTGAGATTTTGCAAGCCCAGGCAAGCCGTGGGGGTTACAGAGAGTGTGACATGAACCCAAGATCCCGGTTGAGGCCGTCCTCATGCGTGCGGAACTTGGCTATCAGTCTCTGCTCAGCAACTCTGCGTTGTTGTGAAGGCCGCCTTGGAGAACGCTTACCCAAAGGTCAGAGGCCGAGTGCCCGTGACGGCTGAAGTGTTCCCCAACAGGAAGGCAACATTCTTGCCTGGTGATTGTCGAGTGGTGTTCATTTACCTGTTGTCGTAGCATCTGCATGGTTTCCCCAATGCACCATGCCTTGGGACATCCTTTCCTGCAGCGTATCAGGTAGACAACGTTGGCTGAGTTGCAAGTGTATGTACCGTGTACCTGGTGGACAGTGTTCTTATGTGAGATGATGGCATCCGTGTCGGTGATCCGGCACGTCTTGCAGAGGTTGCTGTGGCAGGGCTGTGTGGTGTCGTGGTCACTGTTCTCTTGAAGGCTGGGTAGTTTGCTGCGGACAATGGTCTGTTTGAGGTTGTGCGGTTGTTTGAAGGCAAGAAGTGGGGGTGTGGGGAGGGCCTTGGTGAGATGTTCGTCTTCATCAATGACATGTTGAAGGCTCCGGAGAAGATGTCATAGTTTCTCCGCTCCGGGCAAGTCCCGTGTTTGTCTTCTGAGGAGGTCGGTGCGGTTTTTCGCTGTGGCGCGTCGGAACTGTCGATCGATGAGTCGAGCGCCATATCCTGTTCTTATGAGGGCATCTTTCAGCGTATGGAGGTGTCTGTTGCGATCCTCCTCATCTGAGCAGATCCAGTATATATGGAGGGCTTGTCCGTAGGGGATGGCTTCTTTAACGTGTTTAGGGTGGAAGCTGGAGAAGTGGTGCATCATGAGGTTATCTGTGGGCTTGCGGTACAGTGAGGTGCTGAGGTGACCGTCCTTGTTGGAGATGTGTGTGTCCAAGAATGCAACCGATTCTAGAGCGTAGTCCATGGTGAGTCTGATGGTGGGATAGAACTTGTTGATGTCATCATATAGTTGTTTCAGTGATTTGTTCACCATGAGTCCAAAGGAAGAAAATGTCATCGATGTATCTAGTGTATAGCATCGGTTGAAGGTCCTGTGTGGTGAAGAGGTCTTGTTCGAACCTATGCATGAAGATGTTGACATATTGAGGTGCAAATTTGGTCCCCATGGCTGTTCCATGTGTCTGGATGAAGAACTGGTTGTTGAAGATGAAGACATCGTGGTCCAGGATCTGCGGGTAACTGTCTGTAGTATTCCTCGTTCTTCAGTTACAATTCAGTTACAATCAGTTCCGGATCCGACCAAAGAACACACCCGTCGACTCAACAGACTGATCAAGACCTTTGATCCGGACCTTCAGAGCACCCTCCGTGCTCTCATCCCATGTACTCCCCCGCATTAGAGATCTCTACTGCCTCCCGAAGATGCACAAGGCAAACACACCCGGCCGTCCCATCGTATCGGGAAATGGGACCCTGTGCGAGAACCTCTCCGGCTACGTCGAGGGCACCCTGAAACCCATTGTACAAAGAACCCCCAGCTTTTGTCGCGACACTAAGGACTTCCTACAGAAACTCAGCACACATGGAGCAGTTGAACCAGGAGCACTCCTCGTCACAATGGATGTCTCGGCACTCTACACCAGCATCCCCCACGATGATGGCATTGCTGCAACTGCCTCAGTACTCAACGCCAACAACTGCCAATCTCCAGATGCAATTTTACAATTCATCCGCTTCATCCTGGACCACAATGTCTTCGCCTTCAACAACCAGTTCTTCATCCAGACACACGGAACAGCCATGGGGACCAAATTTGCACCTCAATATGTCAACATCTTCATGCACAGGGTCAAACAAGACATCTTCACCGCACAGGACCTTCAACCGATGCTATACACTAGATACATCGATGACATTTTCTTCCTTTGGACTCATGGTGAACAATCACTGAAGCAACTATATGATGACATCAAGTTCCATCCCACCATCAGACTCACCATGGACTACGCTCTAGAATCGGTTGCATTCTTGGACACACGCGTCTCCATCAAGGACGGTCACCTCTGCACTTCACTGTACCACAAGCCCACGGATAACCTCATGATGCACCACTTCTCCAGCTTCCATCCTAAACACGTTAAAGAAGCCATCCCCTACGGACAAGCCCTCGATATACACAGGATCTGCTCAGATGAGGAGGATCGCAACAGACACCTCCAGACGCTGAAAGATGCCCTCATAAGAACAGGATATGGCGCTCGACTCATCGATCGACAGTTCCGACGTGCCACAGCGAAAAACCGCACCGACCTCCTCAGAAGACAAACACGGGACACGACGGACAGAGTACCCTTCCTCGTTCAATAGTTCCCCAGAGTGGAGAAGCTATGACATCTTCTCTGGAGTCTTCAACATGTCATTGATGAAGACGAACAACTCGTCAAGGCCATCCCCACACCCCCACTTCTTGCCTTCAAACAACCGCACAACCTCAAACAGACCATTGTCCGCAGCAAACTACTCAGCTTTCAGTAGAACAGTGACCATGACACCACACAACCCTGCCACAGCAACCTCTGCAAGACGTGCCGGATCATCGACACGGATGCCATCATCTCACGTGAGAACACCATCCACCAGGTACATACACTTGCAACTCGGCCAACTTTGTCTACCTGATACGCTGCAGGAAAGGATGCCCCGAGGCATGGTACATTGGGGAGACCATGCAGACACTACGACAACGGATGAATGAACACCGCTCGACAATCACCAGGCAGGAGTGTTCTCTTCCTGTTGGGGAACACTTCAGCGGTCATGGACATTTGGCCTCTGATCTTCAGGTAAGCGTTCTCCAAGGCAGCCTTCACGACACACGACAATGCAGAGTCGCTGAGCAGAGACTGATAGCCAAGTTCCGCACACATGAGGACGGGATCTTGGGTTCATGTCACACTATCTGTAACCCCCACGACTTGCCTGGACTTGCAAAATCTCACTAACTGTCCTGTCTGGAATAATACACATCTCTTTAACCTGTGCTTAACCCTCTCTCCACTCACATTGTCTGTACCTTTAAGACTTGATTACCTGTAAAGACTCGCATTCCAACCATTATTTTGTAAATTGAGTTTGTGTCTTTATATGCCCTGTTTGTGAACAGAGCTCCCACTCACCTGACGAAGGGGCAGCGCTCTGAAAGCTTGTGGCTTGTGCTACCAAATAAACCTGTTGGATTTTAACCTGGTGTTGTGAGACTCCTTACTGTGTTTACCCCAGTCCAACGCCGGCATCTCCACATCCGGGAGACATCAGCAGAGGCGGTTTTGCGGGCTCCCCATCATGTCAGCTGCGACTGTCACCAATTTTTCAGATGCACCATAGAAAGCATTCTTTCTGGTTGTATCACAGCTTGGTATGGGCACCTGCTCTGCCCAAGACTGCAAGGAACTACAAAAGGTTGTGAATGTAACCCAATCCATCACGCAGACGAGCCTCCCATCCATTGACTCTGTCTACACTTCCCGCTGCCTCGGCAAAGCAGCCAGCATAATTAAGGACCCCTCGCACCCCGGACATTCTCTCTTCCACTTTCTTCATAAGGGCACTTTATCTGAATGCTCGTAGCATTTGAAACAAGGTAAATGAGTTGACAGCACAAATCATTGTGAACGAGTATGATTTGGTGGCGATTGCAGAAGCATGGTTGCAGGATGGTCACGACTCGGAGTTAAATATCCAGGGGTATCAGACTGTTCGGAGGGACCGACAGGAAGGTAAGGAAGATGGTGTAGCTCTGATATTTAAGGATGACATCAGGGCGGTAGAGGGAGATGATATAGATTCTATGGAAAAAAAGGTTGAATCCATTTGGGTGGAAATTAGAAATAGTAAGGAGAAAAAGTCACTGATAGGCGTAGTCTATGGACCACCAAATAATGACGTCATGGTGGGGTGAGAAATAAACAAAGAAATAACTGATGCATGTAAAAATGGTACAGCAATTATCATTATTTAATCTACATATCAATTGGTCAAACCAGGTGGGTCAGGGCAGCCTTGAGGAGGAGATCATAGAATGTATCCGCGATAGCTTCCTTGAACAGTATGTAATGGAACCTACGAGGGAGCACACTATCCTAGATCTGGTCCTGTGTAATGAGACAGGAATAATTAATGATCTTGCAGTTAGGGATCCTCTTGGAAGAAGCGATCACAGTATGGTTGAATTTAAAATACAGATGGAGCCTGAGAAGGTCAAATCCAATACCAGTGTCTTGTGCTTAAACAAAGAAGACTACAAAGGGATGAGGGAGGAGTTGGCTAAGGTAGACTGGGAGCAAAAACTTTATGGTGGGACAATTGAGGAACAGTGGAGGACTTTCAAAGCGATCTTTCAAAGTGCTCAGCAAAAGTATATACCAGTGATAAGGAAGGACTATAGAAAAAGAGATAATCAGTCATGGATACCTGAGGAAATGAAGGAGGGTCTCAAATTGAAAGAAAATGCATACAAAGCGGCAAAGATTAGTGGGAACCTAGAGGATTGGGAAATCTTTAAAGGTCAGCAGAAAGCCACGGAAAAAGCTATAAAGAAAAGTAAGATGGATTATGAGAATAAACTAGCTCAGAATATAAAAGCAGATAGCAAAAGTTTCTACAAATATATAAAACGAAAAAGAGTGGCTAAAGTAAACATTGGTCCTTTAGAGGATGAGAAGGGGGATGTAATAACTGGAAATGAAAAAATGGCTGAGGCATTGAACAGGTATTTTGTGTCGGTCTTCACAGTGGGAAACACAAATAACATGCCAAAAATTGATGACAGGAAGGCTATGGCAGGTGAGAACCTAGAAACTATCGTTGTCACGAAAGAGGTAGTGTTGGGCAAGTTAATGGGGCTAAAGGTAGACAAGTCTCCTGGTCCTGATGGAATGCATCCCAGGGACTAAAAGAGATGGCGGGAGAAATAACAAATACACGAGTGGTAATTTATCAAAATTCGCTGGACTCTTGGGTGGTTCCCGCAGATTGGAAAACAGCAAATGTGACACCACTGTTTAAAAAAGGAGGTAGACAAAAGGCAGGTAACTATAGGCCGGTTAGCTTAACCTCTGTAGTAGGGAAAATGCTTGAATCTATCATCAAGGAAGAAATAGCGAGACATCTGGATATAAATTGTCCCATTGGTAAGACGCAGCATGGGTTCATGAAGGGAAGGTCATGTTTAACTAATTTGGTGGAATTCTTTGAGAACATTACATGTGCAGTGGACAATGGGGAACGTGTGGATGTGGTGTACCTGGATTTCCAGAAGATATTTGACAAGGTGCCGCACCAAAGACTGCTACATAAGATAAGGTAATGTATTAGCATGGATAGAGAATTGGTTAACTAACAGAAAGCAAAGAGTGGGGATAAATGAGTGTTTTTCTGGTTGGCGATCAGTGACTAGTGGTGTGCCTCAGGGATCAGTGTTGGGACCGCAATTGTTTACGATTTACATAGATGATTTGGAGTTGGGGACCAAGTGTAGTGTGTCAAAATTCGCAGATGACACTAAGATGAGTGGCAGAGCAAAGTGTGCAGAGGATGCTGAAAGTCTGCAAAGGGATATAAATAGTCTAAGAGAGTGGGCGAGGGTCTGGCAGATGGAGTACAATGTTGGTAAATGTGAGGTCATCCATTTTGGTAGGAATAACAGCAAAATGGACTATTATTTAAATAGTAAAATATTGCAGCATGCTGCTGTGCAGAGGGACCTGGGTGTCCTTGTGCAGGAATCTCAAGGAGTTGGTTTGCAGGTGCAGCAGGTAATTAAGAAGGCAAATGGAATTTTGTCCTTTATTGCCAGAGGGATGGAGTTTAAAAACAGCGAGGTTATGTTGCAGCTGTATAAGGTGCTGGTGAGGCCACACCTGGAGTACTGTGTACAGTTTTGTTCTCCTTACTTGAGAAAGGATATACTGGCACTGGAGGGGGTGCAGAGGAGATTCACTAGGTTGATTCCGGAGTTGAGAGGGTTGGCTTATGAGGAGAGACTGAGTAGGTTGGAGCTATACTCATTGGAATTCAGAAGAATGAGGGGAGATCTTATAGAAACGTATAAGATTATGAAGAGAATAGATAAGATAGAAGCAGGGAAGTTGTTTTCACTGGCGGGTGAAACTAGAACTAGGGGGCATAGCCTCAAAATAAGGGGAAGCAGATTTAGGACTGAGTTGAGGAGGAACTTCTTCACATAAATGGTTGTGAATCTGTGGAATTCCCTGCCCAGTGAAGCAGTTGAGGCTACCTCACTGAATGTTTTTAAGGCAAGGATAGATAAATTTTTGTACAGTAAAGGAATTAAGGGTTATGGTGAGCGGGTGGGTAAGTGGAGCTGAGTCCACAAAAAGATCAGCCATGATCTTATTGAATGGCGGAGCAGGCTCGAGGGGCCAGGTGGCCGACTCCTGCTCCTAGTTCTTATGTTCTTATGTTCTTTGGGAAAAAGATACAGAAGTCAGAGGTCACGTACCAACCGATTCAAGAACACATTCTTCCTTGCTGCTGCCATCAGACTTTTGAATGGACTTACCTTGCATTAAGTTGATCTTTCTCTACACTCTAGCTATGACTGTAACACTACATTCTGCACTCTCTCGTTTCCTTCTCTATGAACGGTATGTTTTGTCTGTATAGCGCGCAAGCAACAATACTTTTCACTGTATGTTAGTACATGTGACAATAATAAATCAAATTAAAAATCAAACCCTCACTGGGTGCCATGGCCTCCGCATGCCTCCAGGACCAAGATTTTCAGCACCATCAGCTCCGTGCCAAAAATTGGCATATTATTAGCGGGCCTGGGACTGAAATCTCGGGGCCCGCTAGCCTCTCCTTCCTCCCTCCACCCACTGCCCACCCCCCCCCCCCCCACCCCCACCCAATGCCAGGAGCAGTTCCCTCCAGCGGGGTTTACTCCAGCTCCCCACCAACAGGGAGTTGGCGGTCGACCCCTCTGGGGTGAAGGGGGGCCATGGACGCCCCCCCCAGGAAGTCGGGGGGGGGGGGTAAGGTGGGGGGGGGTACCCCCTGGGCAGTGCCAACCTGGCCCCCCCAGCACTGTCCAAAGGGGCAAACTGGCAATGCCTAACGGGCAGCTTGGCACTGCCCAACAGGCATCAGGCCGGAGGGAGTGGGGCCTATTGGGGCACAATTGGTGGGGTGGGAGGGAACCGCTGCCACTCTGCATTCTGGATCGTGGGCAGAGGGAGGGAGGATGGCTCTTGGGGCTGGCCATCTGGATGGGGCGGAGGCGGTTGGGGCTGCCGGGGGGAGGGGCCGGGGGGTGCGGGGTGATCGGAGATCGGGGCTCAGATCATAGAAGATCATAGAATCCCTTCAGTGCAGAAGGAGGCATTTGGCCCATCACATATGCACCGACTCTTACCCTAGGCTTACCCCGTCATCCCACGTATTTACCCTACTTATCCCCCTAACCTTGGGATACTAAGGGGCAATTTGGCATGGCCAATCCACCTAACCCGCAGACCTTTCAGACTGTGGGAGGAAACTGGAGCACCCGGAGGAAACCCACACAAACAATACATTTCACTGAATACTAATACATGTGACAATAATAAATCAGATCAAATTCTAAAAGGTTTACGCCTTATCCCCAAACTATGCACCCTCGTTCTGGACCCTAGTTCCGAGAGCAATTAATATGAAGAAGAAATGGAATTAATAACTGACTGCAGGGAAAACCCTTGTATCGAACTTACCTCATTGCACAGGTTTACGAAAGGAATAATTCAAACATAAGAGCCCTGTGGAATTGGTTCAGCTTGTATATATCCCTGTTCCTTTAGAAATCAGTGAACAAATATTGCATAACTCAGGCCCAGAAATACAATCATATCAAACATATGTTGGAAGGTCTGATCTGGTCTGTGTCCTGGATATGCTCCTTTTCAGATGGGCATGTTTCACACACGATATTGTTTAAGTTTATGTTTATTTATTAGTCACAAGTAGGCTTACATTAACACTGCAATGAAGTTACTGTGAAAATCTCCTAGTCGCCACACTCATGTTCGGGTACACTGAGGAAGAATTTAGCATGGCCAATGTCACCTAACCTGCACATCTTTGGACTGTGGGAGGAAACGTCCGGATGGAATATCCGGATGGAATATCCGGATGGAATGTCCGGATGGAATGCATCCCAGGGTACTAAAAGAAACGGCAGAAATAATAGCAAATGCATTAGTTGTGATTTATCAAAATTCACTAGACTCTGGGGAGATGCCGGCTGATTGGAAAATAGCTAATGTGACGCCACTGTTTAAAAAAGGAGGTAGACAAAAGGCAGGTAACTACAGGCCGGTTAGCTTAACATCCGTAGTTGGGAAAATGCTGGAATCTATCATTAAGGAAGAAATAGCAGGACACCTGGAAAAGAATGGTTCAATCAAGCAGACGCAGCATGGATTCATGAAGGGAAAGTCATGTTTGACTAATTTACTGGAATTCTTTGAGGATATAACGAGTGCGGTTGACAGAGGGGAACCGGTGGATGTGGTGTATTTAGATTTCCAGAAGGCATTCGATAAGGTGCCTCACAAAAGGTTGCTGCATAAGATAAAGGTACACGGAGTTGGGGGTAAAGTGTTAGCGTGGATTGAGGATTGGCTATCTAACAGAAAGCAGAGAGTCGGAATAAATGGGTGCTTTTCCGGTTGGCAATCAGTGACTAGTGGCGTGGCGCAGGGATCGGTTCTGGGGCCTCAACTATTTACCATATACATAGACGATCTGGAGGAGGGGACCGAGTGTAGGGTAACAAAGTTTGCGGGTGACACAAAGATGAGTGGGAAAGCAAATTGCGTGGAGGACACAGAGAGTCTGCAGAGAGATTTGGATAGGCTAAGTGAGTGGGCAAGGATCTGGCAGATGGAGTATAACATTGGTAAGCGTGAGGTTATCCACTTTGGAAGGAATAATAGTAAAATGGACTATTATTTAAATGGTGAAAAATTACAACATACTACTGTGCAGAGGGGCCTGGGGGTCCTTGTCCATGAATCACAAAAACTCAATTTGCAGGTGCAGCAGGTGATCAAGAAGGCAAATGGAATGTTGGCCTTTATCGCGAGAGGGATGGAGTATAAAAGCAGGGAGGTCTTGCTGCAACTGTACAGGGTACTGGTGAGGCCGCAACTAGAGTACTGTGTACAATTTTGGTACAATTATTTAAGAAAGGATATATTAGCTTTGGAGGGGGTACAGAGAAGGTTCACCAGGTTGATTCCGGAGATGAGGGGGTTAGCTTATGGGGAGAGGTTGAGTAGATTCGGCCTGTACTCATTGGAGTTTAGAAGGTTGAGGGGAGATCTTATAGAGACAAATAAGATAATGAAGGGGCTAGACAGGGTAGAAGCAGCAAGGTTATTTCCACTTACAATGGAAACAAGAACTAGGGGGCATAGCCTCAAAATACGGGGGAGTCAATTTAGAACAGAGTTGAGGAAGAACTTCTTCTCCCAGAGGATAGTGAATCTTTGGAATTCTCTGCCCAATGAAGCAGTAGAGGCTACCTTGTTAAATGTGTTTAAGTCACAGATAGATAGATTTTTAACCATTAAGGTATTTAAGGGTTATGGGGAGCGGGCGGGTAAGTGGAACTGAACCCACTATCAGATCAGCCATGATCTTATTGAATGGCGAAGCAGGCTTGAGGGGCTAGATGGCCTACTCCTGCTCCTATTTCTTATGTTCTTATGTTCTTATAAACCAGAGCACCCGGAGGAAACCCACGCAGACACGGGCAGAATGTGCAAACTTCACGCAGACAATGACCCGAGGCCGGGAATCGAATCCGGGCCCCTGGCGCTGTGAGGCAGCAGTGCTAACCACTGTGCCACTCTGCCACCCCAGTCCATCACTCAAACCAGCCTCCCATTCATTGACTCTGTCTATACGTCCCGCTGCCTCGGAAAAGCTGCCAGCATAATCAAGGATCCCATACCTGGACCTTCTCTCTTCCACATTCTTCCATTGGGAAAATGATGCAGAAGTCTATCATTTGAGTGTCGACCTGGAATATTTCAGTGAGTGTTTCATATCAGTTTAAAAATGTAACTTGGAGACATAACCATTGTGTATCCCTCTTGTCTGAGGTATGGTGGTCCTCAGGTTAAATCACCGCCAGTCAGCTCTCCCTCTCAAAGGAGCCCATGGTCATCTGGGACTGTGGTGACTTTACCTTTTGTCTTTTTGTGGTGTCTGCCTCTTTAAGATAGTATAACAGAAATGTGTCATCTGACTTGAGGGACCAATGACAACTGGGGGTGGGCGATCACACCAGATTTCAGCAAAGCCTTTGACAAGGTCGCACATGGGAAACTTGTAAAGAAGATAAATTCACAAGGTAATTTCATAAAGTGGATTCAAAATTGGCTCATTGTAAGAGACAGAGGGTGATGACAGAATGTTGCTTTAGTGACTGGAAGCTAGTGTCCAGTGGCGTACCACAGGGATCTGTGTTGGCCCCCCTATTATTCGTCATTTATATAAATGACATTGATAACTATATGGAGGGTAGGATTAGTAAGTTTGCGGATGATACAAAGATTGGATGACTAACAGTCAGGCGGAGTGTCTTGGGCTACAAGAAGATATAGACGGTATGGTCAAATGGGCAGATAAGATGCACTTTGGAAGGAGTAATTTGACAAGAAAGTACTCAATGAATAGTAGGACACTAGGAAATTCTGTGGAACAAAGGGACCTTGGTGTGTTTGTCCACAGATCTATAAGGGCGGAAGGGCATGTTAGTAGGGTGATGAAAAAGGCATACTGGACACTTGCCTTTATTTGTTGAGACATAGATTACAAAAGCAGGGAAGTCATGTTGGAGTTGTATAGAACTCTGGTGAGGCCACAGCTGGAGCACTGTGTGCAGTTCTGGTTGCCACATTATTGGAAGAATGTGATTGCACTGGAGGAGGTTTAGAGGAGATTCACCAGGATGCTGCTTGGGATGAAAAATGTAATTTATGAAGAGAGGTTAGGTAAGCTTGGATTGTTTTCATTGGAGCAGAGAAGACTGAGGGGCTAAGGGGTATCTGGATGAACACTTGGCACACCATGACATTCAGGGCTATGGCCAAGTGCTGGCAGATGGGATTAGGTGGGAGTTCAGGTGTTCCTAACGTGTCGGTGCAGACTTAATGGGCCGAAGGGACTCTTGTGTTCTGTATGGTTCTATGATTCTATGAGGGTGGAATCCTCTCTCAGGCAGAATCATCTAGAAGCCATGTTGTAGGCATGTAATGACTGGAGCTCTGCTCCAGGGCAGCCGAGAGCTGCAACCCTCCTGCACCAAGTTTCTGTTTCCTTGTTCCATAAGGCTTGCTAATCTCTCTCCATTCCAATTATCAAAGATATCTTTCCAAATCTCCTTACTCACTGACCACAGTAGGTTTGGTGCTTGGACTTCCCCTTCGGGTCTGGCACAAGCTCAACAACTCTAGTTGTGACTCTTCGTTGAGTCTATTCACCCAAGAGGTATCCCTGTTTTCCAACTTAAACTGGATACTCAACAGGTAGGCTGTGCCATCCAGTTGATTCTACCTTGTTGCCAATATGTTGTGATGTGGCAATAACCAGCAATAAAGGATGTTGTATCAGACAACCAGTATCATCCAGACTGCACAAGAAGATGTTTCAATTAAGTCTTTCCCTTTTCATCTTGGATAACAAATTCAAAGTAAAAACTTCACCAAAGTAATTTCAATCAAACACACGCATTCATAGTTTACTTCATAAATTAGTCATTTGGTGAATTCAGTATTTTGCAAGAAAATGCACTCAGTCCTACAGTGCATTCGAATAATCTAAATGGGCAAAATAATCAGGACAAACTGATTGAATCGATATTTGATTTAATATCTTACACAGTGAGTGGTGATCAAGTTCGGGATTGAGGATAAATTGGCATTGTATAGCCCAAGTTTTTTGCCAAAGAAGACTCCCAAGACTAGACTGTGGGTGATACGGTGGCACAGTGGTACCTCACAGCTCCAGAGATCCGGGTTCAATTCGGCCTCGGGTCACTATCTGTGTGGAGTCTGCACCTTCTCCCCGTGTCAGCGTGGGTTTCCTCCGGGTGCTCCGGTTTCCTACCACATTCCAAAGGTTGGTCAGATGGATTAGCTATGCTAATTGCCCCTTAGTGTCAGGGGGATTAGTGGGATAAATATGTGGTGTTACGGGGATAGGGCCTGGATGGGATTGTTGTCGGTGCAGGCTCGATGGACCAAATGGCCTCCTTCCGCACTGTAGGGATTCTATGCAGCCTATGTTATTAACTTGTGTTAACTCATTTAGCAGGAGTGGGTTATCACGGATACCAAAGCAATGTCAATTGAAAAACCCAGATGCCTATGACTGTTTATTTTATTTTAATTATTTATTTATTAGTGTCACAAGTAGGCTTCCATTAACATTGCAATTAAGTTACTGTGAAAATCCCCTAGTCACCACACTCTGGCGCCTGTTCAGGTATACTGAGGGAGAATTTAGCATGACCAATGCATCTAACCAGCACGTCTTTCGGACCGTGGGAGGAAACCGGAGCACCCGGAGGAAGCCCATGCAGACACGGGGAGAACGTGCAAACTCCACACAGACAGTGACCCAAGCTGGGAATTGAACCCAGGTCCCTGGCGCTGTGAGGCAGCAGCGCTAACCACTGTGCCACTCTGCCGCCCAGATGGTTATGGTCATGAAGAGTTCTGACATCAGTTTACAACCAAACCTGGTTGCTGATGTTTAGGCGAGTCATTTGGGGAAATGGAGTCCATTTCCAAAAATGCTTCATATTTGAGATTTCTGCGTACTTGGTATTTTTAGTGGAATTTGCTGATGTTGGATCTGAGGGTGAGAGTGCGATGGAATATCACAAACGTATCAACTAAAGATGTGATTGTGCTGGAGGAGAATTGAAATTCTGTTTGAAGGAGAAAGGCTTTGCGCGGCTGCAAGGCAAGTTTCTAACAGGAGGGTGCTGGCAGTGTGAGAGGCTAATACAGCATGGGAAAAATTGATTTAGTGATGAAGGATAGGCGGTCACAGCACCAGGGACCCGGGTTCAATTCCCGGCTTGGGTTACTGTCTGTGCGGAGTCTGCACGTTCTCCCCGTGTCTGCGTGGGTTTCCTCCAGGTGCTGCAGTTTCCTCCCACAGTCCGAAAGATGTGCTGGTTAAGTGCATTGGCCATGCTAAATTCTCCCTCAGTGTACCCGAACAGGTGCCCGGGTGTGGCGATTTTCACAGTAACTTCATTGCAGTGTTAATGTAAGCCCACTAATAAATAAACTTTAACCTTTAAACTGAAACTTGAAGGAGAGACTTTGCCCTGAAGTCATGGATAAAACAAAGGGAGTGTAGTCTCCTACACGTGTAGAACAGAGCTTTGCTCACATGAATGGGGAAAAGGATTTGATTTTTTGATTTGATTTATTATTGTCACATGTATTAACATACAGTGAAAAGTATTGTTTCTTGTGCACTATACAGACAAAACATACTGTTCATAGAGAAGGAAAGAAGAGAGTGCAGAATGTAGTGTTACAGTCATAGCTAGGGTGTAGAAAAAGGTCAACTTAATGCAAGGTAAGTCCATTCAAAAGTCTGACAGCAGCAGGGAAGAAGCTGTTCTCGAGTCGGTTGGTATGTGACCTCAGACTTTTGTATCTTTTTCCCGACGGAAGACGAGAGAATGTCCGGTGTGCATGGGGTCCTTAATTATGCTGGCTGCGTTGCCAAGGCAGCGGGAAGTGTAGGCAATGGATGGGAGGCTGGTTTGCGTGCTGAATTGGGCCAATCAACGACCAATTATTGGGTCTCGGCTGGGAAGAATATTGTCGAGCATCCTAGAACAACTCCCTACTCATCGTTTAAGAAGCACCAGTGGATCCCTTACGCTCAGTGGAGAAAGCAGACAGGATCTCGCTTTAACGTGCAAGACTGGGGGCTGAGTGCTCCACACACATCTGCTATAGTGGCAGAAGACACAACATTTTGACTGAGAGACAAAGACTGCTCTCAGCATTATTCAGACTGACATCTTTTTTTTTGTGTCCATTGCCAATGCAGACTCACCACACAGCCAATGTTATTGGATTCTGGTAACAGACACCGACAGAAGCAGAAATAATAGAGGGAAAAATGTATGTGTTTGTCCAGAGGTGGAGTGATCCATAATAGATGCTTTCATCACCACAACCACTTAGGACAATCATGTTTCTGTGTAGGGCATTGTACAGCCCTCAAAGAAAAGTCAAGAAAATAACTTTCACTATAAGTGTCGCTGTGTAAAGAGCAATGCTTGTTGTGCAGTGCTGGCAGTGAATCCCACACAATCCTTTCACCTGGGTCTGATTGGTTGAGGATAAAGTTTGTTGTGGCCTGAGTTCTTCCCGTGTTTATGATCCTGAAATCCAATCGATTGCACGTCATGTTCGCACAGCTGGATGTTGTAAAGTGTCAGATATGGCAGGCAAGGTGTAAGGATTGGATCAACCACTGAACACCTGCCACTGGCCCAATCCACTACTTTCAAGATTTTGTTTTATTTTGCTTCTTTCAGCAATTGTCCGTCCCGTGAGACCGACACTTCCCTTAAAATGTAGAATACCGGATGCTGCAGAAACTGCAGCTTTAGAACCATCGAATCCTGACAGTATAGAAAGAGGCCATTCAGCCCATCGAGTGCGCACTGTCTCTCCGACAGAGCTTCCCACCAGGTCTTCCTCTCCACCCTATCCCTGTAATCTCGCGCATTTACCGTAGCTAATCCACCTAACCTACACATTTTGGGCCCAATAAAAAGTCTCACAACACCAGGTTAAAGTCCAACAGGTTTATTTGGAATGACGAGCTTTTGGAGCGCTGCTCCTTCCTCAGGTGAGAGCCACTCACTTGATGAAGGAGCAGCGCTCTGAAAGCTCATGATTCCAAACAAGCCTGTTGGACTTTAACCTGGTGTTATGAGACTTCTTACTGTGCCCACCCCAGTCTAACAAAGGCATCTCCACATCATGGCTGCACATCTTGGGACACTAACAGGCAATTTTACATGGCCAATCCACCAAACCTGCACATTTTTGGACTGTGGGAGGAAACCCATGCAGACACGGAGAGAATGTGCAAACTCCACACAGATAGTGACCCAAGGCCGGAATTGAGCCCGGGTCCATGGCGCTGTGAGACAGCAGTGTTAACTACTGCGCCCCTCACAATTGATGCGGCACGGTGGCACAGTGGTTAACACTGCTGCCTCACAGCGCCAGGGACCCGGGTTCAATTCCAGCCTCGGATCACTGTCTGTGTGGAGTTTGCACGCAACCCCCGTGTCTGTGTGGGTTTCCTGCGGGTGCTCTGGTTTCCTCCCACAGTCCAAAGATGTGCGGGTTAGGTGCATTGGCCATGGTGAATTGTCCCTTAGCGTCAGGGGATCTAGCAGGGTAAATGAATGGGGCCACGGGGATAGTGGCGGGGTGGGATTGTGGTCGGTGCAGACTCAATGGGCCGAATGGCCTCCTTCTGCACTGTATGGATTGTATGATTGTATGATATGCTGGTTTGAGAAGAGGCTGCGAATTAGATCTTTGGCTTCCTGATATTCAAACTGGACATGTCTGAATATTTTTGGGTCACTCTTTCCATCTCTTGTCCAGTTGTTGAAGCAGTAAGTTCCATCCTAGGGAAAGTTTCAGAAGACAAAGGGGAATGAGAGAATGGTGCAGTGGCTAATCATATCCAATTGTTACAGGAATATGGAACTATCAGAAAAGAATGTGGATTTAAACAATATCTTTCAGGTTGGGATGTTTGGAAGTCTAGTCACTGGTGAAATGTACGAAATATAGCTGCCAATCTGCGCACAGCAATATCCCACAGACAGCAGTGAGTTCAATGCATAGAAATCAGTTTCTGTGTTGTTGATTGATGAACGATAAGCAAGACATTGGGGAACTTTCCTTCCTTTTCTTCAGACAGCACATGGGATCTGTCACTGTCCACTGCGAGGGACAACGTGGTCTCGGTTTAACATCTTATCAACAACTCAAACAGTACAATGCTTCCTGAATACTGCCCACCTGACAGTGCAGCACCCCCTCAGTACTGCCCCTCTGACAGTGCTGCACTCCCTCAGTACTGACCCTCTGACAGTGCGGCACTCCCTCAGTACTGGCCCTCTGACAGTGCGGCACTCCCTCAGTACTGACCCTCTGACAGTGCAGCACTCCCTCAGTACTGACCCTCTGACAGTGCAGCACTCCCTCAGTACTGACCCACTGACAGTGCAGCACTCCCTCAGTATTGACCCTTGGGCAGTGCAGCACTCACTCAGCTCTGACCCTCTGACAGTGCGGCACTCCCTCAGTACTGACCCTCTGACACTGCGCCACTCCCTCAGTACTGACCCTCTGACAGTGCAGCACTCCCTCAGTACTGTCCCTCTCATAGTGCAGCACACCCTCAGTACTGACCCACTGACAGTGCGGCACTCCCTCAGTACTGACCCTCTAACAGTGCAGCACTCCCTCAGTACTGACCCTCTGACAGTGGGGCACTCCCTCAGCACTGACCTTCCGGGCAGTGCGGAAGTCCCTCAGCACTGACCCTTGGGCAGTGTTGCCACTCCCTCAGTACTGACCCTTGGGCAGTGCGACACTAACTTATTGCTACCTTAGATTGTCGGCTGCTATTCCATGTTCTGATCTTTGGAGAATGGCAGAGGTGAACAAAGCTGCAGTGAAATCAGGTTTGAATTGTTCCTGTTCGACTGAGGGATTACTGAGCTGAACAGACATTCACACCTTCTGAACACTCTCATTGAAGATGATTCTCAAAATCCAATGTGAATTTGGCTTTCAGGAACTTTGCAGTTCTGTGAATTAAGTCAGAGATTGTGCTTTTGTTGTGTTGTTCCAATTGCAGCATTAAGGCCTCAGATGTCAAACATTGCTGCTTCCCTGGATAGGAAATATTGGATAGACACGACAGGTCAGCCAGAAAGAGAAGGGATTAATACTGGAAATTACTGCTCTCCAAAGGGGGATTTAGATCTGGGGTATGGGTCGTTAAATTAGGAGAGTGGGTGCTGGCTCCCCCATCAGCTTCATAGAAATTGTTAACTCACTGAAGGAGGCCATTTGGCCAGTTGCATCGTGCTGGCCCTCTGAAGGAGTAATTCATTTTGGGTCATTTCCCCTTGCCTTCTCCGCATAACCTTGTACATCCTTCCTGTTAGTAACGATCCAATCAAAACACTCAATAGGGAATTGTCCACTTTGTCCACTTGCCAAGTGCTGAGAAAGGGCTGATATTACAGAGGTGGAAATTCCGACTCTCCGCCATGGGAAAGATGATCGTGAGAATCCCCCTCAACCCACCTCCTCCAATTGGCTGAAGAGCTCCTTCCTCAGTCTCAGTGTGGCTTCCGCCCACCAAGTGACTCAATGGACATGATGGATCTTCAGAGTGTGACAAATCCAGGAAAAGTGCAGGGAGCAGCATCAACCTCTGTACATGGCCTTCCTCGATCTCACAAAGTCCTTCATCTCTGTCAACCGTGAGGGATTGTGGAACATCCTTCTCAAACTTGGCTGCCTGCAGGAATTCGTCACCATTCTCTGCCTGCTCCACGATGACATGCAAGCCGTGATCCTCACCAGTGGAACCACCACAGACCCCAATGCGAGTGCAAACTGGGGTCAAACAGACTGTGTCCTCGCACCAACAATCTTCTCGATCTTCCTCTGCAGCAACACTCCACCTCATCACCCTGAACCTCCCCCGCTGGTGAGGAACTAACCTACCGGACCGGCGGGGAACTCTTCAACCTCCGACACTTCCAGGCCAGAACCAAGAACATCCCAACTTCTGTCATCGAGCTGCAGTACGCAGACGACGCCCGTGTGTGTACACATTCACGGGCAAGCCAAAAACCATCATCAACGCATTCACTGAGGCAGATAAGAGAATGGACCTCAGACTAAACATCCCGAAAACAAAGATTCTCTGCCAGCCCGCTCCTGCCACACAAAACTACCCCCCGACCATCAAGATTCATGTGAGAGTTATAAGGAGAGGCTGGATAGACTGGGACATTCTTCTCTGGAGAGTAGGAAGCTTAGGAGTGATCTTATAGAGTTCTATAAAATAATGAAGGGCACAGATCAGCTAGATAGTCAATATCTTTTCCCAAAGGTCGGGGAGTCTAAAACTAGAGAGTGTAGGTTTAAGGTGAGAGGGGAGAGATACAAAAGTGTCCAGAGGGGTAATTTTTTTCAACAGAGGGTGGTGAGTGCCTGGAACGAGCTGCCAGAGGCAGTAGTAGAGGGAGGTACAATTTTGGCTTTTAAGAAGCTTTTAGACAGTTATATGGGTAAGATGGGTATAGAGGGATATGGGCCAAATGCGGGCAATTGGGATTAGCTTAGTGATTAATAAAAAGGGTGACATCGGGGCCGATTTTACCAAATCGGCTCTCAGTGCCGGGTGCGGTCGTAAATCAGACCCCCGTCCGGCAGCCACGCTCCAGTGCCCCCATACGCCTTTTTACAGCGCGGGTCCAATGGGCGGGGCCCAGCACATTTGCATCTGTCGGAGCACCGAACTGTGCATGTGCAGTTCGGAGCTGACAGCACTCAGCGCGCCCGAGCGCGAGAGTCAAAGGCAGCGCTGACAGCACTGCTCTCTGCACTGCCTTTGACTTTCCCTGGTGGGGGGGGGGGGGGGGCCGGGGGGTGGGATGTGACATCTCTTCCATGGGGGGAGGGGAGGATAGGGGGGGAAGCTGACATCTCCTTCCCTGAGGGTGGGGGGGGGGCGTAGGGGGGGATGTGACGTCTCTTCCCTGAGGGGGGTGGGGTGGGGGGGGTGGGGGCAGAGATGTCACATCCCCCCCACCCCCTCCCCCCCAGTGAAGAGACGTCATCCTACCCATCAGGACCCCCGGAGCAAGGCCAGGATCGAGGATCGCAAGATGCTTTCAACGGACATCAGCGATCAAGGTAGGTCGGGGGCCCGGGGGGGTTCCGATCCCGGGGGGGGGGGGGGGGGGGTGTGGCTGCTGGTGGGGCCTGCGTCCCAGGGTGGTCTGATCGCGGCGGGGGGGAGGGGGGGGGGTGGGTTGGGGGGGGGGGGCGTGGGCTGCCGGGGTGGTTCACGGGGGCAGTCCGTGAAGGGTGGTCGGGGGCGATTCGGTGGTTCAGTTGCTGAGTTGAAGCCCTATCGGACTTGAATTCAGCAACACGGTAAATGCACGGGCGCCGATCGGATCGGAGCCTCGTAAAGTGGGAATCCTTGGGTAAGTTGGGTACGGGCTTCATTATGCATTTAAATCGGCCCGCTGGCTGATTCGGGCGCGCGCCGGATCGGCGCCCGGATCGGCTGTTGGTAAAGGCGCGATTGGCCTTGGGTCGGGTCTGGACCGTGCTTTAGGCCCGACGCCCAACTTTACCACGATTTCGCGCCCGAAAACAGGCGTGAAATTTTGGTAAAATTGGGCCCATCGACAGGTTGCGTTATCAGACACATCAGGACATGACTGCTACACTGGGAGCACAGAAAGGTTTCTAAAGTGCCCATTTTTATCATCAGGAACGGCAGAATGGATTTTCTGTTTATTCTGAATTCTGAATCTCATTGAGCTGATTTGAGGAAAGCTCATTGATCCCTGGGTAAATGGGGTCTTTCCAGGATTCAGATCAGTTGGAAGAACAGAGTGGTGGCAGTTTTTGTTTTGTGTTGTGTAATAAGTCCTTGAAGGCAGAAGTCCCTTCACCAAAATCCCTTTATTTACCAGTCTGACAACAGCCTACAGAGTGCTTTCAGTGAGCAGTCTACACTCGGAGTCCCAGAGGGACTGACACTCCTGGTTAAATACAAAGCAAGTGGTTTCCTGATTGGCCCATCAATTTGGCCCTTAATCAGGGAGTTCATATTCTAACAGCCCACCTCAATTGTCCGATTAAAGTCGCTACAAGTTGAAGTGCCACTGTGGTGAAGATAGGTGTGAGTGGCAGGCTTCTTGGCCTTTCGGCTAAGATCAAACATCGTCGGGGTCAAGCCCAAGATCGGGTACAATGCCTTATCTGGTCAGCTTGGATCTTGTGTGTCTCTCTTTTGGGGGCCATGAATTGGATTCAGTTTGAATTTGGTGTTTGGAGCAAGCTAGGAGAAGGATGAAGGGTGTATCCGATCCACTCTGCGCGTTGGCGTTGTAACTTTAATGACATTTTTGGAAAAGTGAGTCGCAGGAATCGAGCTGAAAATGTGTCAGACAGAAGAGAAAGCACTTTAGAACCTTTTCGGTACTCCCAGCTCAGCAGTCGTGTCCTAATGAGCCTGATAACACATCCACAAAGTCTTTTAGGAGTTTTATTTGGCAAGGGTTCAGTCTCCCATTGCAGTCTGGGCAACTGTGCACGGTCTGTCTGTTGCCTCCATGGTCTGTTCCTTAATGCTGTACACTGCGGGAATTTGCAATATCAGATTGCAATTAACCCTTTAACCCCTGATTCTCAGCTTCCGAAATAGTTTGAAATGACAATCCTTGTTGGTGCCCAGGGTCATATTTAATTCAATATAAATAAGACCTGAAACTCACTCGTGTCTGACCATAGAAACCCAACAGTGCAGAAGGAGGTCATTCAGCCCATCTTGTCTGCACCGACACTAATCCCACGCCAATCCTTTAACCTTAGCATCCCAGCATACTAAGGGGCAAGTTAGCGTGGCCAATGCACCTAACCTGCACATCTTTGGACGATGGGAGGAAACTGGAGCATCCGGAGGAAACCCACGCAGACATGGGGAGAATGTGCAAACTCCACAAGGGCAATCACCCAAGCTGAGAATCAAACCTGGATTTGAGGCAGCAGTGCTAACCATTGTGCCACCGTGCCGCCCCAATATGGGATCAAAGCATAATGGCATTGCCATCACACTCTGGGCAGAACCGCGATCTCCAGGTAAACACTCCCTGTTGGTACGTCGGGTATCGTTTCATTGGTCAATGCAAGATGTAAAGCCTCCACAAACCCCTGTACTTGAGTAATCCGTCCTCCCACTCCCTTTACACCCCAAAGTCTATCGAGGCTGATTTAACCCAATCATTACTTCGCTATCATTTGGATGGGTCGATTACCAAAATGTAACTGAACCTACAGTGCCCAGCCAAGCCAGGCCAACCTCTCGAGATCTTGGCTTCGTGCTGCTCCATCCCAGATCAGCTGGTCAGCATTATTCTGTACAACAGTGAAAATGTTCCACCCTCGGTAAGCAACTGGCTTCTCCAGGATTCAAGGTCGCAATGTTTCTCTATCTGGCTGTGTGCGAAGCTGTTCTCATGCAGCAGACTGCCTGGTTACACACTCTGCTTGATGCCCACTGAGGTTGTGAACAAAGCCCAGTCCATCACGCAAACCAGCCTCCCGTCCATTGACACTTTCTACACTTCCTGCTGCCTCAGAAAAGCAGCCAACATAATCAAGGACCTCCCCCCCCCAGCACACACACACCCCGGACATTCTCTCTTCCACCTTCTACTGTCGGGAAAAAGATACAAAAGTCTGAGGACACGTACAAACCGACTCAAGAACAGCTTCTTCCCTGCTGCCATCGGACTTTTGAATGGACCTACCTCACATTAAGTTGATCTTTCTCTACACCCTCGCTATGACTGTAACACTACATTCTGCACTCTCTCGTTTCCTTCTCTGTGAACGGTATGCTTTTTCTGTATAACGCGCAAGAAACAATACTTTTCACTGTGTGTTAATACATGTGACAATAATAAATCAAATCAAATTAAAAAATCAAAAATTTAACATTTATAATTGACCATGAAGTCCCAAATCACATTTCCTCATTAAATCACCTGCTTTTGCCTGAAGCAGATCACAAACAGGATGAAAAATATAGGCCGGAATTCTCTGACCGTTCACGCCGGCAGAATGCAGTGTGTATTCGTTTGAGGGCATCAAGACTGAATGCAGTGTGTATCGGGGAGAGGATGTAGAGACTGAATGCAGGGTGTATCGGGGAAGTGGACAAAGGGACTCATTGCAGTGTGCATTGAGAGAGGATGTAGAGACTGAATGCAAGGTGTATTGGGCAGAGGGCATAGACACAGAATGCAGTCTGTATCGTGGAGAGGGCATAGACACAGATGATGGAGATGATAGAGACTGAATAGAGTATGTATTGGGCAGAGGCTTAGAGACTGAATGCAGTGTGTGTATTGAGGCAAGGGCGTCGAGACTAAATGCAGGGCATATCGGGGAGAGGGCGTCGAGACTTAATGCAATGTGTATTGGGAAGTGGGCATAGACACTGACTGCAGCGTCCATTGGGGAGCGAATGTAGAGACTGAATGCAGTGTGTACTGGGAAGAGGACATGAGAAGCGGGATTCTCCAGTCTCACCGGCTGCGCACCACTGCCCGCTAGTGTGGGGTGGTGTCAATGGGAATACCCATCGACCAGAGAATCCTGCCGCTAGCAAACAACGCGCCACCTCCCGCCAGCAGGAAACACGCTTCTGGGAGGCCAGCGAATCTTGGCCCATAGTTTGATGTAACATTGAAATTAGAGAGGTGTACAGTCAGTCCATGGACTTAAGCTGGTTCTCATTACTTAGCAAGAAAATTCAAAGTAGGAGGTCTCCAGGATCATTCAGTGCCCGAGACGCAGCACACGTAGCCACTGTTGTAACGGAGGAAGAATTGCGGCAGTTCCTGCATAGCAAGTTCCCCTCCTTTTCATCAGATAGTGCCATGGAACATTTATATCTCCCTGAGAGGGCAGCGAGACAAAACTTTAAGGTCTCGTCAGGAAGACTGCTCCCTTATTGTACAGACCAGAGAGTCGGTAAATATTTGTCAAAGTAAGTTTGTGGTTCGATGTCCCACCAACTCTCACATTTGCTTGCTACCGACCTATATAATCTGTTTTCATTTTCAAGTGTTTGTTAAAATCCTAATGCAATCACTTAGTAAGGATTAAATTTCCCATGACTAATCCACCTAGTTTACCCAGCTCTAGACATTGAGGGATAATTTTAGCATGGCCAATCCACCTAACTTACGTATCTTTGGACAGTGGGAGAAAAACAGAGCACCCGGAGGAAACCCATGCAGACACGGGGATAACGTGCAAACTCCACACAGACAGTGACCCAAGCCGGGAATCGATCCCGGGTTCCTGGCGCTGTGAGGCAGCAGTGCTAAACACTGTGTCATCGTGCAATGAAAACTGCCTTTTTGTGGTTACAAGTTCCAACTGGAGTGAATAGGCCCTGTGTTAGGTTCGGAGCTAATTTGTCTTCAGATTGACAGCTGCACAACTTATTTCCCAGAAGTGAGAAAAACCACACAGTTAGAACTGGCTTTCTTTTCTTAATATTATTTGAGAAGAATGTTTCTCATTTGTAACAAAGCATGACAACTGAAGGAAGATGGACAACGCATTGGCTGCAAGACTTCATGGTCAAATGTGACCTTAAACTGAGGTCCCATCTTCTCGAGTGGAAGTATTTTGATAAGGTATTGGAAAGAAAATAGAAAAAAATGGTTTTCACAATCTTAGGACATCCCAAAGCACTTCACAGCTTTACTTTCCAAGTGTAGTTACTGTTGAGAAAAGCCAGGCAGCGTGCCTTAATGACTATTGTCCGGTGGCTCTGACATCCATCATTATGAAGTGCTTCGAAAGGTTGGTCATGGCACGAATCAATTCCAGCCTCCCGGACTACCTGGATCCACTACAGTTCGCCTATCGCCGCAACAGGTCCACAGGAGACGCCATCTCCCTGGCGCTGCACTCAACCCTGGAACACCTAGATCACAAAGACACCTACGTCAGACTCCTACTTATTGACTACAGCTCAGCCTTCAACACCATTATTCCCACGAAACATCTCCAAACTCCGTGGCTTGGGCTTCGGCTCCTCCCTCCGCAACTGGATCCTGAACTTCCTAACCCACAGCCCACAATCAGTAAGGATAGGCAACAAACACCTCCTCCACGATCATCCTCAACACTGTTGCCCCACAAGGCTGTGTTCTCAGCCCCCTACTATACTCCTTATACACCTATGACTGTGCGGCCAAATTCCCCTCCAACTCGATTTTCAAGTTTGCTGACGACACCACCGTAGCGGGTCGGATCTCAAACAATGACGAGACAGAGTACAGGAATGAGATAGAGAATCTAACAAAGAGAGACGAAGAAAGCGATAAAGAAAGGAAGGATAGACTATGAAGCTAGGCTAGCAATTAATATAAAAAATGATAGTAAAAGTTTTTATAAATATATAAAAAGGAATAGAGTGGCTAGAGTGAATGTTGGACCCTTGGAGGACGAGAGGGGGGAGTTAATAGTGGGAAATGAGGATATGGCTGAGTCTTTAAATAAGTTTTTTGTGTCGGTCTTCACGGTGGAGGACACAAATAGTTTGCCAAATATTAACGATAGAGGGTTGGCAGCAGGAGAAATACTTAATACAATTAATGTTACCAGAGAGGCAGTGCTGGGTAGACTAATGGGACTGAAGGTGGACAAGTCCCCGGGTCCGGATGGAATGCATCCCAGGGTATTGAAAGAAATGTCAGAGGTAATAGTGGATGCGTTAGTGATTATTTATCAAAACTCATTGCATTCTGGGGTAGTGCCGGTTGATTGGAAAACGGCTAATGTTACGCCGCTGTTTAAAAAAGGAAGGAGACAAAAGGCGGGTAACTATAGGCCGGTCAGCTTAACGTCTGTAGTAGGGAAAATGCTGGAATCCATTATTAAAGAGGAGATAGCAGGGCATCTGGATAGAAATGGTTCGATCAATCAGACGCAGCATGGATTCATGAGGGGAAAGTCGTGCTTGACGAACATGTTGGATTTTTATGAAGATGTGACTAGGGCGGTTGATGGAGGAGAACCGGTGGATGCGGTGTTTTTGGATTTCCAAAAGGCGTTTGATAAGGTGCCCCATAAAAGGCTGCTGAAGAAGATTAGGGCACACGGAGTTGGGGGTAGTGTGTTAAAGTGGATTGGGGACTGGCTATCCGACAGGAAGCAAAGAGTCGGAATAAATGGGTGTTTTTCCGGTTGGAGGAAGGTAACTAGTGGCGTGCCGCAGGGATCGGTACTCGGGCCGCAACTGTTTACCATTTATATAGATGATCTGGAGGAGGGGACGGAGTGTAGGGTAACGAAGTTTGCAGACGACACAAAGATAAGTGGAAAAGTGAATCGTGTGGAGGACGGAGAAGATCTGCAGAGAGATTTGGACAGGCTGAGTGAGTGGGCGAGGATATGGCAAATGGAGTATAACGTTGATAAATGCGAGGTTATACACTTTGGAGGAAATAATAACAAATGGGATTACTATCTCAATGGAAACAAATTAAAACATGCTACCGTGCAAAGGGACCTGGGGGTCCTTGTGCATGAGATGCAAAAGCCCAGTCTGCAGGTACAACAGGTGATCAAGAAGGCAAATGGGATGTTGGCCTATATTGCGAAGGGGATAGAATATAAAAGCAGGGATGTCTTGATGCACCTGTACAGGGCATTGGTGAGGCCGCAGCTGGAATACTGTGTGCAGTATTGGTCCCCTTATATGAGGAAGGATATATTGGCATTGGAGGGAGTGCAGAGAAGGTTCACCAGGTTGATACCGGAGATGAGGGGTTTGGATTATGAGGAGAGGCTGAGGAGATTGGGTTTGTACTCGGAGTTTAGAAGGATGAGGGGGGATCTTATGGAGACTTATAAGATAATGCGGGGGCTGGATAGGGTGGAGGCAGAGAGATTCTTTCCACTTAGTAAGGAAGTTAAAACTAGAGGACACAGCCTCAAAATAAAGGGGGGTCGGTTTAAGACAGAGTTGAGGAGGAACTTCTTCTCCCAGAGGGAGGTGAATCTCTGGAATTCTCTGCCCACTGAGGTGGTGGAGGCTACCTCGCTGAATATGTTTAAAGCGCGGATGGATGGATTCCTGATCGGTAAGGGAATTAAGGGTTATGGGGATCAGGCGGGTAAGTGGTACTGATCCACGTCAGATCAGCCATGATCTTATTGAATGGCGGGGCAGGCTCGAGGGGCTAGATGGCCTACTCCTGCTCCTATTTCTTATGTTCTTATGTTCTTATCTGGTGAACTGATGCAGCAACAATAGTCTCTCCCTCAATGTCAATGAAATGAAGGAGATTGTCATCGACTTCAGGAAGCGTAAAGGAGAACATGCCCCTGTCTACATCAATGGGGACAAAATAGAAATGGTCGAGAGCTTTAAGTTTTTAGGTGTCCAGATCACCAATGACCTGTCCTGGTCCCCCCATGCCAATACTATAGTTAAGAAAGCCCACCAAAGCCTCTACTTTCTCAGAAGACTAAGGAAATTTGGCATGTCAGCTACAACTTCTACCAACGTTTACAGATGCACCATAGAAAGCATTCTTTCTGGCTGTATCACAGCTTGGTATGGCTCCTGCTCTGCCCAAGACCGCAAGAAACTACAAAGTGGTGTGAATGAAGCTCAATCCATCACGTAAACCAACATCCCATCCATTGACACTGTCTACACTTCCCACTGCCTCGGAAAAGCAGCCAGTGAAATCAAGGACCCAATGAACCCCGGACATTCTCTCTTCCACCTTCTTCCTTCAGGAAAAAGATACAAGAGTCTGAGGTCACATTCCAACTGACTCAAGAACAGCTTCTTCCCTGCTGCTGTCAGACTTTTGAATGGACATATCTCGCATTAAGTTGATCTTTCTCTACAGCCTAGCTATGACTGGAACACTGCATTTTGCAATCTCTCGTTTCCTTCTCTATGAACGGTATGCTTTGTCTGTACAGCGCTCAAGCAACAATACTTTTCACTGTATACCAATGCATGTGACAATAATAAATCAAATCAAAATCTGGAGGTGACAAAGGCATGGCTGATACTTCCAGCAGCAGCTGAGCTGAGGCAAGGGCGTACTCAATGTTTCAATCTTTATTTGATCTATTTAGCTTTTAAACCCAGGCTCTAGAAATCAATTCCTACACAACACTGTGATGTGTTTGTACGGTCCATCATATCACAGTGATAACCTCTGCAGCAAGCTGAGTGTGATTGGAGAATTAAATGATTACAGAAAGGCTGTATCTATGTCACGACTGAAAAATGTTAGAATTAGAACAAATTGGCACGCCCACTTGTGGCCCTTCCTGTTATAACAATCTCTTTAATAATTTGTGCCGTCTTCTGTGAGCAGCAGGACGGTCATTCTGGGTGTGAACTGTAGCTGCGCCACTAGAGGGTGGTGTGACACAACTTTTGCTGTGGGGCTTGATTGAAAGAGCTTTCACTCAAGGTTCAATTATGAGGTTTGGATATAAAGAGCAGACGCTGCTATCAAACTCTTCAATTTCCTCTCTAATCCTCACAAAGGAATTGCGTCAGGATTTTAACAAACACTTGAAAATGAAAACAGATTATATCGGTCAGTCACAAGCAAATGTGAGAGTTGGTGGGACATCGAACCACAAACTTACTTTGACAAATATTTGCTGACTCTTCTGGTTGTACAATAAAGGAGCGTTGAAACCACAGGGGTAGCTGGCTGATGGTTACTCAATGGCTGTTGCGAAAGAATTGGTTCTAGTATTTGAGAGGTGGTAGTTTCACATATTGAGAGGCCCCATTTATCAAATGGCATTTATCAGGGTCTTGATCAAGACAGAATCTTGCAAGCAACTTGCGATTAAATTCCAACTGTAAGGTTCTTAATTCTTGACTCTTCTTTTTCCATCTTGTTCTGTTTTTATTCATCAATAGGGCGGCACGGTGGCACAGTGGTTAGCACTGCTGCCTCACAGTGTCAGGGACCCGGGTTCGATTTTTCAAATGTATTCGTGGGACATGGGTGTCGCTGGCTGGCCAGCATTTATTGCCCATCCCTAGTTGCCCTTGAGAAGGTGGTGGTGAGCTGCCTTCTTGAATCGCTGCAGTCCATGTGCTGTGGGTTGACCCACAATGCCGTTAGGGAGGGAATTCCAGGATTTTGACCCAGCGAATGCGAAGGAACAGCGATGTGTTTCCAAGTCAGGGTGGTGAGTGGCTTGGAGGGGAACTTACAGGTGGTGGTGCTCCCATGTATCTGCTGCTTTTGTCCTTCTAGATGTAGGGATCATGGCTTTGGAAGATGCTGCCTAAGGATCTTTGGTGAATTACTGCAGTGCATCTTGTAGATAGTATTCATTGCTGCTACTTCATCCTATTTGTTTACTGGTGCAATTCAATTAGATCCATAGCCTTTCTAAAATCCATTTCAGATAATAAATCTCGGATTTCCTACAAAGAATGTTTATACCCAGAAGAACCACAGATTGTTAGAATCATTCCCTCAAGCTTGGTGTTTGAAATATCAAATGACTTTCTCAGAAATGTTGGATGATGAATAATTGTTTTAACATTTTTCACCCGTCCATGCAAATTTACTGTTTGAAAGATTAATTGGCTGCTGAATGTAATTAGCATAATGCTTCTTAGTCGCAGTTGGTCGCTATGATATTATTCAAATGAATGCCACTTGTAAAGGGAATGTTAGGAAGATGAACATCAAAGGCAGATCTCGAGGCTTCTGGAGGCCGGGTTCCACAGCTGGTGAGAATGATGATTAGAATTATCTTGGTTGTCTTGAGGAGGGGAGACTGAAGGTGCGAGCCATTACAGTTCTTTCAAATTACGAAAGATTGGAGAAGTGATGGCCGAGTGGTATTATCGCTAGACTATTAATCCAGAAACTCAACTAATGTTCTGGGGACCCGGGTTCGAATCCCGCCACGGCAGATGGTGGAATTTGAATTCAATAAAAAATATCTGGAATTAAGAATCTACTGATGACCATAAAACCATTGCCGATTGTCGGAAAAACCCATCTGGTTCACTAATGTCCTTTATGGAAGGAAATCTGCTGTCCTTACCTGGTCTGGCCTACACCTGGACGTGGAGAGGATGTTTTCACTAGTAGAAAAAACTAGAACCAGAGGGCACAACCTCAGGCTAAAGGGACGATCCTTTAGAACAGAGATGAGGAGGAATTTCTTCAGCCAGAGAGTGGTGAATCTGTGGAACTCTTTGCCGCAGAAGGCTGTGGAGGCCAGGTCATTGAGTATCTTTAAGCCAGAGATAGATTGGTTCTTGATTAATAAGGGGATCAGGAGTTATGGGGAAAAGGCAGGAGAATGGGGATGAGAAAAAAATCAACCATGATTGAATGGCGGAGCAGACCCGATGGGCTGAGTGGTCTAATTCTGCTCCTATGTCTTATAGTCTAATGATCTTACATGTGACTCCAGAGCCACAACAATGTGGTTGACTCTCAACTGCCCTCGGGCAACTAGGGATGGGCAATAAATGCTGGCCAGCCAGCGACGCCCATGTCCCATGAATGAATAAAACTGAAGATTTGGATAGAGTCGACATTGAGGGAAAGTTCCACTTGTGGAAAGGAGCAAAACTAGAAGGCACTGCTGTAAGATAGTCATCAAGACCTCCAATAGGGAATTCAGGAGAAACTTCATCACCAGGAGATCAGTGACAATGTGGAAACCACTACCACTGGGAGTGGTTGAGGCGAGTGGTATCGATGCTGGATTGTGAGGGAGAGGGGAATAGGGATATGGGGCGGGATTCTCCGGCTGTGTTCGCCAGGGAGCCGGAAAATCCCACCCGTGGTCAACGGACCTCTGCATGGTCCATGGCGGGCGGGACGGAAAATTCTGCCCCTGATGTTGATAGAGTTAGAGTTAGATGAGAAAGGAAAGGAAAAAGTTTAAATGGAGCCTAAACACCAGCAGGGAGCAGTTGGGCTGAATGGCCTTTCTCTATGCAATTCTATGAATGCCATCACCTTGAGGCCTGTGTTTGAAGTCAGAGTCCCATTCAGATCGAGACTGAAGGCTGCAGCAGTTAGTTGATTTCACAGCCCCAATTCCACCCAACATATTTGAACACTCATTTGATATGAATTGAAAATTCCAATTTTTAAAAAAGTTTATTTATTAGTCAAAGGTATGGCTTACGGTAACACTGCAATGAATTTTTTGTGGAATTCCCCTAGTCGCCACCGTCCAGCGCCTGTTCGGGTCAATGCACCCTAACCAGCAGACTTTCAGAATGTGGGAGGAAACGGGAGCACCCGGAGGAAACCCACACAGACACGGGAAGAACATGCAAACTCCACACAGACAGTGACCCAAGCTGGGAATCGAACCCAGGTCCCTGGCGCTGTGACACAGCAGTGCTAACCTCTGTGCTACCGTGCTGCCCCAAAACCTTGCAGACATTTTTGAGGAGTTGATGTGGGAGCAAGGGATCCCAGACTGAAGGAGTGGTTTCTGAGTTTCAATGGGGTCAGGGGGAGTGAGCCCACATTGCTGAGTGAGGGAGCTTTGAGATGTGTACATTGGCACCTAGTGATAGAGCTGCTCTGTGGACTGGTCACTTGCTCAAGAACAAAACAGTTCAACGTTGCCCGAAGTATCATCTCTGCACTTAGTGTGGGAGGGATAGAATGATGCAGAAGGCCATTCGGCCCATCGTGCCTGTGCTGCCTCTTGGTAAAGATTTTCAATTAGCTCCCCTGCTCTTTCCCCAGAGCCCAGTAAATTCTTTTCCCTTTGGGTACTTGTTCAATTCTCTTTGGGATGTTTCTAATGAATCTGCTTCCAGCTCCCTTTCAGGCAGCGCATTCCAGATCACAACAACTCGCTGTGTGAAAATGTTACCTAGACCCATCCATCTTCAGCTGCTTCATCAATGACCTTCCTTCCATCGTAAGGTCAGAAGTGAGGATGTTCCCTGATGACTGCACAATGCTCAGCACCACTCGCGACTCCTCAGATACTGAAACAGTCCATGTTCCAATGCCGTAAGAGCAGGACAGTATCCAGTCTTGGGCTGATAAGTGGCAAGTAACATTTGTACCACACAAATGCCAGGTAATGAGTGTCTCCAACAAGAGAGGATCCAACTATTGTCTCTTGCTGAATCTCCACTATCAACATTCTGGGGGTTAGCATTGACCAGAAACGGAACTATATAAAACACAGCTATTTAAATACTACAAGAGCAGAGAGGCTCAGAGTCCTGCAGTGAGTAACTCACCTCCTGACTCCCCAAAGCCTGTCCATCATCTGCAAGGCACAAGTCAGGAGTGTGATGGAATACTCCCCACTTGCCTGGATGGGTGCAGCTCCAACAACACTCAAGTAGCAAAACACCATCCAGGACAAAGCAGCTCGATTGATGGCAATTCCTTCCACCAGTTCCAACATTCACCCCCTCCACCAGCGATGCACAGTGGCAGTAGTGTGTGCCATCTACAAGATGCACTGCAGGAACTCACCAAGGCTCCTTCAACAGCTGCTTCCAAATCTGTGACCACTTCCATCTAGAAGGACAAGGGCAGCAGACACATGGGAACACCACCACCTGCAAGTTCCCCTCCAAGTCACTCACAACCTGACTTGGAAATGATGTGGAGATGCCGGCATTGGACTCAGTAGGTGCAGTAAGAAGTCTCACAACACTAGGTTAACCAATACCAGCTCACCTGATGAAGGGGCAGTGCTCTGAAAACTTGTGCTACCAAATAAACCTGTTGGACTTTAACCTGGTGTTGTGAGACTTCTTACTGTGACTTGGAAATATATCGGCTGTTCCTTCACTGTGTCAGAATCCTGGAACTCCCTCCCTAACAGCACTGTGGGTGTACCTACACCACATGGACTGCAGCGGTTCAAGAAGGCAGTTCACCACCACCTTCTCAAGGGCAATTAGAATTAAAAAGAAACAGAACGTTGTGAAATTTCCTTCTTAAAGGAAGAAAGGAAAGGCAAATGAAAACTGGCCAAAAATAACTGAGACACTTGGGGAGAGATTTAAATAGGATTTAACATTCACGGATAGCAGCTGGATAAATGTCAATTTGATGATTCTTGTCATTATACAATCTGTTCCGTTAATATTACTAAGACATTGCGAGAATCTGAAGATTGCTTATTTCTCATTATATTCTAATCTTTCATTAGGATGTGTAAGGAGCCAAATGCAGTTTGTCACTTATTATTTCCAAATCAGTGTGATTATTGCATTACACACCGGCGTACACATTTAGTTCTGTTGAGATATTCATGTATTCCTGTGTAGACTTGTGCCTTTACTAATGAGAATCTTCATGATATGAGTCCACTTTCAGTCAATTTCTGACCATAAGACTTGGTTGTGACACACATAGGCTGCTGGAGCAATTGTTTGGGTAAATCATAGAGTCCCTACAGTGCAGAAGGAGGCCATTCAGCCCATCGAGCC
The DNA here is from genome assembly GCF_964213995.1 of Mustelus asterias. Taxonomy (NCBI): domain Eukaryota; kingdom Metazoa; phylum Chordata; class Chondrichthyes; order Carcharhiniformes; family Triakidae; genus Mustelus; species Mustelus asterias. The sequence goes on along the minus strand of NC_135819.1, from coordinate 78,348,533 downwards.
TGCATCGACCACAATCCCACTCAGGCCCTATTCCTGTAATCCCTCACATTTATCTTGCTAATCTCCCCGACACTAATGTTAATTTAGCATGGCCAATCAACCTAACCCGCACATCTTTGGACTGTGGGAGGAAACCGGAGCACCCGGAGGATACCCACGCAGACACGGGGAGAACGTGCAAACTCCACACAGACAGTGACCCTGGGCCGGAATCGAACTCGAGTCCCTGGCGCTGTGAGGCAGCAGTGCTAACCACTGTGCCACCGTGCCGCCCAAAGGATTAAGGCTCCTTGGAAAAACTCTATTGTGAAGTTTAGGCCCGCTCCAAACTTCAGTCAGTGTAAGTTGAAACCGCTTGTCGAATTGAGGCAGCTGGGTTTCGTTTTGACGTGTTAGGATTCAGAGCAAGATGTTACAATTAAGTCAGACACTGGCCACAGAGACCAACAGGAACTCGAGAACCAGTTTGACTCATCAATAACGAGCAATCTAAATCCTTAACAAAAGGTAAATGGCCTCAGTTGGAGTCATTGTTGATTTAAAAATATGTCCTTCTAAAAGCATCCAAAAAGAGTAATCAAATCTAACTGTTGGTTTGCTTTCCTCTCTCTCTCGTGCACAAGTCACAAATAATTGATAAGTTAATCAATTATTTGTATTGACGTGCCTTTCTCTGCATATGGATCGGAATAAACCAGCATAGTTTCTCAGCCAAGGTCGAAAATCATTTGTGCCTCAAAAACCTCTCTGCAGCATGTAATTCCTGATGTTAGTCCCTCAGGTAATTGCACAAAAACACTACAGTTTGGGATTTCTTCCCTCTCTCCTCAACGAACAAAGAAAAGTACAGCGCAGGAACAGGCCCTTCACCCCTCCAAGCCGGTGCCGATCATGATGCCCTAACTAAACTGAAAATAACCTTCCACCCTTACTCGGGCCCTATCCCTCTATTCCCTCCCTATTCCTGTACCCATCCAGATGCCTCTTAACTGTTGCTAATGTGCCTGCTTCCACCACCTCCTCTGGCAGCGCGTTCCAGGCACCCACCACTCTCTGCGTAAAAAACTTCCCCCACACATCTCCCTTAAACTTCCCCCTCTCACCTTGAACCTGTGCCTCCTGGGAGATGAGGATTGGCCTTGCAGGGGGTCCATCCTGGGAAAAAGCCTCTGACTATCCATCCTATCTATGCCTCTCATAATTTTGTCAACCTCTTTCAGGTCTCCCCTCAGCCTCCATCTTTCCAGGGAAAATAATCCTAATTTATTCAACCTCTCCTCATAGCCAACACCCTCGAGACCAGGCAACATCCTGGTGAATCTTCTTTGCACTCTCTCCAAAGCTTCCACCTCTTTCTGGTAGTGTCACGGTGGCACAGTGGGTAGCACTGCTGCCTCACAGCACCAGGGACCCGGGTTCGATTCCCGACTTGGGTCACTGTCTGCGTGGAGTTTGCACGTTCTCCCCGTGTTTGCATGCGTTTCCTCCGGGTGCTCCAGTTTCCTCCCACAGTCCAAAGATATACAGGTTGAGTGTTAGGTTTTTTAGGGAACATTAAAACTGACAAAGCCCCAGGGCCTGATGGCATCTATCCTCGACTGCTCAGGGAGACGAGAGATGAAATTGCTGGGCCTCTGACGGAAATCTTTGTCGCTTCTTTGGACATGGGTGAGGTCCCTGAGGATTGGAGGATAGCGAATGTGGTCCCGTTGTTTAAGAAGGGTAGCAGGGATAACCCAGGAAATTATAGGCCGGTGAGCTTGACGTCCGTGGTAGGGAAGTTGTTGGAGAGGATTCTTAGAGACAGGATGTATGTGCATTTAGAAAGGAGCAATCTCATTAGTGACAGACAGCATGGTTTTGTAAGAGGGAGGTCGTGCCTTACAAATTTGGTGGAGTTTTTTGAGGAAGTGACAAAAACGGTTGATGAAGGAAGGGCCGTGGATGTCGTCTATATGGATTTCAGTAAGGCATTTGACAAAGTCCCACATGGCAGGTTAAGGCTCATGGGATACAAGGAGAAGTGGCTAGATGGGTGAAGAACTGGCTTGGCCATAGGAGACAGAGGGTAGTGGTCGAAGGGTCTTTTTCCGGCTGGAGGTCTGTGACCAGTGGTGTTCCGCTGGGCTCTGTACTGGGACCTCTGCTATTTGTGATATATATAAATGATTTGGAAGAAGGTGTAACTGGTGGAATCAGCAAGTTTGCGGATGACACGAAGATGGCTGGACTTGCGGATAGCGAAAAGCATTGTCGGGCAATACAGCAGGATATAGATAGGCTGGAAAATTGGGCGGAGAGGTGGCAGATGGAGTTTAATCCGGATAAATGCGAAGTGATGCATTTTGGAAGAAATAATGTAGGGAGGAGTTATACAATAAATGGCAGAGTCATCAGGAGTATAGAAACACAGAGGGACCTAGGTGTACAAGTCCACAAATCCTTGAAGGTGGCAACACAGGTGGAGAAGGTGGTGAAGAAGGCATATGGTATGCTTGCCTTTATAGGACGGGGTATAGAGTATAAAAGCTGGAGTCTGATGATGCAGCTGTATAGAATGCTGGTTAGGCCACATTTGGAGTACTGCGTCCAGTTCTGGTCGCCGCACTACCAGAAGGACATGGAGGCGTTAGAGAGAGTGCAGAGAAGGTTTACCAGGATGTTGCCTGGTATGGAGGGTCTTAGCTATGAGGAGAGATTGGGTAAACTGGGGTTGTTCTCCCTGGAAAGACGGAGAATGAGGGGAGATCTAATAGAGGTGTACAAGATTATGAAGGGGATAGATAGGGTGAACGGTGGGAAGCTTTTTCCTAGATCAGAAGTGACGTTCACAAGGGGTCACGGGCTCAAGGTGAGAGGGGCGAAGTATAACTCAGATATTAGAGGGATGTTTTTTACACAGAGGGTGGTGGGGGCCTGGAATGCGCTGCCAAGTAGGGTGGTTGAGGCAGGCACGCTGACATCATTTAAGACTTACCTGGATAGTCACATGAGCAGCCTGGGAATGGAGGGATACAAACGGTTGGTCTAGTTGGACCAAGGAGCGGCACAGGCTTGGAGGGCCGAAGGGCCTGTTTCCTGTGCTGTACTGTTCTTTGTTCTCTTTGAGTGGATTGGCCATGCTAAATGGCCCCCAAGATGTGAAGGTTAGGTGGATTGGCGATGCATAGAAATCATAGAAACCCTACAGTACAGAAAGAGGCCATTCGGCCCATCGAGTCTGCACTGACCACAATCCCACCCAGGCCCTACCCCCATATCCCCACATATTTAACCGCTAGTCCCTCTAACCTGCGCATCTCAGGACACTAAGGGCAATTTTTAGCATGGCCAATCAACCTAACCCGCACATCTTTGGACTGTGGGAGGAAACCGGAGCACCCGGAGGAAACACACGCAGACACGAAGAGAATGTGCAAACTCCACACAGACAGTGACCCAAGCCGGGAATCGAACCCAGGTCCCTGGAGCTGTGAAGCAGCAGTGCTAACCACTGTGCTACCGTGCCGCCCCTAACTTGCCCTCTTAGGAGCAGGGGGACAGGGAGTGGAGTTACGGGGATGGGACCTGGATGGGATTGTTGTCAGTGCAGGCTCGATGAGCAGAATGGCCTCCTTCTGCTCTGTAGGGATTCTATGATTCTTGAATGAAGTTGTTTGTACAGTGTATAATGACTCACTAGCTTCCCAAAACCCAAGGTAGCCAGTGGCAACTGGACTGTTTCTTCATCAATGTTAATGTTCAACGTAAGATCATAATAAATTGGAGAAGGTATAGGCCATTCGGCCCCTCAAGTATATTCCACCATTCAATAAGACCTTGGCTGATATAATTATATCCTTAACTTCACTTTTCTGCTGGTCTCCCTATGATCTGGACTGTCCTGTCGCCAAAAATCTGATGAATTCTTCCTTATAGATATTCAATGAAGCAGCCTCCACCACTCACTCAGGAAGTGGATTCCAAACACTAACGACCCTCTGAGAAACTCTTCCACATCTCCATATTAAATGGGAATTCTCTTATTTTTAAACTCTGTCCCCTAGTTCTATATTCCCCCACGAGAGGAAACAGCCAAACGTTCCAACTGATCGCCAAAAGAATCTTGCGCTCACACTTCCGTGATATCCCTGGGGAAGGGTGCAATACAAATACAAGTTGTTGTTATTTATTTTTAAAGCTTATTTATTTATTAGTCACAAGTAGACTTACATTGACACTGCAATGAAGGTACTGTGAAAATCCTTGAGTCGCCACATTCTGACTCCTGTTCGGGTACACTGAGGGAGAATTTAGCACGGCCAATGCACCTAACCGGAACATCTTTCGGACTGTGGGAGGAAACCGGAGCACCCGGAGGAAACCCACGCAGACACGGGGAGAACGTGCAGACTCCGCACAGACAGTGACCCAAGCCGGGAATCGAACCTGGGTCCCTGGCGCTGTGAGGCAGCAGTGCTAACCACTGTGCCGCCCGTTATAATGTGACACCTGTGCTCGCAACATTAACCTCGACAGTCAGAATACCACAGCTATTCAGATAGCTTGCAAATTCTTTGCAAATGCAAGTTTAAGGGTGAGGTTTGTTTGGAAGGGATGTAAGGAAGTCTGTGTTACAACAACGGTGCTTCAACATCACAAATCAGGAAAACACAGGTAGGCATTCTAATCATTATACAACACTATTTTATTTTACAGGTAGATTCATGAGGTAATTAAACACTGACATTTTGCTATATCCATCTTAACGTTGAACATCGATTCACTTATTTCATTATTGGGATGAATTTAGATGCATGTTATGGGTGTGCAAGATGTCAGCACTGAGATTGGGGGGCATCTTTCTACTGTTGGCACCTAGTGTCAGCCACAAGCGCTCCCTGGCTAAGAAATATCAGGCCGGATGTAGGGCGGGATTTTCCGGCTGCGCTCGCCCCCAACACCGGAAAATCCCACCCCCATGGTCAACAGACCTTTGCATGGTCTGCCCCCCCCCTCCCCACCCGTTACGATTCCCGTGGCAGGCGGGACGGGAATATTCCCCCCCCTGACCCCTCCCTGTAGAGTTTAATGCTGTGTGTGTGCCAAAAGATAGGTCGCTTTATGCTATGAACTTTGAACCTGCTACAAAACAAATTGAAATTCCAGAAACTTAGGTTATTGTAGCGGAGGCTTCCAGCTTTACCTCAGGCCCTGCCCCCACCTCAGCTCCCAGAGACTAAGGGGACTGCTACAACTCACTGTGTATCTAGATTTCACCACGTTTTAATATTTAACTTTGACTGTGGTGCCAATGTTTGTAAAAAATTTCCACCTCAAGTGCCTCCAGCATTGGACATCAATTTTTCATGAACCCAAGCAAAATGTCCCCTATCCTAACGTGCTTGCCGAAATTCTGAATAGTGGTGAGTTAGAATCATCGAATCCCTACAGTGCAGAAGGAGGCCATTCGGCCCATCGAGCCTGCATCGACCACAATCCCACCAGGCCCTATTCCCATAACCCAATGCATTTACCCTGCTAGTCCCCCTGACATTAAGGGTCAATTTAGCATGGCCAATCCACCTAACCTGCACATCTTTGGACTGTGGGAGGAAACCGGAGCACCCGGAGGAAACCCACGCAGACACGGGGAGAAAGTGCAAACTTCACACAGACAGTGATCCGAGGCTGGAATTGAACCTGGGACCCTGGCGCTGTGAGGCAACAGTGTTAACCACTGTGCCATCGTGCTGCCCCCTTTTTAAATTTTTTTTTAAATGGCTGCTGTCTTTCCTACATTACTGAAGCAGCCCCTACTATACTCCTTATACACCTATGATTGTGTGGCCAAATACCCCTCCAACTCATTTTCAAAAATTTGCTGATAGTTGGAACACTATCTTCCAATATCTCAGAATCCGTACAATCCTGCAGTGCACATCACATGTACTTTGACAAAGGCAACCACAGCAGGTACGGTAATATTCTGCCCATTTCAAGTAGAGACCCCATATATTTAAAGAGAATCACTTAATATATAATGCATAACCCCCTAGAATCCTTCGATCTCCCATTAGCTGGCCAAGTGAAACAACGTGGAAACATTCAGACCAACAATCTCCTTGGTTACCTCTTCGTCCCGTACCTTACTTAAAATGTTTCATGATCTGCTGCGATTCCAGTCAAACCAAACCAATTTTACCTGGGCTTAATTCACGGAATATCTTATCGGGAGGAAAATGTTATGGATTGCACCTCGGTTTAATTTTTGTGTAAACAAAAGTAAAATAATTATTGGCATTCAGAAGCTGTCGCATTAATATCTAAAAATGAAGAAAATTCAATTTCTGGATGGGGAGTGGGTTGGGTGAAGGGTTAATTCTGCGACCCACACAACATTTTCAGTCTGCCATTAAAATATTTGAATTCGTTAAACATAAATATCAGGTTTTTTCTGTCTTTTCTTTTCATTTTCCAGTTTTCTCTCTCCAAGTTGTGAAATATTTGGGCCCGACTTCCTGTTCAGTGCCTTGTCTCATGTCAGCAGCTGATTTACTTTGGGGATGGAAATGGGCACCATCGAATCATGCTGCAAACGAGGCCATTCGCCTCATCCAGTAGGTGCTGGCTCCCTGAACGAGCCCTCCAGTTAGCCCCGATCCACCACTCTCTCCTTATAACCCTGCAAATGTCTCATAGAATCCTGACAGTGCAGAAGGAGGCCATTCGGCCCATCGAGTCTGCACCGACCACAATCCCACCCAGGCCCAATCCCCATAACCCATGCATTTACCCTAGCTAGTCCCCCTGACACTAAGGGGTAATTTAGCATGGCCAATCCACCTAACTCGCACATCTTTGGATTGTGGGAGGAAACCATAGCACCTGGCGGAAACCCACGCAGATACGGGGAGAATGTGCAAACTCCGTACAGACAGTGACCTGAGGCCGGAATTGAACCCGGGTCCCTGGTGCTGTGAGGCAGCAGTGCTGACCACTGTGCCACCGTGCCGCCCATAAATGTCCATTCTGTGACCGGGAACAAAACCCGGGCCGCGGCGGTGAAAGCGCCGAATCCTAACCGCTAAACCACCAACTCAGATACTGAAAGAGGTCCACTCCCCCAAATGCCCTGCCGATCCCCGTAACCCCTACTCCCCCTAACCTATACATCTTGGGATACTAATGGTCAATTTGGCATGACCAATCCACCCAACCTGCACATCTTTGGAGTGTGGGAGGAAACCGGAGCACCCGGAAGAAACCCACGCAGACACGGGGAGAATGTGCAGACTCCACACAGACAGCGACCCGAGCCGGGAATCGAATCCGGGTCCCTGGCGCTGTGGGGCAGCAGTGCTAACCACTGTGCCACCGTGTCCTTTTCAAGTATTTAAGGTTGATAGTTGCAAGTGAGTGCTTTCATTGCCCTTTGAGTGTTGCATTCCAGGTTACACTAACTCATAAAGCCAAGGCTCATCCTGGTCACACTCAATATTGACGGAATATTCCAGCACACCCCCCCCCCAATTGGCCTTGCACTGTTTTACACAGTTGGAGCTGAGGTCAAGATTTTGGTTACAAAGGGCCTTGATCTCTGCACCTCACGGTTCGACCTTGACAGTCACAGAGTCGAGGCCAGCGAACACAGGGTAGTGCCCAAATGTAAAGAAGCAACAGGAAATCTCGATCTGCACAACAACATGCTAGGACTTCAGAATCCAATCTGCTTCAAGTGCATTTGGGTGAGTGAAGTATTTGAACGACAAGCATCAAGGGTGTGGAAAGTAATGGGGAGGATTGCAGGGTTAGTGTAGGCATTGAGAGGCTAATGTATAATGCAAAACTAGCCTTCGTAGTAATAAAAATACACAGTTCATTCAGTAACAAACTAAGTAACATCTCCACTCAGGTTGCTCCGTATGTAATAGCAGTGTCCGGTATAATTTGTAATGAGGTAATGCCGCACAAAAATACCATTCACTTTTTCTTGGAAGCCAAAAGGTGCAGGACAATGGTAATGTTGAAAGGAAGAGGCCAGGAGACAAGGCAGACAAACAGGCTAAGGAAAGACTGGGGACAAGTAAGGATTGCCATTGTTATGAGGCCCTGGGAGAGATTGACTCAGTGGCTGGAACTCTACCACCTCACCCGCCCAGAATTGGAGCGGGCGAGGGTCCGACAATGGAAATCTCGGTTGACCTCAGGCGGGAATTTCAGGTCTCGCTCGAGCAAGGCAGTAAAATCCCACCCAGAGTGCACTAAAACCTGATTTCACCATCATGAGGATGTGCAGCAGGAGCGAGGGATGTTGGGTAACATTGTACTTGAGCTTAGGTGAAAACTCAGAGACAAAGGCCAAAATTCTCTGTCATCGCCCGCGGCTGGGGTTCTCCAGTCCCGCTGCAGCGAATGGGGTTTTGGCTGAGCACCAAATTCCCCATTCTTACTGGTAGCGGTGGCGGGGTGAACGAAATCAGAGAATCCTGACCAAAGTGTCCAGAGTATTGATTAAATAAAGTGGAAAAAGTTACAACAGAGAAATGTTATAGGTTCCAGGCGAGATCGCTACCTAAGTCATGACTTGGAGTTATGTTGCCCCTTTTTATTGGGATCTCCCACCTAAATTCCTAAGGAATTGAACCTTTACAAATGGCCATACATTTCATCCCTACTTTCACGATGACACAACCGTCCAATACATGCAAGTTTCCTTCAGTTGTTCAGTTCGGGTCCTGCTTATTCTCCAATTCTCCATGTTTCTGGTGTGTGATTAATCTAAATTGTCTGATAATTTTGGAGATTTGGCGCCAATATCACACTGTTGATGTTCCTGACACATTTCAGCTGTGCCTTTCCGAAATTCATGGAAGCATGTTGGTTTTGTCCAATATCACCTGTGCCGTAACGCAAAAAAAAATTGGATCTTCTTCAAGTCGCAGGCTTATTGGCCTCACCAGGCCAACACTGGATGTAGTTAATAGAACCATGGTGGCGAGTTACAACAGTGCTGATCTGCTAACCTTGAGGATAGAAGGCAATCTTGCACGTAAATCACTTGGCCTGACGCACAACAGCGAGTTAGAGGAAGCTGACTTTCAGCAGCTTGTGAAACCTTAACCATGCAACTGCGAAGAGGATATTAAAATCTCGCCAATTTGTCGAACACTTTGTCCCATTTTCTTCACTCATCTTTGTAAGTCAAGCTACGATTTGATGTCGCCCACCATTGATGCTAAAGGCCAAACATTCACTCCCATCAGGAAAGGAACAGTGTGATTTACTGCTTGTGGGGGAAATGGGTGGAATTCACCCACATTTTGGATTTCCTGGTTTAAATTAGGCAGCAATTCCACCACCTGCAGTGGTCTGATTTGTAGAAAATGGCAATTATTAAATAGTGCCGCAGTTTGTCAAAGAGATGTGGGTGCTTTGCTCTCGAGGCTGTGAGTTTGGACAGGAATGAGTTTGTGAATTCTTTCAATCAGCCCTGAGTCCATTCAGTGCAAACCCCGTCAGAATTCAGAATGAAGTGTCATCACGCGCACACAACTGAAAAACAAAATACTTCCCAAGACACAGCAATTATTTGCATTCTTGCTCAGTAGCAATTTGCATCAGAATGAATACTCTTAAAAACACTTAATCAAACGCTAAATGTTTCCACATGCAGTGTTGGTCTCGACGCTCCAATAATTACACTCACAGATTACAAACTTCAAGTTTAGGCACATCTGCCTTGTCTTTCCAGTTCGCATAAAATTAGGATCTCTTCTTGGAAGCTATGGATGTTCTCACGCAATGATTTTCAACACGGATATCCAGGAACATTCTGGTGTAAGTAACTAACATGACAGGTATTTTTCATGCCACATGTTTTTACATAGAACTTAGCAACCACCAGGCTGCCGTCACGGGTGAATGCAAAGCATTGGATTCTTCAGTGTTACAGAGGTAAGAAACTTTATAACCCGACACTTTTTTTCTTCATCAAAGTATTCTGTCCATTTTGGGGTTTGTGAATGAGAAATTGTTGAACATGTTTTGGTCCATGCTGTTGATGAGGGTTCTGTCTGCACAGGAGAGCCTGGGTTTCTCATTCAAGAATTCCTTGTCAAAGTTGCTGCAGTCACTTGCTGATTTCTGTTAAATAAAAGCATTGAAAGCATTTGAGAATTAGGCAGCTCTCTCAGCAATAGCTGATTACATGAGGGACTTTAGTTAGAAATATAGGAATATACGGGACTTTAAAATAGACCATTGCCAGCCATTTATACCATGCATCCATATCATGTATCTGCTCCGTCTCTCATATCCCTTAACAGCTCCTTATGCAAGTGACTATCCAGCTCCCTCCTGAATTAATAGCAGTATTCATCTTCATTGCTTTCTGGGCTATCTACTTTATATATTTATGCTCTGGGTATACATGTCCACCGATAACTGAAAGTGACAATGCAGGTGGATAAGGTAGTCAAGAAGGCATATGGCATGCTTGTCTTCATCAGTCAGCGCATTGAATATAAAAATTGGCAGGTCATGCTGCAGCTGTACAGAACCTTAGTTAGGCCTCATTTGGAATATTGTGTACAGTTCTGGTCGCCACATTACCAGAAGGATGTGGGTGCTTTGGACAGGGTACAGAAGAGGTTCACTAGGATGTTGCCTGGTCTGGAAGGTATTAGCTAAGAGGAGAGGTTGGATAAACTCGGTTTGTTCTCACTGGAACGACGGAGGTTGAGGGGTGACCTGATAGAGGTTTACAAGATTGAGTGGCATGGACAGAGTGGATAGTCAGATGCTCTTTCCAAGGGTAGAAAAGTCAAGTACCGGGGACATAGGTTTAAGATGCATGGGGAAAAGTTTAGAGGAGATGTACAAGGCAAGGTTTTTATACAGAGGGCGGTGAATGTGTGGAATGTGCTGCCTGGTGAGGTGGTGGGAGCAGGTACGATAGTGACATTTAAGGGGCAACTAGACAAATACATGAGTAGGATGTGAATGGAAGGATACGGACTCCATAAGTGCGTACGGTTTTAGTTTAGGCAGGCATCATGATCGGCGCAGGCTTGGAGGGCCGAAGGACCTGTTCCTGTGGCTGTACTGTTCTTTGTTCTATACTTATATATTTAACACCTCAATGTAAAATAGTGAAACTTAAACTTTTCCACTCATATTCCTTCTATTAGCTTGTGCCTTTGTTTTGGAAAAAGGGAAAACAGACCAGACAAGAGCTTGCCAGCAGTAGGTGATTGGGATTGATTATATTTCCAGCCACCTCATTGACTTCTTTGCCTTGTGCAGTGTCCATCATCACTTAGTGCCACAGAATCTGGTGGAAAGAATTTTTAAAATATAGATATATTATGAACCTACTCTACCAGATGCCAATGTATCGGGGCGGGAGGGTGGGGGATAATTAGGTACTGCTACCATGACTTGCTCCTTAACAGCCAGTATCACTGCTGGTGTTGACCCTGGAGGGGAAGGCCAGTGCCACTTTGGGGTCTAATGTCAAGATGCAACTGCAATTGAGTAAAACAGCAGAATACTCATTGTGCCGAATCACGGAACTTGACGTTTTGTACTGACCATTATATTGAAAGAAGACTACATTTATATCTTGCATTTCAATTGGATCATTCTTCAAGACTTGGAATCCAATGTACAAATAGAATACAGATATCCCACATTTCAAGCATGTTCTCATAGATGTGTTTTAGTTTTAGTGGGTTTTGTAAATTAGGGAACTTGAATGGTGCTGCCAGCCTTCACTTCCACTTTCACTTTAGCACGGTTACTGTGCATGTGTCAAGACCCATGTTCTAACTGCAAATGCTCAGTCTACTCTTATTATACTTTTCTCGCTGCCTCACTCGCCACTTCCCTCTCCCGACCCCTGCTGTCTTCTGCTCGCTGGCCCTCTCTCTGCTCCTCTTGCTGCCCCTCTCTGCCCCTCTCACAACCCCTCTCTCTCTCCCCTCTCTGCCCCTCTCTGCCCCTCTTGCTGCCCCTCTCGCTTCCCCTCTCACTGCCCCTCTCATTGCCCCTCTCTCTGTCCCTCTCGCTGCTCCGAGTAACACATTGAAATAAGGATTAGTTATCATAGAAAGTCATAGAAACCCTACAGTGCAGAAGGAGGCCATTCGGCCCATCGAGTCTGCACCGACCACAATCCCACCCAGGCCCTACCCCCCCACATACTTTACCCGCTAATCCCTCTAACCTACACATCCCAGGACTCTAAGGGGCAATTTTTTTTATTTTTTTTTAACCTGGCCAATCAACCTAACCCGCACATCTTTGGACTGTGGGAGGAAACCGGAGCACCTGGAGGAAACCCACGCAGACACGAGGAGAATGTGCAAACTCCACACAGACAGTGACCCGAGCTGGGAATCGAACCCGGGACCCTGGAGCTGTGAAGCAGCAGTGCTAACCACTGTGCTACCGTGCCGCCCTACCACTGTGCTACCGTGCCGCCCCACCACTGTGCTACCGTGCCGCCCTACCACTGTGCTACCGTGCCGCCCTACCACTGTGCTACCGTGCCGCCCTACCACTGTGCTACCGTGCCGCCCTATCATTGTTAAAAGTTTTGGGGTGGCTTTAGGTCATTTCTGGAGGTGAAACGAGTAACCTATTTTCAGGAGTGTATCAATATTGCTCAAAATTTTCTTGAGTGATGGCATAACACAAGGATGTTACTAGGACTGCCCTTGTGATCTAAACCGGGTATCACTGTTTTTACACAAGTTCTCTTCTTCTCTTCTCCAACCTTTCATTCAATTAAAGACGGAACGTGACTGTGCTCGGCCTGTGTTATATCTGACTGAGGAATGTTTAGTCAGTGATGTAACTGAGGAAATCCTCGGTACAAACATTCCTGATCAGCATAAACTCCCAGTGCAATAGTGATGTAAATAATAGCATAAAAACTGCAGCGTAACATGCTGGGCGGGATTTTCCAGCCATGCTCACCCCAAGACTGGAAAAACCCACCCAAGGTCACCGTTAATGATTTCCGTGGCGGGCGGGATGGAAAATTCCGCCCTGTGTCTTCCATTCATTCTAATCCGGGAGAAGGTTTTATTATGTTACATTATGATGTCTTACTTCTGTCTGGAGATTCCTCTGTGCATTACATTGATCTCACAGACAAAGTCGCAATAGTCGTGGAACCATGTCTGTGGGATATATGTAAAGCACAATGGAGTTTATGGCCTGAATAAGCTCAAAATTATACCTTCAATCCACTACTGTGGAATTTGGACTTCCTTCATCTGGTACATTGGTAAGTAGCTGAATGGTCACGAGCAATGAATACTCTAACAAAAATGATATTTTGAGGAAGTACATACAATAATTTTAACCACAATTATAAAAACTCTTGATGTGGAGATGCCGGCGTTGGACTGGGGTGGGCACAGTAAGTAGTCTCACAACACCAGGTTAAAGTCCAACAGGTTTATTTGGTACCACGAGCTTTCGGAGCGACGCTCACCTGATGAAGGGGCAGCGCTCCGAAAGCTTGTGATTCCAAATAACCTGCTGGACTTTAACCTGGTGTTGGTATTTTACTCTTGGTATTTTAAAGAACTTCGCGCATATTCAATTATAATTACAATTCAAAGTGAAGAAATGCATCAATGGATTCTTTAGAATGCTCTCAGTAATACGGACACTTTGATTTTTCACAGCCTTTCACGATCACTCCATGACTCGGATACATCTGCCCTGACTTGTCCCTCTGAATGTCACACAATATCTTTCAACATCCTGTTCCTCACTCTATTCCCAGTTGTATTTAACCAGCTGCTTGACTTTCAAAGGACTGCAAGGTGGGATTGGTCTGAACAAGTACTGGCGGATAAAATAAAAACAGAAAATGCTGGAAAATCTCAGCACGTCTGACAGCATCTGAGGGGAGAGAGTAGAGCCAACTCTTCCAATCTGGATGACTCTTTGTCAGAGCCAAGAGCAGAGAGAATCAGCAAGAGGTTTATTGGTGTGGAATTGAACAAAGGGAATGTAAATGAGGATACAGAAGGCTGAGAAGGTCCATTAAGTGATCTGAATGCGAGAATAGCAGAACAGAGGAACAGATTGTTAAAGGACTGCCTGAGGAATGTGGCACTGAAGGGGGTGCGGTGGAAAGAAGGAGAGTTGGAATGGAGAATGGAAAGATGGAATGAGAAAGAAGGATGGTAAAATGGATGAATGAGATGAAATGAAATAGAATAAAATAAATGGAAATGGGGTGAAGGTGGAGGGGAGAGTTCATGCTCTGAAGTTGTTGAACTCGATGTTCAGTCTGGAAGGTTGTAAAGTGCCCAATCGGAAGATGAGGTACTGTTCCTCCAGTTTGCGTTGGGATTCACTGGAACATTGCAACAGGCCAAGGACAGAAAGGTGGACAGGAGAGCAGGGTGGTGTGTTGAAGTGGCAAAAACAGGTTCTGTTTGCGGATGGACTGAAAGTGTTCAGCAAAGCGGTCACTCAGTCTGCATTTGGTCTGTCCGATACAGAATGGACCGCATTGGGAACAAGTTGAACTCAAAGGGTCTTCTCTTGCTCCGATGTTTCTATGTTTTTATGTTTGTGATCCCAGCATTAACTGGCCTTTGGAATGCTCACTGCCTCTGATTCCCCATCACAACTCTTGGTGGGTTGGGTTTGGTTGGGTCTCTTGAATGGTATAGGCACTCTTTTTGATGCCTGCCCAAATATCTCATCTCCCTGCCCCTCCTTTGTGAGCTAGGCACCAGCACAGCTGTTGCCATTCCACCTTTAAACCATCGACCAAACAGCAGAGAAAAGCAGGAGCTGCTGTTTCCCAGGTTGCAGCCATTTTCTGATGCTCTCTCTCCTTAGTAAGCTCATTCGGCAATGCCCGTGGCTTTCTGAATAAACCGATGACTGAAACAAAGGGCTGCTGTAAAACCGTACATGCAGTCAAGAAATACTCACACTTCTGAATCACGTTTTGTAATACGAGGCTTCAGGGGAGGCGCAGTGGTATTATCGCTGGACTATTAATCCAGAAACTCAGCTAATATTCCAGAGACCCGGGTTCGAATCCCGCCATGGCAGATGGTGGAATTTGAATTCCTTAAAAAAATTCTGGAATTAAGAATCTACTAATGACCTCATTGTCGATTGTAGGAAAAACCCATCTGGTTTATTAATGTCCTTTCGGGAAGGAAACCTGTTGTCCTTACCTGGTCTGGCCTACATGTGGCTCCAGAGCCACAGCAATGTGGTTAACTCTCAACTTCCCTGTGAACAAGGGCAACCAGGGATGGGCAATAAATGCTGGCCAGCCAGCGATGCCCATGTCCCCGAATGAATAGAAAAAACTAATGCGTGCAAGAGGAAAAAAACTCAATAAGAAATCTTAATCTGATATAAAACTGGGTGGATAGGAAAGATAAAAACACGCAAATCAAACTAATCAATCTTACCACTGTGGGTTTGAAAGGTGGTTCCACTTCCCGGTTTTCCAGAGCCTGCCAGTCAATATCTCGGAAAAAGGCATGTTGCCGAATGCTTCCTTTGACACCAAGTCTCCTCTCAGGCTCCCGAACAAAGAGCTGAAACAGGCCCAAAGACTCACTTAATTGATCTCCAAAAGACCCAGGCCAGAATTCTCCAACCACGCCCACACCGGAATTCTCCAACCTCACCCACGGCTGGGATTCTCCGACCTCACCCGCGGCTGGGATTCTCCGACCTCGCTCGCGGCTGGGATTCTCTGACCCCACTCCCCATTCCTCGGCTGGGATCCTCCGACCTCACCCGCGGCTGGGATTCTCTGATCTCGTCTGTGGCTGGGATTCTCCAACCTCGTCCGTGGCTGGGATTCTCCAGTCCCGCTGCAGTGAATAAAGTTTTGGCTGAGTGCCAAATGATCCGTTCTCACTAGCACTGGTGGCGGGGTGCGTGACATCGGAGAATCCTGGTCCTGCTTTTCAGCTACAACACCCATTCAAATAAAAGCAAATTACCACGGATGCTGGAAATCTGAAACAAAAACAAAAATGCTGGAAAATCTCAGCAGGCCTGACAACTTCTGCGGAGAGAGACGGAGACAGAGTTACCATTTTGAGTCTGGATGACTCTTCCTACAGAATGTAGAAGCATCATTTGGACTCAAAATGTTAACTCCTGTTTCTCTTCACAGACCTGCTGAAATTATCCAGCATTTTCTGTTTTTATAACATACATTAGTTTGGCCAAGTTTGAATTTTCTCAAAAGCCATAACTCACAGATAATAACATTAAACTCAGCAATATTAAACCTTCAGAGCCAGTGGCTTGATTTGTTCTTTTTAAAAAAATTACTAGCTGACACTTTTTAAAAAATCACTTCACCATACAAATGTTTATTTTATTTTTCACACTACCAGAAGGATGTGGAGGCTTTGGAGAGGGTACAGAAAAGATTTACCAGGATGTTGCCCGGTATGGAGGGCATTAGCTATGAGGAGAGTTTGGAGAAACTTGGTTTGTTCTCACTGGAACGAAGGAGGTTGAGGGGCGACCTGATAGAAGTCTACAAGATTATGAGGGGCATGGACACAGTGGATAGTCAGAAGATTTTTCCCAGGGTGGAAGAGTCAATTACTAGGGGGCACAGGTTTAAGGTGCGAGGGGCAAGGTTTAAAGGAGAAGTACGAGGCAAGTTTTTTACACAGAGGGTGGTGGGTGCCTGGAACTCGCTGCCGGGGGAGGTAGTGGAAGCAGATACGGTAGTGACTTTTAAGGGGCGTCTGGACAAATACATGAATAGGATGGGAATAGAGCGATATGATCCCCAGAAGGGTAGGGGGTTTTAGTTCAGTCGGGTAGCATGGTCGGTGCAGGCTTGGAGGCCGAAGGGCCTGTTCCTGTGCTGTAATTTTCCTTGTTCTTTGTTCTTATTGTTCACCACACACACACACACACACATACACACACACACACACAGACACACACTCCTCCAGAACTCCTAAG
This sequence comes from Mustelus asterias, assembly GCF_964213995.1. NCBI lineage: Eukaryota > Metazoa > Chordata > Chondrichthyes > Carcharhiniformes > Triakidae > Mustelus > Mustelus asterias. Next base: position 78,331,556 of record NC_135819.1, on the reverse strand, counting down.
ACTAATGTCCATCAGCTGCAGGGCTTCCCACCCTTCAGTATTCTATCCAGGTGGCCATACTTCATGTAGGGACCAAGACAGTAAGAGGGCAGGAAGCTATTCGACTATGTGAGGCATTGCAGCCGAACACAATCATCATCCAGTATGAACACCTTCCAGCAGCACAGGCTGATCCCAGGCAGGAGCCTTGGCTGATTATTCCCTACCGCACCCCATGGATGTCAGAACTAATTTACGCCAACATAACTGCCATGGCTGGGAACAACTAACTCAGCACAAACTGGACCCTGGAACGTCCTGGTCTATAGAATCAAAAATCCAGATGTTCACCAACTGAATGGAGCAGGGCAAAGCTTTATTGCAGTTCTTGTGAAAATCCTCTAGTCGCCACACTCCGGTGCCTGTTTGGGTACACTGAGGGAAAATTTAGCATGGCCAATGCACCCTAACCAGAAAGTCTTTCGGAATGTGGGAGGAAACCGGAGCACCTGGAGGAAACCCACGCAGACACAGGGAGAACGTGCAAACTCCACACAGACAGTGACCCAATCGAGGAATTGAATCCAGATCCCTGACGCTATGAAGCAGCAGTGCTAACCACTGTGCCACCGTCAGGGATTCTCTTTTAATTAGTTTAATTATCTTTTAACTGGTTCATGAAAGGGCTCGGGAGTAGGCATAGATCCTGATTTCACTCCATAACCTGCACATATCCAGCGTTCTTCATGTGGCAGAGGGGCTCGGAGCACCTCACCCTGACTTCCTGGCTTTCTCACAGACAGAAACTCAGATTGAAGACCAAGGTTCAATGGGTGGCACATTTTACCCCGAATCACAAGCTTCTGGGTTCAAGCTCCCACCCCATGGCCTGAGCACAGGGAAAAATAACTGTGGCAGTCACTCTCGTGTTAGACTGAGGAAGCAGTTTGGATGAGATGTAAAAACGAGGTCCATCTGCCGATTTGGGTGGATGTAAAAGATCCCATGGCACTATTTCAAAAGAAGCGCAGGGAAGCTAAGACCAGTGTGGTGACCAATACTAATCCTTTGATCAATATCTCAAAAGCAGATTATTGGTATTTATCATACGGTTGATTGCGTTGACTTGCTGAGCACAAATTATCAGCTGATTTTCCGACACTACAACAGTGACTACACTTCCAAGTGCTAAAAATACTTCATTGGCTGTAGACATCCGGGTGCTGTATAAATGCAAATCTTTCCTTTTTCTTCTATTTGAGATGTTGGCTGGAATTTTACCGTCCGGCTGCCACGGGAATTGGAGCGAGCAAGGGGTGAACCATGGGAAGATCCGTTGACCTCAGGAGGGATCTGACAGTTTTGGGATGAGCGAGGTCGCCCATTATCTCAATGTCCTACTGCAGAAATCCAGGAGGATAGAACTGAAGCCAATCTTCACACACGTGCATCAGAATTTATTTGCAGAGGTACACATTGTAGGCATACATCTCCTTATCCAACAACCATAGTTTCAGTCATGATGTGGAGATGCCGGCGTTGGACTGGAGTGGGCACGGTAAGAAGTCTCACAACACCAGGTTAAAGTCCAACAAGTTTATTTGGTAGCACGAGCTTTCGGAGCTCAAATGAAGGAGCAGCGCTCTGAAAGCTCGTGATTCCAAAATAAACCTGCGATAGTTTCAGCCGATTCCTATTTATATTCTTCTGAATAAATCAATCCATGATTAAGGGGACAAATTAATAAATTAGAAGGCGAGCAAAAAGAGGGGAATATCCCCCTTAAAGGGGTGGTGTAACTAAAAGGAAACTGACAAAACTTTGAACTGTTCCTATTTAAAGGAACACAAGTGAATCCTCAGTTATTGCCTGCCATCTGCATATAATTAAAGACCATTAACTATCATCTCTGCATGCACACAGACTGTCTGGCCACTGGTCTCCCTGCTACACACAGTTAAATATATTAAATATCAAATTGCATTTTTCAGAATGGTTGGTCTGAATTTAGAAAACCTTAATTATAGAACGCTGCATCTTGGGTTGTGCAGACAGATCCATCTTGAACAATCAGCTGGGGCATAGCGGAGTGAATAATGAATAATGTATGCATTCATCTTTAAGGAGGAGGCTCAGTGCTGTATTGGCGTTGGGATTTATTTGGGGAATAGGGGAGACCGAGCACTCACACCATTAAAATAAAAACAAAACAACGCGCGCTGAAGGAAACTCTTACTCTGACTAGAATGTCTTTCGCTTCCTTGCTCAGCCAGCGAGGATAGACCGGGTCATCTGTGCGGATAGACTGAAACAGCTGATCCTCATCGCTGCCATGGAATGGAGACTGGCCAATCAGCATCTCATAGAGAAGGACTCCAAACGACCACCAGTCTACTGACATACTGTACCTTTGTCCCAGCAGGATCTGTACAGTGGAAGAGATTTAGAATGGTACAGTCAGAACAAACAGCACACACCATGTTTTATATCATCCGTTTAAGATCTTGACTGTCTTCAGAAAGCCAAAGATAGAATAGAATAATATCACACTCCGGCGCCTGTTTGGGTACACTGAGAGAGAATTTAGTATGGCCAATGCACCTAACCAGCACGTCTTTCGGACTGTGGGAGGAAACTGGAGCACCCGGAGGAAAGCCACGTAGACATGGGGAGAATGTGCAAACTCCACACAGACAGTGATCCAAGCCGGGAATCGAACCTGGGTCCTTGGTGCTGTGAAGCAGCAGTGCTAACCACTGTGCCACCATGCCACCAGGGACCCAGGTTCAATTCCGGCCTCGGGTCACAGTCTGTGTGGAGTCTGCACATTCTCCCCGTGTCTGTGTGGGTTTCCTCCGGGTGCTCCAGTTTCCTCCCACAGTCCAAAGATGTGCGGGTTAGATTGATTGGCCATGCTAAATTGTAAAGGGGATTGACAGGGTAAATGTGTGGGGTTATGGGAATAGGGCCTGGGTGAGATTGTGGTCGGTACAGACTCAATGGGCTGAATGGCCTCCTTCAGTACTGTAGAGATTCAATGAGTATTCCTACAGTGAAGAAGGAGGCTATTTGGCCCACCGAGCCTGCAATGACATCAATCTGACCCAGGCCCCATTCCCATGACCCCACATATTCACCCAAGCTCCATCCTCTGGACAGATCTGCAAGAAAACCTTACAAAGTTGATGGACTACTGCAGTAGTCTGCAGAAGTTTGGAATAGTACAACAGGGGAGACAGCCATTTGGCCCATCAAGTCTCTGCCAGCTCTTTCAAAGATCAATCCAGTTAGTCTGACCCTTTTCCCATAACTTGGCAACATTCTCTCCTCCAAATATGTATCCAATTCCTTTGATAGGCAATAATTGAATACGTATCCACCACCCTATCAGGCAGCACATTGCAATTGCTGCACTCATGTTGCTTCTGCTCTTTTTGTCAATTGCTTTGATACTGTGACTTATGGGAATAGGCATTGGAAATGGTTTCCCTTTATCCACTCAATCTCCCCGTTTGGTCGTCTGAATTTAATATCAACCATCGCGCATTAATAACTACACCATAAGTCAATATCTTGTAATGCAAGATTTGTCATCAATCAAATTTCTAGCCCTCTGTCAACCAATGGATGGAATTCTCTGACCTCAACCCAGCTGGGATTCTCCGGCCCGGCTGCTGTGAATGGAGATGTGGCCAAGGGCTAACATTCTCTGTTCTCGCCGGCAGTGGCAGCAGGGCGTGTGAGACCAGGGAATTCTGGCCTGAATCCTTCAATAATTAAAAGCATGTTTGGTGGATGTGGCAGTTTGGTAAAGGGTTCTAACTGAAACCTGTCACTCTCATTCCCTTTTCTAGATGCTGCCTGGCCGACTGTGTATCCATAACTTATTTTTTAATTCATTCGTGGGACATGGGCATCGCTGGCTGGCCAATATTTATTGCCCATCCCTAGTTGCTCAAGGCCAGTTGAGAGTCAACCGCATTGCTGTGGCTCTGGAGTCACATGTAGGCCAGACCAGGTAAGGATGGCAGATTTCCTTCCCTGAAGAGCATTAGTGAACCAGATGGGTTTTTCTGACAATTGACAATGGTTTCATGGTCATCAGTAGATTCTTAATTCCAGATTGTTTTTATTGAATTCAAATTCTACCATCTGCCGTGGCGGGATTCGAACCCGGGTCCCCAGAACATTAGCTGAGTTTCTGAATTAATTGTCTCATGATAATACCATGAGGTCATTGCCTCCCTGTAATTTATTGATTCATTTACTTACTGGGTGGCAATCCTGTCCACAAATAGATTTGTTGATTTGTTTGACAAAACTATAATAAGCTTTGTAAAAATACAAAGGGCGGGATTTTACTTCCACGCTCGCCCCAAGACCAGAAAATTCTGCCCAAGGTCAATAGACCTCTGCATGGTCCGATTCCCGTGGTGGGCGGGACAGGAAAATTCTGCCCAAGATGTTTTTAAAACTCAATTTCAAATTTTTAAACTTTTACTTGTGCACATGATTGGAGAAAAGCAAGAGTAGAATATTAAAGCATAATTCATTTTTGGAATGTTGTTAGCGCTGAGTTAATGTTTTCGACATCACTCAGGAGCAACTGGGTGATGTTCTCAAATGAGTTGGAAAATTGGATAGAATGATGTGTCGCAACGGACAGTAAATAGAGGTCAGATAAAAGCACAATACCGCGGATGCTGGAATCTGAAAAATTCTGGAAAATGCTGGAAAACTTCAGCAGGTCTGACAGCATCTGTAGAGAGAGAATAGAGCCAACTTTTCGAGTCTGGATGACCCTTCGTCAGAGCTGCTGTGACTCAAAACCTTGGCTCTATTCTCTCTCCACAGATGCTGACAGACCTGCTGAGATTTTCCAGCATTTTCTGTTTTTGAACTAAAGATCAGAGTTTGGGGTGGAGACCAAAAACAATGGTTTCAGCCTTCCCAAAATTAAATTTGAAATCATATTCCACCTCAAATTTGAAGCCACTAAGGACTTTATAAACAGTCTGTTATTTACGACCGGTTGCAGTCACAATGTTAGCAGATACACTAACCTCTGGAGCTATATAATCAGGTGTTCCGCAGAATGTGCTGGTCCTTGCATCATTGTGAATATTCTCCTTGCACATTCCAAAATCTGCAATTTTGATGTGGCCATCTTGGTCTAACAGTACATTGTCCAACTTTAGGTCTCTAAAGAAAACATCAGCAAGGTGAGAGGTCAGTTGATGAATTATCAACATCTGTGCCCATAAACTACATAAACACAAGTCAATATCATAGAATCCCTACAGCGCAGAAGGAGGCCATTTGGCCCATTGAGCCTGCACCGATAACAATCCCACCCAGGCCCTATCCCCATAACCGCATGTATTTACCCTGCTAATTCCCCTGACGCTAAGGAGCAATTTAGCATGGCTAATCAACCGAACCTGCACATTTTTGGAGTGTGCGAGGAAACTCACGAAGAAACGGGGAGAAGGTGCAAACTCCACACAGACAGTGACTCAAAGCTGGAATTGAACGTGGGTCCCTGGCCGCAGTGCTAACCATTGCGTCACCATGCCACTCTTGTACACATGGGAAATGTTTCTGTATGTACGCATCCATAGAGGTACATAGATATAGATCAAATGCAGGTTCTTTCTCCCTATAGATATTATACATGTATACATGTTTATATATTCAGATATGTAGATGAATACACACACATACAAGTACATACACTTTCTCACATAGAAACAAATACACACTGAATACAAAGTTTCAAAGCTTGTCTTTTTCCAGTCAAATCCTAACTAAAAAGAGAAACTGAAAAGCTAAACTGAGAAATAGCCTCTAAGGAAATGAAGACTGCCACTGAGATTGGAAACCAAAACTTTCTGGTGACACTGGAACTGAGTGAAGGGATGTGATTGCAATGGAGAGGGCGCAGAGGAGATTCACCAGGATGTTGCCTGGGTTGGAGCGTTTCGGCTATGAAGAGAGGCTGGTTAGACTGGGGTTATTTTATAGCCATGATTTGGAGATGCCGGCACTGGATTGGGGTGGGCACAGTGACAAGTCTCACAACACCAGGTGAAAGTCCAACAAGTTTAGTTGGAATCTCGAGCTTTCGGAGCACTGCTCTTTCATCAGGTAAGTGGAGGTGGATTCACAAATACGGCATATATAGGCAAAGACACAATTGGAAGATAATTACAGATTGGAATGTGAAGAATGGTTGGAATGTGAATCTTCACAGGTAATCAAGTCTTTACAGGTACAAACAGTGTGAGTGGAGAGAGGGATAATCACAGGTTAAAGAGGTGTGAATTGTCTCAAGCCAGGACAATTAGTAGGATTTTGCAAACCCAGGAAAACTAAATGAATTATGAACATCTGTTGTTTTATAGAACAGAGAAGGCTTTGATTTGATTTGATTTATTATTGTCACGTGTAATTAATATACAGCGAAAAGTATTGTTTCTTGCACGCTATACAGACAAAGCATACAGTTCATAGAGAAGGAAAGGAGAGAGTGCAGAATGTAGTGTTACAGTCATAGATAGGGTGCAGAAAAAGATCAATTTACTGTGAGGTAGGACCTGATTGAAGTGCTCAAAATTATGGGGGCGTAGATAGGATAGAGCGTAAGAAAGGTTTCCCCTGAGTAGAGGGGTCAATAACCAGGGGGCATAGATTTAAGGTAAAGAGCAGGAGATTTAGAGGGGATTTGAGAAAAAGACTTCACCCAGAAGGGTGGTGGGAGTCTGGAATTCGCTGCCTGAAAGAGTGCTAGAGGCGGCAACCCTCACAACATTCAAGAAGCTTTTAGATGAGCATTTGAAACACCGTAGCTTACAAGACCATGGACAAAGTGCTGGAAAATGGGATTAGAATGGGGAGGTGCTTGATGGTTGCCGAAGACATGATGGGCCGAAGGGCCCCTTTCTGTGCTGTCTGACTCTGTAACTAAGACTCTGTGATATAAAAGGACATCAGAGAGCTGCTATCGCTGGGCATCAAACCAGTTCCTAGAAGAAGAGGAACTGAAATTCTTTGTGAGGAAGATAGTTTGAAGGACTTGGTAACTGAGATTGATGAGCTATATGCAGAGTAAACTGCTGAGCCAATTCATAAGATCTGTCTTTGTTGTATCTGTCACTTGGTGTATAATTTATAGTTTATAATCAATCACAAGTTGCTTGTTAATTCATGTTTAATTTATGTTGATTCTGGGTTTTAGGTTAAAGGTGGTTATTCAATATAACGTCCCAAATCTTTGGATCGCCGGAGACTGGATGTACAACTGGAGATCTGGGTGGGATTTCTCCACCCCACTGCGCTGGCTGAGTAGCGAAGCGGGATGGGAAATAACAGCAAGAAGTCAAGAATTAGCTTCGCACCAGGTTTCTCATCTCTCCCAATCTTGCTGGCCCCGTTCTGCCGAGGAAATCAGGCTTGCATCCGGGAAGGGCATGAGGCTGATTTCAATATCAATGACATGCTTAGCATATCAGTAACGAGCCCGGGATGCAATCGTCCGGGCTCACTTACCCTTCTGCTCTCGCCGGTGGAGGTCCTCACCGGTGAGAATCACAGATGGTTCCCACCAAAGGGGACCAGATGTGACAGCCTCACCGGTGGGATCGGAGGCTATTGAAGCCCCCCAGGTCATTGGGGGCAGGGATGGGAAGAGCCCCTTGGGCAGTGCCAGCCTGGCAGTGCCAGTGTGGAACCCTGGCACTGCCAGTCTGGCATCCTGGTACTGCCAAGAGGGTGGGGCGTGAGGGGAGGGCAGGGCCAGAGGGGGCAGGGCCTGACAGTGTGGGGCTGAGGGCGTGGGTCTGACAGGGGTGGAGTCTGACAGGGGGAGAGCTCTGTAGGAGTGGAGGGAAGGGCATAACCCTGCATCGGGGTTGGGGGATTATTGGTGGGGTGGCGGCAATTGGGTGGGCATTGGCGGCGATCGGGGGGCAGTGATTGGAGGGGCGGTGGATACGTGGGGGGGGCGGTGATGGGGGGGCAATGTCCGTGAGGTATGTGTTTGGGAGGGTAATATCCATTGGGGGTGTGGCAGATCTCTTGGTAGGGAGAGTGCCAGCCTTCCTCCCATTTCTCTAAGTTTTACACTTAGTATTTTTGTGAGAAAATCCCGCCCAGACTTCAAGGCCCTGTGGAAGTCTTACTCTGAGATAGAGTCAGAGACTTTGGACAGATCTTCCATACTTACCCGAATTATTACCCAGGGAAGGTTAGGCAGATTCAAACCGAATATAGCATCAGGGTAATTCCAGAACTGACCCCCAAATACTCATGCAGACACGGCTCTGACTACCCCTCCATTCCCCAATTACCCCCAACCCCTCCCGACCACATGACTACCCACCTGAAGTTGCGAAGAGTTATATTGGACTCAAAACGTTAACTATTTCTATCTCCCCTGATGCTGCCAGGCCTGCTGAGTTTCGCAGCATCCACAGTATTTTTCTTCAATTAGTATCAATCCCCACCCGATCTGACCTGACCATGCCCCTGAACCATGCTGACAACACCCCAACCCTGAACTGATGACCCTCTGACCAGACCTGACCGTCCCGAATCTGATTACCGCCCCCCCACCCACCCCCACCCCCATCGCCCAGCCACTACAGTAAGACTCAAAACATTAGCTCAGTTCCTCTCTCCACAGATACTGCCAGACCGGCTGGGTATTTCCAGAAATTCCTGTCTTGATTACTCGACACTATTTTATCTATCCCTCCGAATGCAATGCCGATTAAACCTTGATCAGGCTGTTTTACTGCTCACTGCATGATGGGATGTACCGTGTCGCAGGTGGCAAGGTGTTAAGAGGCATCAGACCTCTCAGAAATGCAGTGCTTGGACCACACCATCTCAAAAACCAACGGACATCGAGTGCTCGAGCTTTCCAGTTTGTTCAACATGAAATAATTTTACGAAATTAGGCAGGACAGAAATTCTCCTGGCAATAAATGGTTAAAATGATTATTGGATACGGCGGAAGTGGAGTAAATAGCCAACAGATGTCAGGGGCGAATTACAAAAGAGGAAAGTAATGGGAAGCGATCCTTGAATCTTTGCACCGGGGCACAGAATCATTAATGGGCACTGTCTGATTCGCTTGGAGTTATAAAGAAGCCAGGAGTCTGAAAGGGAAGCAGAAGGTGCCGCATTATACAATAGGGTTTAAACAGATCCACCTGGTGTCAGGATTCTGATCAAAGGTCTCGATCTGAAACACCGGTCCTGCCTTTCTCTGTCTCAGACAGGCTGAGCCAGATAGGTTTTGGACCTACGAGGGAGTCAAGGGTTACGGGAGGCCGACAGGAATGTGGCGCCAAAGCCACAATCAAATCAGCCAGGAACTTATTGAATTTATTCACACAGGCAGAGATCTCGGAAAGGGAGAGAGATTGAATCTTTGCGTTTTTTACATACAAAGTACATGCTTGCTGCCCTTTTGGGTTTAACGCCACATAGATTGGGCAAATTGTTACAGCAGGCAGGCGATTTCCATTGCCAGTCTATAGAATCATAGAATCCCTACAGTGCAGAAGGAGGCCATTCAGCCCATTGAGTCTGCACCAACTCTCCAACAGAGCATCCTACCGGGTCCATCCCTCGCCCTACCCCCGTAACCTCACACATTTTCCCCACTAATCCTCCTAACTTACAGAACTTGGGACACTAAAGGGCAATTTAGCACGGACAATCCACCTAACTCGCACATCTTTGAAGTGTGGGAGGAAACCGGAGCACCCAGAGGAAACCCACTCAGACACGGGGAGAACGTGCCAACTCCACACAGTCAGTCAGTGAGGGAGCAGTGCTAACCACTGTGACATCACTGTGACGCCTTATGAAACTGGTAATTACCCCTTTCCTGCCTCAATTGTGGGATAGCACATACACTAACTTGCTACAACTGGGCATTTTCCAAGCAATACTTTGGATTGAGGGACTGTATTTGGTGGCAGGTGAGATTAAAGTTACATAATGATGCAGGAATGCGTCTTGGTAACAACTCACTTTGCGCCAACATCAAACTGGTGATACTGGGTCTCTGTTCCCTTGAGGCCGGGAGAATGAGAGGTGATCTCAGTGAAATGTGTACATCTCTGAAGGGAGTTCATGGGGTAGATGCAGAGAAACTGTGCTTACTGAATCGAGAACATGAGGTCGCAGCCTCTGAATAAGGGATAAAAACAGAAAATGCTGGATAAACTCAGCAGGTCTGGCAGCGCCTGTGGAGAGAGAAAAAGATCTTCTGGTTGCGCCCATCGCAGGAATCGTCGCAGGCGGGACGGCGAATATGACGGACAGGCCGAAGGTCCATCGATCCCGGGCAGGAGTTTCCAGTCCCGGGTCAGCGGGACTGGGTTAACATTTCAAGTCTGTGTGACTCTGAGCCTCTTCATAGCTGATGAGGGGCAGAGGATCTGTGTTTCTCTCTCCACAGAAGCTGCCAGACCTGCTGCGTTTATCCAGCATTTGCTGTTTTAATTTCAGATTTCCAGCATCTTTTATTCCAAATAAGGGATTGGCTTTTTAGAGCTGAGCTGAGTAGAAATCACTTCATTCAAAGGGGTACGAGTATTTGGAATTCTCTAACCTACAGAGCTGTGGATACTGGAGGTGTTGAGTATATCCGTAGGATTACATTGGGTGGTATAGGTTTACAGGGGATGGACAGCACACAAACCGGCCATCTGGAGTAATCAATCCATGCTCCGTTTGAGACTCCACCCATTTTTTATCATTTAAGTCGATCATTGAATTCCTTTGTATCTCTCTCCCCACATATACTCACCTAACCTCCCATTAAACGCATCCTCAAACACTCTGACCGGGATTCTCCGGCTGTTCGCACCCCTGCCAGCGAGAACGGAGAATTTGGCGCTCAGCTAAACCTCCAATCACTGCAGCGGGATTGGAGAATCCCAGCCACGGGCGAGGCTGGAGAATCCGGCCCTCGATGTTGTATTGGGTTCCACATTCTCATAATTCTTGTTATGTTCAAGACAGGTGTCGGTAGGTTGTTGGGTATAAAGGGAATTCATGGATGATTTGATTTGATTTATTATCATCACTTGAATTGGGATAAGTTTACTTTGTTACTGTCACAAGTCGGCTTACATTAACCCTGCAATGAGGCCACTGTGAAAATCCCCTAGTCGCCACACTCCGGCCCCTGTTCGGGTACACTGGAGGGAGAATTTAGCATGGCCAGTGCACCTAACCAGCACGTCTTTCGGACTGTGGGAGGAAACCGGAGCACCCAGAGGAAATCCACACAGACACAGGGAGAACGTGCAGACTCCACACAGACAGTGAATCAAACCCAGGTCCCTGACGCTGTGAGGCAGCAGTGCGAACCACTGTGCCACCGTGCCACCCGTGAAAAGTATTTTTCCTTGCTATACAGACAAAGCATACCCTTCATGGAGTATATAGGGGAGACGGAAAGGAAAGGGTGCAGGATGTGGTGTTGCAGTTACAGATTAGGTGAAGAGAAAAATCAGCTTAATATATGACAGGTCTATTTAAAAATCTGATGACATAGTTGGGGATTATAGGGATAATGTGTGAAGGTGGATCAAGGTAGACCGATTTTATTGAGTGCTAAAGCAGGTTGAAAGAGCCAAACCGCCGGCTCAGCAATTGCTCTGCTCTTTTGATGGCGAATTGGTCACACATTTCACATTGATGTCTTTACTTGTGTCACTGGATTGCAGCGAGAATACCCAACAGCATTTTCTCTCTGTATTTGCTGCAACGACAGGTAGAGATGATGGTTTGCAAGGTTAGCAAAATGACTCTCCACACGTTGTGACCTATTTGTACAGAGGAGTTAATCAGTTTCTTTGAAACAGGTTAGCACCATGGACAAAGGCAGGGGAATGTTTGCACACAAACACATCTCAGTTTAGGCCAATCTGGAGATGCTTTCATTCATAATATTCAATGTTTAACCTCCAAATAAAAACAAGAAGTTCTACAGCACCATGTAGTTTCTTATGCCTCAAATACCTGTAAATAATGCCTTTGGCGTGAAGAAACTGGAGACCGCAAATAATTTCTGCAGCATAAAACCTGTAAGGAAATATATCGCCATGAGAAACTTGAACCAGTACCTGAAAAAATATGATTAATACATGCTCTCACCTCCTCTTTAACTGATTTCCAAGTGCCATTATTCCCTGTTCTTCCCTCCTTTAATACTGAAAGTTTGTTGTGTGACAGTTTTTTGGTGAAGGCACGTACTCAGTGGGAAACGCGCCTTCAGGTACTGGTAACACTCCGTGACAATGCCCGCCACAGTTCAGTTGGTAGCTTCTGAGTCACAAGGTTGTGGATTCCACGACAGGAACCTGACCACAAAATCAAGGCTGACAGTCCAGTGCGGTACTGTGGGAGTGCTGGATTGTTGCAGGTGCATTTGTTTGGATGAAATGTTAAATCAAGGCCCTCTCAAATGTTTGTTATACCTCATCCAACATAGAATCATAGAATCCCTGCAGTGTAGAAGGAGGCCATTCAGCCCATCGAGCCTGCACCGACAACAATCCCACTCAGGCCCTAGCTCCATAACCCCACATATTTTACCCTGCTAATCCTCCTGACACGAAGGAGCAATTCAGCATGGCCAATCCAGCTAACCTGCACATCTAAAAAGAGATTAATTGGTCATTATGGGCTATATTTGTTTAAGCTTGCTCTGGACAAATTAGAATCCAAACAGTGCAGAAGAGACAATTTGACCCATCATGTCTGCACTGACTGTCCAACAGAGTATCTTACCAATGCCCTCTCCCTCGCCCTATCCATGTAACCCCACATATTTACCATGGCTAATCCATCTAACCAACACATATTGGGACACTAAGGGGCAATTTAATATGCCCTGCCAAACCATCCAACCTGCACATCTTTGGACTGTGGGAGGAAACCCACGCAGACACGGGGGGAATGTGCAAACCCCACAGACAGTCACCCAAGGCCGGAATCGAACTCGGGTCCCTGCAGCTGGGAGGCAGCGGTGCTAACCGCTGTGCCACTGTGCTGCCACATTATTGGCTGCCATATTAGTGCTACATCACAACAGTGACTACACTTGGAAAGTAAAGCTGTGAAGTGTTTTGGGACATCCTAAGGTTGTGAAAGGCACTTCTTTCTGGTTGTTTTCCAGTACCTCACCAAAACACATCTCCCCGAGAAAGTAGCTGGGGCCTCGGTTTAATGTCTCTTCTGAAAAGTGGCACCGCTGACAGCACTTTTTTCACTAGAGCAATGGACAATAAGCCTCAATTTTGTGCTCAGGTCCTGGAGCAGGGTTCAAGTCCAAATCCTTCTGACTAACTGGCCAACGTGTTAGTAACTCATCCATGGCTGAAATATGCGAGATAGAAATAAATAAACCAAGTTAAAAAATTTATCTTCAGAAGAACGCATGTGTGAGCAGGAAACCCAAACCAAATATGGAACTGCTGGACATTATACTGGTCAGGAGAGAGATCCAGACTTATATGGCGGGACTTTCCGGCCACGCTCACTCCAAGATCGGAAATTCCGTCTGAGGCCAATGGCCCTGTCCTGCCCACTACGATTCCCATGGCAGGCGGGATGGGGAATTTCCACCCACAATCATTTACCTGTTACGAATGTGTGCATTAGAAGACCATTTTTAGTTTGGAAATTGTAATTTTTAAATGTAGGTTAAATGAAAGAACCCCAGATGTGAGGGGCTGGCACAGGTCTGGAACAATCACAGTTCGAAGGGAGGCCCATATTACGTTAGTGAAGCCAAGATGGGAGGTGTTAAAAGCTGTGGGAGCCTCGTAACTATCTTTTCAGGAGACTATCCATCTGTGAGGGTTAATATGTTATTCTGTGTAATTTTCCTAGACCAGAGAAGGCTTGAAGGCCACTAGTCAATAAGGTAAGATTTTAAAGTATCCATATACTTTTCAGATCAAAGGAGAGGTTTAGAGTTAAGCATATGTAATTTACTTTTGTGGCTGGATTCGGATCATGCATAGCACCTTGTAATGGAGGTGACTTGGAGAGGCGTAGGTCCTTCTGTTTACTATATCACCGTTTTAGATAGTTAGCCTGGGAGTAGTCTATGACAAGGCAGTCCATGGCTGGAATGGCTTGAAGCAGACAGAGAGAGTGAGTCTGCCAGAAGCTGAGGACAGGAGCGTCAGAAATAAGTGAGGGATTGGGGTGGTGTTTCTGTGGAATACTGAGCAAGGATAGGAGTGGAGCCCAGGTTCAGAATAAAAGTCCAAGTTTATGAAATAAGTTCGACTGATCCATCTGGTAAAGCTGGTGGAACAGATTGGAGGGGGCGGGGGCGAATATTCCCGTTTCACCCACTGTGGGAATTGTAGCGGATGAGGGGTGGACTAAGGAAAGGCCCTTTGACCTCGGGTGGGATTTTCTGGTTTCAGGGAGAGCACGACTGGAAAATTCCTCCCCGGCAGCAGAATCCTCTGAGAGAGTTCTGGTAGTTTATGAGCCAGAGTAGGAAACTTAGAAAAATCTGTGTGAATCCCTGGGAGATGTGGCACACATTTTGATTTGGTTTCAGGAGAAGCGAACTGACACTCAAGAAATTTTGATATAAAATGGGAACTCTCGGTTGAAATAAAATGTAGAATAGGGAGAGTTATGTTTGGAATTTTGGTGCGATTGAGATACTAGGCCTTTTCTTTTGTCAGTTAAAAGTTTCCTGTTTAAAATGTGAAATCTTGTGCAGCACTCTTTTCAGCTAATAACTGGGAATTCAAAGTATCTTTTTAGAAGTTACGGGTCTCTACAGAGATTGGAATATGTGACACAGCCAGCTGGCACTGGGCTGCAGTAAAGGAAGAAAATAAAGGACTGGTTCGCATTGGAATCGAGAGCTTTGTGCCAGTGGCTGATCACAGGTCCAATCCTTCGCTGTACCACTCTATCACTCAGAGCTCAGAGGCTTAATACCCTGTGCCATCTTCCTCTCTGGCAATTATTAAATGAACTGAGTTACGGGTCAGAGCAGGAGCCCATTATTCTAATGAGGTCTCGTGAAATAAAGAACACATAGACACTGCAGCGATTTGCAGCTGCAAACTGCACTTCACAGAAAATCGAGCCTAAAGGACACATACTGATTTACTTAACTTTTCAAATTCACAAACATTCCTGTTTTGTCCCCAAAGTAGCTATAGTTTTCGATGCTTTTTTTTTGCAATTACAGAAAATAAGCGAACAAAGAATTCAAAACCCACATATTGAAATAACACATAATAGAATTTAATTTTTTTTTATTCGTGTCACAAGTAGGCTTACATTAACACTGCAATGAAGTTCCTGTGAAAATTCATAGAATCCCTACAGTGCAGCAGGAGGCCATTCAGCCCATCGCTTCTGGACCGACCACAATCCCACCCAGGCCCTATACCCGTAACCCCTCATATTTACCCTGATAATCCCCTGACACTAGGGTTAATTTAGCATGCCCAATCAACCTAACCAGCATGTCTTTCGGACTGTGGGAGGAAACCAGAGCACCCGGAGGAAACCCACGCAGACACGGGGAGAACATGCAAACTCCACACAGACAGTGACCCGAGGCTGGAATTGAACCCAGGTCCCTGGTGCTGTGAGGCAGCAGTGCTAACCACTGTGCCATGTACCACCCAAGTCTCTAGTCATCGCATTCATGCACTGTTCAAGTACATGGAGGGAGAATTTAGCATGGCCAATGCAGCTAACCAGCACGTTTTCTAGACTGTGGGAGGAAACCGGAGCACCCGGAGGAAACCCACGCAGACACGGGGAGAATGTGTGGACTCCGCACAGACAGTGACCCAAGCTGGGAATCGAACCCGGGCATCTGGCACTATGAGGCAGCATAGAGTCATAGAGGTTCACAGCATGGAAACGGACCCTTCGGCCCAACTTGTCCATGCCGCCCTTTTTTTTTAAAACCCGAAGCTAATCCCAATTGCCCACATTTGGCCCATATCCCTCTATACCCATCGTACCCATGTAACTATCTAAATGCTTTTTCAAAGATAAAATTGTACCCGCCTCTACTACTACCTCTGGCAGCTTGTTCCAGACACTCAGCACTCTCTGTGTGAAGGAATTGCCCCTCTGGATCCTTTTGTATCTCTCCCCTAACCACTGTGCCAGCGTGCCACCCCATTCGTACAAACATATTACTCTGAATACTGTACAGTGCCATTTCAACCCAGATTGAGTTAACAATGAGCACAGGACTCTCAGAGATCTGAAATGCTGCAGATGGACATTGCTTCCTGATTCCCTACCAAAAGGTTCCCAACTTTAAAAAGTCTTGGTGCTAGATAGGGAGATCAGTCGGGATGCGAGGAGGGAGGAGAAGGGGAGGGAGAGGGGGGGGGGAGGGGAAAGGGAGGGGGAGTGGGAGGGGAAAGGGAGGGGGAGGGGAGGGGGAGGGGGAGGAGGAAGGGGAGGGGGAGTGGGTGTGGTCGGGGGGAGGGGGAGTGGGGAAAGGGAGGGTGAGGGGAGGGGGAGGGGGAGTGGGAGGGGGAGGGGGAGGGGAGGGAGAGGGGGAGGGGAGGGGGGAGTGGGTGTGGTCAGGGGGAGGGGGAGTGGGGAAAGGGAGGGTGAGGGGAGGGGGAGGGGGAGTGGGAGGGGGAGGGGGAGGGGGAGTGGGAGGGGGAGGGGGAGTGGGTGTGGTTGGGGGGGAGGGGGAGTGCGAGGGGGAGGCGGAGGGGGAGGGAGAGGGAGAGGGGAGGGAGAGGGGGAGGGGAGGGGGGAGTGGGTGTGGTTGCAGGGGAGGTAGGGGATGTGTTGACTATGGGGAAAGAGGGAGAAACATTGAAATGGGCTTTGGCACTGATCCAGAAACAAGCCGTGTTCCTGTGCAACTCCATAGAATGACGCAACTCAGGAAGCGGCCATTCGGCCCACTGTGCCTGTGCTGGCTCTTTAGTAGAAATACCCATTTTTCCCTTCAGCATGATATGGACCCTGCCTCTTTTCAGAACTTTTCAACGGGCATTTTAACTCCAGGCAGCAGGGAAAAGTCAGAACAAAAATAAGAAAAGTGATTTGATGTTCTTTTTGATGTTGTGCTCATTCAGACAGGAGGTAATTCTGAGGTGTAGAAGGATGTCTATTTCTGGAACCCAATGCAATCCCACAAGGGTTGGGGATAGTCAGGTTAGTCAAGATGCACAGCTCCCTCTATCCTGTCCGAGCAAAGCTCCTCAAACCTGAGCCCCACGCATCTCTGTCGAGATCAGCGTAACATTATTCCAGCTATCGTGACCTCTCTGAACACATGATGGGTGGGATTTTCCAGCCACGCTCGCCCCAAAACCGGAAAATCCCACCCGAGGTCAGTGGACCTTTCCATGGCCCGCCCATCACCCGCTACGATTTCCGTAGCGGGCGGGACGGGAAAATTCACCCCATCGTGTGTGTCAGTCCTGGATTTATTGAATGGTAGAACTGGCTCGAGGCGAACCCTTCCCATTCCTACGCTCCTTGCTACACAGGGTCGTCAGACACCAAAAGAACCAAGGCCTCACCTAACACCCTGGGCTGGATTTGAATCCAGGTATCGGGGTGGAAAAGGCAGTGTTTATTCCCACTGCACCACTTAGTATCAGCCCTCCCCCACCCTCCCAACTCCATAAGGAAAACTTTGTCTTAAGGACAATATTATAAATGGAAACATTCGTCCTATTCCCCAGAGAGAGCGACTGGCTGATTTTCTTATTGTTGTTAATGATGGAGAAAAGATGGTTTGACATTCAACAGGTCAAACAGAGTGCTTGGAGCATGAAATGAACAGCGGCAAGTGAAGAGAAAGCCTTTGATGCATCTCCTGAAAGGCTCAAAAGTTTCAATGAACATTAAATCATATTTTCAACCCTTTTGATCTGTTCACTGCAGCATGAAGAAGTCTTTAGCTAGAGTCTTAGCTGGCCTTATCACTTCTTTTATAGACATCAAGATAAGGAATGTCTTTGTTGGGCAGAAATAGATCTTAAGTTCTTTCAACTTTTGAGAGTTTTTGAAGATGCGTGCTCAGATGCAGACCATATTTGGTATTCTTTTTTGATAAGCTTCAATCTTCAGCATTTTCCATTGTAAAGTTGTGGCGGTGCAGTGCATTCTGGGTCTGGTAAATGCTGTCAATTCATTAGACAATTAGACAGAAGTTTCAGAATAAAAAGAGTCCACTTACGTTGCTCTTGGTGAGTCAAACTTTTGGCAAGTCTGAATGTGAAACATCAGGTCACCCCCATTCAGGTATTCCATCACGAAAAATAGGTTCTCCTGTAGCAAGCAGGAAAGGGGAAGATTGACATATGGTTCTATATTCGAACAATACAAGGCTCAGATATGAAGCTGTTACAAGGTACACGGCAGATCGCCAGGTTATGTCATCAAACGGCAGTCAAACTGGATTCGAGCAAACGCAAATATCACATCTCATTTAAAGTTTATTTATTAGTCACAAGTAAAGCTTACATTAACACCGCAATGCAGTTACTGTGAAATTCCCCTAGTTGCCACACACTCTGGCACCAGTTCGGGTCAATGCACCTAACCAGTATGTCTTTCAGAATGTGGGAGGAAACCAAAGCATCTGGAGGAAACCCACGCAGACACGGGGAGAACGTGCAAACTTCACACAGAGAGTAACCCAAGCCGGGAATTGAACCTGGAACCCTGGCGCTGTGAAGCAGCAGTGCCAACCACTGTGCCACTGTGCTGCCAATTTTGACAATTAGAATTGGCCAGATCAGCTGCGCTGCATAAATTAAGTATTAATCCAAATCACTTCAGGTGTGGGATAAAACCGTCACCGTAAACGCCTTCACTTTCACCAAGGGTCCGAATTTAAATCTAAATGAGTTTTGAGTGAGTTAAAATTAAACCCATCAACACATTGCAGTTCCCCATTAACCAGTAGCTGATCTGGGCCATTCAAGGGCTACAAGGCTAAGGCAGAGGCTGAATAGTTTGTGACAAGTGGCTCATCTGTTTACAACTCAAAGCCTCTTCTGCTCAACTTTGGAGTGTGGTGGATATGCATCATTTGCTGTAATAGGTACAAGCCTGCACCTACACTCAAGAAGCTTGACATCCTCCAGGGCAGAGTCTTTTGTCTGATCGGTACCTCTGCAGGACTAAATCCCCACTCATTTCACCAGTACAACAGTGTTTGTTATCACGGTACGCCTTACAGAAACTCACCAAACTTACTTAACAGCACTTCCCTTTCCTTGACCTTAATCACTAAGAAAGACAAGCGGGTTAATAAAATGCCAGCACTCCAAGTCACTCACCATCTTCACTTGGACTTACAATATTGGTTATATTACTGGATCAGAAACCTAGTGGGCTGGACTAATAATCTGCAGGCTTGAATTACAATCCTAACATGGCATTGGGGGAATTTATTGGGGGAAACTCCACAGTCAACTCAAGGCCAGAATTGAACCCGGGTCCATGGTGCTGTGAGGCAGCAGTGCGAACCACTGTGCCACCATGCTGTACTAGATCCTTCCATAAAAGGAAACATCCTTTCCACACCCACCTTGTCAATACTCCTCAGTATCTTTTATGTTGCAATCAAGGCACCTCTTATTTATCTGAACTCCAGTATATATAAGCCTAGCCTGTCCAACCTTACCTCATAAACAACCCACCTATTCCAAGTATTAGTTTAGTAACTCTTCTCTGAACTGCTTCCAATGCATTTACATCCTTTCTTAAATGAAGATACCAATATCGGACACAATACTTCAGATGTGAGCCTGTAACTTCCTGGCTTTCCAGTGTTGGATTTGGGGGGGTAACCTAAATATCTCTCTCAGACGTTCCCAGGTAAGGGTTTACCCGGAAAATGTCTGGAAGCGCTTACCTCCCCCGGACAATTACACTGTGCTGGGAACCATCTGACCACCTGTGCAATTTAAATCACTAACCTTGGGTGATTCTGCCAGTGTTACACTAATAGTTACCCACAGCACATGTTACTTCTTCAAAGAACTCAAATAGATTGGTTAAACACGATTTCCCTTTCACAAAACCATGTTGACTCTGCCTGATTACTCTGAATTTTTCCAAGTGCCCCGCTCTAACATCTTGAGTAATGGCTTCTAATATTTTGCCTATGACGCGTGTTAGGCTAATTAGCCTGTAGTTTTCTGCTTTCTGCCTTCCCCTTTTGAATAACCAGTTTGGAAGTTTATGTATCATGCATGTTATTGGAAATGATGTTAAAAGGCAATAAAAGTCGGCCTTTCCAGTGACACTCAAAGAACAAAGAACAAAGAAAATTACAGCACAGGAACAGGCCCTTTGGCCCACCAAGCCTGCACCAAACATACTGCCCGACTTAACTAAAACCCCCTACCCTTCTGGGGACCATATCCCTCTATTTCCAGTCTATTCATGTATTAGTCCAGACACGACTTAAAACTCACGACCGTATCTGCTTCCACCACCTCCCCCGACAGCGAGTTCCAGGCACCCACCACCCTCTGTGTAAAAAACCTGCCTCATATATCTCCTTTAAACCTTGCCCCTCGCACCTTAAACCTATGCCCCCTAGTAATTGACTCTTCCACCCTGGGAAAAAGCTTCTGACTATCCACTCTGTCCATGCCCTTCATAATTTTGTAGACTTCTATCAGGTCGCCCCTCAACCTCTGTCGTTCCAGTGAGAACAAACCAAGTTTTTCCAACCTCTCCTCATAGCTAATGTCCTCCATTCCAGGCAACATTCTGGTAAATCTTTCTGTACCCTCTCCAAAGATTCCACATCTTTCTGGTCGTGTGGCGACCAGAATTGAACACTATATTCCAAATGCAGTCAAACTAAGGTTCTATAAAGCTGCAACATGACTTGCCAATTTTTAAACTCAATGCCCCAGTCGATGAAGGCAAGCATGCTGTATGCCTTCTTGACTACCTTCTCCACCTGCGTTGCCACTTTCAGTGACCTGTGTATCTGTACACCCAGATCCCTCTGCCTGTCAATACTCTGAAGGTTTCTGCCATTTACTGTATATTTCCTGTCAGTATTAGACCTGTATTAGACTCATGTCTCATGAATGATGAAAAACTGAAAGCAGTTAATAACTTATTTGCTATTAGGAATTGTATGAAGTAAAATAATTGGCACAGACTAACAGAAGATGTTATAAGCGTATGGCATGATGAGAAAGTTAAAGAATTCGAGTTCCTGTAAAGTCGATGAACAAAATGTTCTTTCTGAGGAATGAATCTGCACATTTAAGTTTCCTTTAAATCTTCTACATGTTCCATTCAAGTGAAGAATGAAAGTGAAGTTCTGTGGCCTGAGCAAGAATCAGATTTTATTCTATGATTTAAATTTTATTTAAAGTGTTACATATCAAAACAAAGACTTCCGGTTGCTTCTTGCTCAATGTTCTTTCAGACACGCTTAGCGGAACTTCGTGCATACAGCCACCTAATAGCGATCTACAGTTGTTAATGATTCTTCAAATCCTAAGTTTTAACTTTATTCATTAGTCAAAAGTAGGCTAAGATTAACACTGCAATGAAGTTACTGTGAAAATCCTCCTAGTCGCCACACTCTGGCGCCTATTCGGGTACACTGAGGGAGAATTTAGCATGGCCAATGCACCCTAACCAGCATGTCTCTCGGACTGTGGGAGGAAACCAGAGCATCCGGAGGAAACCCATGCAGACGAGGGGAGAACGTGCAAACTCTACACAGACAGCAATCCAGGCTGGGAATCGAACCTGGGTCCCTGGCGCTGTGAGGCAGCAGTGCTAACCACTGTGCCACCCTAATGCTCCCAATTGCTTCTCTGTGGTGTTACTCTGTATAAATTCTGCATCTGCTGAGCAAATCCACAACTTTTAGTGGCTTCACAAACCTGTGGTGACTTGAGTCTACCATAGGTCGTTTAAAAGAAGGAACTTCTTTATATTAATAAATAACAAAGTTTAGCAATACCAGTAACTCAGCAGAACAGTGACAACTATGAAAACAGGAGGACTAGTAAAACAGGTCTTGCTTTCAAGACTGAAAAGCCCACCAAAGCCCTCACATGCTCAAAACCCTGAACTGATGCCAGTAAAGCGATTACACAGGAGAAACCAGAAGAGAAAATGCTGGAAAATCTCAGCAGGTCTGGCAGCATCTGTAAGGGGAGAAATGAGCTGACGTTTCAAGTCCAGATGACCCTTTGTCAAAGTTAAAAGGCAGAGAAAGTGGGAGATATTTATACTGTCGGGTGAGGAAATGAAAGATGAGTCATAGCCACAGAAACAAGGGGAAAGGCTGCTCGGGTCCTGATTGCGCACAGACCGAAGGTGCTAAATTAATGATGATCCATTTTCCAGTTTTCAGATCTGCTTTCCCTGGACCTCACACCTATTGCCGCCAAAGCCCTTTAGTTATCCCCAGACTCTCAGTTTCCATCTCAGGCAACATCCAGCTCATCCAAACCTCTGACAGTTCCCAACCCACTCCATGGTACAGTTTACTCCCCGCTCTTAAATACATTATCTCTGGTCCTTCCCTGACTATCATGTCCAATCCCCCAATAACAGAGCGGCACGGTGGCACAGTGCCTTACAGTGCCAGGAACCCGGGTTTGATCCCTGGCTTGGGCCACTGTCTGTGTGGAGTCTGCACGCTGTCTGCGAAGATTTCCTCCAGGTGCTCCGGTTTCCTCCCACAGTCCGAAAGACATGCTGGTTGGGTGCACCGGCCGTGCTAAATTCTCCCTCAGTGTACCCGAACAGGCACTAGAGTGTGGCGACTAGGGGATTTTCACAGTAACTTCATTCCTGTGTTAATATAAGCCTACTTGTGACAATAATAAATTTTTAAAAGTCTCTCTTTTCAAGTTTTGCAAATACCCCCTGTTTATTTAGTACAAGAAAATAAGAATAAATGAAAAGTACATCAGTAACAAACAGTGAACAGAAAAATGACAAACACAACACAGTAAAAAAGACAAGTGATTACAGTTATTGTTAATTGAACAAACTGGTACTCCTACATTGAAGTTTTTGCAGACATCTTTCATAATATACAGGGCTGACTGCTTTTATATATACTTAGCAACAATAAACAAATGTCACAATTACAATGGCAGATATCCTGGAAGATGTGAATACTTTGCAACTCTGTTAAACAAACAAATCTGTTTTCTAATTACTGCCAGATATCTTTTATTCTTCACAAATCTACCTCAAGTATCATTATTCTTAGAGCGATCTTTCCAGTAATCCCTGCAGCCTCACTTCTTCATCGTTTAATATTCTTTATGTAATCATTCCCTGATATCTCATGTCCCCTTTGCAATCATGGACACCTATGACGTAATCATAGAATCTCTACAGTGCAGAAGGAGGCCATTCGGCCCACTAACCCTGCACCGACAACAATCCCGCCCAGACTCTATCCCTGTAACCCCATGTATTTACTGTTAGTCCCCCTGACACTAAGGGGCAATTTAGCATGGCCAATCAGCCTAACCCATACATTTTCGGAGTGTGGGAGGAAACCCACGCAGACAAGGGGAGAACATGCAAACTCCACACAGACAGTCACCTGAGGCTGGAATTGAACCTGGGTCCCTGGCGCTGTGAGGCATCAGTGCTAACCACTATGCCGCTGTGTCACCCATAGTAACCATTCCTTGCATTAACTGAGTTTGTGTTTCATGCTAGTGAAGTTTTGCCCAGGCTGATATTCAGGGGATATTCTAGCATTGACTTTTGTTTCTTTTATCAATAAAGTGCAGTGTACAAAACTTCACTGGCACGGTGGCACAGTGGTTAGCATTGCTGCCTCACAGCACCAGGGACTGGGGTTCAATTCCTGGCTTGGGTCACTGTCTGTGTAGAGTCTGCACAATCTCCCCATGTCTGCATGGGTTTCCTCCGGGTACTTCGGTTTCTTCCCACAGTCCCAAGATGCGCAGTTGAGGTCAATTGGCGACATCAAATTGCTCCTTAGTGTCCAAAGATGTGTAGGTTAGGGGGATTAGTGGGGTAACTATGAGGGTGTGGGCCTGGGTAAGATGCTCTGCGGGGGGGGGAGGGGGTCAGTGCAGACTTGATGGGGTGAATGGCCTCCTTCTGCACTGTAGGGACACTATGGTAATCAATAATTTGTGTTGATTCTGGGCAGGAAAAACCATCCTTACACTGGATCTGTGTTTAGCTGCAAATAAATCTGTCTCCATAAGTGGGGAGGCAAACAGTTTAGTTATTCGCAGACAAGGTTGGGTGGATATCAGGAGATATCAGCCGGAATTTTACTGCCCCATCTGCCACGGGAATCGGAAGGTGCGAGTGGCGGACAATGAAAGGTCAGTTGACCTCGGGTGGGATTTTACTGTTTCACAGAATCACAGAATGCTACAGTGCAGAAGAGGCCCTTCGGCCCATCGAGTCTGCACCAACGCATGAAAGACTCTGACCTGCCCACCTAATCCCACTTTGCCAGCACTTGGCCCATAGCCTTGAATGTTATGCCATGACAAGTACTCATCCAGGTATTTTTTAAAGGATGTGAGGCAACCCGCCTCCACCACTCTCCCAGGCAGCGCATTCCAGACCCTCACCACCCTCTGGGTAAAAAAGGTTTTCCTCAAATCCCTCCTAAACCTCCCACCCCTCACTTTTAACTTGCGTCCCCTCGTAACTGACCCTTCAACTAAGGGGAACAGCTGCTCCCTATCCACCCTGTCCATGCCCCTCATAATCTTGAACACCTCAATCAGGTCACCCCTCAGTCTTCTCTGCTCCAGAGAAAACAACCCAAGCCTATCCAACCGCTCTTCATAACCTAAATCTTCCATCCCAGGCAGCATCCCGGTAAATCTCCTCTGCACTCCCTCCAGTGCGTTCATGTCCTTCCTATAATGTGGTGACCAGAACTGCACACAGTGCTCCAGCTGTGGCCTCACCAAAGTTCTATACAACTCCATCGTGACCTCTCTGCTTTCGTAATCTATGCCTCGATTGATAAAGGTGAGTGTGCCATATGCCTTTTCCACCAGCATATTAACCTGCCTTCAGAGATATGTGGGCAAACACGCCAATGCACCTAACCAGCCCATCTTTCACTCTGTAGGAGGTTGTAAAATCTTGGCCATCATTTTTGTGAGAGATAATTTCAAAAGGGTTAACGATAACATAAAACAGTACGCACAAGAAACTGACATGGAGAGTAGCAGCGAGAGAGGAAATGTAAACACTAGGTGGCAGTGTTCCCTCGCCTGATTCACCACCGCAGTTTGAATCATAAAGGTTTTGTATTATCGTTTTAACAGTATTAATACAAGTAAATAGTTTTATTTTATTACAAACTGGTGCCACTTTTATGTTTCTCTGAGGAATGCTTCATTTCATTGAGTGAACGTTTGCCATTATGACTTTGGCCTTTGAACCATTATCGGTCAATGTTGATGGAATTATATCTGAGGGTGTGAATTATTCAGGAATCTAACTTGGTTATGAGAGATGTCAATTCCTTTTGTCTTCATTTCAAACCCACAACTATTGATTCATTCTGGAATTTCAGAATAACCAAACCTGCAGGTCCGGCTGCCGTGTTAAACCTCACAAAACCAGACGGGCCCTCAGGCCGTGAGTGTAATCGCTGGAAGAGTCTGTGCGTCCTTGAATAATTCTGGGAACTTCTACTTTCATAGAATCATAGAATCCCTACAATGCAGAAGGAGGCCATTCGGCCCATCGAGTCTGCAACCACCATCCCACCCAGGCCCTATCCCCATAACCCCATGCATTTACCATAGCTAGTCCCCATGACACTAAGGGGCTATTCAGCACAGCCAATCCACCTAACCCGCACATCTTTGGACTGTGGGAGGAAACCGGAGCACCCGGAGGGAACCCACACAGACATGGGGAGAACATGCAAACTCCACACAGACAGTGACCCAAGCCGGATCCTTGGCACTGTGAGGCAGCAGTGCTAGCCACTGTGCCACCGTGCCACCCTTTGGTGAGGGTTCATCAGTGGCCGCTGGGCAGTTTGGCAGTTGTCAACGGTCAATTGAAGAATAAAGTGGGGCCACTCCAGGACCTGATAGAGTTGGAGGCAGACAGTTTTGTGGGTCTTATCAGATGGCATGGGATCTCTGCTCGAAACGAAATACATGGAGCGTGTGGTCCTGGCTTCTGCTAATTGATCACGGATTTCCAGCTTCTAACTTACAGAAGCAGGAATTAATTTATAAAAAAAGAACATATAAAGAACAAAGAACAAAGAAAATTACAGCACAGACAGGAACAGGCCCTTCGGCCCTCCAAGCCTGCACTGACCATGCTGCCCGACTGAACTAAAACCCCTACCCTTCCAGGGACCATATCCCTCTATTTCCATCCTATTCATGTATTTGTCAAGCTGCCCCTTAAAACTCACTATCGTATCTACTTCCACTACCTCCCCCGGCAGCGAGTTCCAGGCACCCACCACCCTCTGTATAAAAAACTTGCCTCGTGCATCTCCTTTAAACCTTGCCCCTCGCACCTTAAACCTGTGCCCCCTAGTAATTGACTTGGGAAAAAGCTTCTGACTATCCACTCTGTCCATGTCCCTCATAATCTTGTAGACTTCTATCAGGTCGCCCCTCAACCTCTGTCGTTCCAGTGAGAACAAACCAAGTTTCTCTAACCTCTCCTCATAGCTAATGCCCTCCATACCAGGCAACATCCTGGTAAATCTTTTCTGTAGCCTCTCCAAAGCCTCCACATCCTTCTGGTAGTGTGGCGACCAGAATTGAACACTATATTCTAAGTGCGGCCTAACTAAAGTTCTATAAAGCTGCAACATGACTTGCTAATTTTTAAACTCAATGCCCTGGCCAAGGAAGGCAAGCATGCAGTATGCCTTCTTGACTGCCTTCTCCACCCGCATTGCCACACTCAGTGACCTGTGTACCTGAAGGGAGGCCTGTTTCAATTCCATTCCTCAGCCAGGGCCTCACATTTTAATGCTCCTCTTCACTGGCAGAGGTATAGAATATAAAAGTAAGGATATAATGTTGGAATTGTATAAAACACTGGTGAGGCCACAACTGGAGTATTGTCTGCAGTTCTGGTCACCACATTACAGGAAAGACGGAATTGCTCTGGGGAGAGTGCAGAGGAGGTTGACAAGAATGATGCCCGGGCTGGACAAGTGGAGCTACGAGGAGAGATTGGATAGAATTATGGAATAGAGTTCCTACATTGCAGAAGGAGACGATTCGGCCCATCAAGTCTGCACTGACTTACTGACAGAGTTACTAACCCAGGCTGTCCCCTCTGCCCTATCCACATAACCCCGCACATTTACTGTACACATAATGTACAAATCTTTGGACACTAAGGGGCAGTTTACCATGGCCAGTCCACCTAACATCTTGGGACTGTGGGAGGAAACCGGAGCACCCGGAGGAAACCCACGCAGACACAGGGAGAATGTGCAAACTCCACACAGACAGTGACCCGAGGCTGGATTCCCTGGCGCTGTGAGGCAGCAGTGGTAACCACTGTGCTACCGTGTCGCCCGATTCGGATAGGTTGGGACAAAGAAGACTGAGGTGTGACTTGATAAAGCTGTACAAAACTATAGGGGAAAGAGATAGAGTGGACAGGATACAATTATTTCCCTTGGTGGAAAATGCTAGAACCAGGGGACTTAGATTCAAGATAAGTGGCAGTAGTTGCAGGGGGAACATGAGGAAGAACTTTTTTACGCAGAGGGTAGTGGGTGTCTAGATAAAAGCAAATCACTGCGGATGCTGGAATCTGAACCCAAAGAGAGAAAATGCTGGAAAATCTCAGCAGGTCTGGCAGCATCTGTAAGGAGAGAAAACAGCTGACGTTTTGAGTCCAGACAACCCTTTGTCAAAGCTTTGACAAAGGGACTCGAAACGTCAGCTCTTTTCTCTCCTTACAGATGCTGCCAGACCTGCTGAGATTTTCCAGCATTTTCTCTCTTTGGGTTCGTGGGTGTCTGGAATTCATTGCCTGAGTTGGTGCTGGAGGCAGAGAGCCTAAACTCTTTTAAAAAGTACCTGGATCTGCACTGCAAGTGCTGTAAGCGGCAGGGCTATGGGCCAGGTGCAGGAAGGTGGGAATTGAAAGGGCACCAGGGTATATTGGGCTGGCATTGACCCGATGGCCTGAAGGGCCTCCTTCTGTGCTGAAACTTTTCTATGGTTCCAGTTGTCTGTCACAGAATATTGTCGCATCCACAAAGTGGAGACTAATTGCTCAATGATTGCCTCTCGGTGTGAAGGACTTCAAAGAATGAGAAACAACTCAGGTGTATACGCACTGACCCTAACATTTCATTTAGACTCGACATTTTCTACTATTTTTTGCCATCCTGACATTCCAATTTTTAAGGTATTTCCTCTCCTTGTGCTTTCCTGGGATTTTTGTGTCACTGGCGAGGAATTAGGCAGATTTTCCTGTCCCTTCAACTGGCTGCTCGGTGGGTGTCAAAGTGCCAGGAGGGGGATTCCTCAGATTGTACCTTTGACCTGACTCTGTTCAGCATTCCCACATGGACAGGATTACACACTCAACATGCGGTTAACTGTGGACACCGCAATGTGCTACATCAGACTCGAGAGTAAAACTGGACTTGGCCAAAGATGCAAACTTTTTCTGCCCATGATAACATACACCCAACATTCAGTTCCATGGAAGCTACCAAAACTGAACACTGAGTGGGTTGTAAGTGGCAACCAATAAGATGCTACAAAGAACAAAGAAAATTACAGCGCAGGAACAGGCCCTTCGGCCCTCCAAGTCTGCACTGACCATGCTGCCCATCTGAACTAAAACCCCTGCCCTTCTGGGGACCATATCCCTCTATTCCCATCCTATTCATGTATTTGTCCAGACGCCCCTTAAAAGTAAATATTATTTGCTTTGAATCTTGTCCATGTCTAATATTCTTCCCAATCCATTATTCCCGGCTGAATAGGATCCATAATCAGGAGGCGTAAGGACAAAGGCATTGCCTGATATATTATGAAGCACAGAGAGGACACCAGGATAAGTTAATAATGTGTATTAGATAACGTCTATAATGTCTGGTTAAATATCTGCTTTTGCAGTACATTGTTATTTAATTTTACCTCAAGGGCATTGCCTATGGAACCTTGCACTGCACTATTAGAGACCACAGTGAGACTTGACCATGACATTCTGGGCAAAACACTTTAAATAAAATAAATTAATGGCATTCTCCTTAGAGAGAGAGGAGGAATTTGTTACAATTAAGATTCTCCTGTAACACCACTCTCCGACCTCAAGATTAAATGTTTCACGTGGAAATTATTGAGATTTATGATACTTAATGGGATGAAGAAAATAAACCCAAGACAGTTTATTCTGATACTCCAGGGCACCAGGATAAGAGGATTCTAATGAAGGGTTATTGAAGGACAAGTTTAGCACGGATGTCCAAAGCATTTCTTTGCACACATGTACATTTTCCAGGGAAGCCAGTTGGTTTTGCTTCTTCAGGAGACACAACTTTCCCTTCATTGTACGTCCAATCTGGATTTTGATTCTCCACCCTTCCTACCAGGCCAAAAAAAAACCTTTGCCAAGTTTTAGAATCCACAAGATGGGACAGTCAGAGGAGGTTAAACTCCTAAAAGTAAAGTACATCACTGAATCAGCCTACAGTACTGTTTGTACATCATCAAACAAAGTGTAGTCATCAAACAATCATAGAATCCCTACAGTGCAGAAGGAGGCCATTTGGCCCATCTAAGTCTGCACTGACCACAATCTCACCAGGCCCTATCCCCATTACCCCAAGCACTTACCCTAGCTAGTCCCCCTGATACTAAGGGGCAATTTAACATGACCAATTCACCTAACCCACACATCTTTGGACTGTGGGAGGAAACCGGAGCACCCGGGGGAAACCCACGCAGACACAGGGAGAGCGTGCAAACTTCACACAGACAGTGACCCAAGCCGGGAATCGACCCTAGGTCCCTGGTGCTGTGAGGCGGCAGTGCTAACCACTGTGCCACCGTGCTGCCTGCACAATAAAACAAGGTGAAGCATAGGTGGGACATAGGTTTAAGGTGCGCGGGGAAAAGAGATGTGCGAGGCAAGTTTTTTACACAGAGGGTGGTGAATGTCTGTAACGCGCTGCCCGGGGAGGTGGTGGGAGCAGGTACGATAGCGACATTAAAGAGCCATCTAGATGAATACATGAATAGGATGGGAATGGAAAGATACGGGCTCCGTAAGTGCGCACTGTTTTAGTTTCGGCAGGCATCATG
Organism: Mustelus asterias; assembly: GCF_964213995.1. Lineage (NCBI taxonomy): Eukaryota > Metazoa > Chordata > Chondrichthyes > Carcharhiniformes > Triakidae > Mustelus > Mustelus asterias. The sequence continues at coordinate 78,301,227 of NC_135819.1, read as the reverse complement.
ATTGGTGCAGGCTCGGAGGGCCGAAGGGCCTGTTCCTGTGCTGTATTGTTCTTTGTTCTTTGTTCTAATTGCAAATTATTTGCAAAAATTTGAAAAAAATGGACTTAACAGCAACAACCTTACCTTAGTTTGGAATGTGCAGTAGAGGTGAGTGAGGAATGGATGCTCCCAGGCAAGAGCCAGAACTCGTTTCTCAACCATGGTGCATTCCACATCATCGTCCATCAACACCACATCCTTCTTCAATGCTTTAATGGCAAAAAACTGATTCTTGTCCTTTAGTTCCGCCAGGAAGACCTAGATAGGGGATATAAAGGAACAGGAGGGAATCTGTTATCAATGCAAAACTGCCCAATCCCATTTTTGGAATTCAATTGATCGATCGAAAAATAATAGAGGAACCATACAATCCCTACAGTGCAGGAGGAGGCCATTCAGCCCATCGAGCCTGCACTGACCACAATCCCGCCCAGCCCCTATCCCCGTAGCCTCATTTTTTCACCCTGCTAGGCCCCCTGACACTAAGGGCAATTTTGCACGGCCAATCAACCTAACCCGCACAGCTTTCAGACTGTGGGAGGAAACTGGAGCACCCGGAGGAAACCCACGCAGACACGGGGAGAACGTACAAATTCCACACAGACAGTGACCCAAGGCTCCTGCACTCGCAGGACATGTTGGGACTGCATATCATGAAACTCAGCATTCCCAGTCCCTGGGGTGGCACGGTGGCATAGTGGTTAGCACTATTGCCTTACAGCGCCAGGTACTGGGAATGCTGAGTTTCATGATATGCAGTCCCATCATGTCCTGGGAATGCAGGAGTTAAAGCGTTAATGATCTTTTGCCTTTAGCAGACCTGAGATGTGGTCGGACTGACTTGTCATGAAATTGTTAATACATCCTACATTATTTTAAGATTGGATTTCTGTGTACTTGTATTGCTGTGAAGTGGATATTTCCTGAAGGCAAGGGCGATACAGTGTGAGCATTTGTCAAAAATATACATTCTAGAAATCTGAAAAAGAAAGAGAAAATGCTGGAAACAGTAATCGGGTTGAGCATTTGAAGAGGAGAAGGATCCACATTGTGTGCATTACTCCTCAGAGTGCTTCGAATGAAGGATTTCATGCTGAGATATTAACCTCCTTGACATATCAGGCAGCTCCAGCATTTACTTCAGGATATGTTGCTGTTTACTTGTTGCTGTGAGTGTATTAATGACATCTGGGCTCATTGGGAAATTCTCTTGCATTCACTCTTTCCAACAATACCTGATAAGCACTTGAAATGAAGGTGATGTCATTAGAACCACAAAATTCACGCACTCCAAACAAATAATAAATGATTCTCTGGGTGATTGTATAGCCATGTGGATTTACACAGAGCAACTCCACAAACAACAACCTCCAGTGCAAAACCATAAAGTAACAAACATTCCTCACATTGGGAACCAGTCAAGGCATCATGTGCTTTAGCATCACACTGCACAATTCTTTATTTATTCCTTCGTAGGATGTGGACATCGCTGACAAGGCCAGCATTTGTTGCCCATGTGGGTCCAGAGTCACATGTAGGCCAGACCGGGAAAGGGCGGCAGATTCCCTTCCCTCAAGGACATTAGTGAACCAGATGGGTTTTTATGACAATCGATTACAGTTTCATGGTCACCTTTACTAAGGTTAGCTTTCAATTCTAGATATTTTATTAATTTCAATTTAAATTCCACCGGCTGCTGTGGTGGGATTTGAACTCATGTCCAAGTTCAGTGACATTACCACCAGCCCACCAGCTTCCCCTCTATCCGTTGCTTTAACAAAAGCACAACTCCAGTTACTTAATGCGAGTCAATGGCCGGAATTCTGCAACTTCGCCTGCGGCTGGGATTATCCAGTCCCGCTGTTAGGAATGGAGATTTGGCTGAGCGCCAAGTTAGAACACTCTGCAATTTGTGGATTTTTTTTCGGGACAGTTCCATTGTTCATCAAATTTTATGAATCACATTGTTAGAATCCAGGTGACACAACAAGATGTAAATTCGAAAAGGTTTTTGAATGCTGTTGATGGAGGGGAAAAGTTGACGTTCTCATCGATTGCTGTCTCTATGGGAAGCCATTGAATAGACTGCATCTGACAGGCGGCACGGTAGCACAGTGGTTCACACTGCTACCTCACAGCTACCACACAGGGACCCAGGTTCGATTCTGGCCTTGGTCACTGTCTGTGTGGAGTGTGCACTTTCTCCCCGTGCCTGCGTGGGTTTCCTCCGGGTGCTCCGGTTTCCTTCCACAGTCCAAAGATGTGCGGGTTAGGGTGATTGGCCATGCTAAAAGATTGACCCTAGTGTCAGGGGGATTAGCAGGGTAAATGTGTGGAGTTACGGGAACAGGGATTGTGATCGGTACTGACTCGTTGGCCGAATGGCCTCCTTCTGCACTCTAGGAATTCTATGATCAGACCCTAGAGTAGAACTTCCAGCAGGAATCAGTACAAAATGCAGCCCAATCTAACCTACAGCATCATACACAATGACAACGCTATAGATGATGGAGCACATTTATGCAGGGGAGGTTTCTCATCAGTTTTGGTGGGTGATAACAGGAGAGTTGATATAGAACGCTAGCCATGATTTGATAGGATGGTGAAACAGGCCCAAGGGGCAATATGGACTATTCCTGTCTCTATTTCATAAGGTTTGGTTTGGTGTGTCTGTCCGAGCAATCCAGTACCATGGGGGCAATGCTGGAGCAGTGGCACTAACATCACTGGTACTAACCAGAAGCCTGGGCTAGTGTGCAGGGGGCATGAGTTCAAATCCTACCATAGCAGCTGGAGGTATTTGAATTCCTTCAGTAAATAAACAAAAAAGCAAAATCGGCCCTCCAAGCCTGTGCCAATCATGATGCCCCAACTAAACTAAACAAAATCCTTCTGCCCTTACTCGGTCTGTATGCCTCTATTCCCTCCCTATTCACGTACCCATCCAGATGCCTCTTAAATGTGCCTGCTTCCACCACCTCCTCTGGCAGCGCGTTCCAGGCACCCACCGCTCTCTGCATGAAAAACTTCCCCCCACATCTCCCTTAAACTCTCCCCTTCTCACCTTGAACCTGTGCCCCCTTGTAATTGGCAGTGGAATATAAAACTAGTCTCAGTGATGGTGACCGTAACAACCATCATCGAGATCCATCCTGTTTACTACTGTAATACAATTTAAGGAAGGAAATCTCCTCCACTTACTTGGGGTTGGTCTACACGCAACTCCAGACTCACAGCACAGAGTCATAGAGTCATAGAGGTTTACAGCTTGGAAACAGGCCCTTCGGCCCAACTTATCCATGCCGCCCTTTCTTTTTAAACCTCTAAACTAATCCCAATTGCCCGCATTTGGCCCATATCCCTCTATACCCATCGTACCCATGTAACTATCTAAATGCTTTTTAAAAGATAAAATTGTACCCGCCTCTACTACTACCTCTAGAAGCAAAAAATAACAAGATCCGTCTCCAACTGTGCTTTTGTATTCTTCTGATGAAAGGTCGCTAACCTGAAACATTAGGCAGGAACTTCACCACTATCCAGCCCCCGTCACCATGGCATGCTTTGCAGCAGCCGGGGTGGCCCACCACTGGCTGGCACTGGGACCTTCCAGTCCCACCTCTGTCAACGGGATTTCCCGTGGTTCAAACCCTCCATCGCTGGAGGTTGCCATCGGTGGGACCCGGAGGATCCCATTGGTGGAAATCACTGGAAAACCCCATCTATTACATCGAAAATAGGAGCACGGGAGACTATTCGGCCCTTCAAGCCTGCTGTGCCATTCATTAGGATCAAGGCTGTTTCTCTCTCCGCAGATGCTGCCTGAGTTGCTTTTATTTCACACTTCTGAGCATCCTCAGTATTTCACTTTTGTATTTTGCTCACCTTGCCAAAGCTGCCTTTGCCTAACATTTTGTGAAGGATGAAGTCATCCAGTGTAAACCTGCGCTGGTCGATCCTGGGGGGCTCTTCGTAGGCGGGAGAGTCGGGGGCTGAGTCCTCCTCTTCGGCTGGTGTTTCCCAGCTGATTCCTTGCACATCTGGAGATAAGAATGTGGGAAACTCAGGAACATGCAAGGAAATTAGATTGGCATTTCTACGAAGCAGTTTGAGAATAGTTGTTGCCTTCCTTGTTACCCAACTGCCCCCAAACACAAAATGAGTTTACTTTTCTCAAGATATAACTTAGTTGGTGAAAGACAGCACGGTAGCATTGGATGTAGTTAAGATACGCGTTAGTTAGTCAAGGTCTGATTAGATGTTGGAACAGACTCGAGAGGCTGAATGGCATACAGTTGTTCCTGTGCTGCAGTAAATTGTAGTTCAGACTGAAATTCCGGTAGAGTGCTGATAAACTACTAGCTTGTTTAGATACCGTTCTTTGAATGTGATATGACAACAATACTCTGTCCCACTATCTGAAGAATAGGGAGATCCAAACAACATCCTTCCCTTAATCATGAGCACCAAATGCAGACACTTGAGGTTATTTAAAGTTCTGCCGTCCCTACTGTGCAGAAAGAGGCCATTCTGCCCATCGAGCCTGCACCGCCAACAATCCCACTCAGGCCCAATCCCTGTAACCCCACGTATTTACCCTGCTAATCCCCCTGACACTCAGGGACTATTGAGCAACCTAACGTGCACATCTTTGGAGTGTGGGAGGAAGCCCACACAGACACGGGGAGAATGTGCAAACTCCACACAGAGTCATTCAAGGCTAGAATTGGATCCCCTGTCCCAGGCACTGTGAGGCAGCAGTGCTAACCACTGTGCTACTGTGCCGACTTGATTACGGGCACAAAGTTCTATTCCCGTATCACCCCTCTTGCTTTCTGACTTAAACTGACCCTCAGTCAAGCAAGAAATTGAATTTAAAATTCTAATTCTTGTTTAGAAACCCGTCCTAGGTCTCACCCCTCCCCTATCTCTGGATTCTCCTCCATCCCACAACCCACTGAGATGTCTGCATTCTTTTAATTCTGGCCTCTTAAGCAACCCCATTGGGGGCCATGTCTTCACTCTTGCAGAATCTCACTGGCTACCCTGTCTGGAGACAATACACATTTCTTTAACCTGTGCCTAATGCTCCCTCCACTCACATTGTCTGTATCTTTAGGACCTGATCAGCTGTAAAGATTCGCATTCTAATCAGTATTCTGTAACTTGATTTTGTGTCTCTGTGTGCCCTGTTTGACACAGTAAGAGTTTTAACAACACCAGGCTAAAGTCCAACAGATTTATTTGGTAGCAAATACCATTAGCTTTCGGAGCGCTGCTCCTTCGCCAGATGGAGTGGATATCTGCTTCATCTGACGAAGGAGCAGTGAACAAACAAAGAACAAAGAACAATACAGCACAGGAACAGGCCCTTCAGCCCTCCAAGCCCGCGCCGCTCCCTGGTCCCAACTAGACCATTCTTTTGTATCCCTCCATTCCCACTCCGTTCATGTGGCGATCTAGATAAGTCTTAAACGTTCCCAGTGTGTCTGCCTCCACCACCTTGCCCGGCAGCGCATTCCAGGCCCCCACCACCCTCTGTGTAAAATACGTCCTTCTGATATCCGTGTTAAACCTCCGAAAGTGCTCCGAAAGCTAATGGCATTTGCTACCAAATAAACCTGTTGGACTTTAACCTAGTGTTGTTAAAACTCTTATTCAGTTATAGAGTCATAGGATGGGAATTTACAGCCTCGCTCGGGCGAGTCTGGAAATTCCTGCCCAAGGTGAATGGAGATTTCCGCTGTCAGACCCTCGCCGATTCTGTGGCGGGTGAGGTGGTAGAGTTCCGGCCATAGTCCTGCAGCACAGAAAACGTCCTTCGGCCCATCAAGTCTGCACCGACCGACAATAACCATCATTACCACTATCTTGGACCTAAGTGCTGTAATTCCCTTCCTAACCCTCTCCATCTCTCTAACTCACTTTCCTTCTTTAAGACGCTCCTTAAAACCTAACTTTTCATCTGCCTAATATCCCTTTCTGTGGCCTGTTGTCACATTTTGTTTTGTTGTTGTGTTCGGCATGAATCATCTGGGGGACATATTATTGCTTTAAAGGTGCTATATAAATGTAAAATGTTGTCATTGTCACAACTCGTCTGTGGGATCCTGCTTTGCCTGAACTGGCTGCTTCTTTTCCGCCATAAAAGACGGCCGTTCTGTTTCAAAGTAAGTTGCTGTGAGCAGAGGCACTGGTCTCTGAGAGACCAGAACCCTCCGGCCGATCACGCCAGCGATGCGCTGCCTCCTGCCACGGGTTTCCCGGCAGCGTGGGGGTGGCTTCAGTGAAGATTCCCATTGACAGCCGTGGGACCAGGGATCCCAACCCCCCGCCAGCGAATGGCGCGCCTGAGAAAAATGCTGAAAGCATCACACCCGATTAATCTTTATTTCATCAATTCATTCATTGTTCCTGGAATGGCCACTCGGGGGAGGACAAGAGTGAAGGAGGACACGGATCCCGGGACACATTCCCTTACCAACACAATAAGGAGCAGAGGCAACAGGTGCCACTCTGTGCTTTTCCTCTGAATCTTCAGGTTAACAGTTGACAGTGTTAATCAAAGGATCACTAAAGTGTTCACCATGCTGCAAAGCGCAGAAAAGATTTACTAGGATGCTACCGGGACTTGATGGTTTGAGTTATAAGGAGAGGTTGGATAGACTGGGACTTTTTTCCTTAGAGCGTAGGAGGCTTAGGGGTGATCTTATAGAGGTCTATAAAATAATGAGGGGCATAGATCAGCTAGATAGTCAATATCTTTTCCCAGAGGTAGGGGAGTCTAAAACTAGAGGGTGTAGGTTTAAGGTGAGAGGGGAGAGATACAAAAGGGTCCAGAAGGGCAATTTTTTCACACAGAGGATGGTGAGTGTCTGGAACAAGCTGCCAGAGGTAGTAGTAGAGGTGGGTACACTTTTGTCTTTTAAAAAGCATTTAGACAGTTACATGGGTAAGATGAGTACAGAGGGATATGGGCCAAATGTGGGCAATTGGGACTAGCTTCGTGGTTAAAGAAAGGTTGGCATGGACAAGTTGGGCTGAAGGACCTGTTTCCATGCTGTAAACCTCTAAATGGTAAGAATACACATTTGTGAGAAATCGGTTGTACTGAACTTTTCCAGTAACTGATTGATGTTAAATGATGTGACCAGGAGACTATACAACAGTTTATTGGATAATGGAATTAACACAATGATTGGGGGGTGGGGGAGCTACTTGCCTCAGGGCAAATGTAAAATACGAGTATTCAAGTAGTCTGTGATTTCTGAAGACTTGAATCTGCCAAGTGCTTGTACATTTATAGAAAGTTATGTGTATCTGAAACCCATTAAACAAATCAGACGCGAGACTCGCTGGTCTCTGAGGGGGGGGAGGGTAAACACTGAAGACATTGAGGCTGTAACTTGTCTGAACGGGAGAAGCCTGACAGCTTTTGAAGGGCCCGAGTTATAAACGCAGCTCGCTGGGGGATTTTCCTGAAGATTTGAGACCCTCAAGCCAAAAGAAGAAGCAAATATTTCAGACAGGCAGATGAATCAATTGATCATTGTGCATTTGTATACCTAAACCCTGAGATTGTTCTGAAAGATGCGGGTGGACAGGCACTCACACATTCACTTAAATTTCACCACATTGCATAGAATGTATAGCACAACAACAAACCATTCGGCCCAACTGGTCTATGCTAGTCTCCACACCATTCTCCATTCGCTCCATTTCTTCTAACCCCATCAGCATAATCTGTGATTCCTTTTTCCCTCTTGTTCTCTGCATGGTTGTCCAGAGAAGACAAGATCAGACACTGGTGGCACCAGGTGAACCCAGGGCATAGCTGTTTATTTGTCTGTATACATTCCCTGAGGAGAACAGTTTGCATGGTATTTCCTGAGGGCTCAATCACCCACGATTGCTGGTACGAACACCTTAAACCCCTGAGAGCAAAAGCTGGAAAATCTCAGCAGGTCTGGTAGCATCTGTAAGGAGGGAAGGGAGCTGGCGTTTCAGATTCCAGCATCCGCAGTAATTTGCTTAAATCCCTGAGAGGTCTGGAGTGGGGTTGAAAGGGTTGACGTATGAGGAGAAATTGAACAGTTGGGGCTTATACTCGCTGGAGTTTAGAAGGTTGAGAGAGATTGATAAAGTAAATGGAGACCAAATGTTTCCCTTATGGGGTAATCTCGAACAAGAGGTCACAGGTATAGGCTGAGAGGCAGTAGATTTAAAACTGAGATGAGGAGGAACTACTTCTCGCAAAGGGTGGTGAATTTGTGGAACTCGCTGCCCGATAGCGCGGTGGAGTCTGAATCATTGAATGGTTTCAAGTTGGAGATAGATACATTTCTAATAAAAAAGGGATATGGGGAACAGGTGGGGAGGTGGATTTGAGACCAGGGAGAGATCAGCCATGTTCTGATTGAATGGCGGAGCTGGCTTGAAGGGCTGAATTTGTTGACAGCTGCTCCTAATTCCTATGTCCCTAAATTTGGACTGGGGAGAACAAGACAGTTCATATCTTTCAAAAATGTCATGGGTTCCAAACCAGGAAAGCACAACATGAAAAGTCTAAATGTGCTATCGTACCTTTCTTCGCAGAGGCAGCTGCCTGTTCTACTTCGGTTGTTTGGTTGAGAACGCACTGGTTAATTTCAACAGGTCCTTCTCGACCTACTTGTTCATGGTCACGTAAGTTCCGTGCCTGGATCGAAGGGACACAAATAGAATGTTTCAGAACCAGCAGCAGAGGAAAATACCACCCAGAACCTGGACCATTTCCGATACGCCAATCTGCTAGCACACTCATGAGTGCTCACTCAACCTCAACCAAAATGTATCACTTGCCAAAAAAAGATAAAATCATCTAACATTGATTGACGTTTTTTGGTCTTTTTTCTTCTTGAGAGGGGAAGAGACAACAAGGTCTCTTTGAGGTTCAATTCAAGATGTTATGGTTGGCAATTGGGAGATTGGGAACAAAGCAACTCTCTGCCTCAGACTCAGTGACCTGATCTCGGAGTTGGGAGAAGTCTCTCATTCGCAACAGTCTTTCTGATGATTAAACAGCCAGTGAGACCTGATGAGACCTGGAAGGGTAAACATATCCTCAAAGGCTCAGGCTCCGAGACAGCTCTTCCACACATTGCCTAGTTGGTGCAGTTTTAAATAGTCAAGCTTCAGTAGCAGCCTTGACATCCTTGACCCTTGGCACTGTGCACCAACTAACCTTAGCCAAGTACCCACACCTCTGGGGGCAGTTTGTGCGCTCCCCGTCTCGCAAGTAAAAACTCTGTTTGTGTAGATTCCTTTGACATTTGGAGTCTCTTCAGCATTGTAATGGATTTCAAGTGAAAGACTTGAGTAGGAAAAGGCCATTTAGCCCTTTGGACTGTTCTGCCATTCAATGAGACCATGGCTGATCTGCAACCAAACTCCATATCCTCTATTTGTCCCATATCCTTTGGCAAACAAAAGGGATGGGCAATAAATGCTGGCTAGCCAGCAACGCCCACATCCCATAAATGAATAAAAAACCCCACAAATCTAGTTAAAATTAGCAATTGATCTAGCATGTATTGCCACCTGTGGATGAGAGTTCCTAACTTCTGCTGTAATTTGCATGTAGATATGTTTCCTGACTTCATTCCTGACTGGTCTGACTCCAATTCTTGGTCTCTGCCTTCTAGTTTCAGGCCCCCCAACAATGGAAATAGTTTCTCTCTCTTTATCTCATCTGTTCTCCATAATAGAGTCATAGACTCATAGAGGTTTACAGCATGGAAACAAGCTCTTCGGCCCAGCTTGTCCATACCACCCTCTGTTTTTACCCCTAAGCTAGTCCCAATGGCCCGCATTTGGCCCATATCCCTCTATACCCAACTCACCCATGTAACTGTCTAAAAGCTTTTTAAAACACAAAATTGTACCCACCTCTACCACTACCTCTGGCAGCGTGTTCCAGACACTCACCGCCCTCTGTGTGAAAAAACTGCCCCTCTGGACCCTTTTGTATCTCTCCCCTCTCACCTTTAACCTATTCCCTTCCCTTTGGGAAATGATGTTGACTATCTAGCTGATCTATGCCCCTCGTTATTTTATAGACCTCTATAAGATCACCCCTAAGTCTCCTACACTCCAAGGAAAAGAATCCCAGGGGTGGCACGTTGGCACAGTGGTTAGCACTGCTGCCTCACAGCACCAGGGTCCCAGGTTCAATTCTGGCCTCGGGTCACTGTCTGTGTGGAGTTTGCACATTTCCCCCATGTCTGCGTGGGTTTTCTCCGGATGCTCCGGTTTCCTCTCACAATCCAAAGATGTGTGGGGTGGTTGATTGGCCATCCTAAATTGACCCTAGTGTCAGGGGGATTAGCAGGGTAAATGTGGGTGGTTATGGGAATAGGGCGTAGGTGGGATTCTGGCTGGTACAGACTTGATGGGCCAAATGGCCTCCTTCTGTACTATAGGGATTCTATGATATCCAGCCTCTCCTTATAACTCAAACCATCAAGTCTCAGTAGCATCCTGGTAAATCTTTTCTGCACTCTTTCTAGTTTAATAATATCTTCTCTATGATAGGATGACCAGAACGGTACACAGTATTCCAAGTATGGCCTTACCAATGTCTTGTACAATGTCAACAAGACATCCCAACTGCCATATTCAATGTTCTGACCAATTAACCCAGGCATGCCGAATGCCTTCTTCACCACTCTGTCCACCTGTGACTCCACTTGCAAGGAGCTATGAACCTGTACGCTGAGACCTCTTTGTTATACAACTCTCCCCAACGCACTACCATTAACTGGGTAAGTCCTGCCCCGGTTTGATCTACCAAAATGCATCACCTCGCATTTATCTAAATTAAACTCCAGCTGCCTTTTGTCAGCCCACCGGCCCAATAGATCACGATCTTGAAATCTTTGATCAAATCACCCGCAAACCTTCCAAACTCCGGGGAGTGCAACCTGAGATTTTTTAACATCCCCTTGTTGCTTAAACCCTTGGAGTCCATGGCTGGAATGTTACCACCATTCCCGCCGGTGGGATTTTCCCATCCCGCTGCAATGATTGGCGATTTGGCTGGGTGCCAAATTCTCACTGCAGCGGGAGCGTGGCGTGAACGGCCGGGAAGGTCACGCACCATGTAAATTTAGGCTGGGCTCCCTCTTGGGCCAATATATCCTTCCGAATGTGGGGTGCCCAGAACTGCTCTCGCAAGTCCACTTGTCAACAAAAAATGGTTCATAATTTCTCTGGTTAGTCTGAAAGATGTCGGGTTTTCAGGTAGATTTATGTTACGATAATAAGAAAAATGAAAACCTGCCCACAGGCTTTTGAAAAAGCAACTTGAATCTTGACGTTCAAAGATTGCAGTGTTTGCAGCTGCATTTTTTTGGTGACTATAATTATTATAAATACTTGGAACAAAATCAACTATTAATTATTACCTAATAGGCTTCCAGCAATGACAGCACAATAACAATAATGCTTTGGTATCAATGACGTGAAGTAGACTGGCTCCAAGTTCTCACACAACAACACTACTCTGTGAATTACAAAGTATACTCTCAATAATAACTGGTGTTCCACAGTGATTACAGCACTAACCTCAGGTTGCACACAATAATTAAACACACAAGCTTTCCATGATCATTAAATTGTTATCAAAGCCTTTTTGTTGTACTCACTCCCTGGTAACAGCGCATTCAATGTAAGTTGATTGCAACACATGCCAGGGATTCAATCCAATCCTTTGTTCAGGATCAAGGGCAGGATTTTGGGGTCTTGGGTGGGGAACCCTCCTTCAAGGTCAAATTGGGGTCCCGACACTGCACTGTGTGGGGATTGTACAGTCAGCAGCGATTTTACCAGATTTGGTCATTTAGTAACCAGCAGGCATGCTTGCTGTCAAATTAAGGACAGCGGGCAGGCATTCTCAATGCTGGAGGACCAGAAGGAGCATGGATGGATCTACCGCCATTTCTGGTAAGAGAATTAAGGTACTTCCATCTTGAGCAGCTGGGCCAGGATTGTAGGGAGAAATCAACGCTACAGGGCGGCCTGGGGACCTCAAAGCCTGCCTGGAGTTCTGGCTGACTATGCCTGCTGCAGGGAGACCACTTCCAGGCCAACTGGCCAGTTCCTGGCACTGACCGGAAAATTCTATCCAACCTCAGTAGTTGGCCTTAATTGGCCTTAATTGGCCTCTCATCCATGGGCTGTCCTTCCACCCCTGTTATACCTTCTAAGAAAAAAAATGGTTCCAGAGACAAGATGGTGCTGGCACGCCTGCGGACAGTGTAAATTCTTGTGCCCACCTTCACCCCCCCATGTGGGGGCAGAAATTCTGCCCCAAGACCAGTTGGCAAGATTCATAGGCAGACAGCACATTCTCAATGCAAGTGTATTTTAAGCGGAGATGGACTCAAACCTTCCCCCACCTCCCAACATCAGAGACTTGAGCACAATGGTCTCAACTGACGCTCCAGTGCAGTATGGAGGGAGTACAGCACTGATGTCGGTGACATCTTTCGGATGAGACTTTATCTGCCATTTCAGGTTGATGCAAAAGATCCCCAGGCGCGATAGTGAAGAAATGTGGAGGAGATTTATCCGGTGTCCCGATCAACATTCATCCCTTAATCGTCTTCACAAGAACAGATGATCTGGTCATTAACATGTTGCTGTTTTTGGAATCTTGCTGTGCACAAATTGGCCGCTGCGTTCCCGACATTACAACGGTGGCTACATCTCAAGAGCGCTTCCCTGGTGGTAAAATGCTTTGAAACATCCTGAGAATGTGGGAGGTGTTGTAGAAATACCAAGGCCGGAATTCTCCTATCCCGACAGTTGGGCAGGAATTTCCGGCTTTTAGACCAGCGCGGCTGGAGAATTCCGCCCTAAATGTTTCTCTGCTTTTTAATCTCTCCCGCTCCTATCTGTAATTTGATGGATAAGAGACTTCGAAAACTCGGTGAACACTTTTACGAAAATAGTTCTAAAATGCACATAAAATGCTAAAAAAAAAGCATGTGTGAAAGAATCATGTTTAGATGCAAGCTTCAGCCTGCACAAGCATTTTGGGCTACAAAGATCAGCTTTTCAAACTAGAATAAAAACAGATATGGAATTCAACAGAACTGAACACGTTATTTCCTCACTAAGTTATTTACACCATCTCTGCTTTTGCTGATATGGATGGAATTGATGTTTTGTACTTGGGTGTGACCATTGGCTTAATGGAACAACAAGCAATGGGACTAATCGTATTACCCAGGTGGGAGTTACTTTAACATTTACTTCACGCCATCTTCTGTAACACAAAAGGCTTTGCAATGCTGACCCAAAACGGTAACTAAAAAAACGCCACTGCGTTCCATACCTGTTGTTCACTCTCAATTTGTGCCAAGGCTTCAGCCATCATTTTCTGATTAACGCCACACAGGTTTGCGACTTTGTTCTGACACTTGTGATGAACATTCATCGCGCATTCTGGCAGAGAGGCAAGCAAACACAGGCTATTACTTTTCACACTACTGCACTCGTCACTGAACTTATATATTCGACATATATATTAGACCGATTTCTATATCTTGCTGTCGTGGATGGGACTTAGAAACACGTCGATTGTTGCATCATTGCAAAACTGAGCGGCACGTTGGCACAGTGGTTAGCACTGCTGCCTCACAGCGTCAGGGATGTGGGTTCAAATCCGGCCACGGGTCACTGTCTGTGTGGAGCTTGCATCTTCTCCCCGTGTCTGCGTGGACTTCCTCCCACAGTCCAAAAATATGTTGATTGGCCATGCTATATTGCCCCTTAGTGTCAGGGGGATTAGCAGGATAAATATGTGAGGTTATGGGAATAGTGCCTGGGTGGGATTATGGTAGGGGCAGACTCGATGGGCCGAATCTGCACGGTAGGGAGTCTATGAAAGTTATCTCAGACGAGGCAGAATTTATTTCACAAGAGCTGCAGTTATCTTTGCCCTGAGCAGAGCTGCCAAAATTCATCCAGTCAGCAATCTGAGGGGACAAGAAATTTTCAAATCATGGTTTGGCAATCTGATAGGCACAGGCTTCTTTCAAATGCATTTCAATGATCTATAGCTTGCTCCAGGCATTACAAGGTGCATTGGAGAAAATCAGAGACCCCAGGGGGTGATTGTAATCTGCCCACCACTCTGCTCCTGTTCAAGAAACAGGCAGCATAAAACTGCAAAGAAAAACACTAGCAAACACAATATTCAAACAGGCCTTAGAGTGGGCAACCAACATTTTTGCCCAAAACAGGCAGAAGTCTAATTTTAAAGGCAAAATATGGTGGATGCTGGAATCTGAAACAAAAACAGAAAATGCTGGAAAATCTCAGCAGGTATTTTGATATTTGAATTGAGGTTGTAGAATGCTGTTCCAAAACTGTTCCAAAGGGGGTGGCACAGTGGCACAGTGGTTAGCACTGCTGCCTCACAGCACCAGGGACCCGGGTTCAATTCCCAGCTTGGATCACTGTCTGTGTGGAGTTTGCACCTTCTCTCCGTGTCTGCGTGGGTTTCCTCCGAGTGCTCCGGTTTCCTCCCACAGTCCAAAGATGTGCGGGTTAGGTTGATTGGCCGTGCTAAGTTGCCCCTTAGTGTTAGGGGGACTAGCTAGCATAAACTCATGAGGTCATGGGGATAGGGCCTGGGTGGGAATTGTGGTCAGTGCAGACTCAATGGGCCAAATGGCCTCCTTCTGCATTGTAGGATTAACAAAAAAAGGCAGTGCATGTGCCACGTACACTGAGCCCATGGGTACTGGATGTGCATGGTCATAAGGTCTTTGAAAAGTGACTGCAAGAGATCCCTCTGGAAGCAGTAGGTTTTGAAATGGTTTGGGCCATGGATGCTTTCACCATTGCGTCTGCCAACTCCGTACGTACCTTCACATTTTAAACCTTGTCTTGCCAGGCCCCACAGCAGGGTCCCACAGTGCTCACAGAACGTCGGACTCTTGTAGTTGTAGACTTTAAACCTATGGGGCATATCTATTTTAAACCGTTCCTTGTGAAACTAGGGAACAAAAGAGAATGTAGATGGTTAGTGGAAAGTTTAATTCCATAGAATCCATAGAATCCTACAGTGTAGAAGGAGACCATTCAGCCCATCGAGTCGACAGCAACTCTCTGAAAGAGCATTCCCACCGTGGTCCACCACCGCACCCTATCCCCTGCGTATTTACCATGGCTAATCCACCTCACCTCCACATTTTGGACACTGAGGGGCAATTTAGCATGGCCAATCCACCTCACCTTTAATGTACCCTTGAAAGAGAATAGTGAATTTCATGAAAATGTATCCGCAAACTATGGAACAGTACACAGATGCTAACTGATTTTTACGGGCAAAAGTGACAACAAACAGATGTAGGGGGGAATTTTCCCGTCCCGCCCGTCACAGGCCACGCAAATGTCTGTTGACCTTGGGCAGGATTTTCCAGTTTTGGGGCGAGCGTGACTGGAAAATCCCACCCTGAGTGTTCTACCACTGACTCAGTGTCGACTGCTGTGCTCCCTTTCTGAAACTCTGACAGACACAATCTACAATTTGCTGGCAATATCTCGTGAGGGGAAACTAAATTGTGTTGACGGAAAATGTGAACGATACGCTGTGACATTTGAGAAGGAAAAGTTTAGTTGCTTTTCAATCTGCGGAATTCACCTTTTTTTTGAGTCAGCTCAGCCTCTCAAAGCTAGCGGTTTTACGCTGGCAATTCTCATGAACACTGCGCAAACAATGCAGAGAGTTTAACCTAGACACCCATCTACTGGGCGAGGTTTAACTGAGCGGAATGGGTTGTGAAATGTGGGGACGGACTTTAGCTGTGTAACTTGGTAAACACATGAAGCATTTAGAAATCATTGCAGGGTCAGTTGTGTAATTAGACAGATATTTAAGACGGGCATTTTATAGACAAAAAGGTTATTGATGGTGAAGGGCCTATAGACTTACTGGCCGCGATTCTCCCATCCCACTGCGCTTAATGTTTAGTGCAGCGGGCCAGTATTACGGTGGCAGAAAGGACATTTGATGAAGACTCGTCTACTGAGGTAGTTTGGGCTGAGGTTAGAAACAGGAAAGGAGAGGTCACCCTCTTGGGAGTTTTTTTATAGACCTCCGAAAAGTTCCAGAGATGTAGAGGAAAAGATTGCAAAGATGATTCTGGATAGGAGCGAAAGTAACAGGGTAGTTGTTCTGGGGGACTTTAACTTTACAAATATTGACTGGAAAAGCTATAGTTCAAGTACTTTAGAGGGGTCAGTTTTTGTCCAGTGTGTGCAGGAAGGCTTCCTGATACAGTATGTAGATAGACCAACAAGAGGCGAGGCCACATTGGATTTGGTACTGGGTAATGAACCAGGCCAGGTGATAGATTTGGAGGTAGGTGAGCATTGGGTGACAGTGACCACAATTCGATTACGTTTACCTTAGCAATGGAAAGGCTTAGGTATATACCAAAGGGCAAGAGTTATAGCTGGGGGAAAGAAAATTATGATGCGATTAGGCGAGATTTAGGTGGCATAGGTTGGGGAAGGAAACTGCAGGGGATGGGCACAATTGTAATGTGGAACTTGTTCAAGGAACAGCTACTACGCGTCCTTGATAAATATGTACCTGTCAGGCAGGGAGGAAGCAGACGTGTGAGGGAACCGTGGTTTACTAAGGAGGTTGAATCTCTTGTGAAGAGGAAGAAGGAGACTTATGTAAAGATGAGACGTGAAGGTTCAGTTAGGGAGCTTGACAGTTACAAGTTAGCCAGGAAGGACCTAAAGAGAGAGTTAAGAAGAGCCAAGAGGGGACATGAGAAGTCTTTGGCAGGTAGGATCAAGGAAAACCCTCAAGCTTTCTATAGGTATGTCAGGAATGAAAAAATGACTAAGGTAAGATTAGGGCCAGTCAAGGACAGTAGTGGGAAGTTGTGCGTGGAGTCTGAAGAGATAGGAGAGGCACTAAATGAATATTTTTCGTTGGTATTCACACAGGAGAGGGACAGTGTTGTCGAGGGGAGTACTGAGATGCAGGCTGTTGGACTGGACGGGATTGAGGTTCATAAGGAGAAGGTGTTAGCAATTCTGGAAAGGGTAAAAATAGATAAATCCCCTGGGCCGGATGGGATTTATCCTAGGATTCTCTGGGAGGCTAGAGAGGAGATTGCAGAGCCTTTGGCTTTGATCTTTGTGTTGTCATTGTCTACAGGAACAGTGCCAGAAGACTGGAGGATAGCAAATGTTGTCCCCTTGTTCAAGAAGGAGAGTAGGGACAACCCTGGTAATTATAGACCGGTGAGCCTTACTTCTGTTGTGGGCAAAGTTTTGGAAAGGATTATAAGAGATAGGATTTATAATCACCTAGAAAGGAATAATTTGATTAGGAATAGTCAGCACGGTTTTGTGAAGGGTAGGTCGTGCCTCACAAACCTTATTGAGTTCTTTGAGAAGATGACCAAGGAGGTGGATGAGGGTAAAGCGGTTGATGTGGTGTATATGGATTTCAGCAAAGCGTTTGATAAGGTTCCCCATGGTAAACTTTTGCAGAAAATCCGGACACATGGGATTGAGGGTGATTTAGTGGTTTGGATCAGGAATTGGCTAGCTGTAAGAAAACAGAGGGTGGTGGTTGATGGGAAATATTCATTCTGGAGTCCAGTTACTAGTGGTGTACCGCAAGGATCTGTTTTGGGGGAACTGCTGTTTGTCATTTTTATTAATGACCTGGATGAGGGCGTAGAAGGATGGATTAGTAAATTTGCGGATGACTCTAAAGTCGGTGGAGTTGTAGACAGTGCGGAGGGAAGTGGCAGGTTACAGAGGGACATAGATAAGCTGCAGAGCTGGGCTGAGAGGTGGCAAATGGAGTTTAATGTGGAAAAGTGTGAGGTGATTCACTTTGGAAGGAGTAACAGGAATACAGAGTACTGGGCTAATGGTAAGATACCTGGTAGTGTGGATGAACAGAGGGATCTGGGTGTCCATGTGCATAGATCCCTGAAAGTTGACACCCAGGTTGATAGGGTTGTTAAGAAGTCGTACGGTGTGTTAGCTTTTGTTGGTAGAGGGATTGAGTTTCGGAGCCAGGACGTCATGCTGCAACATGAAAGGCATAGATAGGGTGAACGGTGGGAAGCTTTTCCCCAGGTCGGTGGTGATGTTCACGAGGGGTCATAGGTTCAAGGTGAAGGGGGGGAGGTTTAACACAGATATCAGAAGGACATATTTTACACAGAGGGTGGTGGGGGCCTGGAATGCGCCGCCAGGCAAGGTGGTGGAGGCAGACACACTGGGAATGTTTAAGACTTATCGAGACAGCCATATGAACGGAGTGGGAATGGAGGGATACAAAAGAATGGTCTAGTTTGGACCAGGGAGCGGCACGGGCTTGGAGGGCCGAAGGGCCTGTTCCTGTGCTGTACTGTTCTTTGTTCAAAACTCTGGTGCGGCTGCACTTGGAGTATTGCGTACAGTTCTGGTCGCCGCATTATAGGAAAGATTGGAAAGAGTGCAGAGGAGATTTACCAGGATGTTGCCTGGTATGGTGGGAAGATCGTATGAGGAAAGGCTGAGGGACTTGAGGTTGTTTTCGTTAGAGAGAAGGTTAAGAGGTGACTTAATAGAGGCATACAAGATGATCAGAGGACTAGATAGGCTGGATAGCGAGAGCCTTTTTCCTCGGATGCTGATGGCTAACACGAGGGGACATAGCTTTAAATTGAGGGGTGAGAGATATAGGACAGATATTAGAGGTAGGTTCTTTACTCAGAGAGTAGTAAGGGCGTGGAATGCCCTGTCTGCAACAGTAGTGGACTCGTCAACATTAAGAGCATTCAAATGGTTATTGGATAAACATACGGATGATATTGGAATAGTGTAGATTAGAGGGGCTTTAGATTGGTTTCACTGGTCGGCGCAACATCGAGGACCGAAGGGCCTGTACTGCGCTGTATTGTTCTATATTCTATGTTCTAGGAGAATCACTCGTCAGCCGATTCATGGAGTCCCCTGCGAACCTTCACGCCGCGCTCGCGTCTCCCAGGCCCGGATTTTCACGGCACCAGAGATCGGCTGGGAGGCGGGGCTAGCATTTAAATAGTATTTTGAATACTATTTAAATGTGATTAGCGGGCCCAGGACTGAATTCTCCTTGCAGGTTTGCATCTCCCTACCCCACCAGAGTGTTTCACTCCAGCGGGGATTACACTAGCTCCTCACTCACGGGGAACTAGGTGCCTGACCCCGCTTGAGTGAAGGGGGGGGGGCAATCGGGGCCCCCAGGGGGTCAGGCAATGGTTTTCCCCTTGGGCATGGGCACCCTGGCACTTCCCAAGGGGCAAACTGCCCATGCCCAGGGGGCACCTTGGCACTGCCCATCGGGCAGGGGTCAGTGCCAAGGGGGAGGGGCCTAAGGGGGCATGGCCCAGGAGGCAGGGAGTGCTGGGGTCGATGGGTGGGGGTGGGTCCAGCTGCCACTCTGCCTTTGGGATTGATGGGGGCAGGAGGGAGGCCAGCGATCGGGACGGGCTGGTGAGTAGGGCAGCCAAGGGGTTGGGACTGGGTGGTTGGGGGGGTAGGGGGTTGTTGGACAGGGTGGGGGGCTGTGATCGGGCTGCGAACGGGTCGTGGGGAGCTTGGGGGGCAGCACTGCGGGGGTCCTGGGCTGGCCAGTGATCGAGCTGGCCCGCAAATGGGAGGCTGAGAGTTCGGGGCCACTGCGCATGCTCAGAGGCTTGCTGATTTCAGCCTCCCAGGCGGGAATAGGTGCCACCTCCTGAAATCTAATGAAATTCACACTGGTGGCCTTTGCATTGCGCAGAGTGTGGGAGATTCTGGTCTGAAGTCCCACTGAAAACACCAGTGGATTTCTCCAGTTTTCCCGCAAATTCAACACTTTACAATTTTTTTGGGAGAATTTTGGCCACTGCTGAAGGTGTCCATGTTTTAACTGTTGTGGTTTTCTGGAAATAACCCCGGTGATTTAAACCCAGCTACCAAAAAAATTCTCTCTGCCATTGCGCCTCACAGTTCTAATGCACAGCAAGCGCACAAAGACTCTTTATGTTGAGGAGCTGTGATACGTACAATGGTCTCTCGGCTGTTCACCGCTGATCCCGTACACTTGGCTATTATTTTATCGATGCACTTCTTATGAATAGCAGCGTTGCATTCTGAAAGGGAAATAGAAGGTCCCAACGTGTTCCAAGATTGCAAGCAATGTCAAAACTTTCATTTGAAATATTTGGAAATGAAAAATCACTTACGTCGGCATTGGTAGCCTTGCTTATTCAATCCCCTGAAATAACAAAAGTGAGCAGAATTCAGTCATCAGTATTTTTGCTCTTGATCATAGAATCCCTACAGTGCAGAAGGAGGCCATTCTGCCCATTGAGTCTGTACCGACCACAATCCCACCCAGGCCCTATTCCCGTAACCCCATGCATTTACCCTGCTAGTCCCCCTGACATTAGGGTCAATTTAGAACGGCCAATCAACCTAACCCGCACATCTTTGGATTGTGGGAGGAAATGGAGCACTCGGAGGAAACCCACACAGGCGCAGGGAGAACATGCAGACTCCACGCGGACAGTGACCTGAGGCCAGAATTGAACCCGGGTCCCTGGCGCTGTGAGGTAGCAGTGCTAACCACTGTGCCACCGTGCCGCCCCAAATTACTCGGACCCGAGTCCCTAAATTATTGCACCAATTTTCAGTTTCCTGGTCCTAACAAATTCACTAGGGTACATCCATGCCCCCGGCATGGGCAACACGGTGGCACAGTGGTTAGTACTGCTGCCTCACAGCGCCAGAAACCTGGGTTCAATTCCCGGCTTGGGTCACTGTCTGTGTGGAGTTTGCACATTCTCCTCGTGTCTGCGTGGGTTTCCTCCGGGTGCTCCGGTTTCCTCCCACAGTCTGAAAGACGTGCTGGTTAGGTGCATTGGCCATGCTAAATTCTCCCTCAGTGTACCCGAACAAGCGCTGGAGTGTGGCGACTCGGGGGTTTGCACAATTTCTTCATTGCAGTGTTAATGTAAGCCTACTTGTGACAATAATCAATAAAAAATAGACACCTCCATTCTCCACCGGGACAGTCTGAGGGCTCCCCATTTTTATTGAATGGAGCCTTGAACAATCCCTGACGATGACCACCCTTCTCCACCCGACTGAACCTGTTCTCACATCAAACAATTTCTCCTTTAACTTGCCTCACATCCTCCAAATAATAGGTGTTGCTATGGGTACCTAGATGGGTCCTCGTTATGCCAGCCTTTTGGGGGTGATATATGGAACACTCTTTGTTCCAGTCCTATTCAGACCCCATTCCCCAATTCTTTCTCTGGTACATCAATAACTGAATTGGTGCCTGTTGCTGTTCTCACCTAGAAATCGGAGCACCCGGAGGAAACCCACACAGACACAGGGAGAAAGTGCAGACTCCACACAGACAGTGGCCCGAAGCCAGGATCGAACCCCGGACCCTATCGCTGTGAGGCTGCAGTGCTAACAACTGTGCCACCGTGCCGCCCCTCAATCTCGCAGCTCCCCGTCAGGGAATTAAACCCCGGTCCCCCTGCGTGGCAGACTAACAACTATATTAACGAGGAACTACTGGATGAAACCGACATCCAGATCTGCTGCAAATTTGAAATGAAATTGCTGTGGAATATTGAATAAGAGACGAAGGCCGGGATTCTCTGATGTTGGACGCAACCACCGCTGCCAGCGAGGATGGAGAATTTGGCGCTCGGCTGGACCAGAGAACTCTGGCTGAAGAATCTACATGGGGCCCAATTCTCTGACCTCACCTGCAGCTGGGATTCTCCAGTCCCGCTGCAGTGAATGGAGTTTTGGCTGAGCGCCAAATTCTCGCTGGCAGGGGGTGAACGGCGAAGAATCCCAGCCAACACCCGACCAGAAATCTTACTTTTCAAACAGGTTAAGATGAATTAAAAGATAAGATTAAATTGAAGTACCAAACAAATTCGTGGCAGACGGAACAAAATGTGGGCTGAGGGAAGAATGTGGCGATAAACTCATGGCACTTGACATTGTGAACTTTGGCCTGCTTGATGGCTCCCCTTCGCTGGTGTAGTGCAAACAGGCCTTCTGTTTCACCATCGGCACTTCCTTTGTTTTCTGCTGGAGGAAAGCTGAACGTTAATCATTGCTGCAGAAATCACACCTCCCATCGGACTGGCCGAAACATTCTTCCAGCCTCAATGTTAGAAACCAATGAGTTGGACTCTTGGAACCAAGTACCCACTCGTCTAAATTGTAAAACAACATCCACAACACAACACAAATATTAACATACATTGGGGAGGCAATGGCCTAGTGGTATTATCGCTGGACTATTAATCCGGGGGATCCGGGTTCAAATCCCGCCACGGCAGATGGTGGAATTTGAATTCAATAAAAAGAAAATATCTGGAATTAAGAAGCAACTGATGGCCATGAAACCACTGCCGATTGTCAGAAAAACCCATCTGGTTCACTAATGCCCTTTAGGGAAGGAAATCTGCCGTCCTTATCTGGTCTGGCCTACATGTGACTCCAGAGCCACAGCAATGTGGTTGATTCTCATGTATTTATCCAGTTCTTCTTCGAAAGCTACCATTGAATTGCCACCCGATTCAGAGAAAATTTTCTCATGTTCTCTCTGTTCCTTTTAAGTTTAGGTTTATTTATTAGTGTCACAAGTGGGCCCACATTAAAACTGCAATCCCGGGCAACTAGGGACGAGCAATAAATGCTGGGCTAGCCAGCAACACCCCTGTCCTATGAATGAATAAAAAAGACACATATCGTTTTCAATTTCAATTTTAAAAAGAAGCCCTTTCCCTCTGATACATTGGGAAACCACTTTCCATGCTTAAGACTCTCCAAACTAAAGCAGTGAGGGTTTCAGATGTGAATTTTCCATTTGTGTACAAGGTCCCCCTGGACACACACCTCACCGAGAGATTCAGAAAGTCCAGAAGCACATCGCCTTGATGTGGCGATTGGGTGATCATTGAAACTTAATGGATCAAAACCATGCAATTTCCCACAGAAAATTGATTTGATTTCATTTGATTTATTGTCACATGTATTCGGATACAGTGAAAAGCATTGTTTCTTGCACGCTGTACAGACAAAGCATATTGTTAATAGAGAAGGAAACGAGAGAGTGCAGAACGTAGTAGTCATAGCTAGGGTGTAGAGAAAGATCAACTTAATGCGAGGTAGGTCCATTCAAAGGTCTGACAGCAGCAGGGAAGAAGCTGTTCTTGAGTCGGTTGGTACGTGACCTCAGAGTTTTGTATCTTTTTCCCGACGGAAGAAGATGGAAGAGAGAATGTCCAGGTGCGTGGGGTCCTTAATTATGCTGGCTGCTTTTCCGAGACAGCGGGAAGTGTAGACAGAGTCAATGGATGGGAGGCTGGTTTGCATGATGGACTGGACTTCATTCATGACCTTTTGTAGTTCCTTGCGGTCTTGGGCAGAGCAGGAGCCATACCAAGCTGTGATACAACCAGAAAGAATGCTTTCTATGGTGCATCTGTAAAAGTTGGGAAGCTTCCCACTGCTATTCCAGCGAAAAAATATGAGCCGGAATTCACGCTGGCGGGACCTTCCGGTCCGACCGACAGCGCACCCTTGGGTTTCCCAGCGGCGTGGGGTGCAGTCAATGGGAAATCTCATTGATGGCAGCGGAACTGGAAGATCCTGCCACAGGCAAATGGTGTCCCCCCCCCCCCCAATCCCCCCCTCCCCCCCCCCCCGTCCCCCCCCGTCCCCTCTCCCTCACCCGCTACAAGGGTCACGCTGCCAGGAGACCCGAGAAACCCCCCCATGGAATAGTTCAATGTGGAAGGAGGCTGTTCAGCCCTTCAATTCAATGTGGGTTGCTTTAATGAGTAATAATCCAGTTAGTTCCATCCTTGTTCTATCTTCATACCCCAGTACTTTTTTCTTTTTCATGTATTTATCAAGTTCTCTTTCGAAAGCGACTATTGAATTGTCACCCTAACCATAGAGAATTTTCTCACGCTGTCTCCGGTCCTTTTCAGGTTAAGCTTATTTATTTATTAGTGTCATAAGTAGGCTTGCATTAAAACTGCAATTAAGTTACTGAAAATCTCCTAGTTGCCACACTGTGGCGCCTGTTTGGGTACACTGAGGGAGAATGTAACACGGCCAATACACCTAACCAGTACGTCTTTTGGATTGTGGAAGGAAACAGGAGCACCTGAAGGAAACCCACGCAGACACGGGGAGAACATGCAGACTCCGCACAGACAGTGACCCAAGCCAGGAAATGAACCCAGGTCCCTGGCGCTGTGGGGCAGCAGTGCTAACCATTGTGCCACCATGTCATCTTTGTCAATCATCTTAAACTGTGCTTTGAGTAGGTAGGTAGCGACTCAAAAACAGCTTCTTCCCTGCTGCTGTCAGACTTTTGAATGGACTTACCTTGCATTAAGTAGATCTTTCTCTACATCCTAGCTATGACTGTAACACTACATTCTGCACTCTCTCCTTTCCTTCTCTATGAATGGTATGTTTTGTCTGTATAGCGCACAAGAAACAATAATTTCCACTTCATGTTAATACATGTGACGATAATAAATCAAATCAAATAATTAGCCATAGTCCACAAGGAATTGTAGACATCTCTATGAGAGAGAGACAATTAGTTCTGTAGCTTGAGAGGCAACACTTTTCATCAAGTATTGGGGTTAGAGTACTGACGTACAAATCTGTGGATTTTTTACACCAAGAAAATGTTATGGTGCAATATTAATTATTCCATAATAAATGCACAGACAATACACCTGTGGGATATATACCGCTCGGATTAAATGCGACACAATTTATTGGTTCAGATTTATTCAATACTTAATCACAGGTTTTTCTGAAGCTGTGTTCTATTATGTCCTGAACGGCTGTGATTTATTTTCTTACATCGCAATTGTTTTCCTTTCTTCAAAGACTGAACTATATATCCAACATAGCAGGGTTGACATGGCAACCAAAAGCCGAAAATTACTTAAAACCTAAGGAAGCTTTCAGGCTTTCTTGCTGAAATATTAAAATAAAAATAGCCAGAGTATTTTGTGACATTGCGAAAAAGGAAGAAAATATTTTCTTCAGTGCAGTGAGTAACCTCTTCCATTTGACGCTGAGGTCTTACGACCTACTACTCCTACCCTTTCAATCTAATGGTTACACCCTTCCCCCTTCCTGGTGAATGGTGAGAGCTGTGTCACCCTGGGGTGGGGGAGGTGGTGGGCAGGGTTGGGGGGAGGGGAGTGGGCCTAGGTAGGATGCTCTTTCAGAGACTCAGTGCAGACTCGATGGGCTAATTGGCCTCCTTCTGCACTGTAGGGATCCTACGGTTCTACAAAGATACAGGGCGCCGCGGTCTTACCGGCTGTTCACGCCACGCTCGCGCTGCAGTGAGGTCAGAGAATTTGATGGCCAGCCAAATCTCCGTCCACTGCAGCGGGGTGGGAAAATCCCATGGGTGTGAATGGTGGCAACGTTCCAGACATGGTTTTTTAAAATGTTCTGGAAGTAAGGAGCAGGGAAAACAGTGAAAAAGAGAGAGCGATGACAAGGGAAATGTGAAAGACGAGGCTAAGACTGGCAAACAACTAGATAGTGCAAGACAAATAGAGAGACAGATACCAATCTAGAAAGCTACATAAAAAAGGAAATTAATAACTTGAAGGGCTCAACAAAACGAATGATTCCGAAGTGACCGTGAGCATGGAGCAATGTGTGAAAATAAGTAGTAACACTGAAATTGAAGTGCTAAAGAACCTTGCATAAGCACAAGCTCATCAGACGTTGAGCTGAAGTGAACTGTCTCAGTACGAAATGCCCAAAAGAAGTTGAGATAGAATCCCTAGGGTGCAGAAGGAGGCCATTCAGCCCATCGACCCTGCACCAACAACAATCCCACCCAGGCTCTATCCCTGTTTTACCCACATTTTTACCCTCCTGATCCCCCTGACACGAAGGGGCAGTTTAGCATGGCCAATCCACCTAACCCGCACATCTTTGGACTGTGGGAGGAAACCGGAGCGCCCGGAGGAAACCCACGTAGACATGGGGAGAATGTGCAAACTCCACACTGACAGTGACCCAAGGCCGGAATCGAACCTGGATCCTGGATTTGTGAGGCAGAAGTGTTAACCATTGTGCCACCGTGCTGTCCTAGAGATGCAATGAGATGCTCACAATTTTAAAAAGACAGCAAGAATAACCAACTCGTGATAGCGTAGTGTGATAATGGCAACCAAGAGTGACACATTCATAGCTAAATCTTCACTCTTGGGTATTTGGGTCATTCTGTTGCAGAACTGGACTTCTGAAACCCCCCCACCCCCCCGACCCTCAAACCGGTACAAAGAGAAACCTCCTGCAAGTGAATTTCATGCCAGTTGATGAATTGTTTACTCTGTCAATTCTGCACAGATCTGCACATTTGAGAGCAGACTTCCACTCCATCTGACGAAGGAGCAGCACTCCGAAAGCTCATGGCATTTGCTACCAAATACACCTGTTGGACTTTAACCTGGTGTTGTTAAAACTCTCACAGATCTGCACAGCCAGATTTTTAATGGGGCAACCATTCATTCTGGCAATGCAAAGCTAGTCTCACCCATCTCAATGACAAAATCTGTACTGTGTTTTTTGCTCGCGTGATGCCTAGTTTTCTTGTCACTCACAGGGAGGGATATAGCTGTGCTTGAAGGGTTTTAAATGTGCTCTCTCCCCTGCAATTGAGCTGACCACAGATTATTCTGCACACTTGGTGGAATCTTATCATAGATAGAATCATAGAATCCCTACAGTGCAGAAGGAGGCCATTCGGCCCATCGAGTCTGCACCGACCACAATCCCACCCAGGCCCTACCCCCACATATTTTACCCGCTAATCCCTCTAACCTACGCATCTCAGGACTCTAAGGGGCAATTTTTAACCTGGCCAATCAACCTAACCCGCACATCTTTGGACTGTGGGAGGAAATCGGAGCACCCGGAGGAAACCCACGCAGACACGGGGAGAATGTGCAAACTCCACACAGACAGTGACCTGAGCCGGGAATCGAACCCGGGACCCTGGAGCTGTGAAGCAGCAGTGCTAACCACTGTGCTACCGTGCCGCCCTGGTCTATGAGAAATCTATGATTTCTATGAATCTAATATCTTCATCTCCACATCTCGGAAGGCAGCTGAGTTCTTGAGCTTGCAGAGCACTAAACTCAATATCAGCATTTTAAAGAACCTTGTGACTTGATTTAACAATGGCAGCTTGCTGAGTTATTCATCTCACTTGACCTAAATTATTGTTTGCTCGTAAACCGTGATTTACCAGTCTGGTACGGTTGATTCCTGTGTCAGGGGAGGCAGTGGAGTAGTGGGATAGGGGTGGCACGGTGGTTAGCACTGCTGTCTCACAGCGCCAGGACCCGGGTTCAATTCCCAGCTTGGGTCACTGTCTGTGTGGAGTTTGCACGCTCTCCCCGTGTCTGCGTGGGTTTCTTCCGGGTGCTCTGGTTTCCTCCCACAGTCCAAAGATATGCGGGTTAGATGGATTGGCCCTGAGTGTCAGGGGGATTAGCTAGGGTAAATGCATGGGGTTATGGGGATCGGGCCTTGGTGGGATTGTGGTTGGTACAGACTCAATGGGCCGAATGGCCTCCTTCTGCACTGTAGGATTCTATGATTCTATGCACTGGATTGATAACCAGGGACCCCAAGCATAATGCTCTGGGGACCCAGATTCAAATCCCACCAATGCAGATGATGAAATTTGAATTTGATAAAAATCTGGAATTAAAATTCTAATAATGACCATGACACCTTTAAAATCCCATCTTAGTCACTAATATCCTTAAGAGAAAGAAATCTGCCATTGTTATCCGGTCCGGCCTACACGTGACTTCAGATTCACAGCCATGTGGTTGACTCTGAAATGCCCTAGCAGGCTACTAAGTTCAGGGGCAATTAGGGATGGACAATAAATGGTGGCCCATTTAGAGATGCCCACATCCCTGGAATGAATAAAGTAGCACATTGCTGGAGATAGGAGACATTCTCTGCTTGGGTTTTGCTTATTAAGATCACCTTCAGTGGTTCAGATTTGTGGATAGGGAGATCTAGGTTTTTGCTTCCCATGTCTAATTAGGGCAGCATGGTGGCACAATGGTTAACACTACTGTCTCACAGCGCCAGGGACCCGGGTTCAATTCCCAGCTTGGGTCACTGTCTGTGTGGAGTCTGCACGTTAATAATAATAGTAAATTGGAATATTATTTAAATGGAGAAAAATTACATCGTGCGACTGTGCAGAGGGACCTGGGGGTCCTTGTGCACGAATCGCAAAAGCTCAGTCTGCAGGTGCAGCAGGTGGTCAAGAAGGCGAATGGAATGTTGGCCTTTATCGCGAGGGGGATAGAATATAAAAGCAGGGAGGTCTTGCTGCAACTGTACAAGGCACTGGTGAGGCCGCAACTGGAGTACTGTGTGCAGTTTTGGTCCCCTTATTTGCGAAAGGATATATTGGCCTTGGAGGGAGTGCAGAGAAGGTTCACCAGGTTGATACCGGAGATGAGGGGTGTAGCTTATGAGGAGAGATTAAACAGATTGGGTCTGTACTCGTTGGGAGTTTAGAAGGATGAGGGGTGATCTTATAGAGACATATAAGATAATGAAGGGGCTGGATAGGGTAGAGGTGGAGAGATTCTTTCCACTTAGAAGGGAAACCAGAACTAGAGGGCACAGCCTCAAAATAAGGGGGGGCCGGTTCAGAACAGAGTTGAGGGGGAACTTCTTCTCTCAGAGGGTAGTGAATCTCTGGAATTCTCTGCCCATTGAAGTGGTGGAGGCTTCCTCGTTGAATATGTTTAAATCACGGGTAGATAGTTTTCTGATCGATAAGGGAATTAGGGGATATGGGGAGCAGGCGGGTAAGTGGAACTGATTCGCTACAGATCAGCCATGATCTTGTTGAATGGCGGGGCAGGCTCGAAGGGCCAGATGGCCTACTCCTGCTCCTATTTCTTATGTTCTTATGTTCTTATGTTCTCCCCGTGTCTGTGTGGGTTTCCTCCGGGTGCTCCATTTTTTTCCCACAGTCCGAAAGACGTGCTGGTTAGGGTGCATTGGCCATGCTAAATTCTCCCTCAGTGTACCCGAACAGGCACCGGAGTGCAACGACTAGGGGATTTTCACAGTAATTTTATTGCAATGTTAATGTAAGTCTACTTGTGACACTAATAAATAAACTTTAAACTTCGCTAAGCGCAGCTTGCCTAATGGCGGTCTCAAGAAGATATGGCTCCACGAATCTGCCATTGGATTAAGACAGCCTGTTCCCGCAAAGTGAATGCAGATCTGGATACGGGCCTCTCGGGTATAATGAGGCGCAGCAGCCTTCCCGAGGACAGCACCCTGAAAGCAGAGCATGGGAGGTTTGGTGGAGGGAGGGGCATTTAATCAGGTGGGAGAGGGTTGTCAGGTAGACACGCTGCCGCCTTCCCATCTCCACCCTGATGAAGTCTGGGAGGGTCAGATGGGCCAACTGGGCTCCACTGTAAAGGCTTTCCCACTCACTCCAATCGCTGAGTTGTTTTAAAAAGCAGAAACAGCTTCTTGACAAAATGTTAGTGAGGCTCAATCACAAAAACCTGTTGGGTTTCTGATCCTCCCCATTGGACAGGACGGGTCTCTCTCCCAAACTGGAAACAATCACCATAAAACCAAGTTTACACCTCCGTCATCAAAACTGGGTGCAAAGGAAACCGTGAATTAAGAAGAAGTATTATTCCAGGTCAAAATAAATTCGTCAATAAATGTACAAAATGTACAAAAGCAAAATGGTCCCACAGCCTAGTTAGAATTTCAATGCTTGTTCCCATAGAGACAACTTTTGTGTCCCTCTTTTTGGGTACTTTGAGATCTTCTAATCTGTAGGACTGCATTTTAAGTTTAAGTTTATTTATTATTGTCACAAGTAAGCTTACATTAACACTGCAATGAAGTTACTGTGAAAATCCTTTAGTTGCCACACTCCGACACCTGTTCGGGTACACCGAGGGAGAATTTAGCACGGCCAATGCACCCTAACTAGCACGTCTTTCAGGCTGTGGGAGGAAACCAGAGCACCCGGAGGAAACCCACGCAGACATGGGGAGAACGTACAAACTCCACACAGACAGTGACCCAAGCCGGGAATCGAACCCGCGTCCCTGGCGCTGTGAGGCAGCTGTGCTAATCGCTGTGCCACCATGCCACCCTCATTCCTCTTGTAGTGGGATTCAAAACAATGGAATTCCATCCGAGTTGGAACTAAACTGGTGAGAATTAAATGCAGTCCTTCTCATGAGAGTGTCGCGTGAAAAGGGGAATGCACTGTGAAATAACTTTTTTTTATTATTCATTCATGGAATGTGATCATTGCTGGCCATGCCAGTTTTATTGCCCATCCCTAATTGCCCTTGGGAAGGTGGCAGTGAGCCACCTTCTGGAACCACTGCAGTCCATGTGGTGTAGGTACACCTATAGTGCTGTTAGGGAGGGAGTTCCAGGATTTTGACCCAGCGACAGTGAAGGAACGGCGATATAGAATCATAGAAATCATAGAAACCCTACAGTGCAGAAACAGGCCATTCGGTCCATCGAGTCTGCACCGACCACAATCCCACCCAGGCCCTACTCCCATATCCTATACATTTACCCGCTAATCCCTCTAACCTATGCATCTCAGGACACTAAGGGGCAATTTTAGCATGGCCAATCAACCTAACCCACACATCCTTGGACTGTGGGAGGAAACCGGAGCACCCGGAGGAAACCCACGCAGACACGAGGAGAATGTGCAAACTCCACACAGACAGTGACCCAAGCCGGGAATCGAACCCAGGTCCCTGGAGCTGTGAAGCAGCTGTGCTAACCACTGTGCTACCGTGCCGCCCTAGATATATATTTACATATATATACCCTATATATTTCCAAGTCAGGATGGTAGAGAAGAAGTTGCAGGTCGCGGTGTTCCCCATGTATCTGCTGCCATTGTCCTGACAGGTGCCAGAGCTCACAGGGCTTTATATGTTTTTGGATGCATAAATAATTGAGGAATTTAAAAGAGAGAATATTTGTTGATGCTGTACCAATTTTATGGCAGTAAAATGTCTGCCTCGCTGTCCAATCTGGCACATGTTTTCACATCATCCATGTTGAATGGGCAGAGGCCATCATATTAGTAGAGGCTCCAGCACAAAGGGGTGGAATTTTTCGCCAGCTGGATTTTCCACTCCCGCCGGAATCAATGGACGTTTGAATGGCTCGCCGCATTTTCCAGACCCACCCCCTCCGTGAAGGGACCATAACATTCAGCCAAAGGATTCAGGGTCCATGACTGAACTGTGGGTTAGGTCTCCTGTTTGTGTATCTAAAGGGGCCTAAATGCTTGTTTGAGCCTGCATAGGCTGCCTTGAATAAAGCTTGCACTAAGCCCCCCTGTCTTTAGCCTAACCATGTTTACATGCGGCCTAACCTCAAAGTTAGTGCTGAAGCCTGCCTTTAAAAGGCTGCTTTCTTTCCCCCCCCCGTTTCCAGAGTGCCATTCACCCAAATTTTCCCTCTTGGAATGGGGGAACTGCCTCTGGACAAATTGACAACCACAGTTTGCCAACCCGCTGCTGAGACATGAGGCCTGGTTTCAGGTGAGTCTTAGGCCCCCCCCCATCTTCAGGGCTATTTCAAGATAAATGTCCTCCCTAGACACTTATTTGGGAAGCAAATACTTCAAAGGAGAATGAGGAAGAAACTGGCATGAATTCAAGCTGCCATGACTAACAGGAGTTTTGAACTTGGACTTCGGAGCAGGAGTAGGCCATTCCTGCTCCACCATCTGATAGGACCATGGCTTATCTGATTATAGTCTTCAATCCATTTTCCTCTCTGCTCCCCCATAACCCTTGACTTTCTTTGTCTAACAAATATCTAATGAACTCAGACATCAATGACCCAGCCTCCACTGTTTGCTGTGGGGAAGGGATACTCAATACCAATGACACTTTGAGAGAAAAATATTCTTCACATCTCTGTCTTAACATGGAGACATGAATGGAGCGGCACGGTTAGCACTGCTGCCTCACAGTGCCAGGGACCCGGGTTCAATTCCCGGCTTGGGTGACCGTCTGTGTGGAATTTGCACATTCTCCCCGTGTCTGTGTGGGTTTCCTCCGGGTGCTCCAGTTTCCACCCACAGTCCAAAGGTATGCAGGATAGGGGGATTGGCCATGATAAATTGCCCCTTAGTGTCAGGGGAACTAGCTAGGGTAAATGCATGGGGGTGGGGCCTGGGTGGGACTGTGGTCAGTGCAGACTTGATGAGCCAAGTGGCCTCCGTCTGCACCGTAGGATTCTATGATTCTACTAATTGGCTACAAGTCTACAATTAGAATTAAATTCTAGTCATCTTTCCACCCAAACCACCAAAAAAAAACCTGGTGTTTTGTTTCTGGAAATAATTCTCAAGAATCTTGTGAGAGTTTACAGGAATGTAGGAAATCGGAGTGAAAGCAGGCCTTTCTGCCCCCATCCCTATCCCCTCACCTCCAGCCTGCTCCACCATTCAGCTAGATCAATGGGCTAAATGCCTGATCTACACGCGTCAACACTTCCACTCCTTCAAAGACAAATGCTGTTCCAAAATAATACGGAGTTAGGTTTTGTTGTGATCACTGGCTGGATGCAACATTGCTCTGGGGAGGTTTGCTGATATAAAAAGTGTAATGACTCATGAAGACGGTGCAGTGATACATCCCAGTGCACCCTGCCAGTGCGTCGGAAGCCCATTCACTTCTGATGTGTCACAAGTCTAATTCAGGAGCTGAACCACTAAATGGAGGTGCCAAATGGAAAAAGGATCTGCCCCCTCATGGGGAGGCAGGTTGGCTAGTTCTTCAGCCTCTCTGCATGGTTCATAGATAGTTCCTCGCTTACACACAAGAGTTGGAAATTGATTGATTCCAAGAGAGGCACTTTTTTCCTCTGAACAGTCTGGGCATATATGAAAGTATCTTACTTATCTTGTTTTGTATTTAGCATTGAACAGGATCAGTGAAGGCTCCATAACAACGTTGAGATGTTCAAAACAGTCTCCACCAAATTTAAGTTTTAAAACTTTTGTTTATTTATTAGAATCACTAGTAGGCTTACATTAACACTGCAATGAAGTTGCTGTGAAAATCCCCCAGTCGCCACACTCCGGCGCCTGTTCGGGGACACTGAGGGAGAATTTAGCATGGCCAATGCACCTAACCAGCACGTCTTTCAGCTTGCGGGAGGAAACCGGAGCACCTGGAGGAAACCCACGCAGACAAGAGGAGAACGTACAGATTCCACACAGACAGTGATCCAAGCCGGGAATCGAACCCGGGTCCCTGGCGCTGTAAGGCAGCAGTGCTAACCACTGTGCCACCATGTCACTAAGGGGCAATTTAGCATGGCCAACCCACCTAGCCCGCATGTTTTTTGGACTGAGAGAGGAAACCGGAGCATCCGGAGGAAACCCATGGAGACATGGGGAGAACATGCAGACTCCACAGAGACAGTGACCCAAGCCGGGAATTGAGCCTGGGTCCCTGGCACTGTGAGACAGCAGTGTTAACTACTGTGCCACCGTGCTGCCTGAACTTTACATTAAGCTCCTGCCTTTGGACTTACCCTATTGGTGGGAATGTATCAGAAGCCTGTGTGCAGGTCCAAAGTCTATCCATTTATTAATTCAGTTGTGGTCTGGAAGGGATGTTAGTAAGTTGGGAAAACATAATGTGATGACTCAAATACTGCAAATATTTTATGTATTTTGTTTTGTCCTTTTCGGACAAAAGTGAGCCGGGGAATATTCTGAAAGAGGGTTAATTCATTTCCTGACTGTGACATCATTAGGTTTCAAGAAATGCCCGTGTGACCTGAGATTGGCATGAGAATGAATAGCAAGAAGCAAAACATAAATGGGGTCGGCACGGTGGCACAGTGGTTAGCACTGCTGCTTCACAGCTCCATGGACCTGGGTTCGATTCCCGGCTCGGGTCACTGTCTGTGTGGAGTTTGCACATTCTCCTCGTGTCTGCGTGGGTTTCCTCCGGGTGCTCCGGTTTCCTCCCACCGTCCAAAGATGTGCGGATTGATTGGCCATGCTAAGATTGCCCCTTAGTGTCCTGGGATGCGTAGGTTAGAGGGATTAGTGGGTAAATATGTAGGGATAAGGGGGTAGGGCCTGGGTGGGATTGTGGTCGGTACAGACTCGATGGGCCAAATGGCCTCTTTCTGCACAGTAGGGATTCTATGATTCTATGAAAGATGGGGTTGGGTCAGCCTGTGTTTTTTGTTTGGCTGTTCAGAACACTGAGAATTTGTGTAAAGTGGAAACAGCAAGGTTCTCTCCAAATGGAACATTTTCTGTTCGACAGTTTTAGATCAGATCTCAGTGTTGAAACAGGTCTCTCAGAGTAGAGCAGACACTGTGTTACTGTGTGTGTCATACAGTTAGAAAGGGCAGAATACTGAAGGCAGGAAGGAACACAGGAGCCATTGCTGCTCTTTCAATGTTGCCAGAGTCCACTGGAGCGTTTAAAAGGATTGGAGAAGGAAGTCGCTTTGCCATCAGGGCTGTCGGAACCTGAGTGAGAGAGGGTTCAGGGATGTGTGTATTGTCAGTGTTAACTGTGTCGGGGAATCTCGTTCAAGGGCCGAAGTGACTGGATGGGAAGTGAGAGATCGTGTACAGTGAAGGATGGCCGTGGGATTGCGCATGGTTCTACATTTGTGCCAGAAGGAATACAAGTGCTTGTAACTATTGCAAGCCATTTTTAGGCCAGTTGAAAGCTAATTCACCTGACCGTCAGTGAATTATGTCAACACAGCTAAAAACAACCACCTTAAGTTTAGCACATGACCCAGAGGACATCATAAACTGGATTTGTGTTATTTCTGTCCAAACAAAGCTCTATATTTAATTGCCCCTTAGTGTCCTGGGATGCGTAGATTAGAGAGACTAGCGGGTAAAATATGTAGGGATATGGGGGTAGGGCCTGGGTGGGATTGTGGTCAGTGCAGACTCGATGGGCCAAATGGCCTCTTTCTGTACTGTAGGGTTTCTATGAACTACATCACTTTGTGTTTCTAGAATCACCTATGTATTAATTAAGGGTGATTACATAATTAGGAGCCAGCCAGAGACAAATGATTGGCACAAGTGTGTCTCATTTAAGTTAGAATTGAAGAAATAGGCCAGGATTTTACCGGAATTTCACCGGCTTGCAGAACGGAATTCTCCGTTGGCCTCGGGCAGGATTTTACCAGCCTCGCCCGAGCGAAGTTGTAAAATCCCGCCATAGTAACTAATCAAGTAAGTAGTTATGTTAAGGTTGGTTTAAAGCTTAAAATACTAAAATGCTGCCATATTGGCTTTGGGTGAGCATCAAGTCAGATTTTTTTTGGCACAGAGGTTAACATTGCTGCCTCACAGTGCCAGGTACCCAGGTTCGATTCCCGACTTGGGTCATTGTTTGTGTGGAGT
Organism: Mustelus asterias; assembly: GCF_964213995.1. Classification (NCBI taxonomy): domain Eukaryota; kingdom Metazoa; phylum Chordata; class Chondrichthyes; order Carcharhiniformes; family Triakidae; genus Mustelus; species Mustelus asterias. The sequence continues at coordinate 78,265,577 of NC_135819.1, read as the reverse complement.
TTGCACCTTCTCCTTGTGTCTGTGTGGGTTTCCTCCGGGTGCTCCGGTCTCTCCCACACTCGAAAGATGTGCGGGTTAGGTGGATTGGCCATGCTAAATTGCCCCTTAGTGTCAGGGGGACGAGCTAGGGTAAATGCATGGGGTTATGGGGTAGGGACTGGGTGGGATTGTGGTCAGTGCAGATTCAATGGGCGGGATGGCCTCTTTCTGCACTGTAGGGATTCTATGATTCTAAAAGACTTGGACAAGATGGACAATAGACAACTGTGAAAAGTTGTCAAAAGAGATTGCAAAAGAAACATTATCCCCGGGAAAGGACAATGTATACAGCTAGTCAAACTCCAATTAAATTAAACCAATGAAATTAACCAATTATGAAATTACACAGACATGGTCTGAGATGAAGTATTGATAACTTAGGGGATGAAATTAAAGACTCTGAATGACATCTTTGCTCGCTAGTCACGTACTGGATGTTCCCGAGGCAAAATTTGAAAGAATTGCTCTCAATGAAGGAATTGGAGGACAAGTTGAATCTTCAGCAACCTGATCACTCATTTGAAGCTGTAACGTTTATTTTGTGTTGTTAAGCATACTTTTTCCTTTATAAAATAAACTTTCCTAAACTTACTCTTTTAATTTACTATTTGAGAGTCCATCTTGAATTGTTTTTATTCGAACCAAAATGTTTACTGGATTTACTTGGGTTATTTTGAAGTCAAAAAATGGAGTAATTAAGAATTAAGGTAAATTAGAATACCCTCTATATTAAAAAACCGACATTATATGAGGCACAACTTTGTTGTACCAGCTATTTAAAGTGAAATTTGCCTTTTTTATTTGAAATATCCTTGGCCTGTGAACTATTATGTTGATTTTAGTTGCTTTGTTCAGTAAACATTTCAAAGACTGAAATCATGTCATTGAATCATAGAATCCTACAGTGCAGAAGGAGGCCATTCGGCCCATCGAGTCTGCACCGACCACAATCCCACCCAGTCCCTATCCCCACAACCCCAAGCATTTACCCAAGCTAGTCCCCCTGACACTAAGAGACAATTCAGCGTGGTCAATCCACCTAACCCACGCATCTTTGGAGTGTGGGAGGAAACCGGAGCACCCGGAGGAAACCCGCGCAGACACGGGGAGAATGTGCAGACTCCGCACAGACAGTGACCCAAGCCGGGAATCGAAGCCGGGTCCCCGGGCGCTGTGAGGCAGCAGTCCTGCGGTTTTCTTTTTCTTGGCCTCATGGGGATTCCTTTCTTTTTTAAGAAGTTATTGTAACAACAATAATAAAACAGGGGACAAGGAAGTTAGCACATGATCCTTCGGTGAATTGACATGTAATCTTCAGGCCAGTGGGGAATGACTATCCAAATGTTGAACACCATTGTGAGCTTTCATGAATTTGACCTCATAATGTAACCATAACATTTGGAGTGAAATTAATAAAGAGTGAAATCCCCCATTGCTTCAGGCCACGATCTTAAATGTCACCACCGCCTTCAAATAATTATCATGAATCATATGATCAATCACTTACCAGTTTGTTCAAGAAAGTATTTCACATTCATCAGCATTCGACCTTGGGGCTTTAAATCCAGCTGTTTTCAGAAAAGAATTAGAAGAAAGAACAGAAGAAATAAAGACGATTAAAGGACTAAAATATTAAGAGATTTTCACATACTTCGACAGATTTTAGAATATCAGAGAGTTGCGGGGGGGAGGGGGGAAGGGAGAACAAACATGCATTCTTAGCCTTAAAGTAGCTAAATTTCCTCGAACTGTCCACCCTGCAAACATTGATTCTGATCAGAAGGTTGGCTTTCAATGATTTAAAGGAGCCAGTGTGATGGCACTGTCACCCATTCGGGTAGCCATGGATCAGTGTTCACATTGCGCCACCCGTCAGTACCCGGTGAAACCTGGGGAAGCCAATGATCCTCCAGGCAAACTGAATTCAGCAAGCTCAGGCTTCAAGGATCCCAGTATCACCACACCTAAAACTGGCAGCAATATGAACTCCTGTAGCTCCCTCACCATCGGACCTCACTCCGCATCCTGAAACTCAACGTTGAGGGACTAACTAACTGCGGCCAAGCGACAATTAATCAGCACCCTCGCCCAGCAACACCCAATTAACACAATCTGTATCCAAGAAACACACATCCCATCCATAGAAACATAGAAACTAGAAGCAGAAGTTGGTCATTAGGCCCTTCGAGCCTGCTCCGCCATTCATTTTGATCATGGTTGATCATCAAATTCAATCTAACCCCGCCTTCCCTCCTCCCCCCCTCAGATCCCTGGATTCCTTTAGCGGTCACGGGCATTCGGCCTCTGATATTCGGGTAAGCGTTCTCCAAGGCGGCCTTCGCGACACACGACAGCGCAGAGTCGCGGAGCAGAAACTGATAGCCAGGTTCCGCACACACAAGGACGGCCTCAACCGGGATATTGGGTTTATGTCACACTATTTCACATAAATATTTCTGCTTTTTTCCTCCTGAGTCTTTATCATGCGATCCTAGAATCAGAATTTATGTCACACTATTTGTAACTCCCACAGTTGCGTGGACCTGCAGAGTTTCACTGGCTGTCTTGTCTGGAGACAATACACATCTTTTTAGCCTGTCTTGATGCTCTCTCCACTCCCATTGTTTTGTTTCTTAAAGACTGGATTAGTTGTAAGTATTCGCATTCCAACCATTATTCATGTAAATTGAGTCTGTGTCTTATAAGTTCTGTTTGTGAACAGAATTCCCACTCACCTGAAGAAGGGGCTCAGAGCCTCGAAAGCTTGTGTGGCTTTTGCTACCAAATAAACCTGTTGGACTTTAACCTGGTGTTGTTAAACTTCTTACTTCCTTTAGCCCCCAGAGCTATAGCTAATTTCTTCTTGAAATCACACAACGCTTTGGCCTCAACTACTTTCTGTGGTAGTGAATTCCACACATTCACCACCCTCTGGGTGAAGAAATTTCTCCTCATCTCAGTTCTAAAAGGGTTTACCCCCTATCCTCAAACTATGACCCCCAGTTCTGGACTCCTCCACCATTGGGAATATTCTTTCTGAATCTACCCTGTATAACCCTGTTAGAATTTTATAAGTTTCTATGAGATCTCCTGTCACTCTGGGAGATATAAGATCGACGGCTTTGACCTGATATACCATGCTGTCCATCCAAAGCATGGACAGGCCATATATGTTCAATTGACCATGACAGACATGCCTGAATTCTCTTCCACTGAACATGTTCATATCATCATGGTTGGGACTGTGATGATAACAAATGTCTACAAGCCCCCAAGCACCAGCCGGGACAAACATGTCCTCCCCCTGCCTTATCTGTCTATATCAAAGACTTCAGCAGCCATCACAAAGGCCGGGGCTGAAATCAGGTTGATGCTGATGGTGCTAAATTTGCAAACTGGGCCGTGCAGAATGATCTTAATCTTATCCGTGACCCCAAGCAGCAGGGAGTTTCCTCTATCCTCCAGATAGAGGAGTGACTACTCATCTGACCTTTGCTGGGTCAGCTGAACACATTGCAACCCACTGGCAACATCAGGGCAAGTCTTAAATAGCTTCCCACACAGCCAGCGCAGAGAAACTCTGACCCACATCAGCCTACGACTAACAGCCATCACCAGCTCAAAGAAGAAGCAATGGAACCTATTCACAGCCAATTGGGAGAAAAACCACAAAGCGCTGAAACAAAGTGTGATAATGATACCACCCTGTCATAAAGGAACATAGAAACATAGAAACTAGAAGCAGGAGTAGGCCATTCGGCCCTTCGAGCCTGCTCCGCCATTAATTTTGATCATGGCTGATCATCAAATTCAATATCCTGATCCCACATTCCTTCCATATCCCTTGATCCCTTTAGCCCCAAGAGATATATCTAATTTCTTCTTGAAATCAGACCAAGTTTTGGTCTCAACTACTTTCTGTGGTAGTGAATTCCATACATTCACCAACCTCTGGGTGAAGAAATTTCTCCTCACCTCAGTTCTAAGAGGTTTACTCCTTATCCTCAAATTATGACCTCTAGTTCTGGACTCCCCCACCATCGGGAACATTCTTTCTGAATCTACCCTGTCTAATTCTGTTAGAATTTTATAAGTTTCTATGAGATCCCCTCTCACTCTTCTAACCTCCAGTGAATATAATCCTAACTGACTTAGCCTCTTTTCATATGACAGACCTGCCATCCTAGGAATCAACTTAGTAAACCTTCGCTGTACTCCCTCTATAGCAAGGACATCCTTCCTCAGAGAAGGACACCAAAACTGCACACAATACTCCAGGTGATGCCTCACTATCGCCCTATACAATTGCAGCAAAACATCCCTATCTCTATACTCAAATCCTCTCGCCATGAAGACCAACGTACCATAGAACAGGCACACAGCCGCTTCTGCAAAGCCATCTACAAAGCAGCCACCATATCCATCCCAAGGAGATATCACCGAGTGTACACCCCTCTGCCTCAAAGAGGAATGTGCTTCTCTCCTTCAACGCCATGAGGAAACTGGTGACCCAGATGTGGCTGATTACTTGATGAAGTCCTTGGACTCTGCCTGTCGAGTTTAATGGGAAGAAACCATCAAAAACCTGAACTTCACCCATTCCAGCAAGAAATACTGAAGGCTCCTTGGAGCAGCCCAGCAACCACTAACACCAAGCCGACTCTCTGTAAAAGCCAACAAAGTAGCAATGCATCTCCTCCATACTGGAAAAGGCGTCTCTGGTGAAAGTAGCAAAAAAGACTGGTGGACCTTTCGAAGGCATGACAATTTTAGATCACACCCTGAACCCTTTCCTGCAGTGGAGCTGGACAATGTACTTCAAAAGAATCAAGCCCAGCTCTGCTGCCGGCTATGACAACATTCTTCCTGAGTTTCTCAAACACCTTGGCCAATGTGCCCATTGCTGGTTGGCTCAATTCCTCGCAAGGGTTATCGGTGATGGAAGACTACCTAAACCCTGGTGCACATCCAAAGTCATCGGCCTCCCAAAACCAGACAAAAAACCAAACTCACTGAACCCACCGAAGAATATCTGTGTACTGTAAGGGCTTAGAGCATCTCATCTTACATCAGCTAGAGCCACAGGTGGAGAAAAAAGCTTGTGAACAAGCTGGCTTTCAGCAAGGGTGAAGCACATGTGACCAGGTCCTTACCCTGACCACCATCATTCAAAATGGCTTTGAAAAGAACCACCAAACAGGTGCTGTCTTTCTCGATCACACTGTAGCGCGGTGGCACAGTGGTTAGCACTGCTGCCTCACAGCACCAGGGACCCGGATTCAATTCTGACCTCAGTTCACTGTGTAGAGTTTGCACGTTCTCCATGTGTCCGCCTGGGTTTCCTCCGGGTGCTCCGGTTTTCTCCCACAGTCCAAAGATGTGTGGGTTAGGTGGATTGGCCATGCTAAATTGACCCGAGTGTCAGGGGGACGAGCAGAGTAAATATGAGGAATTGCGGGAATGGCGCCTGGGTGCGATTGTGGTCGGTGCAGAATCGATGGGCCCAATGGCCTCCTTTTGCACTGTAGGGATTCTATGATTATATGGCACAGTCTGGCACACTGGTCTCATAGAACATAGAACATAGAACAGTACAGCACAGAACAAGCCCTTCGGCCCACGATGTTGTGCCGACCTTCATCTGAAACCAAGATCAAGCTATCCCACTCCCTACCATCCTGGTGTGCTCCATGTGCCTATCCAATAACTGCTTAAATGCTCCTAAAGTGTCTGACTCCACTATCACTGCAGGCAGTCCATTCCACACCCCAACCACTCTCTGCGTGAAGAACCTACCTCTGATATCCTTCCTATATCTCCCACCATGAACCCTATAGTTATGCCCTCTTGTAATAGCTCCATCCACCCGAGGAAATAGTCTTTGAACGTTCACTCGATCTATCCCCTTCATCATTTTATAAACCTCTATTAAGTCTCCCCTCAATCTCCTCCGCTCCAGAGAGAACAGCCCCAGCTCCCTCAACCTTTCCTCATAAGACCGACACTCCAAACCAGGCAGCATCCTGGTAAATCTCCTCTGCACTCTTTCCAGCGCTTCCACATCCTTCTTATAGTGAGGTGACCAGAACTGCATGCAATATTCCAAATGCGGTCTCACCAAGGTCCTGTACAGTTGCAGCATAACCCCACGGCTCTTAAACTCCAACCCCCTGTTAATAAAAGCTAACACACTATATGCCTTCTTCACAGCTCTATCCACTTGAGTGGCAACCTTGCCAAAATTTCAAGATTCCTCCCTCCTTGGGCTACTGACGCCAGTGGATTATTGCTCCGAGATGGAGGGTTCAGATGCACTCAGGTGTTCAGACAAGCACCAGAAGGACACAGTCAAATGGGCTTCCCCGGGGAGCCCCAACTCTTTTATATCTCTATATCAACAATCTGCCTCCAATGCTGTCTCGCAAGTTCATCTATGCTGACAAATATAGTATCATAGAATCTTGGATCCCACAGTGCAGAAGGAGGCCATTCGGCCCATCGAGTCTGCACTGACCACAATCCCACCCAGATCCTATCCCCATAACCCCATGCATTTGCCCCAGCTAGAGCCCCTGATATTAAGGGGCAATTAGCATGGCCAATCAACCTGACCCGCATATCTTTGGATTGTAGGAGGAAACTGGAGTGCCCGGCGGAAGTCCACGCAGACACGGGGAGAACGTGCAAACTCCACACAGTGTCCCAAGCCGGGAATCAAACCCGGGTCCCTGGCGCTGTGAGGCAGCAGTGCTAACCACTGTGCCACCGTGCCGCCCATATCTTTGTCTATATCTGCTGTGCCTCTCAGACTCAGACATTTGTTAAACTCGAGGCAACACTAAACAAAGACGCTGCAAAGCTGGCCAATGACTGGAAGACATGGCACCTTCAGGCCAGCAGCAACAAAACACTCTCAATTATACTCCACCTCCACAGTGCCAGTGCCAAGAGGGAACTCAACATCTCCTTGACTGGCAACAGAGTGAATCAGAAACAACATCCCATTTATCTTGGAGTTACCCTTGACATACGAAAAAATAATCTGATCAAGATGGCAGCAAAGATCAAAACATGAAACGACCGCCTAAGAAAACCTGCTGGCTCTTCATGGGGTGCAGATGCTCAAAGCTTAAGGATCTCAGCTCTTGTCATCATCAACTCGACTGCAGAGTCCTGTTCACCAGGATGGTACAACTCAACCCATGCCAGCCTTGCAAATACCCAGTTCAATACAATAACGCACATCATCTTGGGTATCCTTCAATCAACCCTTGGCCCCCCAATCCTGAGCAACATGTCGCATCACATTAGAAGGGAGATTGCAATAAGAAAGCTCATAGAGAAGGTTTACATCAACCCAAGCCTGCCACGACACAAGGCCCTTACCAATCCACCGGCTGCTCGCCTCCCATCATTTCTGGACCACAGTGCCAAGGAATGACAGCGTAGACCCTTTGGCAGCAGGACTGGAACCATTGCAAACCACTTCCTCATTGCAGATCCCACCTGGCATCAACCTGCCACGCTCATCCGTTTCCAAGACCAAGGCCTTTATGCAGCAAATTGGCACAAGTGGGACCTGGCACGGGAGCTCAGACTGCAGCTGTGGTGCATCCCAATCAATGACTCACATCTGTGAAGACTGCCCCCACTTACTAAATTCAGCAGAGTGCTCAGAGAGCTCCTTTTAGCCGCTGTGGGGCTATTGCCTGGCTTGGTGATCACAGCACACGCTGAGAAGAAGACCTGTGATAGGTTTACAAATAGACATGTGCAATATATGTAAAAATTATGTCAAAATGTTAGTGAGCTCCAAAGTGAGTAAAAGCTTGAAAAACTGAAACACCAACAATAGCCCTGCACTAGAATACATTCCACCGCAGCAGCTAATGAAAATACATAACTTCAATTAAGAAGATATTCTGTATAGTTTTAGCTTCCAGATATTAATTCAGGAATCAATGATTTAACATGGAGACAGTGCCGGGAGCACTCCCCCAACACTCCACCCTAACCCCGACAAACCCACACATGTTTTGTAAGGCCATCATTAAATATGTAGAATCATAGAATCCCTACAGTGCAGAAGGAGTCCATTCGGCCCGACAACAATCCCACCCAGGCCCTATCCCTGTAAACCTCTGTATTTATCCCGCTAATCACCCTGACACTAAGGGGCAAGTTAGCATGGCTAATCAACCTAGCCTGCACATCTTTGGACTGTGGGAGGAAACCGGAACACCTTGAGGAAATCCATGCAGACATGGTGAGAACGTGCAAACTCCACACAGTTAGTGACCCGAGCCGGGGATCGAACCTGGGTCCCTGGTGCTGAGAGGTAGCAGTGCTAACCACTGTGCCACCATGCCCTGGTTTCTCCTATCGTTTTTCTTCAGGGTTTCCAAGTATCTTTAGTTAGGAATTCTGGTAGAGGCTTAATGGCCCAAATAGCCTCCTTCTGCATATGAAAGAGTCCAACAAATTGCAGTTCCTATCCCATCCTACTCGGTGTTTAGCTATTTGTAGGGGATTTCATCAGTTTGCATTTCACGGTTTCTTTGTACCATTTACCTTCACCCCTAGTTTCTCCCTCATGTGCTGAGCATCATGCAAGATGCACTCTGTGGCATGGCTTTCCCCAGGACCTTAGTCAATGCGATATAATGAGGCTGCATGCAATGGACTTTTGACATGGTTTTTCATGAGCACCCTTCATTTTGAGATTGACTTTCCATTTGATTATCTGTCTGGCAAGAACTAAACTGACTCATTTCTAGCAGTGCCAGATTGCACCAACCGACAGTCAGACCAAGTTGCTCAGGAAGCACCTGTGCTATCAAAATCTCCCGGTGATGGTCCATTTCTAATCAAAACCTATTATTATGGCCACAGTCAAACATGCCCCGTCCCCTGTGGCTGACAGACCCGGCTGTTAGTTAGTCTGAAGACTCTGACTGTGCGTTGAGTGATATTGAATGATGTTCAGAGTTACTCCAGAGCTCCTGGCGCTCCTCCCAAATTTAAGGGCACAGCTGGACTTTAATTAATCAGATTGGCTTCCCGCTTTCAGCCAGGGAGATTGGCAGGAGGGCAGGCGGGCACAGGGTGTGGCAGAGGTGGGATGGCACTGCGAGGCAGGGCAAATGAGTTGGACATTGCGGCCCCGATTGGGGGGGGGGGGGGATTGAGCAGGTGGTAAATTAAACTACAGCTAGAACATACCCGAAATCGCCATTTAAACAAACATTTTTAGGATTCCAGTTTAATTCAATTCAACGTATAAAAGGTCACCTTCTTTATCCATATATTATCCCTGTTTTCAAATCCCTTGCCCTGCCCTGTCTCTGTAATTTCTATAGGTCCCATTTAAGGTGAGAAGGGGAAAGTTCAAAGGAGATGTGAGCAGCAAGTTTTTTACACAGAGAGTGGTAGGTGTCTGGGACACGCTGCCCGGGGTGGTGGTGCAGGTAGAGGCGATAGGGTCGATTAAGGGGCTTTTAGATAAGCACATGAATATGCAAAGAATAGAAGGATATGGGCTAAGGGCAGGCGGAAATAATTAGTTTAATTTGGCATCATGTTCGGCACAACATCGTGAGCCAAAGGGCCTGTTCCTGTGCTGTGCTTTTACAGATGCGCCGCATTTCTGGTTGTATCACAGCTTGGTATGGCTTCTGCTTTGCCCAAGACCGCAAGAAACTACAAAGGGTTGTGGTGAATGAAGCTCAGTCCAGCACGCAAACCGCCTCCCATCCATTGACTCTGTCTACACTTCCCGCTGCCTCGGAAAAGCAGCCAGCATAATTAAGGACCCCATGCACCCCGGACATTCGCTCTTCCACCTTCTTCCATCAGGAAAAAGATACAAAAGTCTGAGGTCACGTACCAACCGGCTCAAGAACAGCTTTTTCCCTGCTGCCATCAGACTAAATTGGTCTTTCTCTACACCCTAGCTATAACTGTAACACTACATTCTGCATTCTCTTATTTCCTTCTCTATGATCGGTATGCTTTGTTTGTATAGCACGCAAGAAACAATACTTTTTACCGTATACTAATACATGTGACAATAATAAATCAAATCAAATGTACTGTTCTATGTTCTAATCCTCCAAGAGATCTACATCTCTCTGATGCATCAGCATTCAATGAGAACTTTGTTTGTTGATTGTACTTTCTACACTTCCATGTCTGCTCCCCTGCCTGCTTAAATCAGATATCCACTCCATCTGATGAAGGAGCAGGGCTCCGAAAGCTTGTGTGGCTTTTGCTACCAAATAAACCTGTTGGACTTTAACCTGGTGTTGTTAACACTCTTACTGTGCTTAAATCTAAACAGAATGGCTTTAAATTTAAACTTCCAGACTTGAACATAGAACATAGAACATAGAACATTACAGCGCAGAACAGGCCCTTCGGCCCACGATGTTGCACCGACCAGTTAAAAAAAAAACTGTGACCCTCCAACCTAAACCAATTTCTTTTCGTCCATGAACCTATCTACGGATCTCTTAAACGCCCCCAAACTAGGCGCATTTACTACTGATGCTGGCAGGGCATTCCAATCCCTCACCACCCTCTGGGTAAAGAACCTACCCCTGACATCGGTTCTATAACTACCCCCCCTCAATTTAAAGCCATGCCCCCTCGTGCTGGATTTCTCCATCAGAGGAAAAAGGCTATCACTATCCACCCTATCTAAACCTCTAATCATCTTATATGTTTCAATAAGATCCCCTCTTAGCCGCCGCCTTTCCAGCGAAAACAATCCCAAATCCCTCAGCCTCTCCTCATAGGATCTCCCCTCCATACCAGGCAACATCCTGGTAAACCTCCTCTGCACCCTCTCCAAAGCCTCCACATCCTTCCTGTAATGTGGGGACCAGAACTGCACACAGTACTCCAAGTGCGGCCGCACCAGAGTTGTGTACAGTTGCAACATAACGCTACGACTCCTAAATTCAATCCCCCTACCAATAAACGCCAAGACACCATATGCCTTCTTAACAACCTTATCTACTTGATTCCCAACTTTCAGGGATCTATGCACACATACACCTAGATCCCTCTGCTCCTCCACACTATTCAAAGTCCTCCCGTTAGCCCTATACTCAACACATCTGTTATTCCTACCAAAGTGAATTACCTCACACTTCTCCGCATTAAACTCCATCCGCCACCTCTCGGCCCAACTTTGCAACCTGTCTAAGTCTTCCTGCAAACTACGACACCCTTCCTCACTGTCTACCACACCACCGACTTTGGTGTCATCAGCAAATTTGCTAATCCACCCAACTATACCCTTTCTTATTAAAATCACGTAATCGCAAAATATGTTTTAATGCATTTAATTTGATTGGATCCAATAGATTGGTTTCAATATTCTTGACTTGCCTGGATGAGTGCAGTCCCAACAATACGCAAGAACCTCACACCATCCACCACCTTAAACATTCACTCCCTCCATCACCAATGCACAGTGGCTACAGTGTATACCATCGACAAAATGTACTGCAGCAACTCACCAAGGCCCCTTCAACAGCATTTTCCAAACTATCTACCACCCAGAAGGAACAAGGGCAACGGACACATGGGAACACCATCACCTGGAGGTTCCCCTCCAAGACATTCACCATCCTGACCTGAAATATATCACTATTCCTTTACTATCACTGGCTCAAAATCCTGGAACTCCTTTCCTAACAGCACTGTGGGAGTACCTACACCACATGGACTGCACTGATTATAGAGTCATAGAGGTTTCCAGCATGGAAACTGGTCCTTTGGCCCAACTTGTCCATGCCATCCTTTTTTTTAACCACTCAGCCAGTGCCAATTGCCATGTTTAGCCCATATCCCTCTATACCCATCTTACCCATGTAACTGTCTAAATGCTTTTTAAAAGACAAAATTGTACCAGCCTCTACTACTACCTCTGGCAGCTTATTCCAGACACTCACTACCCTCTGTGTGAAAAAATTGCCTCTCTGGACCCTTTTGTACCTCTCCCCTCTCACCTTAAACCTATGCCCTCTAGACTCCCTTCCCTTTGGGAAAAGATGTTGACTATCTAGCTGATCGATGGCCCTCATTATTTTATAGACCTCTATAAGATCACCCCTCAGCCTCCTACGCTCCAGAGAAAAAAGTTCCAGTCTATCCAGCCTGTCCTTATAACTCAATCCATCAAGTCCCGAAAGCATCCTAGTAAATCTTTTCTGCACTCTTTCTAGTTTAATAATATCCTTTCTATAATAGGGTTGATGAAGGTGGCTCACCACCAGCTTGTCAAGGGCAATTAAGGATGGACAACAAATATTAGTCTTTCCAGTGATGCTCACATCCCATGAACAAATAAAAAAGAAAGACTCACTGGTCAACTTGATCAATCCTTCGAGAATGCCATCCCCATATCCCCATGCTTACATACTGCAATTTTAAAAATCTATCAGAGCCGGAGTGAGGATCTCCATTCTCTGTCTCATCTGAAGGTTGCATCCACTGACAACAGAATAAATATTAACTGCCAATAAATCAAATATTTAAAACTTTACCCAGATGTCTGCTTTTCCTTGATTGCGTTTACATTTCTCTGCCAGGGAATTCAGCTCCACAGTAGTTTCAGAGATCAACTCGACAGTTTTGTCTTTGATGAGGATGTGCATAACTCGGCCCGTGTTGATGTGTGCGTCAAAGGTGCTGTTCCAAGGAGGATACATGGTGGGCTTCTTTTGCATGAAGATCTGCCCTTTTTCTGTTGAGGTAGTCATAGATGTTAGAGTGAGTGAGGCACCAGGCACACAGTGAGTCATAAAGACCCAGCCATTCTCAAGTACATGAAGAATAGTGGATACTCGTTCCTAACTAACTTCCATTCTAAAGCAACCGCAATTAGTTGGAGCCTTTAACATAATAAAATGCCACAAGGTGCTTCACAGGAGCATTATAAAACCAAACAAAACTGGAAAATGCTGAAGAAACAGGTCTAACAGCATCTGTGGAGAGAGAGTAGAGCTAACATTTCAGAGCAGCATGGTGGCAGAGTGGTTAGCACTGCTGCCTCACAGTGCCAGAGATGCGGGTTTGATTCTTGGCTTGGATCACTGCCTGTGTGGAATCTGCACGTTCTCCCCGTGTCTGCGTGGGTTTTCTCCGGGTGCTCCGGTTTCCTCCCACAGTCTGAAAGACGTGCTGGTTAGATGCATTGACCCGAAGGTGCCGGACTGTGACGACTCAGGGAATTTCACAGTAACTTCATTGCAGTGTTAATGTAAGCCTTATCTGTGACTAATAAATAAACTTTACTTTAATTTTAAACTTTAGATGACCCTTCGTCTCTGACGTGAAACGTTGGCTCCATTCTCTCTCCACAGATGCTGTCAGACCTGCTGAACTTCTCCAGCATTTTCCATAGAATCCTACAGTGCAGTAGAAGGCCATTTGGCACATCAAGTCTGCACCAACCAATATCTCATCCAGGCCCTATCCCCATAACCCCCTGCATTTACCCTGCTAGTCCCCCTGACATTAAGGGGCAATTTAGCATGGACAATCCACCTAACCCGCACATCTTTGGACTGTGGGAGGAAACTGGAGCACCTGGAGGAAACCCATGCAGACACGGGGAGAAGGTGCAAACTCCAGATGGACAGTGACCCAAGCTAGGAATCGAACCAAGGTCCCTGGCACTGTGAGGCAGCAGTGCTAACCATTGTGCCACCGTGCCGCCCCACATTGTTTGTACCTTAAAGACTTGATTAGCTGTAAGTATTCGCATTCCAACCATTATTCATGTAAATTGAGTTTGTGTCTTTATATGCCCTGTTTGTGAACAGAATTCCCACTCACCTGAAGAAGGGGCTTAAGGCTCCGAAAGCTTGTGTGGCTTTTGCTACCAAATAAACCCGTTGGACTTTAACCAGGTGTTGTTAAACTACTTACTCTGTTCTGCACCCAATCCAGAGTCCAGACCGGGGCATCACATGGCAGAGGGGTTATGTCATGGAGAGGAAGTCTACCATGGCTACAAATCTAGAGGCCCCTGCCCTGCCCTCTCAAACTCTCTGTATTTCTTAGTGGAAACTCAAGAACGTTAAGAAATTCTGTCAAAAATCATACAGCTGCCACCCCTTCAGCAGCAGAGTCTGCTGCTACATGCAGTCGTGGTCCCAGGGGGCACAACCTTGTGCCACCTCATCATACCCGCTGTGAAGAACTCTCAAACCTTTCCCAGTCCCTCCCAAGATGGCGCCGGAACGAGGCAACTTCCTGCAAGCTGTGCCCAGCATACACTCTAATTCTATCTTTTACTCTCGTTCTCTGCTTCTAAAACTTCATTCCAACTCTTTTACTACATTCTGCACTCTCTATGATTGGTATGCTTTGTCTGGACAGCGTGTAAGAAACAATACTTTTCACTGTATGCTAATACATGTGACAATAATAAATCAAATCAAATCAAATCAAATCGAATGCCCAAAAAATGCAATGAGTAAAAAAGAAATTGCAGACAGTTGGTTCTTTAACAAGCTGGATAGCCTGTGAACCGATCATTTAAAAATAGTGGGCGACTTTCCGATTTGCACACCTGCTTGCCTTGCCTAACATCTGAGACCGGCATGTTGACACCGTGCTGCCGACCCAGGGTCATTTATTATATATCTATGTGGAGTATTGCTGGAAGAGAGTGGGGGTGGGGTGGGGGGAGGCTAAGTGGGGCACTGGGGGCTGGTGTGGGGGTGGGGGGTTGAGGGGATGGTTTGGGGGGGGGGGGGGTAGGGAGGATATGAGTTGGGGATGGGGTGTTGGGGGATGGTTTGGGAATGGGTGGGGAGAGTATGATTAGGGGGTGGGGGGATGGTTTGGGGGGGTGGGGAGGGTATGAGTCGGGGGTGGGGTGTTGGGGGGATGGTTTGGGGGGGTGGGGAGGGTATGAGTCGGGGGTGGGGTGTTGGGGGGATGGTTTGGGGGGGTAGGGAGGGTATGAGTAGGGGGATGGTGTAGGGGGCTGGGTGGTGGGTGGGGGTTAGGAACGGTGTGTGCGTGTGAGGAGGGGGTGATGTTGATGTGCGGTGAAGGGAGTGGCTGACCCAATCCGCAGCTGTATTATCCAGCCTTTTGACTGGACAGTCTGCCGTTTCTCACTCAATCTCTTTCCTCCAGGTTACTGGCCACACACTGTCCTCAATGCAGGGGGTGGGATATCGACTTAGTAAAAGTTAGTAAATCATAGAAATCATAGAAACCCTACAGTACAGAAAGAGGCCATTCGGCCCATCGAGTCTGCACCGACCACAATCCCACCCAGGCCCTACCCCCATATCTACCCACTAATCCCTCCAACCTCTGCATCTCAGGACACTAAGGGCAATTTTTAGCATGGCCAATCAACCTAACCCGCACATCTTTGGACTGTGGGAGGAAACCGGAGCACCCGGAGGAAACCCACGCAGACACGAGGAGAATGTGAAAACTCCACACAGACAGTGACCCAAGCCGGGAATCGAACCCAGGTCCCTGGAGCTGTGAAGCAGCAGTGCTAACCACGGCTTATTAGTCGCAAGTAGCCTTACATTAACACTGCAATGAAGTTACTGTGAAAATCCCCATGTCACCACACTCCAGAGCCTGTTCGGGTGCACTGAGGGAGAATTTAGCAAGGCCAATGCACCCGAACTTGCTTCAGTTCCAACAACCATGCTGTTCTTCAAGTGACCAGTAGGAAACCTGATCCCACTCAACCCTCCATATTCCCTTCGGGGGCGGGATGTTCCAGCTGCGCTCGCCCCAAGACTGGATAAACCCAACCGAGGTCAACGGACCTTTCCATGGCTTGTGCCCCCCTCCACCCACTCCGATTCCCGTGGCAGGGGGAACGGGAAAATTGTCTTTGTGGCAAAGCGCTGAAACTGGGCATCTCCAAAAATTAACCTTGTGCTCCAGTAAATGACAGAGTGCAGAGGGGGAAATTAAATCTCTCATTGTTTAATGTGGCTTCCCATGCTTCTGTATTTCCTTATAGATCAGTCCTGTAACATTCTAGATGTTAATGTATGACCTGAAGATACTGTGCAGTGGGATAACGGTATTTGATTGCTTAACCCATTTATTTGAAATTCCCCATTGATTTTAGCTTAGTGAGTTATTAATAAACTGTTCTGCTACATAAGAGACAAATTTCAAACAAACATGATAAGTGTTTCATATGCTTACATCCCAGTGTTATTTGTAACAGTTAAATTAGAAACATTACATTGTTAAAGTGTCCTTTATACTCTGCACTCAAGCAGAACATTAGTCCATCCCTCAGTTCCATTCAATTATCTCACAGAATCACTGCAGTGCAGAAGGAGGCCATTCGGCCCATTGAGTCTGCACCAACCCACCTTTATATTTTACCCAGCCCTATCCCTGGTAACCCCATTAATCCCCCTAAGCTAAACATCTTGGGACACCAGGGGGCAATTCAGTATGGCCAAACCACCTCACCTGCGCATCTTTGGACTGTGGGAGGAAACCGGAGCATCCGGAGGAAACCCACGCAGACAAGAGGAGAATGTACAAACTTCACACAGTCACCCAAGGCTGGAATCGAACTCAGGTCCTTGGCGCTATAAGGCAGCAGTGCTAACCACTGTGCCATCATGCCGCTCTCATTGATGAGGAAGTTCAACATATGGCTGCCATTTGAACCTGAATATCATCTGTTGGTATTATTTCTCAACGAGGATTGTTTCAAAGTTTCATTGACCTTTTCTTCCCTGTTTGCCTACTTTTTGTGATGAGGAGAGACTGAGTAGACTGGGACTATACTCATTGGAATTTGGAAGGGGGGATCCAAAGATGTGCGGGTTAGGTTGATTGGCCATGCTAAATTGACCCTAGTTTCGGGGGATTAGCAGGGCAAATATGTGCGTTACGGGGATAGGGTGGGATTGCTGTTGCTGCAGACTTGATGGGTCGAATGGCATCCTTTTATTCTGTAGGGATTCTATGATTCTATGATCTTATAGAAACATATAAAATTATGAAGGGAATAGATAAGACAGAAGCAGGGAGGTTGTTTTCACTGGTGGATGAAACCAGAACTAGGGGGCTTGGCCTCAAAATAAGGGGGAGCAGATTTAGGACTGAGTTGAGGAGGAACTTCTTCACACAAAGGGTTGTGAATCTGTGGAATTCCCTGCCCAGTGAAGGAGTTGAGGCTACCTCATTGAATGTTTTTAATGCATAGATAGATAGATTTTTGAATAGTAAAGGAATTAAGGGTTATGGTGAGCGGGTGGGTAAGTGGAGCTGAGTCCACAAAAAGATCAGCCATGATCTTATTGAATGGCGGAGCAGGCTCGACGGGCCAGACGGCCTATTCCTGCTCCTAGCTCTTATGTTTTTATGTGCTGTCAGCATGGACGCCAGCTGTGGCTACTGATAACATGCTGATATTCACAAAGGATTAATGATTCTGGCACTGTTGCTGCACGGTTACCAAGAAATAATGCGCAGCCGATTGCTGGGAAGTGTATATCCAGCACACTCTCCATTCCAGCTTGTGTTAACCACAAGGAGAGTGACAAATCTTCGTAGACAACAGCTGGGGGTTTGCAGTAAAGGAACAACAACACTCGCACTTGACAACGAAGCAAAGCACTTTGTATCCTCAGCACCCAGGGGGCTGTCGCCGTTGCTCTGATCACATTTCAGAAATGCCAGCGTCCTGCGACTACGCTGCGAGAATATGTGTGGGGCAGGAAAAGGCGGAAGTGCCATTTTTAACAACAAACAGTACATCACAAACGCCTGTCTCCAATCGCCGTCAAAGCAGGAACCACTTAGAAAATTGTGCAAGTTGTACTAGCTGATTTGTAAAAGTGTCACATTTCATAAAAACAAAGGCTGCCCTTTGATCCCGGGCAGAACCGTAAATTATACTCAACCGGGTCCCTGTCCATTGGCCGCAGGGAACCAGGGCTAGGGTAGAGGGACAAGATCCAGCTTTGGGTCACTGTCTGTGTGGAGTCTTCATGTTCTCCCCGTGTCTGCGTGGGTTTCCTCCGGGTGCCCCGGTTTCCTCCCACAGTCCAAAGATGTGCGGGTTAGGTTGATTGGACATGCTGAATTAACCCTTAGTGTCTTGGGATGTGATATGTTAGAGGGATTAGCAGGGTAATTTAGCGGGCATAGGGCCTGGATGGGACTGTGGTCGGTGCAGACTCGATGGGCCGAATGGCCTCTTTCTGCACTGTAGGATTCTATGATTCAATGAAAATGAACCAGTCCCTCTCCTCCTCGAAAGCATCTGTGTGTTTGTGGATGGCCATTGGCTGAAGACCCCCAATGTGGAGCTCAATTGTGATGCCCCTATAGTCGACAAGTCCGCTCATTGTCACGAGAAGAATGGCCACTTGGGTAATGGACCAAAGCACAGGCAGCGCACACAGAATCTTACCTTGCACGGCTCATCACTCTGAGGGAGAAAGGGAGAGAAAACCAGAAAGGAGAAAATTGAAGCTCTTTGGAGTTTTTTTCAAAAACAGAAGCACTGGTTTGGCCTCAACTGGAGTATTGTGCTCAATTCTGGACAGGCCCACAGTCAGGAATCATTGACCCTGAAGCTTCTCCTGTTTCCGGGAGCCTAATTCTTCACATACCCACCACTCCCCCAAATCTTTACCTCCCCCAACTTCGGGTGCCCAGAAAAATAGTCAGAGTGGGGTTACCACAGAATCCCGACAGTGCAAAAAGAGGCCATTCGGCCTACCGGGCCTGCACCAACACTTCTAAAGAGTATCTCACCTCGGCTCTCCTCTCCGTCCAATCCCCGTAGCCCCACGCATTTACCATGGCCAATCCACCCAACCTACACATCTTCGGACCGTGGGGGGAAACCGGAGCACCCAGAGGAAACCCACGCAGACACGGGGAGAATGTGCAGACTCCACACAGACAGTGACCCAAGGCCGGAATCGAACTCGGGTCCCTGGCGCTGTGAGGTTGAATGGTTTTACGCAGATTTATGAAAACTCCTTGGCTTTTGCATTCCATGTCTGTATTTATAAAGTCGTGATGTGGAGATGCCGGCGTTGGACTGGGGTAAACACAGTAAGAGTTTTAACAACACCAGGTTAAAGTCCAACAATTTTATTTGGAGCAAATGCCATTAGCTTTCGGAGCACTGCCCCTTCGTCAGATGGAGTGGATATCTGCTCTCAGGAGAGCAGATATCTGAGAGCAGATATCCACTCCATCTGACGAAGGGGCAGCGCTCCGAAAGCTAACGGCATTTGCTACCAAATAAACCTGTTGGACTTTAACCTGGTGTTGTTAAAACTCTTACTGTATTTATAAAGCCAATTGAAAGCTCGGTTTTGAGTATAATATATGTTACAATCACAGCTTTGTCAGACAATTACACACAAATTAGTCGTTCATATTTTGCAACCAGCTCTGCTCCTTTGAACCAGTCCCCGTGCAGTATCCAGGCAGCAACATCCAAAATACTTCAACCTCACAAACGCTGCAAACAACAATCCTGTGTACAAATGAGAATTTCTTGGACTAAGAGTGACATATTCTCTTGGCGCATGACTCCGGCTTCACTTCCAAGGTGAAAAATGGCAAAACCTTTCAGTCAATTAGCAGCAACCAATATTGACAGGAAAATTACACATTGCACTGAGTGATCAATACTTGCTTGTTTTAGACTGAAACTAACCACACTTTGATAGACCCCAGCATGAAGAGCAAAATACTACAGCTGCTGGAAATCTGAAATATAAACAGAAAATGCTGGAAATTAAGGGCTTATTAAGGGCTATGGGGAGAGAGCGGGTAAATGGAGTTGAAATCAACCATGATTGAATGGTGGAGTGGACTCGATGGGCCGAATGGCCTTACTTCCGCTCCTATGTCTTATGGTCTTATGGTCTTATGGAAATACTCAGCAGGTGAGGCAGCGTCTGCAGAGAGAGAAACAGAGTCGGGTTCGTGATCTGCACTTGTTTCTCGCTGTGTAGACACTCTGACGTTTCCAACACTTCCCATTTCTGTGTGTGTATTTGTGTGTTTGATTTGATTTGATTTGATTTATTATTGTCACTTGTATTAACATACAATGAAAGTATTGTTTCTCGCGCACTATACAGACAAAACATACCGTTCATAGAGAAGGAAAGGAGAGAGTGTAGAATGTAGTATTACAGTCATAGCTAGGGTGTAGAGAAAGATCAACTTAATGCAAGGTAAGTCCATTCAAAAGTTTGACAGCAGCAGGGAAGAAGCTATTCTTGAGTCGGTTGGTATGTGATCTCAGACTTTTGCATCTTTTTCCCAAAGGAAGAAGGTAGAAGAGGGAATGTCCGGGGTGCGTGGGGTCCTTAATTATGCTGGCTGCTTTGCCGAGGCAGCGGGAAGTGTAGACAGAGTCAATGGATGGGAGGTTGGTTTGTGTGATGGATGGGGCTACAGTCACAACCTTTTGTAGCTCCTTGCGGTCTTGGGCATAGCAGGAGCCATACCATGTGTGTGAAGTCGGGAGAGATTGTCCCCACTGCGTGTTGTCAGAGGCTCAACATCATTCCTGCTCAGAGACGAAACCCATGGCGGCACGGTGGCACAGTGGCTAGCACTGCTGCCTTACAATGCCAGGGACCCGGGTTCGGTTCCCAGCTTGGGTCACCGTCTGTGAGGAGTCCGCATTTTCTCCCCGTGTCTGTGTGGGTTTCCTCCGGGTGCTCTGGTTTCCTCCCACAGTCCAAAGATGTGCAAGTTAGGTAGATTGGCTGTGCTAAATTGCCCCATAGTGTGAGGGGGATTAGCAGGGTAAATATGTGGGGTTATGGGGACAAGGCCTGGGTGGGATTGTTGTCGGTGCAGGCTCGATGGGCCGAATGGCCTCCTTCTGCACTGTAGGGATTCTATGACCCCTAAGGCCTCGTGATCAGCGAATTGGGAAATAGCGTGTTTCTCCGGGAAACCAGGCGTAGCAAAAATAAACTGGGAGATACAGAAATATGCCACACAATCTGATAGTCGATTATTTGTCAGGAAACTGCCCCAGTATATTGATGGGATGGAGCTAAAAGAATTTTTCACAGGAATGTATTGGAACTCCATATTAACATCAGAACTAGTGGCTGGTGGGAGTTGGGAAGGGCCTGGAATAGGGGCCAGGGTCCACACATCATCAAGGGAGGAGGGCTGGGCAGGGGAGCTGAAGCACAAGGTGTTTTATCTCTGACAGAACCACAGGCCTTACGCTGCTCCTTCACATGTTCTTTCGCATTTCTATCTCAAAGAGCAACCATCCAAATAATTCCAAGAGTTTTCGCAGCCTCTGTCAACTGTCACCAACCGGCTTGCACTCCAGCCAGGTCTGAAGGTTAAGGAAGCAGCACTTCATGGTGACCAGGTCCAAACAGAGATCCCTGAGGTCAAAAGGGAATCCAGCTTCTCCCATCACTCGACCAAGGATTGCTGCTTTTCAAAACACCAGCAACCACCGGTCGCTCAGCCTGTCAATTAAGATGGTCTCTATTCTAGTTTGACTGCTTTGAGCAGACTGACCGGTGAGTTGGCCAATGAGCCTGGACCCCCCTGGAGGCATGGTGCCCAGTGATTAGGACCACTTGCATCCCCTCTAACCAGACCCTGATTCCAGGCAGCGCACTATGAAGGCTTTACAGTGGATGCAGAAAAGAATTACGAGTAGGCACGGTGGCACAGTGGTTAGCACTGCACCAGGGACCCGGATTCAATTCTGGCCTTGCATGTTCTCCCCGTGTCTGCGTGGGTTTCCTCCGGGAGCTCCGGTTTCCTCCCACAGTCCAAAGATGTGCAAGTTAGGTGGATTGGCCATGCTAAATTGCCCTTTAGTGTCCCAAGATGTGCAGTTCACGTCGATTAGCCATGATAAACGTGCGGGGTTATGGGGATAGGCCAGGGATAGGGCCTGGGTAAGATATTCTGTCAGAGAGTTGGTGCAGACTCGATGGGCCGAATGGCCTCTTCTGCACTCACTGCAAGGATTCTATGATTCTATGAGTACAGTTCCAAGGATGTGGGAATTCAGTGGCATGGATAGACTGGAGATGTTGCTGTTGTTCTTGGAGGAGAGAAGGTGGAGAGGAAATTTGACAGAGATTTTCAGAATAATGAGGGATAAGAACGAATGGTGGTGACATGAGGAAAAATGGTTTTTTAATGCAGCAAGTAGTGAGGACCTGGAATGCATCGCCTGAGAGTGTGGTGGAGGCAAATTCAATCAGGCCTTTCAAAAGCTAATTGAATAAGCACCCGGAATGTAAAACAACTTGCAAAGGAAAGGTGGGGCAGTGGGATGTGCTGCTCGTGTAGAGAGGTGGCACTGACATAATGGGCTGAATGGTCTCCATTTGTGTTGAACCATTCTGTGATTCTCAAGGCGGGCAGGGTTGTGGGAGAACACATTACGCATGGGGGCACGGAGTAGAGAAAGGGAAAGATTACTCTCACACAGTACTACGAGACATTGCTCTGTGGCGGGGAAGTTTGGGAAGAGAATGCCCACTTGCTGATCTTGCTGAAGATGATGTGGAGATGCCGGCGTTGGACTGGGGTAAAGACAGTAAGAGTTTTAACAACACCAGGTTGAGCAGCGCTCCGAAAGCTAATGGCATTTGCTACCAAATAAACCTGTTGGACTTTAACCTGGTGCTGTTAAAACTCTTACTTGCTGAAGATCTCAGAGATATCTGCACTCCTCCAATTCTGGAGACTCAGCCATTCCCAATTTTCATCGCTCCATCATTGCCCGAACCCTGAACTGGAGTTCCCTCTGTAAAGCCGCCCACTACTCTTTCCTCCTTTAGGACAATACTTAAAATATACCCCTTTGACCAAGTGTTGCCTTTTGTGACTCAGTGTCACATTACAAACCTCTGAAGCGCCTCAAGATGTTTTGCGACATTTAAGGTGCTAGCTAAATTCAAGTTGTTGTTGCAATTGGTGTGTGGTGTGGGAAAATAATAGGATTATATTCATTAGAGTTTAGAAGAGTGAGAGGGGATCTCATAGAAACTTATAAAATTCTAACAGGGTTAGACAGGGTAGATTCAGAAAGAATGTTCCTGATGGTGGGGGAATCCAGAACTAGAGGGTCATAGTTTGAGGATAAGGGGTAAACCTTTTAGAACTAAGATGAGGAGAAATTTCTTCACCCAGAGGGTGGTGAATGTGTGGAATTCACCACCGCAGAATGTAGTTGAGGCCAAAACGTTGTGTGATTTCAAGAAGAAATTAGGTATAGCTCTTGGGGCTAAAGGGATCAAGGGATGTGGGGGGAAGGGGGATCAGGACATTGAATTCGACGATCAGCCATGACCAGGCTCGAAGGGCCGAATGGCCTACTCCTGCTTCTAGTTTCTATGTTAAAAGAACTTATATCCTCAAAAGACGCACAAGGGCCAGAATTCTCCAGTCTCGCATGCCCAGCTGCCAACGAGAATGGAGAATTTGGCGCTCAGCCAAATCTCTATTCACTGCAGCGGGACTGGAAAATCACAGTTGTGGGCGAGGTCGAAGAATTCTGGCCAAGAAGTGGATAAAAGGATGAACCAAGTTCTGTGTCTTTGCGATCTCAAATAATTATAAAGGTTGGCAGGGGGTTGTGAAATACACACACAGGCTTGCGTTGCTCAGGAGGTAGGTTGGAAGGGAGGAAGTGAGTTGTGAAGGGCAGTGGGTCACGTCTGAATATAGGATTGCCCTTTGCCAAGGATGTAGCCATTGACAGGGTGGTGGGTGAAGCACTGAGCTGGCTACACACGTGATTGGAAAGTCATTTCAGGAGACCGACACAAGCATCATGAGCAGCTTAGTTCACCACAACTTAGGCACCACCTGTCATGCGGATCGAATTTACGTTCACTGGCATTTTGAATGAAGATGTTCCTGTATTCGAAAAACATTTCTCTCTGTGCTGCGGAACAGCTGTCACTAACCAGCTTGAACATTGAGAAAAATGCATGAGATGAGCAACTTACAATAAATACAGCAACCTTTCCATGTCCCCAATGTAAGTTTAAGTTTAAAGTTTATTTCTTAGTGTCACAAGTAGGCTTACAATGAAGTTGCAGTAACTTCATTGCGGTGTTAATTTAAGCCTACTTGTGACACTAATAAACAAACTTAAACTTAAAAAAGGTTTCTGTGAAAATCCCCTAGTCGCCACACTCCGGCCCCTGTTCGGGTACACTGAGGGAGAATTTAGCACGGGCAATGCACCTAACCAGCGCGTCTTTCGGACTGTGGGAAGAAATCGGAGCACCCGGAGGAAACCCACGCAGACACGGGGAGAATGTGTCGACTTCGCATAGACAGTGACCCAAGCCGGGAATCGAATCCAGGTCCCTGGCGCTGTGAGGCAGCAGTGCCAACCACTGTGCCACCGTGCCACCCAAAGTTAGCTTCCTCCTCGCCTTAAAAAGGATTCCACTGACAATCAGTTCGAAACAGCAGAGCTGCAGGATGGGTGAATGCTGTGCAATTGATGGTGTCAAGTCTCTCAGAATGATTGGGCCTAATTGCTTATCTCATCTACTGCAAGTGCTCTTCCTTATTTTGTACTTTTCAATGATACTTTCATTTCTCCGTTCCCATTACTGCGACGTGTCATTGGCATTTAGCAAACAGATACGCGAGCTTTCTGACAAGATTTTTCAGATAGTTGTCAATGACATCTTCTTCCTTTTTATTCCTTTGCCAGAAGTATAATCTGTCACTTGAACATCTCAGCAAAGAGATTCTGGTCGTGACAAATGCAGATCGTACAGTTACTTTTAGGCACTGTGTGATCTAAAAACAAGTCTACCACTGAGAAAATGACTGAAGAGAAAAGGAATTTCTGATCAGACACTCGGCCCATTGTCAGGGCCTCTGCTGGTACAAACATGGAAGTAATGGCCTGAAAATGATGTTAGAATCATAGAATTCCTACAGTGCAGAAGGAGGCCATATGGCCAATCGAGTCTGCACCGACCACAATCCCTCCCCCCCCAGGCCCCATCCCCGCAACACCACACATTTACCCTGCTAATCCCCCTGACACTAAGGAGCAATTTAGAATGGCCAATCAACCTAACCCGCACATCTTTGGATTGTGGGAGGAAACCGGAGCACCCGGAGGAAACCCACGCAGACACGGGGAGAACGTGCAGACTCCACACTGACAGTAACCCGAGGCCAGAATTGAACCCGGGTCCCTGGCGCTGTGAGGCAGCAGTGCTAACCACTGTGCCACCGTGCCACCCATGTTAGATCATGTAGGTGATCTTTCCACTGTCATTGTAGTCACTGGAATTTTAGGTCAGAGCTATGCAGGGATGACACTTGTTTCTCTGTGTGCAGGAACTTTATTTACAAGATCTTCAGGCAGTGCCTTCAAATGCCAACTCCATACTTCCAGCTCCAACCTCCAGCTCTTTCTACAGCTTGTTTCTTTATCACTGAATCCACGCCCAGGCTTAAACAATCAAGGACGGTGGATATCAATAATAAACAGTCTCACATAATCGAACACAGAGCAGTTAAACACGACAAGGTCACGAGATGGCCAGCTCTCCTATTTCAAGCAAGGGGCTGTATTATGTAGGGTGGGATTATCAGGGTCTGTTCGTCGTGGCGCAAATCCCGTTATAGCTGGAAACTCTTGCGAGAGAGCCATAACCGGATTTGTGGCAGGGAGATCCCAGTTTCAGATCTTTTCTGATCCCCCTCCCCTCCCGCTGGTGATGGCGGGAGGGAGCAGACTGATGCCGGCGAGGATGAAGGGTGGGCGGGGGGCAGGGGTGGGGGGACGGGGGACAGGACGGGATGGGGGATGGGTCACCCTGATGTCTGCGTGGGGTGGGGGTATGATGCAAACAACTTGCCAGAATCACGGCGCTAAATATGCCCCCCTGTTTTCTTTTTGACAAAGTGTCAGAAGACCTGGAGTGAAAACCTGGCCGTGTTTCCAGGGAGAAACCTGCCGGTGTTCAGTCAGAACCTGACACTTTCTCTTTGGAAAATTCTGCCGAAAGATAAGATCTGACCACAATTCTGAGGTCCCAATGAGCAGAGTGTGCACTGTGCACTCTGCCCATTTGTACCTGGCATTGAATAGTCTAACCAAAGATCCTTAGAGGGACA
The DNA here is from genome assembly GCF_964213995.1 of Mustelus asterias. Lineage (NCBI taxonomy): Eukaryota > Metazoa > Chordata > Chondrichthyes > Carcharhiniformes > Triakidae > Mustelus > Mustelus asterias. The sequence continues at coordinate 78,239,375 of NC_135819.1, read as the reverse complement.
GCCGGAGGTTGAAGATTCTTTTCAACTTTTATTTGTGTTGGGTCACAGGAGGAGTGGGAGTGCTCCTCTTGGGCCCACTGCCAACCTGTTTGATGGCTGTCCCAGGTTCGCAGCCCAAACAACCTCCCCCTTAACCACCCCCCCCCCCCCCACCCCCCCTCCAACCTGGCTAGCTCAGTGTGACAAATATCTGGAATTAAGAATCTACTGATGATCATGACACCATTGTCGAGTGTCAGAGAAACCCATCTGGTTCAGTAGTGTCACCTTTAGGGAAGGAAATCTGCCGTCCTTACTTGGTCTGGCCTACATGTGACTCCAGAGCCACAGCAATGTGGTTGATTCTTAACTGCCCTCTGAAGTGGCAGAGCAAGCCACTCAGTTCAAGGGAAGTTAGGGATGGGTAACAAATGCTGGCCTGAAGACTATGCCGGAACGTTCCTTCTGGGATATGGACGACATTTATTTTCAATCCTATTGCACGGGTTATGAAGAGAGTTAATGAGTGGGTTCCTCGGGTGCCATTGCTGTTGTGATTCTTGGTGGCAGAGATGGCTGGGGAGGGATGGGTTGTTGAAGAATTAATCTTGGCAAGTTACTCAGTGCAGACAGTATCTCCAGCATTCGCAGAGCGCTGGTGGAGGAGGGGGTGGAAATAAAGATCTGTCGCAGGGGCACCAATCGAGCAACTAAACAGGTCTTCATTAGGGCGGAGGCAGTATGGTGCATTACTCAAAATAACATATTCACACTGACAACATTCCTGCCTAAGTATTAATATTAACTTTTACTTTGAGGCTTTGTTTGGACATTTCCTTCCATAGGATGGACTTTTCACCAAATAAATAGACATGTGAATTATACGTTGTTAGAGAAACAGGTCGTCCCAGACAGTCACAGGCTCCATGTATTTGAAATAACGAAGTTCAATGGAATCCGAATAGCAGGAGGAAACTTCAGTCCCTAAAACAAAATCAGTTGAATTTCTTTTAACATCTGCTTCTTATTTGCTTGACACATGCTAAGGGTGGCATGGTGACAAAGGGCGGCACGGTGGCACAGTGGGTATCACTGCTGCCTCACAGCGCCAGGGACCTGGGTTCGATTCCTGGCTTGGATTACTGTCTGTGTGGAGTCTGCACGTACTCCCCGTTTCTGCGTGAGTTTCTTCCGGGTGCTCCGGTTTCCTCCCACAATACAAAGATGTGCGGGTTCGGTGGATTGACCATGCTAAATTGCCCCCCAGTGTCAGGGGGACTAGCTTGGGTAAATGCGTGGGATAGGGCCTGGGTGGGATTGTGGTTGGTGCAGACTCAAAGAACAAAGAAAATTACAGCACAAGGACAGGCTCTTTGGCCCTCCAAGTCTGCGTCGACCATGCAGACTCGATGGGCCGAATGGCCTCCTTCTGCACTGTAGGATTCACAACCAAGCTGGCCAGTGGAAGATTGCTCCTAGCCCAGTGACAGTGCTAGAAGGCACATGAGAAGCCACAACTGACTTAGGGCGGAATCTGATGAGAATTTGGCAAGGTGTCAGTTCTGGTAAGAAAGCTGGTGTGGAACTCTCCAGCTCCATTGCTCAGCTTTCTCTCCGGATCTTGTCATTTTAACTGCCGAATGGAAGAGTGGGTGGTGTTTGCGGCGTCACTCAGGCGAGGCAAGGACTCTTGGAGACAGAATACGGGCTGCACTGAGATTGATTGCTGGAAAATAAGCAATCTCCCGCCCCCTCCATCATGGAGGTATCGTTGGCTGCCCCCTCCCACCGCGATCGTTGCTGCCCTTCCCCCCCAATCATCACCGGCATCCCCATCGCTCGCACAGCCACTCCCCATCATCACAAATAAATGAGTTCCCCTGGGGTTCACCTTTAGAAGCTGTTTCCAATGATGCAGTTCGAAGTTGTCCAGTAAGCAGCATCTTTATACATTCAGCGAGGTTCAGTATTCACATCAGCGTGTATCATTGCGTACACTGGCAGTGTCAATCTATGCCAGGGGGCAGTGTTGGGGGCAGTGTCAGGGGGCAGTGTTGGGGGCAGTGTCAGGGGGCAGTGTCAGGGGGCACTGTCAGGGGGCAGTGTCAGGGGGCAGTGTCAGGGGGCAGTGTCAGGGAGCATTGTCAGGGGGCAGTGTCAGGGGGCAGGGTCAGCGGGCAGTGTCAGGGGGCAGTGTCGGGGGCCAGTGTCAGGGGGCAGAGTCAGGGGGCAGTGTCAGAGGCCAGTGTCAGGGGGCAGTGTCGGGGGCAGTGTCGGGGGCAGTGTCGGGGGCAGTGTCAGGGGGCAGTGTCAGGGGGCAGTGTCAGGGGCAGTGTCAAGGGGCAGTGTCGGGGGCAGTGTCAGGGGGCAGTGTCAGGGGGCAGTGTCAGGGGCAGTGTCAAGGGGCAGTGTCGGGGGCAGTGTCAGGGGGCAGTGTCAGGGGGTAGTGTCAGGGGGTAGTGTCAGGGGGTAGTGTCAGGGGGTAGTGTCAGGGGGTAGTGTCAGGGGCAGTGTCAGGGGGTAGTGTCAGGGGGCAGTGTCAGGGGGTAGTGTCAAGGGGCAGTGTCAGGGGGCAGTGTCAGGGGGCAGTGTCAGGGGCCAGTGTCAGGGGCCAGTGTCAGGGGCCAGTGTCAGGGGCCAGTGTCAGGGTGTAGTGTCAGGGGGCAGTGTCAGGGCACTGCCTACCAGGTCCCTCTCCCTCAGGGACTATACTGACCTTGCATCCCCTGAGAGGATCTCCATGACAAGTTCATGTCTGGGTGAACCTGTTGTAAACCACTGAGGGGGGAGATCTGGCGAGGAGGGTGGTTAATATATTTAAATTTATTAAAATCAATGTAAATCAGGTTCTCATCTGTTATGGGCGCGCACCTGATTACATCGGTGGTGAGGGGCAGCGAGAAGCGGAAGTTGCGATCTCACTGCCGGGATTCACGTTTCTGGGGTTTGCTGGATCGAGTCCCTGTCACCGATCCCACGCATGGAGAGCGTGGCCTCAAGATTCCGCCCTTAATCTTTCTTAACAGGGCTTTCTTCCATGAGGTAAGTCTGCTTCACACCATGCTGTGACTAACTCACTGCATGGCTAAGCATGTGGGCCAACAGATGACTTATGTCCAAAGTGACACATTGAAAGCTCTGATCAGCAAGAAGTGTGTAACCGTGAGGCAAATTCCGTGGTCGCCGAGAGTGACACCATTTGGTGAGTGTGGGGATGGTGGTAAAAGGAACTGAGTGAACTATTCATGAAACGACATCAGTAAATGAACAGGTGTCAGTATTGGAAATGAAAAGACTAGAGTGAGAATTCTCCGGCTGTTCACACCAGCGGGATTCTCCAATCCAGTAACGTTTTCTAATAATAATCACTTGGGCGGCACGGTGGCACAGTGGTTAGCACGACTGCCTCACAGCGTCAGGGATCAGCTTCGATTCCGGCCTCGGGTCACTGTCTGTGTGGAGTCTGCACATTCTCTCCGTGTCTGCGTGGGTTTCCCCCGGGTGCTCCGGTTTCCTCACACAGTCCAAAGATGTGCAGGTTAAGTGGATTGACCATGCTAAATTGCCTCTTAGTGTCCAAAGATGTGCAAGGTTAGGGAGATTAGCAGGATAGGTGTGTGGAGTTACGGAGATAGGGCAGGAGAGTTGGTGCAGACTCAATGTGTCGGGATTCTATGATTCTCACTTCTGAGCAATGCCACAGGAGATCGATCGGCATATAATGAATCTTGTGAAAACTGACATTTACACACTTCCAAATTATTCTTTAGTGTGAAGCACCAATAGTGCGGACTGTGGACTCAGGAATTGCAGTGACAACCGATTTATTTTATAAAATCCATTTGTGGGACTGGCTAGGCCCAGCATGTTTTGACCATCCCTAGTTGCCCTTGCAAAGGTGGTGGTGAGCCGCCTTCTTCAATGGCTGCAGTCCCTGTGGTGTAGGTACACTCACAGTGCTGTTAGGGAAGGAACTCCAGGATTTGGACCCAGTGAAGGAAGGCACAATGTTCAAACATGCAATAAAATCACTCTGGGCCGAACAATTCTGCTATCTCTGATTAATAAACGTCAGAACAGAAGATCTGTGAGAACAAATACTTCACACATTTTTTTGTAAGATAAGGAATGATTCTGTGATTTTGGGCTCCCAGCAGTGAATCCACATACTGATGAAGACGGGCTACAGACGGTGTCGCCTTGATTTTTGAAGCCCTTTTGTTTGTGGTTTTCCCATCACTAGGTTGGGTTGTGGGTGGCTGGAACTGTCTGGCCGTTCACACCGGTGCGATCTTCCGGTTGTGCCGACAGGGCACCCCCAACACCCCCGCAGGTTTCAAGGCAATGAGGGATAAATTCCAGCGGGGGGACTAGAAGACCCTGTTGCTGGCCAATAACGGGCTGCTTCCTGCTGCCGTGGAACATGGCGGTTTGCGTAGTAAGTCCTGTCCAATGTGTTCTAAATGAGTGAACTTGAAGTGGGTTCAAACAGTGATAATCTAATCAGAGGGCTCCCGCAAATCATGATGTCATCAGAACCTCCCCCTCCCCAATCCGGTATTCCCTCATAGAATCCCTATAGTGCAGGAGGAGGCCATTTGGCCCACTGAGCCTGTGCCAACAACAATCCCACCCAGCCCCTGTCCCCAGAACCCCTCGCATTTACCGTGCTAATCTCACTAATTTACATATCTTGGGAGGGAGGTATTTTACGATCTCGCTCAGGCGAAGCTCATAAAATCCCACCTGAGGCCAACAGAGAATTCCGTTCTGCGACCTTGTCCGCCCTGATTCCGGGGCGGGCGAGGCGGTAAAATTCTGGCCTAAGGGTCAATTAAGCACGGCCAATCCACTCAACCTGCACATCTTTGGAGCGTGAGAGGAAACCGGAGCACCCGGAGGAAACCCACGCAGACACGGGGAGAAGGTACAAATTCCACACAGCCAGCCACCCGAGGCCAGAATTGAACCCGGGTCCCTGGCACTGGGAGGTGGCAATGCTAACCACTGTGCCACTGTGCCACCCTTGTTCTCCTTTTCCCTCAAACAATAACAAAATTCTTGGTTACTTCTTTTTTTAAAAATCGCATGTAAACTGGTGAAAGCAGTGAACATCTTGTGTGAGGGAGTAAAGAAGTGTCAGCATTCATTGGCTGTCGATCATTAATAGAGTTAAACTGCGTTGCACAGCGCTGGTAAATAGTATATCGACACAAAATTCTTTCGTGTGACATTTAACAATGGCAATGGTTGAAGATAACACCTTTTGCAAGATGGAGCTCTGCTGCAGTTCATTTATGTAGATGCAAAGCAATTTAATTTACAAATCACTCAGGTTAAGATTCACTTGAAGCAGATAGTGTGAAAACATCTTCAGGAGCCCAACTCACAGTCTTTCAGTTTCACACAGGCTGAAGTATAACTGTTGCCTTTGGGAAACCCAAGTTTAAAAAGCAGCTGTGTGCTACATTGCAAGCTAACTTCCCTTGAAATCCGGTGAGTGGAGATCTGTGTATGTCATGATTACACATATGTGGTGGACTCCCATTTCCTCTGAGCCGGACAGCCATGTGGGGCTGAAAGAACAGCTCAGGACTGTTGGTTCTACGTTGCTTTAAACAGGAATATTCTGAAACTGGCACCTGTGCAACTCCCTTGAATAAGCAGCATACCTGAAACCCCTGCTATAAATAACAGCTCTTGCCAAAGTAACCCGAGATGGAAGCAAGTCAAATAAGCAAAATTGTAAAACATTGGTCTCTGCAGGATTTGCCTACAATAACAATTTGGGATATGACACACTACACTAATGCAACATTGAGAAGCATGAAAACAAAATACCAGTGGATGACCTGACAAATTAAATGCCTTACCTGTGTCCACAGCCTCTTTCACAATGACAGCACAGTAGGGGTTCTGGACATCCTCGGCTTGCTGGCTAGGACCATTGTCGAAGTTGGAGAAGCCAATGCGGAGGAAGGGAGCCATTTCGGATATCTTGACAGTCAGACCTTTGGATAACATAATGGATAGCCGGGGTTAGGTTAGGGAGCGACCAAACCTTCGAACCTCTTGAATGACCGTCAGACCGTCTGTCTGAGAGGAGCCTGCAGATTATCGGAACCCACTGCAAACTTTACTTCCTTTTCTGCAAGGCAAAATGTGATAAAAAGAAGAAGCTGGCTCAAGCAGCCGCATGTGTCACTGGGGAGGTGGAGTCAGGCGATAAATTGGAGAGCACTGAGAATGAAGGAAGTAGCAGACTCCTGCCTAAATGTCACACAGCATCCAGTGCGGAGTCAAATTTCAGAACTGTCTCTTGTGGGTTATTTCAAACCATATATTTTTAACTCAGAAGGTTTGTGCATGTTTTTTTTGAAACAAATTCAATGACACAAAACGAACATTTCAGGTTTCAAGTTCTGATGAATTTTAATTGCATTCACTCCTTCTGAAATATGGCTGGCTGGGGGTGGGTGGGATGTGGGAATTGGCAAAGAGAAATTAAAGCAGATTTAAAAGGCAGAATACAGCACTTCACACGATAATTGGAAATAATGATGTGTGATATTAGTAACCATTGTGATGCTACATATGCAATATATTTAATCACGATTTTAACAAAAGTCTTAACCATTAAAAGATTCTTCTAATGCATGGAGGAATTTCAAACACATCATGTGGGCAGCAGGGTGGCACAGTGGTTAGCACTGCTGCCTCACAGCGCCAGGGACCCCAGGTTCAATTCCAGCCTTGGGTCACTGTCTGTGCGGAGTCTGCATGTTCTCCCCGTGTCTGCGTGGGTTTCCTCCGGGTGCTCCGGTTTCCTCCACACTCCAAAGATGTGTGGGCTAGGTTGATTGGCCATGATAAATTGAACCTAGTGTCAGGGGGATTAGCAGGGTAAATATGTGGAGTCATGGGAATAGGGCCTGGGTGGGATTGTGGTCGGTGCAGACTCGATGGGCCGAATGGCCTCCTTCTGCACTGTAGGGATTCGATGAAATTTTAGTGGAAATCATTACATTTGTTACTTACACTACAACCTGAACCATCAGTTAACCAGAAAGACAGTGAATTTTGTTCTAGCCTTGTATCACTTCCTCAGTTCCATTCACTTACAATTGCTTCATATTCTTTGATTAATGACTTTAGATCTTGAAAGTTTGAATTGGCTCCGCATTACCAGCCTTTTGCTAAATAAACTGACACTTCAGAAGGGGGAGAGATGAGAGGCATCACTTGCCAACCTGCCATAAATGACACCCCCTCTTGAGCTCCTCAGCATCACAGACATCAGTCTTCAGTCAATTCATGGGCCCTGACAACATTCCAGCAATAGTCCTGAAGACGTGCTCCAAAATCTGCCACACCCATAGCCAGGTTGTTCCAGTACAGTTCTAACACTGGCACCCACCCAATAATTGTCCTGCACTCAAAAACCAGGACAAATCCAACATGGCCAATTGCTGCCCCATCAATCTCCTCTCAATCATCAACAAAGTGATGGAAGGGGTTATTGGCAGTGCTATCAAGCGGCACTTACTCAGCAATAACCTGCTCACTGAGGCTCAGCTTGGGCTCCACCAGGACCACTCAGCTCCTGACCTCATTCCAGCCTTGGTTCAAACATTTGCAAAGGAACGGCAGCGTGATAGCACAGTGGGTTAGCACTGCTGATCACAGTGCAAGGGACCCGGTTTCGATTCCTGGCTTGGGTCACTGTTTGTGTGGAGTCTCTGCACGTTCTCCCTGTGTCTGCGTGGGTTTCCTCCGGGTGCTCCGGTTTCCTCCCACACTCCGAAGATGTGCGGGTTAGGCGGGCTGGCCATGCTAAATTGCCCCTTAGTGTCAGGGGGACCAGCTAGGGTAAATGCATGGGGTTATGGAGATAGGACCTGGCTGGGATCGGTGCAGACTCCATGGTCCGAATGACCTCCTTCTGCACTGTAGGATTCTGTGATTCAATGAACCGAACTCCAGAGGTGAGATGAGAGTTACTGCCCTTAATATCGAGGCAGCATTTGAGCTATGTTGCATCAAGGAACTCCAGCAAAACTGAAGTCAATGAGAACCAGGGGGAAAACCCTCTTGGCACAAAGGAAGATGGTTGAGATCGTTGGAGGTCAATCATCTCAGTCCCAGGACACAACTGCAGGAGTTCCTTGGGCCCGACCTTCTTCAGCTTCTACACCAATGACCTTTCTTCCATCATAAGGACAGAAGTGGGGCTGTTCGCTGATGACTGCACAATGTTCAGCACCATTCGCGACTCCTCAGATACTGAAGCAGGCCATGTCCAAATGCAACAAGAGCTGGACAAAATCCAGGCTTGGGCCAACAAGTGACAAGTAATAAGTACTTGGCAATGATGATCCCCAACAAGAGAGAATCCGACCATCTACCCTTGATATTCAATGGCATTACCTCGCCAAAACTCCCACTATTAACATTCTGAGGGTTACCAGAAACTGAACTGGACCAACCATAAAGATACTGTGACTGCAAGAGCAGGTCAGAGGTTGGGAAGTCTGTGGAGAGTAACTCACCTCCATCTGCAAGGCACAAGTCAGGGATCCCTCAGGGTAGTGTACGAGACCCAACCATCTTCAGCTGCTTCATCAATGATCTTCCTTCCATCATAAGGTTAGAAGTGGGGATGTTTGCCAGTGATTGCACAATGTTCAGCACTATTTGAGACGCCTCAGATACTGAAGTAGTCCATGTTCAAATGCAATAAGATTTGGACAATATCCAGCTGGGGCTGACAAGTGGCAAGTAGCATTCAAGCCACACAAATGCCAGGCAATGACCATCACCAATAAGAGATACTCTAACCACCGCCCCTTGAAATTCAATGGTGTTACCATCACTGAATCCCCCACTGTCAACATCATTGGGGTTACCATTGACCAGAAAGTCAACTGGATTCACCACACAAACACAGTGGCTACGAGAGCAGGTTAGAGGCTAGGAATACTGCAGCAAGTAACTCACCACCTAACTCCCCAAAGCCTGTCCACCATCTATAAGGCACAAGCCTGGTGTGATGGAATACTCCCCACTTGCCTGGATGGGTGCAGCTCCAACACTCAAAAGCATGACACCATCCAGGACAAAGCAGCCCGCTTGATTGGCACCACATCTACAAACATCCACTCCCTCCACTACCGACGCTCAGTAGCAGCAGTGTGTACTGTCTACAAGATGCACTGCAGCAATTCACCAAAGATCCTTAGACAGCACCTTCCAAACCCTCAACCACTTCCATCTAGAAGGACAAGGGCAGCAGGTACATGGGAACACCACCACCTGCAAGTTCCCCCGCAAGCCACTCACCATCCTGACTTGGAAATATATCACCGTTCCTTTGCAGTTGCTGGAACAACATCCTGGAGTTCCCTCCCTAACGGCATTGCTGTAACTTTGTCAGTGATAGATCCTACTGCCTAAAGCAATGAACTGAACTAGTCTTTCTGGTCTATTTTGTGTAATCATAGAATCCCTACTTGGGTCAACCCACAGCACGTGGGCTGCAGCGATTCAAGAAGGCAGCTCACCACCACCTTCTCAAGGCCAACTAGGGATAGGCAATAAATGCTGGCCAGCCAGTGGCGCCATGTCCCATGAATGAACAAAAAAAGAGTGTGATGGAATACTCTCCACTTGCCTGGATGAGTACAGTTGCAACAACAATCAAGAGCTGGACACCAACCAGGACAAAGCAGTTCACTTGATTGTTATTCCATCCACCAGCTTAAACCTCTATTTCCTGTACCATCAATGCACAGTGGCAACCCTGTGTACCATCTACAAAATGCACTGCAGCCATTCACCAATGTTCTGTTGACAGCACCTTCCAAACCCATGACCTCTACCACTTAGAAGGACAAACGTAGTAGATGCATGAGAACATCACAGTGGTTAGCACTGCTGCCTCACAGCGCCAGGGACCCGGGTTCGATTCTTGGCTTGGTCACTGTCTGTGTGACGTTTGCACATTCTCCCTGTGTCTGTGTGAGTTTGCTCCGGGTGCTCCGGTTTCCTCCCACATTCCAAAGATGTGCAGGTTAGGTGGATTGGCCATGCTAAATGTGTGGGGTTACCAGGATAAGATGGGGAGAGAGGGCCTGGGTAAGATACTCTATCAGAGAGTCGGTGCAGACTCGATGGGCTGAATGGCCTCTTCTGCATAGTAGGGATTCTATGATTACACAAAATAGATCAGAAAGACCAGTTCAGTACGTTGCTTTATGCGGCAGGAACCATCGCTGACAACATTACAGCAAGGCAGGGGGTTGTTGAGATTTCAACTTCTCATGAAGAAGTCCTGCGGGCTGTCAATGCTTATTTCAGCGCCTGTCGGACGTTAATAATAGACCAAATTTAACAAAAGTAAGCAATGACCAAGTGAAATTATGGATTCGTTCAACAATCTTTATAGATTGGCCGGGAACTGTGATTATGGAATCTTAAAGGATGAGATGATTCAGGATAGGATCGTAATCAGGGTCCGAGATGAAGCATTATCATGGCTCTTATGGACGAGAGAAGATTCAACATTAGTAAAAGCAGTGTAGATTGTGAGGCTAAGGAAACGCAAGAGAAAGGATCAGGCAAGGGAAGGTCCCATGAAGAAGACTGAGTGAGATCATTCAGTTTGTAGGTCACATGGGAGAAAGCGCACCAAAGTGTTAGTCTCCCAAAACAGGGCAAGTGCTGCAATTGGAATTTTGAAATGTCTTTGGTGTATTGGGAACAAACTTCCCAAGTGGGAAGAATGTGGGGGGTGGAGAGTTGGGTGGAGTGCTACAACTGTGGAAAAAAAGGCCACTTAAAAAGTGCTTGTCACTCCAAAATGCTGAAAACCTGTAAAAAGAGGGAGAACATTGTGAACCAGAGCCACATAGAAGAAATTTAAAAAACCACAGGCAAAGGATTTAACCTTCATGGAGAGGGTACACGGTATTGGGGTTAAAGAAAAAAAGGGCGGCATGGACAAGTTGGGCCCAAGGACCTGTTTCCATGCTGTAAACCTCTATGACTCTACTGAAAGCAAGTACTAGAGTACTAAGCTCAAAGTGGATGGACACCCCACCAGATAAACTAGAAACAGGAGCAGGGGTTTCGGTTTTATCAGGTGAAATCAAATGGCTAAAACGGATTACATTGCAACACTCATTTATCAAATTACAATGTCCAGGTGGGACAACTTTAACAGTGAAAGTGAAAAGCCAGGTCATGGCAAAGCTGAGAAATAAAGACTGAGAAATCCTCAAACCTCTCTGTCATTCAAAATCAAGAATGCTCCAACCAAGCAGTAAGACATGCCTAAAACTGAAACAAATCTAAAAAGTGTATGAAGTTGTTGATGATAACTACAGCAGTACATTTCGTAATTAATTTCCAAAATTGTTTACAGGGCTAGCGAAGTTAAAGACCGAGTATCAAATTGTCCGCTGAGCTGATGCCAAAATAATTTGCCTCTTGACTTTGAGGAAAGTCACTTCCCCACTCTTGGATAAAGTTATGTGTGAAATTGAAAAAATGCAGCAGCAAGGGGTGGCACGGTGGCACAGTGGTTAGCACTGCTGCCTCACAGCGCCAGGGACCCGGGTTCAATTCTGGCCTCGGGTGACTGTCTATGTAGAGTTTGCACATTCCACCCATGTCTGCGTGGGTTACCATAGAAACCATAGAAACCCTACAGTGCAGAAAGAGGCCATTCGGCCCATCGAGTCTGCACCGACAACAATCCCACCCAGGCCCTATCCCCGTAACCCTACATATTTACCTGCTAATCCCTCTAACCCTCATATTTACCCACTAATCCCTCTCTAATCTATGCATCCCGGGATACTAAGGGGCAATTTAGCTTGGCCAATCAACCTAACCCGCTCATCTTTGGACTGTGGGAGGAAACCGGAGCACCCGGAAGAAACCCACGCAGACACGGGGAGAATGTGCAAACTCCGCACAGACAGTGACCCGAGCCGGGAATCGAACCCAGGTCCCTGGAGCTGTGAAGCAGCAGTGCTAACCACTATGCTACCAGGTGCTCCAATTTCCTCCCACACTCCAAAGATGTGCAGTATGGGTGGATTGGCTGTGCTAAATTGCCCCTTAGTATCTCAAGATGTGTAGGTTAGGGGCATTGGCGGGGTAAATGCTTGGGGTTACGGGGATTGGGCTGGGTAAGATGCTCTGTCGGAGAGTCGGTATAGACTCGATGGGCCGAATGGCCTCATTCTGCACTGTAGGGATTCTGTAATTCTATGTTTCTATGAAGGGGTTATCTTACTGGTCACCATGCCAACAAAGGTGTTCAGGTATGGTAATGATCCCAAAGCCAAACAGTTAATTCAGATCCCACGTGGATTTAACTTAACTAAATTAATCAGTGGAACATGAAATCCAGCCAATGGCCTCAGTGGATAAGAAACGTGCCAAACCAGCTATGAGTGCTTTATTTAGCAAACTGGACGTGAACAGTAGATTTTGGCAACTGTCTCAGGACAATGAATCCACATAGCTGACCACAATTCTAACACCATTCAGTCATCATTGTTACAATAGACTGACCCTTCGAAATCATGTCCACTCCAGAAATTTCCAGAGCCAATGGCCGGAAATCTACCATCTTGCCCGCCACAGAATCAGAGTGGGCGAGATTCATAGGACGGAAATGTCCGATGGCCTCGGGCGGGATTGTATGATCTCATCTGAGTGAGGTCATAAAATCCCACCGGTCTCACAATCTAGAAGGCGTGAACGAAGTTCTATGCAACATGGATGATATACTTATACGTGGTTCCATGATGGAAGAGCATGGTCACAGAGTCAGAGCACTCTTGGGAGTCTTACAGGATGCAGGCCTCACATTGAATAGAAAATGTGAGTTTGCCAAAACCAAAACCAAATAATCAGGTTCCTAGGTCACAATACAAGCCACTGGAAACAGTTTGGACCATGGTTCGCCCAAATTAATCAAAACTAATCGGAGAATTTCCACAACTCTAGAATATAGCTGGGCTTCAATGATTCCTCAGAATGGTCAACCAAGAAGGCAAGTTCCCACCAAATTTAGCAGAGCCTTGTGTTAGCTGTTGAGACAGGGTCACCAGTGGTGTGGAATGTAGACCAGTAAAATGCTTTCAAAAAGAATAAACTACTTTTAATCTCTTCTGAAATCTTGGCACATCGCAACCCAGAGTTACCAACTCTGTAGAAGCAGATGCATCGTCTATGGGTTTGGGGACAGTTTTCTTTAAGTGCAGAGAGACAGCAAGCATCAACCAGCTTCTCGGTCACTAACAGAAACAGGACAATTGTATACTGCAATAGAAAAAGTAGCACTGACAGCAATGTGGACATGCAAAACATTTTTAGCCGATGTCGTGGGATTGAATTTCAAACTCAAAATTGACCATAAGCCTCCAGAGTCATCCTTTAAACATGAAGGAAATTGCAAAAATGTCACCCAGAATCCAGCGGTTCAGAATAAGTTTGGTGAGATATGACTCCATCACAGAGTATGTTAAAAAGGAAGCATCAAACAATAGTATTCACGCTGCCATGAATACGAGTTGATTTACACTTCAGTGAGGAGGATGAAGCATAGTCACTGCAAAAATGTTACAGGAAATAAAACAAGCCCAGCAACGAGATGAAAAATGTCTCTATGTTTGAGAATATTGCCTGAAAGGACGGTCAGTCGATATCCACACCAATCTGATTCTACGGCAGTACTTCGAACAGCACAAACACCTCACAGTCATTGACAACTTAACTAGCCTTCAATGAGACAATAACCATACTGAGAGCACTTCAGTTTGAAATTCTTCAAAGGCTTCATTCACCAAGGTTACCTAGGAATAGCAAAATATTGTGTGGCAGCAATCTATCTAGTGGTCAGGCAGTACTTCTTCCATAAAATAAATGATTTCTAACTGTCTTATTGAGCTGTGAACTGCGAAGTACAAAAAGAACCACTATTACCTTCGACATTTCCATCAAGGCTATGGGAGTGCCTGGGAATCGAGTCAGTTGAATTTACGGGGAAAACTTTCCTTACTGTCACTGAGTACTACTCATGGTGGATTGAAGTAAACGGATTGTACAGTATCACAGCAGAGGCAGGTACCCTATCTCTCAAGATAATTTACACAACACATGGCATCCTGGGACATTGTGATGTCCAACAAAGGGGCTGCAATTTGCTAATGAGCTGTTCCACAATCTCACAAATGGGTATGGCGTTGTTCAAGCAACCAATTCACTTCACTGTCCCCAAGAACGCAGGGAAGCTGAGAGGGATACAAATATTTACTGAAGAACAAAGACCTTAATCTAGTTCCTCTGAGTTATCGAACTTCAACAGTACGGCTGCAACCCCACCACCTTGCCCGCCATGGAATCGATGCAGGCGAGGGTCCAACAACGGAAATCTTCATTGACTTCGGGCGGGAATTTCTGATCTCGCCTGAGCGAGTCCGTAAAGCCCCGCCCGATGAAATGGTCCCTTACCATCAGAGTTACTAATGGATAGGAGATTGAGAACATAGCTTCCATCTCCAGAAAAATAATTTAAACCCAATATCATCATGCGTGACTATGAGAGGGTGAAACAGCGTGAGGAAGAGAAGAGAAGCAACCTGACTCGGAACTTTAATCACAAGCATAAAACACATGAGTTACCAGCGCTGACGCCTGGGGAGAGAGGTTGCGTCTGAGGCAAACAGAGAGAGAAGGCACAAAACTCCACAACCACGATCACACAGGATTGAAACAGACCGGGGGATGATAAGGAGAAACGGCAGCGCCTTAATATCCTTGGAGTGAAACCCAATCATAACTTTGGCTCACCAATTAGATCCTGATGAAGAAGACGCATTTACTTATTACAAACTCTACAGTTACCCAGGAGAAGGACAATCATAGCAACAGAAAGAGAGTATGGAATATCCTCAACCTCAGAAGGTCAAAATGAGATCAGGGAGATTGGTTAAGGCAGCTCAGAGACTAATGCTGTGAAATCTGAGACTTTGGGGGAGATGTGAAGGCTTAACGTCAGAAACATAATGTGATCTAAGAATGACGACAAATCACATGACTGAGAAGTAAGAGAGTTTTGGAAGGAGTAAAACTCCAATCTTGTGTAGAGGTCTAAATGTGAAAAGACTGGCTAGAATTGAAGAGTAATGGTTGAAAGAAACCAATGAAGCAAGTCTGTTCCACCACTCATAATTTGCAATCCCCAAAACTCCCATGTGGACTCAAACCACTGACAGTCTCCCAGCAGGTTCTCAGGGCAGGTGCCCTCCTTGACGGGCACTCCATGACTCATTAAGGGCATCCAGGCAGCAAGGCTGGTCTCTGTGCATAATAGCCTCTGGTATAGCACAACTACCCCCTGCCCACTTGAGCACCTGCTTGCCTGGCCCTGACTTCTCCAAAAAATCCTATTGCTTTTTGATGGTGTTTTACCATTAAGGTGTCGTCATCCTGGGGCACAGTCTTAGCATTGGTCATCACTCGTGGAGTCGCTGCTGCAGGCTCTCTGATTGGGTTGGCAGCTGTTGGCCAGGGACTGCCTTGCTCAATTGGTCACCGCGCCCGGTGGTGGCCTGCCAATTGGCAGTGAATGCCATCTCAGCGTCCCACGCCGCCTGTTGGAGTGAAGTCATTTCCAGCTTCTGGCTCCAACGATCGAGTTCAATGTCTGCTAAAAGATTTCTAAAAATGTACTAATGGGATGTGGGCATCGCTGGCTAGGCCAGCATTTATTGCCCATCCCTAATTGCCCTTGAGAATGTGGTCAGCTGAGTTTTTGAACTACTGCAGCTCATGAGATGTAAGTACACCCTCAGTGCTGTCGGGGAGGGAGTTCCAGAATCTTGATCCAGTGATAGTGAAGGAACGGCGATAATTTTCCAAGTCAGGGTGGTGAGTGACTTGAGGGGAACTTGCAGGTATGTGGAGTTCTCATTGAGCTGCTGTCCCTGTCTGAGATAGAGCAGTAAGAAGTCTCAATCCTTGAAGGAGCAGCGCTCCGAAAGCTAGTGGCTTTTGCTACCAAATAAACCCGTTGGACTTTAACCTGGTGTTGTGAGACTTCTTACTGTGTTTACCCCAGTCCAACGCCGGCATCTCCACTTCAGAAATAGAGCAGTCATGGGGTCGGAAGGTGCTGTCTAAGGAACTCTGGGAGCTCCTGCATGGACCCATGTGGATAGTACACACTGCTGCTACTATTCCATTGGTGGCGGAGGAAGTGAATGCTTGTGGATGTGGTGCCAGTCAAGCGGGCTGTTCCGGGATGTTATCCAGCTTCTTGAGTGTTGCTGGAGCTGCACTCACCCGGGCAAGCGGAGAGAATTCCAGCACACTCCTGACTTGTGCCTTGTAGATGGTGGACAGGCTTTGGGGGGATCAGGAAATGAGTTACTCGCCGCAGGATTCCTAGCCTCTGATCTGCTCTTGTACATGGCTGGTCCAGTTCAGTTTCTGGCCATTGTTCAGCCCGGAAGGTTGATGGTGGGGGATTCAATGATGAGAATATTATTGAATGTCAAGGGGAGATGGTTAGATTCTCTCTTGTTGGAGGTAGTCACTGTCTGGCGTTTGTGTGGTGCGAATGTAACTTGCCACTTGTCAGCCCAAGCCTGGATATAGCTCAGACCTTGTTGCATTTGGATATGGACTGCTTCAGTATCTGGGGAATCGCGAATGGTGCTGAGCATTGTGCAACGATCAGCGAACATCCCCACTTCTGAGCTTATGATGGAAGGAAGGTCATTGAAGAAGCAGCTGAAGATGGTTGGGCCTCAGACACTAACCCTGAGGAACTCCAGCAATGATGTCCTGGAGCTGAGGTGATTGACTGCCAACCACCACAACCATCTTTCGTCGTGCCAGACATGACTCCAACCAGTTTTATCCTCGATTCTCATCAATTCCAGTTTTGCCAGGCTCCTCAATGCCACACTCAGCCAAATGCTGCCTTGATGTCAAGGGCTGTCACTCTCACCTCACCTCTCAGGCTCAGCTCCTTTGTCCATGATTGGACCAAGGCTGTAATGAGGTCAGGAGCTCAGTGACCCTGGTGGAACTCAGACTGAGCATCAGTGAGCAGGTTATTGCTGAGTAAGTGCTATTTGTTAGCACTGTTGATCACCCTATGCATCATTTTAAAATGATGATCGAGAGTAGACTGATTGTGTAGTAATTGGCCAGGTTGGATTTGTCCGGCATTTTGCGTACAAGACATACCCGAGCAATTTTCCGCATTGCTGGGTAAAAGCCAGTGTTGTGGTTGGACTGGAACAACGGTTCATGATGCAGCAAGCTCAGGAACACAAGTCTTCAGTTTTATTGCCAGAATATTGTCAGGACAAAGACCAGAAATTCAGCCCAGAGAAACTATTTGGTCCCCTTCCTTGAGGTAGGACATAAATGCATTGGAGTTGGTTCAGAGAATGTTCACGAGATTGATTCCAGGGATGAAGGACTTGTCTTATGAAGAGAGATTGAACAGTTTAGGCCGATACTCGCTGGAGTTTCGAAAGGAGATATAATCAAATCAAAACCGAAGAGAGTCAAGTGGTTGTGAGTGCTTTCTGGGTTTGTGGTCCCAGCACTGTACCCACTCGGAGACTTCACTCTGAACAGAACCGAGGATGAACATTGTCTTGGGAGCTATGTGTCCACATGATGGACCCTGGATCAGTGCGGATTATTTCTCTTTGAATACGCCCAGCACTGGGAGCGTGGGATCTCTGGAAGGTGCCTGCAAATAGTTTTTGCTCCTCCTCAGCAGGTTTACAAAACAAAGCCTCCTTCTGCGCTATTGGAAGCACAGACCACCATGCAAACCAGCCTCCCAAATATTGACTTTCCCACTTCCTCGGAAAAGTAGCCATCATAATCAAGGACCCCACACACTCCAGACATTCTCTCTTCCACCTTTTTCCATTGAGAAAAAGATACAAAAGTCTGAGATCACATACCAACCGACTGAAGAACAGCTTCTTCCCTGCTGCCATCAGACTTTTGAATGAGCCTACCTTACATTAAGTTGATCTTTCTCTACACCCTAACTATGACTGTAACACTATATTCTGCACTCTCTCCTTTCCTTCTCTATGGACGGTATGCTTTGCTGGATAGTACGCAAGAAACAATACTTTTCACTGTACATTAATACATGTGACAATAATAAATTAAATATTCAAAATGCTTCAAAATAGGAATATAAGATGCTAAAGGTAGTTGGCAGGATTGATATAGAGCGGATGTTTCCCTTTGTTGGACACTCTAGAACGAGGGGCCATAGTTTCAGGCTATGGAACGGCAGATTTAATACAGAAATGAGGAGGAATTACGTCTCTCAGTGTTGTGAATTTGTGGAATTCTCTACCCCAGAGTGCAGTGGATGCCAGAACACTGAACAAATTTGAGGAGGAGATGGATAGGTTTTAATTAGTAACAGGGTGAAGGGTTATGGGGGTGGGCAGGAAAGTGGAGAGCGGACTGAGATGAGATCAGCCATGATCTCAGAGACTATTTCCTCGGGTGGATGTAGCTATTACTAGGGGGCATAACTATAAGGTTCATGGTGGGAGATACAGGAAGGATGTCCGAGGAAGGTTCTTTACTCAGAGAGTGGTTGGGGTGTGGAATAGACTGCCTGCTTTGATAGTGGAGTCGGACACTTTAGGAACTTTCAAGCGGTTATTGGATAGGCACATGGAGCACACCAGAATGATAGGGAGTGGGATAGCTTGATCTTGGTTTCGGACAAAGCTCGGCACAACATCGAGGGCCGAAGGGCCTGTACTGTGCTGTACTGTTCTATGTTCTATGTTCTATGATCATATTGAATGGCAGAGCAGGCTCGAGGAACTGGATTGCCTATTCCTGCTCCTAGTTTAAAGTTTATTCATTCATGTCACAAATAGGCTTACATTAACACTGCAATGAAATTACTGTGAAAATCCCTGAGTCTACACTAAGGAAGAATTTAGCATGGCCAATCCACCTAACTAGCACGTCTTTCGGACTGTGGGAGGAAACCGGAGCACCCGGAGGAAACTCACGCAGACACGGGGAGAATGTGCAAATTCCGCACAGTCAGTGACCCAAGCCGGGAATCGAACCCGGGTCTCTGGCGCTGTGAGGCAGCAGAGATAACCACTGTGGCACTGTGCTGCCCCAATTCTTATGTTCTTAGACTCCAAAACCAGGGGAATACTGTTGAAATGTTAGAACAAGGAAATTTAGCAGTGGAATTAGAAAGCACTCAGTCTGGCAAAAGGCTGTGGATGTTGGGTCAATTGAAAGTTCCAGGACTGATAGGAACCGATCAAAGGTTATGGAACAAAACTGAATGAATGGAATTGAGATTCAGGAGCAGGATTGAATAGCAGACAGGTTTGATGGGATGAATGGTCTGTTTGTGTTTTTATGTATAATTTATTCCACATGGAAAATATCAATATCAAAAGCAGATGTTCCGATGTGTGCGGCTAATTTGTGACCTTTAGCTCCAGGGGTTGGGTCAAGTTTTCCTGCTGAGGTTTTGAGATTTACCTCAGCATCAGGAATACAGAGCACTGGTGATTTTAACAATGGCGAGGAAGCCCTCCCAGCTTCATGCCCTTTCTAACCTGAGCTTCCAAAATATTCTGAGACCAGGCAATCTGACAACCCTGAGTGTCCATCGTGCAGTGGCAGACACAGCCTGTTCCGTTTATACTGTCAGAGCCTGCCAGTGATGCTATTGCCTGAATTAACTTTGTGAATATGCTTCATTATATTGTCTCCTGTTTTCTCCTTTCCTCCTTGAGGTCTTGACTTATGCTGGGATGCATTTACAGGTGGCAAATTACCCACATCTGTACATCCAGAAACAATAATCCCTACTTGAAAGTCATACAGTCATAGAGGTTTACAATAGGGAAACAGGCCCTTTGGCCCAACTTGTCCATGCTGCCCCTTTTTTTTAGCCAGTAAGTTAGTCGCAATTGCCTGCGTTTGGCCCATATCGCTCTGTACCCACCTTATCCATGTCACTGTCTAAATGCTTTTTATAAAACAAAAGAGAAAAGTCCCAGCCTATCCAGCCTCTCCTTATAAATTAACCATCAAGTCCCGGTAAATCTTTTCTGCACTCTTTCTAGCTTAATAATATCCTTTCTATAATCGGGTGATCAGAACTGTACACAGTATTCCAAGTGTGGCCTTACCAATGTCTTGTACAACTTCAACAAGACGGCCTAACTCCTGTATTCAATGTTCTGACCAATGAAACCAAGCATGCTGAATGCCTCCTTCATCACTCTGTCCACCTGTGACTCCACTTTCAAGGACAGAGAGCAGATGTGGCCTTGGTTTAATGTCTCTTCTCAAGAATGGCACCTCCGACTGTGCAGCACTCTCTCAGTGCTGTGCTGGATTACATACTTTTCGCGGTCAACCAATTCTTTGAGCGGGACTGGAATACATGGCCTTCTGACTCGGAGGTGAGATTGCTGCTCACTCAGCCATGGCTGACACACAAATATCACCTGAACCCCAACCCTTTCCTCGAAGGACAGGTACCCTCTTCATGGTCAGGAGCCCTCCTGCCTCTCTCACACCCAAAGAAACCGATTGTATTGCCACTCGCCATTCGGCTGAGATTGACAAACTGTATCGGAAACTAGGTTTGAGTATTTAAAGTAAAGTAAAGCTTATTTATGAGGCACAAGTAAGACTTACATTAACACTGCAATGAAGTTACTGTGAAATTCCCCTCGTCGCCACAGTCTGGCACCTATTCGGGTCAATGCACCCTAACCGGCACGTTTTTCAGGATGTGGGAGGAAACCGGAGCACCCGGAGGAAACCCATGCAGACACGGGGAGAACGTGCAGACTCCACACAGACAGTGACCCAAGCTGGGAATCGAACCCTGGTGCTGTGAGGCAGCAGTGCTAACCACTCTGCTACCATGCCGTCCCTGTTTAGTCCTATTTAGTCTGTAAGATTCAGTATTGCAGCAGCCCTGCCTTTCTGCACCATTCTGTGTTATTTTGCTTTATATAAAGTATGGTTGAATGCAAGTATCCATTGCTCTGGAGTGGTACCTGAAAAACTCCCATGATGCACCTGATAAGTCTGGGTCAGGGAACCAGATGTTAAACGTATGGGCCAAGCTTCAGCAACACAAAACCCTGGTGGGACCACAGCCAGCGTACTGAGGGCAGTTTACAGAATGACACCTTAGGAAGGAATATGTTTGCCTTGGAGGGTGTGCACTGTGGATTTACCAGACTCCAAGTATTACATTATGAGGAGAGATTATACAAACATGGTTTGCATTCCCTGATTTTAGGTTTCAGGATATTAAAGGGAGCAGGTAGGATGGACAGAGAGAATCTATCCCTCTGGTTGGGAAGTCTAGTGGTGGGATTTTTAAAAATTCATTCATATTTATGGATGTGGGCGTCACTGGCTGGACCAGCATTTATTACTCATCCCTAACTGCCCCCCATCTCAGAGGGCATTTGAGAGTCAACCACATTACTGTGGGCCTGGAGTCACATGTGAGCCTAAGGTCGGCAGATTTCTTTAAGTTTAAGTTTATTTATTAGTGTCACAAGTAAGCTTACAGTAACACTGCAATGAAGTTACTGTGAAAATCCCCTAGTCACCACACTCCGGCGCCTGTTCGGGTACACTGAGGGAGAATTTAGCATGGCCAATGCACCCTAACCAACACGTCTTTTGAACTGTGGGAGGAACCAGAACACCTGGAGGAAACCCATGCAGACATGGGGAGAACGTGCAGATTGTGCACAGGGAGTGACCCAAGCTGAGAATCGAACTCAGGTCCCTGTCACTGTGAGGCAGCATTGCTAACCACTGTGCCACCATGCCACCAGTTTCCTTCCTGAAAGGACATTAGAGAACCAGATAGATTTTTACGACAATTTACAATGGTTTTATGGTCATCATTAGAGTTTTAATTCCAGATATTTTATTAAATCCAGATTTCACCATCTGCCATGGTGGGATTCGAACCCAGGCACCCAGAGCATTTCCTTGCATGTCTGGATTGCTAGTCCAGTGATAATACCACTGTGCCACTGCCTCCCCTATTTTCCAGCCACGTTCACCCCAAAAGGGCAGCACGGTAGCACAGTGGTTAGCACTGCTGCTTCACAGCTCCAGGGTCCCGGGTTCGATTCCTGGCTCGGGTCACTGTCTGTGTGGAGTTTGCACATTCTCCTCGTGTCTGCGTGGGTTTCCTCCGGGTGCTCCGGTTTCCTCCCACAGTCCAAAAGATGTGCGGGTTAGGTTGATTGGCCAGGTTAAAAATTGCCCCTTAGAGTCCTGAGATGCGTAGGTTAGAGGGATTAGTGGGTAAAATATGTGGGGGGTAGGGCCTGGGTGGGATTGTGGTCGGTGCAGACTCGATGGGCCGAATGGCCTCCTTCTGCACTGTAGGGTTTCTATGAAAACCAGTAAATCCCGTCCGAGGTCAATGGACCTTTGCATGGTCTGCCCCCCACCCCCAGCCCACAACAATTCTGGTGGCGAGCAGGATGGGAAAATCCCTCCCCAGGACTCAGGGCACGATCGAACAAATAGAATTAAAGAATCATGGAATTCCTACCGTACAGAAGGAGGCCATTCAGCCCATCGAGTCTGCACCGACATCAATCCCACCCGGGCCCTATTCCTGTAACTCCACATAATTATCCTGCTAATCCCCCTGACACTAAGGGCAATTTAGCATGGCCAATCCACCTAACCCACACATCTTTCGGAGGAAACCAGAGCACCCGTAGGAAACCCAAGTAGACACGGAGAGAACGTGCAAACTCCACACTGACAGTGACCCAAGCTGGGAATCGAACCTGGGACCCTGGCACTGTGAGGCAGCAGTGCTAACCACTGTGCCACCGTGCTTCCAGAAGACAGAGCTCGCAGGAGTGGAATTAGGAAATTCTTCTACATCAAAAGAGTGGCAGAAATTTGGAAACTACTTCTACAGACAGCATGTTGATGCGAGATCAATGGTTAAATCTTAAATCTGAGTTTAATAGATTTTTGTGAACACAAAGTATTGAGAGATTTGGGCCAAAAGGCAGGGATGTCGAGTTCGGTCACAGATCAGCCACAAACTCATTGAATGCAGAACAAGCTGGAGGGGCTCCAGTTCCCATGTAATTACGGTGTTATATAATTTCAAATGACAAATTGCTACAGTCCATTCATCATTTTGCAGAGGCCCTGGGTGTGGTAACTATGGTAACTACTAAAAGCTTCCTTTCACATTATTAGCAATTGTTCACCACACAGAACGGGGAGGATCCTTCTGCGATATTAACCCTGTGTAACAAATACACACTCACAACCCCGTCCACAACACCATCCAGGTTTCCATCAGAGCAGGCTCCACGGTGGCTGAGGGAGCCTTTACAATACCATTCTCGTCAGCCCCAGCTGCCTTGAGGAGGTGGTGAGCTATCTTCTTAAACCACAGCAGTCCAGATATCCCATTGTGCTGGTGGAGAGAGGATTCCAGGATCTTGACCCCCACAACAGCAAAGGAATGGTGATACAGTTTAAATTTAGGGTGTATGACTTGGAAAGGAACTTAAAAATTGTGGTGTCCCCATGAGTCTCATGCCCTTGTCCTTCTGGGTGGTGGCAGTTGCAGGTTTGGAAGGTGCATTCAAGGAGCCTTGGTGCGTTGCTGCAGTGCATTTTGCAAATGCCTACCCCAGTCCAACGACGGCATCTCCACTTCAAAGTATTAAGGGATTGTGGTGGACCTCAGTTGTGCCTTTGTCCTATATGGACCACCGTTGTGTGTGTTTATCATACCTGGACACACCCCCTTCCAGTTTGGTTCCTCCCCTCAGCACCTAGTATAAAGGTGGCTGTCTCCTCCCCCTTGTTCAGTCCAGGTCGGTTAATTGTTGGGATCTGCTCCTGATTCTGTTGTGAATAAAAGCCTACACTTATATTGGCATATCGGTAGACTTTCGCCTTATTGATAGCGCATCAGGGATAAATGAAAAAGGTGGATCAGCCATGATAGTGAATGGTGGGACAAGCACAAGGGGTTAGATGATGTTTGTATGCTCCTCTGTAAACTTGCCTATCATTTGTCAGCTTTCTCCCCACAATCAGCTTCATCATTGCTCTATTTTCTTGCAGCAGCTCAAGGATCCTCAATATCCATTCTCCTGATCCAGTTCAGTTTTGCTATGGATCTCCATTCAGTAGCTTTGAGGGAAAGTGGAGAAGCAGTGAGTGCCGACCTGATTGACAGCATCGAGCCTGCATTACCGAGTCTACTGCTTCTTCCCTGGTGCTGTTGACTGAGTTGGTCATTTGAGAGGCAAAGCAACCTCAGCAAGGTTAAAAATAAATTCACTGGCATCTGCCAAGGAAACTGTGTGCAGGAACTGCGATTGAATAACATTCTTCCAGCAGTCTTGGTGGCTTCCCCCATTGCTTCTGACTTACTGACAGTTGCAAAGTCATTTGGAGATTCTACCCTTTTCAAACAGGGAAGTCACTGAACTAGGGAAACAATGTGAACAGTTACACGTGGCGGGCTGTGTGCTGAGAGATCTTCACAGAAGCGCATTGGAATACGACACAGATGGTTACTTGCATGTTAATAGGGTGACATTATGACTGTACGGAGGACTGGATGACAAATTCTCTGTGCAATACAATGAATGACATCAGTCTAAAATGTCACTGCATGTTTTACATATATCAGAGCATTCCTCGGTGCATAACCAGAACAAGAGAGATTCTTCGCTGACACCAGGATGTTCTACCATTGACTGGCAATGTCATTTTAATAAAAGTGAACCCAAGTTTTCTAGAGATATGTGAATAGAATCATAGAATCCCTACAGTGGAGAAGGAGGCCATTTGGCCCATCGAGTCTGCACTGACCACAATCCCACCCAAGCCCTATCACTGTAACCCCAAGTATTTACCCTGCTAGTCCCCGTGACACTAAGGGGCAATTTAGCATGGCCAATCAACCTAACCCGCACATCTTTGGATGGTGGGAGGACACCAGAGCACCCGGAGGAAACCCACGCAGAACACGGGGAGAATGTGCAAACTCCACACAGACAGTGACCCGAGGCTGGAATTGAACCCGGGTCCCGAGCATTGTGAGGCAGCAGTGCTAACCACTGTGTCACCAGGCCGCCCTTAAAATAGGTTTCAAATGCCAAAGTTTGCAATTCTCCTTGTTCATCCCAACATAGGACGAGTATTCTATCCTCCATAGGTGCCTTTGAGAATGAATTCTGATAGATTACAGATACTAAATAAGTTAATATCAACGAATAGTAATTTCTACACATCATGTTACAGCTGCAATCATACTGGATCCCTACAGATACAGTAAGAAGTTTAACAACACCAGGTTAAAGTCCAACAGATTTATTTGGTAGCAAAAGCCACACAAGCTTTCGGAGCTCCAAGCCCCTTCTTCAGGAGCTCCAAGCCCCTTTCTTCACTCACCTGAAGAAGGGGCTTGGAGCTCCGAAAGCTTGTGTGGCTTTTGCTACCAAATAAACCTGTTGGGCTTTAACCTGGTGTTGTTAAACTTCTAACTGTGTTTACCCCAGTCCAACGCCGGCATCTCCACATCATCCCTACAGATATACAGTGAGCAATATTGTCTGCATTGTAACAAACTGCTCCTCTGGTTTTGCACGTGTTCCCACTCCACTCCATGGCCCATCGGAACACACCAGCACTACTGGTGTGCAGCTTTACTAGGGTAGAGATGATGGGCAATTGTCTGATTCTAGTCTGTCGTTTTGCATTCGATTATAATACACTGGGCCATATCTGTAGTGTACATTTTATATGCCAAATATCAGTCGGAAATCCTGAGGTAGCATCAGGTAGCAGGGGCCAAAAAAGATAATGCTCGGGTGCGGGAATGAAAGATGAGTCATAGCCACAAAACAAGGGGAAAGGCTGCTAATAGCAGCCCATAGAGAGAATAGAAGGTGTGAATGGCCGAGCATCAGAGAAGCTGAAATCAGAGGGTAAACTGTGACAGATGAAGATATGGGGTGAGGGGGGAGATGGGTGGGAGAGAGGTAAAATTGAGACCGATTAGCAGCCTTTCTCCTTGTTTTTGTGGCTATGACTCATCTTTCATTCCCTCACCCAACAGAATAAATATCTCCCACTTTCTCTGCCTTTAAGGTTTAACAAAGGGTCATCTGGACTCGAAGCGTCAGCTCATTTCTCTCCTTACAGATGCTGCCAGACCTGCTGAGACTTTCCAGCATTTTCTCTTTTGGTTTCAGAATCCAGCATCCGCAGTAATCTGCTTTTTTCAGGTTGCAGGGGATTAGTGGAACCTCTCCCCAGCTGATGATCCCCCCCCCCCCCCCCCCACCCCCCGCCATCTTACCAGGTTACACTAGTTTACTGATGTAAAGTGGGGCTGCGACGTGTGAAATGCAAACAGCAAAGGTTTTTAACTCGCTGATTATTTTTTGAAACAGGCACTCATTTCTTCAATAAGGCAACTTTAGTGGCGTTTCTGAATACCTGACACAAGATGAACAAGCGTCAGTTCTATTGGTTAACCATCCAAGGCACTTATTTATTCAGTATCCAGTTGCATTAGACACGAAACGTAATATAAGCAGGGTTTGACTGTTGTCACACATTGCCATGAACATTTAGCACTCACAACAGGACCAAGTTTAGTACATCAATTATCAAGAAAGAAGTATTTTGAGAAAATTGATTGCAACCGGCTGTAGTAATAGCCAATCCAGCTTACAAGAGCAGAACAATGAAGCCTCAGTAAAAGTTTCACATTATCAAAATGCAAAAGGCAAGTACATGCTACACTTTGCCCTATTACTTGTTGGACCATCATTCACACAACAGTTCTGGTGGGTGACCTGTTTGCAAGAGGTTTGAGGGTTGAAATTGCAATGCGAGCTGCCAAACAAGTTCCTGTTGAAATAAATAGGTTAGCACCTTCACTGAGAAAAAAACTGACAAAAGAAATTCACAGAAATGCATGAGTACATTTGCTCCCAGCATCAGCGTACTTAGATTTAGACTTGGTGCTATAATGTAAAGCAGGTGAGGACGAGAGCTGCTTTAAAAACTCTCCCACTTTTAATTCCCATTGTCAACAGAAATGAGAAGTCAGGGAAGATTTATTTTTTACTGTCACAAGTAGGCTTACATTAACACTGCAATGAAGTTACTGTGAAAATCCCCTCGTCGCCACACTCCGGCACCTATTCGGGTACACTGAGGGAGAATTTAGCATGGTCAATGCACCTAACCAGCACCTCTTTCACACTGTGGGAGGAAACCAGAGCACCCGGAGGAAACCCACGCACACACAGGGAGACCATGCAGACTCCACACAAACAGTGACCCTAGCCAGAAATTGAACCCAGATCCATGTCACTGTGAGGCAGCAGTGCTAACTACTGTGCTACCATGTCACATGCAAAATGGGCTAATGTTTTGACATCATTTATCCAATCGCACACAGTCAAAATTATCCCCAGTGTAATTTCAATTTATTTACTTTCAGGGCAACGGTACAGTTTACTCTTGAAAAGGATTGCAAATGGTGAGATGTTCATGTTTGAAGTGTTGACATTTTAGGTTTAATTTTTTTTTGGCCTCCCAGTGAGAGAGAACAGCCACTGAAGGCTTTAGGTGGAACATTCATTTGATGATGAAAAGATAAAAGATGCTCTGATCAACAAAGGTTTGCTCGCCCTTTGGAAGTTGTGCATTAGTTTTAGATTTGAAAAGAAAGTATCTCTGGGTCCTTTTCAAACAAATTTGAAACAGTACTTTGATTCCACTAACCTCATAATATAATTATGTTTGATTTTTGCAGCAGGTTCTGGTTAAATTAAGGTTAATGCAAGAGTAACTCTGTCGCCCATATGGTTCTGTTTAGATATTAACAAATCCCAATACCCTTTCAAAGTGCTTTCTACATGACCAATATTCAACGTTCAGTTCTGTATAGTTCTTTCCATCCTGAGCTATTGTTTATATCATAACTTCACCCCAATTTACAGTCAGAACCTTTAAGTAACATCGTTAACTTTCTTCAGGGTACTATTGAGAAAAATTGCTACAATGTCATCGGAACAGGAGGAGGCCATTTGGTGCCAGTTCCACCATTCACTGAGATTAGTCGTAGAGTGCCATAGAGTCTCAGAGCAATACAGCATGGAAACAGGCTCTTCGGCCCAAACAGTCCGTGTTGACTATGGTGCCCTTGGTGCCCTCCCAGCTAGTCCCAATTGCCCGCGTTTGGCCCATTTCCCTCTAATCCTTTCTCATCCATGTACTTATCCAAATGCTTTTTAAATGTTGCTATTGTACCTGCCTCAGCCACTTTCTCTGGCAGCTCATTCCATACACGCACCACCTTCTGCATGAAAAGTTGTCCCTGAGGTCCTTTTGAAATCTTTCCCTCTTATCTTAAACCTATGCCCTCTAGTTTTCAATTTCCCTTCCCTGGGGAAAAGACTGTGTGTGGTCATTGTGGCCGATCTGTGACCTAACTTTGCCCCATATCCCTTAGTATCTTTGGCTAACAACAATGTGCCATCTCAGTTTTCAAATTAACTATTGATCTCACAACAACTACCATTTGTGTAAGAGGATTCTAAACTTGCCCCACCTTTTGTGGGTTTCCTGATTTGACTTGTGAAAGGTCAGGTTGTAATTCTCAGGCTTCCCCGCCCACCCTATCCCGGACTCAACCAACGGGAATAGTTTCTGCAAATCCATCCTAACTGTTTCCCCTTCATATCATCGAAACATCGATCAAATTATCCTTTGAGCTCCTAAATCCCAGGGAACACAACCCTAGATTATTTAATCTCACCTGATACGTTAACTTTAGAGTCCAAGTATGATTCTATAAATCCACAGCACGCTCCCTCCAAGGTCACACACGTTCTTCAAATGTCCACCATAGCCCAGTGACATTAACTGGTGCAACAATTGATCGAATAGCAGAAATAATTAAAAATTGCATTATCAATTGTTGAGGCTGGAACTTTTCTTTCATTAATTCGTGGGACACGGGCATCGCTGGCTGAAGAGCATTTATTGCCCATCCCTAGTTGCCCTTGGAGGGCAGTTGAGAGTCAACCACATTGCTGTGACTCTGGAGTCACATGCCAAAACTTGCCAAGAAATGTGCTGATCGCTCTGCCTCACGATCAATTATATTCCCAACTCAATTCATTTAATATTTTTAAAAAGAAATTCTGGATGATAAAGCAGTGTGTTTGCTGAACCTTTTTTTATAGAGCTGATTATACTCAATGCGGCAGCACATTTTTTTGCTGATCATTTTACCACAGAACGGGTTTTTAAAAAGTGTCACAAAGACACCACCTTACATCATTGTGTCTTTAATGTCTAAAGACCTTAGTTTCTCAGAAGCTATCACAATGTGCTTTTCTGTGAGGAAGGCCATAAGAGTAGCAAGGCTTTGTGAAATAGCACAGTCGAGAGCATAGTCTTGCTTGTCCACATGCCTGAAATGGAGGGAGAGGTTTAGGGAGGACAGGTTACAGAGGAAAATGGGCAGAGAGCTGAAACAGAGATTACAATTTCCAAGAATGATGCGGCTGAGGGAGGAAAGGAGGGAGTGGATAATAACTTGGTGATTGGGGTAGGCAATAGACGATGATGATCTTAATGAGGAGGTGAGGGAAGTGGAACAAAGGTGAAATGTGCAAAGAAGGAGAAAGGACTAGAAGTCACAGGAGAGAATAGGGTGTGACTCAGTGATAACATTGTCAACATGGTTTGGGTGGGGTCAATGGTGGGAAATATCGGCAAGCGAGGAGGTTTCGTTCAGAGGCAAGGGGGTCACCGCCCATGAGCCAAGTATTATTCAAAGCTTGGATGTCAATGCAATCATCCAAAATAAGGTCATGAATGGCAAGGATCTTCCTCATGAGAAAACAGAACTCACGGGAGAGACAGAGATTGTTGATCTGCTGTGAGTATCCAAAGGGACAGGAGTGGATGGGGCGAGCTGGACAGAAAGGAAATTGAAACAGGTACCCTGCTATGGAAATGGAGGTTAATGAACGAGGATGAGGGGACAGTGGGCATTGCTGATTGGAAAGACGCAGTGTGAAGTGTTTCGGTAATCTCTCAAGAGTATGCCAAAAGAAATATGGTTGATTTCCGGATATCCGGTGTTGGTAAGATCGCAAGAGGCGAGAAATCGGGTGCAAACCTGATTTCTCGGTTCTCGCGTGGTCTTACCGACTTGCCCTGCCCATCATGATAAAATTGACCCCTAAGTGTGGTGATGGGGGCGCGCCGGCAGTGCCTGGGACACCAACCAGAATAACGCGGCAGAATCAGCATTTAGAAACTCATTAATTATACATGGGCAAGCTCCCCTCAGACTCTCCTGGCGAGCCGGCAGCTGATTCGCCTGCCCATGCTCAGCTTAGAGTCTGAAAGTCCTGACACCATATTTAAGGGCCGGTCCAGCACTCTCAGATCACTTGCTCCAGTGCACACCTGTCTTCCCCAGATCTTCCAACATGCCCGGAAGCCTGAGGCAAAATGGCAGCAGCCTCAAGAAGGTGGCGACACCAGCTTTCAGTGCCAGGGTCCTTGAGGCACTTATTCAGGGAGTGCGGGCCCACCCGCATGGTCCACTATCCCAGGGTCCTCTACCCTAGGGGTAGCTCAAAGAGGCACTCCAACCTCACCTCTGCGGCCTGGAAGGCCGATGCCCAGGATCAGTGTGGCTACCACCCTCCCACAAAGTACCACCCAGTGCAGGAAGTGGATGAACGATCCCCATCCACGTTGCCAGGGTAAGTCCTCTCTCTGCTCCCTCCACTAAGCAAACTCTCAGCACAGAACATGAACTCAAACAGCTACTCTCACTCACTCATGAATCTCACTCACCCATTAGCGAGGGACACGTATCAACACTCACTCTTGCAGCAAGGCTTTCACAATGCTATCATCCCATTGGTCTTGCTTCGACTCCAATCTCTGTCCCTTCTGCCTGGGGCTCACCACACACAGGGGACATACATTTCACCCAATCTCTGCTCCATCCCCTCTCATCACATCTTTTTCTTTTGTCCCCATTCAGGCCTAACTTGTACCTGAGAGAATGAGCCCAGAGCGGGGAGGGACGACAGAGGCCTCACCGGGTTAGAGGAGGCTGCTGCAGAGCTCGCTGACAAGTTATTCCCTCGGAAGTGACAAAAAGGCTTGGTGGGCAGCGGAGATGATAATCTCCAGATGATCGAAGATTTACTCCTCCTGGAACCTGTCAGCTATGAGGGTATGACAGGTCACGCCACCCACGTCTCCTCTCCTCCATGACATGGAGATGCCGGCATTGGACTGAGGTGGGCATAGTAAGAAGTCTCACAACACCAGGTTAAAGTCCAACTTTGGTAGCACGAGCTTTTGGAGCGCTGACTCACCTGATGAAGGGGCAACGCTCTGAAAGCTCATGATTCCAAATAAACCTGTTGGACTTTAACCTGGTGTTGTGAGACTTCTTACTGTGCTCCTCCATGACATCATAGCACTCACCTTGTCCGTCAGCATCTCCCTGGTCTTCCTGCACCTCCTCATTTTCATCATCCGAGGAGGGCTCCCCCTCCTCAGCTCACCCCCTGGCAGGGCCTCACCTCTGTATTTCCAGATTGTGACGGGCACAGCAAACTGCAATTATGCAGCAAACCCTCTCCAGTGTGTATTGCAAAGAGCCACCCGACTGGTCTCAGCATCTCAATCACATCTTCAGTAGCCCAATGTTCGGCTCTCTGAGGGAGCGTCTGGCACTATGAGCAGCTTTGTACGTTTCCTCGACTGGAATCTGAGGCGAATGCACCAGAGTCACCAGCTAGTCTTTCAGTGGGTCATCCGTATCCCCCAGCAACCATTCCTGCAAACTTCCTACTCCTCGAAGATCCCAGGCACCTGGGAACGACTGAGGATGTAGGAGTCATGGCAACTTCCAGGGAACCGTGCACAAAGGTGTAGTATTTGCTTTCGATAGACACACCAGCTGCACGTTGACGGACTGGAAGCCCTGTGGTTGATGAACATCAAAGGTTGCTGCCAGGAAGCCCATATAGCCACACGGGTGCAGTCTATTGCACCCTGCATCCTTGGGAACCTAGAGATAGCTGCAAAGACTGCGAATCTCTGAGCCTGGCTATCTTGTCCAGAGCAAAGTTCATATAATGATGGGTCCTCTTTTAAAGGACATTGGTCACCTCTTGAATATACTGATCTGGTGCCGACTGTGAAATGTCACAAAGGTCACCAGTTGCTCCCTGGAAAGATCCAGAGGTGAAAAAACTGAATGCTGCTGTCACCTTCACAGCCATTTGCAGGGGGAAGCCTCCAAACCAACATAGTATCAGGTCTCCTCACAACATGTAGCATATTTGGTGGACCAGATCTCTGGCCAATCACAACCGTCCCCTGCACTGCCTCTCACTTATTTGTAGGAAGGACGATAGAGCCTCAGTATTGCCCTTCATCTCCAATGTCTGGGTCTCTGCACCTCAACCGCCTGTTGGAGATGAGAGCTTGTGAATTACCTCATTGAACCAATGCGGCGCTGAACCCCAATCTTTGGGCATTTGGCCACTGATGAATGGCACTAATTGTCAACCCGTGACCCCCCTTCACTGATTGGCTGGCAGCAATGATGCAGCCGTGCCCCTTTCACTATAGGCCCCACTACCCAAGGCTACATTACTAATTTCCTCAATGTAGCTATTCAAAACTTGTTGTGAGCCTGTTGAGTTTTGCCTATCCAGATAGACACTGCTGTGTGGAACCAGAGGGGAGGAGACCCCTGTACTCCCCAATCCTTGGTGGAGTACTGATCCAAGATGGTAACACAGGAGGGTCCATGGATCCACCAGCACGGTGCTGCCCATGAAGATCAGCTCGGCACAGAGATGGAGGGCAGGTCCCAGTCCGTCCCAGTAGAGTGGTGAACAGCGTATCAAAACTGGCAAAGATGTATGGCAGGTAGGCTTTGTATGTTGCACTCACCTTGAAGTCTCTGGTGAACTGAGAGCTGCCTTGTGCTCGCCAGCCTTTATCAATTGGTTCTGACGTGATTTCCCGCTGGTGTAATACAAGATTGGAAGGCTTGACGGGATTCTGGCGGGCGGCTGTTTTAATGAGCATTCATGTGATGCAAATGAGTGCAAATGAAATTCGCGCCACCTGCCAGCAGGGGGGGGGGGGGGGGAGAGCAACCCGTTAATGGGAGAATTGCAACAGGATTTAACACCGGCAGGTTTATGACTTTTTGGCTCCTGCCAGATTCACCACCTTTGCCCACCACCAAACCCGCCAAGTGCGGATGGGGAAAATCCCGCCGTCTCATTCTAAATCCAAACCCACACAAAAGCAAAATACTGCAGATGCTAGAAACCTGAATAAAAACAGAAAGTGCTGGAGAACCTCAGCAGGCCTGGCAGAATCTGCGGAGAGAGAAAGAGAGTTAATGTTTCCAGTCCATATCACTCTTCTTCAGAATTTCCAAAGTGATGGTGGTTCAAAGAAGAATCATATTAGATTCAAAATGTTAAGCTGCTGCCAGACCTGATGAGTTTTTCCAGCACTTACTGTTTTTATTCTAAATCTAAACAGTTTATTTGTGAAACTTTAAAACATCTTAGAACTTACAGGAATTTTGATACACACATGTACACGGCTCAGAGCCCAGATT
This sequence comes from Mustelus asterias, assembly GCF_964213995.1. Lineage (NCBI taxonomy): Eukaryota > Metazoa > Chordata > Chondrichthyes > Carcharhiniformes > Triakidae > Mustelus > Mustelus asterias. Next base: position 78,205,585 of record NC_135819.1, on the reverse strand, counting down.
CTTTCTGGAACACATACAGATTACTTGACTCTCTGGTTGAAACAATCGAGCATGGGTAGAAGGATCAGTGAAGGAGGCTAACCAATCAAACATAGGTAGAAACCATTGGTTACAAGAGTGACAGATAATCATCTGAAAATGGAACATGAGAAACCAAAGACAGAAAGGGCAGGTGAACAGTTGGGGCATGAACAGACTGCGAGCTACTAGGCAAATAGTGTGGGAAAAAGTTAAGAGCAATCGGAGTGGGTGATTAAGAGATGTAAATTTTAAATGGTCAAATGGATTGCAAAGTCTTCTATGGGCACGTATTTTCCTATATTTAAATCTAATATGGTGACTCATTAACTTGAGATGGTGTTCTTCCACACCTATTCAGAATCAGAATCCAAAAGCATTAAGTATAAGGTTTCAAACAGCAGATAGAAATTATTTTGCGCAAGGGAAAGGACGCAGGGAAGAAAGGAATCTTATTTTTCTAAATAGCTGGGTGTGTTTGAGAAATGGTGGTTTTTTACATAGCTGTAGCTTTGTAATGGCCTCCTCAGGAAAAATAGGAACCCAAGCATTAACACCTTTCTTTCTGTAAGCAAAGTGTCCACAACTGTGTTACTGCTGTCACCTACAGCCCAGCTTTATTTAAAAAGCAACCACAGGATGTGGGTGTTATGAGCAAGGCCAGTATTTAATACCTATCCCTAATTGCCCTCACAAAGGTGGTGGCTAGCTTCTTGAGTACACTTGAATGGTCTATGAGGTCATTTCAAAGGATTGTTAAGAGACAATTCTATTGCTGTCTGTCTTATAGAGGTACACAGCACAGAAGGCCCTTCGGCCCACCATGTCTGCGCCAGTCAAAGACACCACCACCCAACTATTCTAAATCCATTTTCCAGCACTTGGCCCATAGCTTTGTATGCCTTGGCATCGGAAATGCACATCTAAATACTACTTAAATCCATCATCCTTTCAGGCAGAGTTCCAGATGTCCAACATCCTCTGGGTGAAAAAGACTTTCCTCACATTCCCTCGAAACCTCCTGCCCTTTACATTAAATCTACGTCCCCTGGTTGTTGATCTCTCCACCAAGGGGAAAAATTTCCTCCTGTCTACTCTTATCTATGTTTCTCATAATTTTATACATCCAGGTCAAAGGTGACGATCACGAGGGGTCACGGGCTCAAGCTGAGAGGGGCGAAGTATAACTCAGATATCAGAGGGACGTTTTTTACACAGAGGGTGGTGGGGGCCTGGAATGCGCTGCATGAGGGGTTTGGATTATGAGGAGAGGCTGAGGAGATTGGGTTTGTACTCGTTGGAGTTTAGAAGGATGAGGGGGGATCTTATGGAGACTTATAAGATAATGCGGGGGCTGGATAGGGTGGAGGCGGAGAGATTCTTTCCACTTAGTAAGGAAGATAAAACTAGAGGACACAGCCTCAAAATAAAGGGGGGTCGGTTTAAGACAGAGTTGAGGAGGAACTTCTTCTCCCAGAGGGTGGTGAATCTCTGGAATTCTCTGCCCACTGAGGTGGTGGAGGCTACCTCGCTGAATATGTTTAAAGCGCGGATGGATGGATTCCTGATCGGTAAGGGAATTAAGGGTTATGGGGATCAGGCGGGTAAGTGGTACTGATCCACGTCAGATCAGCCATGATCTTATTGAATGGCGGGGCAGGCTCGAGGGGCTAGATGGCCTACTCCTGCTCCTATTTCTTATGTTCTAAGTAGGGTGGTGGAGGCAGGCACGCTGACATCATTTAAGACTTACCTGGATAGTCACATGAGCAGCCTGGGAATGGAGGGATACAAACGATTGGTCTAGTTGGACCAAGGAGCGGCACAGGCTTGGAGGGCCGAAGGGCCTGTTTCCTGTGCTGTACTGTTCTTTGTTCTTTTATCTCAATCACATCCCTCCTTGGTCTCTTCTGCTCCAAGGAAAACAACCCCAGTCTATCCAATCTCTCTAAATTACTAAAACTCTCCAGACCAGGCAGCAGCCTGGTGAATCTCCTCTGCACCTTTCCAATGCTATCACATCCCTCTTACAGCGTGGATTCCAGAACATGTAACCAATACTCTAGCTGTGGCCTAACCAAGGGTTTATACAGTTCCAGCATAACCTCCCATAGGCCGACTGGGTAAAGATGGCAGATTTCCTTCCGTGAGTTTTTACAACAATCTGCTAACTTCATGATCATCATTGATGATAGTAGGGCCGAATTCTCTGGTCAGTCGTGTCCCACAACCACTGACAGCGAGAACGGAGAATTTGGTGCTCGGCCAAAACTCCATTCACTGCAGCGGGACCGGAGAATCCCAACCGTGGGCACGGTCACAGAATCTGTCTCTCGATTTTTATTCCAGATTTAATTATTCAATATGCATGAGCTCCACCATTAATTATTTTAACATATGCACCACTTCTTTCAGCTGTAGACTCTTTCATTGTTCTGCACTGTGGGCACCACAATCAAGCGAAAAGTACGATCAATAATCTGGGAATTAATGAAGAATTTGTTCAGGTCAGATCAATGAACATAAATATGTATTAATTTTTGATTTGATTTGATTTATTATTGTCACATGTATTAGTATACAGTGACAAATATTATTTCTTGTGCGCTATACAGACAAAGCATACCGCACATAGAGAAAGCAAGGAGAGAGTGCAGAATGTAGTGTTACAGTCATAGCTAGGGTGTAGAGAAAGGTCAACTTAATGCCCATCCCTAGTCGTCCTTGAGAAGGTGGTGGTGAGCCGCCTTCTTGAATCGCTGCAGTCCATGTTCTGTGGGTTGATCCACAATGCCATTAGGGAGGGAGTTCCAGGATTTTGACCCAGCGACTGGTAAGGAACGGCGATATATTTCCAAGTTAGGACGGTGAGTGACTTTGGGGTGAGTTTGCGTTGAATTTCCTTGTCTATTTTAACTGAGCTATGAGTCTGTTTAAAATAAACACCTAACTCTGTTTAAACAGTGAACAAAAAATGCATTCGGCATTTGGATGACATTTGCAATACGTGACTAATTAATAATTCACCAATAACATTGCTGGAATTCCACTCGGAGGATTTGTTAATATAATTTGTGTGTCTTCATCAATCTATCACCTGATAATGCAAGCTGGAAGCTGTTTTACATAATGCCAGTTTTCCTTTGTTTCTTGTAGGTCTTCAATCTGTTAGTACATTCTTTTGAAAATTAATCAGGATCAAGTAAAGGGCACACTGATTGTTTGCCTTGTCTATCTGTCAAATCCTGGGAGCATTAGTTATCTAGAAATTCTTATTGTCCCAGTGAAACGCTTCCTCACCTGTATTAACTCTACTTTAAACCTTTAAAGGTTGCATTTTGGGGGCTTGATGGGGGCTGACACACAGGTAAATTAATGCCACTGGCTGGAATAGCAGTTCACCAGCTCCGAAACCTAGTCATTTTCCCATAGGTGGGATGGCACGGTGGCACAGTGGTTAGCACTGCTGCCTTACAACGCCAGGGATCCGGGTTCAATTCCGGCCTCAGGTCATTGTCTGTGTGGAGTTTGCACATTCTCCCCGTGTCTGCATGGGTTTCCTCCGGGTGCTCCAGTTTCCTCCCACAGTCCAAAAATGTGCGGGTTAGGTGGATTGACCATGCTAAATTGATCCTAGTGTCAGGGGGATTAGTAGGGTGAATATGTGGGGTTACGGGAACAGGGCCTGGGTGGGATTGTGGTTGGTGTAGACTCGATGGGCTGAATGGCCTCCTTCTGCACTGGAGGGATTCTATGATTCTGTCTGGTGAGGGATTGGGCATCTGGGCTCAAGTGGTGGCTGGCCAATTGACTTTGTTAAAGCTAGTTCTCAGAGGCCGATTGCAATTTTCCAGTCATCGCAAGGTCCCCCAAAGCACAGAAAACCATGTAGATATCTGAAGGTAGCCTCCCGGCAACAGATGGGAATACAGGGGGGATGGAAGACCTTCAGACAGGCATTGAGGCCTTCCCTACCTTGTTTCAGCTACAACCACAGGTCACTTTGTGGAGGGCCTTTCCCCATTTATAAAGTTAAAATTAAAGTTAAATATGTTGGAGTGAGGCTATTTCATGCTTATTTGAAAAGGCAAACTGCTGTGTCCTCCATGCTGAAACCGCCCCTATTGGTCCTCGAGCTCAGAGAGCCATCTCACCATCCTCAATTGGATGGTCAACCTGCCCTCTGGCCATTAATCGGCCAACTCAGGGAAACCAAAGCCAAGTGACTGTGTGTCTCCCACAGTTCGGGCTTGAGCCCCACTAAACCCTGACATCAGGATCCTGAAACCCACGAGGGAAATCTTGCCCTTAGATCCTGTGGGATCTCTAATACTTGGCATTCATGCTTTGCTCTTTGCGACAATAAAGACAACTTGTCTTCAGATGAAAAGGTGATAAAATATCCCAGGGCACTTCACAAGAGCCTTATTACCAAAATGGGGCACTAAGCCACTTTAAGGCAATAGTAGGATAGGGGAGCAAAGGATTGGTCAAACAACTAGATTTCATGGAGTACCTTAAAAAGAGAATAGAGGAGGGCGGATGTGCAATTTTCCTCATTGAATGCATTTCTGAAGACTGGGAACTTGATTGGGTGTAATGCTTGCCATTCACGCATGATGTACATTTTAATGACCAATCGACCTAGTGTGTGTATTGCGATCACAATTCTCTTCCACAGGAGCAAAACTTCCAAATGCACCAACAAAACATGGCAATGGTTCATTTAATGGTAAATGTCATTTATTGAACTCACACCTCTCTCTCTGTCACTCTCTCTCTCTCTCTCACTTCTCTCACCAACAAAGAATTCGGATTAGGTTTTCAGCCTTATCAGTGAGGCGTGTTATGTTACGAGGAGACCTTGTTCTGTTTCACATCTAACTTTATTTGAACAAAGTAGGTACACTTGCACAGATGTTCAAGTGCATTGTTTTGTTATTAGTGTAGATGTTGCCATAAAGTTGACATTTTGAAGTCTCAATAAATGCCTTCAAAAATGGTGGGGGGAGGGTGGTGGGTGGGTCACCCTTTCTGCCAAGTATAGGAGTGAAACATTGACATGTGTCGCCATTTTGAAATGTCAGCTGGAAGTCTCCAATGCCATATGCCTCGCCATCACTATCTGCCAGAATTTGGCTCTCAGCCAAGTTTTCATTCACAGCGGCGGGACTGGAGAATCCCAGCTGCGGGTGAATTCCGGTTGCCATCAGCTTCCAGCACAAAGGGTGAGCGTGGCTTAAAGTCCCACAAACCATTGCAACACAGCTTGTATCTCGCGATTGATCCTTTACGCCCTGTTATAGCATAGAAACAGACAATTAGGAGCAAGAGGAGGCCAGTCGGCCCTTCGACATTGCCTCGCCATTCAATATGATCATGGCTGATCATCCAGCTCAACAGCCTGATCCCACCTTCCCCTCATATCCTATGATCCCTTTCTCCTCAAGTGCTAGAATTAACTGCTTCTTGAAAACATTCAATGTTTTCAAGGAAGCATTTCAATGTTCAACTACTTTAAGTGGTAGTCCAAGATCAATATTTTAAAATAAATTAAAGCACAATTATCAAATGAAGTGAAAAGTGAAAAATATGATTAAAATCTCCCACCTACCTATTGTCATAACGTCCGTACTTTACAGTTTGGACTATGTAAGGCAGGTTCAATGCCATTTGTCAATTTTTTAGAAAATCTATAATTTTAGATTGCAAATGCAATTCAATTCAAGTTTGTAGGTATCCAGATCACTGATAACCTGTCCTGGTCCCCCCCCCCCATGCCGACACTATAGTTAAGAAAGCCCACCAATGCCTCTACTTTCTCAGAAGACTCAGGAAATTTGGCATGTCAGCTACGACTCTCACCAACTTTTGCAGATGCACCATAGAAAGCATTCTTTCTGGTTGTATCACAGCTTGGTATGGCTCCTGCTCTGCCCAAGACCGCAAGGAACTACAAAAGGTCGTGAATGTAGCCCAATCCATCACGCAAACCAACCTCCCATCCATTGACTCTGTCTACACTTCTCGCTGCCTTGGCAAAGCAGCCAGCATAATTAAGGACCCCACGCACCCCAGACATTCTCTCTTCCACTTTCTTCTGTCGGGAAAAAGATATAAAGGTCTGGGGTCACGTATCAACCGACTCAAGAACAACTTCTTCCCTGCTGCTGTCAGACTTTTGAATGGACGTACCTTGCATAAAGTTGATCTTTCTGTACACCCTAGCTATGACTGTGACACTACATTCCGCACTGTCTTGTTTCCTTCTCTATAAACGGTATGTTTTGTCTGTATAGCGCGCAAAGAAACAATACTTTCACTGTATGTGATTATATATATTTTAATACATGTGACAATAATAAACCAAATCAAATCAAATCAAATCAATGGAATCTGGGATTAACATTCCACTGGCTGACCACTCTCTAGGTGAAGAGATTTTCCCTCACATCCGTCCTAAACGGTCTACCCTGTACCCTCAGACTGTGACCCCTGGTTCTGGACTCCCCCACCATCAGGAACATCCTTCTTGTATCTACCCTGACTAGTCCTGTTAGTATTTTATAAGTTTATATGAGATTCTCCATGCGCTTCTGAACTCCTGCAAATATAATCCTAACCGACTCAATCACTCCTCATGCATCAGTCCCGCCATCCCAGGAATCAGCCTGGCAAACCTTCACTGCACTCCCTCTATATCAAGAACATCCTTCCTCAGATAAGGAGACCAAAACTGCACACAACATTCCAGTTGTGGCCACACCAAGGTCCTGTATAATTGCAGCAAGTCATCCCTGCCCCTCTACTCGAATTCTCTCGCTATGAAGGCAAATTTGGTATTGATAAGAAAAACGTACATTTTTGGGTCTGGTTACTGAAAAAGGTGGGGGGGGGGGTGTGAGGGGGGGCAGATTGACTTATATTAGAGTTTGAAGTTTATTCATTAGTGTCACAAGTAGGCTTACATTAACACTGCAATGAGGTTATGTGAAAATCCCCTAGTCGCCTCGCTCTGGCGTCTGTTAGGGTACCCTGAGGAGGAATTTAGCATGGCCACTGCACCTAACCAGCACATTTTGCGGGAGGAAATCGGAGCACCCGGAGGAAACCCACTCAGACACAGGGGAGAATGTGCAAACTCCCCACACAGTGAATTGGAATTTTTTGAGAATGTAACTAGTAGAGTTGACTGAGGAGAACCTGTGGATGTGGTTTAGACTTTCAGAACTATATAACAGACTATTATGTGAAGTTAAAGCACATGGGATTGCAGGTAATGTCTTGAGATGGATAGAAAGCTGGTGAGCAGATCGGAAGCAAAGAGTTGGCATAAATGGGTCTTTTTCTGATTGGCAGTCAGTGACTAGTGGGGTTCTGCAGGGATCTATTTTAGGACCCCAACTGTTCACATTATATATGATTTGGAAGAGGGAACTGAATGTATTATCTCCAGATTTGCAGATGATACAAAGTTGGGTGGGAGGGTGAGCTGTGAGGAGGACGTAGAGATGCTTCAATGTGATTTGGACAAGCTGAGTGTGTGGGCATCTGCATGGCAGATGCAGCATAATGTAGATAAATGTGAGGTTATCTACTTTGGTAGCAATGATAGGAAGACAGATTATTACTTGAAAGGATGTAAATTGAGAGAGGTGGATACTCAATGAGACCTTGGAGTCCTCGTGCATCAGCCACTGAAAATAAGCGCGCAGGTATAGCAGGCAGTAAGGAAGGCAAATGGTATGTTGGCCTTCATAATGAGAGCATTTGAGTATAGGAATAGGGATGTTTTGCTGCAATTGTACAGGGCGTTGGTGAGGCCACACCTGGAGTATTGTGTGCAGCTTTGGTGTCCTTATCGGAGGAAGGATGTTCTTGTTACAGAGGGAGTACAGTGAAGGTTTACCAGGCTGATTCCTGGGATGGCAGGTCTGTCATATGAGGAGAGATTAAGTCGGTTAGGATTATATTCACAGGAGTTTAGAAGAGTGAAAGGGGATCTCATATAAACTTATAAAATTCTAACAGGGTTAGACAGGGTAAGTTGAGAAAGAATGTTCCTAATGGTGGGGGAGTCCAGAACTAGGGATCATGTTTGAGGATAAGGGGTAAATCTTTTAGAACTGAGGTGAGGAGAAATTTCTTCACCCAAAGGGTGGTGAATGTGTGGAATTCACTACCACAGGATATAGCTGAGGCCAAAACATTGTCTGATTTCAAGAAGAAATTAGATATAACTCTTGGAGCCAAAGGATCAAGGGATATGGGGGGAAGGGGGGAATCAGGATATTGAATTCAATGATCACCCATGATCAAGATGAATGGTGGAACAGGCTCAAAGGGCCGAATGGCCTTCTCCTGCTTCTAGTTTCTATGTTTCGATGACCCAAGCCGGGAATAGAACTCGGATCCCTGGCGCTGTCAGGCAGCACCACTGTCACAATTTACGGTAATATATATTTTAGTTTGATGCTAACATTGAAATTGTAAGTATCCAAAGCTTGAAATCTCTCTTGTGATCTGACTTTTGCTTTAAGCCAATTTTACCAATGACCCCTGGGCAACAAAATTAAAAAATCTTTAATCCAATGTTGAGTCTCTTTCTCCATCCTCTGGATCAATCAACCAACACTGAGCATTTACTTCCCAGCAAGCACACTTCAAATGACTCAGCTGCATTGTGAAGACAGCATCATGTAAATGATGAAGAGTTTTGAAATGCAGCCTCTGAAAATAGAATGATTGGGCAGAATGTTATTCTTCAGTGGTCATGCTAACACCCACACACACCATACTGCAGTACCTCAAAGCTTTCTTTCATCCACTGCACCGGGCGAAACGAGGCACTCTCTCTTAATGCAGAGGGTTATTAGTCAGGCAATTTAACCTTTAGTTCTGGTATACTTTTTTGCATTGTTGTATCAGAGCGCTGCAAGAACAACAGTGGAGGAAATACCCTCATGCGCCCGATTGCAAAATCAGAAGCCAGCTCAGCCTGAGTCCCTCGTTTGTCAATCTTCACTTCCATTTTACATCTCCATTTCTTTGTCTGTAAAGTACTTTGTTATGTGCTGAGGTTACGGTGGGCAGCATTTGAAGACAAATCTGTTCTTATGTGGATTTCTGAAACACATCCCCCACATACAACTGATGGGCCGCGGAAGTAGAAAACAGGCAAAGGGTGCCCTGCATGATAAGTTCAGGTTCCTCTGTGAAAATTACCCAACAAAATGACCACAGCATCATTACGAAGAACAAATAACCGCAACTGTATCTTAGCCACTACATTAATTTTTTGTTTTGTTCAATCGTGGGACATGGGTGTCGCTGGCTGGCCAGCATTTATTGCCCATCCCTAGTTGCCCGAGGGCAGTTGAGAGTCAGCCACACTGCTGAGGCTCTGGAGTCAAATGTAGGCCAGACCAGGTAAGGACGGCAGATTTCCTTCCCTAAAGGACATTAGTCTGTCTGTGCGGAGTCTGCACGTTCTCCCATGTTTGCGCGGGTTTTCTCTGGGTGCTCTGGTTTCCTCCCACAGTTCATAAGATGTGCTGGTTAGACGCATTGGCCGTGCTAAATTCTCCCTCAGTGTACACGAACAGGCGCCGGAGTGTGGCGACTAGGGGATTTTCACAGTAACTTCATTGCAGTGTTAATATAAACCTACTTGTGACACTAATAAATAAACAAACTTTAAAAACTTTAGTGGGTTTTTCTGACAATCGACAATGGTTTCATGGTCATCAGTCAATTCCTAATTCCAGATTTTTAAAATTGAATTCAAATTCCACCATCTGTCGTGGCGGGATTCGAACTCAGGTCCCCAGACCATTAGCTGAATTTCTGGATTGATACTGTCATTTCCCCCTACCCTCCCTCCAAAATGTGCAAAGGAAAATGGGTTGCAGTCAAAAGGGGGCAGAGAATTGAGTTACAAGGGAAAGTGACACTGGATAGGAACGTAGGAATTAGGAGCGGGAGTGGGCAATTCAGCCCTTCGAGCCTGCTCCACCATTTAACATGATCATGGCTAATCTTATCCTGGTCTCATCTCTACTTTCCTGGCTGCTCCCCATAGCCCTTTATCCCCCGCTTTTCATCAGAAACATATCCATCTCCGTCTCAAATCTGTTGATTGATTCTGCCTCAGTCCAACTGGGGAAGTTGCTTGAGTCCATTATCAAGGATTTCATAACTCAGCATTTGGAAGGTAGTGGTATAATCAGACAAAGTCAGCGTCGATTTACAAAAGGAAAATCATGCTTGACGAATCTATTGGAATTTTTTGAGGATGTGACTAGTAGAGTTGATCAAGGAGAACCAGTGGATGTGGTTTATTTTAGACTTTCAGAAGGCTCTCGACAAGTTCTCACATAACAGACTACTACGTAAAGTTGGAGCACATGGGATTGCAGGTAATGTTTTGTGATGGATAGAGAGCTGGTTATGAAGCAAAGAGTTGGCATGAATGGGTCTTTTTCTGATTGGCAGTCAGTGACAAGTGGGGTTCCACAGGAATCAGTGGTAGGCCTCCAACTGTTCACATTATATATTAATGATTTGGAAGAGGGAACTGAATGTATTATCTCTGAATATGCAGATGATACAAAGTTGGATGGGAGGGTGAGCTGTGAAGAGGATGCAGAGATGCTTCAGCGTGATTTGGACAGGCTAAGTGTGTGGGCACCTGCATGGCAGATGCAGTATAATGTGGATAAATGTGGGGTTATCCACTTTGGTAGCAATAATAGGAAGATGGATTATTATTTGAATGGGTGTAAATTGAGAGAGGTGGATACTCAATGAGATCTTGGAGTCCTCGTGCATCAGTCACTGAAAGTAAGCGCACAGGTACAGCAGGCAGTAAAAAAGGCAAATGGTACGTTGGCCGTCATAGTGAGAGGATTCGAGTTTTGTTGCAACTGGATAGGGCGTTGGTGAGGCCTCACCTGAAGTACAGTGTGCAGATTTGGTGTCCTTATCTGAGGAAGGATGTCCTTGCTATAGAGGGAATACAGCGAAGGTTTACTAGGCTGATTCCTGGGGTGGCAGGTCTGTCATATGAGGAGAGACTAAGTCGGTTAGGATTATATTCACTGGACTTTAGAACAGTGAGAGGGGATCTCATAGAAAGTTACAAAATTCTACCAGGGTTAGCCAGGTTAAAACCAGAAAGAATGTTCCCAAAGGTAGGGGAGTCCCGAACTAGGGGTCATGGTTTGAGGATAAGGGGTAAACCTTTTAGAACTGAGGTGAGGAGAAATTTCTTCACCCAGAGGGTGGTGAATGTGTGGAATTCACTCCCACAGAAAGTATTTGAGGCCAAAACCTGATCTGATTTTAAGAAGAAATTAGATATAGCTCTTGGGGCTAAATCAACGGATGGGGGAGGAAGGGGGGAATCAGGATATTGAATTCGATGATCAGGCATGATCAAAGTGAATGGTGGAGCAGGCTCGAAGGGCCAAATGGCCTACTCTTGCTTCTAGTTTCTATAATAACAACAACTTATACAAATAGAATGCATTTAATGTAATAAAATATCTCAAGACACTTTACTGAAGCATCACAAAACAAAATTTGATACCATGGCATTCTTGCCATTGTGTCCCATTGGCCGATGGGCAGGGTGAACCAGTAAGATTGTGCAAGAGCTGAGAAGTCAGGTTCATGCCGATTTCACGCCTCTCGCAATCTTAAACGCACCGGTATCCGGTGAAGTCAGCCTCATGTCCATTTCCTCCGCAAGGCTGAATAAATTATTTAAATGTATTGAAATGCTGATTTTCATGTAATTGTCGAGCCCAGGACACAATCATCCAGGCTTGCTCGTCTTTGTGGCCTTGCCGGGAGAGGTTCTCTTTTGCGAGGGTCACAGCTGGTCCCCAGCAAAGTGAACTAGTTGTGATGGCCTCGCCGGTAGAACTAGAGGCCATTTAGGCCCCCCTGGGGAGGTCAGGGGCAAGAGGGGTGCCCCCTGGGCAGTGCTAACCTGGCACTGCCAGCCTGGCATCCTGGCACTGTCCACCCGGCGCCGGGCAGTGCCAATGGGGCAGGGTTTGAGGAGGCAGGTTCTTCTGGGGGCAGGGTCTAAAATGGATCAGAAATTCTCCCGTTTTCACACCCGTCCTGGAATTAGAAATTTTTTTTGGTAAGATTCCCCGCATTGTGTCACATGAGGAGATATTAAGCAGGTGACAAGAAGCATGGTAAAAGTGGCCATTTTAAGGAGTGTCTCAGAGAAAGGAAGCAGAGAAAGCAATGGTTTAAGGTGGGAGTCCCAGAGTTTAGGACTGAAACGAATGTACAAGCGCTTTGTTTTGATGTTGGATTCATCCCATTCTATAAATATTGGGTTCAGTGAATCCCAGTGTGTTGCGCTGTGGTGTCTCCTCATAGATTCTGACAGCCTAGCACCCTGTGCCATTCTGTGCACTTTCTGGTGATCATCTAACCAGCATGAACAAGCAGCTGGCAGTAGACCATTCATGAATGCTTACCTACCGGTGTGGGTGGTGATGCAGCTGTGGGTGGATGTGTATAACAAGCGAAATGTCAAACAAATATCTTTAAATGGAGAAACCAAAATGCTTTTCATGCAGATTGCCTCTTGACTAAGTGTACCCATTTTTGGGAAGAGCGGAAGCCAAGACACATTAAATTGCTTTAACATATCATCAATAACTTGTATTGATGCTTACTGATTTAGGAATTATTTTTGTTAAAATGACTTTTCCAAAGCCCTTTATTCGGGGTAGAGGAACAGCCATCTGGCACTTACTCACACAAAGTGGTGGCAATGGTTCAATTAGAATTGCATTATCGCCATGTATGGAAATGAAGAGAGGTTTGCTTCTTTTAGGATAAGGGGTGGCAGATTTAAAACAGAGATGAGGAGAAATTACTTCTCTCGAAGCGGGGTGAATCTGTGAAATTCACTACCCCAGAGTGCAGTGGATGCCGGGACATTGAGTAAATTTAAGGAGGAGACAAACAGATCTTTAATGAGTAATGGGTTTGAAGGGTTCTGGAGAACGGGCCGGAAAGTGGATTTGCGGCCAAGACAAAATCAGCCATGATCGCATTGAGTGGCGGAGCAGGCTTGAGGAGTTGAATTGTCCAGTCCTGCTCTCAGTTCTTACGATTCTTAAGTTGGTGTCATTTAATGAAGATTGTTCCCCTTTAAGACATTGAGAATACTAAGTGGCTGCAAGTAACATGGAGACAAAGAGAGAGCTGGTAAATCTATGTAAATGCTGCGATAATGTTAGTCTGAGCATATTAAGATCCAATTTGCAATTGCCATGGTGATGACTTGGATTTGGTTCAAGCTAAATGTCATCAAATTAGCAACAACAGACTCCCACAAATGCATTAATGGAATTCATAAATATCTAATGTAATCAGACACACTTAGAACAAGTTTATGGAAAAGGAAGCTAGCAGTCAGTAAGTGCTTGGCAGAGGCCATTCATTATTATGACAATTTTATTAAAGAGGAAATGTTAGTGTTAAATGCCAGGAGGACATAGCCGACTGCAAGGGTGCCGTCAATGCCACGTTTGTTATTAGAATCTTAAGTGAAGGGTCAAGATTTATCTTGCCAGATCAATGTTGATAAAGGGAAGATGAGCATCTGTAAGATTCTCCCTCAACCTCTCCTCCCCTCCGCCAGACTTTCCTTCTTTAAGATGCTCGTAAAACCTATCGAGATTTGGCCACCTGCCCTACTAGTATCTCCTATGTGTCTTGATATCGAATCCTGTTTAATAATTGCTCCCATGAAGTACCTTGGGGTGCTTTATTATGTTAAATGTGCTAAATAAAGCTTCTCGTTAATCTAGGAGTGATTAGGTGGCATCAATCTTGGATTTTACAGATTCCGATAGGGATGGGAGCTAGAATGTGAAAATTTGTCCAAGTGCTGTTCTTCAGCTGTGATATTAAACTGAGTGTTGGTCTGTTCCCTCCGCAGACAGGCAGCGTTCCCCTGATACTTGATGAATATTTATTCTTCGACCACCAATAATAAAATAAACATTTTGCCATCATTTCATTATGATGGGAACGTCTTCTGCACAAATGAGCTATCATGATTTCTACATTATGTCAGCAATTACCTTTCAAGAGCTTTCTTTTCTTATTAATTTGTGTGACATGGGCGTCGCTGGCTGGCCAGTGTTTATTGTCCATCCCTGGTTCCCCAAGGGCAGTTGAGAGTCAGCCACATTGTTGTGGCTCTGGAGTCACATGTAGGCCAGACCAGGGAAGGCCGGCAGATTTCCTTCCCTAAAGGACATTAGTGAACCAGATAGGTTTTTTCAACAATCAACAATGGTTTCATGGTCATCAGTAGATTTTTACTTCCAGATATTTTTTATTTGAATTCAAATTCCACCATCTGCCGTGGCGGGTTTCGAACCCAGATCCTCAGAACATTAGTTAAGTTTCTGGATTAATAGTCTCGCGATAATACCACCAGGTCATCGCCTCTCCATTTCTATTGACTATTAAGTGCTATGAAACATCCTGAGTTCACAAAAGGCGCTATATAAATGCAACTTTTTCCCTTTAGCTTCCAAGGGAAGAAAACTCTGGATGGCAATCAATTTCATATTGAAAAATGAGTTTTTGATAAGCCTTAGTGTCCCTTCATGTTGAGGGAAAACACAATCGAGTTTGAAAAGATAAGCTGAATCAACATGTAATGACGTGATGACATAAAGCTTGGACATAAAGGCTTAGGAATTGCTCTTAATGACAAGGAATACAAATTGCAATATCAATATTAAATTGCTCAGAAATTTAATTCTTTTCAAACCATTTGCCCAGCTATTAAAGATATTCAAGCATTAATACTTGCTCCCGCAATCTGCTACGTTCTAATTAATGGTTGAATGCTACAGAAACATTTAAATGACTCTTCTCTTTGGCCTGTTGACTGCTCTAATGCTTTTTAAGGACGGATGTGCTAAGCCAAAGACATTGGCCTTGAAATTCTGCAAACGTTCTGTTGGTTTTCTGCCAGAATTTTGGTATCATGAACAGAATCCCTTGGGAACTGGTTTATAGTGATTGTTTACACCCATCTACGTTATCTCCTCGGGGATTCTGCCAATGACTCATTGTAGCAATGGTGAAAGTAGAATCTTTTTGTGAGGGACAAAGATGAGAGAGAACTGAAACTCTTGTTTCCTTCCCTTGCTGTCCACATTCAGGGTGTGTTCTGAAAAAGAAGATGTGTGTTTTTATCTTAAGTCCTGAGTGTATGGTCACCTTAAATAAATTGCAGAACAAATTTCATGGATTTAAACAAAGAGAATTATTTATTCACACATTTACCCTGAGAATTTAAATCTAATCCTACATTACTCACCACACACACACACCCATGGGACACACACACACACACCCATGAGATGCACACACACACACACGCACACAAAGTACAGTTAAAGAAAATGGTGCACTTTTGCAAGTTACAGGCGCAGGAATAGTTCATAAATCAGGCGATTGGCTTGTCTTGGTTCAAGTCTACCGAAGAAGATGTCCTTTGCCACTCTTGAAGTGTAGCGAGATGAATTCAAAACCAAAGTTGGATATCAAAGTCGATGCAGGATTCTCACAAAGAGCTGGATTTCTAGCCGGTCACAAACTTAATTGCTTGTCGTCTCATTACTCGAAGGATGGTTTTCTGTACTGATGACCTTGATAAAGCTTAGGCTTCAACATCTTGCAATGCTGCAGTCTCCAGTTCTAAGCCATAGGTGTTACTATCTTTTCTTCTGCTGCTGTTTATTGCTGTGCAGTTTGCAGACTGACTGGTCTCTCCTTGGTGCTTGGAGCAAGTAATATTGGTTAGCTGAAGACAGTTTTAGTCATGTGACCACCTGCTTTATTGTCCATCCGGGATGATATAAAGCTCGAAGCCTACACAATGGGGAATGGACAGTGGCCATTCACACTTACTAATGATCCAATTGGTTTCTGTAACTTTGTTGCATATTGAGCTTGCATTCAGTAGGTTTGGAAGTTCATTGATTTTGGGTTTTGGGTAAGTCCATACATGGGTGGTGAATAGCTATGAATTCCACAAATAGTTTTCATCTTGGTAAGTCCACTAAAGGGAGGCACCCATGTCATTCAATCAGGAAGTCTTCAGAGATTTGAGATACTTCTGAATCTGTGCAGAGTTTGCTTAAGCCACCTAACCCTCGACAGCCAACTTTGCAACCTTTAATGTCCATTTTTAAACGAAAAAGCAGTTTCAGCAAATTCTATAAATGCAGCCCATGTTTAAAGTTGTGAATATGATATTTCTTTACTGGACACAATGCTTTCATAATTAGAAGATCCCCAATACATTGCTGCCAATTAGGTTTTTAATTGTACATGATTCTTGATTGCCCTTTTAAAATTGGAATTGTGCTTGTTTCTCCATTCGTGTGATTAGTCAGAAAGATTGGAGCTCAAAAGGTGAAACTCTCTCTTTGCTGGAAACTTCAATCACAGGTTTGCTG
Organism: Mustelus asterias; assembly: GCF_964213995.1. Classification (NCBI taxonomy): domain Eukaryota; kingdom Metazoa; phylum Chordata; class Chondrichthyes; order Carcharhiniformes; family Triakidae; genus Mustelus; species Mustelus asterias. Next base: position 78,189,044 of record NC_135819.1, on the reverse strand, counting down.
ACAAACTTGGGAAATAAAAAGTTCTTAAGAAAGTGATCATAGAATCCTACAGTGCAGAAGGAGGCCATTCGACCCATCAAGTCTGCACCGACCACAATCCCATCCAGGTCCTATCCCCATAACCCCATACATTTACCCTAGCTAGTCCCTCTGACATGTAAAGGACAATGTAGGATGGCCAATCCATCTACTCTGCACATCTTTGGACTATGGGAGGAAACCGGTGCACCCGGAGGAAACCCACGCGACACGGGGAGAACATGCAAACTCTACACAGACCAAAGCCGGGAATCGAACACAGGTCCCTGGCACTGTGAGGCAGCAGCGCTAACTACTGTGCCACCATGCTGATCCTTTAATTGTAAAGAAACTGGGGGTGGCACGGTGGCACAGTGGTTATCACCACTGCGTCACAGCACCAGGGACCCACGTTCGATTCCTGGCTTGGGTCACTGTCTGTGCAGAGTTTGCACATTCTCCCTGTCTGCGTGGGTTTCCTCCGGGTGTTCCAGTTTCCTCCCACAGTCTGAAAGACGTGCTGGCTAGGTGCATTGACCCAAACAGGTGCCGGAGTGTGGCGGTCAGGGGAATTTCACAGTAACTTCATTGCAGTGTTAATGTAAGCCTTACTTGTGACTAATAAATAAACTTTAACTTTACAAACTTGTATTTTTCATTAACAGAACAATTTTATCCTTTAAGCTGTTTGAATATGCAGAACTATCTTCATGAACATAATGTGGGGTAAGTCATTTTTTGGGTCAGATGAGGAGGCGGCGGTGGAGGTTACAGTACATGGCTGGTGATTTGGGAAGGAGGGAAGGGAGAGATCCAGCCACCTTCAGTTGAATCCAATTCTGCGTTGACTCCGGGAATAACTCCTGCATACCTTCCATCACAGGTCACAAGGAACTCGATAGAAAGAAGGACGCACATTTATGTAGCACTTTTCACAACCTCAGAACTTCCTAAAGTGCTTCGCATGCAATTAATTATCTTTTTAAGTGTGGTCACAGTTGCAATGTGGGAAGCACAGACTGGTTTATTTGCAATCAGCATATAAATAGTTAATCATAGAATCATATCACTGGTTAGGTGGATTGGCCATGCTAAATTGCCCCTTAGTGTTAGGGGGACTAGCAGAGTAAATATGTGGGGTTACGGGGATAGGGCCTGGTGGTATTGTGGTCAGTGAGAGACTCGATGGGCCAAATGGCCTCCTTCTGTACTGTAGGGATTCTATGATTCTACGATTCTTGGAACCATAGAGTCCCTACAGTGCAGAAGGAGGCCATTTAGCCCATCGAGTCTGCACCAATTCTCCTAAAGACCAGGCCCACTCCCCTGCTGTCTCCCTGTAACCCTGCACGTCCACCTAACCTGCACGTTGTGGGACACTACGGGGCAATTTAGCATGGCCAATCCACCTAACCTTTGGAGTGTGGGAGGAAACCGGCGCACCCAGAGGAAACCCACACAGACATGGGGGGAGAGCGTGCAGACTCCACGTGGACCGTCACCCTAGGCTGGAATCGAAGCTGGGTCCCTGGCGCTGTGAGGCAGCAGTGCTAACCACCATAAAGAGAAATATTGAATTCTAACCGACATCGTTATAAATGATATAAAACCCTGCTATGATTAATTGAGGAGTGAGAGGAAGGATAGGTCCTGACATGAGTCCTCACCAGACACAAAGACCCTCAAAAAACAATACAAGACAAGCTTCAGTTTTGTCACCAAGTTTGCTTGGTATTTTCAAATGATTTTTTTTGGCGGAAAAGGAATTTAGAGTTTCTCAAAGTCTGAGATCAACTGGTTGGATGGAGAAGTCTGCACTGGAATAGGCAGAGTTAGTTTGATATTATGCAATGGCGTGAAGTCAATGGCTGCCAGCGGTAATTTGCTACCAAATAAACCTGTTGGACTTTAACCTGGTGTTGTGAGACTTCTTACAGTGGTAATAAAAACCAGAAGAGATGTAGAACGGCTGCTGACTCGCTATCATCCATCCCACACAATAGCACAAAATCATAATGAGCACCATGGACACGACCTAACATTGGTTTCATCGGAATGAATGATCTCTCCTCACTCTGGGTTTTCCATTATTGAAATGATTGTCGAAAGATTAACAGTGCATCACTCTGTATATTTTTACAGTAAGGATTGGCTGCATAATGGGACAGAGGAGGATTTCCAAAAATAACTGATTTAGAATCACTAGTTCATTTCTTAATATTCTTCACTCAAGATTATCGAGAGACACTGAACTTTAGCAACTGAGGATTGTAGTCATTGCATTACGTAGAATTATATAGAATCCCTACAGTGCAGAAGGAGACCATTCAGCCCATCGAGTCTGCACCGACAACAATCCCACCCAGGCCCTACCCCATGTATTTACCCTGTCAATCCCCCTGACATTAAGGGGCAATTTAGCATGGTCAATTATAGAATCCCTACAGCACAGAAGGAGGCCAGTCGGAACATCTGGTCTGCACTGACTCTCCGACAGAGCATTTTACTGACGGTCATTGAATTTATACCATTGCACAATATCCCCGTAACCCCATCCATTTATCCCACTAATCTCCCTAACCTACACTAAGGGGCAATTTTGCATGGCTAAACCACCTAACCTGCACATCTTTGGACACTAAGCGGCAATTTAACATGACCAATCCAGCTTATCTGTACATCTTTAGACTGTGGGAGGAAACCAGAGCACCCAGGGGAACCCATGCAGACATGGGGAGAACATGCAAACTACACACAGACAATGACCAAGGCTGGAATTGAACCTGAGTCCCTGGCGCTGTGAAGCAGCAGTGCTAACCACTGTGCCATTGTGCCGCCCTTTATATCTTTACCTGGTTTGTTTTTAGTTCAGTAATATCTTTGCTTTTAGACTCAAGAACGCCTGCCAGACTGGTTTCTTTGCAATAGTTTGCAATGTGACCCCAATGGTTTAATTCCGTTACTGATTCCATCTCCTCTCACAGATTCTTCAATCAACAGTAGAAACGATGGAATGAAACCTGCACATCTTTGGACACTGAGGGGCAATTTGGCATGGCCAATCCACCTAACTTGCACATCTTTGGACACTAAAAGGAAAGTTAGCATGGCCAATCCATCTAACCTGCACATCTTTGGTCACTAAGAGGAAAGTTAGCATGGCCTATCCAACTGACCAGCACAACTTGGACAATAAGGGGCAATTAAGTATGGCCAATCCACGTATCCTACACATCCTTGGACACTAACAGGCTATTTAGCATGGTCAAACCACCTAACCTGCACATCTTTGGACACTGAGGGGCAATTTAGCATGGCCAATTCAACCAACACGCACATCTTTGGACATTAAGGTGCAATTTAGCATGCCCAATCCACCTAACCTGCACATCATTGGACACAAAGGGGCAAGTTAGCAAGGCCAATTCACCTAACGTGCACATCGTTGGACACTAAGGGGCAATTTAGCATGGCCAATCCACCCATTTGCTCTGCTGCCTTACAGTAACATGGACCTGGGTTCAATTCCAGCTTGGGTACTGTCTGTGCGGAGTCTGCACGTTCTCCCTGTGTCTGTGTGGGTTTCCTCCAGGTGCTCTGCTTTCCTCCCACACTCCAAAAATGTGCGGTTGGGTTGACTGGCCATGCTAAATTGCCCCTGAGTGTCTGGGGGATTAGCAGGGTAAATACATGAGTTAAAAGGATAGGGGCTGGGTGTGACTGTGGTTGGTGTAGGCTTGAGGGGCCAAATGGCCTCCTTCTGCATTGTAGGGATTCTATGACTATTTTGTCTCTGCAATGAGGTTTACAGAGGCTGATGATTCAAATCTCAATTCAGGCTTTGAGCACATAACCTGAGCTGACACTCCAGTGCAGTACATCGGAAGTGCTACATTAACCGAGCTGCTGTCCTTCACATGAGGTGATAGAAGCCTCTGTCTGCCAGTTCAGTGGATGTTTTAAGGATCCCAGTACACTATGTGAAGAAAAGTAGAACATTCTCCGAGGTTTCCATCAGCAACCCTCACTCAACCAACTAGTAGGGACAGATTACTTGGCACTTCATCAGATTTCTACATGTGGGATCTTGCTGTGTACAAAACGGATGCTGTGTTTGTCCATTTAACAGCAAACAAATTTCATGTCTGCTTATAAGTTCTTCAAATCAATAGAGGAAACAGCAATCGGCCATTCCATTCCAAAGTACTAATTACAAGGGTACTTCAACGAGATGCTTTTGAAAGGACAATAAGGTGCATGAGTCTATTTCTGAAAATCCAGTTTCTTTGTGTTGAGAAAATTCGAATCCGCCAGTAATCCAAATTAAGCAGCAGAACAAAACAAAGCGACAAGTTCGAACTATCTGGTCATTTAAATTAAAAGAAGGTTTTGACTGTGTACAAAGACAAGTTTCTCTTTCAGGTCTGGCTGATTTTGCCAGTGTCAGGAGTTGAAGAGGATCAGAGGTCCCTCATTGTAACGGCACAGCTAACAAATGAGATGCTGACATTTCACAAACTGGAGAAACAGCATCTCATCTTCCAGTTGGGCACTTTACAGCCTTCCAGAGTGAACATTGAGTTCAACAACTTCAGAGCATGAACTCTCTCCTCCACCTTCACCCCATTTCCATTTATTTTATTCTATTTCATTTCATCTCATTCATCCATTTTATCACCCTTCTTTCTCATTCCATCTTTCCATTCTCCATTCCAACTCTCCTTCTTTCCACCGCACCCCCTTCAGTGCCACATTCCTCAGGCAGTCCTTTAACAATCTGTTCCTCTGTTCTGCCATTCACACATTCTGACCATTTAATGGATACTCTTAGCACCTTCTCAGCCTTCTGCATCCTTATTTACATTCCCTTTGTCCAATTCCACACCCCCTCCCCACCCCAACCCCAATAGTATAAATCTCTGCTGATTCTCTTTGCTCTTAGCTCTGATGGAAGGTCATCTAGACTCAAAACATTGGCTCTATTCTTTACCCAGTAAGAGTTTTAACAACACCAGGTTAAAGTTAAAACTCTTACTGTGTTCAGCCCAGTCCAACGCCGGCATCTCCACGTCTATTCTTTACCCTCAGATGCTGTCAGCCCTGCTGAGATTTTCCAGCATTTTGTGTTTTTGTATCAATGTCAGCATTGGGTCTTGTGCTCGATAGAGTTAAGAAGGATGAGGGGGGATCTCATTGAAACTTACATAATCATAAAAGGCCTGGATAGAGTGAACATGGGAAGATATCTCCATTAGTAGGAGAGAGTAGGACCCGAGGACGCAGCCTCAAAGTAAACAGACGACCCTTTAGAACTGAGATGAGGAGGAATTCCTTCAGCCAGAGGGTGGCGAATCTATGGAATTCATTGCCACAGAAGGCTGTGGAGGGCAGGTCATTAAGTGTATTTAAGGTAGAGATAGATAGGTTCTTGATTGATAAAAGGATCAAGGGTTACGGGGAAAAAAATAGGAGAACAGGGCTGAGAAACTTATCAGCCATGATTGAATGGCAGAGCAGACTCGATGGGCCAAATGGCCTAATTCTGCTCCTCTATCTTATGGTCTTATGGTTTTATATCATTTCAAATATAGGGCGGCACAGTGGCACAGTGGTTATCACTGCTGCCTCACAGTGCCAGGGACCCGGGTTCGATTCCCGGTTTGGGTCACTGTCTGTGTGGAGTTTGCATGTTCTCCCTGTGTCTGCGTGGGTTTCCTCCGGGTGCTCCAGTTTCCTCCCACAGTCCAAAGATGTGCGGGATAGGTTGATTGGCCATGCTAAATTGTCCCTTAGTGTCAGGGGGACTAGCAGGGTAAATATGTGGGGTTACAGGGATAGGGTCTGGGTGGGATTGTGGTCGTTGCAGACTCGATGGGCCGAATGGCCTCCTTCTGCACTGTAGGGATTCTATGATTTTCTTTTCTATGAAATGTCTAAAGAACTCTTTCTCTTGGTTACAAATTTGCTTTTTGTTTTTTTTGCTGTTGAGTGACTCTGAATGATATAACTAGGCAAAGATTAAAGTATTCCAGGGGTGTGCAGACCATTCATTGTCTTGGGAATGAAACTGACTAAGCATTTTCCACTTCTTGAACAAGATCTTCACAATCGCAAGTTTGGCATCAAGTTTGTTACTTGACGTAAAGCTGCTTTGTCTCATCCAAGTGTAGTCAATGTTAATTCCTCTCTGTACACGATTGGCGCAGAGTTGCTTTAAATCGTCAATATTCAAAATGAGAGAAAGGAACTGGCTAATAGAATGAAAAACAGCTACAACGCTATTGAGCGGTTTGCAAAATTAAACACTATGGCAGATTTTAATCGGATAAAGCCTGCACCCAGCCGTCATGATGACACAGTTAAGAAGCTACCATGTTAATATCAAGGCTTCCTGTATTCTAGCTTGTAGTTAGTGGTTAGCTTACATCCTGCACGGTGCTTGAAACGACTGTGTTTACTTTTGAAAAAATGCGCAGGTGTGTTCCTCTGATAGTGTCTCTTTTGTTTTTGGTTAGGGGTTTGTGCCAAATGTCTGCTGATAATTAAAGAACTGGCTGCCACACCGACTGGAAAGGAGTAATTACAACATCTCTTCAAACAGCTTCCAAAGAAAACCCCACTTTCACCTCTCCTGCTCTGCAACTTTGTGCTGGTGTAGGTTCCAGCCATCTGCAGTGCCAATCAAGTGACCAAGTCTCATTGTGGACAGTGAATGTTAGCTGGTTATTGGATTGCGATGATGGGGAAGCTAAGTCCAACAGTGTCCTCAGGTGACTCTGCAAACTTTTTATAGCAATTGGGATTGGGAGCCCTGGATGAGAACCAACAAAGTCAGTTGTAGTACCACTCACACCACACTGCTAAGATCAACTACTGTAACACAGTTAGAATTAAGCCATGAGACCTCCAACATCAGGTATATGGCAGAGAGTTGCACGGAGATGGTACAGTATAGTGGCCGAATTAGAATGTGTGATAGTCATAGCATTTCTACAGTGCAGAAGGAGGCCATTTAGCCCATCGAGTCTGCAGCGATTCTCCCTGAAAGAGTACCTTACCCAGGCCTGGCCCACTGCCCTATCCCCAGGGAAAGGAGCAAGTAAAATATATCAGGTGGCTGGCCCACTGACCCCCGACCCGTTCTAAGTAAAAGGGTAGGCTCCTGCTCTCCATTATAAAAAAATGGACAATTGAGCTGCTTAACAAGCCAACCAACCTGAACATTACGCTGCCCGTGCTGCCATATAACTAGCGCGGGCAGAAGGCCATATTTGTAAACTGCTTTGTTGAAAAGATGAGAAGAAAATGTGGGGGCACGTCATTCCAGAGTGGGGTGATGTGGGGAGGGTGCCCTGTCCATATTGGGGGCATCGCCCTCACCATGTTACCTCCTGCTTTGGTCCATACACCTGGCCTCCAAACATTGCTCCTCTCCAACCCCCAGGCCTGATCCCAGGTGACTTGATCCCTGCCCATTTAAAGACTGACCTGGGTTCACACACCATGGCTGCATTAACCCGGGGCCTACTCGCTGGGCCTGGCATTGCCACTACTCAGTTCTGGGACTGCAGGAGCTGCCAGCCAATTAGGCTGACTGACAGCTCCCGATGGCAGGACTTCCTACACCCGAGGAGTCAGGGGGGAGGGAATCTGATCCTCGCCTCCTCAAGGCTGTCCCGAGCACATGAAGGTCAGTCGGTGCAGCACTGGCATTTCTTCCAGGGTATGCCCTCAGCCTTCCCCTCCACTGTCATATTCCATCCATTACCTCTTGGGCAGCAGGCGAATTTTGACAAACACCTTAAGAAAAAGGGGGGAAAATGTAACAAAAAAGGAGCAAAGCAAACATGGCTTCCCCTGGTAGTCACAATGGTCTTGCTGCAATTATATAAGGCTTTGATGAGACCTCATCTAGAGTACTGTTTTCATAGAATCATAGAATCCTTACACTGCAGAAGCAGGCCATTTGGTTCATCAAGTCTGCACCAACTCTTCAAAACAGCATCTTACCCTGACCCTATCCCCGTAATCCCACATATTTAGTCTGCCAATCCCCCTAACCTACATATCTTTGGACCCTTTTCCCTGCAAACACTTGATTCCTTTAGCCCCAAGAGATATATCATAGAATCATAGAATCCCACAGTGCAGAAGGAGGCCATTCGGCCCATCAAGTCTGCACTGACCACAATCCTACCCAGGTCCTATCCCCATAGCCCCATGCATTTACCCTAGCTACCCCCTGACACTAAGGGGAAATTTAGCACTGCCAATCCACCTAACCCGCACATCTTTTGGACTGTGGGAGGAAATTGGAGCACCCGGAGGAAACCCATGCAGACACGGGGAGAATCTGCGGACTCCACAGCGACAGTGACCCAAGCTGGGAATTGAACCCCTGGTCCCTGGCACTGTGAGTTGGCAGTGCTAACTACTGTGCCACCATGCCGCCCACACTGTGCCACTGTGCCATTTTGGTTTCTTGCCTTTAGAAATAGTGCAACAAAGGAAAGCAAGATAGATTCATAAGAAATTGGAGGAGTAGAGCACGTTGACCCTCGAGCCTGCTTTGCAGTGAACATGGATTCCTGCCAAGATAGGTCCATTCCATGAGGAGCCACTGAGTAGATTAGGCCTACATACTCTATAAAATTTAGAAGAATGAGAGGTGATCCCATTGAAACATGAGATTCCGAGAGGCTTGAAAGAGCAGAAGATGAGAGACTATTTCCCCTGCTGGAGAGTCTGGAATGGTGGGCATTGTCTCAGGATCAGGGCCTGGCTATATCAGACTGAGATGAGGTGAACTGTCTTTGTCCTAGGATTCTGAACCTTTGGAACTCTCTCCCCAGAGGATTGTCGATGTTTAGCCATTGAATATATCACATGCTGAGATCGATAGGTTCTTAAACTCTCAGGAAATGAAAAGCAAATGGTTTTATTCTTCTTGATCACCTGGCCTACTCCTGTTCCTGTTTGTTATTTCCTTATGTTCAAAAACAGGTAACTCCCTTTAGAAGCTACTTAGTGAAAACGTTTCACACCAATGCCTCTTGTTTCTTTGGCTCTTTTCCCTCTGATGAAACTATGATATTCCACCGTAAGAATGGACACCAAACAGCCTCACACACCTTGGAATTGCTTGGTCTGGAGAACATTCACAAAAACACAAAAACCTTACAGTGCAGGAAGCCATTTAGCCCATTGGGTCTACACCAATCACAATCCCACCCAGCCCCTATCCCCGTAGCCCCGCTTGTTTACCATGCTAGTCCTCTGACACTAAGGGGCAATTTAGCATGGCCAATGAATCTAACCTGCTCATTGTTGGACTGTGGGAGGAAACCAGAGCACCCGGAGGAAACCCATGCGGTCACGGGGAGAATATGCAGACTCCGGATAGACAGTGACCTCCAAGCCGGGAATAAAACCTGGCATTGTGAGACAGCAGTGCTAACTACTGTGCCACCGTGCTGCCCATTCAGATGCCCCCCCCACCCCCCACTCCCCTCTCCCACCCCCCACCCCAATCAGAAAATGACCTTTGGGACAGGCAGCTAACTGAACTGGGAAAATATTGACTGCCTCTGCTACTAAGACAACCTCGGGGATCTGCCTTTTACTGATCTACTCGGTCCAACAACTGTCTGAGTGCCCTCATCAAGCACACAGAGATTAAATTAGATTAGAACGGGGAGAGACAAGGTGAAAATAACATTCATATTGAGAAACATTAAATTTAAACAGTGAGTGCTGTTCACATCGCTGGGAGTAGGAGGAAGGGTGGTGGAACTGGCAGTCATATATTGCTGAGTCTGACAATGCACACACAACGCAAACAGCCTGATCCCTGACAGATAATAAGAGGCCTACCGTTTCCAATTCAACTTCATCACACCTGCGGGCGTGGTAACTCCCCCAAGCCACAGCGTTTTAAAAGGATCGCAAACGGTAATATTCCCTCCCTTAAACAACTGTGCTTCTAATTATATGATAGGTCCCCGTGTCAATCTATGATTATTTCCTCTCCACATTACTGGTTCTGTGAAAATTATTTTGATGGAACACCCCTGCATTTTACTTCATAAAAGCAGAACAGTGAGTAGAATCATCATCGCACAGAACGATATCATTTGGTCTGTCTTGCATGTGCCAGATCTCTGCAAGAGCAATTTGGCTAATTCTATTTGCCCGCCCCTTCCTGCTAGCCTTGCATTTTCTTCAAATGCTTATCCAATGTGTGGCACGGTGGCACAGTGGTTAGCACTGCTGCCTCACAGCTCCAGGGACCTGGGTTTGATTCCCACCTTGGACCACTATCTGTGTGGGGTTTGCACGTTCTCCCTCTGTCTGCCTGAGTTTCCTTCGGGTGCTCCGGTTTCCTCCCACACTCCAAAGATGTGCAGGCTAGGTGCATTTGCCATGCTAAATTGACCCTTAGTGTCCGGAGATGCGAGAGAGAGATTAACGGAGTAAATATGTGGGATGACGGGGATAGAGAATGGATGGGATTGTTGTTGGTGCAGACTCGATGGCCAAATGGCCTCTTTCTGCACTGTAGGGTTTCTATGAATCTATGATTTCAATTCCTATTCGAAAGGCTCGATTGAATCTGCCCACACCTCACTCTCGGATAGTGCATTCCAAATCGCGACCAATCGCATAGACAACTTTCCCATGTTCTTTCACCAATCACTTAAAACCTGTGACCTCTGGTTCACAATTCTTCCTCCAATAGGAACAGTTTCTCACAATCTACTCTGTCAAGAACCCTCATGTGATACAGCGGGGGTTGGGATCCATGTCTCTGAGCCAGAAACTTCAACCATCCCAGGGCTGAACGGCCAAGAAAGTTCAGAACATGGCCGAACACAGGTTGAGTTTGAACCCATAAATCCTTCCAACACACGTCAATGGCAGTCGGTAAGTAAGAGTAGGAGAGATTCCTGGTCAGACATGTGAAGGAAAAAGCATTGATGCCTCTGCCACCAATATCCAAAGCACTAGAATTTGTAAAAAGTGTATGGGTGCCATAGCAATGCAGGCACATCACCTAGAATTGTCCTGATTTCCAAATCCTTACTTAATAGAATATAGCCCCAGCTTCTCAATTCTATTCACATAACTGAAAGTCCTCAACCCTGGAAAACATTTCATAAATCTTTCAGCTCCCTTACAAAAGCTTTTACATTCATCCTTATGCACGCTACACTGTTTCCCAAACAATGGCGAGACAGGAATGAGATAGAGAATCTAGTGAACTGGTGCGGCAACAACAATAATCTCTCCCTCAATGTCAACAAAATGAAGGAGATTGTCATCGACTTCAGGAAGCGTAAAGGAGAACATGCCCCTGTCTACATCAATAGGCGAAGTAGAAAGTGTCGAGAGCTTCAAGTTTTTAGGTGTCCAGATTACCAACATCCTGTCTTGATCCCCCCATGCCGACACTATAGTTAAGAAAGCCCACCCAACGCCTCTACTTTCACAGAAGACTAAGGAAATTTGGCATGTCAGCTACGATTCTCACCAACTTTTACAGATGCGCCATAGAAAGCATTCTTTCTGGTTGTATCACAGCTTGGTATGGCTCCTGCTCTGCCCAAGACCACAAGGAACTACAGAAGGTCGTGAATGTAGCCCAATCCATCACACAAACCAGCCTCCCATCCATTGACTCTGTCTACACTTCCCACTGCCTTGGCAAAGCAGCCGGAATAATTAAGGACCCCACGCACCCCGGACATTCTCTCTTCCACCTTCTTCCTTCGGGAAAAAGATACAAAAGCCTGAGGTCACGTACCGACCGACTCAAGAACAGCTTCTTCCCTGCTGCTGTCAGACGTTTGAATGGACTTACCTTGCATTAAGTTGATCTTTCTCTGCACCCTAGCTATGACTGTAACACTACATTCTGCATTCTCTCGTTTCCTTCTCTATGAACGGTATGTTTTGTCTGTATAGCGCGCAAATAAATAATACTTTTCACTGTATGTTAGTACATGTGACAATAATAAATCAAATCAAATCAAATCAAATCAGTTTTGGACACCATTCTCCAGGTGAGGTTGAGCCAATGTTTTGTAAAGGCTCACTGTAACCTTTTTTGCTTTTGTAGACTAAGCATTTTACTTTAACTATATATATTATAAAACTAAAGCAGAATATCAAATCAGAATAACATGCGTGACTGAATGACACTTGCCCTTGAACTCAATTTCATCTAAGATGAAATTTGGGGCTGCATTTTCCACAAGTGTCAGGAACCTGACATCTGGATCAAGGTTCTGACTCCCATGGGGGGTGGGTTTCTCCCAAAAGAATTCTAAGTGTCGAATTTGCGTAAAAATTGGAGTAAATCACATTGGATTTTTCAGCGGGAGTTTCATAATGAATCTCCCACACTCTGTGCACTGCAAGCCTCAGCGTGAATCACGCTAAAAATCAGTAGGTTGGGCCTATTCCCGCTGTCCAAATGTCTTTTAAATGTTGTAATTGTATCCCCCTCTACCACCTGCTCTGGCAGCTCATTCTGTATACTGTGTGAAAAAGTTGCCCCTCAGGTTCCTTTTAAATCTTTCCCCTCTCACCTTAAACCTGTGCCCTCAAGTTTTGGACTCCCCTACCCTGGGGAAAAAACTTTGGCTATCCACCTTATCTCTGCCCCTCATGATTTTATAAACCTTTATAAAGGTCACACCTCATCCTCTTACACTCCAGGGAAAAAAGTCCCAGCCTATCCAGCCTCTCCTTATAGATTTACAAAGATTTACAAAGATGTTACCAAGTCTGGAAGGTTTGAATCCTCTCCTTATAATTCAAACCTTCCAGACCTGGTAACATCTTTGTAAATCTTTTTTGCACCCTTTCCAGTTTAATGACAACCTTCCTGCAGCAGGGGAATGTGAAGGTGCAATGAAATGGAGATGTTTTTGGATGCCTGCAGGAACTTAAAAATAAAATAAAGAGGGGGCCACTGCCGTTCGGGCCATCAGTGTGGATGGGGGACATGTTGACAGGATTGATTCTGGCCACAGCTGTGGTCCTGTCTTGCTTCTGACCTTTCCACTGTATTGGGAGGAGACTCTGATGATGCCCCAGACATGCCACCAGGAGGCTGCATCCAAGTAGTTGCCAGGCGGAGGTGATCTGACATCAGGAAAATGCGAGTGGGTTTGGGAAATAGCCCTTAAGTGGGCGCCTTAACTGGCTGCCCAGCTATTTGAATTTCCCTGCCACCACCCACACACCCTCAGTCCCCACCTCCACTTTCACATCGAAAACCGCCTCCACATCGCTGGGAGAATTCAGCCCTTGATCGTGATTCCCCATATGCGGGTTGTACTAGTTTTTTGTACAAACTTCAAGCTTTGACAAAAGGTCACCAACCTGAAACATTTAGTTTCTTTCTCTCTCCACAGATGCTGCCTGTATTTCTGGTTTTATTTCAGGATCTGCCATTCACAGTATTTCACTTTTGTTACATACAAACTTTTTCCACTGAGCAGAATGAAGCTTAAAGGTTGCAGGTGAACTGACAAGGATATAAACAGGCCTCACTTCAAAGCTACTGTCTGTATATACGGCAATAACTTACAGTAGTCCAATGCCCCTCATATAATATAACATCTAACAACAATTAATCAGAGGGGTAATGAGTTCATTGACTGGAGATTGATGAAACTATGGCTAAGAAGACATATAGGAAGGATGTGAATGCATTGAAGAGAGCGCAGAAGAAGTTTACTCGAATGGTTCCAAGGATGCAAAACTTTAGTTCTGAGGATAGATTGGAGAGGTTGGCACTATTCTCCTTGGAGAGAAGAAGGTGGTGGTTTGATAGAGATTATGGAATCATAGGATCTCTGCAGTGAAGAAGGAGGTCATTCGGCCCATCGAGTTTACACTGACTCTCCAAAAGAGCATCTTACTCAGGCCCATCCCCCCACTCTATCCTCGTAATCCTGCACATTTAGCATGGCTAATCCACCTAACCAGCCTATCTTTGGAGTGTGGGAGGAAACCGGAGCACCCGGAGGAAACCCACGCAGACATGGGAAAAACGTGCAAATTCCACCCAGGCAGTCAGAAGGCCGGAATCGAACCGAGATGTTCAAGATCATGAAGGGGCTGGACAGAGAAGATAGGGAGAAAATGTTCCTGCTTGGAAAAGCATCAAGAATGAGAGGACACTGACTGACTGGTTGGGGTCTGGGATGTGCTGCCTAGAAGTGTGGTGGAGGCAGGTTCAATGGAGGCATTCGAGAGGGCATTAGATGATTATTTGAATAGAAACAATGTGCAGGGGTACGGGGAAAAGTGGGGGAATGGCACTAAGTCATGATGCTTGTTTGGAGAGCTGGTGCAGTCTTGATGGGCCGAATGGCCTTCTTCTGCACTGTAACAATTCTGTGATAATTTTAAGAGGCTTTGAAATGAGTGATAAGGAAGGGATAAGGAAGTTATTGAAACATACAAGTCGGTGTGTTTTGAGAGTATAACAATGTTTTCAACTGAACTTTGAATCAGAACATATAGTTTGATTTACATAAGGTATCATGGAAGTCTATTCCTCTCAAATGAAAATGCATGTTGGCATAGTTACTGTTGCTGCAAGTACTGCACTATTAATATAAACCAACTGACCAGATCATTGTCATTGCCTTTTAATATATTCACAGTTGATATAGTTGCAGAATAGAAATGTGGAATGTATGAGTTCCCAGAATATGGTCCAGTGTCTACATCCAGCCAGAGGTTTAGATTTTGGTGCTGAAACTTTTAATTTTCACAACAGGACTGACAAACCTTCATCCAGAGCCAAAGGTCTCGTGGACCAGAGATGATGGAAAGCCTGTACTTTCATTGGTGGCTTTCCGCCAATAAGGGAACATTCATTCAAATGGGGTTTTCCAACAATCATCAAGTGATGTTTCCAAACCATTGAATCACATTTAAAATGCGACGGTCAGTGTGGTTATACCAAAGTTGTTTCCTACCTCAGTGGAAGTCATGGCAATCTTAAATGGAGGCAATGTCAGGCTGTGGTGGCACAACCTCACAGTGGTACAGTGCTTAGCACTGCCGCCTCACAGGTCCAGGGATCCAAGTTCCAGTCCAGTCTCGGGTCACTGTCTGTGTGGAGTTTGCGCGTTCTCTCCAGGTCTGCGTGGGTTTCCTCCGGGTGCTCCAGTTTCCTCTCACAGTCCCACAAAGATTTGCGGGTTAGGCGGATTGGCCATGCTAAATTGCTCCTAAGCATCAGGGGGATTAGCAGGGTAAATACGTGGGGTTATGGGGGAAGGGCCTGGGTGAGATTGTTGTCGGCGCAGGCTCATGGGCCAAATGACCTCCTTTTGAACTGTAGAGATTCTGTGATTCTTGGTGGTTTTGAGGAGCAGCGAAGCTGAGTTGGATCAAATCAACAAGCAGAGGCCAGTGACACTAACAACGTGGCAGTATTGTGAACAGTGAGGAGGATAGTGTAGAACTTCAAAAAGTTGGTGGAACAGATGGACAAGCGGCAGGTGAAATTTAATGCAGAGAAGTGTTTCCTGATTCATTATGGGGGGAAAATTGCAGAGAGACAACATGAAATAAAGGGTATAATTCTAAAGGGAGTGCAGGGGCAGAGGGACCTGGGGTACATGTGCACAAATTATTGAAAGTGACAGGAAGGTTGTTAGTGCAACTAAAAAAGCACAAGGAATCCTATAAATGAGCATACAAAATCAAAGCAGTTACAATAGGCCTGTATAAAACACTGGTTTAGCCTTAATTGGTGTATTGTCTCCAGTATTAGGCCCCACAGCTTAGGAAGGATGTGAAGGCATTGAGGGTGGAGGAGATATTCATAAGAATGATCCCAGCGATGTGGAACTTTGGTTATGTGGATAGATCAGAGAAACAAGGGCTGTTCTTCTGAGAGGAAATAGATTAAAGGTGGTCAAAATCGGGAGGGGTCTAGATTGAGTCGATAGGGACCCATTGACGGAAAGATTGATAAGCAGAGGAACCAGAGCAATGGCAACATGAGGAAAAGCTTTTTTACACAGTGAATGTTTAGGCTCTGGTATTCACTGTCTGACAGTGTGGTGGAAGCGGAGTCAATCACAGCTTTCCAACGAGAATGAGATCATTATCTGAAGAGGACTGATTTTGCAGGGCACTGGGTGAATTGCTTTAGCAGAGAACTGGCACAGGAACAATGGACTGAATGGCCCCCTTCTGTGCCCCAGCCATTCTATGTATTATAAAGCCATTATAAAGTGAACATCTAACTACATATATCCATATATCCATTTAGTGTGGCCAGAACAGCAGGTCAGAGGCTATCAATTCTGCAGAGTGCAACTCACCTCCTGACTCTTTAAAGCCTGTCCTCCACTTACAAAACACACGTGTGGTGGAATACTCCCCACATGCCCTGATGGAGTTTGTACGTTCTCCCTATGTCTGCATGGGTTTCCTCCAGATGCTCTGGTTTCCTCGCACAATCCAAAGTTGCAATGCTAAATTGCTGCTCAGTCTCCAAAGATGTGTAAGTTAGGTAGATCAGCCATGGTAAATACATGGGGTTACAGGGATAGGGTGATTGGGGGGGTGGGGCGCAGGTGGGGGGCGGTGGGTGGGGAGGGGGGGGGGGAAGTGGGTAAAATGCTCTTTCAGAGTCGGTGCAGAGCTGATGGGCCGAATGGCCTCCTTCTACACTGCAGGGATTATATGATTCCATGAGTTCAACTCCAACAACATTTAAGAAGCCCGATTCCAACCTAGACAAAGCAGCCCGTTTGATTAGCACTCCATCCACAGACACTCACTCCCTCCACCACCAACGCCTAGTGGCAGCAGTATACACCATCTACAAAATGCACTGCAGCGACTCACCAAGGTTCCTTTGACTACATTTTCCAAACCCTGTGGTCAATACCACCCAAAAGGACTAGTGCAGCAGACACATGGGAACAACACCACCTGCAAGTTCCCCTCCAAGCCACTCACCATCCTGACTTGGAAATATATCACCGTTCCTTCACTGCCACTGGATCAAACCCGAGAACTCACTCCCTAACAGCACTGTGAGTGTATCTACTGCACATGGGCTGCAGCAGTTCAAGAAGGCAGCTCACCACTACCTTCTTGAGGGCAATTAGGGATGGGCAATAAATGCTGTGCTTCGCCAGCAACACCCACATCCTGCGAAATAATTTAAAGAATCTAAATTTCTTTGCATAGCAGTTGGTATGTTTTATTTGAACTGGTATTTTAAATTTTATTTATTTCCATTATTGACTCTCAGCAACTTTTACAGATGCACCATAGAAAGCATTCTTTCTGGTATCACAGCTTGGTATGGCTCCTGCTCTGCCCAAGACCGCAAGAAACTACAAAAGGTTGTGAATGTAGCCCAATCCATCATGCAAACCAACCTCCCATCCATTGACTGTGTCTACACTTCCTGCTGCCTCGGCAAAGCAGCCAGGATAATTAAAGACTCCACACACCCCGGGCATTCTCTCTTCCACCTTTTTCCATCGGGAAAAAGATACAAAAGTCTGAGTTCATGTACCAACTGACACAAATCTATCCCCATCAGGGATAGGTACATTTTTGAACAGTAAAGGAATTAAGGGTTATGGTGAGCGGGCAGGTAAGGGGAGCTGAGTCCATGAAAAGATCAACCATGATCTTATTGAATGGCGGAGCAGGCTCAAGGGGCCAGATGGCCTACTCCTGCTCCTAATTCTCATGTTCTGAGAATTGGGCGGCACGGTAGCACAGTGGTTAGCACTGTTGCTTCACAGCTCCAGGGACCTGGGTTCAATTCCCGGCTTGGGTCACTGTCTGTGTGGAGTTTGCACATTCTCCTCGTGTCTGCATGGGTTTCCTCCGGGTGCTCTGGTTTCCTCCCACAGTTCAAAGATGTGCGGGTTAGGTTGATTGGCCATGCTAAAATTGCGCTTAGTGTCCTGAGATGCTTAGGTTAGAGGGATTAGTGGGTAAAATATGTAGGAATATGGGGGTAGGGCCTGGATGGGATTGTGGTTGGTGCAGACTCAATGGGCCAAATGGCCTCTTTCTGTACTGTAGGGTTTCTATTATTCTATGATTCTTATGTTCTTAAAACAACTTCTTCCCTGCTGCCTTCAGACTTTTGAATGGACTTACTTTGCATTAAGTTGATCTTTCTCTACACCCTAGCTATGACTGCAACACTACATTCTGCATTCTCTCCTTTTCTTCTCTATGAACAGTATGCTTTGTCTGTATAGCGCGCAAGAAACAAAACTTTTCACTGTATACCAATACATGTGACAATAATAAAACAAATCAAATCAAATCAAATATCATTCCCAACAGTAACAAGCTGGCTATTTTCATGAAGCAGTGTGAGATCTCGCATTCTCGATGAGAGTTGTTTTAAATTTTATCACAATCTTTGTAATAAATTGAGTATCGATAGCTTCAATTCAAAGTGCCCTGGATTTTGGTATCCACATTTTCATCCATTTTAGCAATTCGCGGGCTCCATAATAAGCATCTAAAGGGAGCGGGCACAGAGAAATGGCTTTGGCATTCTTGCTAAGAGTGGGAACTGTTTATTCCTCACAATAACAGAAAATATACATTAGCCTGCGTTCATGTGGCATTGACATTCAAATGTCAAAACATTCCTCACTCCTGACCAGCTAAGGAGATAGCTTTGAAATATGACAATGGCTAAGGATCCAGATTTCCCTTAAAAGGACATAAGTAGGGTTTATATTTTGGGCAGAAGAACCATGGGTGACTCTTCCTAAAATGTCACCTCTGGTGCTGTCAACCCTTGTGAATCCTCAAGGGAGCTGCAAGCAGGAGTATCGTGGTAACACAACCCTGGAATGGGAGGTCTGCTGAAACCATCACACTGTGGCCCCTGGTCAGTCATTGGAACTTCCTTTCTTGAGAATTCCAATTTTTGACAATTAACACTGTCCCTCACGTCGTAATGATGCGTTTTGACACAACATTGGATTTGCAAGCAACAAAACAAGGTTTGTCGAACTCTTTGTCAGGGAGGCAAGTCCAGTTTAAAGGGGTCACTGACCATAGCCACAGGTGTGGCTTCAGG
The DNA here is from genome assembly GCF_964213995.1 of Mustelus asterias. NCBI lineage: Eukaryota > Metazoa > Chordata > Chondrichthyes > Carcharhiniformes > Triakidae > Mustelus > Mustelus asterias. Next base: position 78,169,915 of record NC_135819.1, on the reverse strand, counting down.
GATACTACTTTAACTACATCCACCAACTGTAGAAAATGCAATCCAGGTAAGTGTACTCCCTATGGACGTTTACAGAACAACTTACCTGCCACAACTCAATGAAACGAAGGACCCACATAAACTAAAAGCACTTTCCGCTTTCTGTCCATGTTTCCAACAAGCACAGACAAGTTTAGGCACACACACCGGTGCCATATCGAACAGGGGGACTGGGATCACTTGTGGCTAATAGTGTTATGTTAACACTTGTTTCACAGTCATGACAACCCTTTTGATGTCCCACATTTCACACCAAGTGCTTGTCGGATTAAACATTGCCCCCAAAACATGTGCAGGATTAATTGCAAACACACCGACTGACCATACAGTGAAAGTCACACAGTTTGGCATATTCCAGAAACAGCTCAGGAATCATAATCCCACTATTAGTTTAATAGAGGAAAAAAAAACGGGTTTAGTTTCTTTCAAAATGCTTCCAGATTATTTCTCAATCCAACGAAAGTAATCTTAGAAACACTCAAAACGAATCTTATCCCAACCCCCCCAACAGAAAAAAAAACAAAATCAGACTCACCGTTCTTTAGGTGAAAAAATATGTAGAGAATCTCTCCCCTCGCAATACGCCTGATGTGGGGTTATAAACCACTGAATGTAACAAAACATGTGTCTGGTCACAAATGTAGCCAGCGGCAGAAACCCCGCCTCCCCTCCACAGTGATTGGTGGCCCACACACTGCGTGGGCGGGGTGAATGGCCAGCGGGGCGTGCGATTGGGCAGCAGGCACGTCAATCAAGGCACGATGGTCTTTTTTTCACTTGGCAACCGCTTTGAAATTGACACCGAGAACTGTACAGCTCTGTCCCTAATGCAGAAGTTCAATGTCCTCTCCCAGGGTCCACCCCCACCTCCCCCCATCCTCAACTGGAGTCCACAACCTTCCCTCAACACTGAATGTCTGCAATCTCCAAGCCTAATTTACAGTGCTGGAATGTGAAATTATATCTCCTCTCCTAGTTATTAATGTGAAATCATACCCCCCCCCCCTCTACTTATTAAGAAGGTGATATAAGACCATAAGACCAAAAGACGTAGGAGCAGAATTAGGCCCCTCGGCCCATCGAGTCTGCTCCGCCATTCAATCATGGCTGATATTTTTCTCATCCCCATTCTCCTGCCTTTTCCCCATAACCCCTGACCCCCTTATTAATCACGAACCTATCTAGCTCTGTCCTAAAGACATTCAATGACCTGGCCTCCACAACCTTCTGTGGCAAAGAGTTCCACGGATTCATCACTCTCTGGCTGAAGAAATTCCTCCTCATCTCTGTTTTAAAGGATCATCCCTTTAGCCTGAGGTTGTGCCCTCTGGTTCTAGTTTTTCCTACTAGTGGAAACATCCTCTCCACATCCACTCTATCCAGGCCTCGCAGTATCCTGTAAGTTTCAATAAGATCCCCCCTCATCCTTCTAAACTCCAACGAATACAGACCCAGAGTCCTCATATAAGGCATTGGTGAGGCCGAATTTACAGGAAGGATGTAAATAAGGTTGAAAGAGTGCAGAGAAGGTTCACAGGATGTTGCCGGGACTTGAGAAGCTGAGTTACAGAGAGAGATTGAATAGGTTGGGACTTTATTCGCTGGAGCGTAGAAGAATGAGGGGAGATTTGATAGAGGTGTATAAGATTTTGATGGGTATAGATAGAGTGAATGCAAGCAGGCTTTTTCCACTGAGGCTAGGAGAGAAAAAAACCAGAGGGCATGGGTTAAAGGTGAAAGGAGAAAAGTTTAAAGGGAATATTAGGGGGGGCTTCTTCATGCAGAGAGTGGTGGGAGTGTGGAATGAGCTGCCGGATAAAGTGGTAAATGCTTTTAGCATTTAAGAAAAACTTGAATGGGTTCATGGATGAGAGGGGTGTGGAGGGATATGGTCCAAGTGCAGGTCAGTGGGACGAGGCAAAAAATGGTTCGGCACAGACAAGAAGGGCCAAAAGGCCTGTTTCTGAGCTGTAATTTTCTATTGTTCTATGGTTCTAACCATTCCTCATACGACATCATAAGACCATAAAACATAGGAGCAGAATTAGGTCACTCGGCCCATCGATTCTGCTCTGCCATTCAATCATGGCTGATACTTTCCTCATCCCCATTCTGCTGCTTTTTCCCCATAACCCCTGATCCCCTTATTAATCAAGAACCTATCTATCTCTGTCTTAAAGACACTCAATGACCCAGCCTCCACAGCCTTCTGCGGCAAAGAGTTCCACAGATTCACTACGCTCTGGCTGAAGAAATTCCTCCTCATCTCTGTTTTAACTCCCTTTAGCCTGATGTTATGCCCTCTGGTTCTAGATTTGCCCACTAGTGGAAACATCCTCTCCACGTCTACTCCACGTTCAGGCCTTGCAGCATCCTGTAAGTTTCAATAAGACCCCCCCCTCATCCTTCTAAACTCCAACGAGTACAGACCTAGAATCCTCAACCATTCCTCATACGACAAGCTCTTCATTCTAGAGATCATTCTTGTGAACCTCCTCTGGACCCTTTCCAAAGCCAGCACATCCTTCCTTAGATACGGGGCCCAAAACTGCTCACAATATTCCAAATGGGGTCTGACCAGAGCCTTACACAGCCTCAGAAGTACATCCGTGCTCTTGTATTCTAGCCCTCTCGACATGAATGCTAACATTGCATTTGCCTTCCTAACTGCCGACTGAAACTGCGTGTTAACCTTAAGAGAATGTTGAACAATGACTCTATTTCCCTCCTAGTTATTAAGAAAATGATATCATATCTCCCTCCTAGTTATTAAGGTGAAATCATATCCCCCCCTCCTCGTTATTAAGAAGGTGCTCTGGAACCAGAATGAGCTCCAATTTTATGAGTACCATTTGCTGTTTGGCATCTACTAATTAGGGTAGTTCCAGACACATTAAACTCTGTGACACACTTTGTTATTTAAAGGAGATTTGTGTGTGTGTGTGTAGGTTTGAATTTTGTCAACATGCCTTTCAAATGGTGCCTCTGTGGTCGACTAAACTAAAACCCACACAGGCGGGGGAATTAGAATGAAATCAAACAGCGCCTTTCAGAGACAGGGGGGAGAGAGTGAGTGAGTGAGAGTGACTGCTGTTTGAGAAGCGAACGCGTTGCCCCGAAAACAAAATAAATGATCTAACCCCGGGGTCTGATTCCTTGAGCATGGCACACGGGAGGAGACAGGCAGGGAGGGTGAGAGAGAGATGTGGGAGCTTGCCAACCAGCCCTGGGCAGGGCAGAGACATGTCCATATCTGAATGATCAATGATTCCCCAGATACAATGACATTTCTAAATGGAAAATGCTTTCATAAATACAGTTCAGTATTTACCTGCTGGCGGTAAAGTTTAAAACTTATAATCAAATTATATGTACAATAATTTAAAATAACATGTCAAGCAATAATGCCGAATCATTAACATTAGAGAATACCCCACATGTCAGTGTAAACTGCTGATTAGTTTCACTGGAAAATGCAACACAGATCAGAAATAGCTATCAGCTCAGGGCATCTTTATATCAAAATGTTTCTGGAGATTCCCAGTAACCATCGCAGCCTGATATTTTATCGTATGTTTTTTTTGACCCTATGTTATTTCTGTATAGGTTTTTTTTATATAAAGGAAAGGTTATGCCTGATCAAAGCCTGTGGCTTCAATAGATTCGGAAACTTGTGGCTCCAATGATATCTTGGAAAATATGACCTCAGTTTGCCAGCAAGTTGTATATGTTTCCTTTCCGCTGTTTAAATTCCACCCACACCCCCCCCCTGTTGAAATCTGATCAAGCGTTCAGACAAAGTCCAAGTCGCTGGGAAGAGAGAGACCCGCGCCTTGCTCCAACCCTGAAAGCGATAACTGGAGCGGAAAGTGGGGCGCCAGCCAACCTCACGGGCCAGTTCCAGCGGCGAATCAGCCAACCCAGCCCGCTCATACTCTAATAAGGTGGTGAGTCTGGTGTGATTCTGATTTTAGCGTTACTGTCGCCTGTCGCCATCTAAAAAGAGCACAGTAAGAACAGCATCAGATTGGTGCTACCAAATAAAACTGTTGGACTTGAACCTGGTGTTGAGAGACTTCTTACTGTGCCCACCCCAGTCCAACCCTGGCACCTCCACATCACATCTAAAAAGAGATAACCTTATCAAAAGACCACCATCAGATCTCAACAGAGCAGGTCTAAAAGATCCAGAGAGCAGCAAGGATTCTATTCCAACCTCCAAGGCAAGAATGAGTAGAGTCATAGAGTCATTGAGGTTTACAGCATGGGCCTTTGGGCCCAACTTGTCCATGCCACCCTTTTTTTAAACCACGAAGCTAGTCCCAATTGCCTGCGCTTGCTCCACACCCCTCTACACCCATCTTACCCATGTAACTGTCTAAATGCTTTTTAAAAGACAAAATTGTACCTGCCTCTACTACTACCTCTGGCAGCTTGTTGCAGACACTCATCACCCTCTGTGTGAACAAATTGCCCCTCTGGACCCTTTTGTATCTCTCCCCTCTCACCTTGAACCTATGCCTTCTAGTTTTAGATTCCACTACCCTTGGGAAAAGATATTGACTATCTAGCTGATCTATACACCTCATTATTTTACAGATCTCTATAAGACCTCCCCCAAGCCTCCTACACTCCAGAGAAAAAGGCCCCAGTTTATCCAGCCTCTCCTTCTAACTCAAACCATTATGTCCTGGTAGCACCCTAGTAAATCTTTTCTGTACTGTTTCTAGTTTAATAATATGCTTTCTATAATAGGGTGACCAGAACTGTACACAGTATTCCAAGTGTGGCCTTATCAATGTCTTGTACAACTTCAACAAGACGTCCCAACTCCTGTATTCAATGTTTGACCAATGAAACCAAGCATGCTGAATGCCTTCTTCACCACCTTGTCCACTTTCAAGGAGTTATAAACCCCTAGATCTCTTTGTTCTACAACTCTCTCCAACACCCTACCATTAACTGAGTAAGTCCTGCCCTGGTTCAATCTACTAAAATGCATCACCTCACATTTATCTAAATTAAACTCCATCTGCCATTCATCAGCCCACTGGCCCAATTGATCAAGATCCCATTGCAACCTTAGATAACCTTCTTCACTGTCCACTATGCCACCAATCTTGGTGTCATCTGCAAACTTACTAACCATGCCTTCCTAAATTCTCATCCAAATCATTAATATAAATGACAAATAGCAGTGGATCCAGCACCAATCCCTGAGGCACACTGCTGATCACAGGTCTCCAGTTTGAAAAACAACCCTCTACAACAACCCCCTGTCTTCTGTCATCAAGCCAATTTTGTATCCATTTGGCTATCTCACTCTGGATCCTGTGAGATTTAACCTTATGCAACAACCTACCATGCGGTACCTTGTCAAAGACCTTGCTAATGTCCATGTAGACAACATCAACTGCACTGCCCTCATCTACCTTGTTGACATGGAGTCACCTGTAGGCCAGACCACATGGGGAATCACAGATTCCTTTCCCTGCGGGAATCTGGGGAATTAGTTGATCTTTTATCACACTCCTGCAACTTTCATGTCTTACTTATTCTGGTGGCTGCCCAAAGTAAAATCATTTATTGGATTCAACTTCACAACCTGCTGTGGTGGCACTTGAACTCTGACCTTCAGTTATTAGTCCAGTGTTGTAACCGTTAATTTATTGTACTTATTACAAAAATCTCTCTATTGTTAGGAGACCGTATTTGCCATTAAGGATCAAGTACTCAGTGACCAGAGTTCGGTGCGTATTCCTGACTCCAGTACCTGTTAGAATAAAAGTATCCTTTATGAAAATCAGGCTGACACATTGACCAAGTGTTACCGATGATGAGTGCAAGTTGAATTCCTGTTTAATTTTTAATGAAGCCTATTCTTACATTCACCTTCTCCAATGAGAATAACTGACGACAAATCACCCTTTTAGAAGCATTGAAAGATTAAAGGTCAGATGAAAGCCCCTGAGGTCCATTGAGGCCCATTGTGCTGGTGTCTGCTCTCTGCAGGGGTAAATGAGCTATTCCTGCTCGCTTTCTCTGGAACGCGGCAAATTTCTTTACCTTTGGATTCTTATTCAATGCCGATTTAGCCCAACTTTAAATCATGTTTCAACTAGGAAACTGGGTCCAATTATACCTCAGCAAGAAATGGCAGCTTCACACGTATCGCCCACTTTGCGTTTTAGGAAGGAAATGAAAGGCTATCGACAGGGCAAGGAGTGGAGTTGATGTAAAAGATCAGCCATGATCGTACTGAATGACTAAGAGGTATAAGGGACCACGTGCTGGAAAATGGGATTAGAATAGATAGATAGGTGCTTGATGGCTGGTCCAGACATGATGGGCCAAAGGGCCACTGGCTGTGCTATAAAGCTCTATGGCCTGAATTTTCCAACCATTCACACCAGCAGAATTTTCCCATCCTGCTGCAGTGAACGGAGATTTGGCTTGTCACCAAATTCTCCGTCTTTGCTGCAGCGGGAGGGTGGTGTGAGCGGGCGGTCAGATCGCGCCCTCTGACTCTAAGGGGCACAATGACCGACTCCTACTCCTCTGTCTTATGTTATGTCAACTGTTAGACAAGCCAGCTTTTAAATTTACTTCTTTAAAGTGTGGAACAAGTATTTGGCTTAAAACAATCAATTTTGGCATTTTAATAGATGTGTATTAATGAATGAATTAATTTGAATTAATTTAATTTTAAATACAAGCAGCATTTAACCTACTGAGTAAAATGTGACCAGAACACTGTTTCTATGCAACACACTGGACCACTCTTTTAATTTAACATAAATTAAAATAAAAATACATAGCTAGGATTTAAGAATTGTGCCATCTGCAAAACAAAATCACGTGGGATTCTCCGGTCGCGCTCGCCCCAAAACAGGAGAATCCCACCCGAGGTCAATGGACTGCGTGGTTCACTGTGATTCCCGTGGCAGGCAGGACGGGAGAATTCCAAATCTCTGCTACTATTGCTTTCAATTATTTTGCCACAAATTGCACAGATAAGATATCAAACTGCTGACACTGGGACAGCCAACTCAAACACAGGGAAATGTTTATTAAAGTCCGTGGAGATTTACACAGTGTTTGGATTTCACAATCGCTACCTGCACAAACCTACCTGCTAATTGATGCAGTGGAAACTGTATCATTCCCGGCCACTAATGTATATGCGGCCTTTCTTTTACAAGTGAGGGAGACAAACCTACGTGAGTCACCAATGGCTCTGGGACTTAAGAATTACATTTTCTTGTAGACACAGAAAGCTGCTCCATATTTTCTATATTCATAATGCCCCTGCTGCCTTGATTTATGGAAATATTAAAAATAATTATTCCACAGCCATGATCCTGCAGAAAGGCAATTATGTCATCACTTGAGGGCTTAATTTTCTCTGCATTATTTTTCTCTGTTAATGTAGATGGTAGATTATTATCTGGGCTATTTTAATACACTTGATTCTGGATTAATGAATATTCTTCACTGTTTCCCTGAACTTCCTTTTTTTTCCATCAACAATAAATAAGAATATAAAATAAAATTATTCAATAAAATGAGGGACAAAATGTATGGTCTGTTGTGGGAAAATCACCACTCGGAGTCAGATTTAAAGATTCAACATGCAGTTCGTTGGACAAAGCTTTGGGAGAAGCGCTGGGCTCTGCGCAGTGCACTCAGTCACATGCTCAACTTTAAAATGGCAGTTGAGCATCTTTTATACTTTTTCAAATAATGGACAAGTACGGACATTAGCCGTTAGCACATCGTTATACATAGAGTATACATCGTTATACATAAGAGTAGACAAGTACGGACATTGGCAGTTATCACAACGTTATACATAGAGTAGATACATTTATGCATTTATGTCCCCCATTAACGACTGATCTCGTTATCAAAACTCATTGTTTTGGTTCTGCTTTATCTCGAGCTAAGGTGCCTCAAGGTTTGATTTATTTCCTGCAGTAATTTAGATACTAACAGGATTTAACTCGTTGTGCAATGTCTGTGCCCAAGTCCGCACATCTTAATGTCATTTCACAGAGTCCATTTTGTGCCAGGTAACCATCTTGTATCCTTTAATTTTGAGTTTACTCCAACACGTCCTCAGAATGGGGACAAAATTAGTACTTAAAGTTTCAGTTTTAAAGTCGATTAATGTCACAAGCAGGCTTACATTAACACTGCAATGAAGTTACTGTGAAAATCCCCTAGTCGCCACACTCCGGCGCCTGTTTGGGTACACTGAGGGAGAATTTAGCACAGCCAATGCACCCTAACCAGCACATCCCTAATAGAATATGGAATAGAATTTCTAAAGTGCAGAAGAGGCCATCCGGCCCATTGAGTCTGCACCAAATTTTTGAAAGATCACCTCACCCAGGCCCACTCCCCCACCCAATCCCTGTAACCCTGCGTATTTGCCCCACTAATCCACCTGACCTACACATCTTGGGACAAGTTAGGGGCAATTTAGCATGGTCAATCAACTGAATCCGCACATCTTTGGAGTGTGGGAGGAAACTGGAGCACCTGGAGGAGACCCACGCAGACACGGGGAGAATGTGCAAACTCTGCACAGTCACCCAAGCTGGGAATCGAACCCGGGTCCCTGGTGCTGTGATGCAGCATTGCTAACCACTGTGCCACTGTGCCTCCCGAGTGAAACTGTCAAATTAACCCCTGCCCTTTGACAATGTTTAACCAGGAGAATACTTGGTCTTGGCTCCATGTGTGCAATGTCGCAGGAAATCACTATTATTGTGAGAGGGTGAGCCATTTTCATTGCTTGATAAAATTAGACATTAAAAAGAAATTTGGAGACAAGTTAAAGACAATTGAAAATTAGGTTAGACGGGTGAGTTTAGGGACATAGGAATTGGGAGCGGGAGTGGACAATTCAGCCCTTGGAGCCCACTCTGCCATTTAACATGAACATGGCTGATCTTATTCTAGTCTCAACTCCACTCTCCTGCCTGCTCCCCATAGCCCTTTATCCCACTTTTCATCAGAAACGTATCTATGTCTTTCTTGAATCTGTTGATTGATTCTGCCTCCACTGCACTCCGGGGCAGTGAGTTCCACAGATTCACAATGAAGGCACCTTGAGTAATTTTTGTTGCTGGAATATTCAAAGAACAAAGAAAATTACAGCAGAGGGACAGGCCTTCTGACCTTCCAAGCCTGCACCGACCAAGCTGCCCATCTGAACTAAAATTCCCTACCCTTCCGGGGACCACATTCCTCTGTTCCCATCCTATCCATCTTCTGTCGGTATTGACTGAAAAACAGCACTTTACATGGAGATGGACCTCATTCTAACCTCGGAAGAGAACATTTACAGCATTGCAGCATTCCCTCAGTCCTGCACTGCAGTGCCAGATTCAATGATGTCTTGACCACATGGTTTGAACCCACACAAATTCCTGATTCAAGAGTACAAATATCAGAGCTCGCAGGATGTTACTTGCTGGTATTTTCCAGCAACAGATACCCTTTTTAGTCAAGTTTTAGACACTCTGTCCAGAATTTTACCGTCCCACCCGCCACAGGAAACAGAGGGGCGGACAATGGAAAGGTCTGTTGACCTTGGGTGGGATTTTATGATTTTGGGACGAGTGAGGCTGTAAACTCCTGCCCTTGTTTACTAAAGTAAAATAGAGGTTACTGGGAAGCTAACAAGAAACACAATCATTGTTTTTTCCCCTAGTTTGCAACATTGCTACGTATGCCTAGTGCGTACATATGTGGAAAAGTAGCAAGAACTAATCAACTGCCTTAAAAACACTGGTACAGCCTCCGAATAATTGTCAACTGAACAATAGGTCTTATTATAGAGTCCATGGCTTGTGAAAACCAGTAGTTATATTGTAACTTAAGCTGTGCCCAACATCCCTGTTGTTACATCGAAAAGAAAGGTGCTTGAAAGCTGGAATGGGAAATACAACATTTATTTTTATGGGGAATATTCCTTCTCCAAAGCGTTTCTTCGGATATTTTGGAATTTATAAAGAATGAGTATTGCATATAAAAAGAGATATTCACTAATTTTTACTAAAAACTACTCTATTTGTCCATTTTGGAATGAATTACTTTTCCTTTGTTGCAATCCCAGCTGAAGTTAATACCGGACAAGTCAGATCCCAGAGTAAGACCTGACTTGATAAATCCTAAGTTTTCTTTTAGAAAACGTGGAGGAAAGTTACTGAACATGTACACAACAATCTGCCGATGAACTTTTAACACAAAGAATAAAATATTTATTCGGCTGAAAAAGAAACTATACGACACCAGGCAAAAATATTGTAAAGATTTAAATACAAACAGACATATTATTCAGTTTCCCAATATTCCTTCAGCCAGCAATATCTTTACAAACACAAACACCAGTGAAGAGTTGCCATTAACTTTGGGGCACAAGAGCAAATGATTTTCTTTTGGTGAATTCTTGAGCATTCACTTCATGTTTCTCATCCAACTCCTATATTTCCCCAGGGGTGACACAGTGGCACAGTGGCTAGCATTGCTGCCTCACAGCACCAGGGACCTGGGTTTGAATCCAGCCTTGGGTGACTGACTGTATGGAGTTTGCACGTTCTCCCCATGTCTGCGTGGGTTTCCTCTGTGTGCTCCATTTTGCTCCCACAATCCAAAAGACGTGCTGGTTAGATGCATTGGCCAAGCTAAATTCTCCCTCAGTGTACCCGTACAGGCGCCGGAGTGTGGCAACGAGGGGATATTCACAATAACTTCATTGCAGTGTTAATGTAAACCTACTTGTGACTAATAAATAAACTTCCGTGCTGTCAGTTGAATTTTTTAAACAGCAGAAATCCTAATACTTTTAAGAGGCATTTTTCAAATCTCAGACTCTCTCAAAGCACACAATAGTTTACTTTGTTGGATTTTCAATCATTACTTGCAATCTTACTACAGTTTATGTGGAGCTAGAATAATTACTTTTTCTGCAGTCCTGTGAGATAAGATTCACTGTTGCTCCTGTTCCCTATTGATAATATATATTTATTATTTTGCAATATGTTTTATTTGACATTGGCTCTATTTTCCACTTATTTACTGAGGGCACTGTGATCAAGGCTAGGGTTTATTGGCACAAAAACAGAAAATGCTGGAAAATCCCAGTAGGTCTGACAGTATTTATGGAGAGAGAATAGAGCCAACGTTTCAAGTCTGGATGACTCTTGCTTGAGTTCATCCAAAATCTATCCAAAAACCAAGTGCCCACAAAACGGTCTTCAATAATTGGGCACAGACACACAGTAGTGATTGAGTTTTAGTCCTTTGTATCTCCTTGTGATAGAATGTGCTTCTTCTCCACCCAATCCGAAACCAGGAAGTCTGCAGGTTCAGTGGTGAAGAAGGGAAAAGGTTAATTTTTTTTTGTACTCAATGTATTTTGTACCTAAAAGGTTGAACTTTGTACCTGGAATGTATCACAAACATAACCCTTCATATGGCTAGTCTCCCCTTTGTTTATATTGCTCCTGGTAGTAGTATAAGCCGTTTGTTCATATCTTTCATCTTTAACTTTTAGTAGTATAAGCCATTTGTTCATGGTTCCCTCGCTTGTTTATATCATTCTGATAAAACAGACAGTTAAATATTAATATTGCGTTATAAGTTACGTTTCCCGTAGGCTTGTGTATGATTTAAACAAAGGAAGCAGCTACCAAATGGTCGAGTGCGAGAATGGCCATTTGAAGGAGGACTCCCACTGGGACAGCTGAAATTGCACACAGTCACTTCAAAGGAAAGGCCGTGGGAAGAGCAGGGGACCAGAGGTTGCACCTTGACTACAACTATCAGGAAAATTGTGCTTTATGACCCAAGGATACCAGATAGTCTCTAACCATAAACCAGAGTGTATCAGAAGCTGTTAAAGGAACTATAATTTATGATCAAGGACTGTTAACTGGACTTTGCTTCATGACTTGTATTGGGAACCCTGATGTATAAAGGTCCACGCTTCTTGTGTTCAGGGAGAACTTTGGCTTCCGCTTTCAAGGGGTCAGGTTCTCCCGCAAGCTTGTGAGAATAAAGCCTTACTCTATTTTGACTCAGACGAGCCTCAGAGGTATTTTTACCTACTTCAATTGGTAACTAGCAGCTGCAGTTATTTGGATAAAATGGGAGCCATTAATCCATAGGAAAGATTTGTTTGATTTGATTTAAATTGTTGTCTCATGTATTGGGATACAGTGAAAAGTATTGTTTCTTGCGTGCTATACAGACAAAGCATACCGTTCATAGAGAAGGAAAGGAGAAGGTGCAGAATGTAGTGTTACAGTCATAGCTAGGATGCAAAGAAATATCAGCTTAATGCGAGTTAGATCCATTCAAAAGTCTGATGGCAGCAGGGATGAAGCTGTTCTTGAGTCAGTTGGTACGTGACCTCAGACTTTTGTATCTTTTTCCCGACAGAGGAAGGTGGAAGAGAGAATGTCCGGGGTGTGTGGGGTGCTTAATTGTGTTGGCTGCTTTTCCGAGGTAGCGGGAAGTGTAGACAGAGTCAATGGATGGGAGGCTGGTTTGCGTGATGGACTGGACTTCATTCATGATCCTTTGTAGTTTCTTGCGGTCTTGGGCAGAACAGGAGCCATCCCAAGCTGTGATACAACCAGAAAGATTTCTTTCTATGGTCCTGTCCAGCCAAGCAGGGTAACCATCCTGGCTTGTGTATATTGGCAGCAAAGAAAAAATGTCACCTGATGTCTCAACTCCATTTCGTGTCCATTCTCCATTTTGGTTTGAAGGTAAAGCATCCCTTTTCCCTCAGTGTGATTGCGATGTGACACTCAGTCTCCCTGTTCCCACTTTCACACTGATTTCTCTCAGGCTCACTCTCTCCATGCTCACATTGGGCTGTAACAGGGTGTCATTTTGGTGTTGTTACCCAAAGATGTGCAGGGGAATCCCCTTCGGAAGTTCCTTAATATTTGCAAGACAATTGCCGGGGAGGTGGAAGCTTCAGGTGGGCAATTTTCCATGCACTGGGAACCATCTGAAAATGCGATTTAAAATGCAAACTTTGGATGGCACCAATTGGGTTACCCCAATAGTTGCCCAGAATAAGTTGCCTTACACACTTACTTTCTCCTTGGCCTGTCAATGACCTTTGAACCTACCAGCCTGATGGCAGCTAGTGTTGTAAGAAAGTGGGCATGGCTTCCTTCCCTTCGATAGAACTGCACTTGACGCTAGGCCTAATTGGCTGGACCCAGTTGAATGCGTCAATCATTTTCCCATTGCCCATGTCTGAGTCCTCATCACCCCATTGATTGTAGCTTTTAGTTAAGCATCAAAGAGAATGCTGGGATCCGTGGTTCTGCGTTAAAAATTTGAATGCCAGAGCTCACTCTCAAAGGGGGAACAAAGAATTAAGTTGATGGACTGTAAATCAATGGGAATGAACAGTTAAACCATAAACGGTTCCTCAAATGTCTCCCAGCTTCACTTTGTGGCATCTTTTCATTTGTCGACATGAATAATTGAATAATCATATCCAGCCTGATCATTTCACATAAAGCTTTCGATAGTCGTACCCATTTACTAATCCAACTTAATTCTGGGAAGCACAAATCATAACACTTGTACTCTCCAATTACTTCCATTAATCTCCATTATCCTCACTGCAGAAATTTAACAAACAGGACTCCAGTCCCGGAATGTGTTGTTAACTCTCTCCAATCTCTCCGATCTACTTCATACCTTTCAATCTGCACTCTGAACCACACACATTCCATTTGATCTTGCATAATCATGTCTTTTATTCTCTTCTATCTTCTACCTGATTACATACCTTCCCTTTTTCCATCATCCGTCCTTTCACTTATTCAAGGTTACTGGGTGGGGTTTTCCAGCCATTCCACAAGGGTGGGATCTTCCAGTCCCACCAATGATGACCACCTGTTACGGGTTTCCCGGTGGCGGAGAACAATGGGAAACTCCATTGACTGCAGCGGGACCGGAAAATCCCGCTGCTAGCGACAATAACTCCAGGAGTCAGCTGTAAAGGAACAGTGCTTTATTGCACAAAATAAAATAAAACAAACCACAAGCCTGTGGTGGACACAGCTATGTCCCAACTGAGAAAATACAATAATGGACTCACTCGGGGGCCTGGTTTATACAGGACCCTGTATACAAGCTCCACCTGGTGAGTTAATTACCAATCCTCAGGGAGTTTGAGTTCAACAAGTCCTACAAGGAAATCAATCAGTAATTCCCCAGTCAAGTCCTGGGGGTTATCACACCGACCAATGGCAGGCCATCTACACCGCCGCAAACACTGGGGGGTGTGTGTGGGAGGGGTTGCAGAAAATTCCGCCCATTATATTTCCATCTGAGTTTTGACGAAAGGCTATTGACCTGAAATATTAACTCTAGTTCTCTCTCCACAGATGCTGCCTAACCAGCCAAGTATTTCCTGCATTTTCCGTTGTTACCTCTGAATTATCGTCACTGCCCCTGCAGTTAATTCTCAGTGGAACGATGGAGTTGAGGGGCGACCTGATAGAGGTTTACAAGATTATGAGTGGTATGGACAGAGTGGATAGTCAGATGCTCTTTCCTAGGGTAGAAAAGCCAAGTACAAGGGACATAGGTTTAAGGTGCGTGGGGAAAAGTTTAGAGGAGATGTGCGAGGCAGGTTTTTACACAGAGGGTGGTGAATGTCTGGAATGCACTGCCTGGGGAGGTGGTGGGAGCAGGTACGATAACGGCATTTAAGGGGCAACTAGACAAATACATGAAAAAGTAAAGTTTATTTATTAGTCACGAGTCGGCTTACATTCACACTGCACTGAAGTTACTGTGAAAATCAACTAGTCACCACACTCCGGTGTCTGTTCGGGTACACTGAGGGAGAATGAAGCACGGCCAATGCACCTAACCAGCACATCTTTCGACTGTGGGAGGAAACCGGAGCACCCAGAGGAAACCCACGCAGACACGGGGAGAACGTGCAAACTCCACACAGAAGTGACCCAAGCCGGGAATCGAACCCAGGTCCTTGGCACTGTGAGGCAGCAGTGCTAACCACTGTGCTACCGTGCCGCCCTATGGGAATGGAAGGATAAGGGCTCCATAAGTGCATACGGTTTTAGTTTAGGCAGGCATCATGATCAGCGCAGGCTTGGAGGGCTGAAGGGCCTGTTCCTGTGCTGTATTGTTCTTTGTTCTTTGTTTTTCAGTGCTGACTAAAGAAAAATCTTTCTATTCAATTTGTCTTTTGGGAAATTTTGTTCTCTTTCTCCCTTCTTCTTTGCATCAATTGATTTCCACCAAGCTGTGAAGTGTTTTGAATTGTCTTTCTATATGCCAGAAAGTGCAGACAAATGTATGTGGAACTTGCATCAGAAAGCCCCACTGAGTCAAATCAGAGTTACCTTTCACAAGCAGATATGGTTCACGTGTTTGCCATAGAATTGAAATTTCCATTTGATTTTTTTCCCTGCTCTTTATAAATGTAGAGTGTAAGCATGAAAGAATTACCGGGTGGAAAGCTATTTATTCCACAGCTGCCTCACAATTTAAGGTCCAAAGCTGTTGTGAGTTTCATTTTTGTTGAATATCATTTAAGCTTTAATACTCCACTGACATTTCCACTATTAAAGAAAGAAGTTGCATGGTCATAGCATCTAACGCGTTCTCTGGATGTGCAAAGTGCTTTGCAGCTAAGTCATCTAGGTTTTGGAATGTGATGCCAGCCAGCAAGTCAATATAAAGTTCACTTATTTATTATTGTCACAAGAAGGTTTACATTAACACTGCAGTGAAGTTACTGTGAAAATCCCCTAGTCGCCACACTCGGGTACACTGAGAGAGAATTTAGTATGACCAATGCACCTAACCAGCACATCTTTTGGAGGATACCGGGGCACCCGGAGGAAACCCATGCAGACATGGGGAGAGCATGCAGACCCCACACAGACAGTGACCCACGCTGAGAATTGAACCCAGGTTCCTGGCGCTGTAAGGCAGCAGTTCTAACCACTGTGCCATCATGCAATGCATGTAACCAGCATGTCTTTCAGACTGTGGGATGAAACTAGAGCACCCAGAGGAAACCCATGCAGACATGGTGAGAACATGCAGAATCTGCACAGAGAGTGACCCGAGGCTGGAATCGAACTCAGGTCCCTGGCACTGTGAGGCAGCAGTGCTAACAACTGTGCCACTGTGCTGCCCTATATGTGCACAGCAAGAGTCCAGAGTCAACAATGAGATCATAATTGCTTTATGCGTTCATCGCTGTTGATTGAGGGTTGAATGTTGGTCAGGAAACTGGAACAACTTTCTCACTTGGCTTTCAAGGGTGCAAAGGAGCCTTAAACATCTGTCAGAACAGGATTGGATTAACAATTCTCCTTACAAGCTGTTTACTGGTAACACATGGTTCTGATGCAAGGATAGCAATCTGGGATATTAATCTTCCCTTCCTCTCTCCTGATGACCTGACTTGCGAAATATTACCAGTGTTTTCTGGGGCTTTTTCTCAGTGTCAAAGTGTCTTAGTGTCCTGAAGGTTTTGTAGATCCTGCTCAAAGTTTATTTAGATTTTGATTTGATTTTGATTTAATATGATTTATTATTATCACATGTATTAGTATACAGTGAAAAGTATTGTTTCTTGCACGCTATACAGCGTAGAGAAGGAAAGGAGAGAGTGCAGAATGTAGTGTTACGGTCATAGCTAGGGTGTAGAGAAAGATTAACTTAATGTGAGGGAAGCCCATTCAAAAGTCTGATGGCAGCAGGGAAAAAGTCGGTTGGTACGTGATCTCAGACTTTTGTACCTATTTCCCGATGGAAGAAGGTGGAAGAGAGTATGTCTGGGGTGCGTGGGGTCCTTAATTATGTTGGCTGCTTTGCCGAGGCAGCGGGAAGTGTAGACAGAGTCAATGGATGGGAGGCTGGTTTGCGTGATGGATGGGGCTACATTCACGACCTTTTGTAGTTTCTTGCGGTCTTGGGCAGAGCAGGAGCCATACCAAGCTGTGATACAACCAGAAAGAATGCTTTCTATGGTGCATCTGTAAAAGTTGATGAGCGTTGTAGCTGACATGCCAAATTTCCTTCCAACATGTGACATGTGAGGAACTCACTCTTCTATCTTAGTTAATTTCAAAACTGAGATTGATGGATTTTTTGGTAGCCAAAAGGTATTGAAGAATAGGAGACAAAGAGGGATATAAGGAGTTAACTTGAAGATCAAACCATGATCGTGTCGAACGAAAGGCAGGCATGACTGAAAAAATGTCTCCCTATATATACCTGATAGTATCATTCATTGTCAGCCAGTCACACAAGGAATTTTGGTCTTTGATCAGCTGTTAGGAGCTGAATGAACAGATCTTGCTTTGTAGTTTGTCTGAAGCTCCTTTGGTTGTTGGAATGTTGGCCATAATTGCATCTTAGATCAGAAGTTACAGTTTGACTGCAATTTAACCACAGTCAGTACAGATAGTGGTCGTGTAGTTCACAGAAATCTGACTACTTTCTGGAAAGTAAATGTTTCTAGTGTAGGAACAAAGATCTCCTTTTTGGCAAGAACCATTCAGAGTATCACAGTTGCTGTGTGTATCATTGTGAAGCCGCTGTCACTTAATTTTTAAAATTCTTTCACAGGATGTGGGGGTCATTGCTAGGCCAGCATTTATTCCCCATCCCTAATTGTCCTTGAGAAGTCTTCAACTGCAACAGTCCATGTGGTGTAGGTACACCTACGATGCTTGAAGCGGGGGGGGGGGGGGGAGAGTTTCAGGAATTTGACCCAGTGACAGTGAAGGATTATGACATATTTCCAAGTCAGGATGCTGAGTGGCCTGGAGGGAACCATACAGGTGGTGGTATTCCTATGAATCTGCTGCCCTTGTCCTTCTAGGTGGTAGAGGTTGTGGGTTTGGAAGGTGTTGTCGAAGGAACCTTGGTGAGTTGTTGCAGTGCATCTTGTTAATGGTACACACAGCTGTCACTGTGTGTCAGTGGTGGAGGGAATGAAAATTTAAGGTGTTGATGGGGTGCCGATCAAGCGGGTTGCTTTGTCCTGGATGGTGTCGAGCTTCTTGAGTGTTGTTGGACTGCACCCATCCAGGCAAGTGGAGAGCATTCCAACACACTCCTGACTTGTGCCTTGTCGATGGTGGATAGGCTTTAGGGAATCAGGAGATGAGTTAGTCACCACAGATTCCTAGCCTCTGACCTGCTCTTGTACCCACAGTATTGATATGGCTGGGTCCAGTTCAGTTTCTGATCAATGGTCACCTCCAGATGTTGATCGTGGGGGGATTGAGAGATGATGATGTCAAGGGGAAATGGTTGGATCCTCTCTTGTTGGAGGTTGTCATTGCCCGGCACTTGTGTGGTGCGAATGTTCCTGGCCACCTAAAATTTAAGCCTAAATGTTGTCCAGGCTGGTTGCATATGGGCATGGAGTGCCTCAGTATCTGAGGATATCATTGAGCAATTTGGGAGTCTTAAAATGTCCTAATACCAAAAAAAAGCTTAACTAAACCAGCAGCCTAATCTGATCAGCAAAGTATATTCACGAGGCAGTGATTATGAGCAGAATAAATGTTCTGGTGCAAACACATTGGAATCATTGAATAACTAATGGAACAGCCGAACAACTTTAATGAATAGATTAATGCTAGAGCTTTTGTGTATGCTTGAGTCAATCCACCGACCCATTTGCAGAGTCTCTGATTCATTTCACTGGTAAATATTGGATTCTTTCAAGCGGTGTTTGATCTCTGGGTATATACAAACAGCTTAGCGGGGCTTCAGAGAAACAATGCAAAGTCAAGAAGTATTCTTTTTGGTTCCTGACTGCTTATTAAAGCCAAAAATACTGTTGGTTTCAATCATTGTCTATCCATAGATTCAGTAAGAAGTTTAACAACACCAGGTTAAAGTCCAACAGGTTTATTTGGTAGCAAAAGCCACACAAGCTTTCGAGGCTCTGAGCCCCTTCTTCAGGTGAGTGGGAATTCTGTTCACAAACAGAACTTATAAGACACAGACTCAATTTACATGAATAATGGTTGGAATGCGAATACTTACAACTAATCCAGTCTTTAAGAAACAAAACAATGGGAGTGGGGAGAGCATCAAGACAGGCTAAAAAGATGTGTATTGTCTCCAGACAAGACAGCCAGTGAAACTCTGCAGGTCCACGCAACTGTGGGAGTTACAAATAGTGTGACATAAATTCTGATTCTAGGATCGCATGATAAAGACTCAGGAGGAAAAAAGCAGAAATATTTATGTGAAATAGTGTGACATAAACCCAATATCCCGGTTGAGGCCGTCCTTGTGTGTGCGGAACCTGGCTATCAGTTTCTGCTCCGCGACTCTGCGCTGTCGTGTGTCGCGAAGGCCGCCTTGGAGAACGCTTACCCGAATATCAGAGGCCGAATGCCCGTGACCGCTGAAGTGCTCCCCACCGCTGAAGTGGGGAGCACTTCAGCGGTCACGGGCATTCGGCCTCTGATATTCGGGTAAGCGTTCTCCAAGGCGGCCTTCGCGACACACGACAGCGCAGAGTCGCGGAGCAGAAACTGATAGCCAGGTTCCGCACACACAAGGACGGCCTCAACCGGGATATTGGGTTTATGTCACACTATTTCACATAAATATTTCTGCTTTTTTCCTCCTGAGTCTTTATCATGCGATCCTAGAATCAGAATTTATGTCACACTATTTGTAACTCCCACAGTTGCGTGGACCTGCAGAGTTTCACTGGCTGTCTTGTCTGGAGACAATACACATCTTTTTAGCCTGTCTTGATGCTCTCCCCACTCCCATTGTTTTGTTTCTTAAAGACTGGATTAGTTGTAAGTATTCGCATTCCAACCATTATTCATGTAAATTGAGTCTGTGTCTTATAAGTTCTGTTTGTGAACAGAATTCCCACTCACCTGAAGAAGGGGCTCAGAGCCTCGAAAGCTTGTGTGGCTTTTGCTACCAAATAAACCTGTTGGACTTTAACCTGGTGTTGTTAAACTTCTTACTGTGTTTACCCCAGTCCAACGCCGGCATCTCCACATCATGAATATCCATAGATTACCAGGTGACCATGTTCCAATGCGCCTCCTAGTGGACTGACAGAGCAGAGACCCTGACAAAAGGGTCAGAGATCTATCTGTCTGTGGCTGGACTTTTCCCTGGAGTATCCAGGACAGGTCACACATGGTGCAGAAAATATTTTGGATAAAACCATTCTCTAATCTAAGCAGAATGAATCGAACAGAGGGAAAAATGTCTTCCTTATCACCTGACTCAATGGCCTGATATCCGCTGAATTATCTTGCTCCTTGCTGATGTTAATATTGTAGAGATTACATAAAAACATAGAAAAAAGGAGCAGAGGTAGTCCATTTGGCTCCTCGAGCCTGCTCCGCCATTCATTAAGATACTGGCTGATTCTCAAAATCAATAACACACCTCTCCCTATAAATTAAATGTTTTTTTTGATGAAGTAACTAACAAGGGTTGATGAGGGGAGTGCAGTGGATGTTGTGTATATGAACTTTCAAAAGGCATTTGACAAAGTATTGTTTTTGAGTTCTCTGCCCAGAGGCAGGTCTGACCCATAGCACCACAAGTTCCATCATGGATCTAGCAAGGAAGCAGGTTCCAAATTCACCCCCGCCGGAACTGGCAGCAAACCCCGTACTGGTGGCACCAATCTCATCCACACTGGCCAGCAGGCATCCCAAGGAGTGTGAGTTGTCATGGCAACACACATTGCTACATACATGTTGTAATCAGAAGCTATGGACAATGATGATCGAGGCTCTATCTTCTTTCCATAGAGTCATAGAGATTCACAGCATGGAAACAGGCCCTCCAGCCCAACCCGCCCATGCCACCCCTTTTTTAAAAAACCTGTAAGCTAATCCCAATTGCCCGTGTTTGGCCCATATCCCTCTATACCCATCTTATCCATGTAACCATCTAAATTATTTTTAAAAGACAAAATTGTACCCGCCTCTACTACTACCTCTGGCAGCTTGTTCCAGACACTCACCACCCTTTGTGTGAAACAATTGCCCCTCTGGACACTTTTGTATCTCTCCCCTTTCACCTTAAACCTGTGCCCTCTAATTTTAGACTCCCCGACCTTTGTGAAAAGATATTGACTATCTAGCTGATCTGTGGCCCACATTATTTTATGGACCTCTATAAGATCACCCCTAAGCCTCCTACGCTCCAGAGAAAAAAGTCCCAGTCTATCCAGCCTCTCTTTATACTCAATCCATCAAGTCCCGGTAGCATCCTAGTAAATCTTTTCTGCACTCTTTCTAGTTTAATAATATCCTTTCTATAATAGGGTGACCAGAATTACACACAGTATTTCAAGTGTGGCCTTATCAATGTCTTGTACAACTTCAACAAGACATTTCAACTCCTGTATTCAATGTTCTGACCGATGAAACCAAGCATGCCGAATGCCTTCTTCACCACTCTGTCCACTTGTGACTCCACTTTCAAGGAGCTATGAACATGTACCCCTAGATCTCTTTGTTCTGTAACTCTCCCCAACGCCCTACCATTAACTGAGTAAGTCCTGCCCTGGTTCAGTCTACCAAAATGCATCACCTCGCGTTGGACTGAGGTAAACACAGTAAGAGTTTTAACAACACCAAATTAAAGTCCAACAGGTTTATTTGGTAGCAAATGCCATGATTTTCCACTCACAAAACCATGTTGACTGTCCCTAATCAGTCCTTGAGTCTCTAAATGCCTGTAGATCCTGTCTCTCAAAATACCTTCCAACAATTTACTCACCATAGATATGAGGCTCACTGGCCTGTAGTTTCCAGGCTTTTCCCTGCAGCCCTTTTTAAACAAAGGCACAACATTTGCCACTCTCCAATCTTCAGGCATCTCACCCGTGACTATCGATGATCCAAATATCTCGGCGAGGGGACCCGCAATTTTCCTCCCTAGCCTCCCACAATGTCCTGGGATACACTTCATCAAGTCCCGGGGATTTATCTACCTTACCTTGATGCGCTTTAAGACTTCCAGCACCTCCTTCTCTGTAATATGTACACTCCTCAAGACATCACTATTTATTTCCCCAAGTTCCCTAACATCCATGCTTTTCTCAACAATAAATACTGATGAGAAATATTCATTTAGGATTTCACCCATCTCTTGTGGATCCGCACATAGATGACCTTGTTGATCCTTAAGAGGCCCTACTCTCTCCCTTGTTACTCTTTTGCCTTTTATGTATTTGTAGAAGCTCTTTGGATTCTCCTTTGCCTTATCTGCCAAAACAATCGCGTGTCCCCTTTTTGCCCTCCTGATTTCTCTCTTAACTCTACTCCTACACCCCCTATACTCTTCAAGGGATTCGCTTGATCCCAGCTACCTATGCATGTCATGTGCCTCTTTCTTCTTCTTGACCAGGGCCTCAATATCCCAATTCACCCAGGGTTCCCTACTTCTGCCAGCCTTGCCCTTCACTCTAAGAGGAATGTGTTTACCCTGAACATTGGTTAACACACTTTTGAAAGTGTGCCACTTACCAGATGTCCCTTTGCCTTCCCACAGACTCCCCCAATTAACTTTTGAAAGTTCCTGCCTGATACCATCAAAATTGGCCTTGACCCAATTTATAATTTTAACTTTTGGGCCAGACCTATCATTCTCCATAGCTATCTTAAGAACATAAGAACATAAGAAATAGGAGCAGGAGTAGGCCCCTCGAGCCTGCCCCGCCATTCAATAAGATCATGGCTGATCTGAAGTGGATCAGTTCCACTTACCCGCCTGATCCCTATAACCCCTAATTCCCTTACCGATCAGGAATCCATCCATCCGTGATTTAAACATATTCAACGAGGTAGCCTCCACCATTTCAGTGGGCAGAGAATTCCAGAGATTCACCACCCTCTGAGAGAAGAAGTTCCTCCTCAACTCTGTCCTAAACTGACCCCCCTTTATTTTGAGGCTGTGCCCTGTAGTTCTAGCTTCCTTTCTAAGTGGAAAGAATCTCTCCACCTCTACCCTATCCAGCCCCTTCATTATCTTATAGGTCTCTATAAGATCCCCCCTCAGCCTTCTAAATTCCAACGAGTACAAACCCAATCTGCTCAGTCTCTCCTCATAATCAACACCCCTCATCTCTGGTATCAACCTGGTGAACCTTCTCTGCATTCCCTCCAAGGCCAATATATCCTTCCGCAAATAAGGGGACCAATACTGCTCACAGTATTCCAGCTGCGGCCTCACCAATGCCCTGTACAGATGCAGCAAGACATCTCTGCTTTTATATTCTATCCCCCTTGCGATATAGGCCAACATCCCATTTGCCTTCTTGATCAGCTGTTGCACCTGCAGACTGGTTTTTTGCGTCTCTTAAAACCAATAGAATTATGGTCACTGGTCCCAAAGTGATCCCTCACTAACACTTCTGTCACCTGCCCTTCCTTATTTCCCAAGAGGACGAGCGTTTTGCCCTCTCTCTGGTCGGGCCATCCACATACTGAATGAGAAATTCCTCCTGAGTACACAACAAATTTCTCTCCATCCAAGCCTCTAATACTATGGCTGTCCCAGTCAATGTTGGGAAAGTTAAAATCTCCGACTATTACCACCCTATTTTTCTTGGAGCTATCTGTAATCTCCTTACATATTTGCTCCTCAATTTCCCGCTGACTATTTGGGGGCCTATAGTACAACCCTATCAAAGTGATTTACCCCTTCCTATTTCTCAGTTCTATCCATATAGACTCAGTGGCAGAACCCTCGGATATATCCCCTCTCAGTACGGCCGTGATGCTTGCCCTAATCAAAAGTGCAACTCCCCCTCCTCTCTTACCTCCTGTTCTATCTTTCCTATAGCATCTGTACCCTGGAATATTGAACTGCCAGTCCTGTCCCTCCCTTAGCCATGTTTCAGTAATTGCTATAATATCCCAGTCCCACATACCCATCCATGCCCTGAGTTAATCTGCCTTGCCCGTCAGGCCTCTTGCATTGAAATAAATGCAGTTTAATCTGGACTTCCCTTGCTCTCTGTCTTGCTTTTGCCTGATCTGTCTGGTACTAGGATTACTGACACTGCCTTTACTACTTAATGTGCTCTCTTTAACTTCTGTGCTGTCCTCAAACTTCTCTTCTGTTTCCCTACTGCTTTGGATCCCACCCCCCTGCCAAACTAGTTTAAACCCTCCCGAGTGGCTCTAGCAAATCTCCCCGCCAGGATGTTAGTCCCCCTCCAGTTCAGATGTAATCCATCCCTCTTGAACAAGTCAACCCTTCCCCAGAAAAGATCCCAATGATCCAAAAATCTAAATCCCTGCCCCCTGCACCAGCTCTCAAGCCAGGCATTCATCTGCCTAATCCTCCTATTCCTACTCTCACTAGCACGTGGCACCGGTAGTAGTCCTGAAATTACTATCCTCGAGGTCCTGCACTTTAGCCTTCTGCCTAACTCTCTATATTCACATTTCAGGACCTCATCCCTTTTCCTACCTATGTCATTGGTACCAATATGGACAATGACCTCTGGCTGCTCACCCTCCCCCTTAAGAATGTCCTGCAATCGCTCAGAGGCATCCTTGACCCTGGCACCAGGGAGGCAACACACCATCCTGGAGTCTCGATTGCGGCCACAGAAACGCCTGTCACAAAGCTGTAACAGGAATCTCTCCTGGTTGGAAGGTTTTGCAAGTCAATGCTGTTTGTTTGACTGTGTTATGAATGCAACTTCTGTGGGCATCAAGTCCTAGTGTAGGATATTGAACCTGGGCGTCTGGCTCAGAGGCTGATTCGCTATCCACTAAATAACAAGACCTCCGTGTATTCAAGGACCACAAAATAAACCTACTGGCAAAATTAAAGCTGATTTTTGATTGGATTTGATTTATTGTTGTTACATGTATTAACATACAGTGAAAAGTATCATTTCTTGGTGCGCTATACAGACAAAGCATACCGTTCATAGGGAAGGAAACGAGAGGGTGCAGAATGTAGTGTTACAGTCATAGCTAGGGTGTAGAGAAAGATCAACTCAATGCAAGGTAGGTCCATTCAGAAGTCTGACAGCAGCAGGGAAGAAGTTGTTCTTGAGTCAGTTGCTGCATGACCTCAGACTTTAGTATCTTTTTCCCGACGGAAGAAGCTGGAAGAGAGAATGTCCGGGGTGCGTGGGGTCCTTAATTATGTTAGCTGCTTTGCCGAGGCAGCAGGAAGTGTAGACGGAGTCAATGGATGGGAGGCTTATTTGCGTGATGGATTAGGCTTCATTCACGACCCTTTGTAGTTCCCTATGGTCTTGGGCAGAGCAGGAGCCATACCAAGCTGTGATACAACCAGAAAGAATGCTTTCTATGGTGCATCTGTAAACGTTGGCGAAAGTCGTAGCTGATATGCCAAATTTCCTTAGTCTTCTGAGAAAGTAGAGGCGTTGGTGGGGCTTTCTCAACTATAGTGTCGGCATGGAATTAAAACTCATGGAATTAAAGCTCATGGAATTAAAGGGATGGTGACAGCATGGATACAAAATTGGCTTGACCGAGTCTCTGGATGACCATGATCACAGGACCTCCTGAGGTAGGGAACTCTCCACCTCAATCCTATCCTGTCATCTGCCAGCGACCTTCCCTGCAGTAGGTGAAGGCCATAAGATCACATCAAAACTTCAGGGAAAAGGTGGGAACCTGATGTAACTGAGTCCCAGGCCGGAATGTTATCACTGTTCACGCTGAGGGGATTTTCCCATCCCACTGGGCGCCAAATTCTCTGACCTCACTGCAGCAGGAGCTTGGCATGAACAGCCAGTAAGATCGCACCCCCAGTTGAATTTACAGCCCTTTTGTGGTTCCCCGGTGGAGTTATGATGGAAGCTCTCTGCAAAGGCTCCAGTTCTCAGTGGAACGATGGAGGTTGAGGGGCGACCTGATAGAAGTCTGCAAGATTATGAGGGTCATGGATAGTCAAGAGCTTTTTCCCAGGGTGGAAGAGTCAGTTACTGGGGGGCACAAGTTTAAGGTGCGAGGGGCAAGGTTTAAAGGAGATGTACAAGGCATGTTTTTTACACAAAGGGTGGTGGTTGTCTGGAACTCGCTGTCGGGGAAGGTAGTTGAAGCAGATATGATAGTGACATTTAAGGGGTGTCTTGACAAATACATGAATAGAATGGGAATAAAGGGATATGGTGCCCAGTAGGGTAGGAGTTTTTTAGTTCAGACGGGCAACATGGTCGGTGCAGGCTTGGAGGGCTGAAGGGCCTGTTCCTGTGCTGTAATTTTCTTTGCTCTTTGTTCTTATGTTTTGTGTGCAATAAACGGGATACTTAATTGCTTCATTAGGCCAGCTTCACAATTATAAACATCTCTCCATTTTTCTATGTTATGCATTGAGTTTTACTTATCACAGATCATAGCACAGAAGGAGTCCTTTTGGCCCATCATGTCTAAACCAGCTTTCCAAACGAGCATTATGACTTAGTGCCATTCCCCTGCCTTTTCCCTGTGCCCCGGACATTGTTTCTATTCAAATCATCATCTAAAGCCCTCTTGAATGCCTCGATTGAACCTGCCTCCACCACACTTCCAGGCAGCGCATTCCAGACCCAAACCCACTCTCTCGTGTTGCCTCTTTTGCAAATTATTTTGAATCCATGCCATCTTGTTCTTGATCCTTTTCCGAGCGGGAACAGTTTCTCCCTATCTACTCTGTCCATGATTTTGAATATCTCTATCAAATCTCCTCTGAGCCTTCTTCTCTCCAAGGAGAACAATCCCAACCTCTCCAATCTATGCCATGCTGTGAGAGCCAATCTTTTCTTCTTTTCCTTCATGTCTCTGTAGGCCAAGCTAATCTCCTGGCTGAGACAATGGCACTCATTTTGTTTCATGGACTAGGTGCATTCTGTTCATGATGTGACTACTTGACGTATTCTGAAGACATTTCTCCCCCTGGTGCTTCTCCGTCCCCTCTTTTCTTTCTTGCGCTGCAGTGTGAAAAGGTTGAACTTTGCCATTTCCCTGCGGCCTGACAGATTGACTGTTCAATAATCTGAGCGTACTGCCTCTGTGGCACATTAACTTCTCCGGGTGCAGCATATTTCCTGTGCCAATAACCAGTTACTTGGCTGCATTTGTTGCCAACACCATGTATAGAATCATAGAATCCCCACAGTGCAGGAGGAGGCCATTCAGCCCTCCGAGCCTGCACCGACACCAATCCCTTTCCCCAACCCTATCCCCGGAACCCCACGTATTTACCCTCTTAATACACCCTGACACTAAGGGACAATTTAGCACGGCCAATCAACACATCTTTGGAATGTGGGAGAAAACCAGAGCATCCGGAGGAAACCCACGCAGACACGGGGAGAACGTGCAACTCCACACAGTCACCCAAGGCAGGAGTTGATCCCGGGTCCCTGGCGCTGTGAGGCAGCAGTGCCACCACGCAGTCATACAGTTTTACTCTGTGACATCACTGTAACACCATAGTGAACTTAATCAGAATTGTCAATATAGCTACAAAATGTCATATCTGGCACATTCACTTGAATTAAGAAGGCTTGTTATTCTTGATTTAGTTTTGAATGACTTTTTCTAGCTGATCTCTGCAGAAAACATAAAAAGAGCGCTCAAGCGATTCTCTCAATCGGATAAGCATATCCTCAGTTCATGATGAGACGAATCCCGATCCTGCTTCTACTTTCATAGAAAATCATAGAAACCCTACAGTACAGAAAGAGGCCATTCGGCCCACCGAGTCTGCACCGACCACAATCCCACCCAGGCCCTACCCCCATATCCCACCCACTAATCCCTCTAACCTACGCATCTCAGGACACTAAGGGGCAATTTTAGCATGGCCAATCAACCTAACCCGCACATCTTTGGACTGTGGAAGGAAACCGGAGCACCCGGTGAAAACCCACGCAGACACGAGGAGAGTGTGCAGACTCCACACAGACAGTGACCCAAGCCGGGAATCGAACCCAGGTCCTTGGAGCTGTGAAGCAGCAGTGCTAACCACTGTGCTACCCATACCCGCCCATTGATCTGTAATAAGAGCCCAGAATAATGACAGCAGGTTCGTTGCTAACCAACCAAAAGCCACTAAAATGCAAGAATCATCTTCTCCTTTCGGTGCTCATTGTCTGAAAGATCCCACTCCTGCCTTCTTGCCTTTTATTTCATTTTGGACCATTGCACCAAATCCTGGTCTCCAATCTCACTCCTCAAAATCTCTTTCTCTGCTAACTTTATCATCAGCGCTCCGAAAGCTCGTGCTACTAAATAAACCTGTTGGACTTTAACCTGGTGTTGTGAGACTTCTTACTGTGCCCACCCCAGTCCAATGCCGCCATCTCCACATCATAACTTTATCATCCACAATTGACATCTCCATCTACAGCTGGCACTATAGTTAAGAAAGCCCACCAATGCCTCTACTTTCTCAGGAGGCGAAGGAAATGTCCACTACGACTCTCACCAACTTTTACATAGAAAGCACAACATCAAAGACAAGACTGATAGTTGTCGTTCGACAACTCATCAACCAAATGAATTATGGATCGCATCCAACATCGGGCTGCGTTTGCAAAAGCATTTTGCAAAATTCCTTGTGCCGTATGGGCCCTCAACAAGGCAGCTGAGAAGATGATGACAGATTCGAAATGTAGTTCTGGTCCTCCTTATAATCAGCTGGACAGAGCAAAAAACAAATTGGCCTGATGAGTGCAAGATGAAAAACTTTGACAATGTGTCAAAGAAGGCAAATGGTATGTTGGTCTTCATAGCGAGAGAATTTGAGTATAAGGACAGGGATGTTTTGCTGCAATTGTATAGGGCGTAGGTGAAGCCACACCTGGAATACTGTTTGCAGTTATCTAAGGAAGGATGTCCTTGCTATAGAGGGAATACAGCAAAGGTTTACCAGGCTGATTCCTGGGATGACAGTTCTGTCATATGAGGAGAGACTAAGTCAGTTAGGATTATATTCATTGGAGTTTAGAGGAGTGAGAGGGGATCTCATAGAAACTTATAAAATTCTAACAGGGTTAGACAAGGTAGATTCAGAAAGAATGTTCCCGATGGTGGGGGGAGTCCAGAACTAGGGGTTATATAGTTTGAGGATAAGGGACAAATCTTTTGGGACTGAGGTGAAGAGAAATTTCTTCACCCAGAGAGTGGTGAATGTGTGGAATTCACTACCACAGAATGTAGTTGAGGCCAAAATGTTGTCTGATTTCAAGAAGAAATTAGATATATCTCTTGGGGCTAAAGGGATCGAGGGATATAGGGGGAAGGGGGATCAGGATATTGAATTAGATGATCAGCCATGATCATAATGAATGGCGGAACAGGCTCGAAGGGCCGAATAGCCTACTCCTGCTTCTAGTTTCTATGTTTCTATGTCTATGCTTCTATGTGTGTCTCTTTTCAGCAGTAGCTAATGAACTTGTGGCAGAATCGGGGTTCCAGCATCTCATGGGTTTCCAGCTTAAGTGAAGAAATGGAAATCGAGAAGATGCGACCAGTGGAAAGGACAGGATGAGAGTGTCCAATGTGAAGCACCAGGAAACAACAGGCCGAGTCAGTGAAGGAATGGATAGGTGGACAACATCAGAAACTGGATGGAGGGAGGAACGATGTGGAGATGCCGGCATTGGACTGGGGTAAGCATAGTAAGAAGTCTCACAACACCAGATTAAAGTCCAGCAGGTTTATTTGGCAGCACAAGCTTTCGGAGCGCTGCTCCTTCATCAGGTGAGTGGGAGTTCTGTTCACAAACAGGGCATATATAGACACAGACTCAATTTACAAGATAATGGTTGGAATGCGAGTCTTTATAGGTAATTAAGTCTTAAAGGTACAGACAATGTGAGTGGAGAGAGGGTTAAGCACAGGTTAAAGAGATGCGTATTGTCTCCAGCCAGGACAGCGAGTGAGATTTTGCAAGCCCAGGTAAGTCATGGGGGTTACAAATGGTGTGACATGAACCCAAGATCCCGGTTGAGGGCATCCTCATGTGTGCGGAACTTGGCTAATAGTTTCTGCTCAGCAATTCTGCATTGTCGTGAGTCGTGAAGGCCGCCTTGGAGAACGGTTACCCGACGATCAGAGGCTGAATGCCCGTGACTGCTGAAGTGTTCCCCAACTGGAAGGGAACCTTCCTGCCTGGTGATTGTTGAGCGATGTTCATTCATCCATTGTCGTAGCGACTGCATGGTTTCCCCTATGCCTTGGAACATCCTTTCCTGCAACGTATCAGGTAGACAATGTTGGCCGAGTAGCAAGAGTATGTACCGTGTACCTGGTGGATGGTGTTCTCACGTGAGATGATGGCATCCGTGTCGATGATCCGGCACGTCTTGCAGAGGTTGCTGTGGCAGGGTTGTGTGGTGTCATGGCCACTGTTCTCCTGAAGGCTGGGTAGTTTGCTGCGGACAATGGTCTGTTTGAGGTTGTGTGGTTGTTTGAAGGCAAGAAGTGGGGGTGTGGGGATGGCCTTGGCGAGATGTTCATCTTCATCAATGACATGTTGAAGTCTCCAGAGAAGATGTCATAGCTTCTCCGCTCTGGGGAAGTACTGGACGACGAAGGGTACTTTGTCCGCCATATCCGTGTTTGTCTTTTGAGGAGGTTGGTGCGGTTTTTCGCTGTGGCGCGTAGGAACTGGCGATCGATGAGTCGAGCGCCATATCCTGTTCTCTCCACTCACATTGTCTGTACCTTTAAGACTTGATTACCTATAAAGACTCGCATTCCAACCATTATCTTGTAAATTGAGTTTGTGTCTATATATGCCCTGTTTGTGAACACAACTCCCACTCACCTGATGAAGGAGCGACACTCCGAAAGCTTGTGCTGCCAAATAAACCTGTTGGACTTTAGCCTGGTATTCTGAGACTTCTTACTATGGAGGGAGGAACAACAGTGGTATGTAGAATTGCAGTGAACAGAGAGAGATACCGATGGTGCCTCGTGGACAAAGGCTAATTATGGGTGGGCGTACGTCTTTACTTCATTCCCAAGTTTGCCTTTAATAATTTAGAACAAGTCCCTCGATCAAGGTTTCCCGAGGGTCGCGTTATGGATGCACCTTTTTTATTCGGTTTAATATCTATTAAGGTGTGAGTCACTGCTGGAGGAAAATAAAAAAGCTTTTTTGAATAATGTAGGTAAGAGGTGATAAAAGTGAAAACAGCAACACCACTCAGACACACACGTTCATAAAACATCACGTGGCTGCATTTTCATAAAACCACATCTTTTGCAGCCGAACACAGAAAAATAGAGAAAGCAATCGAGAGAATCTTTTTCTGACTTTTGGTTTGAATCTAATTTGAACCCTCTGTAATAATCCCACAAAAGATGAATTGCAATGCTTGGGTTAAAACACAATAAAATATGTAAGTGTCAATGCTGGCACAATGCACTTCTGGAATGATAAACTGCGCTTTCTCTTCTGTTGTGTGTGGTGAGTATTTTACCGTCACCATAGCAACCGGCTGTGAATGGTGCTTTGAGCCAGAGACAGGATAAAGCTCAATGTAGAAAGAGGCTTCTATTTACAGATACCTTGGGAGGAGAAATTTATCTCATTGACCCCAGCAAGCAGGGACTCTAGAGTAACTGGCAAGTCAGCAGAGGGAAGAAGTTACCTGGCGCCTTGACAGCTGAGAAGGTCGGGTCTGGGGGCAGAGTGGGTGAGGAACAGACCCGCAGAGGTGTGGTAGCCTCTATCATAGAATCCCTACAGTGCAGAAGGAGGCCATTTGGCCCATCGAGTCTGCACCAACAACATTCCCGCCCAGGCCCTAACCCCGCGATGCCATGTATTTCCACTGCTAATCCCCCTGATGCTAAGGAGCAATTTAGCATGGCCAATCGGTGGCACAGTGGTTAGCACTGTTGCCTCACAGCTCCAGTGACCTGGGTTCGATTCCAACCTTGGGTCACTGTCTGTATGAAGTCAGCATGTTCTCCCCGTGTCTGCGTGGGTTTCCTCTGGGTGCTTGGGTTTCCTCCCACAGTCGAAAGATGTGCGGGTTATGTTGATTGGCCATGCTAAATTGCCCCTTAGTGTCCCGGGATGTATAGGTTAGAGGAATTAGCGGGGTAAATATGGGGGTTACGGGGATAGGGCCTGGGTGGGATTGTTGTCAGTGCAAACTTGATGAGCCGAATGGCTTCCTTCTGCACTGTAGAGATTCTATAGAACCTGTACATCTTTGGCATGTAGGAGGAAACTGGAGCAGCCAATGGAAACCCACGCAGACAGGGAGAGAATGTGCAAACTCCAGATACAGTCATCCAAGGCCGGAATCGAACCCAGGTCCCTGACACTGTGAGGCAGCAATGCTAACCACTGTGGCACCGTGCCGCCTCTTTATGGACTGAAGTAAGGCAATTCTGCTCAAAAACCTTCCACTTGAGTGGCCTCCAACTCCCACTATTAAAGGACCACTGATCAGACTAATGAGTGTCTGATACAGCTAGGCAGACAGTGCACAGTTCACACTCTCCTCGTATTTATACCTGAACTCTGCAAGTAGGATCCATCGGCAACAAGAACAATTAAATCAGCCTTTATGAGGTGGGAGATATTAAATTGTCTTTTTATTTATTTCAATATTAAATACGCACAGCCATCAGACAAATATTTATGTGCAAGACATATACAGGGAAAAACACACACATAAACATAAGAGTACTTCACAAAGATACACAAGTATTATATTTACACAAGATTGTAAAATATGCAGAGATGGGAAAGGTCATTCACCTGGAAAAATCCAAAAGCCCATTGGCTTTTATGTCCAATTGCTTCTAATAAGATGCCAGGTTATTTGCCTTCATTACTTTTCCTGGAATTCATATTTCTGACACAGAAACACAGAAACTAGAAGCAGGAGGAGGCCATTCGGCCCTTCACGCCTGCTCTGCCATTCATTTTGATCATGGCTGATCATCGAATTCAATATCCTGATCCCCCCTTCCCCCCATATCCCTTTATCGCTTTAGCCCCGAGAGCTATATCTAATTTCTTCGTGAAACCAGACAACGTTTTGGCCTCAACGACTTTCTGTGGTAGTGAATTCCACACATTCACCACCCTCTTGATGAAGAAATTTCTCCTCACCTTAGTCCTGAAAGGACTCAAACTATGACATGAATCATTCTTTGCAGAATCATAGAATCCCTCAAGTGCAGAAGGAGGCTAATTGGCCCATCGAGCCAACCCCACCCAGGCCCTGTTCCTATAACCCCATGTATTTACCCCAGCTAGTCCCCCTGACACTAAGGGGCAATTTAGTATGGCCAATCCACCTAAGCCACACATCTTTGGACTGTGGGAGGAAACCGGAGCACCTGGAATAAACCCACGCAGACACGGGGAGAACGTGCAATCTCCACACAGTCACTCAAGGCTGGAATTGAACCTGGGTCCCTGGTGCTGTGAGGCAGCAGTGCCACCGTGTCGCCCACTTGTAAAGTGATGAATTTCCTGAAACCTGAAATTGACCTTTATCCCATTCCCTTAATTATTTTAGAAACTTCCATGAGATGAAACTTCCATGCAGGCGCCTCTGTTTCTGTCTGAAAAGCCCAGGTTTCTCTTTCTTTTCTCATAACATACCTATGACCACCTCCGATCTCTGATAGTCTGATGCTTCAATAACTTCTTTGTGTGTCAGTGATTAAAAGCAAACACAATTGTTGCAATCTAACCAGAGCACAATGTTGTTTGATCGGAATTGCTTCTGATTTATTTTCTGCTCTTTGGCTATGTAGTGTGAAATATCTCCTCAGAGGCCGGTGTCCCTTCGCCAGATTCCCTTTATTTACACACTCTATTCCACTCCTCAGAGTGCTTCAGGCACAAAGTCAGAACCCGGAGTGTCAGCAGCCCTGACACTCCTATAGTTATGATGTGGAGATGCCGGCGTTGGACTGGGGTAAACACAGTAAGTGTTTTAACAACACCAGGTTAAAGTCCAACAGGTTTATTTGTTTTAACAACACCAGGTTAAAGTCCAACAGATAAACCTGTTGGACTTTAACCTGGTGTTGTTAAAACTCTTACTGTGTTTACTCCTATAGTTACACACAGGTGAGGCTTCCTGATTGGGCAGGCAATTGTGACCTCAGTCAAAGAACAAAGAAAATTCCAGTAAGAAGTCTCACAACACCAGGTTAAAATCCAACAGGTTTATTTGGAATCACGAGCTTTCGGAGCTGCTGCTCTTCGGAAAGCTCATGATGCCAAATAAACCTGTTGGACTTTAACCTGGTGTTGTGAGACTTCTTACTGTGCTCACCCCAGTCCAACACCGGCATCTCCACATCAAAGAAAATTACAGCACAGGAACAGGCCCTTCGGCCCTCCGACCATGCTGCCCATGTGAACTAAAGCTCCCTAACCTTCCGGGGACCATATCCCTCTATTCCCATTCTATTCATGTATTTTTCCAGACGCCCCTGATATGTCACGATGGTATCTGCTTCCACTACCTAGCCTGGCAGCGAGTTCCAGGCACCCACAACCCTCTGTGTAAAAAACATGCCTCGTACATCTCCTTTAAACCTTGCCCCTCACATCTTTAACCTATGTCCCCCTAGCAATTGACTCTTCCAACCAAGGAAAAAATTTTAGGGAGCTCA
This sequence comes from Mustelus asterias, assembly GCF_964213995.1. Taxonomy (NCBI): domain Eukaryota; kingdom Metazoa; phylum Chordata; class Chondrichthyes; order Carcharhiniformes; family Triakidae; genus Mustelus; species Mustelus asterias. The sequence continues at coordinate 78,135,188 of NC_135819.1, read as the reverse complement.
TATTCCAAGAGATCAACTTCATGGGCCTCATTGAGGTCATTACACATGGCATCATTCTATTGATTTTTTTGATTGCTGCTTGTGTTTAGTTTGACATGTTCTGCACTGTCGGAATTCTATTCTATTCTATCAACTCGACTAAGATTCCTATATTTCCGCTGACTTCAATTTTAGCTGATTTAACATCATCATGCAGTTTTCTTCTCATTCTCTCTTCCCGTGTTTAGAGACACACGAGGCAGGTAACGTTTTAGAACATAGAACATAGAACAGTACAGCACAGAACAGGCCCTTCGGTCCACGATGTTGTGCTGAGCTTTATCTGAAACCAAGATCAAGCTATCCCACTCCCTATCATCCTGGTGTGCTCCATGTGCCTATCCAATAACCGCTTAAATGTTCCTAAAGTGTCTGACTCCACTATCACTGCAGGCAGTCCATTCCACACCCCAACCACTCTCTGCGTAAAGAACCTACCTCTGATATCCTTCCTATATCTCCCACCACGAACCCTATAGTTATGCCCCCTTGTAATAGCTCCATCCACCCGAGGAAATAGTCTTTGAACGTTCACTCTATCTATCCCCTTCATCATTTTATAAACCTCTATTAAGTCTCCCCTCAGCCTCCTCCACTCCAGAGAGAACAGCCCCAGCTCCCTCAACCTTTCCTCATAAGACCTACCCTCCAAACCAGGCAGCATCCTGGTAAATCTCCTCTGCACTCCTTCCAGCGCTTCCACATCCTTCTTATAGTGAGGTGACCAGAACTGCACACAATATTCCAAATGTGGTCTCACCAAGGTCCTGTACAGTTGCAGCATAACCCCACGACGCTTAAACTCCAACCCCCTGTTAATAAAAGCTAACACACTATAGGCCTTCTTCACAGCTCTATCCACTTGAGTGGCAACCTTTAGAGATCTGTGGATATGGACCCCAAGATCTCTCTGTTCCTCCACAGTCTTCAGAACCCTACCTTTGACCCTGTAATCCACATTTAAATTAGTCCTACCAAAATGAATCACCTCACATTTATCAGGGTTAAACTCTATTTGCCATTTTTCAGCCCAGCTTTGCATCCTATCTATGTCTCTTTGCAGCCTACAACAGCCCGCCACCTCATCCACTACTCCACCAATCTTGGTGTCATCAGCAAATTTACTGATCCACCCTTCAGCCCCCTCCTCTAAGTCATTAATAAAAATCACAAAGAGCAGAGGACCAAGCACTGACCCCTGTGGCACTCCGCTAGCAACCTGCCTCCAATCTGAAAATTTTCCATCCACCGCCACCCTCTGTCTTCGATCAGACAGCCAGTTACCTATCCAATCGGCCAACTTTCCCTCTATCCCACACCTCCTCACTTTCATCATAAGCCGACCATGGGGGACCTTATCAAACACCTTACTAAAATCCATGTATATGACATCAACTGCCCTACCTTCATCAACACTCTTAGTTACCTCCTCAAAAAATTCAATCAAATTCAATCAAATTCAATCAATTTATTTTTTATTCATTCGTTGGACATGGGTGTCATTGCCTGGCCAACATTTATTGTGGAGATGCCGGCATTGGACTGGGGTAAACACAGTAAGAGGTCTAACAACACCAGGTTAAAGTCCAACAGGTTTATTTGGTAGCAAAAGCCACTAGCTTTCAGAGCGCTGCTCCTTCATCAGGTAAGTGGGAGTTCTGTTCACAAACAGGGCATATAAAGATATACAAACTCAATTTACAAAATAATGATTTACAAAATTTACAAAAAGCAATTTACAAAATCATTATTTTGTGAATTGAGTTTGTATGTCTTTATATGCCCTGTTTGTGAACAAAACCCCCACTCACCTGATGAAGGGGCAGCGCTCCGAAAGCTTGTGCTACCAAATAAACCTGTTGGACTTTAACCTGGTGTTGTGAGGCTTCTTACAACATTTATTGCCCATCCCTAGCTGTCAGAGGGCAGTTGAGATTCAACCCACATTGCTGTGGCTCTGGAGTCACAAGTAGGTCAGACCAGGTAAGGATGACAGATTTCCTTCCCTAAAGGACACTATAGTGAACCAGATGGGTTTTTCCGACAATCGACAATGGTTTCATGGTCATCAGTAGATTATTAATTCCAGATATTTTTAATTGAATTCAAATTCCACTGTCTGCCATGGTGGGATTTGAACCCAGATCCCCAGAACATTAGCAGAACATTTGACATTAGTTTCTAGGTTAATAGTCTCGCGATAATACCAATAGGCCATCGCCTCCCCAACTTTCTGTTGCTTGTCTTTCCTGGAACAGGTCACTAACCTGAAGCCAGAGACTTTGGCCTATGGGCATCATTCTATGTCAAGCTTTTCTGCCCAGGAGCCTTTCCCACTCTTACCGGCTGCATGGATCTATTGGAAAGTTTCACAGGTTAACAATAAACCTGTTATGCTACATCTTCCGTGATCATCAAATTCTGAAATGGGACTTGAATCTGGAGCTTCTGTGTCAGAGGCAGGGTCATTATCTACTGCATCACAAGAGCTTTATCATGGAGTTCATGTGTCACTTATTCCTTTTCCTATGAGTAACACTTTACATTTGTATTAATTTGATTTTACCGGGCGTTAGCAGTGGTTCAGTGATACCTCTCTCCTTTGAGTCACAAGGTTGTGGGTTCAAGACCCCTCCAGAGACTTGAGCTCATAATCTAGATTGACATTTCATAAAGTTTATTTATTAATGTCACAAGCAGGCTTACATTAACAGTGCAATGAAGTTATTGTGAAAATCCCTGAGTTGCCACACTCCAGCACCTGTTCGGGTACACTGAGGGAGAATTTAGCATGGACAATGCACCGAACCCTTTCTGAGGGAGTGCTGCACTGTCCTCTGGGTTCTTCCATGTGTCCATCAAAGATCCCAAGGCAGTATTTGAAGCAGAGGTAGAGAATTCTTCCAATGGCCTGGTCCACATTTATCCATCAACCTCCATCTGAAACAGTGATCTGGTCATTTATTTCATTGGTGTTTATGGGAGCAGACTGTGTGAAAATTACCCCCTGTGCTTCCAACATGACAATAAGTGATGACACTTCAGATATATTTCAGTGGCTGCAAAGCACTTTGGGATGCCCTGAGGTCATGAATACTATATAAATGTAAATCTTTATTATTTCATCTGCCATTTTTCTGGTAACATGGATATTCTATCCAGTTATCATAGAATATCATAGAATACCTACAGTGCAGAAGGAGGCCATTCGGCCCATCGGGTTTGCACCGAACACAATCCCACCCAAGCCCTAGCCCCATAACCCCATGCATGTATCCTACTTAATGCCCCTGACTCTAAGGGCCAATTTTAGCATGGCCAAGCCACCTAACCCACACATCTGTGGGAGGAAACCGGAGCACCCGGAGGAAACCCATGCAGACTCGGGGAGAATGTGCAAACTCCACACAGTGACCCAAGCCTGGAATCAAACCCGGGTCCCTGGTGTTATGAGGCAGCAGTGCTAATCGCTGTGCCACTCTATTTAGGTTTGTAGTTCTTCTCGGGTAATTGTGTGTTTCTAGTCACAGTCGTGAAGCAGTTATACACATTCGCCCCACAACCTCACCCTCAAATACCTCAAGTATCGTCATACCAGTGGAATGTTTTGTCTGAATCTTTGTCCAACCTGCTTGGCAAAGCGACACCATAATCTGGAATGTCATCCTGTGAGTTACTTTTTCAATTCTCTGTGGAGAAATTCACAAGTTCCAGGACTATTCCTACCTCACTCCCTCCTCCACCCCCACCCCCAGACTTGGAACTTGTTACACACGGAAAAACTCTGTTGTACAAAACAAAATCTAAACAAAGAAGAATTATCACTGGAAAGGGGGAGATCTATTTGAGAAAATGCATTTTATTGATTTACAAATTTTTGGAATTCTGTATTTAATTCTGAGGCCAAAGCCTCGGCAAGTGTGTGAAAACACTAGCTGGAGTGTTCAAAGAGCCTCATTGCAAATTAACAAGATTCCAAAGGCATCAGATTTATTTTACAGAAGCGAGAAAGTGCGAGGCTAATATTTAGTAGGACGAACAAACATTATGGGTGGGATTTTGCAGTCACGCTCGCCCCAAAGCTGGAAAATCCCCACCCGAGGTCCAGCCCACTACGATTCCCGTGGTGGGCAGGACAGGAAAATTCCGCCCTATATCCTGTAATATCCCATTTGTTCTAAATTCAGCCCTCATCATCTCGTGCGTTGCAAGTTCTAAATGTCACCAAGGTCCACAGTAACACCAATTTGTGAAAGTGTGGCAGCAACTGAAATGAAGGCCGATGATGGGGTCAAAGGGGGTGGCGGTGACTCAAAAAAATGTTTTATTAAAAAAAAAACTTATGGGTCTAAACTGATTCAGAACAGTGATATGAATCCCAACCCCCTACAGCAACATTGGCAAGATTTTGTTACAAGTGAAACTTCATTTATTAGCATGTTTCTGTCAAAATAGTTTAGTTCCTATTCTTCGGTGCTTGCACAAGTACAGCTTTACAGATAATTGAAGCTTCTTTTCAATCCAGTATTTAGTTGTGATCGGGAACAAGCAGAATTGAAAAGTCTGGAATTGGCAGGCAAAGCAAATCATGAACCATACAGTCACAGCAGCTTTATAGTGTTCTATGCCCTTACCATAAGTGCTTTGGAGGTAAATCATCCAGCCTTACTCTTAAGGAAATTTAAGTTCATTCTATAATTTCTGAGCTGCCTCCTGCATATTTTCTGACCCTCCTAATTTGGAATCATCTGCAAGCTTTACACTTTGCACTGAACTTCTGCCAATATCATAGAATCCTACAGTGCAGAAGGAGGCTATCCGGCCCATCAAGTCTGCACCGACCACAATCCCACCCAGGCCCTATCCTCTTAGCCCCATGCATTTACCCTGCTAGTCCCCCTGACACTAAGTGGCAATTTAGCATGGCTAATCGACCTGACCTGCACATCTTTGGAGTGTGGGAGGAAACCAGAGCACCCAGAGGAAACCCACACAGACAAGGGGAGAACGTGCAAACTCCACACAGACAGTGACCCAAGCCGGGAATTGAACCTGGGCCCCTGGCATTGTGAGGCAGCAGTGCTAACCACTGTGCCACCATGCCGTCCATATATAGTGGTGCTCTTTCTACTAGCCTCTCAGCCTCACACTGATTCCCCTCACCACCTGAGTCCAACATCTCAAATGCTGTTTTCTTTCCATCATCTGTCTTAAGATCTGAATGTGCAATTCCCTGAGTTGGACAAATAACATGTACAATTTTGTCACATGTCTTTTGCAAGTCTCTGGACGGGATATCACGGCCTCACTCGTCCCAAAACCGTAAAATCCAACCCGAAGTCAATGGACCTTCCCATTGTCCACATTGCTCTGATTGCCGAGGTGGGCGAGCTGGGCGGTGGGGGGTTAAAATTCTGGCCTATGTGGTTCCATTTTCCAGGCCTTTCCCATACTCCGATTGTGGCATCTCTCGCTTGAAGACATTGAGGAGATTTTTCAGGAGTGTCTTCCTCTTCTTAAGCTATACTCACTGCTGTGAACCAGGTTATATACTGTACAGAGGTTCTTCAAGTTTAGCACTGATAATTAATTCCATTATTGCAGGTGAAGACTCACCTGTCCTCGCAGGCGATGTCAATGGTATTTTGAGCAAGATGTGGAGATGCCGGCGTTGGACTGGGGTAAACACAGTAAGAGGTCTCACAACACCAGGTTAAAGTCCAACAGGTTTATTTGGTAGCAAAAGTGGCTTTTGCTACCAAATAAACCTGTTGGACTTTAACCTGGTATTGTGAGACTTCTTACTATTTTGAGCAAGAGCAGGGCAGCTGGCCCCAGTAGCACGGCCAATATTTATCCCTCGGTCAGCATCACAAAAAACAAACTGGTTATTATCACCGTGGTGTTTGTGGGAGCTTGCTGTTTTCAATTTGGCTGCTGGGTTTTCGTAAATGACAATACTGAGTGGGCGACATGGCGGCACAGCGGTTAGCACTGCTGCCTCACAGCGCCAGGGATCTGGGTTCGATTCCTGGCTTGGGTCACTGTCAGTGTGGGGTTTCCACGTTCTCCCCGTGTCTGCGTGGGTTTCCTCCGGGTGCTCCGGTTGCCTTCCACTGTCCAAAGATGAGCAGGTTAGGTGGATTGATCATGCTAAATTAACCCTTAGTGTCTAAAGACGTGTAGGTTAGTGGGGTAAATGATTTTTTAAAAACTTTTTATTTCATTATTGATGCGCTATCAATAAGGCGAAAGACTACCGATATGCCAATATAAGTGTAGGCTTTTATTCACAACAGAATCAGGAGCAGATCCCAACAACTAACCGACCTGGACTGAACAAGGGGGAGGAGACAGCCACCTTTATACTAGGTGCTGAGGGGAGGAACCAAACTGGAAGGGGATGTGTCCAGGTATGACAAACACACACAACGGTGGTCCATATAGGACAAAGGCACAACTGAGGTTCACCACAATTATTAATGTCACAAGTAGGCTTACCTTAACTTTGCAATTAAGTTACTGTGAAAATCCCCTAGTTGCCACACTCTAGTGCCTGTTCGGGAACACTGAGGGTTACAAGGTTAGGGTGGGGTGTGGGCCTGGGTAAGATGCTCTGTCAGAGACTCTGTGCAGATTCGATGAACCAAAGGCCTCCTTCTGCACTGTGGGGATTCTATGACTCCACTAGTATTTATGTCATTGGCAGTAAATTGCTTTAGGATGTTGTGAGGCCATGAAAGGTGCTATATAAATGTAGGTTTTTAAAATTTCTTTCTATTTGACACAGAATGGAAGTCGGCATAGTGGGTCTGTAGGTGTCTATATTGTTTCATCCTCTTTCTGAATATGGGTATCACAGCACTGAGGGTGTATCTACAATATGGTTCAAGAAGGCAGATCATCACCACCTTCTTAAGGGCAATTAAGGATGGACAATAATTGCTTATCCACCTCCCCCCCCTCCCCCCGCCCCCCCCCCCCCCCACCTCCCTTGTCTTTCTCAGCACTGTGGAATAAATTCTATCTAGTGCCAAAGATTTATTTGTTATGAGTGTTTTTAGCCTCATTTGCTGCAAGTTCAATTATTTTGCTCCAAAAGGAAGGACTTCTTCATCTCCCTGTTGGCATGGCAACGCAAATAGATACAAATATATTTAATCATTTAGCCTTGGCACTGAGCAGCACAACTGGAACAGGAAAGGCTGTTCCTGTGGCTCCAGAGAGGTTTCACTCAGAATTTGTCACGTAAATGAACGGTTCTGGGGGTGCCTTCTTGTTGAAGTACCCTTGCGGTTACCAACCTACCTCAGTAGCACCCACCTCCCCACCCCCGATTGGGCCAGCCACATCATGGGCATACCTATCAATTTTCATATGAAGGTGACCATAGAAAGCATTCCTTCTGGTTGTATCACAGCTTAGTATGGCTCCTGCTCTGACCAAGGCCATAAGAAACTACAAAGTGAATGTAGCCCAATCCATCACGCAAACCAGCCTCCTACCCATTGACTCTGTCTACACTTCCCACTGCTTCAGGAAAAGCAGCCAGCATAATTAAGGACCCCACACACCCCGGACATACTCTCTTCCACCTTCTTCCGTCGGGATAAAGATACAAAAGTCTGAGATCGCATACCAACCGACTCAAGGACAGCTTCTTCCCTGCTGCCACCAGACCTTTGAATGGACATATCTTATATTAAGCTGATCTTTCTCAATACCCTAGCTATGGCTGTAACACTATATTCTGCACCCTCTCTTTTCCTTCTCCCCTACGCACCCTATGAACAGTATGTTTTGTCTATATAGCGCTCAAGAATAGACTGAGTAGACTGGGGCTATACTCATTGGAATTCAGAAGAATGAGGGGAGATCTTGTAGAAACATATAAGATTATGAAGGGAATAGATAGGATAGAAGCAGGGAAGTTGTTTCCACTGGCAGGTGAAACTAGAACTTAGGGGGCATGGCCTCAAAATAAGGGGGAGCAGATTTGGGTCTGAGTTGAGGAGGAACTTCTTTACACAAAGGGTTGTGAATCTGTGGAATTTCCTGCCCAGTGAAGCAGTTGAGGCTACCTCACTGAATGTTTTTAAGGCAAAGATAGATAAATTTTTGAACAGTAAAGGAATTAAGGGCTATGGTGAGCGGGCGGGTAAGTGGAGCTGAGTCCACGAAAAGATCAGCCATGATCTTATTGAATGGTGGAGCAGGCTCGAGGGGCCAAATGGCCTACTCCTACTCCTAGTTGTTACGTTAATACTTTTCGCTGTATCCCAATACATGTAACAATAATAAATCAGATCAAAAGACTGTGGACATAGCCAATTAGGAGACACCTCCAGAAAGATAGTGTCAGTAGGCGTATTGTTGGCAAGTGGGTTCAGGACTCCCATTTTCCCCCAACATCAGGGTCCTGTAGCCTGTGAAAAGTCCTGCACTTTATTTTTAATCTATACTGAGGTTGGTGCTCTTAATAGTTCAGGATAATTGGGTTGACAATGCTCCTCAACTATACAGCTGAACATATCAGCTGGAGCTCCCGCTTCTGATTTCTTTCCAGTGACCTCTGTTGCAAAGGATATGCAGCAAGATCTGGACAACATTCATACTTGAGCTGAAAGGTAACTGTCACGCCATACAAGCGCCAGGCAATGACCATCTCCAGAGGGAATCTAACCATCTCCCCTTGACGTTCAATGGCATTACCATCACTGAATCTTGCACCGTTAACATTTTGTGATTCACCAGAAACATCATGGAATCAGCCACATACATACTTCGGCAACAATGGTGTAACCATCACTGAATCCCCCACTGTCAACATCCTTGGGGTTACCATTGTCCAGGAACTCAACGGAATCACCACATAAACACAGTGGCTACAAGAGCAGGTCAGAGGCTCGGGTATACTATGGCGAGTAACTCACCTCCTGACTCCCCAAAGCCTATCCACCATCTACAATGTACAAGTCAGGAGTGTGATGGAATACTCCCCACTTGTCTGGATGGGTGCAGCTCCAACAACACTCATGAAGCTCGACACCATCCAGGACAAAGCAGTCTGCTTGATTGGCGCCACATCCACAAACATCCACTCCCTCCACCGCCGACGCTCAGTAGCAGCACTGAGTACTATCTACAAGATGCACTGCAGCAATTCACCAAAGATCCTTGGACCGCATCTTCCAAACCTATGACCACTTCCATCTAGAAGGACAAGGGCAGCAGATACATGGGAACACTGCCACCTGCAAGTTCCCCTCCAAGCCACTCACCATCCTGACTTGGAAATATATCGCCGTTCCTTCGCAGTCACTGGGTCAAATTCCTGGAATTTCCTCCCTAACGGTATTGTGGGTTAACCCAGAGAACATGGAGTGCAGCGATTCAAGAAGGCAGTTCACAACCCCCTTCTCAAGGGCACCTAGGGATGGGCAATAAATGCTGGCCAGTCAGCGATGCCCATGTCCCATGCCATCACTGCCTGTGAGATCGGAGAATTTAGCACTCAGCCAAAACTCCATTCACTACAGCGGGACTGGAGTTACCAGTGAGAGTGGAGAATTCCAGCCATGGCTGTAGTTAGGATCGATCCAATAGGTTTCAGCGGATCCCAACAACTTAAATATAAAAAGTTTTTACAAGACAAATTGAAGCATTGATAGTCTATGAAATTACCTTTGTCCCAATCACAGGATTATAATTCATGGCATGTGTTAAACTGATTTAATTAAAGGATGTCAAATGGTAGTTTTCCTATTGCTGTGTCTGGACTTGAGGGGTCTCAGAGGTGTATGCCATGAGCTTGACACTCAAGAAATCGGTAATAACCAAAGAGACAGATGGTGGGGCAGCAGGAATGTTATATAATATATAAAGAGTTTCTTCTATATTCCACTGAACCAGTCATTGTTTTTTTAATGATCAAGCCACCATTTAGCCATAGGGGTTCTCCGCTGTGCGGCTAAGACTCAGAGAGATGTAATCATGAAAATTACCATCTTTTTCTCTGTGTCACTTGGGTATCAAGAGTTCTGGTAGTTTCTTCTTGGAATAAAATCAGCAATGACATTAAAATTTAAAAGATCAACACGCATTACTTCTTAACCCCAATTTGCATTGAAACGGAACAAATTAGTTTATGTCAATTTTAACGATATGATCAGCAATTGTGTGCAATAATAAAAGTAATTCCTTCTCACTTGCTGACACTATAGAGGTTCACAACACACAGCCAGGCCATTTGGCCCATTGCTGCTGTGCTGGCTCCTTGTTAGAATTATCCTAAATTGACACAAAAGACAAATACCGCAGATGCTGGAAATCTAAAATTGGAACAGAAAAAGCAGGTCAGGCAGCACCGGTGGGGAGGGAAATAGAGTTACTCGGCTGAATTTAATGGCCGCCGCAGCTGCCCCATCCACTGGCTGGAAAGCCAGTGGCAACACCCAACCCTGCTTTTTCTGGGAACCCTAACGGGGGTATACTTGGAATACTGTGTGCAATTCTAGTTACCCCATTATAGAAAGGATATTATTAAACTAGAAAGAATGCAGAAAAGATTTACTAGGATGCTACCGGGACTTGATGGTTTGAGTTATAAGGAGAGGCTGGATAGACTGGGACTTTTTTCTCTGGAGTGTAGGGGGCTGAGGGATGACCTTATAAAGGTCTATAAAATAACGAGGGGCATAGATCTGCTGGATAGTCAATATCTTCCCAAAGGTAGGGGAGTCTAAAACTAGAGGGCATAGATTTAAGGTGAGAGGGGAGAGATACAAAAGGGTCCAGAGGGGCAATTCTTTCACACAAAGGGTGGTGAGTGTCTGGAACAAGCTGCCAGAGGTAGTAGTCGAGGCGGGTACAATTTTGTCTTTTAAGATGGCTATGGAGGGATATGGGCCAAACACGGGCAATTGGGACTTGCTTAGCGGTTAAAAAAAAAGGGCAGCATGGACAAGTTGGGCCGAAGGGCGTGTTTCCATGCTGTAAACCTCTATGACTCTATGGTTAGGTGCATTGTCCATGCTAAATTCTCCCTCAGTGTACCCGAACAGGCGCCGGAGTGTGGCGACTCGGGGATTTTCACAGTAACTTCATTTCAGTGTTAATGTAAGCCTACTTGTGACACTAATAAACAAACTAAACTGTAAACATGCCCTACTTGGAAAATTTGCATTTCAAATGTGTTTAAGCCTAAAATAAAAATTTGTACTCCTTCAAGGTTAATGTCAAAGAATGCTGATTGACTGGTCATGCAAACTCATTCAGCTTTGAGTGATATAACTCCTCGTTAAGTGAATAGAAGTTTTCTGTCTCACTCTATCCCTCTAACAGTGTCAGCCTTGACACAGTAGATTGGAGGTGTTGAATTCACATGCTCAATTGAAATGAGAGTCTGATAATATCATTTTGTGGGGTTCGGCGCAAGGTACATTTGGTGGTAAATATATACAATTTGCAAGCCTATACAACTGAACCCTGAGCGCTGATCCTCCATGTTTTTACTTACAAGCCTTACTGCAAAGATAGCAAACCACTTAATTTTATCTTAAAGGAAATTGTACCAATTTAGAGCACTGGTGCATCCTCTGTACTCTGCATATGACTCCATGGCTGCACACACAGGATTATTCAGAAAAAAATCTACACCGAGTAGAAATTTCTTATGATACAAATGGAAGTGCGTGGCTTCTGTCAGCTGCTGTGATCTGTCACTGACCTCCCATCTTAAATTCTTAATATAGAGCCTCTTGAATATGCAGGGCAGGTGGAAGCGTCAATGGTGCCATGACAGAGGGGATGTGTGGAGACAGTGTTCTAAATATAGACGAAAGTTCATGTGACTTTTCATGAGATAAGTTCAGTGCACCAAGGAACAACTGAAGACACAGGATGTGTCACTTCGAGGTAAAGATTGGGCTTTGGTGGGACTGATAAAGTGAAGATAAGAAATTACAGCTTTTGACACAGGAAAATGTCCCGCCCATTCAGTTTCGACTGCTTTACCTACTCATCAACTGATTGCAAAGTTTTTCTGTCTGACTCTCCTTGTCCAACAGTCATGATTCTGCCAATTTTTTTAAATTTAGTGTGGGACATTGGCGTCGCTGGCTGGGCCAGCATTTATTGCCCATCCCTAGTTGCCCGAGGGCAATTGAGAGTCAACCACATTGTTGTGGCTCTGGAGTCACATGTAGGCCAGACCAGGTAAGGACGACAGATTTCCTTCCCGGAAGGACTTTAGTGAAACAGATAGGTTTTTCCGACAATCAACAATATTTTCAGGGTCATCAGTAGATTCCTAATTCCAGATTATTTTTATTGAATTCAAATTCCACCATCTGCCATGGCGGGATTCGAACCCGGGTCCCCAGGACATTAGCTGAGTTTCTGAATTAGTAGTCTAGCAATAATACCAGTAAGCCATTGCCTCCACCTCTTGTCAAGCATTAATACTCAGACAAGGAATTTGAGAGATAACCCCTCGACTTTGTGTTCATGGTGCGGACCCTCCCATGGCAGGAACATGCATCAGGTGGTGAATCGTCCGATCTCGTAAGCCGCGCCACCGCTGCCATCAAGAATGGAGAATTTGACGCTCAGCCAAATCTCCATTCACTGCACCGGGACTGGAGAATCCCAGCCGCGGGTGAGGTCGGGGAATCCTGGCCCAGGAGCCTGGACGTGTGTTGTTTGCCTACAATACGTGATGCATGCTTAAATTCCTGAGAAGCACGCCTCATTGGCCAGGCTCCACTTTGAAAGAGTAAACTTGTAAAATAATCCTTTCAAAATCAATTCTCAATCTGTCATTGCTCCACTCACGAACAAACTGCACTTTGCAGAGAGTGGATGGAGCTGTGAGCTCAATATCATCGTCTGAAAGCCTCCCTTGTAATGGACTGGTGGCACAAAGTGCAACATGAATGTACAAATCCATCGAATCCATGGAATCCCTACAGTGCAGAAGGAGGCCATTTGACCGATCAAGACTGCACCAGCAACAATCCCACCCAGGCCCTATCCCCGCAACCCAATGTATTTACTCTGCTGATACCCCCCTGACAATTTAAGATGGCCACTCCACCTAACCCACACATTTTTGGACTGTGGGTGAAAACAGAGCGCCCGGAGGAAACCCACGCAGACACGGGGAGAACTTGCAAACTCCACACAGACAGTCACCCAAACTGGGAATCAAACCCAGGTCCCTGGGGCTGTGAGGCAGCAGTGCTATCCACTGTGCCACCGTGCTGCTCAGATGTTCTCAGTTGAATTCCCTCTGTCCCCTTTAGCTTGGAGTGGTTGAACAGCACTAATTACCAATCACATTAAAAAAAAACCAAAAGTACAATGCAGCAATATCTCACAGATTCAACGGAGGGTTTGGAGTGCAGACAAATGGAGTACAGTTGGGATAAAATTAAAAGGAGCTTGTCTTAAAAATAACTTGCACTGTAAATTTGATACTGACATGCAGAGAGTGCAACATTCCGAGCACTGACACATGTCAATAAACACAAGTTTCTCCCCTCCCAAATGAACGCTTTGATCACAGTATAGTTCCATTGACTCTACTCCCTGCATAGGTAAGTGAAGTAGCAAAATATAATCCATCATTACCTTCATCTTCTGTCCATTCCGACTCCAGCCCCATCATAAACATTTGTGCAGTTTGACTTAAATCCGTTATCTTTGATCCATGGAGGCCAGAGCTCTGTGCAAACAATTGGACAGTATGAGTGATATCAGAATGGTCAATTCTTCAATGCATTCTATTGAAGAATTTCAACGTCTTAGCTTCACTACCAAATACAACTTGGTTATCCTCAAAACATGCCACAGCTCAATAGGAGTTTTACATATCAAGGGTTTCACGTTCTTGGGTCATGTATTTTGTAACACCTTTGGACAAAAATGACTTTAAATTCCTTTTGAATATCGACATGGGTTTGTAAGTGACCACAATAAATACTGCACCCTAAAAGACTAAGATCTTGAATATTGCGGAAAAAAGAGAAACTTTTCATTCAAACGTTTCAGCTTGCACTTGGGATATTTGTTTGTTGAGGGTGCCCTTTACGAGGCAGTCTTTGGCTGGACCCCAGCAGGCAGGGGTCCAGTGCCTTGGAGCACTGCCCCCCAGCCTGGGTTTACCCCTCCAGGCAATTGATGTGTCCCTCCTCCAAACACTGCGACACCCCCCCCAACATCCCACCATCTCAGCGGGAGACTGGAGGCTGTCTGGAAGAAGGCTGTTCACACCTCTCAGGAGCACAGGCAATTAGGGTCCTCCCTTGTTGAAGAGGGATTGCTTGATTTGGGTTCCGCCAGGCAGGGCCACTCAGCTCCTGACCTCATTACAGCTTTGCTTCAAACATGGACAAAAGAGCTGAATGCCAGAGATGAGGTCAGAGTGACTGCCCTTGACACCATGGCCATTTTGACAGAATGTGGCATCAAGGAGCCCTAGCAAAACTGGAGCCCGTGAGAATCAGGAGGCAAACTCTGCATTGGTTGGAGTCATACCTGGCATCAAGGAGAATGATTGTGGCGATTGGAGATCATTTATCTCAGGAGTTCTTCAGGGTGGTGCCCTAGGCCCAACCATCTTCAGCTGCTTCATCAATGGCCTTCCTTCCATTATAAGGTCAGAGTGGGGGTGTTCGTTGATGACTACACAATGTTCAGCACCATTCACTACTCCTCAGATATTGAAGTCCATGTTCAAATGCAGCAAGGCCTGGGCTGACAAGTGACATTCACACCATACAAGTGCCAAGCAATGACCATGTCCAACAAGAGAGGATCTAACCATCGCCCCTTGACATTCAATGGCATTACCATCCTTCACTATCAACATCCTCGGGATTACCATTGACCAGAAACTCAACTAGTCATATAAATACTGTGGCTATCAGAGCAGCTCAGAGGCTGGGAATGCTGTGGTGAGTAACTTACCTCCTGACTCCCCAAAGCCCATCCACCATCTACAAGGCACAAGTCAGCAGTGTAATGAAATACCCTCCTCATGCCTGGATGACTGCAGCTTCAACAATACTCAAAAAGCTCGACACCGTCCAGAACAAGGCTTGATTGGCACCCCTTCCACAAACACTCACTCCCTCCACCACAATGCACAGTGGCAGCAGTATGTACCATCGACAAGATGCACTGCATGAACTCACCAAGGCTCCTTAGACAGACCCAAACCCACTCCAATCTAGAAGTACAAGGGCAATGGATACATGGGAACACCACCACCTGGAGGTTCCCCTCCAAACAATTCACCATCCTGACTTGGAAATATATTGGCCATTTCTTCACAGTCGTTGGGTTATGGACGCACGGTGGCACAGTGGTGAGAACTGCTGCTTCACAGCGCCAGGGACCTGGGTTCGAATCCCGGCTTGGGTCACTGTCTGTGTGGAGTCTGCACGTTCTCCCCGTGTCTGCGTGGGTTTCCTCCAGGCACTCCGGTTTCCTCCCACAGTCTGAAAGACGTGCCGGTTAGGTGCATCGATCCGAATAGGCACCGGAATGTGGCGACTAGGGGAATTTCACAGTAACTTCATTGCAATGCTAATGTAAGCCTTACTTGTGGCTAATAAATGAATAAACTTTAAACTTTTAAAAATCCTGGAACTCCCTCCCTAACAGCACTGTGGGTGTACCTACGCAACAGGGACTATAACGGTTCAAGACGGCAGCTCACCACCACCTTCTCACGGGCAATTAGGGATGGGCAATGAATGTTGGTCTAGCCAGCGACACCCACTTTCCATGAATAAAAACAGGTGAGGTGTGGGGGGCATGTTTTTGATGCTGTTCTCAGTACATCACATTATTTTGATAAAATAACACCTGGGTGACAGCCCCAAGTTTCAGATTCTTGGTTGTGGATTTCAGCGCAGCGTACTGGTCCTAGGCTGATTATGTTTCAAAGAACAAAGAAATTTACAGCACAGGAACAGGCCCTTCGGCCCTCCAAGCCTGAACCGACCATGCTGCCCGTCTGAGCGAAAACCCCCTACCCTTCTGGGGACCATATCCCTCTATTCCCATCCTATTCATGTATTTGTCCAGACGCCCCTTAAAACTCACTATCGTATCCGCTTCCACTACCTCCCCCGGCAGCGAGTTCCAGGCACCCACCACTCTCTGTGTAAAAAAATTTGCCTCGTACATCTCCTTTAAACCTTGCCCCTTGCACCTTAGACCTATGATAACCCCTGGTAATTGACTCTGCCACCCGGGAAAAAGCTTCTGACTATCCACTCTGTCCATGCCCCTCATAATCTCGTAGACATCTATCAGTTACCTGAAATAGGATTCTTCTGATGGCAGCTGAAACTAGTTGGGAAGAATTTCTGTCCAGGTCATGGGCTGTGGAGAAGCTCCCTGACTGCCTGCACACGGAGGAGGTCAAGAATGGAAAGCGTTAGTCACATTGGTTTTCAGCACTGAGAACAGTAGCATTTTACAGTCAGTGGGGAAAGTTACGGTAAATGCCAGTTCAGCTGTACTGTGACGATTAATTCACTGCTGTTATAACCCAGATGTAAGCCCAACAAACTCCTGACAACAATAGCAGTGATTGACACAAGGGCTCAACTCCCCTTCAAGGAAACATTATATGATTTTATGTTGACGCCACTAAAAGACAATTAATTGAAAGACTGGATGCCAGAAGTGACCAATTGAATATATACGCCTGACATGGAATGTATATTAATAGTCATTTGGTCGTGCAGAACTTGAACATTGCTGAAAATACAGACATATTGTTGAAACTTTTCCTTTTGTACTGATAGGAAGATAGAAAATAGGCACAGGAGGAGGCTATTTGGCCTTTCGAGCCTGTTCTGTCATTCATTATGATCATGGCTGATTATCCAACTCAATAGTCTGATCTTGGCCACCGCCCATCCCATCTCCTTTGATCCCCTTTGTCCCACATGCTTATCTAACTTCTTCTTGAAAATATTCAATGTTTTGGCCTCAATTACTTTCTGTGGTAGTGAATTCCACAGGGTAACCACTCTAGGTGAAGAAATTTCTCCTCATCTCTGTCCTTAACGGTCTACCCTGTACCCTCAAACTGTGACCAAAAGAGAAAATGCTGGAAAATCTCAGCAGGTCTGGCAGCATCTGTAGGGAGAGAAAAGAGCTGACCTTTCGAGTCCAGATGACCCTGGTTCTGGACTCCCCCACCATTGGGAACATCCTTCCTGCATCTACCCTGTCTAGTCCTGTTAGAATTTTATAAGTTTCTATGAGATCCCCTCTCACTCTTCTGGATTCCAGCGAATACAATCCTAACCGACTCAATCTCTTCTCATACGTCAGTCTTGCCATCCCAGGACTCAGTCTGGTAAACTTTCGCTGTATTCCCTCGACAGCAAGAACATCCTTCCTCAGTTAAGGAGCGCAAAACTGCACACAATATTCCAGATGTGGCCTCACCATGGCCCTCTGTAATTGGAGAAAGACATCCCTGCTCCTGTACTCGAATCCTCTCGATATGAAGACCAACATACCATTTTACTGCCTGCTGCACCTGCATGCTTCGGATATCAGGACATTTAATCTTGCAAATGTTTTGACTAATGAGTGCAAGATGAAAAATTTGGACAAAGGATTTCTCTTTTTTTCAGGAATGTACATGGTGAATATCAAAAGCATTTAAATTGCATTGAGGCCCCTCAGAGAGGCTGTATAGAGAAATGTTTGCCAGAATTTCACTGCCCCATCTGCCACAGGAATCGGAGTAGGCGAGAGGCAGACAACGGAAAGGTCCGTTGACCTCGGGCGCAATTTTACAGTTTTGGGACGAGGGAGGCCATAAAGTCCCTTCCGATCAATTCAATTGCACTTTCTGCAATTTTTCAATATGAAAGCTTTTGCCCTCAGACTGCTTGCCTGAAATGGATTGCATCTTTGCAAATAACAAGAGTATTACAATTGTACAGAGACACCAAGGAGTGGAATTTACTGTCATATTTTATTGCACTTTCTATAATTTTCAAGCTGCAATGTTTAGTAATGTACTTTTACAAATATGAATAAAGTATATATTTGGAAAAAAATATTCAATTGGAACTTAAACTCATTAAGACTGAACCGTGAACTTGAATTGTGCTTAAGGCCTGTTATGTCACTAAGTAAAACCCAATTAAATTAATAACTCCCATTTAATATAGAAACTTTCAGAATCTAAGGGTGTCCCAAAGTGATTAGTTGGCAATAAAGTACTTTTGGTGTCATGGTTATTTTTGTGAATAATTAGAATCTATTTATATTTTGTTTGTTTCCAGTTATACAAGGTGTAATCTCACCATTCATCTCTGTACAAAAGAGAGCAAGCAGGACACTATAAGACCATAAGCCAACATTAAGGACATTTAAATGATCATTGGATACACATATGGATGATATTGGAATAGTGTAGGTTAGATGGGCTTTAGATTGGTTTCACTGGTCGGCACAACATCGAGGGCCGAAGGGCCTGTACTGCGCTGTAATGTTCTATGTTCTATGTTCTAAGACAGAGGGGCAGAAATATGAGATCACGACTGATTTGATATAAGCCTCTACTCCACTCACCCGCCTTCTCCCCATAACCCTTGGTTCCCTTACTGTCTATTTCAGCCTTGAACATGTTTAATAACCCAGCCTCTACAGCCCTCTGCAGTAAAGAATTAATAGATTCACAACTCTATGAGAATAAATTCCTCCTCACTTCTGTCTTAAATGGGAGAATAGGCTATGAAGCCTTACTCTGAGAATATGCCACTCTGATCCTAGACTCTCCCACAAGGGGAAACAGAAGGTAATGTCATTGTGTAACATTGTTACATTAGAAATTATGCCACACCATTATAGTATGCAAACACATTAACACAGTTTAATTAAATAGCTTTTCTATTTTAAGAAAGGCTGTCTATTTTCATAGATAAACTGTATTGCCACAGGAAAGCAGGGAATATCAAAGGATGGACCAGTGCAAATCCACCTGAGCAATGGAATAATGGACTTCAGTAGAAGCCTCAGAATGTGCTGTAGAAACTCTCTCAAAATATATCACAGTGCCTGGCGTTATTAGCTGCAACATAAGGCAATGTCACAGATACTGCCTCACAGCGCCAGGGACCCAGGTTCAATTCCCGGCTAGGGTCACTGTCTGTGTGGAGTTTGCACATTCTCCCCGTGTCTGCGTGGGTTTCCTCTGGGTGCTCTGGTTTCCTCCCATTGTCCGAAAGATGTGTTGGTTAGGTGCATTGGCCATGCTAAATTCTCCCTCAGTGTACCAGAACAGGTGCCGGAGTGTGGCGATTAGGGGATTTTCACAATAACTTCACTGCACTATTAATGTAAGCCTAGTGGTGGCACGAATAAATAACCTTTAAACTTTAAAATCTTTAAACTCCCTGTGTCTGCATGGATTTCCTCCGGGTGCTCCGGTTTTCTCCCACAGTCCAAAGATGTGCGGGTTAGGTAGATTGGCCATGCTAAATTGACCCTAGTGTCAGGGGCACGAGCAGGGTAAATATGTGGGGTTACGGGGATAGGACCTGGGTGGGATTCTTGTTCATGTAGACTCGATGGGCTGAATGGCCTCCTTCTGCACCGTAGGAATTCTACGAAACTGGGTAAATGTATTTTAAAAATTGCTTGAGCTGAGATGACAGCCACCCTCTCTATTCAACCACAAGGTAACTAAAACCAAATGCAGCTGAGTTTTATTGATTTGTAGATGATACAATAAATTTGTTTGAGGTGTTGATCAAAAGGTGTGCTGGATATGCAAAGCCTGAGCAAAGTGTGATTTCCATCTCTGTCAGTTGTTAAAGGTAAACAAATCTCAAGATAACAATGATTCTGCTCAAATCTTTTTCTCAGGAATAGAAATGATGGCTATCTGAATCCTCCAAATCATTGAGAAGACTTTGTTTTTTAGTAAGTGGCATGGGCAGGTATTTTAGGACCCTGCTTGGGCGAGGCTTGTAAAATCCCTCCCGAGGTCAACAGAGAATTCCGTTCTGGAATTCGATTTCAGGGCGGGTGTGGCAGTAAAATTCCGGCCTTGGTCCCATAAGACCATAAGACATAGGAGCAGAATTAGGCCACTCGGCCCATCGAGTCTGCTCCATCATTCAATCATGGCTGATATTTTTCTCATCCCCATTCTCCTGCCTTTTCCCCATAACCCCTGATCCCCTTATTAATCAAGAACCTATCTATGCCTGCCTTAAAGACACTGAATGACTTGGCCTCCACAGCCTTCTGCGGCAAAGAGTTCCACAGATTCACTACGCTCTGGCTGAAGAAATTCCTCCTCATCTCTGTTTTAAAGGATTGTCCCTTTAGCCTGAGGTTGTGCCCTCTGGTTCTAGTTTTTCCTACTAGTGGAAACATCCTCACCACATCCACTCTATCCAGGCCTCACAGTATCCTGTAAGTTTCAATAAGATCCCCCTCATCCTTCTAAACTCCAACGAGTACAGACCCAGAGTCTTCAACCATTCCTCATACGACAAGCTCTTCATTCCAGGGATCATTCTTGTGTACCTCCTCTGGACCCTTTCCAAGGCCAGCACATCCTTCCTTAAATACGGGGCCCAAAACTGCTCTCAATACTCCAAATGGAGTCTGACCAGAGCCTTATATAGCCTCAGAAGTACATCCCTGCTCTTGTATTCTAGCCCTCTTGACAAGAATTGTAACATTGCATTTGCCTTCCTAGCTGCCGACTGAACCTGCACGTTAACATTAAGAGAATTTTGAACAAGGGCTCCCAAGTCAACTTTGTGTTTCTGATTTCCTAAGCATTTTCCCATTTAGAAAATAGTCTATGCCTTCATTCCTCCTTCCAAGGTGCATAACCTCACACTTTTCCGCATTGTATTCCACCTGCCACTTCTTTGCCCACTGTCCTAACCTGTCCAAGTCCCTCTGCAGCCCCCCCTGCTTCCTCAATACTACCTGTCCCTCTATATATCTTTGTATCATCTGCAACAGTGCCTTCAGTTCCTTCTTCCAAATCGTTAATGTATATTTTGAAAGGTTGTGGTCCCAGCAACAACTCCTGAGGCACACCACTAGTCACCGGCTGCCATCCTGAAAAAAACCTCTTTATCACCACTCTCTGCCTTCTGCCAGTCAGCCAATCCTCGATCCATGCCAGGATCTTACTCTTAACACCATGGGTTCTTAGTGTATTTAACAGTCTCCTATGTGGCACCTTGTCAAGGGCCTGATGGAAATCTAAATAAATCACGTCCACTGGTTTTCATTTATCTAACCTCCTTGTTACCTCCTCAAAGAACTCTAACAGATTTGTCAGACATGACCTCCCCTTGACGAAGCCGTGCTGACTCAGTCTTATTTTATCATGCACTTCCAAGTACTCCGCAATCTCATCTTTAATAATGAACTCTAAAATCTTGCCAATGACCAAAGTCAGGCTAACCGGTCTATAATTTCCCATCTGCTGCCTCCCTCCCTTCTTAAACAGCGGTGTTATATTCGCTACTTTCCAGTCCTCTGGGACCCTCCCTGCCTCCAGTGATTCCTGAAAGATCACCACCAATGCCTCCACAATTTCCTCAGCTATCTCTTTTAGAACCCTGGGGTGTAGTCCATCCGGTCCAGGTGATTTATCCACCTTCAGACCTTTCAGTTTCCCCAGAGCCTTCTCCTTAATGATGGCTATTATACTTATCTGTGCCCCCTGATTCTCCTGGAGCTCTGGCATCCCACTGGTGTCTTCCACCGTGAAGACTGATGCAAAGTAACTATTCAGTTCCTCTAACGTTTCTTTGTTTCCTATTATTATTTCTCCAGCCTAATTTTCCAGTGGTCCAATGGCTATTTTTGCCTCTCGCTTACCTTTTATATATTGAAAAAAACTCTTCCTATCTTCTTTTATATTACTAGCTAGCTTACAGTCATATTTCATCTTCTCCCCCTCATTGCATTTTTAGTTGCCCCCTGCTCACTTTTAAAGGCTTCCCAATCCTCTGGCTTCCCACTAATCCTCGCCACTTTTCTTTGCTTTCTCTTTTGCTTTTATGCTGTCCTTGACTTCCCTCGTCAGCCATGGATGCCTCATCCTCCCCTTAGTATGTTTCCTCCTCCTCGGGATGAATTCCTGTTGTGTCTCCCGAATAACCCCCAAAAACTTCTGCCATTGCCGTTCCACTGTCTTCCCTGCTAGGCTCCCTTTCCAATCAACTCTGGCCAGCTCCTCCCTCATGTCTTTGTAGTTCCCTTTATTTAATTGCCATACTGTTACATCTGATTCCAGCTTCTCCCTCTCAAACTGCAGCATAAATTCTATCATATTGTGGTCACTGATCCCTGAGGGTTCCTTCACCTTAAGTTCCCTAATCAAGTCTGCCTCATTACACATCATCAAATCCGGAATTGCCTGTTCCCTAGTAGGCTCTGTCACAAGCTGCTCCAAAAAATCATCTCTTAGACATTCCACAAATTCCTTTTCTTGGGATCCACTACCTCCCTGATTTTCCCAGACCACCTGCATATTGAAGTTCCCCATGATTATTGTAATATTGCCTTTTTTATAAACCTTTTCTATCCCCTGATTTATTTTCTGCCCCACATCCTGACGACTGCTCGGGGGCCTGTACATAACTCCAATCAGGGTCTTTTTACCATTGCGATTCCTCAACTCCACCCACAGAGATTCTATGCCTTCTGATCGTTAATCACTTCTTGCTATCGATTTAACTTCATTCCTTACTAACAATACAACCCCGCCCTCTTTGCCCATCTTCCTGTCCTTCCGATAGAACACATATTCTTGGATATTTAGATCCCAGCCCTGATCCCCTTGCAGCCACGTCTCTGTGATACCCACAGCATCGTACCGGCCAATTTCAATGTGCGCAACAAGCTCATTTACCTTGTTGCGTGTACTGCGCGCATTTAGGTCCAACACTCTCAGTCTTGCATTGACCACCTCCCTTCTCATACTTATTCCAATCCTACCTATTCGCTGTTTGGTATGTAGCAGGGTGTGGGATTGGCGTGACTGAATAGGTGTCATGGAAACAGCCTCGCTACCGTTGACAAGTTAAAAGTGTGGAGAGAAATCCCAAAACAAATAAGCCTGCAATGCGGAAGCCATCTGAGATCTCTTGAGGAATACAAAGATAGCAGGAAAGAATAGGACTTAATTAGAAGGTCTGTTAACCCATTCCTAACATTAGCTATTCTCCAATCTTCTGGTATCTCATCCGTGGCAAAAAGGGGCCCTGAAATGTCCTTGCCACGCAGGATTAAGGAGAATTCCAAGGCTTATATAAGGAGGAAGAGGGTACCTAAGGAAAGGGTAGATCCATTCAAGGACAGTGGAGAGAATTTGTATGTGGCGTCAGATGAGGTGGGTGAGGTCCTGAACGAGTACTTTGCATCAGTATTCACAAAGGAGAAGGATGTGGTAGATAGGATCGAGGGATTGAGTTTAGGAGTCGGGAGATAATGCTGCAGCTTTATAGGACCCTGGTTAGACCCCACTTGGAGTACTGCGCGCAGTTCTGGTCACCTCATTACAGGAAAGATGTTGAAGCCATTGAAAGGGTGCAGAGGAGATTTACAAGGATGTTGCCTGGATTGGGGGGCATGCCTTATGAGGATAGGTTGAGGGAGCTTGGTCTCTTCTCCCTGGAGAGACGAAGGATGAGAGGTGACCTGATAGAGGTTTACAAGATGTTGAGAGGTCTGGATAGGGTAGACTCCCAGAGGCTATTTCCAAGGGCTGAAATGGTTGCTACGAGAGGACACAGGTTTAAGGTGCTGGGGGGTAGGTACAGAGGAGATGTCAGGGGTAAGTTTTTCACTCAGAGGGTGGTGGGTGAGTGGAATCGGCTGACGTCGGTGGTGGTGGAGGCAAACTCGTTGGGGTCTTTTAAGAGACTTCTGGATGAGTACATGGGATTTAATGGGTTTGAGGGCTATAGATAGGCCTAGAGGTGGGGATGTGATCGGCGCAACTTGTGGGCCGAAGGGCCTGTTTGTGCTGTGGCTTTCTATGTTCTATAGTGAGTGTCGAAAGGAGGATGTTGACATTTAGGACATGTTGAGCTAAAGAAGGAGGAAGTATTGGAAGTTTTGAAAAACATTAAGGTGGACACGTCCCCAGGACCAGATAGGGTCTAATCCAGAATACTGAGAGAGGTGAGGGAAGAAATTGCTGAGGCCTTGGGCAAAATCTTTGCATCCTCTTCAGCCACGGATGAGGTGCCAGAAGATTGGAGAGTAGCTAATGTTAGGAATGGGTTAACAGACCTTCTAATTCAG
Organism: Mustelus asterias; assembly: GCF_964213995.1. Classification (NCBI taxonomy): domain Eukaryota; kingdom Metazoa; phylum Chordata; class Chondrichthyes; order Carcharhiniformes; family Triakidae; genus Mustelus; species Mustelus asterias. The sequence goes on along the minus strand of NC_135819.1, from coordinate 78,110,816 downwards.
TCCTAATTTGATGTCAATTATTCATTAGAAGTCACTGATATATAAAGGGGCCACAGGTGGCACTATTTGTTGGTGGAGAATTAGGTCAAAGAAGTAAAGGTGTTTTGTGAAGAAGCAGAACTCTACAGCAACTGAGAGGTTAATATTGTTCCTCTGTTTAAGAAAGGCAGAAGAGACAATCTGGGAAATTACAGGCCTGTGAGTCTTACATCAGTGGTGGGGAAATTATTGGAGAAGAATCTTAGGGGCAGGATGTACTTCCATCTCATTAGCGATAGGCAGCAGAGTTTTGTGAAGGGGAGGTCATGTCTCACAAATTATTGAGTTCTTTGAGGAAGTGACAAAAAATTGACCAGGGCAGGGCAGGGCAGTGGATGTTCAATACGTGGACTTTACTAAAGCCTTTGATAAGGTTCCTCATTGCAGGCTGATACAGAAGATGAAGTCATATGGGATCTGAGGGGAGCTGATAAGATGGATACAAAACTGGCTTGGGTATTGAAAGCAGAGAGTAGCAGTGGAAGGGTACTTTTCTAACTGGAGACCTGTAAACAAGCAGTGTTCCACAAGGATCAGTGCTGGGATCTCTGTTATTTGTAATATATATCAATGATTTGGAGGAAAATGTAGGTGGTCTGATTAGTAAATTTTCAGGTGATATGAAAATTGGGGGAGTGGTGGATAGTGAGGAGGATTGTCAGAGGATACAGCAGGATATAAATTGGCTGGAGACCTGGGCCGAAAGATGGCAGATGGAATTTAACCTGAACAAATGTGATGTGATTTGGAAGGTCTACTGCAGAAGGAAAGTATACAGTAAATGGTAGAGCCCTCAGAAATATTAGCATACAGAGGCATCTAGGTGTGCAGATCCACAGTTCCCTGATAGTAGCAACTTGGGTGGACAAGGTGGTCAGAAGGTATACGGCATGCTGGCCTTTATCGGTCGGGGCATTGAGTATAGGAATTGGAAAATCATGTTGCAGCTGTATAAGACTTTGGTTTGGCTGCATTTTGGAGTATTGTGTACAATTCTGGTCGCCACACTGCCAGAAGGATGTTGATGCATTGGAAAGGATGCAGTAGAGATTTACCAGGATGTTGCCTGGTCTGAAGGATACGGACTATGAAGAAAGATTGAACAAACTTGGATTGTTTTCATTTGAGCGTGGGAGGATGAGGTTTACAAGATTATGACAAACTTGGATAGAGTGGATAGTCAGTCTTTTTCCCAGGGTTGAAGGGTCAATTACTGGGGGGCATAAGTTGAAGGGGGGAAGTTTGAGATGTAAGGGGCAAGTTTTTCAGAGGGTGGTGAATGTCTGGAATGTGCTGCTGAAGGAGGTGGAAGCAGATTCCATGACAATGTTCAGGAGGCATCTGGCTAGATACATGAATAGGCAGGGAATAGAGGGATACGGACCTGGTAGAGGCAAGAAAATATTAGATTAGAGAGGCATCTGTGTTGGCAGGGACTTGGTGGGCTGAAGGGCCTGTTCCTGTGCTGTCTGGATTTTTTTCTTTGTTTTTGGGAGGTGGCTCCATTCCATTTCTTTTGTTGCCTCAGTGCCAGGGACCCTGCGTTCGATTCCCGGCTTGGGTTATTGTCTGTGTGGAATCTGCACATTCTCCCCGTGTCTGTGTGGGTTTCTCTGGTTTCCTCCCAAAGACGTGCTGGTTAGGGTGCATTGGTCATGCTAAATTTTCCCTTGGTGTACCCGAACAGGTGCCAGAGTGTGGTGACTGGGGGATTTTCACAGTAACTTCATTGCAGTGTTAATATAAGCCTACTTGTGACACTAATAAATAAAGTAAACTAAAACCTGTCATGAAATTTATTACCCATTCTATAGGCAGTCCATGTGTACTCAGACATTCCATTTTGCTGTAGTCAACTGGATTTTGTGAGGCTATAAATAGGCCTACCTTCCAACTCTGAACAATCACTCATTTTTTTTCAAGTCAACAACACAAAAGCTTCCAGAGGTGTGAAGTGACCTCTGACCCTGCTGGCAAATTTGATGACTTCTTGTGTCTGCAGCACTAGGCTGAATCTCCAGCCTCCTGAACAGTCTCTTGCTGAGGCGATGATGTAGCTTTACTGCACAGACCTCTTCAATGTGCTTACAACCCAACTTCTGAGTTTATAAAGGTTTGCAAGTTGCAAAATAAAGGGTCTAAGCTCTGAAATTCCCTTCCTAAAATCTACCTCTTTGACTGAACTTTCTCAGCCTGTCCTTATATCACCTTATTAGCTTTGGTATCAAATTTTGTTTGATTACACTCCTGGGACATTTCAGTTATAGGACCCCATATAAATGCAAATAGTTGTAGGTGAGGAGGTTAATTGTTTTAAAAGATTCAGAATAAATCTTTATAGAACAATGACCATCTTCAGATAATTTAACACAGCCACAGACAGCATACTGGGCTGCTAATGTTTAAAATGCAATAGCTTAATATATTTTAATCTGTATAGATTCTTGGAATGTTAACCTCTGTTAACAATCAAGTAGACACTTTTGTGCTCATGCGAACATACGAATTAGGAGCAGGAGTAAGCCACTTGGCCATTCGAGTCTACTCTGCCAATCAATACGATAATCAAAGGCTGATCAAATTGTAACCTCAACTCCACATTCCCACCTACCCAATTGGAAAGTGGCACAGTGGTTTAGCATTGCTGCCTCCCTGTGCCAGGGACCCGGCTTCGATTCCCAGCTTGCATCACTGTCTGTGCGGAGTTTGCATGTTCTCCCTCTGTCTGTGTGGGTTTCCTTCGGGTGCTCCGGTTTCCTCCTACAGCCACGAGATTTGCAGGTTAGGTGGATTGGCCATGCTCAAATTGACCCCTTAGTGTCCAAAGATCAGGAGGTTAGGGGTATTGGCAGGGGAAATGTGTGGGGTTACAGGGATGGGGTGGGGGTTGAGACTGGGTAAGATGCTCTGTTGGAGAGTCAGAGTAGACACGATGGGCCAAATGGCCTCCTTCTGCACTGTAGGGATCCTATGATTGAAAGACAAATGTTACTTTGAACATGGTTTATAATCAACTCCCATTGATTTGACACATGTCAGTTCCTCCTCTATCTGCCCTACAAATAACCTGAGATTATGTTTGAACCTGGGCCTTCACTGCACCCAGCCCAATTTCTCCTCTTCCTTTTGGTTTGCCAGGTCATTATTCTATTGGCTTCAGTATGATTTGAAAGACAAGGTAATACAGTGATTGTGTTATTTTTAAGCGAAATTATGTTGAAAGAAACAATTTGTACATCACTTGCCTGCGATGCTAACTGCCAGCTTCTTGTCGAGAAACACGTCAAAGGTGTTGGAAGTCAGCAGGGGCAGGTTCTGTTTCCTGTGTGAAAAACCCCATTCTTTCACAGTGTAATTCTGTGAAGAGTCTTTTACAAATCATACAGACAATTACGCTGCCTTCGTATAGTTAATTTTACTGCATTTTAACCTCCATTTTACTCCACTTTTGTGATTTAATTGATGAACCTTTTCCAATCATCTGAAGGATATATTTATTTGCGTGCCCACACAGAAGATTGTTGTCTTTTTTATCTCGATGCCTGATAGTCCTCTGTATCTCCTCCCCCACCCCAGTCACCACAAGCTGCTTTCAACCAAACTAATCAAATATTAGTTTGTATCTTGAGAATATTTTACTGTAATTTGAAAGAGGTTATTCTAACCTTGCATACGTCACTGGTAGGTCAGTATTTAGAATATTGTGTGAAATTCTGAGCACAATACCTCCCAAAAGACTCTGTTTGGAGAATTATAACATATTACAGCACAGAAGGGGGCCAATCAGTCCACCGAGTCTGTGCCAGCTCTTTCAGAGAGTAATTCAGTTAGTTCCACTCTCCCACTCTTCCCCTGAATCTCTACAATCTTTTCTCTTCCAAATAATTATCTAATTTGAGAGTTACTATCGACTCTATTTCCACTGCCCTATCAGATAGGGCATTACAGATCCTAACCACTGAAAAGGATTTCCTGAGATCACCTCTGATTCTTTTGCTGATTGATTTAAATCTAAGCCTTCTGGCTGTCAATCCTTCAACCATTTGAAACCTTCTGTCTGGTTGCTCTCTGTAAATCCTTCACGATTTTAAACCCCTCTCTGCTCCAAGGAGAACAATCCCAGCTTCTCCAATCTAGCCATGTAACTCTAACCCCCTCATCCCTGGAATCATTCCAGTAAGTCGATTTTAAAATTTATTCGAGTTCATTGATTGGTGTCACAAGTAGGCTTACATTAACACTGTAATGAAGTTACTGTGAAAATCCCCTAGTTGCCACACTCCGGCGCCTGTTCGGGGACACTAAGGGAGAACTTAGCACGGCCCAATGCACCTAACCAGCATGTCTTTTGGACTGTGGGAGGAAACCGGAGCACCCGGAGGAAACCCACATAGACACGGGGAGAATGTGCGGACTCCGCACAGACAGTGACCCAAGCCAGGAATCGAACCCAGGTCCTTGGCGCTGTGAGGCAGCAGTGCTGACCACTGTGCCACCGTGCCGCCCCCATTTTCCATTTTCCATTTGCGTTTTCCCCAAAAGCTTCACATCCTTCCTGAGGCACGACACTCAGAGTTTGACACAGAACTCCTGGCAGGGCAGAGCTGAATTTTATAAATGTTTAGCATAATTAAATGTTTGCATCATCTTCAATGATGCTTTGGACCCGGAGGTTGTGGATTCACACTCTCACGTATTGGAAGTTCTGAAGGGACTCTCATTCCAATTGACATCAGGATTGAACCCCCCGCTCAGCCTGGTGAGCAATACTATCATCGTAAGCAGCAAGTAGCAGCACTGAGAACAATGGCAATTCTGTGACATAAGGTTCAATTTTGTCAGGTCAAAATTAAAGTACTGAAGCAGCATTGATTTAAATAAATAAGATGGAGTGGAAAATATGGTTCTTTAATATGTAGGATTTTAAGAGTGAGTGATAGATTTTTGGGCACTAAGAGAATCGAGGGATGTGGTGGTAGGAATGTGTAGTTGATGTAGATCAGCCATGGTCTTATCGAAAAGCAGGGCAGCCTCACAGAGCCAATAAACTATTCCTATTTCTGAGAGACAACTGAGATATGAACAGGCTGTTTGACTCAGATTGAGGACTAAAGGATATCATTTGAAAATGAACAAGGCATGAGAGAGTGTGGGTGGGATTTTGCGGCCTTGCTCGGGCGAGACCGGAAATTCCCGCATGAGGCCAACGGAAATTTCCGTTGTCGGACCCTCGCCCGCTCCGATTCCGTGGCAGACGAGGTGGTAGAGTTCCGGCCATAGAATCTTTTCTACCACCTTCCCTGTCCCACTTCTTCTCCATCCTCTCCACAAGCTGGTGTAAATGTGGAACAAGCAAAATAAATTGAGGGCACAGCAACTAACTTCCCAAAATCAAAAGTAGAATAATAGGTTTATTTATTAGTCATAAATAAGGCTTACATTAACACTGCAATGAAGTTACTGTGAAATTCCCCTAGTCGCCGTACTCCGGCGCCTGTTCGGGTCAATGCACGTAACCAGCACGTCTTTCAGACTGTGGCAGGAAATCAGAGCACCTGGAGGAAACCCACGCAGACACGGGGAGAATGTGCAAACTCCACACAGACGGTGACCCAAGCTGGAAATTGAACCCGGGTCCCCTGGCACTTCGAGCAGCAGTGCTAACCACTGAGCCACCGTGCCACCCCAAAGGATTAAGTAAGTCATCATTGTATGGAGGAATTGTGGCCATATTCTGAAATGATCAGATATTCCGCAGTTGGATTACCCGCAGAAGGGCGACACGGTGGTTAGCACTGCTGCCTCACAGCTCCAGGGACCTGCGTTCAATCCTGGCCTTGGGTCACTGTCCGTGTGGAATTTGCACATTCTCCCCATAGTTCAAAGACTGGTGTGGGAGAAGTGGGTTCCGGTTCATGGGACATGGTCACCAGTACTGGAGAAAGCAGGATGGTCTACACCTGAACCCTGCTGGGACTGGTGTTCTTATGAGTCGCATAACTGGCGAAGTAGAGAGGGTTTTAAATTAAGTAGCGGAGGCAAGGGTACAAATTTGGGAAAATGTGGTAAATCAGAGAGTCGAGACAAACCAAAGGAGAAAGGTATTATTATGAGAAATGAAAAACAAACCTTGACAGGAAGGCTCAGAGAGTACAAGTCTAACGGTAAATTGACAGAAGAGACTAGAGGTATAAAAAGAACTGAAGGATAAAACTAAAAGCTCTGCATCTGAATGCACAAATCATGCAAAAGGAAATAGATGAACTGAGAGCATAGAAAGAGATAAATAAGTACAATTTGATAACCATTACAGAGACCTGACTGCAGGAGGACATGGATTGGGACCTGAAAATTGAAGGGTACAGGATATTCAGGAAGTGAGGAAAAGATGGAGGGTTCGTTCGGTTAGTTAATGATGGTATTAGCACAATAGAGAGGGTTGACCTAAGTTTAGGAAAACAGGATGTGGAAATGATTTGGGTAGAGTTGAGAAAAGAGAAGCGTGCTGATTCTCTAGCCTCCCATGTGTGTTTCCCGCCGGTGGGAGGTGGTGCGTTGTTTGGTGGCAGCGGGAAACTCTGGGGCCACCGCTGTGAATGGGAATTCCTATTGACGTCACCCTAAGCCGACAGGAAATCCGTGGGCAGGGTGCCCTGCAGGTGGAACCGGGCAATCCCACCGGCATGAACGGTCGGAGAATTCCGGCCAAAAAGTCACTTGTGGGAGCGGTGTACAGACCCCCTAACAGTAACCATATGATAGGATAGAGCATATGGGGAGAAATAATTGGAGTTTGTCAGAAAGGCACAGTGATAATCATGAGAGATTTAAATCTACACACAGACTGGGAAAGTCAGGTGAGCAAAGGTCGTGTAGATGTTTCCAGGATAGCTTCTTTGTTTTGAAACCAACCAAAGTGCAAGCTATACTAGACCTGGTATTGTGCAACAAGATGGGAGTAACTAATGATCTTATGGTCAAGGTACCCCTAGGTAGCAGTGACCATAATGTGACTGAATTTTGCATTAAGTTAGAGGGAGTGAGGAGTGGATCTGGGATTTAGGGGGTAAATTTTCCGATCCTGTTCACTGCAGGAATTGCCGTGGACAATTTAATGGAAAATTAAAAAGTTCACTCGGACTAAAGTTTCTGGTCACTGGGCAGACGGGACTGCAAAATCCCGCCTTATCTTTCGAAACTTAAATAAGGGCCTGAAAGCAGAGCTAGCCAAAGTGAGTTGACAAATTAGATGAAGGGATGGCTGAATAGAGACGCTGCGGCAAGCATTTAAGTGAATATTTCAGAATACCCAGAATAGATAAATTCCAACAGGTAAAAAAATTCCAATGGACACACCATGTTGTTGAGGCCAAAGTGTTGTGTAATTTGAAGAAGAATTTAGATATAGCTCTTGGGACTAAAGGGATCAAGGGATATGGGGGGGAGAAGGGGGGGGATTAGAATATTGAATTTGATGATCAGCCATGATCAAAATGAATGGTGGAGCAGGCTCGAAGGGCCGAATGGCCTACTCCTGCTTCTAGTTTCTATCCGCTGGAGTCCAGATGAGTCTCACCTGAGGAAGGAGCAGCGCTCCGAAAGCACGTGCTACCAAATAAACCTGTTGGACTTTAACCTGGTGTTGAGAGACTACTTTCTGAGTCCAGAAGAGTAAGAGGCAAGTTGATTGAAGCACGTAACTATCCTGAGGGGCACTGACCGCGTGGATGTGGAGAGGATATTTCCTTTTTTGGAAGATGCTAGAATGAGGGGGTCACTGTTTAAAATGGAGATAAAGCAGTGTGTTTTCTTTCATAGGATGGTGAGGCTTTGGAACTCTCTTCCTGAAAAGGCAGAGTCTGAATATTTTGAAGGCAGAGGTGGAGAGATTATTGCTAAGCAAAGGGTTATAGTTAATTGTGGATAGGCGGGGTGCAGATTTGAGGTGAGTGTCAGAACAGTCACATCTCTTTAAATGGAATGAAGGGCCAAATAGCCTACTCTTGGGTGGCGATTCTCCCAACCCGCTGCATGAAAAAATTAGCGCAGCGGGCCGGGGGATTTAGTTGGCACTGGATTAACGTGATCTGCACTGGGCGTCCCGCCCCGAGCACGTCGCCCAGCGCCGGACTTCCGGTGCCGTCAGTTCTGCATCGGAAATAGGCACGGAGCTGCATTATATATGCAGCCCTTCATTTGCATCTGTTTTTGAATGCCATTCAAGTCTTAACGTTTATTTATTAGTGTCACGAGTAGGTTTATATTAACAATACAATGAAGTTACTGTGAAAATCCCCCAGTCGCCACACTCTGGCGCCTGTTCGGGTACACTGAGGGAGAATTTAGCATGGCCGATGCACCCTAACCAGCACATCATTCGGACTGTGGGAGGTAACCGGAGCACCCGGAGGAAACCCATGCAGACACGGGGAGAACATGCAGACTCTGCACAGACAGTGACCCAAGCCAGGAATCGAACTTGGGTCCCTGGTGCTGTGAGGCAGCAGTGCTAACCAATGCATCTCCGTTCGAGGGCCCGGGACTGAAATCTCCCGGCCTACTAGCCTCTACCGCCCCCCTACCCCCGCCAGGGGTATTGCAAGGAGCTTGCGGCCCGGCCCCGCCGGAGAGAAGGCGGGCGAGTCGAGGCCTCCCAGAGGGTCGTCGGCTGAGGGGGAGGGTTGGTGCCCCTTGGGCATGGGCGCTGGCAGTGCCAGCCTGTGCCCCCAGCACTGTCCAAGGGGCAAAGTGCCCATGCCCAGAAAGCACCTTGGCACTGCCCACTGAGTAAAGGGCAGTTACAAAGGTGCAGAACCGAATTATGGGCAGGGCCTGATGAGTGGACGCTGCCTTATGGGGCGGTCGATCGGCGGGGGTGGGGGGTCCCGCTGCCACTCGGGATCAGAGGGGGAGGGGGGTAAGGTCAGCAATTGAGGCTGATCATTGGGGTGGGGGGGGGGTGTTGGTCAGCCTGCTGCGGGGGTTGGGACAGCAGGGGGTGGTGGTCGGCACTGCGGGTGGGGCTGGGGGGTCAGGACTGCCGTTGGGCGGGGTGGGGGAATGTTGCGGGGGGACGGTGGTGGTCAAGGCTGGGCCCAGGGAATGCTCTGTGGGGGAGGGGGTGTTAGTGATCAGGCCGTGGGGGTTTGGGAAGGCCAGCGTTGCGAGGATCGCAGGGTTGGCCAGCAATCAGAATGCCGGCAGTGCGGGGCCAGTGCGCATGCTCCGATCTCGGCACTGACAGATCGCTGTGTGAGCAATGGCCCGCTCAGCGCTAAGCTGCCGGCCCCTCCAGCGGAAATAGGCCCTGCCCCCTGATTTCTAATGTGATTTATGCTGGTGGCCTCTTGCAGTGCACAGAGTGTGGGAGATTCTTCTCTGAACTCCCACTGAAAAAAAACAGCGTGATTTACTTTGGTTTTCACGTGACTTTGACACTTAGAATCTTTTGGGAGAATCACACCCCCACCCCCCTGCTCTTTTTTCATATATTTGTATGTTCATATTTTTCTAAATTCTAAGCCTTAGTCTAATCAGTCTTTTCTCGGGTGTGAAGACCAAGGCTGAAACTTTACTGCCTGAGGTTTGTAAGATCACGCCCGGGGCCAAAAGAGACGGCCGTTCTACGAGCCATGCCTGCCCTGAAATCGGTGCTGGTAAAATCAGGGCCCAAATGTTTACCTAGTATTAGAACATAAGAACATAAGAAATAGGAGCAGGAGTAGGCCATCTAACCCCTCGAGCCTGCCCCGCCATTCAATAAGATCATGGCCGCTCTGAAGTGGATCAGTTCCACTTACCCGCCTGATCCCTATAACCCCTAATTCCCCTACCGATCAGGAATCCATCTATCCGTGATTTAAACATATTCAACGAGGTAGCCTCCACCACTTCAGTGGGCAGAGAATTCCAGAGATTCACCACCCTCTGAGAGAAGAAGTTCCTCCTCAACTCTGTCCTAAACTGACCCCCCCCTTTATTTTGAGGCTGTGCCCTCTAGTTCTAGTTTCCTTTCTAAGTGGAAAGAATCTCTCCACCTCTACCCTATCCAGCCCCTTCATTATCTTATAGGTCTCTATAAGATCCCCCCTCAGCCTTCTAAATTCCAACGAGTACAAACCCAATCTGCTCAGTCTCTCCTCATAATCAACACCCCCTCATCTCCGGTATCAACCTGGTGAACCTTCTCTGCACTCCCTCCAAGGCCAATATATCCTTCCGCAAATAAGGGGACCAATACTGCACACAGTATTCCAGCTGCGGCCTCACCAATGCCCTGTACAGATGCAGCAAGACCTCCCTGCTTTTATATTCTATCCCCCTTGCGATATCCCGAGTGAGATCTCCCCAAAGGACTATACAATCACATTAAGACTTCTTTAATCTTATACTTTTGTAATAACTGGGTGAAGTAAATCTGTGACGGTTTACAAATTGAACGATAAGGCAGTTTGCAATGGAACACCACAACACTTTGGTGCAAATAGAAACTCTGTTGCTTGGTACCCTGATCCACAGAATATGGTAATGTAGCGGCACTTTGTCCCCTTGCTCTGTAATTGTAAATGTTTCATAATCAGCTTAAGTAGGTAATTTAGACAAATTTCCATCATAATGAATCCTTGTCAGTTTTGAGGGAGACTACTCCAGTCAAGTACTCAGGTTGGAGGGGGGCGACAATTGCCTCAGAAGCACAAAATGAATGATAATGAGATGGGAAAGCAGTTTGCACTCTGCCGATTTTCAATGGCGAACGCAGGGCTGAGGCTTCCAATTTTTACATCGGAATGGGTTCAAAAACAGGCCATTTACATTAACAGGAGCCCACAAGGTCCTGGCTCAAAAAAGGGAGCAAGCAAAAAGAGACGAGATAGAAGATCGGCTGTGTTAGAACATAGAACATAAAACAGTATAGCACAGGAACAGGCCCTTCAGCCCATGGGGTTGTGCCAAATTAAACCAATCCCTTCAGCCTGCCCTTGGTCCATATCCCTCTATTCCTTCCATATTCATGTGCATGATCCTGGTTGATCAAATTCCATATCCTGATCCCGCCTTCATCCCATATCCGTGATCCCTTCAGCCCCAAGAGCTATAGAAGGGGCAGAAAAGGGCAGAGCTTAGCATAAGTGGCAATAGGAGGTGGGGTGGGAGGGCAGAGTTGGCACTATGGGATGAGTAGAAGGGCAGAGCTAGACATGGGGGGGGGGGTGTGGGGGGCAGGGGGTGCGGGGGGGTGCGGGGAGGCCGGGAGGGTGGGGGCGGGCGGGACGGGGGGTGCAGGGTGGGGGGTGGTGATGAAGAGCATCTTTTGAGCTTAGCTTTACCTGCAGACTAGAATTCACGATTCCTCTGAGGGGTCCTGCATTATGACCCTTTCAAAACGCAGCCTGACTCCATGAAGGTTATGGAGGACTAGGATAATCCTATCTCCGGTCAGGTCAGGAGTGCCAGATACAGACTTTTGACGGGAATCAGGGGAGGTAATGGCCTGGTGGTATTATCGCTAGATTATTAATCCAGAAACCCAGCAAACGATGATAACCACTTGAGGGAAATAAACTCCAGGGCTGAAGGAACAGAGTGGGGGAATCAAACTGTCTGGATTGCTCTACAGAGAGCCAGCATAGACTCGATGGGCCAAATGGCCTCCTTCTGTGCTCACATGATCCTCTCACTCTAAGACAATGCAAATGTTACCCACCTGTGATTAATGTTTTGCGAGGGCACTGAGACATGGTGGCACAAGCGTCCTGAGGAATGGAGGCTGCTGTTTACAGAAGGCTAAAGCATTTTAACATTCCTTTCCACATTCTTCCAATGGTTAACTTGGTCAATAGACCAAGTGGTTGTACAGTACCATCGTGACATAAATGCCTGGGTGAGACCTAAGCCGACCTGGACCTGTGAAAGGAAGGAAGAAATTGGGAAAAGGAAATAAATAAAGAGGTCGGATGAGGGCCAAACTTCAACAAGGCCTGTTATATATTTGATAAGAAGCCATTCTCAGTTATTAAGCCAATGGTGTCACAATAGGATGCTGCTTGTTGCTCAGTTAATGATGTCAAAATAATTTGCTCTACTGTCGCTGAAATAATGATGTCATAATAATTCATCCTCCTGTTGCTAAGTTAATGATGTCATAATAATTCGCCTTCCTGTTGCTAAGATAATGATGTCAAAATTAGCCGGCCCTTATTACTGCGCTAAGTTGTCAATAATGGGTTACTCCCATGATCTGAAAAGATAAGCAAATATCATCTGTCAGAATTTGACGGAGATGACTGAGTTAAATTGAATATGAATTGCCCATGAAGCCCAGAGTTCCCAAATGAAATTCAAGTTTTGATTTATATTGGTCCATTAGCGCATTGCGTTTTGTTGAAGTATGGGCAGAAATTGTGCTGGAATCATTCTCGGTTACAGAAGCAGCTCTTGGCAATCAAAAGCAAAGGACATTGTGTAATGCCCTCTCAAAGTTTAATAAACACAGCGGGTCATGGAGAGATTGAACACTGCTTTGCACTTTGAGGCCTGGCGAACGAGATCCATTCAATAGACCCAAGATTGAAATAGAATTATTAAACACAAATCACTTTATCAGATTAAATATGATGGCATGGTGCATCATTCTCAAAGTAGACAGGCACTTAAACTGTTTCTGCTGCTATAAATGTGCTTTCAGCTTTGTTAGTGTTGTTGAGAAGTTGGCTAATCTGAGGTACCAGGTAAATATTCAAATCCTGAGACAGAACTGGCTTCTTTCATGCTTATATTGGAGGTTGGCAAATGTTACTTTGTTAGGATCCCCTTTGAGGAAAGATGTAGTGGCATTGGAGGCAGTTCAGAGGAGGTTCACTAGATTAGTCCCACAGATGAGGGGTTTGTCGTATGAAGAGAGATTGAATAGTTGAGGCCGATACTCTCTGGAATTTAGAAGAATGAGGGGAGATCAAATTGAGGTATATAAGATGATAGAAGGTATGGATAAAGTAAACGTGGAGCGGATGCTTCCTCTTGTGGGGCATTCTAGGACGAGAGGTCATAGTCTTAGAATAAAGGGCAGGAAATTTAAAACAGAGTTGAGGAGAAACTACTTCTCCCAAAGGGTTGTGAATCTGTAGAATTCGCTACCCTAAAGTGCGGTGGATGCTGGGACAGTGAGTAAATTTAAGGAGGAGTTAGACATTTTTAATTGGTAATGGGTTGAAGGGTTATGGGGAGAAGGCAGGAAAATGGGGATGAGGAGCATATCAGCCATGATCGAATGGTAGAGCAGACTCGATGGGCCGAATGGCCTAATTCTGCTCCTATATCTTATGAGCTTATGAACTTATAAGATGTTGCATACCAAATACATGTGACACCAAGCCACACGACAGTTTGATACCAGGAAGAAGGAGCTTGAGATAAGTAGGTGCAATATTTGACAAGATGGGCCTGATTCTCCCAAAAGATTCTAAGTGCTGAATTGGTGAGAAAAATGGTGTAATTCACGATTGTTTTTTTCAGTGGGAGTTCAGACTCGAATCTCCCTCACTCTGTGCAAAGCAGAGGTCACAATCGGGGGGCCGAGGCCTATTCACGCCGGAGTCTGACAGTTCCGGACCTCTGCACATGCGCAGTGGCCTGCAGTTTGCTGGCCAGCCCGGGACCCTCACAGTGCTGCTCCCTCGTGACACCCCCATGGCCCGATCGCGGCCCAGTCGCTGCCCCCCACCGTCCTTTCGCGGGCCAGCCCCAACCCCCCACTGTCCCGGAGCACCACAATCTCCAGCCCCCCTTCCCCCCAGCAGTGACGATCCCCCCAACCACCTTCCACAGACCCCACCCCCCCATTGACCCACCCCTCCAAGAGGCAGATCCCCCCCCCCACCCCGCCCCCGCAGCCGGCCCTGATCGCTGGCCTCCCTCCAGTCCCGACCGATCCCATCTACAGAGTGGCAGCGGGACACCCCACCCCCACTGTTCGCCCCCTAGGCCCTGCCCACAATGTACCCTGCATCCTTGGCACTGCCCCCTTGGCCCTGCACTGTTGGCCCCACCCCCTTGGCATTGCCTGATACCTGGTGGGCAGTGCCAAGGTGCCCCCTGGGCATGGGCACTTTGCCCCTTAGGCAGTGCTAGGGGGCACAGGCTGACACTGCCAGGGTGCCCATGCCCAGGGGGCACCACCTCCCCATTGCCCGAGCCCCTGGGGGGGGCCCTGTTTGCCCCCCCTTCACTCCGGCGGGGTCTCCCGCTCGTTCCCCGTAAGTGGGGAGCTACTCAAAACCCCACCAGAGAGAAATACTCCTGGCTGGGTGGGAGACGCTATCGGGCCCAGAGAATTCAATCCCGGGCCCTATAATCACATTTAAGTAAGATTAAAAAGAGACTTAAATGATTTACCTGGTCTTCCCACTGGTTTCCAGTGTGGTCCCGACCGCGCCTGCTCTCCGGCTGTGGAAGACGCGCATGCATCGGGAACGCATGCGTAAATCCCGTGAAATGGCCAGCACGCACTCCTAGAATAGAATCATAGAAACCCTACAGTACAGAAAGAGGCCATTCGGCCCATCGAGTCTGTACCGACCACAATCCTACCTACACCCTACCCCCATATCCCTACATATTTTACCCACTAATCCCTCTAACCTACGCATCTGAGGACACTAAGGGCAATTTTAGCATGGCCAATCAACCTAACCCACACACCTTTGGACTGTGGGAGGAAACCGGAGCATCCGGAGGAAACCCACGCAGACACGAGGAGAATGTGCAAACTCCACACAGACAGTGACCCAAGCCGGGAATCGAACCCAGGTCCCTGGAGCTGTGAAGCAGCAGTGCTAACCACTGTGCTACCGTGCCGCCCTCCAAACCCGATGCGCCAAAAACCGTGCGTGTCGGGATGTGAGAATCGGGCTCGATGTCACTGTCAGAGATTACACAACACTGATGGCTCGGACTATCATTCTCTCTTCGACTCACCCGAGCAAAGACTTGTAACAAATAGCAAAAATAAGATTTAGTGAAGAGTACAATATCTTAGCTCATAGCAAAATCGTCACCGTGGGGCTGCTCAAAAGAGCAGGAATTGATGATGCTGCACATGTATTGAGAATCATAGAATCCCTACAGTGCAGGAGAGGCCATTCGGCCCATCGAGTCTGCACCGATTCCCTGATAGAGTATCTTACCCTGGCCCTCTCCCCTGCCCTATCCCCGTCACCCCACACATTTCCCATGACTAATCCATCTAACCTACACATTTTGGGACACTAAGGGGCAATTTTAGCATGGTCAATCCATCTAACCTGCACATCTTTGGACTGTGAGAGGAAACTGGAGCATCCGGAGGAAACCCACACAGGCACAGGAGAACGTGCAGACTCAGCACAGCTATTCACTCGAGGCCAGAATCGAACCCGGGTTCCTGGCACTGTGAGGCGGCAGTGCTAACCACCACACTGTCTACTTGGACTTAGAGGCATAAAGCTTTGACCTGTATGTACAGAAATGTTCCGACCCATCATTGTTCACCTTGTCTCTTTACAATGCAAGTCAGTTCCCAGTTCGCCAGCAATGTCTGCCTTGCTTCCACTTTGTGCCAGCTGTCTATATTTGAGGCTGGCAGGATGCATTCTCAGACACTAGCTTTATCTTTTTCAGTCTTGGCTATTGATGCCTGGCCAGCTGTCGGAGTCCGAGGACGAGTGCCCTTTTATGGAATCTACCTGTGCACATGTGACCAAGAAAGTGGCCTTCTGCTTCCCTACCTGGAGAGTTCCCCACCCCTTGCTTCACCCCATTATAGCACCACCCCACTCAGGCTCCACCCCCACTAGGGCCCCCCCCCCCCCACTCGGGCCCCACCCCCACTCGGGCCCCACCCCCACTCGGGCCCCACCCTCACTCAGGCTCCACCCCCACTCAGACCCCACCCCCACTCGGGCCCCACCCCCACTCAGGCTCCACCCCCACTTAGGCTCCACCCCCACTCAGGCCCCAGCCCCACTCAGGCCCCAGCCCCACTCAGGTCCCAGCCCCACTCAGGCCCCAGCCCCACTCAGGCTCCACCCCCACTCAGGCCCCACCTCCGCTCAGGCACCACCCCCACTCAGGCCCCACCCCCACTCAGGGCCCACCCCTTGGCCCTGCCACTGGCACAGTTATGGTGCCCAGTGGTCAATGCCAGGTTACCAGTTGGGCAATGCCAGGGTGCCAGGTGGGCACTGCCAGGCTGGCAATGTCCAGTGGACACTGTTCAACCATGCCCCCGACCACCTGGGGGCTTCAATGGTCTCCGATTCCCCTGGCATGGCCATCACGCCTGGTCCCAGTTGGATGGGGCCAGCAGTGATGGGGCGGGAATCGTCTGGGAGGCCGGAAATGGTTGTGCTGGCCCTACTAATAGGATTTAAATTGAGACATCAATATTTAAATTGATTCCACCGGCAAAACAGGGCTGGGAAGATGGCTTTCGGTGCAAGACTGGTTCGTGCCTAGTATCAAAGCCTCGTACACCATCTTCCCTTCCTGCTGCACCGATCGAACGGGCAATGGGCTGGAAGGAACACACCTGGAATCTTTCCTTTGCTTCTGTGTGAAAGTGTGGGCAAGTTCAACTGTGAAATCTTTAGTGTTGCCACTGCTAATGGATTTAAAGGAGATGCACATCAGTCAGTTAGAATGAATCATTCTAATTGCTCCCTCTGCAAATGTTGGACGTAATGTCCGCTGATATTATGAAGTGCTTCATCTAACAAGCTTGCCAGGAGCTTTAACAAAATGGTTCCTCTGAGGCTCTTTGGGAATGAATGACATGCATTTTGCAATTTGTGTATGGCTAGGGTGAGCATGAGATGTTTCACTTCAGGTATGATTCAAATGACCCACTAGGAAGCTTTTATCAAACAAAGTTTATTCAAGAATACAGTTAACATATAGCAATAACTTTTGCCAATCAAAACTTTCTTTTCTCCATCATTGCACAATAACAAATATTGCTTCAACTCACCACAATGGATTACATTGACCTCTGTTATGTCATACTCTGTTTAGTGTTGGCTCTTGTTGCATTTGGTCGAAAAACTCCCACGCAGTTTCACCATCTCCCACTGAACAGATTCAGAAGACGTTAAAGTAGTTCTGCCAATTGTGATCATGGAGAATATTTGCATACACAGGATTGCACATGCGGCATAGCACAGAATCTTGGAATCCCTTCAGTGCAGAAGAAGACCATTTGACCCATCAAGCCTACACTGACTCTCCGACAGAGCATCCCACCCAGGCCCTATCCCCGTAAACCCACATATTTACCCCACTAATCCACTTAACCTACACATCTTGGCGCACTAAGGGGTAATCTATCATGGCCAATCCACTAACTTGCACACATCTCTGGACTGTGGGAGGAAACCAGAGCATCCAGAGAAAACCCACGCAGACACGGGGAGAATGTGCAAACTCCACACAGACAGTGACCCAAGCCGGGAATCGAACCCGGGTCCCTGGAGCTGTGAGGCAGCAGTGCTAACCACTGTGCTACCGTGCATGTCAGTGCCTTTACTGCTAAACGTGGAGGGTTCATTGGCAGTAATTACGGTTAGCAATTTGCAGAGACTCAGGTGAGTCGATCTGTAACCTGAGCATGATGGGTCTGCTCTGTTACAGAAACGAGTGGCATTGTTATTCAGGTGATCCCTAAGAAGCTTTTATCAAACAAAGTTTATTCAAGAACACAGTTAGAATATCACAAAAAGATTTAGCATAACTTTTACCAATTACAAGAATTAAACACAACACAGTATATTTCTTAACAGCTGGCTATCTCTGTTGTTCCAGTTTAAAGCGTTACCCCATAGACATATACCCATCCTCAGAATTAGCACAAAAAACAAGTATGGTCACATGATGGTGGATTTTCAGCCTTTTAGCACTTCTGGACCGAAGTCCAGGCAGCTATTTTCAGAGAAGGATACATCCTCAAAACAGCAAAACCTCAGAAAAGCAAAGCCAGCCTCTGCCAGTTTCCTGTCTCCAGACCCCAGAGACAGAAAAGGATACCTCACCTTCTACAGCTGTCAAATCAGCAACTCTCGTACAGCAGAACCTCCAAAAAACTCCTGCCAGATTCCAGTCTCCACCTTCAGAGAGGGGAAAAAGAGAGTCACTATTCTCTCAACTCCAAAAACAGCATCTGCTTGTGGAATAGCTTAGCTCTGCCTCTTACTTGCTGCTACTGCTGTTTGGCACGCAAGTAATCCTGAGTTGTAGCTTCACCAGGTTGACACCACATTTTTCGATATGCTTGCTGTTGCTCCTGGCATGTCCTCCTGCATTCTTCATTGAACCAGGGCTGGTCCCCTGGCTTGGTGGTCATGGTGAAGTGGGGGATATGCCGGGTCATAATGTTACAGATTGCAGTTGAGTACAATTCTGCTGCTGTTGGTGGCCCACAGTGCCTTATGGATGTCCAGTTTTACATGGCTAGATCAGTTTGAAGTCCATTGCATTGAGCACTGTGGTAAAGCCATAAACACGATGGACAGTATCCTCAATGGGAAGACAGGACTTTGTTTCTGCAAGGACTGTGCGGTGGTCACTCCTACTGATACTGTCCTGGACAGATGCAGCTGTGGCAGGCAGATTGGTGAGGATGAGGTCAAGTGTGCTTTTCCCTCTTGTTGGTTCCCTGTTGCACTCTCAGTCCAGCAATTGTGTCCTTTAAGACTCGACAGCTTGGTCAGTGGTGGCGCTGTTGAGCCAGTCTTGGTGATGGACATTGAAGTCCCGCCACCCAGAGTACATTCTGTGCTCTTGCCACCTTCAGTGCTTCCTCCAAACTGCGTTCCACAGTTGAGGAGAGGAGGGCGGGGGGGTGGGGGGGGCGGTGGGGAGTGCAGTAGGTATTAATCAGCAAGAGATTTCCTTGCTTTCACTAACCCTTTCTCTCCACTTGCTATGTATTCCCAGTACCTTTCGCTTTTCTTCTGTGGACAACAGTTCTGACTGAAGATTGCAAAGTACCTCAGTCGATTCCAAGCTAATTTTCTTCCCGGTGTGTGTTTGTGTGGTTTGGTTCAATAGATTTGTGGCGCGGAAGCACAGTGGTTAGCACTGCTGCTTCACAGCGTCAGGGACCCAGGTTCGATTCCCGGCTGGGTCACTGTCTGTGTGGAGTTTGCACGTTCTTCCTGTGTCTGTGTGGGTTTCCTCTGGGTGCTCCGGTTTCCTCCCACAGTCTGAAAGACGTGCTGGTTAGGGTGCATTGACCCGAACAGGCACCGGACTGTGGCGACTCGGGGAATTTCACAGTAACTTCATTGCAGTGTTAATGTAAGGCTTACTTGTGACACTAATAAATAAACTTTAGATTTGGGCCCAGGTTAGAACTGTGGATAGGTAGGAAATAAGAAAAAATGTTGCCTCACTCAGAGGAATCCCACTGGGATTTGTTACGGCCTGTATTACACGGACATTCCCAACACACACACTGATCTGTATTTAAATAACAGTCCACACTTAAAATAATGAAAATGCAGTTGTGTTCACCTCTAACACTGGCAGTGTGCGCAGAAGCAGATTAGGCCGTGTTAAAATGTCCCTGCATCAAAAGATTATAGAACAGCACTGAACTGAAGCTCTATAATATTAATTAAATATGCCAGTTTAAATGTACTGTAAAATATGACTGATTTTTATAATTGAATAGTCAATATTGTATTTATTTTCAGAGTATATTCCCAGGTGGATTCGCATGAAACTAAATTACATGCTTATATTTTAATTTTGCCTTTATGGGCTTGACTGTAATGTAATGTAATGTGATGTAATGCTTTGTGGACCCAAGCATTCAAATTGTTTGATCGTAGCTATAAACATATAAAATTGCGGCTCACATGTATCAATCGCCACCCAATGGTGGTTTTGGGTAGTGCAGTCAATGCTCTTTAAATGATTATCTTCAATGATGCCCACATTATTCAGTAGAGCCAATTTCATTACCCTGCTCCTCAGCATTTTCTTTTGTAAGTGTTCTGTTTGTCAAGGTGAAGGGTGTTAATGCGGGGGACTGGAACACACACCGTGTCACTATCCAGTCATCTCAAGTGTGTTTAGAGGCTGAATAAAACTCTCCCCAAATTCTATCCCAACAATATACTTAACCCTCCCTTCATTGCCGACAATGCCACTGTAATATTCTATTTTGTATATTAACCATCCATGCATTCTCTCTTTAATGAGGTTACCACTTACAGCAAAGCTTGCGGGCAGCACGGTGACCCAGTGGTTACCACTGCTGCCTCACAGCGCCAGGGACCTGGGTTCGATTCCCCACTTGGGTCACTGTCTGTGTGGAGTTTGCACATTTTCCCCGTGTCTGCATGGGTTTCCTCCGGGTGCTCTGGTTTCCTCCCACAGTCTGAAAGACGTGCTGGTTAGGTGCATTGGCCATGCTAAATTCTCCCTCAGCGTACCCGAACAGGCACCAGAGTGTGGAGACAAGGGGATTTTCACAGTAACTTCATTGCAGTGTGAATGTTAACCTACTTGTGACATTTTAACTTTCTGAATCTGTTACAATGGAGGGCATGCCCTGGTTGAAGATAGCGTTGACAGGTGATTGAAAGATCCCACATTTTGACCTTTTCCCTGTAGTTCTTCACTTTGTGCTTATCAAAATCAAACCTCCTTCAAATAACACTTCTACTGTTAGATTCAGTAAGGTAATGGAGAATGGAAGATGGGACAGCAGCCAGGACACAATTAGAAGAGTTAGTTCAGGAGGTGCCAAAGAGATGGGTGAAGATGTCGGGGCGGGGGGTGGTTGTGATATGGATTGAGGAGTCAATATTCCCAAAGCAAAAGTGGATGATCTTTGTGACAGAGACAGGATGTGGGTGACAGAGCTCAGCTCAAAGCAAGACACTGAATTGTCTGCTTTAACAGGAGGTGGTTGCTGGAGATGGGGTTGCGATTGCAGGTGAAGATGCAGAGTTTGTGGAGCCTGGCACAGATGATGGCTTTTGGTCATTTCAATGTCTAGCTTGGAGGAAGAATGCATGTTGGACAAGTAGTCGGCACGGTGGCACAGTGGTTAGCACTGCTGCCTCACAGTGTCAGGGACCCGGGTTCGATTCCCGGTTTGGGTCACTGTCTGTGCGGAGTCTGCATGATCTCCCCGTGTCTGCGTGGGTTTCTTCCAGGTGCTCCGATTTCCTCCCACACTCCAAACATGTGCAGAGTAGGTGGATTGTCCATGTTAAATTGCCCCTTACTGTCAGGGAGATTAGCAGGGTCAATGTCTGGGGTACGGGAATAGGGCCTGGGTGGGATTGTGGTTGGTGCAGACTCGATGGGCCGAATGGCTTCCTTCTGCACTGTAGGGATTCTATGATCTCATTGAATGGTGGATGAGGCTTGAGGAGGTAACAGGCCTCATCTTGTCCCTATATTCCCAGAATTGTCTCCTTTATCCTTCTGGGAGTCATTTTATTTTTGTTAGATTATTCATTGGAGAAAGTTTGTAGATAATGGATTCTTAGAACAATAGACGCTGATCACATTATTATGGGGTTTGCCCTTTTTTGTATCAGTTCAGTGGAATGTGGGTGTTTATCCATTATTCTGCTGGATTTAGAAATAAAGAAATTGCTTTTTGCCAAATTCAAAAGGCAGTGACTCAGTATTCCAGACTGTGAGTAGGAGACCGATAACAGCAAGTCCTTCTGCACAACTACACGCATAACCTGTTTAATTGTAATGCAAACTTGTTATTTTAGATGTTCTGAATTTTTTTTATTGTAATCTCTCCATCTCTCACCCAAAGTTGTTAACACTTAATGTGGTGTGCCCTGGGAATCCCGAGAATCTTATCAAAGTGGTCATTACTCTTTTGTGTGAGGCCAGGGTCTGTGGGAGGGAAAGTGTACACAGGAGTATACACAGTGCTAATCTCCAGTCCCTGTGGAAAGGGGAGTGTACACAGTGCTAATCTCCGGGGCCTGTGAGGGGGATGGGGGGGCGTGAGGAGTGTACACAGGAGTGTACACAGTGCTAATCTCCCGGGCTCAGGAGAGGGGAAGTGCACTCTGATTATTATTACTATGAAGACACAAATGGAGGCAGATGAGCGCAATGTAGAACTGGTGAAGGTGGAAAAGGAGAACAAGTGACTGGACAATGATGTGAATAAGGAAAGTGAATAGGTTCAGAGACAAATACAAGAAAAGCTGACTGATTTTGGTGCCTGTTGCTGAAATGACCTGAGTATAAACTGCAGGATTGTCAACAACAGTTTGTCATCTATGAAAAGAAAACTAGATCAATCATCAGTTCATGTGTGATCTCAAGATGGAGATTGGGGAGTAGTAGTGTTTTATTACAGCAGGCAAAAGTAAAGGACATCACCATGAAGTAAGACCATTTGATGAAACTGCATCAGCATTCGAAATGAACCGCTGGAATAATGAATGCATACAGCTTGCATAGACATGGAAGCCAGGAGAAACAGTACCATTAATAAGACCATAAGATATAGGAGCAGAATTAGGCCACTCGGCCCATCGAGTTTGCTCCGCCATTCAATCATGGCTGATATTTTTCTCATCCCCATTCTCCTGCCTTTTCTCCATAACCCCTGATCCCCTTATTAATCACGAACCTATCTATCTCTGTCTTAAAGACACTCAATGACCTGGCCTCCACAGCCTTCTGCGGCAAAGAGTTCCACAGGTTCACCACTCTCTGGCTGAAGAAATCCCTCCTCATCTCTGTTTTGAAGGATCGTCCCTTTAGTCTGAGGTTGTGCCCCCTGGTTCTAGTTTTTCCAATTAGTGGAAACATCCTCTCCACGTCCACTCTATCCAGGCCTCGCAGTATCCTGTAAGTTTCAATAAGATCCCTCCCTCATCCTTCTAAACTCCAACGAGTACAGACCCAGAGTCCTCAACCATTCCTCATACGACAAGCTCTTCATTCCAGGGATCATTCTTGTGAGCCTTCTCTGGACCCTTTCCAAGGCCAGCACATCCTTCCTCAGATATGGGGTCCAAAACTGCTCACAATACTCCAGATGGGGTCTGACCAGAGCCTTATACAGCTTCAGAAGTACATCCCTGCTCCTGTATTCTAGCCATCTCGTCATGAATGCTAACATTGCATTTGCCTTCCTAACTGCCGACTGAACCTGCATGTTAACCTTAAGAGAATCTTGAACAATGACTCCCAAGTCCCTTTGTGTTTCTGATTTCCTGAGCGTTTTCCCATTTAGAAAATAGTCTATGCCTCCATTCCTCCTTCCAAAGTGCATAACCTCACATTTTTCCACATTGTATTCCATCTGCCACTTCTTTGCCCACTCTCCTAATCTGTCCAAGTCTTTCTGCAGCCCCCCCGCTTCCTCAATACTACCTGTCCCTCTACATATAATAGCTGGTGTTAGAATCAATTATGATGGTTTTCACAGCAGCATAACTGCCATGGTGATTGCTGGAACATGGTTGCCATGGGTTCTGACACCAGAGAAGTATATCTTTGCTAAAGAATATGCAGAAAATTATGATGAAAATCCAGTGCAAACAAAGGAATTGATAAACTACATTGGAACAAAAAGATACACAATTGCAGATGCTGGAAAGACTGTTGGGCCAATCATTTTGCAGCAGAAGGTAGAGTTGGACTGCCTGACAGAGGAACGAAGGCCAGTTAACAAGCGAGGGGACAGAATTAGTGACCTTTCTGAATGGCCCTGACTACACAAATGTGAAGTTGAGAAATTGTGCAAAAGGACAGGTTCTCTGACAAAGTCTGTGAGCAGCTCCACCTTCTGAAAAAAGATGACTTCATTTTGACATTTGAGGGCTCCGAACATCATAAGATCTGTTTGGACTAAGAGAAGGAAATTAGAAAGCAAATCCTAAGTGACTTGTGCCAGTTTACATTCAACGTAAAGTGTTATCATTGAATCCTTACAGTGCAGAAGGAGGCCATTCAGTCCATCAAGTCTGTGCCGACTCTACTCTCTCTTACTCAGGCCCTATCCCCGTAACCCCATGTATTTACCCCACTAATCCCCTAACCTACACATCTTGGGATAGCAAAGGGCAATTTTGCATGGCCAATCCACCTAACCAGCACATCTTTGGAGTGTGTGAGGAAACTGGAGCACGCGGAGGGAACCCACGCAGATACGGGGAGAGCGTGCAAACTCCACACAGGCAGTGACCCGAGGGCGGAATTGAACCCGGGTCCCTGTTGCTGTGAGGCGGCAGTGCCAACCACTGTGCCGTCCTCCTGATCCTGCCTAATTCTCTGAGGGCATTACCAGAACTAATTTACATTCATGATAATGAACTTGAGCTCGGACTTGGAATCAAAGCAGGATCAAGCACATAAGGAGGTTTCTGAAAAAGAAAGATGAAGCATTTGAACAACAGCAGCGTGTCGAGAAAAGACGGGAGAGAGAACATGATTGCCAATACTTTATCATGACTTTGATGAAAGAAGAAGAAATGATCAATGTTGAAAGAAAAGGATCGAAATGGACTATACGACTGTTATGTTTGCAGAGAGAGAGAGAGGGAGTACTAATAGTGTGAAACTAGAGGTTTTGAAAAATGAAGCCACCTTTGCATATCGATGATTCAATCTTTTAAGGAGGGATACTGAGCCTTTAAGAAATGTATTTGTGTCATGTTTCCTGTGAAGGGACTGTTTAAAACCTCTGTTCTGATGATGGTGCCAATTGTCTGCAGCCGGCAGCCCACATGCTGAGAATGAAGAAGAATAATTTCTCCTAATTATTGCGGTGTTTGTTTTAAACTGAGTTATTGCGTCTTGTTATTTTTAGCGTTGTCCCCTGGGGTTTCAGAGTAGGGTTTAATTAGGTTAATTGACAAGTCGTGTGAATGGGTGGAGTTGGGTGGAGAATGGGCAGTTGCTGTTTGAATATGATAGGAACAGCTCTTTCTCTCACCTTCTCTCTTTTTGGCAATTGAAGTCAGGGAACTCTCCAGAGGTCTGCAAAAGGCAAGAGATGTTCCCTCTCTCTCTCTCTCTCTTTGTCTGGAGGTTGCTATCTGAGAGTCAGAAGACAGGTGTCTCTCTGTATTTCTGCCCAGAGGGTTAAATGGCTGGAGGACTGGCAACCCACATAAACCTGTGTGTATTTGCTAAATGATTCTGGAGAGGAGTTTATGTCTATGGGAATATTGCTTAAATTCGAACTACAGAGATAGGTTAGCAGTTACGAATTATACATTGTCATGTTTAAGTATTTCAATTGGTAAATTTATGCAAACTCTTTTTGTTATATATAAACATTATTGTTAAATAAAGCGTGTTTTTATAAAAGCTTCCAAGTGGGCCAATAGAATCGCACCTGGAGCGAAACACTAATGTCAAAATCAAAAAAAGGTTGAGGTCTAATCATAATATAACTTGGAGTTTGTGGTCTGCTCCCGAACACTAATCCAGTTTAGTTCTGGTCAATGGTGACACCTTGGATGTTGAGAGTGGTGTATTCAAGGGGAGATGGTTGGAGCCTCTTTAGTTGGAGGTGGTCATTGTCTGTCATTGGTGTTGCGCGATTGTTACGTTTCAGTTATCAGTTCGAGCCTGCAGGTTGTTCGGGTCCTGCTGCATGCCCTTTCAAGCAGAGGTTGCTTTAAGCACTGAAAGCAGGAATTTTAACTGTCATTTCTATCTCTTTAGTCTAGGACAGACCAATTATTCCCAGCTGTTGGGATCTACCAGCTCAGTAAGTCTGGATGGGCTGCAGTTTCTAACAGGCTCCCGGACCGAGACGTTGGGACTAAGCGGGGGTCCTAAGCCCAGGTGCAGGCAGCACGCCGGACAGCTCAATCTTCACAGGTGCAGCCCCTAATGGGCCACCTCCACAGGATAGTGGATGGCTCTCAATGCTGCTGGTAGCTCTGGAGCCTCGGCAGAGCCACTGGGTGAGGTGGATGCTGCTAAAGCAGGTGGGTGACATTGCGGGCTTCGCAATAGGCAGTCCTCCTTGAAGACATGTTTTGAAATTAGGTCCCTCAGAGTGGAAGAGAACCAGCCATTCTCCCTCCAATGAGGGGGATTGTTTAGGCCACAAAGGTGGTCCTCATGGCCACTGCCCTCTGATTGGGGCATTTGGCTCTGAGTGCACACCCTCCCACCCCCAACCCGCTCTCTGCAACAAGGATGCCTCCATTGAGCTGACACTCTTTGCCCTCATCAGGGAAGCTTCCCTGCAGGTGGGTAAGGGCTGGCATGCCACATAATTAGAGGCAACTGGGTCTGTAACCAGTTTTAATTGACTGACACCCACATGATGTGAACAGTCATAGAGTCATGGACGTTTATAGCATGGAAACAGGCCCTTCGGCCCAACTTGTCCATGCCGACCAGTTTTTACCGCCTAGCTAGTCCCAATTGCCCACGTTTGGCCCATATCCCGCGATACCCATCTTACCCATTTAACTGTCTAAATGCTTTTTAAAAGACAAAATTGTACCCGCCTCTACTACGACCTCTGACACCTCGTTCCAGACACTCACCATCCTCTGTGTGAAAATATTGCCCCTTTGGGCCCTTTTTTATCTCTCCCCTCTCACCTTAAACCTGTGCCCTCTAGTTTTAGACTCCCCTACCTTTGGGAAAAGATATTGATTATCTAGCTGATCTATGCCCTTCATTATTTTATAGGCCTCTGTAAGATCACCCCTCAGCCTCCTACGCTCCAGAGAAAAAAGTCCCAGTCTATCCAGCCTCTCCTTATAACTTAAACCATCAAGTCCTGGTAGCATCTTAGTAAATCTTTTCTGCACTCTTTTTAGTTTAATAATATCCTTTCTATAATAAGGTAACCAGAACTGTACACAGTATTCCAAATGTGACCTTACTAATGTCTTGTACAACTTCCACAAGATGTCCCAACTCCTGTATTCAATGTTCTGATGTGGAGATGCCGGCGTTGGACTGGGGTAAACACAGTAAGAAGTTTAACAACACCAGGTTAAAGTCCAACAGGTTTATTTGGTAGCAAAAGCCACACAAGCTTTCGGAGCTGCAAGCCCCTTCTTCAGGTGAGCGGGAACTCTGCTCACAAACAGAGCATATAAAGACACAAACTCAATTTACATGAATAATGGTTGGAATGCGAATACTTACAACCAACCAAGTCTTCAAGAAACAAAACAGCATGAGTGGAGAGAACATCAAGACAAGCTAAAAAGATGTGTATTGTCTCCAGACAAGACAGCCAGTGAAACTCTGTGGGGGTTGCAAGTAGTGGGACATGAACCCAATATCCCGGTTGAGGCCGTCCTCGTGTGTGCGGAACTTGGCTATCAGTTTCTGCTCAGTGACTCTGCGCCGTCGTGTGTCGCGAAGGCCGCCTTGGAGAACGCTTACCCGAATATCAGAGGCTGAATGCCCGTGACCGCTGAAGTGCTCCCCAACAGGAAGAGAACAGTCTTGCCTGGTGATTGTCGAGCGACATGAATGAACACCGTTCGACAATCACCAGGCAAGACTGTTCTCTTCCTGTTGGGGAGCACTTCAGCGGTCACGGGCATTCGGCCTCTGATATTCGGGTAAGCGTTCTCCAAGGCGGCCTTCGCGACACACGACGGCGCAGAGTCGCTGAGCAGAAACTGATAGCCAAGTTCCGCACACACAAGGACGGCCTCAACCGGGATATTGGGTTCATGTCCCACTATTTGTAACCCCCACAGAGTTTCACTGGCTGTCTTGTCTGGAGACAATACACATCTTTTTAGCCTGTCTTGATGCTCTCTCCACTCATGCTGTTTTGTTTCTTGAAGACTTGGTTGGTTGTAAGTATTCGCATTCCAACCATTATTCATGTAAATTGAGTTTGTGTCTTTATATGCTCTGTTTGTGAGCAAAGTTCCCGCTCACCTGAAGAAGGGGCTTGCAGCTCCGAAAGCTTGTGTGGCTTTTGCTACCAAATAAACCTGTTGGACTTTAACCTGGTGTTGTTAAACTTCTTTCAATGTTCTGACCAATGAAACCAAGCATGCTGAATGCCTTCTTCACCACTCTGTCCACCTGTGACTCCACTTTCAAGGAGCTATGAAACTGTATCCCTAGATCTCTTTGTTCTGTAACTCTCCCCAACACCCTACCATTAACTGAGTAAGTCCTGCCCTGGTTCGATCTTCTAAAATGTATCTCCTCGCATTTATCTAAATTAAACTCCATCTGCCATTCATCGGCCCACAGGCCCAATTGATCAAGATCCTGTTGCAATCCTAGATAACCTTCTTCACTATGCCACCATAGTGGCACGGTGGCACAGTGGTTGGCACTGCTACCTCACAGCGCCAGGGACCCGGGTTTGATTCCCAGCTTGGGTCACTGTCGGTGTGGAGTTTGCACGTTCTCCCTGTGTCTGTGTGGGTTTCCTCCAGGTGCTCCAGTTTCCTCCCACAGTCCAGAAATGTGCGGGTTAGATTGATTGGCCATGCTAAATTGCTCCTTAGTGTTAGGGGGATGTCAGAGGGATTAGTAGGGTAAATATGTGGAGTCATGGGGATAGGGACTGGGTGGGATTGTTATCGGTGCAGGCTTGATGGGCCAAATGTCGGTATTCTATTCTATTCTATGATTCAATTGTGGTTTAATCTGCAAATTAATCATGCCTCCTAAATTCGCATCCAAATCAGTTACATAAATGATAAATAACAGCCAACCCAGTACCCATCCCTGAGGCACACCGCTGGTCACAGGCCTCCAGTTTGAGAAATAACCCTCAACAGCCATCCGTTGTCTTCTATCATCAAGCCAATTTTGTTTCCAATTGGTTATCTCACCCTGGATCCCATGAGATTTAACCTTATTCAACAACCTACCTGTAATGACTTTAATGAGGTCATCGATGTTGGCCTACTGGAGTATGAACTCCCTAATTAAGGATCACTAAAAGAGGTCACTAAAGAGGTCCCTGATTAAGGAGTCAATTGATGGGCCCATGAGGGAGTTTTTGCCTTGTACTTAACTGGGAGTGTCAGTTCCTCTGACACTCCTGGGGTAGACTGCTGACTGCTACCACTCTTGTGTACTGCTGTTAGAGTTTGTAAATAAAGGGATTCTGGTGGAGGGACTTCTGCCTCCAAAGACATTTTACACTACCATGAGGTACTTTGGCCCTGTCCATCCTCGGAAATTTTCCTCGGCAACAGGGAAGTGTCAACAAGCCATCCTGACGAGGCTTCCTCCTATTTTCCTCAGACATCCACTGACCTTCAACCTCATTGCCACAGGGCTGGAAAAAAAAATTCACAACTTAATTCAATTCAACCTTAATTGACTGCCCAGTGACCTCTGCTGGACAGAATGGGAATGGATATTGGACGAGTCTCGATTTGGGTTTGGATTGAAGCTTTCCATCAGTTCAATGGCTGCTGCATCTCCCTGCTCATTCACTAAATAACAATCAGCGGGGTTTAGGATTAATCTGAGATGGAATAACTGTCAATGACTTCAGGAGAACTCAGCTGTGATAACACAGGGGAATTCTCAAGTGGTTCAAGCACTTTTCCTCTTAAACATCAATGCCAGTAAATCAGGTTATCTGGCCCCCTTACTTCATTATTGCGTGTGAGATCTTGCTGTGTACAGCTTGGCAGCTGCAATTCCCTCCATTATAACTGACTACGCTTCATTGGCTCTGGGATATTTTGAGGTTGTGAACAATTGCTGCAAAAATGCAAATTCTTCCTTCCTGACCGGAAGTTTCAAAGGTGATCTTCAAATTTATATTATTTATGTTGTATCAAGTGTTTCTGACTTAATGGAATTCTTTTGCCTCAGTGTTCTCTTTGCTGGGATGACACACATTCAGAATTACTCTATTTTAGAATTCTGAACAAAATTGAAATGCCTCAGTCAATTAAAGTTACTTTACGGATTGAAGTCCATCAAGTTGTGCATGTGGTTATTGAGAAACTATTTTCCATTTCGCTCTCTGCATTGTTAATTTTAGAATTATGACAATTCCAGAAGAATTCTTTTTATTTTATGCTAATTAAGATTGTCTGGCTTGGGATAGCATCGAATCCCCACAGTGCAGAAGAAGGTCATTCAGCCCATCAGGTCAGCACCAACTCTCTGAAAGAGCATCTTTACCCAGCCCACCAGCCCCAACCCCCATCCCCACAACCCTGTGCATCAACCCCGCTAATCCACCTAATCTATTCATCTTTGGCACAGTGGTTGGCACTGCTGCCCCACAGCGCCCGGGACCAGGGTTCAATTCATGGCTTGGGTCACTGTCTGTGCGGAGTTTGCACATTCTCCCCGTGTCCGCGTGGGTTTCCTCCGGGTGCTTCGGTTTCCTCCCACAGTCCAAAAGACGTGCTGGTTAGGTGCATTGGCCATGCTAAATTCCCCCTCAGTGTACCCGAACAGGTGCTGGAGTGTGACAACTAGGGGATTTTCACAGTAACTTCATTGCATTGTTAATGTAAGCCGACTGGTGACTCTAAAAAAAACTTTAAACTAAAGGGCAATTTAACGTGGCCACTTCACTTAACTACATATCTTTGGACTGTGGGAGGAGGCCAGACACCCAGAGGAAACCTACATAGACATGGGGAGAATGTGCAAACTCCACACAGAGGATGACCCAAGGCTGGAATTGAACCCTGGTCCCTGGCGCTGCAAAGTAGCAGTGCTAACCACTGTGCCATCGTGCCACTCCCACGGCTTGTTAAGCAACATTTTAAAATTCCTATCCTTGTTTTCGAATCTTGCTTTGGCCTTGCCCCTCCCTATCTCTGTAACCTCCTCCAACTCCACAACCTGCACCCCTCTAATGCTGGCCTTGTGAGCCTTCCCGATTATAATCGTTCCACCATTGGTGTCTGTGCCTTCACTTGCTGATCCCCTACCTTCCACAATTCCCTCTCTAAACCTCTCCACTTCTCACCCTCTCTGTAAGATGTTTGTCAAAACCTAGCACTTTGACCAAGCCTATAGCTATGTGCCCTAATATCTCCTTCTGGAACTTGGTATCTAATTCCATTTTATAATGCTCTGTGAGGACACCTGGGAGCTAAGGGGACGACACAGTGGCACAATGGTTAGCACTGCTGCCTCAGAGCTCCAGGGACCCAGGTTCAATTCCTGGCTTGGGTCACTGTCCGTGTGGAGTTTGCACATTCTCTCCATATCTGTGTGGGTTTCCTCCCAAAGTCCGAAAGATGTGCTGGTTAGATGCATTGGCCGTGCTAAATTCTCCCTCAGTGTACCTGAACAGGTGCTGGAGTGTGGCAACTTGGGGATTTTCACAGCAACTTCATTGCACTGTTAATGTAAGCCTACTTGTGACACTAATAAACTTTAAAAAATGTTTTATTCTATTAGAGCCATTGTTATATTTTAAAACTAATATGACTTTTTTTTATTCATTCGTGGGACAAGGGAGTCACTGGCTGGCCAGCACTTATTCCCCATCCCTAGTTCCCTTTGGAGGGCAGTTGAGAGTCAACCACATTGCTGTGGCTCTGAAGTCATGTGTAGGCCAGACCAGGTAAGGACGGCAGATTTCCTTCCCTAAAGGACATTAGTGAACCAGATGGGTTTTTTTCTACAAGCAACAATGGTTTCATGGTCATCAACAGATTCTTAACCCGCTGCCGTGGCAGGATTTGAACCCGCGTCCCCAGAACATCAGAAGTTTAATAATCTAGTGATAATACCACTAAGCCATTGCCTTCCTCATGACTAATTCTGTATTAACATTGCTCGAATGTCAGGAATATTGTTATTCTTCTTCAGTTAATATGGAAAGCCTTGTTTTACAGTGTACCTTTTCACATCTCCCAGAAACATCTCAAAATGCCTCCGATGCAATGGTGGCTGTGATGAGGGCTGATTATTGCTATTTAGGCATATCTACAACCTGGAAGAGTCATCCAGATTTGCAACGTTAACTCTGTTTCTCGCTCCACAGATACTGCCAGACCAGTGGAGTTTATCCATTTTTTCAGGTTGTATCATAGCTTGGTATGGCTCCTGCTCTGCCCAAGATCACAAGAAACTATGAAAGGTCGTGAATGTAGCCCAGTCCATTACGCAAACCAGCCTCCCATCCATTGACTCTGTCTACATTTCCCACTGCCTTGGCAAAGCAGCCAGCATAATTAAGGACCCCACGCACCCCGGACATTCTCTCTTCCATCTTCTTCTTCTGTCAGGAAAAAGATACAAAAGTCTGAGGTCACGTACCAACCTACTCAAGAACAGCTTCTTCCCTGCTGCTGCCAGACTTCTGAATAGACCTACCTCACATTAAGTTGATCTTTCTCTACACCCGAGCTATGACTGTAATACTACATTCTGCACTATTTCCTTTCCTTCTCTATGAATGGTATGCTTTATATAGCGCATAGGAAACAATACTTTTCACCATATACTAATACATGTTACAATAAAAAATCAAATCAAATCAAACCAGCCTCCATCCATTGACTCCGTCTACACTTCCTGCTGCCTCAGGAAAGCAGCCAGCATAATTAAGGACCCCACGCACCCCGGACATACTCTCTTCCACCTTCTTCAGTCAGGAAAAAAATACAAAGGTCTGAGGACATGTACCACCCGACTCAAGAACAGCTTCTTCCCTGCTGCCATCAGACTTTTGAATGGACTTACCTCGCATTAAGTTGATCTTTCTCTACAATCTAACTATGACTGTAACACTACATTCTGCACTCTCTCCTTTCCTTCTCTATGAACGGTATGCTTTGTCTGTATTGTGTGCAAGAAACACTACTTTTCACTGTATACTAAAGCATGTGACAATAATTAATCAAATCAAATCAAATCAGTGCCAGAGACCCGGGTTCGATTCCCAGCTTGGGTCACTGTGTGGAGTTTGCATCTAACCAGCACGTCTTTCAGGCTGTAGATGCAAGTTTAAAGTTTTTTTATTACAAAAATAATTGGATATTGCGAAGGAGGGTTCCAGCTCAGATACTAGCTAATTGTCCACTTGCTGCTCGAGTGTAGTGAGAACAAGTGTTTCACAAGGGCAGTGAGATTTACTTTTCTGAAGCAACAAGTAGCAACTGGTTTCAAATATGCCGAAAAAAATGTAAATTGCAAAAAAACTGCCTTGATATCCCAGTTGTTCCAAAGCTGGTTTCTGCTAATCAGGGAGATGGTTAATTGCGTCGTTACTTCACTGTTGATTGTTTTCTCATTGACTTTTCTCAGTGGCTTTTTTTTAATGAATGATTTGATAAATGGGACAATTTCTTCCAAGGCTTCCTAATTAACAAACATCAGTTGGAATTACCAGTTCCAGCTTTGTAATAATAATCACTGGGATTATTCATAAACCAACGTCACCAAATCTCTTTGAATGCCAAGTGCTTTCAGGTGTGCATTAGGCATTGCGAGCTAACTCCGATTCATGCTCTGAGTCCTGACCATAAAAGGAGACCTGAGGCGATGTTTCCCTGATTGCTCATGTTCCGTCACTGCAGGTAGTATAACTGCAGTCTGGAGTGAAGCCAGATTTAAAAAAAATTCCAGCCCATCCCTTGATCCACCCAGGGATATTTTAACTTAAATTTGTACACACCTGTCAGCTTTCTCCCAATATGAAGATGTAACTGACTGGTGAGCCCAGTTATCTCTGGGCAGTGGGGGCATGGAATAAACAAAGAAAGAGACTTCTTTGGTGGCATGGTGGCACAGTGGTTAGCACTGCTGACTCACAACACCGGGGAACCGGGTTCGATTCCTGGCTTGGGTCACTGTGTACAGAGTCTGCATGTTCTCCCCGTGTCTGCGTGGGTCTCTTCTGGGTTTTCTGGTTTCCTCCCACTGTCCGAAAGACGTGCTGATTAGGTGCATTGGCCATGCTAAATTCTCCCTCAGTGTACCCGAA
Source organism: Mustelus asterias (assembly GCF_964213995.1). Taxonomy (NCBI): domain Eukaryota; kingdom Metazoa; phylum Chordata; class Chondrichthyes; order Carcharhiniformes; family Triakidae; genus Mustelus; species Mustelus asterias. The sequence goes on along the minus strand of NC_135819.1, from coordinate 78,076,867 downwards.
CAGGTGCCAGAGTGTGGCGACTAGGGGATTTTCACAGTAACCTTATTGCAATGTTAATGTAAGCTGACTTGTGACATTAATAAACTTTAAGACTTTATTTTCTATTGATTACAGATGAAATATTGTGGCAGTGCTTGGCCCAAGTGCAAGTGTACACCTCCAGTGGGGAAAGCTTCCCTTGTCGTCCGCAAACTTACTTTGTACAAACGTTCCACAGCATAATGATATCTTCTTCTGCATGAGTTATTTGCCCAAAGGCAGGTCTGACCCATGGTGCTGTGACCTCCAGCATAAGAGGGTAAGAAGGGAGGTCCCAGATCCATCCCAACAGAACTGGGATCAAATCCTGTGTTGTTAGCACCTTTCTGAACCATACTGACTTTCCAACCAACCAGCACCCCAAAGGGGTGCTGTGGGAACATACACCTTTAAATCCATGTTCAACAGCATTTATGGAGAGAGAATAGAGCCAATGTTTCAAGACAGGATGACCCCATCCAGACCTGAAATGTTAACTGTATTCTCTCTCCACAGAGGCTGTCAGACCTGCTGAGATTTTCCAGCATTTTCTGTTTTTGTTTCAGATTCCAGCATCAGAAGTATTTTGCTTTTATTTAAATGTACGTTGCAGTCTGGAGCAATGGATAGTAATAGTAAAGGCCCCAATGTTCTTTCTGTCACACAGCTGAACAGGAATCTCTCCCACTCTTACTGTCAGCCAGGGATGTGTTTGGACGGATTTGCAGGTTGACACTTAATCTGTTTGACCACATTATGAACGCACCTTCCTTGGCCATCGAATCCTGGGGTGGGACTTGAACCCAGAGCTTCTGGCTCAGAGGACGCTACCCACTGCACCATCAGACCTCCTCTCTGATAGCTAAGGATAATTATACAGCTAGCAGCACATGTAAGATTGTACAAAGAACAAAGAACAATACAGCACAGGAACAGGCCCTTCGGCCCTCCAAGCCTGCGCCGCTCATGTGCCCAACTAGACCATTCATTTGTATCCCTCTATTCCCAGTCTGTTCATGTGGCTATCTAGATAAGTCTTAAATGATCCCAGCCTGTCCGCCTCAATCACCTTGCTTGGCAGTGCATTCCAGGCCCCCACCACCCTCTGTGTAAAATACGTCCCCCTGACATCTGTGTTGAACCTTGCCCCCATCACCTTGAACCCGTGACCCCTTGTGTTCGTCACCTCCGACCTGGGAAAAAGCTTCCCACTGTTCACCCTATCTATGCCCGTCATAATTTTATACACCTCTATTAGGTCGCCCCTCATCCTCCGTCTTTCCAGGGAGAACAACCCCAGTTTACCCAATCTCTCCTCATAGCTAAGATCCACCATACCAGGCAACATCCTGGTAAACCTTTTCTGTACTCTCTCCAAAGCCTTCTGGTAGTGTGGTGACCAGAACTGGACGTAGTATTCCAAATGTGGCCTAACCAACGTTCTATACAGCTGCAACATCATATGCCAACTTTTATATTCTATGACCCGTCCAATAAAGGCGAGCATGCCATATGCCTTCTTCACCACCCTCTCCACCTGTGCTGCCACCTTTAAGGATCTGTAGACTTGTACACCCAGGTCCCTCTGTGTGTCTATACTCCTGATGGTTCTGCCATTTATTGTATAGCTCCCCCTTACATTAGATCTACCGAAATGCATCACTTCGCATTTATCTGGATTAAATTCCACCTGCCATTTCTCCGCCCAATGTTCCAGTTTATCTATATCCTGCTGTATTCTCTGACAATGTTCATCACTATCCGCAACTCCAGCAATCTTTGTGTCGTCCGCAAACTTACTGATCACACCAGCTACATCTTCCTCCAAATCATTTATATATATCACAAACAGCAGAGGTCCCAGTACAGAGCCCTGCGGAACACCACTGCGGGACACCACTTGTCACAGACCTCCAACCGGAAAAAGACCCCTCCACTGTTACCCTCTGTCTTCTAGGGCTAAGCCAGTTCTCCATCCATCTAGCTAGCTCACCTTTTATCCCGTGAGATTTAACCTTTTGCACCAACCTGCCATGAGGGACCTTGTCAAACGCTTTACTAAAATCCATATCGACGACATCCACGGCCCTTTCCTTGTCAATCGTTTTTGTCACCTCCTCAAAAAACTCAACCAAATTTGTGAGGCATGACCTCCCTCGTACAAAACCATGCTGTCTATCGTTAATGAGATTATTCAGTTCTAAATGCGCATATATCCTATCTCTAAGAATCTTCTCCAACAATTTCCCTACCACGGACGTCAAGCTCACCGGCCTATAATTACCCGGGTTATCCTTGCTACCCTTCTTAAATAACGGGACCACATTTGCTATCCTCCAATCCTCTGGGACCTCACCTGTGTGAAGAGACAAAGATTTCTGTTTGAGGCCCAGCAATTTCATCTCTTGCCTCCCTGAGGAGTCTAGGATAGATGCCATCTGGCCCTGGGGATTTGTCTGTCTTAATGTTTCCTAAAAAACCTAACACTTCCTCCCTTGTAATTGAGATTTTTTCTAACGGGTCAACACATCTCTCTGAGACACTACCAGTCAACATGTCCCTCTCCTTTGTAAATACTGATGCAAAGTATTCATTTAGGATCTCTCCTACTTCCTTTGGTTCTCAGCATAATTCCCCTCCTTTGTCCCTGAGAGGTCCGATTCTTTCCCTAACAACCCTCTTGTTCCTAACGTATGTATAAAATGCCTTAGGATTCTCCTTAACCCTGTCTGCCAAGGACATTTCGTGACCCCTTTTTGCCCTTCTATCTCCCTGTTTGAGTTATTTTCTACTTTCTCTGTATTCCTCCAGTGCTCCATCTGTTTTTAGCTGCCTGGACCTCATGTATGCCTCTTTTTTCCTTTTGATTAAACCCACAATTTCGCTGGTTATCCACGGCTCCTGAATCCTATCTTTCCTATCCTTCCTCTTCACAGGCACATGCCTGTCCTGCAGTCCTATCAACTGCTCCTTAAAAGACTCCCACATGCCAGATGTGGATTTACTCTCGAATAGCCTCTCCCAATCAACAGCCACCAAATCCTGCCTAATCCGGCTGTAGTTAGCCTTCCCCCAATTCAGCACCTTACCCATAGGACAACACTCATCTTTTTCCATTACTATCCTAAAGTTTACAGAATTGTGGTCACTATTTGCCACATGTTCCCCTACTGAAACTTTGATGACCTGACCGGGCTCATTCCCCAGTACTAGGTCCAGTATAGCCCCCTCTCTAGTTGGACTGTCAATATATTGTTCCAAAGAACCTTCCTGTATGCATTTTATAAATTCTTCCCCATCCAGGCCTCCAGCCCTAAGCGATTTCCAGTCTATACAAGGGAAATTAAAGTCTCCCACTACAACAACCTTATTTTTTCTGCACCTGTCCAGAATCTCCTTACATAACCGTTCCTCAACTTCCCCTGGGCTGTTGGGAGGCCTGTAGTATACCCCCAGCATAGTGACTGCGCCCTTCCTGTTTCTGAGCTCCACCCACAGTGACTCGTTACCTGACCCTTCCATATTGTCCACCCTCTGTACCGCTGTAATATGCTCCCTAACCAGCATTGCTACTCCCCCACCTCTCCTCGCCCCTCCTCTGTCTCGCCTAAAACACTTATACCCCGGAATATTCTGATCTAATGTGTGAAGCAGGAGGTTTGTGGGAACATAACTGAAAGTTTAATTGACCAAACAAAAACAAGAATGGTGTTTCAAAGAGCCTTGTACAGAAGAAAGTTGTAATAGCAGCATTTTAATTTACTGCACAGGTGGTGGCCCAGTGGTATTGTCGCTAGATTGCTAATCCAGAAGCTCAGCTAATGTTCTGGGGACCCGGGTTCGAATCCTGCCAAGGCAGTTGGTGGAATGTGGAATTCAATAAAAAATATCCGGAATTAAGAATGTACTGATGACCATGAACCCATTGTTCATTGTCGGAAAAACCCACCTGGTTCAGTACTGTCCTATAGGGAAGGAAATCTGTCATCCTTATCTGGTCTGGGCCTACATTTGACTCCAGAGCCACAGCAATGTGGTTGACTCTCAACTGCCCTCTGAAATGGCCTAGCAAGCCATTCAGTCTAAGGGCGTCTAGGAATGGGCAATAAATGCTGGCCAGCCAGCGATGCCCATGTCCCACAGAATGAATAAAAAAACAGCTCTCGACTCAATATTAGATGAAGAAAAAAACACTTCACTTTTTGGTGTTCAGTGAAGCTACGTCATTAGCATGGTAAGATCACGAACATCTATAATGAATGGTTAACATAGATTTCAAAACGATAATCTTGCTTGATCAATTTACTGAATTTATTGAGAAGTTAACAGAAGGAATAGACACTGGAAATACATAGGAACATAGGAATTAGGAGCAGAAATCGGCAAATTCAGCCCTTCGAGCCTGCTCTGCCATTCAATCAGATCATGTCTGAACTCTCCCTGGTCGCAAATCCACCTCCCCACCTGTTCCCCATATCCCCTTATCCTTTTTTTATTGGAAATATATCTATCTCCCTTTTGAAACCATTCAACGATTCAGACTCTACCTCGCTATGGGGCAGCGAGTTCCACAAATTCACCACCCTCTGCGAGAAGTAGTTCCCCCTCATCTCAGTATTAAATCTACCGCCTCATAACCTATACCTGTGACCTTTTATTCTAGATTGCCCCACAAGGGGAAACATTTGGTCTACATTTACCTCATCAATCCCTTTTAAAATTTTATGTACCTCAGATCCCCTCTCATCCTTCTAAACCCCAGCGAGTATAAGCCCAAACTGTTTAATCTCTCCTCATACGTCAACCCCTTCATCCCCGGAATCAATCTGGTGAAGCTTCTCTGAACTGCCTCCAATGCCACCACATCCTTCCTCAAATAAGGAGATCAAAACTGGACACAATACTCCAGATGTGGTCTCACCAACACCCTATACAATTGCAACAACACTTCTCTACTTTTATACTCCAGTCCCTTTGCAATAAATGCCAACATCCCATTTGCCTTTTTTATTACATGCTGCACCTCCACACCGACTTTCTGTGATTCATGAACAACGACACCCAGATCCCTCTGCATTTTGAATCTGCTTTCCATTTGGGTAATAATTTGCCTTTCTATTTTTTCTGCCAAAATGGATAACCTTTCACTTATCCAAATTAAACTCCATCTGCCAAATTTTGGCCCATTCTCCTAGCCTATCTATATCTGTCTGTAGAATCTTTATACCTTCTTCACTGCCTGCTTTCCCACTTATTTTAGCATCATCCGCAAATTTTGCTTTGTTACACTCTGTCCCTGCTTGCAGATCATTTATATAGATTGTAAACAGTTGATGTCCGAGGACTGACCCCTGCGATACCCCGCTAGTTACATTTCGCCAGCTATTAATCCCAAACCATCTGCTTTCTGTCAGTCAGCCAAACCTCAATCCAGTCCAGTACTCAACCCCCAATCCCCTGTGATCTCTCCTTCTGGATTACTCTTTTATGCAACACGTTGTCAAGCACCTTCTGGAAGTCCAGATATACCACATCCCACAGGTTCTCCACTATCCACCTTGCTGGTTATGTGTTCAAAGAACTCAAGCAAGATGGTCATGCATGACTTACCCTTCATAAAACCATGCTGACAATGGTGGATAGAGCTTTGTCTTTCCAAATGCTCAGTCATCTCCTCCTTATTGGTTGATTCCAGCAATTTCCCCACCACAGAGGTCAAGCTAACCGGCCTATAGTTTCCTATGTTTTGCCTCTCTCGCTTTTTGAATAAGGCCGTCACAGTAGCATGTTCCCAATCCACCGGGACCTTACCAGAATCTAAGAAATTTTGAAACATCACAACTAATGCATCCACTTTCTCTGCTGCCACCTCCTCTAATACCCTAGGGTGCAGGCCACTAGCAGATGCAGTTTATCTACATTTTCTAAGACCTTTGATCAGGTGCCCCATAAGTGACTGATGAATAAGCCCATGGAGTCAGGGGCAACTGGCAGAATGGATTTCTGGCTGGCTTCAAAACAGAATGCAGAGAATCAGAGTAAAGGGTGATGATTCAGGGTGGCACAAGGTGGGAAGTGGTGCTCTGCAGGGATCAGTGCTGGAACCACTGCTCTTCAAAAGTGGCACTTTCGGATCAAAGACATTTTGTGGATGACACCATTATCAGGAAATGATTGACTGGCGGGGTCTCATTTCTCTTGTAAAGAGAAGGTTGAGGGGTAAACTAATTGAGATCTTTAAAATTCTGGAAGGTTTTAATAGCGTCGATACAGAGAGAATGTTCAAGCGAATAGTCCAGATACATGTAAGGAGAAGCGAAATGTGCTTAAGAGGGAGAAGGGAGCAGATTTTAAAGTTTATTTATTAGTGTCACAAATAGACTTACATTAACACTGCAATGAAGTTACTGTGAAAATCCCCTAGTTGCCACACTCCGGCGCCTGTTCGGGTACACTGAGGGAGAATTTAGCATGGCCAATCCACCTAACCAGCACATCTTTCGGACTGTGGGAGGAAACTGGAGCACCCGGAAGAAACCCATGGAGACATGGGGAGAATGTGCAGACTCCACACAGACAGTGACCCAAGCCAGGAATCAAACCCGGGTCCCTGGCGCTGTGAGGCAGCAATGCTAACCACTGTGCCACCATGTCGCCGGGTGATGATGGGAAATTTATCTGAGGAAAGATGGGAGGAAGCTCAAATTAGCATAAACACCAACATCAAATGGTTGGGCTGAATGGCCTACATCAGTCCCATATATCCGACATAATCCTATGGAATGATATTAATCCTTTCGGACTGTAGCAGTATTTCTCAGATAGAATTGAATGAAGTAATTATCATTTTTTCCTCCTTTGAGATGTTGCCAGTTGCAACGGCAATTGACAGGGTTCATAACTCATGAGCCAAGACTGAATTGTGGCATCTTTCCAACAAGCCAAACTCAGCCTGGCACGGCTAATAATGATGTGGAGCCGCTGGCGTTGGACTGGGGTAAACACAGTAAGAGTTTTAACAACACCAGGTTAAAGTCCAACAGGTTTACTTGGTAGCAAATGCCATTAGCTTGGTAGCAAATGCCATCCACTTCATCAGATGGAGTGGATATCTGCTCTATAATGACAATTCTATCAATTCAATGCCAGTTGCTCTTTCAGATATTGACGAAAATCGATGAGCTTTTTTTAACCACATGTCCGCACCATCACTAAACCCATTTCAACTCCCATCAGATTGCTTGACTTTGAACATGGCTCAGGTTATCTCACCCACGCCCTGTGAAAGAAAATTTTAAAATGCACGTTATTGTTCATCATCGCTCATCTCCTGGTACCTAATCCCCTCCCCAATACATTAATTTGAGTTATTTTGCTCTGTTGTTGATGAGGTGAAAATTGGGAGAGGTTCCAAAGAGGGCAGCACGGTGGCACAGTGGTTAGCACTGCTGCCTCACAGCTCCAGGGACAGCTCCGGGTTCAATTCCGGCTTTAGGTCACTGTCTGTGTGGAGTTTGCACCTTCTCCCCGTTTCAGCGTGGGTTTCCTCCGGGTGCTCCGGTTTCCTCCCATACTCCAAAGATGCGTGGGTTAGGTTGATTGTCCATGGTAAATTGCCCCTTAGTGTCAGGGGGACTAGCTAGGGTAAACACATGGGATTACAGGGACAGGGCTAGGGTGGGTTTGTGGTCGGTGTAGACTCAGTGGGCCAATTGGCCTCCTTCTGCACTGTAGGGATTCTATAATTCTATGAAACTCTTGTAAGCCTCAGTAAGAATGAGGTAGAGTAGGTTGCTGTGTAGAAAGTTTGAATGCAAGCCCATTGCAGATTGCTTCCACAGTTGAATGATCTTTCAACCATATTAAATCTGGGCCTGGTAGTGAGTTCTATCCATTCTTTCAGATTTGAATGCATTTTTCACACTGTGATTCCTGGGTAAAATTAACCTATTGTATTATCACATCACAAAATCAATGAATAAAACATCTTTTTGTGCCTCACCAAATGCTTAGATAACATGTTGAATGAAAGACTCGCTCTCTATGAGACTCAAACTGCCTGTGAGCCTCTAATATGAACAGACACACATGAGAAGTGATGAATCTGTCATTTTCTCCAGCTTACTGGTGTTGTGACATTTAACACAGAGATGCGATCACCCAAATTATGTCTCAGCACCTCCTCCATCAAGGAGTATGACAATAGTGAATAATTATCTCAATAAGATCTGTCAGTTTTCAAACATTTGAATTGTTCCCTTGATGTGTACCTTGGCCAGAGAATAGAACCCATAATAATTCAAATATCTGTTGAATCTCAATCTGTCCTTTCCTGTCACTTACTACTTCTTTATCATGTTTTGTGAGAAGCCCCATTGGTTTGCACTTTGCGTGATTTCCTTATATAGTTAAATCAATTACTCTTATCAGGTGCATGTAAATGGGAGGTCTTGTTCAGTACAATCGTTCGCGAATGACTAGAAAATTCCTTCTAAGCAGAGGGAAATTTTCTTCTATAGCCTGTGTGATGTGATTTTCAGAAACAAACTTGGTACCTCATCGAATCAGAGGATCCCGACAGTGCAGAAGGAGGCCATTCAGCCCATCGAACGTGCACCAACCGCAATCCCATCCAGGCCCTATCCACATAACCCCACGTATTTACCCTGCTAATCACTCAAACACCAAGGGGCAATTTAGCATTGGCCAATCAACCTAACCTGCACATCTTTGAACTGAGGGAGGAAACCCATGCAGACGCGGGGAGAACGTGCAGACTCCACACAGACAGTCACCCGAGGCCAGAACTGAACCCGGGTCCTTGACACTGCGAGGCAGCAATGCTAACCACTGTGTCAGCGTGCCATCCCAAGTGGGTGAGGGCCTTTTTTATTGCATGGTACATTCATGAAATGTGGGTGTACCACGCAAGACCAGCATTTATTTCACAGTCCTAATTGGCTTGAAGATGTTGATGGTGAGCTGTCCTCTTGAACTGCTGCAGTCCGCGTGTTGGAGGTAGTCCGCTATTTCTGTTGGGCACGGTATCTTGTCAGGAATTTATTTAGGACTTTCCTATAATTTACTTTGATCAGAATAACGCTATTCCCTACAGCTGATGATAAAACAAATTTCCATTAATGTGGCTTCATAAAAATCATAGAAACCCTACAGTTCAGAAAGAGGCCATTCAGCCCATCGAGTCTGCACCGACCACAATCCCACCCAGGCCCTACCCCCATATCCCTACATATTTTACCCACTAATCCCTCTAATCTACGCATCCCAGGACACTAAAGGGCAATTTTAGCATGGCCAATCAACCTAACCCGCACATCTTTGGACTGTGGGAGGAAACCGGAGCACCCGGAGGAAACCCACGCAGACACGAGGAGAATGTGCAAACTCCACACAGACAGTGACCCAAGCCGGGAATCGAACCCAGGTTCCTGGAGCTGTGAAGCAGCAGTGCTAACCACTTGCGTAACTTGTATAAACTTGTCTTACACTCTTTTCATTTTAGAAGGGGAGGAAAGTGTACTGGTAAGGGAGCAGACGTGTGAAGGTGTTTTGGTGGGGATTGTGTGCAAGGGTGGGGTGCTTGCTGAAGAGAATCCCATGTCTAGCTGGTGGAAGCTAAAATCCAAGCCTGGATGTCAGATGAACAGTCAGACAACACAACTAAAAATATCACTAAGTGTGGAACAACCTCAAAAAGTAGTTGGCATTGTCCCAGATGACCATAGGCTCCCTTTGACGGGGAGAGCTGACTGGTGGTGATTTAACCTGAGGAGCACCACACCTCAGGCAAGGGGCAAGATGGAGAAGATGGAACCCCCATGAATAACCTCAGCTGGATCAGTGCTGGGTCCACTGTTATTTGTCATTTATATTAATGATTTGGATGAGAATTTAGGAGGCATGGTTAGTGAGTTTGCAGATGACACCAAGATTGGTGGCATAGTGGACAGTGGAGAAGGTTATCTACGATTGCAATGGGATCTTGATCAATTGGGCCAGTGGGCTGAGGAATGGCAGATGGAGTTTAATCTCGATAAATGTGAGGTGATACATTTTGGTAGATCAAACCAGGGTAGAACTTATTCAGTTAATGGTAGGTTGTTGGGGAGAATTATAGAACTAAGAGATTGAGGAGTACAGAGGATCATGAGCCAAACCTGGGCAATGGGGACTAGCTTAGTGGTTAAAAAAAGGGCAGCATGAGCAAGTTGGGCTGAAGGGTCTGTATCCATGCTGTAAACCTCTATGACTCAATGGCCCTATAACTGGACCCCTGCTGTTGGCGTTGCTCTGTTTCAAGAACCAGCCATCCAGCCAACTGAGCTAAACCAACCCCCACCTCAAAAAGTGCCACAAGGTCAGCAGGGAAAAGTTTGAAGGTTTGTGGTAAATTGTCTTATTGAGAAGGGCACTATGTTATCGCATTATTATAATGATGCTGATATGTATCACACACTTCAGTCCGTATATTCCAGTAATTACGGTAACTCATTATTTATTTAATTAAAAAGCCAAACTGTTTAAAAATTGGGTGAAGAGCTATCACAGAGAAGGGATTTGAAGCTGTGGGATTAAATAATTGACATGATCACATGACGTTTCCTCTCCTGATATTTTAATAAAGATTAACCTATTTATTTGCAAAGCAATTAATACAATGCTGAAATTCTCAGAGGCATAAATTACTGATGAACGTATTAATCATGCATACTCGATATCCCATTGCATACATTCTATTTTAATAAGAGAAAGGGAGGTCCTGCAGACTCAGTTTGCCTCTCCTGTTTTTTGTAGCTCCCTCAAACTGCTGAGGTTTTATCCATGATGTGGAAATGCCGGCGTTGGACTGGGGTAAACACAGTAAGGAGTCTAACAACACCAGGTTAAAGTCCAACAGGTTTATTTGGTAGCAAACGCCACTAGCTTTCGGAGCGCTGCTCCTTCGTCAGATGGAGTGGAAATCTGCTCTCAAACAGGGCACAGAGACACAAAATCAAGTGATTTTGATTTCACTTGATTTTGTGTCTCTGTGCCCTGTTTGAGAGCAGATTTCCACTCCATCTGACGAAGGAGCAGCGCTCCGAAAGCTAGTGGCGTTTGCTACCAAATAAACCTGTTGGACTTTAACCTGGTGTTGTGAGACTCCTTACCAGGTTTTATCCAAGCAGCGAGTCAGCGATACAAAGGAACCCTTGTTGTCATGAACTTCCAGCACAGGTGACAGACTAACATGAAAACACAAACATAGCATTGACAAAGTTTAAACTGTAGTGTATAAAATTGATTAAAGATTCTAGGAAAACAGGTTCATAAACCTAACTCCATCTATTTTCTCAAAATGGTGGGACCTCATGAAATAATGGCCTGCAACTCCAGTTTCCCAGGGCATCATTACTGGGGGGTACCCGAAAGATGTGCTGGGGTCCCCACCCCCTCCCTCCCTCCCTCCAATCCCAGATGTCACCAGGTAAGGATTGCACAGTAATTGCCAGGATGTTCAGGTTTCCACTGAACAATTACTCTGGGCTGGGAACCATCCAAAAGAATGACATCAGTCACAAATTTGGAAGGTCCTCATTGTCTTGTCAGAATAGCTACCCAGGAAAGGTGAGGAGAATTAAAAAGAGTTCTAATTCCTGTGTAATATAGCACTACCCCTACCCCAGCCCCTCTCCCTCATGGGACTATCCCCCATAATCACCCTGCCCTCATGGACCTCCTTCCTGACCACCATGAGAGCTTCAGGTTTCAAGGCGTCCAGATCACCAAGAGCCTGTCCTGTTCCCTCCACGCCGATGCTATAGTTAAGAAAGCCACCATCGCATCTGCTTCCTCAGGAGGCCAATGGAAATTTGGCATGTCAGCTACGACTCTCACCAACTTTTACAGATGTACCATAGAAAGCATTCTTTCTGGTTGTATCACAGCTTGGTATGGCTCCTGCTCTGCCCAAGACCGCAAGGAACTACAAAGGGTTTTGAACGTAGCCCAATCCATCACGCAAACCAGCCTCCCATCCATTGACACTGTCTACATTTCCCGCTGCCTTGGAAAAGCAGCCAGCATAATCAAGAACCCCACGCACCCTGGAAATTCTCTCTTCCACCTTCTCCCTTCGGGAAAAAGATACGGAAGTCTGAGGTCACGTACCAACCGACTCAAGAACAGCTTCTTCCCTGCTGCCATCAGACTTTTGAATGGACCTACCTCATATTAAGTTGATCTTTCTCTACACCCTAGCTATGACTGTAACACTACATTCTGCACTCTCTCGTTTCCTTCTCTATGAACGGTATTTTTGTCTGTATAGCGCGCAAGAAACAATACTTTTCACTGTATATTAATACAGGTGACAATAATAAATCAAATAAAATCAAATCAGACCCACCCACAATGATCCTCCCACACTGGCCACTCAGCCCCTGACCATTTGACCTCAGTCCCCACAGGCCTTCCAATACCCCCCAAAACACCAATCCCCCTCCCCCTCCCCCAATCACCCCATCCACTTCCACTGACCACCCTGAAACAATCGATGTCCCCTACCCCCCTCCCTCACAACTGGCAGGCAAATTTTCGATGATCATCCATCCTCTCAGGCCACCTGACACCCACCCTCCCCCCTGCCTGACCGGCCAACCACACCCCAATCTGACGCACAGACCTTACAAACCTATCCTTCTCACAGTGGCTGGACCTTTCCAATTATCTGACACAAGTGATGGAATTCTCCCAAAAAATGTCCCCTGCCATAATGGTGAGAATAATGGAGTGCTCCGCACTGCAATCCTCCCTCACTTAGTCATTCTCTTGGGGAGTTGGGAGTTTCACGCCCGGTAATGGTAGGTGGGGCGGCGGGGGGGAGGAGGTTGGAGGGGGCGCAGGGTCTAAACACGCCAGTGAGCCTGGCTTCAGACACTCGGGTGCCATTTCTCAAGGACAGCCTGATCTCAATAAACTTGGAGACCCTCCCGCATGGAAATTGGGACCCCATCCCCCTCTCCTCATTGGCGGCATGTTCTCCCACCACCCCCCCGCGCCCCCCCACCCTCCCCATCATGGGTTGCCAGCATCAGGGACCTCGAATGGGTCCCCATGCCTGACCCCCTCACCCCGACCTGCCTCCCCGTCATCTTCATGACCCACTCCTGTAAGAGCCCCAATCTCATACCCCACCAAGAGCCCCCCTGTCAGACCCCTCCAACTATTGCACCCCCCACCAGCAGAGCAGACTCCACATAGGCCCCCCTGTCATGGCCCCCACTCAGGCCCCACCCCCTTGTCACTGCCCCTGACACACTGGAGGGTGCCAGTTAGGCCGCCCCGGTTGGGCATTGCCCGGCCATGCCCCTGACCCCCTGGGGGCTTCAATGGTCTCCAAGTGCCCCCACCCCCCGCCCCCCCGGCATGACAATCGTGCCAGGTCTCTGCTTGTGGAGACCAGTAGCAATTCTCACCGTTATTGAGTTGCGTCCAAAGGCCGGATTCTGTGCACTGGGATTCGAATGGGCAATGTGTATTTAAATGCTACTTTAAATAAGCTAATTGGACCACGCAATCTGGTCCGCGCCATTAGGGACAGGCTGGGGGACTTGCAAACCGTTTGGTGCTGGATGTGAAAGGAACTTTCAGGCTCGCACGCTATTCCCCAGGACTGATGCGATCTACTACCGGCACGCCATGGTTGGAGAATCACCCCCATTGTCTCAGGAACATGCTGCACTGGACAGTTCTTGCCCGACCTGCTTCACAAGGTGGGGTGTACAAGGAGTGGCTTCATTTCCAATGAGAAGCTAAGAGCAGAGGGGCACTCCAGCTCGCCACCCGCACGGCATTTCGGGCCCAATGTATCTTCACAAAGAACAAAAACAAAGAAAATTACCGTGCAGGAATAGGCTCTTTGGCCCTCCAAGCCTGCACCGACAATGCTGCCCGTCTGAACTAAAACCCTCTACCCTTCCGGGGACCATATCCCTCTATTCCCATTCTATTCATGTATTTGTCAAGACGCCTCTTAAACATCACTGTCATATCTGCTTCCACTACGTCTCCCGATAGCGAGTTCCAGGCACCCAGCACCCTCTGCGTAAAAAACAATTGCCTCGTACATCTCCTTTAAACCTTGCCCCTCGCACCTTAAAAGAACAAAGAAATCTCCAGAGTACGTGTCAGATTTTACACCACTGTGGTTTGACAAGATTGGGCCCAGCAAATCTCGAGGAGAGTAATCTATTTGGGAAAATGATTGTAGGGATGATTAACTTTCTGACCTTTCATCGTGCAGAAGCTTTGAAGAAGTAAAGTTCACAATTATTCTATTCATTGAATTGATTTGTACAGGAACTCTTTACAGAATCCTATGGATTGGGACAAATTAAAGACCGTTGCCCTTCCAATGTATTCCTGTCCTGTACTGGAAATGTTGAAACAAGTTTGGATCTGGTCTCAGCGGCACTGTAATTTGTCCATTGACCCATTTTTCAGCTGTCTGTGGGGTAGATAATTGAAGTCAAGGGGATGTTCAATGACGAGGAGCATCACAGCAAAGTCTGACCCTGCCTTTTGTCATTGAGTGATTTATAAGATGGGCAGCACGGTGGCACAGTGGTTAGCACTGCTGCCTCACAGCGCCAGAGACCTGGGTTCGATTCCCGGCTTGGGTCACTGTCTGTGTGGAGTCGGCACATTCTTCCCATGTCTGCATGGGTTTCTTCCGGGTGCTCCGGTTTCCACCCACACTCCAAAGACGTGTGGGTTAGGTGGAGTGACCATGCTAAATTGCCCCTCAGTGTCAAGGGGGCTAGCTAGGGTAAATGGATGGAGGTTATGAGGGTAGGGCCTGGGTGGGATTGTGGTTGGTGCAGAGTTGGTAGGCCGAATGGCCTCCTTCTGCACTGTAGGGATTCTATGAGAAATAGGAGCAGGAGTAGGCCATTCGAACTCTTGAGCCTGCTCTGGCATTCAATAGGATCATGGCTGTACCCAACATTTCTCCTGCCCTTTCCCCATTGGACTCATTCCCCTGGATTACCCCTCCGGTAACATAGCTGTTGTGAATGTTTCCAGAAATATATGTTTGAAAATCAAGTTTGATTATACAGGCCTCTGGGGCTTTATTACAGCAGTGTTTGGAAACGGTGTCATAATCCTGTTGGTTTTTCAGCGGGATTGGGAGAAGAATTTGTTTTGTCTTTGGTTCCCTGTCGCCAGGGTCACTGAATATATCATGATGGCGACATTAAGTTTCAGGTTTTATCGCAGGAGATTGGGGAGAGCCGAAAACCAGTGCCTGAAATTGATACATCAGCAGTCTCGGTTGTATCGTACCCTCATGTTTCCTTCTCCAGTATAATAACCAGAATGTAAAATGGCCTGTGGTTGTCTCTGCTTTTTATTTACAAGGGAAGAGAGGGCTAAACAATTGGGTTGTTTGAACAGGCCCAGTAAAAATGATTCACTCCAAATTCATGCCTTTCAAGTTAATAATTCGTCTCTGCTCTTTAGCAATTTAAACAAAAATAGAGAAATATTTGAGACAAGAAAGACTTTTCTTCCTGGAGTCATAACCGTGCAGAAAAACATTAGAATTAATGAATGGAAAATTAGGGAGCCCAGAAATCGGGCC
Organism: Mustelus asterias; assembly: GCF_964213995.1. NCBI lineage: Eukaryota > Metazoa > Chordata > Chondrichthyes > Carcharhiniformes > Triakidae > Mustelus > Mustelus asterias. The sequence continues at coordinate 78,061,203 of NC_135819.1, read as the reverse complement.
CATAAATGAATTCTGATATGATTTTTGACTCCCAAACCTCTACACCTGGAGTGTCAAAATCTAAGTTGGACATTAGCGGGAATTTTACTGTCCCGCCCGCCACAGGAATCGGAGCGGGCGAGGGGCGGACAATGGAAAAGTCCGTTGGCCTCGGGCGGGACTTTACAGTTTTGGGACGAGTGAGGCCATAAAGTCCGGCCTCTTGTCTCTGAAACATTGGGTGGGATTTTCCAACCGCACTCGGCCCAAAACTGAAAAATCCCGCCTGAGGTCAACAGACGTTTGAATGGTTCCCCCCCCCCCCAACTCTCCCCCACCCCCCTTTCCCCCCCAACTATGATTCCTGTGGCAGGCGGGATGGGAAAATTCCCCGTTGGCTCTGTTCTCTCTCCACGGATGCCGTCGGACCTGCTGAGATTTTCCAGCAAATTTTTTGTTCTCAATGATGCATCATAGTTTGATCCTGAACACTCCGCTTTGTTATACAGATTCGATTTCAGGAATCCACCCACAATAAATGACCTAGAAGCTTTCCTGTGTCTCATGACAGAGGCAGACAAAAGCACATGCTACTTTCAGTCTTCCTTGGCCTTCAAGCACCAGACTGGGACTTGGACTCAGAGTTACTAACACAAGGACAGGGTTGGTTCCCACTGTGACTAGTTCCAATAATATCTTGTTGTTTATGTGGAAAAGACAGTGCGTCTTATTACTCAGTCCGAAGAGAGACATAGGTGATCCTCACTAATATTGCAATATGTGAAGTGCATTTTCCGTTTATTACACTATCTCTGCCACAATTTCTATCTCACTTTCACCTCTCAGTGAATTTAATAAATCCGTTGCCCGGGAACATAAAATGAGTTGTCTAGAGTTTCTTGACTGTCATCGTATAAGTTTACCTCATACCTATTTCATTGACCTCTGTATGAACCCAGTGTTACTTAACAACAATTGGACATTGTAATATTAGATTTTCCTGCCTTAGCTTTGCAGGGACTTAAGTGTTGGGTCTTCCAAATCCTCCTACATATTACAAGCAGCACCACAGAGCATCGCTCATAAAGAAAATGGCATGTATTCTAACAGCGCATGTTTTGGTCATACTTCCTATGTCACACTCTGCAAATCCTGTAGAAACATAGAATATTACCACGGAAGGAAGATATTCAGCCCATCGATTCTGCACTGCCTCTTTGGAGGAACAACCCAGTTCGTACCACTCTCCGCCTTTTCCCAATATCCCTGGGCTGGATTTACCTCCCCGCTGCTGGCTTATTTGCCGGGGTGGGCTGGGGGAGGGGGTGATGGTAGCAGCCTTTAGAATCAAGAGTATGGCCATCCCAATGCTTTCCCAGCCACTCCCAACCTGTCTCTCATGTTATGATGGGGGAAGAAGTGGATACACAGCCTGCCCACCTTTAGACTTCTTCAGGCTCTTTAGTGGTCAATTATTGGCCTCATTCATCCTTCATCACTATTTTACAAGGGAAGGCAGAGGCAAAGTGGGCAGACTGGCACTGTCCACTGCTGTTGGGCAGGAAGGAGGGGCATCACTTTTGAAGGGACCCCTGTGAACATTGGAGGCAACCCCAAGATCGTACCTCTTTGTTCCTACCACTCTGATTTCTCAAACCCTGCCTGTCCCCACCTGCCACTTACTGGAATCTGCCAGCCAGATTCATCCAATATCCCAGGCTTAAGTCCAGGCTCCACCAGTCTCCTTTCTCAGGGACTGTTTGTAGTTCCAGCAGCTGCCACCACTCAATCCTGGCGCTGTTGGGACTACAGTGCTGCTGGTCAGTTGGATTGGCTTGGTGACTCTCTGGGGTGGGATGGGAGTAGAATTCGCATTCTGAAACGGTGAAGGCTGTTCGCAGCATATCATCACTGCGGGGTAACTGGGCTTCAGGTGGGCAGCTGATGACTAACTTTTCAGTACTCCTGACACAGGACTCAACCCCAAGCAGAGCCAGTCTACAGGAAGCTCAAAGATACGTTGGGTGGAATTTAATGTGTGGGGGAAACTGGAGCAGACACAGGGAGAACGTGCAAACTCCACACAGACAGTGACAGGAGGCCGGAATTGAACCTGGGCCCCTGGCGCTGTGAGGCAGCAGTGGGTAGCACGGTGGCACAGTGGTTAGCACTGCTGCCTCACAGCGCCAGGGACTCGGGTTCAAATTCTGGCCTTGGGCCACTGTCTGTGTGGAGTTTGCATATTCTCCCCGTGTCTGCGTTGGTTTCCCCCGAGTGCTCCGGTTTCCTCCCACAGTCCAAAGATGTGCGGGTTAGGTTGATTGGCTATGCTAAATTTGACCCTAATGTCAGGGGGATTAGCAGGGTAAATATGTGAGGTTCTGGAATAGGGCCTGGGTGGGATTGTGGTTGGTGCAGACTCGATGGGCCGAATGGCCGCCTTCTGCTCTGTAGGGATTCTGTAATTCTATGGATTCTAACCACTGCGTTATCGTGCCGCCCTCAAAGACCTGAAACTTAACTCTGTTCATCTCTCCACAGATGCTGTCTGAACTGCCAAGTATTTCCAGCATTTTCTGTTTTTATTCTATATGTAAGGGTTGTTCGCAGTTTGTTACATTGAAACAAGCAGCTCCAATACCCTGGATCTTTCTGCTCTTACCCCATCCCCTCTGCTCAAGGAAGGTAAGGCACAACTAAACATCACGGCTGTGCTGCATTTCCCAGAGCATTGCCATGGGAGATGTGTTAGTACAAGGGCTAGTCTTCTATGGGAAGAAAAATATATAATCACTTAGTAAACAAAGCAGACAGTATTCTGGGTTTTATTGTAGAATCATAGTACAAAAATCATAGAATCCCTCCAGTGCCAAAGGAGGCCATTCAGCCCATCGAGCCTGCACCGACCACAATCCCACCCAGGCCCGAACCCCGTAACCTCATGCATTTACCCTGCTAATCCCCCTAACACGAAGGGGCAATTTAGCATGGCCAATCACCCTAACCCGCACATCTTTGAATAGTGGGAGGAAATCAGAGAACCCGGGGGAAACCCATGCAGACACGACGAGAATGTGCAAACTCCACACAGACAGTCATCCGAGACCAGAATTGAACCTGAGTCCCTGGTGCTGTGAGGCATAGGGGCAAAGAGCATAAGAGCAAGGGGGTGATGCTGAACTTATACAAGATGCCAGTTAGACCTGAGCTGGAGCATTGTGTACAGTTCTGGGCGCCACACTATAGGAAGGATGTGAACACATTGGAGAGAGTGCAGAAGAGGTTTACGAGAATGGTTCTAGGGATGAGAAACTTCAGTTATGAGGATAGATTGGAGAGGATGGGACTGTTCTCCTTGGAGAGAAGAAGGCTGAGAGGAAATTTGATAGAGATGTTCAAAATCATGAGGGGGCTGGACAGAATAGATAGAGAGAAACTGTTCCTGCCTGGAAAAGGATCGAGAATGAGAGGGCACAGACCTAAAAGTGATTTGCAAAATAAACAAATGTCATGTGACAAAAAGCTTTTTCACTTAACATGTGTGGTTGGGGTCTGGAATGCACTTCCTGGAAGAGTGGTGGAGGCAGGTTCAATTGAGTCATTCAAAAGGGAATTAGATGATTATTCGAATAGAAACTGCAATGAATTTAACGAGACCCAAGATCTGGACCTCTTAGAATACAAGCTCCCAGATTAAAGCAATAATGGCTTGTCCTATCATGGAGACCTGCCTGTGTATATAATGTGGAGTGTCAGGGTTCCTGGCACTCCGGGTTTATACTCTGTACGAGGAAGTACCTGTCTGAGTGCTGCTGACTATGTAAATAAATCTAAATTAGGTGAAGGGACACTGGCCTCGGAGGAGTTATTTCAGAAAGAATGTGCTGGGATATGGGGAAAATGCAAGGGAATGGCACAAAGTCACACTGCACGTTTGGAGAGTTGTTGCAGATATGATGGGTCAAATGGCCTCCTTCTGTGCTGTGACAATTCTTTATAAAACCATGTACAGTTGCAAAATGGGTAGAAACTCCCATTCCCTTGCTGCTTCCAATATTAACTGTGAAACTCTCACCAGCTATTGACTGAAAATAAATCGCCTCATTTGCGAGTAACCTTACTCAGATGATGGTATGGATCATCCATTGAGATTTCTCTCCGGATTCTGTGAATGTCCTGTAGAGGTCCTCATCCATTTGTTGATATTCCTTTCATTATCGGGAATATCTCAAGGGAGCTCAATTCTCCAACAAAATATAATTCTTCTCTCAAGCATGCAGCGCTGTTGCAAAAATATCTCCACTTCTTGTAAATCAGACTCCAATCCAATTTTATCTAAGCTTGAATCAATGTCAGCACTACATTGTTTAATGATTTTATAATTAGTTAAAGGAGTGTTGTTTTATTTGCCCTGAATGTAAAGCTAAACGTTGACAGTGGGGGAAAGGAGGATTGGACATAGAAGCATGACGTTCCTTGCTTCCAAGGTCATTATGAATAAGTAGATAAATTGAAACTATGACAATCTCAGACTGCTCTGCATATATGAACAGCTTCAGAAAAATTGTTTTTTTGATTTGATTTGATTTGTTATTGTCACATGTATTAACATACAGTGAAAAGTATTGTTTCTTGCGCACTATATGACAAAGCATACTGTGTATAGAGAAGGAAAGGAGAGTGTGCAGAATGTCATGTTGTAGTCATAGCTAGGGTGCAGAGAAAGATCAACTTAATGCAAGGTAGGTCCATTCAAAAGTCTGACAGCAGCAGGGAAGAAGCTGTTCTTGAGTCAGTTGGAACATGACCTCAGACTTTTGTATCTTTTTCCTGACAGAAGAAGGTGGAAGAGAGAATGTCCGGGGTGCGTGGGGTCTTTGATTATGCTGGCTGCTTTTTTGAGGCAGCGGGAAGACAGAGTCAATGGATGGGAGGCTGGTTTGTGTGATGTACTGGGCTTTGTTCACGACCCTTTGCAGTTTCTTGCGGTCTTGGGCAGAGCAGGAGCCATACCAAGCTGTGATACCAGAAAGAATGCTTTCTATGGTGCATCTGTAAAAGTTGGTGAGAGTCGTTGCTGACATGTCGAATTTCCTTGGTCTTCTGAGAAAGTAGAGGCGTTGGTGAGCTTTCTTAACTATAACACTGGCATGGAAGGACCAGGACAGGTTATTGGTGATCTGGAGACCTAGAAACTTGAAGCTCTTGACCACTTCCAATTCATCCCCGCTGATGTAGACAGGGGCATGTCCTCCATTATTCTTCCTGAAGTCGATGATAATCTCCTTCGTTTTGTTGACATTGAGGGAGAGATTATTGTTGCCGCACCAGTTCACCAGATTCTCTATCTCTTTCCTGTACTCTGTCTCGTCATTGTTTGAGATCTGACCCACTACGGTGGTGTCATCAGCAAACTTGAAAATGGAGTTGAAGGGGAATTTGGCCACACAGTCATAGGTGTATACGGAGAATAGAAGCGGGCTGAGAACACAGCCTTGTGGGACACCGGTGTTGAGGATGATTGTGGAGGAGGTATTATTGCCTATCCTTACTGATTGCGGTCTGTGGGTTAGGAAGTCTAGGATCCAGATGCAGAGGGAGGAGCCGAGGCACAGGCCACGGAGATGAGTTTGGACATTATCAAATGAGGTGTCACACAACGACCTATTATTCTATCTTTTACTCGTTCTATGCTTTTAAAACTCTACCCTCTTATAAGCTATCTGTGTGGAATTTTATAACCTCATTGCGCCCGTTATTTGTGGAAAAATGTTGTAAAATCAGGAGTGAGCTGACTAGTTGGAATGGCATCTGTTTTCGCACCCATTCCCGTCTTACCAAAAAAAAGCAGTGGGATCCTTCCCAAAACGGGCAAAACGTCAATTTGCATGTTTTGCATTCTTCACAATGTCATTCGCAAGCTTCACTCCCATTTATCCCAGCTCACTTGCCTTAATCACCTCATCCACCGCAGCTGCAACCAGCGAGCAAAACACCTCCTCTATAAACATCGGCTTCAGGCATTGGAGCCCCGAGGGTGAGCGAGGAGGTGGGTCTCTTTTAGGCAAACGGCTCCGTGCTACAGACTTGTTTTGTGGTGGCCATGTCTACCATCTACACAGTATGGGTCAGAGTGTGATGGCATACTCTCCACTTGCCAGGGTGAGTTGTTTTGTGGTGGCCATGTTGCATTTCGGGTTGGGGGCCCTGAGAGTATGTAGGGAAGGGTGATGGGAGGGGCTGTGTTGCCATTCTGGGGGACTGGGGAGGGGAATTGAGGAGTGTGTTGCTGTGGGGATGGGGGAGAATTGCGGAATATGTGTTGCTGTGGGGATGGGGGGAATTGCGGAGTGTGTGTTGCTGTGGGGATGAGGGGAATTAGGGAGTGTGTGTTGCTGTGGGGATTGGGGGGAAATTGGGGAGTGTGTGTTGCTGTGGGGATGGAGGGAATTGAGGAGTGTGTGTTGCGGTGGGGATGGGGGGAATTGGGGAATGTGTGTTGCTGTGAGGATGGGGGAAATTGGGGAATGTGTGTTGCTGTGGGGATGGGGGGAATTGAGGAGTGTTTTGCTGTGGGGATGGAGGGAATTGGGGAGTGTGTGTTGCTGTGGGGATGGAGGGAATTGGGGAGTGTGTGTTGCTGTGGGGATGGGGGAGATTGAGGAGTGTGTTGCTGTGGGGATGGGGGGAATTGGGGAGTGTGTGTTGCTGTGGGGATGGGGGGAATTGAGGAGTGTGTTGCTGTGGGGATGGGGGAGATTGGGGAGTGTGTGTTGCTGTGGGGATGGGGGAGATTGGGGAGTGTGTGTTGCTGTGGGGATGGGGGAGATTGGGGAGTGTGTGTTGCTGTGGGGATGGGGGGAATTGGGGAGTGTGTGTTGCTGTGGGGATGGGGGGAATTGGGGAGTGTGTGTTGCTGTGGGGATGGGGGGAATTGCGGAGTGTGTGTTGCTGTGGGGATGGGGGGAATTGCGGAGTGTGTGTTGCTGGGCTGGGGGGGGGCGAGCAGAGTTCTCTAACTTTTCCATCTCTTTCTCCATGTTGAACACCATTTGGAAGCTGCACTGAGGGTGGCAGGGGCACAGAATGTACTCTGGTTTCTATGATTTCAATGTGCAGGATTGGCTTGGTAACACCACCACAGAACTGACTGACTGTGCAATGTTCAGCACTATCTGCAGCTCCTCAGATACTGAAGCAGTCCATGTCCAAATTCAGCAAGACCTGGACAATATCCAGGCTTGGGCTGACAAGTGGCAAGTAACATTTATGCCACGCAAATGCCAGGCAATGACCATCTCTAACAAGACAGAATCTAACCGTCGCCCCTTGACACTCAATGGCTATACCATTGCTGAATCCCCCACTATCAACATCCTCGGGATTACCATTGACCAGAAACTCAACTGGACTGGCCATATAAATACTGTGGTTATGAGAGCAGTTCAGGAGCTAGCAACTCTGTGGTGAGTAATTCACCTCCTGGCTCCCCAAAGCCTGTCCATTATCTACATATTATAGGTCAGGAGTGTGATGGAATGCTCTCCACTTGCCTGAATGGGTGCAGCTCCAACAACACTCAAGAAGCTTCACATCATCCAGGCCAAAGTAGCCCACTTGATTAGTGCCCCAACCACAGACATTCACTCCCTCCGCCACCATTGCACAGTGTCAGCAGTGTGGAGCATCTTCAAGATGCACTGCAGGAACTCACCAAGGCTCCTTAGACAGCAACTTCCAAACCCACGACCACAACTATCTAGAAGGACAAAGGCAGCAAACACATGGGAACACCACCACCTGCAAATTCCCCTCCAAGCTACTCACCATCCTGACTTGGAAATATATCACCGTTCCTTCACAGTCACTGGGTCAAAACCCTGGAACGCCCTCCCTCACACACTCTGGGTGCACCTACACCTCAGGGACAGCTGTACTTCAAGAAGGCGGCTCACCACCAGCTTCTCAAGGGCAACTAGGGATGCGCAATAAATGCTGGCCAGCCAGTGACGCCCTTGACTCCTGAATGAATAAAAGTAATCCCACTGAACATTCATTATCACTGACTCGATGTTCCTCCCTTGTTGGCCAAGGTGCAACTCTTGACTACCTGAATGGAAGAGGCTTCAGGGTAAGCATGAGGTGAGGGCAATGTGGAGGGGGGGGGGGGGGGGGGGTGGGGGAGGTGGTGTGCGATGCTGGGATAAGGGATGTGTGCTTAAAACCCCAGGAGCTTGTAAATCGGAAGAGATTTTGAGATGAAGGGAAGTGGTACATGAATAGGAGGATTAGGTATGGATACACCATCATCTTTGATGGCTCCAGCCCTGCTTCTCGACATGGTTTAAGGCTTAACATCTGTCTGATTGAACTAGAACTGCCGGATTAATATTCTGCCCACACTTCCTTTGTTGTTTTTGCAGTTTTCAAATAAACAAACAATTTCAGCTGTGTCTGAGCTTCCCCCTGCAGGTTGAGCCTAATGGATATTAATAGTGGTCAGTAGGTTAATCTGGTGCCATCAATCTCTCCTCTGCATTGTGAAAATGAAATTCGATTCATTCACAATTGTATTACAGGAGAAAGAATCCGTGGCGAATCTTCTCTCATTAATCCTGGACACGCAGTCTAGATGGCTGGGATATTGCAGCAAGAAGTCAATGTGTTAGTTGTCTGGTGTTGGTGATTTGTTTTGGTGCCAAAACACTGTTCTCCATCTAAGAGCTCTGGCAATGTCTCGCTGCCACTGTATACAGCACGAGGAAGTTCAGGGCACAGTACTCCCCCGGAGTCTAGTTAGCTTTCAAATATTCCCACCTGGAAGTTCCCCTCCAAGTCACTCACCATCCTGACTTGGAAATGTATTACTGTTCCTTCAATGTCACTGGGTCAAAATCTGGAACTCCCTCCCTAACAGCGCAGTGGGTGTACCTACACCACATGGATCGCAGTAGTTCAAGAAGGTAGCTCACCACCTCAAGGGCAATTAGGGATGGGCAATAAATGCTAGTCTAGCCAGCAACACCCCACACAGAGGGTTGTGTGTCTGGAACAAGTAGTAGAGGCGGGTACAATTTTGTCTTTTAAAAAGCATTTAGACAGTTACATGGGTAAGATGGATATAGAGGGAAATGGGCCAAATGTGGGCAATTGGGGCTTGAGCTTATTGGTAAAAACTGGGCAGCATGGACAAGTTGAGCTGAAGGGCCTGTTTCCATGGTGTAAACCTCTATGACTAGTTCAGAGGGTATGTTGGCCAGACCAGGTAAGGATGGCAGATTTCTCTCCCTAAAGGATATGAGTGAACCAGATGGTTTTTTTTAACAATTGAGAATGGTTTCATGGTCATCAATACTGGGACCAGCTTTTCAATTCCAGATTATTACTTGAACTCCACGAGCTGCTGTGGTGGGATTTGAAGCCTTGCTCTCATAGCATTAGCTACTGGATTACTAGTCCAGTGACATTACCACTATGTCACCATCTCTTCCTAAACAATTTGTTACAGATTTGCAGTGATGGGCTTCTACATTTAAAAGTGTTACACTGATTAATGAACTAATTTGTGATCAATTCATTGAAAATACTTCAATTTCACAGATTAGGGAACATCTCCTCATAGAGGATAACGATTTAACGCTGGAAAATGCCATAACCTTGGTAGTCCAAATCAAATGTGCCATGTTAAATTCCAAGAGATTACACGGCAATGCACCCTCGGACACAAGGTTCCAGACACAGCTTGCCCAATCTGCACAAGTGTAAGGGCTGTGGAGAAAGAGACCTCAGCAATCTCATCAACACACACCTGACCACAGTCAGATACCATTAAAACTCAAGCCCAAATTGTGGAAAAGCTCATTGAGCCACAACACCAGGTCCAGTTCAAGGGAAAATGTGCAACTGATGCTTGAAGTGGAATCATTTTGTAGATTATTGAAGAAGAGGAAGATTTCATGCTTTACATGTGGACAAGTATTTTGCTGAGAGAGGGATGCAACATGTAAATACCATCACAAACATCAAAGCACTTGGTTCTTTCCAAGAATGCCAGCCTTGCAAAGAACAGTTAGTTCACGGAAATGTGTACAAGAATCACAAAAAGACACATTTGGAAGAGGAACCATTCCAGTGTGAGATGCGTAAGGCCTTGCTTTCGGCTCCCTTCTCACTGCAGACACCTGCTGATATGCAATAGCGAACAGACTTGCCGCCATTAAAAGACATGTACTGGAGAGAAGGAGATTTGTCCATGTTATGGTCAGAAATTTGTCAAAGATGGAACGTTAAGTGCGTATCTTTGGTGAATGCCCTATCACTCTCCCGACTATGACAAAACTATCAGCAAGAATGACATATTAAAGATGGGATGATCACACAGAACCTCAACATCAAATTCATAGGTCGAATCACAGATTGGAGAGACCTTTGTATCTTGATGACTATTTCTCTAGTTAGAGAAAACAGACATGTTGAACTTTAAGAAGTTACTTGATGTAAATATGTTTGTTATTTAGGATGTTTATCTGAAAATTAGGGGGGCCATTCTCCCATCCCGCTGTGTTGCTTTTTTAGCGCAGCGGGCCGGGAGACTCTAGCTTTGCGCAATCCGTGTTGGGTGTCCGGGCCTGAGCACATCTGTGTGATCATCCTGGGTTAGGAAGTTCAGGATCCAGTTGCAGAGGGAGAAGCCAAGCCCCAGGTCACGGAGTTTGGAGATGAGTTTTGTAGGAATAATAGTGTTGAAGGCTGAGCTGTTGACAATACATAGGAGTCTAACACAGGTATCCTTGTTATCTAGGTGTTCCAGGGTTGAGTGTAGGTTTGTACAGGAGTACGGCACAGTGGGTAGCATTCTGGCCTCTGAGCAAGAAGCTCTGGGTTCAAATCCCACTCCAGAACTTGATGGCCAAGGAAGGTGGGGAAAGCTAATGGCATGCTGGCCTTCATAGCAAGAGGATTTGAGTATCGGAGTCGGGGTATCTTGCTGCAATTATACAGGGCCTTGGTGAGGCCATGCCTTGAGTACTGTGTGCAGTTTTGGTCTCCTAGTCTGAGGAATGACATTCTTGCTATTGAGGGAGTCCAGCGAAGTTTCACCAAACTGATTCCTGGAATGGTAGGACTGACATATGAAGAGAGACTGGATCCACTGGACTTGTACTCACTGGAATTTAGAAGAATGAGAGGGAATCTCATAGAAACATATAAAATCCTGATGGGACTGGACAGGCTAGATGCAGGAGAATGTTCCCGATGTTGGGGAAGTCCAGAACGAGGGGTCACAGTCTAAGAATAAGGGGTAAGCCATTCAGGACTGAGGTAAGGAAGAACTTCTTCACTTAGAGAGTTGTGAACCTGGGGAATTCTCTACCACAGAAAGCTGTTGGGGCCAGTTCATTAGGTATGTTCAAGAGGGAGCTCGATGTGGCCCTTGTGGCTAAAGGGATCAAGGGGTATGGAGAGAAAGCGGGAGTGGGATACTGAAAGTGCATGATCAGCCATGATCATATTGAATGGTGGTGCAGGCTCGAAGGGCCGAATGGTCTACTCCTGCACCTATTTTCTATATTTCTATGTTTCATAACTTGGCCAGACAAGTTGATTATCCTTCTAACACACGCTCACGGCCGGCAGTCAGAGTGGGGAGGATTCCTACTCAGCCATTTGATGAAAAGAATGTTGGAGCCTTGACCATCACTATTCTTAGCTCCAGACTGCAATATACATGGAAATGTGCCTGTTGCCACAGCAACTTAGACTCCCTGAGTGACCAAGAACACACCACCACTTTGGCAATTGCGAAAGCCTTTCCGCAGTAATATTACCATTGTTGCTGACAGCACTAAGTGATGTTGCTCTGTGGTGGAGTTAAGACAGCGAAAGATGACCATTCGGGCAATCCATTCTAATTCTGTTTGCCACAAGAGCTCTTTTATCTTTTTCATATCAATCTCCTGTCCTTTCCAGCTATTTCTTCATCATTTTTCTTCCTAAATAATTGTAAACACTTGAATTGATTCTTCCTTTGCACCAGTGCATTTTATATTCTGTTTGGACAAAGACATTTTTTTTTTGGATTCTCTTTTAACTGGTTCAGATTTAATTTTAGATTATGTCCTCTTGTTCTTGATTCCTCTTTAAGTGGAAATTATCATTGCTTCTCAGTCCTGTCAATTTTTTTACCACTTTTAAGCACTTCTGTCAGATCAGTCCCCAACCCCTTCATCTCCAGGTCACATAGCCCAGAGTTATCCAATGCCTCAATGCATCGAGGTCATCACCATGCGTGCAATCAAGGTGAACTGTTATTCCTCCAAGGTCAGTACAATTTCCAGCGCATTGTTCCAAACAAGATGTGACCAACACTCTGTATAACTGCCCGAGTGCTTTTCCACATCTGGATATGTTACTGCTTGCAATGATATCAGAGAAATCAGGGCCCATTGGGTTGAGGGAATTAATGAATGATGATTGGATTTTATGGAGGAATCAGGCCAAGGATTCCAGGTAAAGATGTATGGATGTGTCACAGTGCGGAAGATATTGAGTTGTCAAGAAGGCAGCTCACCATCACCTTCTCACACCTCTCAGAAATGGACAATGCTTGATACCTGACTGAACCCACCGAGGTGGCGGGAGCAGGGGAGGGTGGACCACTCAGATTCCATTCCCCCTCCCTCGCCAGCCAACAAACGCAGAAGCCAGCCCATAAAATCTCGCAGAGCCCAAGGAGGATGATGAGGGAAAGGAGCAAAGGTTTAGGCCGGAATTCACTGGCTGTTCACACCGGCGGGATTCTCTGGTCCTGCTGCAGTGAACAGAGATTTGGCTAAGTGCCAAATTCCCCGTCCTCGCTGGCAGGGTATGGATGGTGGGAGAACTCCGTCCTTAATGTTTATCTGAGGTGCTTGAGCTTATTTTGTAGAGCTGAATTAGTGAGTTAACACTTTCATTAAGATAACAGAGACAGAAAATTTGGACAAATGTGTCAAGACTTTGGGTTGAAGGGCTGTGAGAAAGGTAAGATTCTATCTTTTAATGACAGTTGTAATTACTGTAGAGAAGAGTGGTTAAAGAAGCATTTTCTTTTTGCACTCCACCATTTAATGTTGTCATTCCTTTCAAGTTGCCGGACAATGTACCAAAGAGCAGGCCGAGTGGAAAGATACAGCACAGCCTCAGTCAGAAAAAACACAGAGAGATATTTATGGGTTTAGTTAAAAGGATGCAAAGTGAAATCTGACTCTGAGTGAGTGAAACACCTTCCCATTCAGCTCACAGTGAAAAGTTACCAACTGTTTTCATTTTGAAGCATTGGTTGTGAAAATTCCTGGTATAATGACATAGAATAACAGAAAAGATGACAAAGATCGTGTTTAGAGATTAAAGTACAATTGGAGGCGGTGCTCTTCTGTAAGTACGGACTTTGTTCCAGTTCATGACTGTGCCCTCCTATAAATGCCCATAGCGGCACTTTTAGATGTTGTACCTGGTGAGTAGCATCGGCCCAGTGAAAAATCTTAATACGACAAAATACCCCAAGGTACCGCATAGTAGGTTGTTGCATAAGGTTAAATCTCACGAGATGCAGGGTGAGGTAGCCAACTGAATACAAAATTGGCTTGACGACAGAAGACAGAGGGTGGTTGTAGAGGGTTGTTTTTCAAACTGGAGGCCTGTGACCAGCAGTGTGTCTCAGGGATTGATGCTGGGTCCACTGTTATTTGTCATTTATATTAATGATCTGGATGAGAATTTAGGAGGCATGGTTATCAAGTTTGTAGCTGACACCAAGATTGGTGGCATAGTGGGCAGTGAAGACTGCAATGGGATCTCGATCAATTGGGCCAGTGGGCCGATGAATGGCAGATGGAGTTTAATTTAGATAAATGTGTGGTGATGCATTGTGGTAGATGGAACCAGGGCAGGACTTACTCAGTTAATGGTAGGGCATTGGGGAAAGTTACAGAACAAAGAGATATAGGGGTACATGTTCATAGCTCCTTGAAAGTGGAGTCACAGGTGAACAGGGTGGTGAAGAAGGCATTTGGCATGCTTGCTTTCATTGGTCAGAACATTGAATGCAGGAGTTGGGACGTCTTGTTGCAGTTGTACAAGACATTGGTAAGGCCACACTTGGAGTACTGTGTACAGTTCTAGTCACCCTATTATAGAAAGGATATTATTTAACTAGAAAGAATGCAGAAAAGATTTGCGAGGATGTTACTGGAACTTGACGGTTTGAGTTATAAAAAGAGTTATAAGAAGAAGCTGGATAGATTTTATAGAGGTCTATAAAATAATGAGGGGTATAGATGAGGTAGATAGTCAAGATCTTTTCCCGAAGATAGGGGAGCCTAAAACTAGTGGGCATAGTTTTAAAGGGAGAGATACAAAAGGGTCCAGAGGGGCAATTTTTTCACACAGGGTGGTGAGTGTCTGGAACAAGCTGCCAGAGGTAACAGTAGAGGCGGGTACAATTTTGTCTTAAAAAGCATTTAGACAGTTACATGGGTAAGATGGGTAGAGAGGGATATGGGCCAAATGTGGGCAATTGGGACTAGCTGAGTGGTAAAAACTGGGTGGCATGGATAATTTAGGCCAAAGGGTCTATTTCCATGCTGTGAACCTCTATGACTCAATAAAATCCAAGAAGAGCAGGCCCTGAGCTGAATCATATCACGCATTTAGAAGTAGCTGATATTAAAGAGACAAAGTCCAGAATTCTCCGTCCGTTCACACTAGCGGAATTTTCCGGTCCCACCGGCAGCGCACCTCCGCCAGTGTGTTCCCCGCTGGTGTTTGGGTGATGTCATTGGGAGTTTCCATTGACAGCGGCGGGAGCAGAAAATCCTGCCTCTAGCAAACAATACACCACCTCCCGCCAGTGGGGAACACGAGGCTGGGAGGCCGGAGAATCTCGCCCAGAATCTCTGCTCACTTTGGTCCCGTGAACAGGGGAGGTGCAGAGCACTTTGCCATTGACCTCAATAGGCTGCTGTCGCGTATTGTACTGTGATTCTAAATTGTGGAGTTCTGAGCTTCCTTCATGGGTCAGTCAGTTAGCCCATAGTGCGTCCCAGGTTCAATTCCTGGTTTGTGCTGAGTTGACCTCTGCTGAGATTCTGGCCACTGTGGCTTTGGGGGAGGGAGAGAAGCCAAGGTTTATGTGACACTGTTTACTTTTATAAAAACTTTCACTCCATTCTTAAAGTTACAAAGCCTATTTGCAGACTGGAAAGGACAGACCCAAATCCATCCCCTAGCTTTCCCCAAAAAACAAATTCAAATTGAATCCAATGCATGATTTGATTTGATTTATTATTGTCACATGTATTAACATACAGTGAAAAGTATTGTTTCTTGTGCACTATACAGACAAAACATACCATCGAGTGGGCACATAAAATATGGGGGGGGGGGGGGGGGGGGAGGTGGCGGTGGCTATAACCCACCCCCGAGCTGACACCTCATAAATTGCAAGGTGAATGGGTGCCAAAATTGGCAGCCCAACTGCAATATTTAAATGCATAATTATAGATCAATTAGGCTTATTCTCAATTTGACCAGGGTAATAGGGTGCCCATGCCTTAATATGGTTTGCATTGAACAGACGGAGGTGGAGTGGGTCTAAACATGGCCTTGATGATAAACGGCAGAAAGGAAGGGAATCGCTTCATTTGAGGAGTGAGATGTATGCATTGGGAACATGTCCCCGCAAAGGAGCCACACCCTCTTTCCTTCCTTACCACCTTCCCTCCAAAACACAGTCCCTCAAGCGCCCCCACCCCTCTGCTCTCAGATTGCCCCTCCTCTTAAATGCTCTCGTCCATGCTCCTGCCTGCAGTCCTGGCAGCAGCCACTACTGAATCATGGCGCTGCTGAGACTGTTAGTGCTGCCCACCAATCTGATTTGGCTCTTGAGGGCGGGACATCCTCCCACAAGTTTAGCCCATGACCGGTGTGTTATGGCGGTGGGGCATGTTAGCTGCTGGCTGACATTTCTCCGGGATGGGGGTAGGGGAGCACGCAGTCTGCCCCCTATTAAACGCCAAATGTTAAATCGGTTTCTCTTTCCACAGATGGTGTCATAACCTGCTGAGTATTTCCAGCAGTTTATAGGTGATGGCCTAGTGGTATTATGGCTAGACTATTGATCCAGAAACTCAGCTAATGTTCCGGGGACCTGGGTTCGAATCCTGCCACAGCAAATAGTGGAATTTTTGATTTGATTTATTATTGTCACATGTATTAACATACAGTGAAAAGTATTGTTTCTTGCACGCTATACAGACAAAGCATACCGTTCATAGAGAAAGAAACGAGAGTGCAGAATGTAGTGTTACAGCCATAGCTAGGGTGTAGAGAAAGATCAACTTAATGCGAGGTAGGTCCATTCAAAAGTCTGACAGCAACAGGAAAGAAGCTGTTCTTGAGTTGGTTGGTACGTGACCTCAGACTTTTGTATCTTTTTCCCGAAGGAAGAAGGTGGAAGAGAGAGTGTCCAGGGTGTGTGGGGTCCTTAATTATGCTGGCTGCTTTGCCGAGGCAGCGGGAAGTGTAGACAGGCTTTATTTGAATTCAATAAAAACCATTGTCGATTGTTGGAAAAATGCATCTGGTTCACTAATGCCCTTTAGGGAAGGAAATCTGCTGTCCTTACCCAGTCTGGTCTACATGTGACTCCAGATCCACAGCAATGTGGTTGACTCTCAACTGCCCTCCAATGGAGCTAGAGATGAGCAATAAATGCTGGCCAGCCAGTGACGTCCGTGTCCCATGAATGAATTAAAAAAAAATTGTGTCCAAATACCTCCTTATATGGTGTCAATTTCTGCTGAACAACATTCCAAGAACTGGGTCATAAATACGTGGGGTTACGGGGATAGGGCCTGGGTGCAAATGTGGTCGATGCAGATTTGATGGGCTGAATGGCCTCCTTCTGCTCTGTAAGGGATCCTATGTGTTCCACTTTACTAGATTAAATGTGCTATCTAACGGCAAGTTGTTGTTTTCCATAGTTTTGTGGGTGAACTGCATTTCACTAGCACCTCCTTTGATGGAGCAGCCCAAAGTGGTACTTAATGCCCAGAAAGCCTGGGAATTCTGCAATGATGAAAATAAACAATTAGTTGCTGAAAACATGGTGATGATGAACGAGGCAGCAAATAATAATGGCAGCCGTTATTCTACTGACATAATGAATTCGTAATAATCCCGTAAAACATCAATAAGTGACTAAAGGGGGTCCATGAATGTTTGATAACATTTTTGCGGCAAGTTGTTAATTTAAAATAGAAACTGACTGGCAAATATTTCAATCATGTGACTCCCGCCTTCAGAGACCAAATCAAGTATTGGTGGTTTACTGACAAACTTGTGGAGTTTATTTTTGTGGCTGTTATGATCAAATCTACGGGGAATAATTCTTGACCAATGGCAAACGAAGAAAAGATGAGGTTTTAAATTTGAGACATCTATTCAACCCACGCTGAACATAAGACATGATCTCAGTGAAGGAGTTCCACTTGGTACGGGAATGGCTTTATAGAGGATTGTTAATCAGCAGAACACTTTGTCAAATGTTTGCTGGTGTTCATTAATAAGGCAACATGGCATCTTGGTGTCTCGAGCTTCGACTTGCAGCAACCAGTTGTTTGGGAGGAACCATGTTGCTGATGACGATTTCAAACTACTTAAAAAAGTACTCACCATTTATAGGGGTACTCACCATTTAAAGGGATACTCACCATTTAAAAAGGTACACTCATTTTCATTGTTATTGCCACTGGAGCCATGAAGAGAAGCTCCAAAATTAAGCAAGAATCTTTCTGGGCTGCTTTGTCAGGACTTGTGTGCTGGACTTCTACCGCCCGCCCACCACGGAATCGGAGCAGGCGAGCGGCGGACAATGGAAATGTCCGTTGACCTCGGGTGGGATTTTCCAGTCTTGCTCGAGCAGGGCCTTAAAATGCCGCCCTTGGAGTCTGTTGTAATAGCCTTTAAGTGATAGAAGCATGACATCACTAGAAAGGAAATGTGTCATGTGATCCAGTCTTGATTTCACTTTTGTTTCTGAGCAGGATACACGCATACAGCTCTTCTGCCGATATCTTCAACCTTTCTACCTGTGAATAAATGTTCCCATAAAGTAGAATCCCTACTGTGCAGAAGGAGGCCATTCAATCCATCGAGTCTGCACCAACTCTCCAAAAGAGAATCTTACCCAGCCCCACCCTATCCCCCTAACCACATACATTTACCATGGCTAATCCCCCTAAACTACACATCTTGGAACACCAAGAGACAATTTAGCATGGCCAATCCACCTAACCTGCACATCTTTGGACTGTGGGAGGAAACTGAAGCACCTGGAGGAAGCCCAGGCAGACACGGGGAGAACGCGCAAACTCCACACAGACAGTGACCCAAGCCGGGAATCGTACCCGGGTCCCTGGCGCTGTGAGGCGGCAGTGTTAACCACTGTGCCACCGTGCCGCCTATGTGCCTAGCCTAAACAAGTGAACCCGCAATGTGTTTACACAATCGCTTATGAGCGATTAGTGCTTATATTATTGTTGCGGCTCAACATGGTTTTTAGCGGTGGTCAAACAGTTTAACAGCAAGATACGACATGGCGAACATCCTTAGATCTGGTTAGATGGCAGGAGGGGGATGTTCAACATTTTGGTCAGAGTGTAAAAAAGTTGTAACATCGAAGAGTGTTGCGAATGCAGTGTGCTGACTGCAGAAAAGCTTTGAAAATGCAGTGCCAAGTGAGTGCTGGTAAAGAGTGGGTGTGTCGATGGATGTGATGTGATTGCAGTGTATAGTCTGTAAGTTCTGTGAGTGGGAATGGCATTAGGAGGTTTTCCCAGAGGGGAATCGTGAGTAACCAGCTGTGGGTTGGATTGATAGCAAGCGACAGAGAATCAAACAAAAAACTCCCCCAAAAAACCATAACAATTGGGCCAGAGAAGGTTGCGATGATAATGGGCAAAGCTTCAGAAAAGTGTGCAAAAGGTATTATAAAGGAAGGAACATCAAAGAGATATTATCAGAAAGTTGGAACGCAGCTAGCCTGCTACGCAAATTCAAAATTTCCAAACAGTGTACAGAGCTATGGTTTCTTGATTCATCTGTGAAAAAAATGAGACAAGCAAGCCATAAAAATTCACCAAGCACTGGGAATGAAGGTCTACACAGGTTGAAAATGTCAGACTTAACAGCTGAACAGCGAAAGGAATCCCTGAGCATGCCATTGGATGACCGGTTCAGAATCAGGTTAAACTTCCATATTCATTGACTAGGGTTCATATAAAAAAATTTTATTCATTCGTGAGACATGGGTGTCGCTGGCTGGCCAGGATTTATTGCCCATCCCTAGTTGTCCTTGTTCAAAAGGCAGTTGAGAGTCAATCACATTGCTGTGGCTCTGGAGTCACATGTAGACCAGAGCAGGTAGATTTCCTTCCCTAAAGGTCATTAGTGAATCAGATGGGTTTTTCCCAACAATTGACAATGGCTTCATGGTCATCAGTAGATTCTTAATTCCAGATACTTTTTATTGAATTCAAATTCCAACATCTGCTGTGGTGGGATTCGAACCTTGGTCCCCAGAACATTAGCTGAGTTGCTGGATTAATAGTCTGGCGATAATACCACTAGGCCATCGCCTCCCCATCATTTCAATAACAGTCTATAGAATCCATAGACAACTTCAATAGCAGATGCAGAGAAAAGGGGACGTACTGTCATTTTCCAAACATTTAGCTAGCACAGAATTGTTGATTTGATGATTGCATTCACTCTTATGGAAGCATCCCAGAAAGACCTGTTGGACAAGCCCAAAATGCATGGCATCAAAGAGCTACTCAAGAACTGACGTAAGTGCAAAGTAATTCTCGCAGTTTGTCCTAAATACAACCCCAAACATTGATGCATTTCCCAGAACAACTAAACCTAGCAAGACATGTGGAAGGTGTGGTCTTCTGCAATGCACCAGATAAATTTGGAGAACAGCTTCAAGTTCAATATTGACTGAGTCAACTTGTAGATCCAAGGATGAATCTTCTGCTTTTGTTGTGTTCAGCATCAGCTAATGTGACAATCAAGTTATCAGGCTTATAGTTAATCTCGCAGTCACAGCCGAGAGTCTTTCTCAAGAGGTGTTGCAGTCTTGATGGTGCACTGGTCAATGATTTTCACCAAATCCTCTCCAGTGGCCTGTGGTCGGTCTCTACCTTCTTATTGCTTGAAGTTACCAGTTATTTACAATCACAATCACCGATTCTCAAAGACAATTTCCATGTTCTTGAAACAATGTGCTAATTACCTAAATTAATTAACTTTGATATTTGTAATTCAAACCTTACATCACTCTTCAACCGAATGGAAGCGGCGGCCTTAACTGCAAATTTGTTTGCCCAGCTTTCCAGCAATTCTGCAAGGTACGTGGCAGAAATGACAATTGGCAGAGGCAGTAAAGCAAAGGCAGCCATGAGGAGCCAAACACTGATCCAAACAGGTCCTGCCCACATCCCATGAATGAATAAAAGGAAAAGAATCCCAGTTGGGTGAAGCCAAACTCAGAGTAAAGATTTCGGGCTGTGTCCAGGATATGGGAGTTCTCCAGAGTACACCGGCAATAGGTCATGGGGACTTATATCAACTGAGAGCTGGTACAGGTACCACACTGTGCCTTGGAAAGTTCCAAATAGATTAAAAATGTTTCCTAGCTGATTGATCCTGAATGGACTGAGTACTTTTTCACAGCTGCTTCTTTGCTTCCCTCTGGGGAAAGAGATCAAGATCTGGATGTTCCTTCTTTGGTTGCTTTTGGTTTTCACTTTTTGGGATGGCGTGGTTCTCTCCAAGTTTCACTTGGTAGGTTTTGCCTCTGTTGTTACCACAGAGGCACTGGCCATCCACTTCAACCAGAGAAATGAAAACCTGCCTCTGCGATTTGGGGTGAGGTTCTATCCCTGTCCGAAGGCACCGGGCTAATTTTGGGTTCATGATATATTTGTTTAAAATTACTCTTCACCATATTTGCAGAGCTGTTAGAATCATAGACTCCCCATAGTGCAGGAGGAGGCCATTCAGCCAATCGCGTCTGCTCTCTGACGGAGTATTTTAAAAAATTCGTTTATGAATATTCATGTGGGCATCGCTGTCTGGGCCAGCATTTTCTGCCCATCCCTGAGGACATTTAAGAGTCAACCACATTGCTGTGGGTCTGGAGTCACATGTAGGCCAGACCAGGCAGATTTTCTTCCCTAAAGGACATTAGGACATCTTACTCAGGCCCTCTCCCCTACCCTATCCCTGTAACCCTGCATCTTTACCATGGATAATCCATCTAACTTACACATCTTGGGACATTAAGGGGCAATTTAACATGGCTAATCCACGTGTGGAAGAAAACAGGAGCACCCGGAGGAAACCCACGGAAATACGGGGAGAACGTGCAAACTCCACACAGTCACCCAAGCCAGGAATTGAACCCACATTCCTCGTGCTTTAGGGCAGCAGTGCTGACCACTGAGCCACCCCAGGCTTTGAGCCACCCAAAATATACTTTAATCATAGGTTCAGAAGCTATTACCTCACAGCATTGTTTCAAGGGCATTATTATAGCACAGTGAGCAGTGATATTGAGTGAACAGACTCAATTTCTCACCAGTCAGAAAAGAGCCCTGATTATGTCGGGGTGCGAAGCTCTACTTACTGACATTCAGACGCTCATAAAAGTTTAACTTTATCTGAGTCACTTCCCTGGCTAACATGAAAAGGATTTTTCAATTTCATTTGAAGAGGCCTACAAACTCTATAAACATTGCTTTGGACTGATTGCATTTATCCTGCGTGACTATCTCCTCAAGGCAGTCTGACATTGCAAGGTAAGTCAGTTCAGACAACTTCACACCCAATTACAACCGCAATCTTCATTCATGTAGCGTCTTTAACACAGAAAACATCTTCCAAAGTGCTTCACGAAGGTTAATAAAAGAAGGGCAACAATAAAAAAAAGCCACCACAGCTTCACGTCAGCGCAAACTGTGCGATGTGACTGGCCTGTAAATTAACCTGCATCTTAAAAATCATTGTCAAAAATGTTTGAATTAGTTCTCAAAGGGATACAGTTAGATTGAGCTGCCATTTGTTTGTCTGTCTGTTAATGATAATCTTTTATCTTTGGGCAGCACGGTGGCACAGTGGTCAGCACTGCTGCCTCATAGCGCCAGGGACCCGGGTTCGATTCCCAGCTTGGGTCACTATCTGTGCAGAACTTACACGTTCTCCCCGTGTCTGTGTGGATTTCCTCCGGGTGCTCCGGTTTCCTCCCACATTCTGAAAGATGTGCCGGTTTGGTGCAATGACCCGAACAGGTACCGAAGTGCAGCGACTCGGGGAATTTCACAGTAACTTCATTACAGTGTTAATGTAAGCCTTACTTGTGACAAATAAATAAACATTATTTTTTACAATGCTTTCACTTTAGCAGAATGTTACTTTATAAGGGGAAGGAGCTGAATTTGTCTTAATGGAGGATTGAGCACAGTTCTCGGAGAGAGCTGGTTTAGTATGCACAGTCGAATTGACAATAATCCATTGCGGCCTGAACTAACACTGTCTCCACAGGTAATAATCAGTTCCCTCCCGAAAGTAGCTTCTCAAACCCTGTCCGCATTGGCTCATAAATACATTAAAAAACAAAACAGGACGAAATAAACAAGCTAAAGTCAACCCTAGTTTTCGTGTCGGGGTTCTGGTGTATCTGTATTTTATGCATTTTTTATAATATGTTTACTTGCTGCTAACAAACAGGAATCACATCCGTGACTGCTTTATTATCTTCTGCCTATGTCGCACTTCCCTGCATCCCAAACATATTCAGTTTGCCAGCTGCATACCAATCACAAATGTAGGGGAAAATAAAATCAGCCATTCAGTTTCTATTATGCACAAATGAAAAATAGCGAGCAACTATTTGCAAGCTACAACTCATTCCTGTTGCTCTTGTAGCATAAAGCATTCTGGCCCTCTCCTGTCATTGGTTTATGATCTCATCAGTAGTGCTCGGTTGAATTACAAACTTGTAACTCGCCGCCAGGCATCGATTATGTTGCGCGCAAGCAATCTATAACTTGGTTCAAACTGAGTCTGTAGCAGGTTAAGGAATAATTTACCATCATGCATCGGGCAGGTAAAATTAAGAGACTTTGTAATGATTTAGGAACAGGTACCGCGGTGAACTGTGTCCTCTGATTGATGGCCCTCTCCAATTTTACAGAATAATAAAGAATAATGGGGATTAGATTTGGTTCGGGATGAAGAGATAAGCGATACAGCCTGGCAGTTGCTTGGAAAATCTTCAATAACCTCTGGTTTATTGCAAATTAAGAACGTGTTATACGGCGTTACCAAGCGTTTATGACTGGCTGTAGATTTGTGTTTAGCTTTATGGACCTATTATGACAGAACAATCCTGTTTATGTGCGAGGGGTCAGAGCAGATGCAAGTGCTGCCCATGCAGCCAGGCCTGTGTGTAACAGCGCTAAAGAGATCATTACCCATTCTGTAAACTAAACAATTTACACTTATCAGAACCCTGCCAGCAAAGTGCTTACATTAGGATTCTCCAGACGTGCGAAGAACAGAAAATAAAACACCTGAACACTGAAAATAAAACGGAATATACTGGGGATGCTCAATTATCTGAAAGAGAAAATATGATTAAAGACTCGAATGGGAATCTTCATCACAATATACAGAGATGCTTACTATTCCGATAAATAACACCTTCCTTGTGTCAGTTTATCTCAGTTGGTTGCATTCGCAATTCCAAATCAGAATGTTGGTTCCATTCCGATACTAGCTATTGTCCTTCGAATCAGGGAGTTAGTTAATTCTGATTGTCTCTTTGAGAGTTAGAGATCCCATGGTGTGTTCTGGAGAGGATGGTGGAATTGTCTTGCTGCACAGACCAATATCAGCCAAAGAATGAAGTTAATTAGTTATTCATTGACATTTGTGAGCCCGATACAGAATGCTTATTGCATTTGCTTACATGTCAGCTCTGATTCTACCAATCCAGGACTTGAGAAAATACTCAGCAGGTCTGGCAGTGTCTGTGGAGAGAGAAAGCAAGTTAACGGGTGGGATTTAGCAGGCCCGTTCACTGTTATGGGCCACTAAATCTTGCAAGAGGGCTGCAACAGGATTTGCACCAGCAAGATCTCTGTTTCAGATCTTCCCCACACCCCCTCCAGTGATGTAAACAGGTACATTCCCAGAAAGGGTGTGAACCTGATTTCCCATGATTTTTAATACAATTAAATGCACTTAATGGCCTTGACGTGGTAACTTCCACCCAAGCCTTATCCTCCCACTCACCCGGTGTGACGTCACGCCAGTGTGGATCATCACTGGTTTTCAAAAATGAGAACCAGTTGTGATGACCACGCCAGGGGTGTGGAGGTGAGTATAGTCCCCAGGGGGTGAGGGACATGGCTGGGTAGTGCCCCCGAGGCATCCAGATGCTTGCGTGGCTTGGTGGGGAGGGTGCCCTGATCTTTGCGTGGTGTGGGGGTGTATTGCCCTTTGTGTTTTGGGGCTGGGGAGTGTTCCACTGGTCCGCCAGTGGGGTCCTGATGTTCCAGGAGGGGTGGGAGCCGATCTCCATGGAGGTGGGAAGTGGAGGGGGGGAGCATTTAATTTAACTTTGAGACTGAGGTATTCTTTTTTAAAGACAATACAATCTCAGAATACCGCTTTGCTGGCACGTTTAGGTCCCGCTCCTCCAGCTGGCTGCCTGATCCTCATCAGCACTTTTAAACCACATAGAGGTGCTGTGAAATCAGGCAGGAAAATGTATCTGTGAAGCTGGCAGGTTTCACTCAGCTTTTCTCAAATGATCCAACTCTCTGCGCAATTTTAGGAAAATTCTGCCCAAAGTTTCAGTTCGAGCAAGACTCTCCTTTAGAACATCTCACAGTACAATACTGAGGGAGTGCAGCACTGTCTGAACTGTTGTCTTTTGCACTGATTGTTCAACTGTGGTCCCACCAGACCTCTCAGATGATGTGGAAGATCAAGTGGCACGATCTTATGGGAGAAAATAGGAATTCTCCCAAGTGCCATGGCGAATATCTTTCCCTTAATTAACATCACTAAAAACAGATGATCTGATTGTTGTTGTGGGATCTTGCTGTGTGCACGCTAACTGCCAAGTTTCCAACAGTAATTACAATT
The DNA here is from genome assembly GCF_964213995.1 of Mustelus asterias. NCBI lineage: Eukaryota > Metazoa > Chordata > Chondrichthyes > Carcharhiniformes > Triakidae > Mustelus > Mustelus asterias. The sequence continues at coordinate 78,035,964 of NC_135819.1, read as the reverse complement.
CAAAAGTCGCTCATTGGCTATACATGTTTTGGGACATCCTGGGATCATAGAATCATAGAATCCCTACAGTGCAGAAGGAGGCCATTCGGCCCATCAAGTTGGCACTGACCACAGTCCCACCCAGGCCCTATTCCCATAACCCCATGCATTTACCCAAGCTAGTCCCCCTGATACTAAGGGGCAATTTAGCATGGCCAATCCACCTAACTTGCACATCTTCGTATTGTGGGAGGAAACCAGAGCACCCAGAGGAAACCCATGCAGACAGGGGGAGAACGTGCAAATTCCGCACAGACAGTGACCCAAGCTGGGAATCGAACCTGGGTCCCTGGCGCTGTGAGGCAATAGTGCTAACCACTGTGCCACCGTGCCGCCGATCTTGGACACCACTATATAAATATATTAAGTTGATCTTTCTCTACACACTAGCTATGACTGTAACGTTACATTCTGCACCCTCTCCTTTCCTTCGCTATGAACAGTATGCTTTGTCTGTATAGTGTGCAAGAAAAAATACTTTTCACTCTACACTAATACATGTGACAATAATAAATCAAATTTAAAAAATCAAGACTTCATTGCAGTGTTAATGTGAGCCTACTTGTGACTAATAAATAAACTTAATGGAGGACTTCCCCTTGTCTATATCAATGGGGACGAAGTAGAAATGGTTGAGAGCTTCAAGTTTCTAGGTGTCCCGATCACCAACGACCTGTACTGGTCCTTCCATGCTGATGCTATAGTTGAGAAAACCCAGCAACGCCTTTACTTTCTCAGAAGACTAAGGAAAGGCATGTCCGCTATGACTCTCACCAACCTTTTACAGATACACCATAAAAATAATTCTTTCTGGTTGTGTCACAGCTTGGTATGGCTCCTGCTCTGTCCAAGACCGCAAGAAACTACAAAGTGTTGTGAACGAAGCCCAGTCCATCACTCAAACTAGTCTCCGACATACTGACTCCGTCTACACTTCCCGCTGCCTTGGAAAAGCAGCCAGCATAATCAAGGACCCCACGCACCCCAGACATTCTCTCTTCCACCTTCTTCCATCAGGAAAAAGATACAAAAATCAGAGGACACGTACTGACGTTCTCAAGAACAGCTTCTTCCCTGCTGCTGTCAGACTTTTTAATGGACCTACCTCTTATTAAGTTGATCTTCCTCTACACCCTAGCTATGACTAGCGTGGGTTTCCTCCGGGTGCTCCGGTTTCCTCCCACAGTCCAAAGATGTGCGGGTTAGGTTGATTGGCCATGCTAAAATTGCCCCTTAGTGTCCTGGGATGCGTAGATTAGAGGGATTAGCGGGTAAAATATGTATGATATGGGGGTAGGGCCTGGGTGGGATTGTTGTCGGTGCAGACTCGATGGGCCGAATGGCCTCTTTCTGCACTGTAGGGGTTTCCATGATTTCTATGATTTCAATGACTGTAACATCGCATTTTGCGCTCTCTCCTTTCCTTTTCTATGAACAGTATGCTTTGTCTGTACAGCGCGCAAGAAACAATACTTTTCACTGTATACTAATAAATGTGACAATAATAAATCAAATCAAATCAACTTAAATGAAAATATTTCTTACTTTACTTCAAAGAAATTCATTGTGTACAAGATGCCTTGGAATGTTCTGAGAGGTCGGGTTGTATTTAAATGCAAGCTCCATCCTTATTAAATTAAATTCAAACTGGAGAAAATGATGGCCAGATTTAATGCCTCTCTGTTGATTTTATAATCCTTCTATTTAACTGATGATCACTGACAGCCTCGTGGGAAACTTGTCCAAGCCAGCTGCTGAACCCCACTGTGTGAAGGATTTGCAGATCCAATCATTAATACAGAGAACGCTTCAGTCATTTCAGCTATGCACCTGTTTCAGTTCCCTCACTCACTAAATCTGTGTCTCCAATGATATTATTATCATTCACAAAGAGAATAGATATATTGTTCAAAAAAACAGCAGAAAATATAAATACCAGTGGTGGTGATTATCATTATTTACAGAACAAGTTAAAGGGATAGAATCATAGAATAGAATCCCTACATCACAGAAGGAGACAATTAGGTCCATTAAGTCTGCACTCACAACAGTCTCATCCAGGCCCGATCCACATAACCCCACATATTTACCCTGCTAATGCCCAGGAGCAATTTACTATGGCCAGTCTACCTAACCCACACATCTTTGGACTGTGGTAGGAAACCAGAGCACCCGGAAGAAACCGACGCAGACGGGGAGAACATATAGTCTCCACACAGAGAGTCGCCCGAGGTCGGAATTGAACCCAGGACCCTGACGCTGTGAGGCAGCAGCACGAACCACTGTGCCACAGTGTCGTTATTTGCTATTTAACTGGGTGAGCATGATGAATGTTATAATTCAGGTCAGAAACTCCAAAGTATTTTCTGAAGTCCATCTGGATCATAAGTATTGCACTTTGAACTTGGCCAGGGTGAGCATGATATGTTTCACCTCAGGTATGATTCAACTGACCCACTAGGGAGCTTTTATGAAACAAAGTTTATTTAAGAATATAGTTAACATGTGTAGAAAGAAAATTAGCAAAAACTTTTATCAATTACAAACAAAAACAATGACAATGTATAACCCTTAACAAATATATCTAAGATGTTCCAATCAAACAAAACTTTCCATAGACAAAATAAAAACCCTTTCTACAGGTTTAACGCAGCAAAGACTAATGCTCACGTGACACTGGAACTGAGTCCTTTGGTTAGAGAATTGAAAATCCTGACTTCTCAGCCTTGTAATTTCTATCAGCCCTCTGGACACACTCAGAATAGTTTGAAGTCAGAACAGCAGGGAGAGACTCTGGTCAAGCCTCCAACAGCGGATTTTTTACTCCAGGAAGACAAGAAGACTTGCTTTCAGTGAACCAGCAGAATTTCCAAAACCAGGGAGAGAGAGAGAGAAGTACTTCAGCCAGAATTTTACCACCTCGCCCGCCCTGGAATCGGGGTGGGTGAGGCTCACAGAACAGAAATCTCCGTTGGCTTCGGGCGGGATGTTACGAACTCGCCCGAGCGAGGTTCTAAAATCCCGCCCTTCTTTTTAGCTTGATGTCCCTTCTAAAACTAACAACTGCAGCCAACCAAAACAGAAAGTGAAACCTTATATTCACGAGGAAGAAAAAAAGTGTCCAAAACACATGCCCTTCCTCCCAACAATGCAGGGCCACAAAAGACCCCAGAGTAAAAATCAACAACCACATTTTAAACAACTGAAGGAGCAATAAAAAGACTTCTAGTAGACGGCCCGCCAACAATGAAACCTAAACAACTTATAGCTGCAAAGAACGTGGTTTTAAAAAAAATTCTTAAAGGTACACTAACATCACGTGACTAAGCAGTTAATTTCTGTATGATGTCATTAAGACAGAGATAGATAGGTTCTTGATTAATAAGGGGATCAGAGGTTATGGGGAAAAGGCAGGAGAATGGAGATGAGAAATACATCAGTCATGATTGAATGGTGGAGCAGACTCGATGGGCCGAGTGGCCTAATTCTGCTCCTATGTTTTATGGTCTAATGGTCTTATTCTGGTGTTGGTTGAGGGATTAATGTTGGCTAGGACTCCTTGCACTCCTTCCACTTGGGTACTATGGGTTGTTTATAGTGTCTGCAGCCAGATGGTCTGCTGGTTTAACATCGCATGGAACTCCTGTTACAGTGCAGCGTGCTTTCATTACTGTGGTGGAGATTATGCTCAGCTAGGAAGTTATGGGGAATAATCAGCAGGTTGAGCATCAATACTAGCATGGACCTGTTGGGCAGAATGGCCTGGATCTGTGTAAGACTGTCTAATCAAAGAGGCTAATGGAATGTTGGCGGTTATAACTCAAGGGCCTTGAATATTAGCGGAGGAAGTGTTGCTACAGTTTTGTAACTTCCTGGTTAGATCACATCTGGAATATTGTGCACAGTTCTGGGCACTGGACCACAGAAAGGATATATTGCTCTTGGGAAGATGTCCAAAGGGGTTAGACAATGAAGAGAGATTGCATAATCTAGGTTTGTATTCTCTGGAATACAAAAGGCTATGTTACGGTATTCTCTTCAATGTAAACATGCTAATCATGTGACCAGGATTGGTAAAACAATAACCTGCATCCTGTACTTGAAAAGATGCTGATATATATGCAATATTAACTGAGAGACTGAGTATACACACTTAACTTGTAAATGCTGCTGCTGTATACAGATTCAGAGGATTACTACATCACATCCTGTCTCAGTGGAAGCAACCGACTGCAATTTAAGAAATATATCCTTAAAGGTACATGCACACCATATCACAATGTCCCCTCTTTACCAAACTGGAGGTTTAACCTTAAAGAATCAAGCTACTTACATGGCGACAAAAGAAATTAGCATTGTGCCTGAATATGCCCTGATTTTTGATGTGATTTGATTTGATTTATTCTTGCCACATGCATTGGGATACAGTGACAATTATTGTTTCTTGCGAGCTACACAGATGTAACATACCATTCATAGAGTACATAGGGGAAAAGGAAAGGAGAGGGTCCAGAATGTATTATTACAGTCATTGCTAAGGTGTGGAGAAAGGTGAGCTTAATATAAGGTAGGTCCATTCAAAAGTCTGATGGCAGCAGGGAAGAAGCTGTTCTTGAGTTGGTTGGTATGTGATCTCAGACTTTTGTATTTTTTCCCAATGTAAGAAGGTGGAGGAGGGTATGGCTGGGGTGTGTGGGGTCCTTGATTATGCTGGCTGCTTTTCTCAGACAGCGGGAAGTGTAGTCGAGTCAATGGATGGGAGGCTGGTTTGTGTGACGGACTGGGCTGTGTTCACAACCCTTTGTAGTTTCTTGCGTCTTGGTCAGAGCAGGAGCCATACCAAGCTGTGATACAACCAGACAGAATGCTTTCTATGGTGCATCTGTAAAAGTTGGTGAGAGTCGTGGCAGATATGCTGAATTTCCTTAACCTCCTGAGAAAGTTGAGGTGTAGGTGGGCTTTCTTAATTATAGGGTCAGCGTGGAGGGACCAGAACAGGTTGTTGGTGATCTGGACACCTAAAAACTTGAAGCTCTCGATCATTTCCACTTCACCATCATTGATGTAGACAGGGGCAAGTCCTCCACTATGCTTCCTGGAGTTGATGACTATCTCCTTCATTTTACTGACATTGAGGGAGAGATTACTGTTGTTACACCAGTTCGTCAGGTTCTTTATCTCTTTCCTGTACTCCGTCTCGTCATTGTTTGAGATCCGACGCACTATGGTGGTATCATCAGCAAACTTGACAATGGAGTTGGAGGGAATACAAAGCATTAGATATATCAGCCCATGAAACGTTTTGCTGGTTTACTTACCCACCCAGACTTAGTTACAATGATCTTTAGTAGGAGTGTTTGATCCTGACTCAAGGGTGTCTGATATGAGAAGAATTCTTTCCTTTCACACAATAATCTCTTGTTTTGATTAACTTAAACTTTGCCTGTGACCTTGGCAGCTTGCTTTAATTAGTCTAATCAAGACTGATTGAGATTTGTACATCATTGGAATATGCCGCACAGTGCTGAACGGCACCTGTTCGGATACACTGAGGGAGAATTTAGCACGGCCAATGCACCTAACCGGCTTGTCCTTCAGACTGTGGGAGGAAACCGGAACACCCGGAGGAAACCCACGCAGACACGGGGAGAATGTGCAGATTCCGCACAGACAGTCACCCAAGCTGGGAATCGAACCCGCGTTCCTGGCGCTGTGAGGCAGCAGTGCTAACCACTGTGCCACCCTGCCACCCAATGATTGATCAAGGTTGGACACCTATAATCAGACTCCTGTTTCTTGACTATAGCTCAGTCTTCAACACTATTATTCCCACGAAACTCATTCCCAAATTCTGTGGCATGGGCCTCGGCACCTCCCTCTGCGACTGGATCCTGAACTTCCAAACTCATTGACCACAATCAGTAAGGATAGGCAACAACATCTCCTCCACGATCATCCTCAACACCGGTGCCCCACAAGGCTGTGTTCTCAGCCCCCTACTATACTCCTTATACACTTATGATTGTGCAGCCAAATTCCTTTCCAATTTGATTTTCAAGTTTGCTGACGACACCACCGTAGTGGGTTAAATCTCAAACAATGACGAGACAGAGTACAGGAAAGAGAGAGAATCTGGTGAACTGGTGCGGCAACAATAATCTCTCCCTCAATGTCAACAAAATGAAGGAGATTGTCATCGACTTCAGGAAATGTAATGGAGAATGTGCCCCTGTCTACATCAATGGGGACAAAGTAGAAAGGGTCAAGAACTTCAAGTTTTTAGGTGTCCAGATCACCAACAACCTGTCCTGGTCCCCCCATGTTAACACTATAGTTAAGAAAGCCCACCAACGCCTCTACTTTTTCATGAGACTAAGGAAATTTGGCATGTCAGCTACGACTCTCACCAACCTTTACAGATACACCATAGAAAGCATTCTTTCTGGTTGTATCACAGCTTGGTATGGCTCCTGCTCTGCCCAACACCACAAGGAACTACAAAAGGTCATGAAAGTAGCCCAATCCATCACACAAACCAGCCTCCCATCCATTGACTCTGTCTACACTTCCTGCTGCCTCGGAAAAGCAGCCAGCATAATTAAGGACCCCGTGCACTCCGGACATTCTCTCTTCCAGCTTCTTCCTTCGGGAAAAAGATACAAAAGTCTGAGGTCACATACCAACCGAGTCAAGAACAGCTTCTTCCCTGCTGCTGTCAGACTTTTGAATGGACCTACCTTGAATTAAGTTGATCTTTCTCTACACCCTAGCTATGACTGTAACACTACATTCTGCACTCTCTCGTTTCCTTCTCCAATGAACGGTATGCTTTGTCTGTATAGCGCGCAAGAAACAATACTTTTCACTGTATGTTAATGCATGTGACAATAATAAATCAAATCAAATCAAAAAAATCAAATGGCTTTCCTCATCCTTATCTATCCTGTGATGATGTGCAAGGTTGACACAGTGTTGGTTTAAAAAAGAGGAGAAAGATTTAACTTTATATCAGACTTTTCTTGACCACAGGACATCTTTAAGCCTTTTAAGTTCAGCAAAGTATTTGAAGTGTTGCCGTGGTTTTGTTGTCGAAAATGTGGCAGCCACTTTGCACACTGCAACTCCCACAAAGAGCAATGTGATAACGAGCAGATAATCTGGTTTTATGGGTTTTTTGATTGCAAGATAAATATTGACCAGGACACTGGGGAGAACGCCCCCACTCTTGCCCAAAATAGTGCCAACTATTATGTGCATTTGACAGAGCAGATAAAGCATCAGTTTAACATCTCACCCAAAAGACAGCATTGCCAGTAGTGGAGTACCTGGTCAGTACTGCACCTGAGCGGCAGCCTTTGATTCTATTGCTGAATGCTGCAATGTTAGGGGCGACACGGTAGCACAGTGGTTGGCACTGCTGCCTCACAGCGCCAGGGACCCGGGTTCAATTCCAGCCTTGGGTCACTGTCTGTGTGGAATCTGCACGTTCTCCCCGTTTCTGCAAGGGTTTCCTCCGGGTGCTCCATCTTCCTCCCACAGTCCAAATGGCGTGCTGGTTAGGGTGCATTGGCCATGCTAAATTCTCTCTCAGTGTACCCGAACAGGTGGCAGAGTGTGGCAATTAGGGGGTTTTCACAGTAACTTCATTGCAGTGTTAATGTAAGCCTATTTGTGACACTAATAAATAAGCTTTAAAGAACTTTTCGGACTTGTACACACAACCTTCTGATTCAGAGGTGAGACTGCGATCCACAGAGACAACGCTGACAATAGCTGTCACTGGACTTGGTTCTCAATTCTCAACATGGGAACACCACCACCTGCAAGTTCCCCTCCAAGCCACTCACCGTCCTGACTTGGAAATATATCACCGTCCCTTCGCAGTTGCTGGGTCAAAATCCTGGAATTTCCTCCCTAACAGCATTGTGGGACAACCCACAGCACGTGGACTGCAGCGATTCAAGAAGGCAGCTCACCACCACCTTCTCAAGGGTGACTAGGGATGGGCAATAAATGCTGGCCAGCCAGCGGCGCCCATGTCCCACGAATGAATAAAAAAAAGATTAAATAAAAAAGGGCAGCTCCTGGCCCAGTGCAAACAGGAAACAAGAGTCAATTCATTCAGGTCACATTGCCTCTGGTTCCCTCTCAGTTATTTGCTCCATCCACTGTAAAATCTAACTCAGCATTTCCTTGATTTATTCCAACCCAGGATTTAATAATAATATGTGTGTGAGCAACCGAATGCAAGTGTTATTTAAAGTAGGCACTTGTACATGGGGAATGTTGATCAGTAGAATGTTGTTGGACTAATCTATTAGAGGCTTTGCTTTGGAATCAGAATTAATTCATAAGATGCATAATTGTCCTTAGCAGGTGTTGATTAATCTGATAACTAATGAAGCTTTTATGAGCATATGATGGTGATCATCCCGGAAACCAATTATGGTCATAAAATGTATCTTGATTCTAATTAGTGTAATGATTGCAGATTACAGGTGTTTATGATTATCAGTCATAATTACTTCCTGTGTAAGTAATCGGTAACATCCTCATCTCCGTTCCAATTGTTTTCGTATTGTAAATTAGTGATGTGCATGGCTGGAGATACAATGTGTAATGTAAATGTCAGGCATTCTAATCTGAGAAGCATATCTTCGAGACTGGTAGATTGATTATGTTGTCTTCAATTCAACTAATGCCTTCTCTGATTTTCCCCACAAGTTTAAGTTTATTTATTAGTGTCACAAGTAGGCTTATGTTAACACTGCAATGAAGTTACTTTGAAAATCCAGCTTCTCTGCCGTTTGGCCATTCACACCCTTTATTCTCTCTGTGGACAGCTATTAACTGGTTTCCTTGGTTTCTGTGGCTATGACGGTGGTTAGCATTGCTGCTTCACAGCTCCAGGGACCTGGGTTCGATTCCCGGCTTGGGTCACTGTCTGTGTGGAGTTTGCACATTCTCCTCGTGTCTGCGTGGGTTTCCTCCGGGTGCTCCGGTTTCCTCCCACAGTCCAAAGATGTGCGGGTTAGGTTGATTGGCCATGCTAAAATTGCCCCTTAGTGTCCTGAGATGCATAGGTTAGAGGGATTAGTGGGTAAATATGTAGGGATATGGGGGTAGGGTGGGATTGTGGTCGGTGCAGACTCGATGGGCCAAATGGCCTCTTTCTGCACTCTAGGGTTTCTATTCTATGATTTCTATGACTCATCTTTCATTCCCTCACCCTGCAGTATAAATATCTCCCACTTTCTCTGCCTTTTAGCTTTGACAAAGGGTCATCTGGACTCAAAACATCAGCTCTTTTCTCTCCTTACAGATGCTGCCAGACCTGCTGAGATTTTCCAGCATTTTCTCTCTTTGGGTTGAAAATCCCTGAGTCGCCACAGCCCGGCGCCTGTTCAGGTACACTGAGGGACAATTTAGCATGGCCGATGTATCTAACCAGCACGTCTTTCGGACCGTGGGAGGAAACTGGAGCACCCGGAGGGAACCCACGCAGACACAGGGAGAACGTGCACAGCCAGTGACCCAATCGAATCGAATCCTTGTCCCCGGCGCTGTGAGGCAGCAGTGCTAACCACTGTGCCACAGTGCGGCTCTGCCTGGAGATGATCATATTCATGTCCAAGCGTTTAACACATTTCAATGGCATTCCTCAGCCCGCTCTTTAAAAGAACAATTAAATACATTTTAAAAAATCATAATGCCTCTCTTAAAATAGCAGATGAAGTCACATAAACATTTGAAGTGTTCAGCTAATATTATTGCCAAGTGTCACTCCTTGTTTTAAATATTTACCACTTCCTGTTTGGTTAGCGTGATTTCTTAGCTCAGCGACATTTTGAAAGTTTCTCCTCGATGTTTTCCCTGTCCTGCGAAGCCTCGATGCTGCTGCTCAGTGCTGGGATTCGTCCCCGCAGGACCCAGCTCCATTCTGCCATATTTCCCAACTGAACCTTCCTGACATGATCTTCGAACAGGCTGCCTGCAGGCTACGTGTGCAATTGAATTATTCAGCTTTCTCCTGGCCCACTTCGCTACGTGAACATACAAAAATGAAGGGCTGGAGGAGACCATCTGCTTCCTCAAAGATGCCCCACACTGTCCCGCCAGATACCTGAATTATTCTGTGAATACAAAGGCAAAATATTAATGACACTGGAATCTGAAACAAAAGCAGGAAAAGCTGGAGATACTCAGCAGCTCTGACAGTATCTGTGGAGAGAGAATGGAGTCTGAAGTATTCCAGTTGGACCCCACCGCACCAATCTGCGTGTAATTCCCTTGGGAAAAGGAAAGGAGCCCGATCAAAATTCAATGCAAATTAAAAGGATGAAATCGGAAAATAAATCCTCTCCCAACCGTGGTGGCACAGTGGTTAGCACTGCTGCCTCACAGCTCCAGGGATCCGGGTTCGATTCCCAGCTCGGGTCACTGTCTGTGTGGAGTTTGCGCATTCTCCCCGTGTCTGCGTGGGTTTCCTCCGGGTGCTCTGGTTTCCTCCCACAGTCCAAAGACGTGCGGGTTAGATGTATTGGCCATGCTGAATTGCTCCTTTGTGTTCCAGGATTAGAGGGATTAGCGGGGTAAATATGTGGGGTTATGGGGTTAGGGCCTGGGTGGGATTGTTGTCGGTGCAGACTCGATGGGCCTCCTTCTGCACTGTAGGGATTCTATGAACCTCTGTGGGTCATCAAAACTAGTCCTGGAGACCACATTAATTATGCTTATGTCACCTGTTATTTTGCCCAGCTTTTGGAAGACCTGATTTCTCGTCCAGCCGGAAATTTGTCCAGCTTTCTTTTGAAGGTTTGCAAAGTCATCTCTCATCCTTTTGACCATTACTGTCTGGAAAGAGGAGCAGCAGTTAACATCTGATACCCTCGCCTAACTGACGCACATCCCTCAAAGAGAAGCATTTGATCCATAGGAACGCAACCTGTTCCTTTAAAAATCCTCTATCAAATTACTTGAAGTTTATGTATCTCTGAGGTGGCTCGGCCCATCTTCTTAAGCTGATCTGGATAAATGTGACAGCATAATGGTTATATTAGCATTTTAAACATTGTTTTCGGGCAGGTGGGGGTGAGCCACCTTCTCGAATCGCTGGACCTACAGTCCATGAGGCCTGGGCAAATGATCCAGGAACGCAAGTTCAACTTCTACCAAGGCAGCTAGGGGATTCGAATATCATCAATGAATTAACCTCATCAATTTGAGGTGCCGTATCCTCAGCGCTACAGACCAAGAGTGGAAGGTGGGATGGGGCTAGATAACTCTTCCTTCGCCGGCGCAGAATGGTCTCCACCTTTGTCAAATTCTTCACTACTGAGGAGTATCCTCATGAACTCATTCCACAGACAGGCGCCAGGGAACACAGGTATTAATTGCAGCCTTACTTGCTCCACACTCCAAATGACAACTGCCGTCTCAGGGCAGTCCCCGGGCAGAGCACCCCATCCCAGGGTCACCTGACCCATTCCCTTAAAGGGGCTATGCCCTGTTATAATGTAACCAATGATAACATTGGAATCTGTTATAATGTAACTAATGGTAACATGCTCTGAGGGTCGGCTGACCAGTTGACCTGGTAGACATTGTAACCAGTGGCAAAATTATGTGTTGGTCAACTGACCCAGTATAAATGGAAAGAAGATGGGGATTGTTGTGAGCTGGTGTGGTCCAGGGTGTGGCCCAGGGTGTGGCCCCAAGCGGTGGAGTAATGAAGTTTCTGAGTCAAACCTTTTTCTTTGATTTACTTTATGAAGTTAGCTCTTTTATTGGTTGGAACTGAAGTATCCTTACTGCTGGATGAACAAAACCCAACATACAAGCAGTATTGTGTATTAAATTTTTCTACGTTTCTAAGGACAGTATTCTATATTCTCCTGTCAGTGGGTGTCCAGGTGGGAGGGACTCTTAAAATTCCTCGGGTGACCATCTTGCCATTCCGCACCCTGGACATACCCCCACTTTCTTCCATCGGGAAAAAGATACAAAATTCTGAGATCACGTACCAACCGACTCAAGAATTGCTTCTTCCCATCAGATTTTTGAATGGACCTACCTTATATTAAGCCGATCTTTCTGCACACACTAGCAATGACTGTAACACTACATTCTACACCCTCTCCTTTCCTTTTCCCCGATGTACTCTATGAATGGTATGCTTTGTCTTTTTTTTCATTCATTTGTGGGACATGGGCATTGCTGGCTGGCCAGCATTTGTTGCCCATCTCTAGTTGCCCTTGAGAAGGTGGTGGTGAGCTGCCTTTTTGAATTGCTGCAGTCCACGTGCTGTGGTCTGTATAGCAGTGAGAAACAATACTTTTCACTGTATCCCAGTACATGTGACAATAATAAATCAAATCAAATCAAAGCCTCTTGCCAGCCCCTGAGCTGTCCACCATTTCATGTGGTGTGGTTGAGGTCTTGGGCAGCCCCCCGCCCTCATCCCAACTAGGGTCTTCAGGGGACAATTATTGGTCATTTAAGGGCTGCTTTCTGCGCAACCTCAATCCTGCTTCCAGACAATTAATGCTAAAGGAGCATGAAATGAATGTGCGGCTGTTGTGATTGGTGAAGTGTATTTGCTCTGTTTCACACTCAGTGATTAACTTTAGAATGACCTGCATGTTAATACAGGATAATCAACTGTGAATGTTGGGAAATAGTCTAGCGTATGCCATACAACAGCTCCACGTTTCAGCAAGAATAGATGCAGAGAGAGATAAAGAAGTGATTAATAACGGCCTAATAACCCGAGTTCCACTGGATTAAGATGATAATCAGCATACATCTGCTGCTGTACTTTTGGCAGTACTGAAATCCCATTTAGAACCACTCCATGATGATGGGATATTAACTACTGCCATTTTCAGGTGTCATTTCAGAGGTGTCAATTATTAGAGGAAATTCAGAATTGTCCCAGAGCTCCTAAAACCATTTGTAGAAATGATGAAGATATCAGGTCATTACCATGGAAAACAGGTTGCAATATTATGGAATGGAAGGCCAGAGTCCAAAGGTTAAAACCAATAATGTAATGATCATGTTGATGGAATGGCAATCTAGAGGCCTAGACTAATGGTGCATGTTATGTACTGAAATTGATACTTGGTAGCTGCACTAAGCACTGTGCATTAACATATTGGCCCCGCCCTCTTGGCGCTGTCCGGTACCCAGTGGGCACTGCGTGTGTGCCAGGCTGGCAGTGCCAGGGTGCCTGGTGGGCACCGCCTGTGTGCCAAGCTGGCAGTGCCAGGGTGCCTGGCTGGCATTCCCACAGAGCACTATCCCTCCCATTACCTACCTCCCAGGAGAGCCTCAATGGCCTCCAGTCCCACCAACGAGGACATCATGCCTGGTCCCAATTGCTGGGGACCATATGTGATCCTCGATAGTGTGGACCTCCACTGGCGAGGTCGGAAATATAAGTGAGTGTGGACGTTTGCGTCCCGGGCTTACTAAACAGATGTAAATGAGGAAATGACTATTGTAATCAGCCTCGGATCACATCATGAATAATGGCCTGGGAGATTTGCAACCGTCCGGACGCGATTCCCATTTTGGCCTCCCGCTTAAATTTCCCGGCCCACTACGCTGCTTGACCAGTGCAGTGGGCTGGGAAAATCACCCACATTATGCATTCACCAAAAGTAATGTCACAGGTCACTAGTGCGGGGAAGCTGTCAGAGTGAAGAAGCAGACATGCTGTGAACACCACCTTGTAAATAAAGCTCCATTATTTTTAACCCTCCATTCTTCCAAGCATCAATTCTCCAATAGAGGGCCATTGTGGAATTGTATGTGTGAAGGAAATAGCCAGGCATTATTTCTGAAGGCCTAGACCGGATGCGGAAATCAACGAGAAAGCTGGAACCTGTTCTTCATGTGTGAAGGTAAGAAACTTGCCGTCCTCAGCACCGCTCCATCCATGGGAATGGGCAGAAAGAATTTGGCAATGAGTACATGTGAACTTTTGCGGGACCTTTTGAAGGACATACGTTCTTAGTAATGGTGGATGTTTATTCAGAATGGTCAGAAGTTGCTACAGTGAAATCTACTTTACCGGAGAAGACTATCGAGAGGCCAGGAGAAGTCTTCAGCAGGTTTGGATTCCCTGAACAATTGGTAAGCAGCAACAGAACTCAATTATTTCTCCCAAGAATTTGAAAGTTTCATGAAAGAGAATGAATGATGTTCAACATATTAAGTCTGCACCATACCATCCTGCTATGAACGGACTGGCAAAATGTTTTGTCCAAACTATGAAACATACATCGAGAACAACCAGGAACAAGATTTGCTGATCAAAGATCTTAACCAATTGCTACTAATGTATAGGAATACCGCACATTCTACAATCAGATTCTCTTCTGCCTCCAAACACCTGGGTGATCGCCCCTGCTCTGCTCTGAAAAAGGGCCATTAGATCTTAAGACATGGCAGGAGAGGTAGGCCATTCGGCCCATCGAATCTGCTCCACCATTCAATGAGATCATAACTGATTCTGACATGACAATCTTCAATTCCGCTTTCCCGCCTTGTCCCCATGACCCTGAATCCCTGAAGGATTAACCTACCTGAATATGCTCGCTGCCCCCTGATCTTTTGCAGCCACTTGAGGGGGTAGGTAAGGCATTGGTTTGATGTCACATCCTCAGACGCCACCGCCTCAGACACAGTTTGTTGGATTCAGGCCAGCCCAATATTGGACAGTTTTGGGGAACAGCAGCAGTGCCTGTCTGAGTTGGGGGTGGTGTCACATTAATGAGGAGGGCAGGAGCCCAGACAAGGACTTTCTGCGCCCGCATCCATTGACCCGCCCTTTCTCTTTCAGGTGTTGATGGACTGTGTTAATTTCCCAAAGTTTCATCATTTGTAGGAGCACATATTGTATTAAAGCTTGAAGAATTCTACAAGTCAACCTTGGCAAATTGGGGATCCTCATTTATAATTGGCCCCATGCAGCAAACATGCATGTAATATCCATGTTGTTGTGCAATGATACAGCAAGAGACTGAAAAACCCTATATCATGGTGGTTTGCAATTGTTAACCTATGATGTTTATTTATTTCATCTGAATCATAAAGTAATAACCATCAAGTTTGATTTGATTTATTATTGTCACATGTATTTACAGTGAAAAATATTGTTTCCTGCGCATTATACAGACAAAACATACCGTTCATAGAGAAGGAAAGGAGAGAGTGCAGAATGTAGTGTTACAGTCATAGCTAGGGTGTAGAGAAAGATCAACTTAATGCGAGGTAGGCCCATTCAAAAGTCTGACAGCAGCAGGGAAGAAGCTGTTCTTGAGTCAGTTGGCACGTGACCTCAGACTTTTGTATCTTTTTCCCGATAGAAGGTGGAAGAGAGAATGTCCGGGGTTCACTTTAAAGTTCACTTTACTTGCAAATACTAAGTGAGGAACTGAGGTTTAAAATGGCACATTGGATGAAGATATAAATCATCGGTTTATGCAAGAATTATTGTTCCAAGAATGAGCCAGATTTTATGAGTAACTTGTGGCGTTATATTGGGTTTGTGCCATTGCCACTGTCACCAACCTAATTAGCAATGTGCTAACCACGGACGATGGTTTTCCCTTTAGCAGTTGGGCATGGATTATGTCACTGGGTTACGCCAGTGAGTTCTTGGCAAGACACAGTTATCGATTTGGAGAAGGAATTCACCTTGACTATTTCCAGATGCATCACAGCAGAATATGCTAGGGCACTAAATGATCAAGATCGTAAAATCAAACTGAAACACATTTCTGCCAGGGCTAAGCTTAGCAAAGGCTTTCCCTTGAGATTTTACCAGATTTTTTTTCCCTCTACTGCAAGAACAAAGAACAAAGAAGGACAAAAAGAAATTACAGCACAGGAACAGGCCCTTCGGCCCTCCAACCCTGCACTGGCCATGCTGCCTGACTGAACTAAAACCCCCTACCCTTCCAGGGACCGTATCCCTCAATTCCCAAAAGTTGCAGTTGGGCATAAAGCTGCTTTTCGATAATAGTTATGAATTTTGGTGAATGGTGCCTAATCAATCTTCAGTTCTGGACTGAATTTCCCCAGGGGTGGACAATCACCGTTGGATTGCTTCTCCACTCCTATTTAGTTAGTTAGTTTATTTAAAAAGTTAGTTTATTTATTAGTCACAAGTAGGCTTACATTCACACTGTAATGAAGTTACTGTGAAAATCCCCTAGTCGCCACACTCTGGCACCTGTTTGGGTACACTGAGGGAGAATTTAGCATGGCCAATGCACCTAACTAGCATGTCTTTGGACTGTGGGAGGAAACCGGAGCACCCGGAGGAAACCCACGCAGATACGAGGAGAACGTGCAAACTCCACACAGACAGTGACCCAAGCCAGGAATTGAACCTAAGTCCCTGGCGCTGTGAGGCAGCAGTGCTAATCTCTGTGCCACCATTCCACCCAGCACTTATGCAGCACCAGATTTCCACAGTTCTCACCCAGATTTCCGAGCTAGACCACCTAAGATTTTTAAAAATTCATTTGTGGGACATGGGCATCACTGGTTGGCCAGCATTTATTGCCCCCATCCCTAGTTTCCCTTGAACTGAGTGGTTTGCTAGGCCATTTCAGAGGGCAGTTGAGAGTCAACCACATTGCTGTGGCTCTGGAGTCACATGTAGGCCAGACCAGGTAAGAACAAAGAACAAAGAACAATACAGCACAGGAACAGGCCCTTCGGCCCTCCAAGCCCGCGCCGCTCCCCGGTCCAGGATTGAATCCTGAATCCAGGATCCCCGCCCAATTTTCCAGCCTATCTACATCCTAATATCCTATCCACCGAGCTGTCCCTCACAGCTACGATGCTTTGTTCATCACAACCTATTAACTCACCCCCACCCCCCCATTCCAGACCATGTGATCTCCAGGGAGAGGCGAAAACCCAGAGTGAAAACCCCAGGGCCAATATGGGGAAAAAAAAAATCTGGGAAATTCCTCTCCGACCCCCTGTGGCGATCGAAACGAGTCCAGGAGATCACACTGGCCCTGATCAGAAAATGCTTCCCAACCCTAGTCATTTCCACTTCTGCTTTACGAACACCATCTGAATTCCCTGCCCCCGAGACAGGTTCCCAACTATCCGCAGTCTCGCTCTGTACTGGCACCAGCAAGATGATGGCAGATTTCCTTCCCTAAAGGACATCAGTGAACCAGATGGATTTTTCTGACAATCAGCAATGGTTCTGAAGATTCTTAGTTGCAGATATATTTTAATGAATTCAAATTCAAATTGCACCAACTGCCGTGGCGGGATTTGAACCCAGGTCCCCAGAACATTAGCTCTGTTTCTGGATTGATAGTCTAGCGATTATACCACCAGGCCATCACCTCCTCTGTGGAGCTTACCTGGTTCTCGGAGTCCTTCCCTGGTATTGTACGAGCATTCAGGGAAGCTCATTCACTCTCCTTCTGACGTTACTTGCTATCGTATTCCAACAAGTTTCAAAATGCTAAAGGCATTTTGAGAAGATGCAGAGAGATTGTAAGTGTGTACGACAAAGGGCGAGGGTGCAGGGGGCAAGTGCGTGGGTGAGGGGATGGGGGGGATCAGACATCTTGGGATTGGGGCACAGTCAGGTGATCAGGGGGTAGTTGGGGGTCAAGTGTATTTGGGTTTGGGGTTAGTTGGGCATTCGGGGGGTGGGGGGGGATGGTCTGGTCATGGGCTGGTAGTCAAAGGCACCAGTGGGGAGTTGGAGGTGGGGTTTGGGTATCAATAGTATTGCTACCAAGGAATAACCAAGGTTTTAATCCTTCTAACTTCTGCTGGATAAATATTGTTGTAAGTAATTCGGAATCATCCTGTCTCCAACATTAACTCGGAATTTTGGAGGGTTCCAGATGCAGGGGAATTGTCAGTTGACGATCCGGACTTCTCAGACAATTCCCACATAGTCAGTGCACCCGGACACTTTGGGTGATCCCCCAACACATTTTGGGGGAATATCTCTGGGGTACAGCCATCTGGAGATCAGAAGTTCTGTGCCTTTATTTCCTTCCTGAAAGCTGACAGTAAACAGCCACATATGTAATAATCATTAAATAACTTTCTATTCACTGAACTAAATCGTGAATCTTGCAGAATTTGTTGGAAAACTTAGGGACGAGGTCGCAGTGTTTGACATGTGCATACAATGCACTATGGCAATGAAGGGGTTAATCTAAAAATACACTTGTATCCATCATTGATAACATGAACAGGTTAACCCCACTAACAAATTAACAGACATATTTTAAATAGGAATGAATTAATTTATTTGAATGCAGGGTGAAATTTCACCTCAAAACCTGTGGTCAATAAGGTGATATTTACCTATTTTTAACACAACTGTACCAAAGCTGTGCCAATGAAACTTGTTGACTCAGCGACACTGAAGCAGTAGCGCAATGGTTCCAAGTCAGGATGGGGTGTGGCTTAGAGGGGAACCTGCAGGCGGTGGTGTTCCCATGTGTCTGCTGTCCTTGTCCTTCTGGGTGGTAGCAGTCGTGAATTTGGAAGGTGCTGTCTAAGGAGTCTTGGTGAGTTGCTGCAGCGCATCTTGTAGAGGGTAAACACTACTGCCATTGTGTGTCAGTGGTGGAGGGAGTGAATGTTTACTACAGTGTGTTGAGGATTAACCCAAATAATGCATGGTGAGTAATCAAATCTTTTAAGTTTTTTATTACCTGTTAGCAAGGAGAACAGACACAGTTAACAGTGAATTTCACTATGGTGTTCTGTCGATCCATACAGATACTTAGCAGTTATAGTTACAGCAAATGAGAAACCAGCAAATTTCTAATCCTTCATTTGTGTACATAGTCCACCAATCATAGCATATCTTTTTGCCCTTTCTTATCCAATAGAAAACCATCTCCTTCATTAGCGTAATATGTTAACATATCTTGTTATTTGGTATTTGTCATGGTAACTTGTCTTCGTTTTCATCCTGTGTCCTAGCCTGGAATGTAGTGTTTATGAAACTGACACAAGGTTAGATTAGTCTCTTATCCTGAGTACATAAGCGTTGGCCTCATTGAAGGCCTTGTTTGCTAATAATCATTTTCCATTACTTAACAGAGTGTTTGTCATAACTTAATTTCCACAATTGTTGTAACTTAATTTTTCCACAGCTGGCATCTGCAGTTTTTAACTGCTTTTAACTATATTTCAGTATATTTATTGCTTTACTTGAAATGAGCATCCTTAATCTTGCAGAGCAAAGTGAATTAAATATTTGGCCATAGCTGGAATTACAACTTAATTTCCACAAGTGGATGGGGTGTCAATCTGCTTTATCCTGGATGGTACTGAGCTTCTTCTTCAGTGTTGCTGGAGTTGCACTCATCCAGGCAAGAGCATCCCATCACACTCCTTACCCGTGCCTTATAGATGGTTGACACAGGTATTTGGGAAGTAAAGAGGTGAATTACTCTCCATAGAATTCCCAGCTTCTGACCTATTGCAGTAGCCACAGTATTTATATGGCAGGTCCAGTTCAGTTCCTCGTCAATGGTAATCCCTTGGATGTTGTTAGTGGAATATTCAGCGATGGTGATGCCATTGAGCGTCAGGTTGTGTGTACTTAGACTGATGAACTGTATTATGACATAAGCTGAATGGAGAGTTTTTGATCTTACAATATGTTTGTGGTCATAGAAACGTAGAAGATAGGAGCAGGAGGAGGCCCTTTAAGCCTGCTACGCCATTCATTATGATCATGGCTGATCATCCAACTCAATAGCCTAATCCTGCTTTTCCCCCAAAAACCTTTGATCCCATTCGCCTCAAGTGCTGTATCCAGCTGCCTCTTGAATACATTCAATGTTTTGGCATCAACTACTTCCTGTGGTAATGAATTCCACAGGCTCACCACACTTTGGGTGAAGAAATGTCTCCTCACCTCTAAATGGTCTACCCTGAATCCTCAGACTGTGACCCCTGGTTCTGGAGTCCCCCACCATCAGGAACATTCTCCCTGCATCTACCCTGTCTAGTCCCATTAGAATTTTATAAGTCTCAATGAGATCCCCCCTCATTCATCTGAACTCCAGCGAAAACAATCCTTATCTAGTCAATCTCTCCTCATACATCAGTCCCGCCATCCCCGGAATCAGCCTGGTAAATCTTCGCTGCACTCCCTCGAGAGCAAGAACATCCTCCCTCAGAAAAGGAGACCAAAACTGTACACAATATTCTAGGTGTGGCCTCACCAAGGCCCTGTATAATTGCAACACATCCTTGTTCCTATACCTCGAAACCTCTCGCTATGAAGGCCAACATACCATTTGCCTTCTTTACCACCTGCTGCGCCTGCGTGCTTATCTTCAATTCCTGGTGCACAAGGACACCCCGGTCCCGCTGCACTCTCCCCTCACCCAAATTTACAGCCATTCAGGTAGTAATCTGCCTTCTCGTTTTTGCTTCCAAAGTGAATAACCTCACATTTATAAAACTCGTTCAAAGTTAAGATAAAATCAGTTGTAATTTTACTGGAACATTTCTTACATTACTTTATGCAATGAAAGTACCAGTTTCCTTTGGGCAGCTGACATTTAAAGAAAGAATAATTCTTGGACGTGAGCATCGCTGGTCAGACTGATAATTAGTTCCCTTGAGGAGGCAGCACGCTGGCACAGTGCTTAGCACCGCGGCCTCATAGCACCAGAGACCTGGGTTCAGTTCTGGCCTTGGGTAACCGTGTGGAGTTTGTGCGTTCTTCCCGTGACTGCGTGGGTTTCCTTTAGGTGCTCTTTTGGAGAGTCGGAGCAGACATGATGGGCCAAATGGCCTCCTTCTGGAGAAGATGGTGGACCTGGTGTGATGCTGCTGTGGCTGTAGTTTCCTACAACTGCGTGGTTTGCTGGCAAGTGCATTTACGAGTCGACCGCACTGATGTGGGGCTGGAGTCATGTGTAAGTTAGACTAGATACAGATGGCAGGTTTCCTTCCAGAAAGGAGATGCCACTGGCATGAACTCAATGGGCTGTACAGTCTCCTGCAATGCCACAGTGACTCTAGTGAACCAGATGGTTTGTTACAATGATCAGTAGTTTCACGGTCAGTTTACATACCAGCTCTTATTAAATTCCACATTTATTCAATTAAATGTAAATTCCACAGCTGCCATGGTGGGATTTGAATGCATGTTCCTGAATCATCAGGAATTTGTGCTCAATATAGAAAATGCAAAAATCCAAGCTGATCACAGCTGCAAAGTGCACTATAATTAAAATCAAAGTGGGTTTCCTCCGGATGCTCCAGTTTCCTCCCAAAGATGTGCGGGTTAAGTTGATTGGTCATGTTAAATTGTCCCTTAATGTCGAGGAGATTAGCAGAGTAAATACATGGGGTTACGAGGAAAGTTTTAAAGTTGGTTTATTCATTAGTGTCACAAGTAGCTTACATTAACACTGCAATGAAGTTACTGTGAAAATCCCCCAGTCGCCACACTCCGGCACCTGTTCAAGTACACTGAGAGAGAATTTAGCATGGCCAATGCAATTAACCAGCATGTGGGAGGAAACCTGCACAGACACGGGACATGCACAGACATGTGCAGACTCCGCACAGACAGTGACCCAGGCCGGGAATCGAACCCAGGTCCCTGGCTCTGTGAAGCAGCCATGCTAACCACTGTGCCACCGTGTCACCCATACAGGGTCTGGGTGGGATTATTGTTGATGCAGGCTCGAAGGGCCAAAAGGCCTCCTTTTGTACTGTCGAGAATCTATGATTTTATGCTTCTATTATTAGCCTCAGTATCACAAGTTCGGATCCAGAAAGGAAAAAACAGTAAATAGGGATATAGGAATTCTGGTCCAATTGGACCAGTATTCCTATATCCCCTGTTGATTTCTTTCTGGCTCCGAACTTGTGATTGATTTTCTTTCTTGGTCTGAACTTGGTCCAGAATTGGACAAATCCAGAATTGTCCAGAGCTTTCCTATTCCTGATCATTATCCAGCCAGCCATGTTGGGAATTGTGTATGTGGCGAGATTGAGTGAGAATAAGATTAGACTGGACTATGACACTCAATCGTTCTATGCTGAAACTGTCTGCTGATGTTGCTGCCTATGGCCAGACTTCTGTGGAGTTAGCAGGAATTGGAAGGGGGGTTCATTCCTGGACTGTGAAATTAGCCCCAGTGGGAATCAGGAAATGATTGTCATTCATGCTGCGGCTCG
This sequence comes from Mustelus asterias, assembly GCF_964213995.1. NCBI lineage: Eukaryota > Metazoa > Chordata > Chondrichthyes > Carcharhiniformes > Triakidae > Mustelus > Mustelus asterias. Next base: position 78,013,701 of record NC_135819.1, on the reverse strand, counting down.
GGGCCGAGTTTTATTTATTTTTTTGGGGGGATGTGGGCATTGCTGGTAAGGCCAGCATTTGTCCCTAATTGCCCTTGAATTGCTCGGCCATTTCAGAGGGCAGTTGAGAGTCAACAACATTGCTGTGGGTCTGGAGTCACGTGTAGGCCAGACCGAGTAAGGCCGGCAGATTTCCTTCCCTAAAGGGACGTTAGTGAACTGGCCGCGGTTTTACAACAATCAATGATGTCTCATGGTCACCGTTACTGAGAATAGCTTTCAATTCCAGATTTGTTAATCGAATTTAAATTCCACCAGCTGCTGTGGTGGAATATGAACCTGCATTCCCGAAGCTTTAGGCCGGAATGTTACGGCCGTTCACACCGGCGGGGTTTTCCCATCCTGGTGCAGTGAATTGGAGATTTGGCTGGGTGCCAAGTTCTCCGATCTCGCTGCAGTGGGAGTGTGATGTGAATGGCCGGTATGATCGCACCTTTAGTCTGGGCCCCTCTGGGTTACTAGCCTGATGACATCACCACCATGCCACCCAGCTGGAGAGGAGAAGGCTCTGCCGACCGTCTAATGGCTGGTGGAGGCGGGAATGGAGGCAGAACATCGGGAGAATTTTAACCCAACCCGGCAACCATTACTGTGACTGCTGTCTGAGAATAATCAGAAAAAGGGAAGAATCGGAACCTTCAAACTGGCCAGGGAGAGCTGGAATCCTGGGTAGGGGAGGGAAATGTTAGTCCGGGTAAGAATTCCAGTGCGGTGCAGTAGATTGTCATCAGCACCTCCACTTCAAAAAAGAACACATAAAATTTTTCAATGCTGCCAAACCTGTTCCTGATAGGCTGAAGCTGTTTGACTTTACAGCCAATGGCTGCTTCCCCACATGTAAATCTCGATATGTTACAGAGCAACATCTGAACACACTTCTTAGTTACATAGATGCAGCCAATTAATGATGCGGGCTATTTCATTTTCTTGCCATTGCCTGCCCAAGTGAATGTTGGGAGCGTCAGGATCAGAGGTCGGGCAAACTACCACGCAAGTCATCACTGCCATTTTTTCTGTTTGCCTTCCCCTCCCTGCCAACCGCTCGAAAATCAGGCCCTAGTTTCACCCGCGAGAAGAATGGACACTCATTCAAGCCTCCCTCTGCCGTGGAGCTCGACCCCAGGTAAATTGGCAGCATCTTATAGAACATAGAACATAGAACAGGACAGCACAGAACAGGCCCTTCGGCCCACGATGTTGTGCCGAGCTTTATTTGAAACCAAGATCAAGCTATCCCACTCCCTACCATCCTGGTGTGCTCCATGTGCCTATCCAATAACCGCTTAAATGTTCCTAAAGTGTCTGACTCCACTATCACTGCAGGCAGTCCATTCCACACCCCAACCACTCTCTGCGTAAAGAACCTACCTCTGATATCCTTCCTGTATCTCCCACCACGAACGCCTATAGTTATGCCCCCTTGTAATAGCTCCATCCACCCGAGGAAATAGTCTTTGAACGTTCACTCTATCTATCCCCTTCATCATTTTATAAACCTCTATTAAGTCTCCCCTCAGCCTCCTCCGCTCCAGAGAGAACAGCCCTAGCTCCCTCAACCTTTCCTCATAAGACCTACCCTCCAAACCAGGCAGCATCCTGGTAAATCTCCTCTGCACTCTTTCCAGCGCTTCCACATCCTTCTTATAGTGAGGTGATCAGAACTGCACACAATATTCCAAATGTGGTCTCACCAAGGTCCTGTACAGCTGCAGCATAACCCCACGGCTCTTAAACTCCAACCCCCTGTTAATAAAAGCTAACACACTATAGGCCTTCTTCACAGCTCTATCCACTTGAGTGGCAACCTTTAGAGATCTGTGGATATGGACTCCAATATCTCTCTGTTCCTCCACAGTCTTCAGAACCCTACCTTTGACCCTGTAATCCACATTTAAATTTGTCCTACCAAAATGAATCACCTCACATTTATCAGGGTTAAACTCCATTTGCCATTTTTCAGCCCAGCTTTGCATCCTATCTATGTCTCTTTGCAGCCTCCAACAGCCCTCCACCTCATCCACTACTCCACCAATCTTGGTGTCATCAGCAAATTTACTGATCCACTCTCCAGCCCCCTCCTCTAAGTCATTAATAAAAATCACAAAGAGCAGAGGACCAAGCACTGATCCCTGTGGCACTCCACTAGCAACCTGCCTCCAGTCCGAAAATTTTCCATCCACCACCACCCTCTGTCTTCGATCAGATAGCCAGTTACCTATCCAATCGGCCAACTTGGAAGAAAAAATAGAAAAAAACAATAGAGTGAAATTTCAGCTAAATTCCCACCCTCCCATGTTGGAAATTTGCACTCAAAGAAAGCAAGGGTTGGAGATGTAAATTATAGCATTATGATCCAATTGTCTCACCTACCCTCACCTTAACTCATGGGAATGTGGAATTAATGAACTTCCCTGTGGAAGAACGTTTCCAGTTCCATGCCAGTGTTCTGAATACACAAGCCAAAGGTTCTGCTGCAGTTACCTTTCATAACTACCAGCATTCGCAGGAAAGACAGGGGGCAATTTGCAGCTCTGGAGTCCAGGCATTAATCTTATGGAGAGGATTGCTCACCCGCTAATTTACATCCCATCAAAATCATTGGGTTAAAAATCAGGTGAGTTCCACAATGGGTGGAATTCCCACTCTGAGGTCAATGCAGTATGTTGTTTGGGATAATTGGATCATAATGTTATTCATATGCCTAACACCAAACTCTCAAAGCAACTGCTCTCAGGAATAAATGAGGGGCAGGAGACTCCCAAGAAGTCAGTGGAATCACTTTAGGGATGTCCTCAAAGCATCCCTGAAGAGGTCAAACATCCCCGCCGAACCAAGGGAGACCCTGGCTCACGACTGAACAAAACGGAAAAGGTTCATTCGCAAATGCACTGACACATTGAGAGACTTTGTCAGGGACACACAAAGATGAGGTTGAGATATCAGGGAAAACTCACGAACCTCCAAAAAAAAAATCTTCAAACACATCTGAATGTGGGAAGTGTCTGTATAATCACAGAATCACAGAACGTTTGCGGTGCAGAAGGAGGACATTTGACCCATTGCGTTTGCTACAAAAAGTGAGGTTGGATGATCACAGTGAAACTCTCCATGGTCAAATCATAGAATCCTATAGTGCAAGGGAGGCCATTTGCCCCATTGAATCTACACCAGCTCTCCGACAGAGCATCTTACCCAGACCCTATCCCCGTAACCCCACATATTTACCCCACTAATTCCCCTAACCTATACATCTTGGGACACTAAGGGGCAATTTGGCATGGCCAATCCACTTAACCTGCACATCTTTGGAGTGTGAGAGGAAACTGGGAGCACCCAGAGGAAACCCAAGTGGACATGGGGGGAGAACGTGCAAACTCCACCAACATGCAATCCTCACCAATCGCCAAACAACACTCACTGTCTAATTGAAACAAGAAGAATTAAACAAGATACAGAGGGCTATCGATGTCCATGGATAAAAATATTAGAACATAATAAATAAGAGCAGGTGCAGGCCATTTGGCCTTCTGCTATTCCATCAACTCCAAAGCAGCAGCAGGAAAGAAGGGAAGAAAATTCAATTGGAAGGGAATTTTCTTTCAATCGTTATTGCAAATAAAACATTTGCAACATTTAAAACTCAGCGGCAAATTTAAAAAGTGCAACCTGATAATAAATAATCAAGATAAAATTCAAGATTAGACCTGTGGCAAATCCTCCAATTATTAAAAAGTTAATCCCTGTTGGAATATTTCTTCTGTATTGCTTTCAATTCTCTTTTTATTCATTTCTGGGACATGGGTGTTGCTGGCTGTCCAGCATTTATTGCCCATCCCTAGTTGCTCTTGGAGCGCAGCTGAGAGTCAACCACATTGCTGTGGTTCTGGAGTCACATGCAGGCCAGACCAGGTAAGGACGGCAGATTTCCTTCCCTAAAGGACATTAGTGAACCAGATGGGTTTTTCTGACAATGACAATGGTTTCATGGTCATCAGTAGATTCTTAATTCCAGATATTTTTTTTGAATTCAAATTCCACTATCTGCCGTGGCGGGATCTGAAGCCAAGTCCCCAGAACATTAGCTGAGCTTTTGGATTAATAGTCATTAAAAGCTAATAATTAATCATTAATAGATAATACCACTAGGCCATTGCCTTCCCACACTCACTGAACAATATTCCATTCTGATAATGATTCAATCTTAGACAACTTTCAGAGGAATAGATCATGTGGGAACGGAAAGGCAACATCATGCTTGATGCCAGAATTTAAGAAATACGTTCAAGGTTTTGTAATTCTTTGAGATAGTTTTTCCTTGTTCTTCCGTGAGATGTGGGTGTCATTGGCTGGCGAGCATTTATTGCTCATCCCTAATTGTCCTTCAAGAGAATGGTGGTGAGCCGCCTTCTTGAACCGCAGCAGTTAAAGGGAAATATGTTTCAGGGAAACCTTTGTACAGAGACACATTGCAGTGATTAAAATCTCACGGAATGGTACGCCACAAGGTCCCCAGTGAACAGTAGAGGCTGGGTCATCAAATTTATATAAGGCTGAGTTGGGCAGATTTTTGACCAGCAAGGGTTATAGGGACAGGCAGGAAACTTAAGACCAGTATTGGACCAGCCACCATCTTATTGAATGGCTAAATAGGCTTGAGGGGCTGAATGGCCTACACCTGCTCCTATTCTGATCTTAGCAAGCAAGTGCTGACTGGGAAGTGGAAATGATATCATGGTTCTCCTCTATTTCATTGTTACATTTGTCAAATACATTAATTAGTCGATGGAACATTTGAGTTCTAAGGAGAGAGTGGCTAGGATTGGATTGTCTTCTCTAGAGCAGAGAGGGTGAGGGGGAACATGGTTGAGGTGTACAAGATTATGAGTGGTATGGACAGGGTGAGTAGGGAGCAGCTGTTCCTCTTGGCTGAGGGGTCAATCACGAGGGGACATAATTTTAGAGTGAGGGGCAGGAGATTCAGAGAAAATTTGAGAAAAAAACTTTCACTCAGAGGGTGGTGGGAATCTGACATGCGCTGCCTGGGAAGGTAGTGGAGGCCGGAAACCTTACAACATTTAAAAAATATTTGGATGAGCACTTGAAATATAATATTCAAGGATATGGGACAAGTGCTGGACGATGGGATTAGTGTGAGTTTAGTGGTAGTTATTGTGGGTACAGACCCGATGAGTCGAAGGGCCTTTTCTGCATTATGTCTCGAATTATGCTTTATTCAAAACTTTTCTTTCTCAGAAAAAAATCAAAGTGCTGGAGTCATCCAATGAAATCAGCAGGCATTGTAACAATAATCAGGGTGGCACATAAAGGTGGCATCATTATTACTCATTCTTGCGATGTAGACAGTGCTTGTCAAGAGTAGCATTAATTTCACATTCCAACTGCACACTCGAGGTGCTGGTGGGCCTCCTTCTAGAATACAACAGAATGGTTTGCCGGGCAGTTTTAGAGGGCAGTTAAAAGAGAACCACATTGCTGTCGGTCTGGAGTCACATTTAAACCAGACCAGGCAAGGGTGCAGATATTTCCTTCCCTAGAGGACATTAGAATCTTAGAATGCCTACAGTGCAGAAGGAGGCCATTCGGCCCCATTGAACCTGCACCGACAATAATCCGACCTATTTACCCAGCTAATCCCCCGAGACTAAGGGGCAATTTAGTATGGCCAATCAACCAAGTCCGCACATCTTTGGAGTGATGGGTTTTTACAACAATCCAGTGGTTTCATAACTTTTATTAAATCACAGTTTTATTTAATTCTGCAACTGTCATGGTGAGATTTGAACTCATGGCTGGAGTTCTCTGGCCATTCACACCCTGCCACAGCTGCCAGAGAGGACGGAGAATTTGGCACTTAGACACATCTCTGTTCACCGCAGCGGGATGAGAGGATCCCTTTGGCATGAATGGTCGTGAATCCCATTCCCTTAACACTGGATCTCTGGTAATGCTCAGGCCTGAGGATTATTGGTACAAAAACTGGCTGAACAGAGTCCCGTAAGTTGAAATTACATCTGGGGATAAGCAACAAATGCACTGCACTAAAATCTACTGCCCACCATTCTAACAAAGATCGCACTCCAACAGGGGGGGCTAAAAAGTGCAATTAAAGCCCTCTTTTGCATGTAAACTGACCAACGGGGATTGAAGACCTGATGTGATCACTCGAATGAAGGCTTATTGGGGGAAATGACAATCCCTCACGTATCTCATTAACAGAATGTCCAAATCTGCAACAGGACCAGTAATTAAACAATGCAAGGGGTGGGACAGCCAACCCTCCTTGCGAATGGGGGTTGGGAGCTAAAACACAATTTAAAAATAAACCCCTGAGGCTCTTTGATGATGCCTAAGTTTAAAGTTTTAAATTTTATTTATTATTGTCACAAGTAGGCTTACATTAACACTGCAATGAAGTTACTGTGAAAATCCCCTAATCGCCACACTCCAGTGCCTGTTTATTTAGCATGGCCAATGCACCTATCCAACACATCTTTCAGACTGTGGAAGGAAACAGGAGCACCTGAAGGAAGCTCATGCAGACACGGGGGGAGAACATGCAGACTCCGCACAGACAGTGGCCCAAGACGGGAATCGAACCCGGGTCCCTGGCGTTGTGAGGCAGCAGTGCTAACCACTGTGTCACCGTGCCGCATCATCGTGCCACCTGTATAGTCACACAGAGGATTGCGAGGCCCCACAATGTTCTCACCAAGGCACACAGCCCTTTTAAATGCTGCATTTAACTCTGCTTCATTTTCAAATGCTAATATGAAAATGAGCAGTGAACGGCAGACCTCGGTATCTTTAAATCACGACAATATTGTCTGCATGCCATCGAGTAACTAATCTGCAAATACGAAAATAGGAATCGATGTGTAATAAATTTTAAAGCATTCAACGCAGGATCCATAAAGTAGCTTTATGTTCACCACATACTGATGAGCACTTAAACCTGGTGATGATTATCTTACGAATCCTTAACGTGTTCATTTCATATTTTCCAATTTGACATTTTAAGAGGTACGGATCTTTTTGAAGTGAAGGGGCTTTTCAATTCAAATTGAATAGGTCACTCTCTTGTAACAAATGCACTAAATGTAGCAGAATCTTGTAGCGGCTTTTGCACCTCAAATGTCATTTCAATCCTGGTACAAGTGAATACCATTGGATCATTACCATGACCACAAGAGATGTGTCAGCAACGAGTAGCAGCAAAGCTTCAGTCTGACCACATTGCTCATAATTCCACAAGGGAGGCCAACAAACTGGCAGGAAGTAGCGTTAGACGGTCAGAAATGCAGTGAGGAGCTGAAAAGAAAATGTATATTGTTTAAACCGCCCTATCTGCATGTGGACAGGACGGTGACTCTTTTGAATGATGTGCTAGTACTTACAGGGAGATTTCTCTTTTAATGAAAAATGGAAGCACGTCACTTGTAATTAACAATCGATTAAATGCCCTCACATTCACCAAATTTGTACTTTAAATATAAAAGTGACATTCTTAGGGAACTGTAAGTGGCTCGTTAATTACAGAGTGGAAAAAAATGGCATCCATGATTTGATTTGATTTGATTTATTATTGTCACATGTAATCGCATACAGAGAAATGTATTGTTTCTTGCATGCAATGCAGCCAAAGCATACCATTCATAGAGAAGGATAGGAGAGAGTGCAGAATGTAGTGTTATAGTCATCGCTAGGGTGTAGAGAAAGGTCAACTTAATGCAAGGTAGGCCCATTCAAAAGCCTGATGGCAGCAGGAAGAAAGCTGTTCTTCAGTCAGCTGGTATGCGACCTCAGACTTTTGTACCTTTTTCCCGAAGGAAGAAGGTGGAAGAGAGAATGCGTGGGAATGTGAGAGAATGTGAGAGGTGCGTGGGGTCCTTAATTATGCTGGCTGCTTTTCTGAAGCAGTGGGAAGTGTAGACAGAGTCAATGTATGAGAGGCTGGTTTGCGTGAAGGACTGGAATACGTTCACGACCTTTTGTAGTTCCTTGCGGTCTTGGGCAGAGCAGGAGCCATACTAAGCTGTGATACAACCAGAAAGAATGCTTTCTATGATGCATCTGTAAAGGTTGGTGAGAGTCGTAGCTGACATGCCAAATTTCCTTCGTCTTCTGAGATAGTAGAGGTGTTGGTGGACTTTCTGCTCCTGTGGTTTTTCACTGAGAAAGGGATTTCATCCCAGAGTGTGCAACTGAACAGGATCCAGAATGGAACACAGGCCGACTGGAACACTTTGGGCGGAATTTTCCTGTCCCGCTCACCAAGGGAATCGTAGCGGGCGGATGGGGGGTGGGGGGGGGGGGGGGGGGGGGTGGTGGGGGGGGGAGGGTGGACCATGCAAAGGTCCGTTAACCTCGGGTAGGTTTTCAAGGTCTTAGGGTGAGAGCGGCTGGAAAATCCTGTCCTTTGGGTGGAATTTTCCCTTTTTGAGTGTTGCAGTGGGTGGGAAAAGCAATGTTGTAGCCGTCACTCCCAAAGACAATATTCTCCGCTGTAGAGTTAGCAATTTAGCAAAAAAGACTGAGGTGTTGGTTCCAAGTCGTTACTCAGCAACTTAGTTTTTAAAGATCGGGGCGGCATTTTTGAATAGAGCTTCCCCCACCCTGCGTCATCACCAACACCCCCCCACCCACCCCCACCTCTGCCCCCATGTAACACTCGCTGGCACTGCCCCTGTCAGTGCGAGGGGCGCAGTCCCGAGGCATGACCCTCTCTCCCTTGAGCAATTCGTTCATCTGAGCTGAGATCCCCACGGAGGGTTTACCCACCAGGTGCACACTTGTGGGCGACCAGTCATAATTCACGTCCCTCACACTAACATGAATGGATAGTCCGGTGGGGGGGGGTGGTGGGGGGGTGGTGGGGGGTTGTGGGGGGGCGGGGGGGGGGGGGGGTTGGGGGGGGGGCAGCGGGGGGGTGGAGTAGTACCAGGAGCCTGATAATTAGATCTAAATTTATTACAAAGTGGTTTCTGACATTGCAATCCCGTAACGTCGCTTGCCGGGGCCGGGGACAGTTGCGTCACAATTGTGATGGCCTAGTGGTATTATCGGTGGACTATTAATCCACAAACTCAGCTAATGTTCTGGGGACCTGGGTTCGAATCCCGTCCATGGCAGATGGTGGCATGTGAATTCAATAAAAAATATCTGGAGTTAAGAATCTACTGACGACCATGAAACCATTGTCGATTGTCGGAAAAACCCATCTGGTTCACTAATGTCCTCAAAGGAAATCTGCCGTCCTTACCTGGTCTGGCCTACATGTGACTCCAGAGCCACAGCAATGTGGTTGACTCTCAACTGTCTCTGAATAAGGATAATTAGGGATGGGCAATAGATGCTGGCCAGCCAGTGATACCCATGTCCCATGAATGAAAGAAAGTGTGGAATGTGATTTGTCATCCTGCTGGATTTTCCACTCCTGTCGCCATTCGCATCCAATGCAAGCGACAGCGCAAAATCCCACCCTCATTATTAACTCCTCCTTAATTAGCTCGCTGTCCACTATATCACAGCATATTCAAACATTCTAATCTTAGCTCTTGCAATAAAATAAATAACCTTTGTAACTATTGACATTGCAAGTATTCAAAAAATAATCCTAGTGCTGGAATTCTGTGTTCTGCTATGGAATTGAAATCTCAATATCAGCCACAAGGAGACGATGGCCTAGTGGCATTATCACTAAACCATTCATCCAGAAACTCAGCTAATGTTCTGGGGACCCGGGTTCGAATCCCGCCACAGCAGATGGTGGAATTTGAATTCTAAAAAAAAAATCTGGAATTAAGAATCTACTGATGACCATGAAACCATTGTCGGAAAAATCCATCTCGTTTACGTCCTTTAGGGAAGGAAATCTGCCGCCCTTACCTGGCCTGGCCTACATGTGACTCCAGAGCCACAGCAATGTGGTTGACTTTCAACTGCCCTGCAAGGGCAACTAGGGATGGCAATAAATGCTGGCCAGCCAGCGACGCCCATGTCCCATGGATTAATACAAAATAATTGGTGTTCCATGCTACTTGAATAGAGAATCCACTGAGGAACTGATTCCCGTCAGGATTACATTCCAGCTATTGCATAAATGAACCATATTTTGTGAAAATGTTTGTGAAATTTCCCCAAATCTCCCTTTGGTCATTTGCCCTAACATTACTTAAGGCAGAATGTGTTGAGGTGTCGAGGGTCTTGCCTCCTGGCCAGAGGGCCAGCGAGAGACCTGAGCTACCCCTTTTTAGGAAGCTCCACCAAGCCACATGCCAATCAGGCAATGGCGGGGCCCAGCCCCGGAATCAAGACACCGGGGGCAGAAGCCATGCCCAACAAGAGCTGCCAGCCAGTCATATCCGGCCGACCCTGTGCTCAGCAGCGCCACAGGGGAGACAATGGCTTCTGCCATAAGGACAGACACTGGAGTTCCAGGATCACAAAGCAACCTGGGCTACAGGAATATCATGTGGAGGGACAGGGAAATGGGCAGGAGGAGGGTTCGCAGGGTTGTTGTCATATGGAGGGAGTGCGGGGTGGGGGTGGGGTGGGGTGGGTGGGAAGGGGTGGGTGGGGGGGGCGGGGGGGGAATCAGTATTTCAATTTTACCTGTAGTTCATGCCTCATGGCGACAGGCCCGTCTACAGCCAGGCTAATACCAGCGGCGGCTGGTTGAGACCCTTAACTGGCCATTAATTGACCTCAATTAACAGGGGGGTGGAAAGTTTGACCATTGGCCTTTCCGCTTAAACTCAATTCTGGCAGGAAGTTGGGAACGCAGCGGGATTCTAGATTGCCACCATCCCACCTCAGGCTTACCACTAGCGAGAGCAAAATATTCCAGCCTTAATGTCAAACATTGCCTTAATAATGCTCCTGTGATGTTTTATTAAGGTGCGAGTTGTTATAGTTGGGATAATCATTAGAAATGGGAATTCAGGTCGATTTGCCTATCTGAGGCACGCTGTGACATAGATATCTCTGACTCAAATGAGTCAAGCACAGTCCAAGGATTGGCCGGGTGGTTAACAGTGAGACAGAGTGTCTTGGGCAACAGGAAGATATAGACGGAATGGTCAAATGGGCAGATAAGTGGCAGATGGAATTTAATCCTGAAAAGTGTGAAGTGATGCACTTTGGAAGGACTAATTTGACAAGGAAGTTTGACAGGGTGGCACGGTGGTTAGCACTGCTGCCTCATAGCACCAGGGACCAGGTTCGATTCCCGGTTCTCGGGTCACTGCCTGTGTGGAGTTTGCACGTTCTCCCCATGTTTGCGTGGGTTTCCTCCGGGTGCTCCGGTTTCCTCCCACAGTCTGAAAGATGTGCTGGTTAGGTGCATTGACCCAAACAGGCGCTGAACTGTGTGGCAACCAGGGGAATTTCACAGTAACTTAATTGCAGTGTTAATGTAAGCCTCACTTGTGACTAATAACTAAACTTTACTTTACTTTTGGAAGTGTTCAATGAATGGCATGACATTAGAAAGTTCTGAGGAACAAAAGAATCTTGGCTTATTTGTCCACAGATCTCTGAAGACGGAAGGGCAGGGTAATAGGGTAATGAAAATAGCATATGGGACACTTGCCTTTAGCAATTGAGTCATAGATTAGAAAGGTCATGTTGGAGTTGTATAGAACTTTGGTGAGGCCACAGCTAGAGTACAGTGTGCAATTCTGGTTGCCACATTATAGGAAGGATGTGATTGAACTGGAGGGGGTGCAGAGGAGATTCATCAGGATGCTGCCTGGGATGGAACATTTAAGATATGAAGAGAGGTTGGATAGGCTTGGGTTGTTTTCGCTGGAGCAGAGAAGACTGAGGGGTGACCTGATCAAGGTGTACAGGATTATGAGGGACATGGACAGGGCGGATAGGGAGCAGCTGTTTCCCTTAGTTGAAGGGTCAGTCACAAGGAGACATAGGGTCAAGGTGAGGGCAGGAGGTTTAGGAGGGATGTGAGGAAAAATGTTTTTACCCAGAGGATGGTGACAGTCTGGAATGCACTGCCTGGGAGGGTGGTGGAGGCGGGTTGCCTCGCATTTTAAAAAAAGTAACTGGATGAGCACTTGGCCAGTCATAATATTCAAGGTTGTGGACCAAGTGCTAAATGGGATTAGGTAGGTAAGTTAGGTAGTTATAAACATAGAAATATAGAAACTAGAAGCAGTAGTAGGCCATTCGGCCCTTCGAGCCTGCTCCGCCATTCAATTTGATCATGGCGGATCATCAAATTCAATATTCTGATCCCACCTGAAAAAGATACAAAAGTCTGAGGTCACGTACCAACCGACTCAAGAATAGCTTCTTCCCTGCTGCCATCAGATTTTTGAATGGACCTACCTTATATTAAATTGATCTTTCTCTACACCCTGGCTATGACTGTAGCACTACATTCTGCACTCTCTCGCTTCCTTCTCTATGAACGGTATGCTTTGTCTGTATGGCGCGCAAGAAACAATACTTTTCACTGTATGTTAATACATGTGACAATAATAAATCAAATCAAATCAAATGAAAGTCTGAAAACATGTACCAACCGATTCAAAAACACCTTCTTCCCTGTTGTTATCAGACTTTTGAATGGACCTAACTTGTATTAAGTTGATCTTTCTCTTCCTGTAACTGCAACATGTACATTCTGCACCCTCCATTTTTCTTCTCCTCTATGTCCTCTATGAACGGTATGTTTTACGCGTACAGCGCGCAAGAAACAATACTTTTCACTCTATCCCAGTTCATGTGACAATAAATCAAATCAATCAATCAATCAATTGTATGTTGCTCAGGTTAAAGGTTGTGAAAAGCTGTGGGGTGTGGGTGAACAGTTAAAGGGTGGGAGTGAAGGTGAGGGACTGGGGGAATTTTTCGCTCCGTTTCTTTGACACAGGTTTCTCCTGGCTGTTTGTTAACCTGCAATGGACAAATATTCAAATAAAAATGTCACCAGTCAGTGTGTCACAGTAAGAAAGTGTCCCCGCTGCCCCACTACAAAACAATTCCCTCAAAGACTTATGCTGGAATTTTACCCCCACGCCCCTGGAATTGGGGCGGGCGAGATTCGCAGAACGGAATTCTCCATTGGCCTCGGGCGGGATTTTATGAGCCTCGCCCAAACGAGGTCGTAAAATCCCGACATAAATCATGCATAAATATACTCATTCAGATACTTCTCCTTATAATCGTGTGCAAAAGCTTTAAATATGATACTGTATAATAATTTTATTGATGGATGTATAAATATTGATTTAGATTAAAGAAAGTAGATGCTGGATTCCACATTTCCTATGTCCTCTAATTATAATTTAAAAAACTGTGACTAAAGAGATTGTCTGGGGAAAGTACCAATCAATAATTTATTTCTGAACAGAGCTACTCAGAGCATTCTAATCCCAACAAATTGCAATAAAATGCACAGGTTCCCAAGCTTCTGCTCACCTGTCCTGGGCTTGGATTTACATGCCTGGGAAGATCCCTGACTCTGCAAACTTGATGCAGGAGAAAGTGCCGCAGACAGTCTGGTATTGGTTCTGGTGAGAGGGGTGGGGTGAAGGGGTGGAGGTGGGGGTGAGGTGGGGGGGGGGGAGGTGTTAACGGGAGTCAGACCCGTTGCCCTGGAAACATCGGGGGGGGTGGGTGGCGGGGGGGGGGGTGGGGTGGGGGGGGGGGCAGTGACAGGACCTGTCGCGTACAGGGGAGGACTGTCTGAAGGATGAGTTCAGTGCACCTGGACATTATCTTAACTGTGAAAATCCCCCCCAAAAAACAGCCCCCTAGCTCTCACCACCTACTCACTCTTCACACATGCCCCATGCCCCATCCATGCCAACTCATGCCACGATGGGCAGACCTCGGAACCCAAGCTGAGATGAAATGCCGATTGATGACTTTACTATTTAAAAAAAGATCTGCATTGATAAAGCATTGATTATTAAATGAGTACTTTGTGTCAGTATTCACCAAAGAGAAGGACTTGGTGGATGATGAGTCTGGGAAAGGATGTGTAGATAGTTTGAGTCATCTTGAGAGCAAAAAGGAGGAGGTATTGGGGTTCTTGAGAAACATTAAGGTAGACAAGTCCCCAAATCCCCATGGGATATACCCCAGAATACTGAGAGAGGCAAGGGAGGAAATTGCTGGGGCCTTGAGAGAAATCCTTGTATCCTCACTGGCTACAGGGGAGGTCCCAGAGAATTGGAGAATAGCCAATGTTGTTCCTTTGTTTAAGAAGGGTGGCAAGAATAATCCAGGTAATTACAGGCCGGTGGTCGGGAAATTATTGGAGAGGATTCTTCGAGACAGGATTTATTCCCACTTGGAAATAAGTGAACGTATTAGTGAGAGGCAACATGGTTTTATGAAGGGGAGGTCGTGTCTTACGAACTTGATCGAGTTTTTTGAGGAAGTGACAAAGATGATTGATGAGGTAGGGCAGTGGATGTTGTCTACATGGACTTCAGTAAGGCCTTTGACAAGGTTCCTCATGGCAGACTGGTGCAGAAGATGAAGTCGCATGGGATCAGAGGTGAGCTGGCAAGGTGGATACAAAACTGGCTCGGTCAAAGAACATAGAGGGTAGCAGTGGAAGGGTGTGTTTCTGAATGGAGGGCTGTGACAAGTGGCATTCCTCAGGGATCAGTGCTGGGACCTTTGCTGTTTGTAATATATATAAATGGTTTGGAGGAAAATGTAGCTGGTTTGATTAGTAAGTTTGTGGACGACACAAAGGTTAGTGGATTTGCGGATAGCGATGAGGACCATCAGAGGATACAGCAGGATATAGATCGGTTGGAGACTTGGGCAGAGAGATGGCAGATGGAATTTAATCCGGACAAATGTGAGCTAATGCATTTTGGAAGGTCTAATGCAGATAGGAAATAGACAGTAAATGGCAGAACCCTTAAGAGTATTGATAGGCAAAGGGATCTGGGTGTACAGGTACACAGGTCACTGAAAGTGGCAATGCAGGTGGAGAAGATAGTCAATACCCTTGCCTTCATTGGCCAGGGTATTGAGTTTAAAAATTGGCAAGTCATGTTGCAGCTTTATAGAACCTTAGTTAGGCCGCACTTGGAATATAGTGTTCAATTCTGGTCGCCACACTACCAGAAGGATGTGGAGGTTTTGGAGAGGGTACAGAAAAGATTTACCAGGATGTTGCCTGGTATGGAGGGAATTAGCTGTGAGGAGAGGTTGAAGAAACTTGGTTTGTTCTCACTGGAGCAACGGAGGTTGAGGGGAGACCTGATAGAAGTCTACAAGATTATGAGAGGCATGGACAGAGTGGATAGTCAGAAGCTTTTTCCCATGGTGGAAAAGTCAATTATTAGGGGGCATAGGTTTAAGGTGCGAGGGGCAAGGTTTAAAGGAGATGTATGAGGCAGATTTTTTATACAGAGTAGTGGGTGCCTGGAACTCATTGCCGGGGGAGGTAGTGGAAGCGGATACGGTCATGACTTTTAAGGGGCGTCTTGACAAGTACATGACTAGAATGGGAATAGAGGGATATGGTCCCTGGAAGGGTAGGGGGTTTTAGTTAAGTCAGGCAGCATGGTCGTCGGTGCAGGCTTGGAGGGCTTTAGGGTCTGTTCCTGTGCTGTAATTTTCTTTGTTCTTTGATAAAAACCCATTCACTTCATGTAAATTCCTTCAACTATTTAATCTCTTCTAAAAATAAACATTTGTGTTCGTAGCCCACTTCAAAGACATTATAACTACTTGGAGTTGTCAGTCAAATCGTGAATAATAATAGCTTGTGAAATCAGGCATGCAGCGCAAATCCTATAATGATAACTCTGAGGTTTACATCAGCAGACAGAGCGGAATAATAAACAATGAAGTTTGTTAAACTACAGTGTTTTTTTAATGTAAAGACCTGGAGATATAAATGCCTTTACAGATCAACAGTTTCAATGAGTTTATCCACTTTATAACACCCATTCATAGCTACTTTTAACAATCCCAAAGGACATTTTACCTCCCTTGAAGGTGTCCCTGGGCCTATCCAAAAGAATACCTTACCTTTTCAAAAAGTATCTTGCCTCTCCAAAGAACTCTGGCAAGTTCAGTCCTTCTTGTCCTTCTCTTAAAAAATGTGAAGCCCACAGGTTATAATTTGGAAATTCCAGTAACAAAGATTGGATCAGTTTGAACATGTGCAACTGCCTCCATGAACCCCAGATGGGCAAACGGCAAGCCGCCACTATTTCCACTCCCATGTCCAATCAATTATCGCCAGCTCCCTGGACCCTGGTGAAAATTGTGGGTGCCAGGTTTGGGGTGAGGGGGAGTGGGTGGTGGGGAGGGGTGGGGAGGGGAGGGGTGGGGAGGGGAGGGGTGGGGAGGGGAGGGGTGGGGAGGGGAGGGGTGGGGTGGGAGGGGTGGGGGGGGTGGCGGGGGTGGGGAGGGGTAGGCATTGGGAATCCAGGGCTCCAGCACCAATTCAGCTCAACCAGAGACCCGCTCCTTCATTTCAAATGTTTGAGCCCTAATATCTCCCAGTGAATCAGTGTCAAATTTTATTTGATAATTACTCTTGTGATGAGCATGGAATGCTTTACTACATTGACGGTGCTATTTAAATGCATGTAGCTGTTGTGACAAGGGAGAAAAAAAGCAAAAATATACAAAAGCCCGTAAAAGATAACTAATGAGTGACTATAGAGTTGTGCTTGAAGTGAGCATTTCATCCCAGTTCAGACTTGACTTCATGAACTGGAATGTTCTGAAAACTGAACAGTATGGAGGGATATTGGGCTCGATTTTTCCAACCCGCTGTGCTGCTTGAGTTGAGCTCCTCCCCTCACTCTGTGATGTACAGAGCGCTGGAAATCCATCCCACTCAGAATGCCCAAAAAACAGGTGGGAAAATCCCCCGTTTTCCCGCTGGTTGGGCACTTAACTTTTTTGGGGAAAATTGCCTGCATTGTGTCCAAGAACATATCATTTACAGATACGTCACAGGCAGCAGAGACAGGAACTGAACGGGGTCCCGTTACACTGAGAGTTTGATAGCTCTGAATTTCGGCAGTGGGCAGTGCAGTCCGCGGATTTTCACCTGACAGAGACGAGGAGGCTGGGGGTCATCAGGCAGGACGTGAGTGAGACATGCTGGAAACAGTCAACTTTCTACAAACAGGACTACTGATGCTGATGGTCAGGGTATCCTCAACCTCCTCAACTCAGGAACTCTTCCAAGTACCCAGAGTGGATATTGCAACTCAGTCACTGTACACTGTTCTACTGCACAAAGTAGGTACTGAAAATATAAAAAACAAAGAACAACAAGAACAAAGAACAGGACAGCACAGGAACAGGCCCTTCGGCCCTCCAAGCCTGCGCCGATCATGTTGTCCTATCTGGACCAACCACCTGTATCCCTCTATTCCCCATTTGTTCATGTGCCTATCAGATAAGTCTTAAATGTCACTAATGTATCTGCCTCAACCACCTCACTTGGCAGTGCATTCCAGGCCCCCACCACCCTGTGTGTAAAAAACTTCCCCCGCACATCTCCAATGAACCTTTCCCCCTTACCTTGTGCCCCCTTGTAATTGTCATTTCTGCCCTGGGAAAAAGCTTCCAACTGTTCACCCCACCGATGCCCCTCATAATTTTATAAACTTGTTTGAGATCGCACCTCAGCCTCCGTCTTTCCAGGGAGAACAATCCCAGTTCACTGAATCTCTCTTCATAGCTAATACCCTCCGCAGTCGGCAACATCTTGGTAAACCTTGTCTGTACTCCCTCCAAAGCCTCCACGTCCTTCTGGTAGTGTGGTGACCAGAATTGGACACAGTATTCCAAGTGTGGCCTAACCAATGTTTTATATAACTGTAACATAATTTGCCAACTTTCATATTGCCATGTTCCCCTCTACACACCCTTTGGCAGAAACTCAAGGAGCCTCGTCACCTCAGGCATGGAGATGGGATACTTCTGTAACTGCAGTCTATTATATTAACAAAAGCAGAAAATGCTGGACAAACTCAGCAGGTCTGACAGCATCTATGGAGAGAGAATGGAGCCAGTTTCGAGTATGGATGAGCATTGCATTTATCTATTATTTTAAATTGGACAAGGTAACAATTAGGGACTGGCCTTTGGTAAGCTTTTACTTTTTGCAGTGTATTTCAAAAAAATTGAAAGCCCATAGAATGTCTACAGTGCAGAAGGAGGCCATTCAGCCCATTGAGTCTGCACCGACCACAATCCCACCCAGGCCCTATTCCCGTAACCTTACATATTTACCCTACCTAGTCCCCCTGATACTATGGGGCAATTTAGCATGGCCATTCAACCTAACCCACACACCTTAGGACTGCGGGAGGAAACCCGAGCACCCGGAGGAAACCCACACAGACACGGGGAGAGCGTGCAGACTCTGCACAGACAGTGACCCAAGGCAGGAATTGAACCCAGGTCCCTGGCACTGTGAGGCAGTAGTGCTAATCACTGTGCCATCATGCCGATTGCATATTTTCTGCACAGTAGAAGGATGATATCTTAAAACTAATTTAATTCTGTGAGTTGTGCTGCATTTAACCTAGTCCTGGGATTTTGCTGCTGTGTTCGTCCTCCTGTTTCTCAGGCTGGTTTAGGGTGCAGTTCATTTTTGAGCGGCCCTGTTGTCGAAGGGCCAGCACAGAGGCACATGGCTCCACAAGCAACTGGTGAGCGGCAGGGGACACAGAGGCTTTGACACACCACCCATGACACAGGCACACACTCATAAATAACAGTGTCATATTGTTACTAGGATCTGGTAAATGGGCCCATTCATGAGATATGAGCAGTTAGTCACACCATCTCCTCTAGCCTGCAGCTGTGTTCTCAGAACTAAGGGCTACCTTTATTGATCTCCTATTGCAATCCAATGATATTTTGCAATGTGACTTTCTTTATCATTAATGACATTGCCTGGGGTGGCACAGTGGTTAGCCCTGCTGCCTCACAGCATCAGGGACCTGGGTTCAATTCCCAACTTGGGTCATTGGCTGTGCGGAGTCTGCATGTTCTCCCCGTGTCTGCGTGGGTTTCCTCCGGGTGCTCTGGTTTCCTCCCACAGTCTGAAAGATGTGCTGGTTGGGTGCATTGGCCATGCTAAATTCTCCCTCAGTGTACCCGAACAGGCGCCGGAGTGTGGCGACTTGGGGATTTTCACAGTAACTTCATTATAGTGTTAAACCTACTTGTGATGATAATAAATAAACTTAAAACTTTAAGAGAAGACTTTTCTCGGCATCAAAGTGAAGCACAATATGCATATGATTTATTAAATAAAAATCTGAACATTTGGGACATGATTCTGTTTAGCTTATAGATACAGAACCTAAACAGTCCAATGCCGGCATCTCCACCTCATAGCTTATAAACAGCATGGAACAGTGGGTTCAATGTTGTAAGACCAGGGTCTTCCTCATTCAGTGCACTTACATTCAGCACCGTTATAAACCGTGTCTGTCATGTTAGAGATACATTGCTGACGTGGTGCTATTGCAGTTAAAGGCAGTGCCAACATTCTTAACTCTGGTGCAGTCAATGCTGAATTGTTCATTTCTGTTACAGATATAGTCCGTGCTGTGTCAGTTAGATCCTATAAAAAGTGAATAAAATCATGCTGCGTAACCTTAGTAACAAACACACTGTATAAGTTACGCGGGTCATTAATAAATTATTAATATTTATATTACATGAACACAGAAAGACCTCAGTACTTGCTTCCAGAATTAATCATTTTTAAAGTGCAGTGATGTTTTGTGCCGGCAAAAGTTTCAGTTTTCAGCAATAAATTATTTGAAATTAAATTATTTTGTTATATGCTTTAACTTGGTAAACAGGGAATTTAACTGTTCAGAATTGTGCGTCAGGGATTTGGTGGTAACTGAATGGTTTTCATTGAAGTTGTGATCTAAAGCACCTCCGCGGTCAGTGATCTGAAAATAACGTTTATAAATATGAAGACACAACGAGTCCAAATGGTTCAGTGAAGACCGTAAATTTCTTGTATTTTGGGAAATAATCTTCAAGATTTGACTCAATTTATATCTAATAATCACTATACTCTGGTAATTATAGTCAAACAATTAAACATGTGGCCCCAACAATTCACTGGAAAGTGCACGTGAATCATAGAATCCTACAGTGCAGAAGGAGGCCATTCGGCCCATCGAGTCTACACCGACCACAATCTCACCCAGATCCTATTCCCGTAACCCCATTTATTATTTACCCTGTTAATCCCCCTAATACTAGGGGCAATTTAGCATGGCCAATCAACCTAACCTGCACATCTTTGGACTGTGGGAGGAAACCAGAGCACCCGAAGGAAACCCATGCAGACACGGGGAGAAGGTGCAAACTCCACACAGACAGTGACCTGAAGCCGGAATTGAACCCAGGTCTCTGGCGCTGTGAGGCAGCTGTGCTAACCACTGTGCCACTGTACCGCCCCAATGGTAGTAATCACATGCAATGCAAGCCACTGTAATTCAGGGTCAAGAT
Organism: Mustelus asterias; assembly: GCF_964213995.1. NCBI lineage: Eukaryota > Metazoa > Chordata > Chondrichthyes > Carcharhiniformes > Triakidae > Mustelus > Mustelus asterias. Next base: position 77,993,136 of record NC_135819.1, on the reverse strand, counting down.
CATCTGGATAGCTATGTGTAATTCTCGTCAGCTAAACACAGCCAGGATGTTTCTGCCCTTTGAGAAAGTATAGGAGTGAGCAGTTCATTGATAATTTAAATTATGAGGAAAGACTCAGGAACAATAGATTTGTTTTATTTGGAAAAGAGCAGATTTTCAGCCTCCGTGAAGATAATGAAGGGATTTCCATAAATTATAGATGATAGAAAAGTTTTTTTTATTAATTCGTGGGACATGGGCATCGCAGGCTAGCCAGCATTTATTGCCCATCCCTAGTTGTCGCTGGAGGGCAGTTGAGAGTGAACCACATTGCTGTGACTCTGGAGTCACGTGTAGGCCAGACCAGGTAAGGGCGGCAGATTTCCTTCCCTAAAGGACATTAGTGAACCAGATGGGTTTTCCCGACAATCGACAATGTTTCTTGGTCATCAGTAGATTCTTAATTTCAGATTTTTTTAGTAATTCAAATTCCACCATCTGCTGTGGTGGGATTTGAACCCGTGTTCAAATATCTGGTGGACACAAGTTACAAGTTAGCATGTTAGGAGTAAGAAGGAAAATCAGTCAGAGATTTTTCAGCAGATTTGTGGACTAGGTTACAGGGAAGGAGGGTGAGGTGGTTAATATTAAGAAACTCGAAAGGTAATGGATGGGTTTCTGGAGAGGGAAAGACTTTGGGTGTAAGGTGTTAAAGCAGATAGGGGGTGCTCACCTAGCCCAAAGGATGAACCTTTTGGGGCTGAATGGCCTTTCATTGTTCTTCAAAGCTCTCATGTTCCTCAGAACTACAGTTTGAGACAAGCATTCTGAAAGATCTGGAGTCTGATTCTAATCTGCATTAGAGCTTTATATCCCTTCAAACACACACAATGTTACAACAGTGACTACGCTTTAATTGGTTGTAAAACACATTGGGATGTTACGAGATCACAAAAGGTGTTATATAAATACAGATGTTTCTTTCTTGAACTCCAACTTCATGACAGAAGCTCATGTCAGTTGAGGGCAGAGGTATGACTCCTCTAAGCCCAACATATCAAAGTAAAAGTTTTATTTATTAGTTACAAGTAGACTTACATTAACACTACAATGAAGTTACTGTGAAAATCTCTGAGTCGCCACACTCCCGCGTCCCAGAGGAAACCCACGCCGACACGGTGAGAATGTGTAGACTGCACAGACAGTAACCCAAACAGGAATCGAACCCAGGTCCCTGGCACTGTGAGGCAGCAGTGCTAACCACTGTGCCACCATGCCGCCCAATATTCACTACTTTGACATTACACCTATGATATCTTTGCAAGAGAGAAAAGAGACAGTATGCCACATGTAAAATCAAATCCCATCTGAAACCAATTTAATCTGGCTTTGGCTATATATACATACATACATACATCCAAAGATGTGCGGGTTAGGTTGATTGGCCAGGTTAAAAATTGCCCCTCAGAGTCCTGAGATGCGTAGGTTAGAGGGATTAGCAGGTAAAATATGTGGGGGTAGGGCCTGGGTGGGATTGTGGTCGGTGCAGACTCGATGGGCCGAATGGCCTCCTTCTGCACTGTAGGGTTTCTATGATACATACACAAATGGCCACAAGATAGTGCTATCACACTATTGCACAATTGTAATAATATCCCACTAATAAACCTTTGTACACCACCAACATTAGACCAGTCCACCAGGCTGAGCTTGGATTGCAGCATATACCGTGGTGAAACAATGCAGGGGAGGATTTGAAACTGGCAAACTGTACAACTAGTTGTAAGTACAGTCAGTATTCTTTAAGGAACAGACACATTCACATTCAAAGGGTTCAACTGCGACAGGTGCAACATGGGCCAGTTCAGAACATAGAGAATACAACCTTTGGGACCCTTTCTGGTACAGAAATCAATAATTAAAGATTCAGTTTAATCGGGAAATAATTAGCTAACTCATGAGAAATTGCTGCTGACAGCAATAGTAAAGATGATGGAAAATGCACTGCCATGATCTCAAAATAAAGCAGTTTCATTTGCTTCCATGAAGATGCCACTTCTGACACCATCCAGCTTTAGCTGATTCTTGCTCTCTGATCCTTGTCATCATGTTAATTTTACAATCCACAGGCTTCTATTACGACAGCCCACTTAATAGTGAAAGTTAACATGAATGATCACTGCAAAGCTTGGCCTGATGTACACAGACATAGACAGGAGAATTCCAAACGTGCTGTGTGCTTTTTTTGCTGTGAAAATCGTCACCACACTCCAGCGCCTGTTCGGGTACACAAGGGAGAATTTAGCACGGCCAATGTACCTAACCAGCACATCTTTCGGACTGTGGGAGGAAACCGGAGCACCCGGAGGAAATCCACGCAGACACAGGGAGAATGTGCAGACTCCACACAGACAGTGACCCAAGCCGGGAATCGAACCCGGGTGGTCCCTGACACTGTGAGGCAGCCCGTGCTAACCACTGTGCCACCGTGCTGCCCTCAGGCTGTGAGGTTCTCAGGCTGGTTTGGGACAAACACAAGACTGCAAATTGAAGTCTGCCAATATTTGCCATATCTGAATGATGTTCCTCGGCTTTTTAAGAGAGACATTAACCTGTTGAAAATAAAATGGCTAATCTCTACGTTAGAATAACAACCAAAAGAATTTTTTTTTAAAAATACTTTTCCAATTCAATCAAATCAAATCCAATTCAGAGTCTCAACAAGTTGAGACATTTCAGATCCAGGCTGACAAGACAGGGCGAGCGACCAAACCACCCTGTCCTGGGCCCGATCTACATGAGCCAAGCTGATTGGAGAAGGGGGAGGATCCTCCTCCAAGACTTGAGCTCATTTGCATCTTAGCCAAAAGGCCGAGATGCCGCTTTTAAAAATTGCTTCATATGAAACATATGAAGCCTCAGCGTAACCTAATGACCTCGACCAAGCGCGGCCGACCATGGGCTGCCGTCCATACACTTGATCTTAGCCCTCATGAACACACACTGAGATTGCATATAGGCATGTCTAGGCTTCAAGTCTTAAACCAACACAGGACCCAACACCTGCAACTCACTCTGGACCATCTGTTATTTATGCACACAAATACTATAAAAGCTTTCCTCGCCTACATCTTTCCTCATTTACATCTAAGAGTTGGGGACGGGTTGCAACATAGGGAAGGAAAGAGAATACTGAGAGCAAATGGTGTAAGGGTCATCTGACTGCATCAGATACTAAAATAAATAGGGTTCAGAGACTGTTTAACCCACTTACAACCTCTCTCACATCTGAACCTGAGCCTTTCTCTCTGCCACTCCTCAGGGGATTAATCCTACTAATGGGGTTTCCTCTTGATCATGATGGGTCTCACCTATAACATTAGCCTACCCTTCCTCTTCACAGACAATAACAGATCTGCTAACAGATTTCCAGCATTTTCTGTTTTTTTTATTTCAGGGAAGGCTGTGTATTGTGCTGCATAAAAGCAGTTTATAGGAATGTGAGACAATGTGGGAGGACATAATGACCCTTCGCATATCCTTATTGCACCTTTCTGCAATAAATAACATTTCAATTCACGTGCCAAACATGCTGTAAAGTGATCTCAAGCCAAATTAAGCTCTCTTCAATAATAGTCAGGTGCATCAAATTTATTTCAAAACCAGTGGCACAGTGATTAGCACTGCTGCCTCACAGCGCCAGAGACCCGGGTTCGATTCCCGGCTTGGGTCACTGTCTGTGGGGAATCTGCACGTTCTCCCTGTGTCTGCGTGGGTTTCCTCCGGGTGCTCCGGTTTCCTCCCACAGTCTGAAAGATGTGCTGGTTAGGTGCATTGGCCATGCTAAATTCTCCCTCAGTGTACCCGAACGATCACCGGAGTGTGGCGACTAGGGTATTTTCACAGTGACTTCATTGCAGTGTGAATGTAAGCCTACTTGTCTCACTGATAAATAAACTTAAATTTCTCATTATATTTTTCATAATATGCAAGGACTTCCATTGCTTAACTCACCGTAAGGTAGAAAATGCATCTGAATTTTGCCTGTATCTTTGGCAGCTTGCTTTAATTAGTCTAATCAAGGCTGATTGAGACTTGTGCAATCACTGGAATATGCCGCAAAGTGCTACAAATATCACTGTGAGTCCCCACATTTATAAAATTGAGCTGCAAGGTGAAGGAGTGTGCATTGATGCAATGGGAAATATATATTTGAATAGGAATTGTCTGGTTTCATTGTTACTCCATTACACACCCTTTGTTACTGTGGAGTATCACTTTAAGACTAATGAGCTCATCCGTTCACATGTTTGATCTGCACCTTAATTATATATTCAGGACTAATTAGCCTTGTTAACAGCTGAGGTTGTTGTACAAAAGCCAAATATGTTAGTACAAGAGGTTCTTTTATACAAGGAGCTCTGGATGCCACACTAGAATGGTAATTTCTTTTTAACCACTTAAAGGAGATTGCATTTTTTAAAGTTTCAGAAAGCTAAGAAATGCTGGTAGTGAAGGGAGAAACCAGCTAATGAAATTGCTACAAAGGAAGATTAATATCCTCTCCTTTCCCTCACTAATAATTTCCTCATCCATTTTCTATCAGACTGGGCTCCAGCAGCACAGACACCAATAATGCAGAGGAGGGGAGATACACCAGAAAGGAATAATTCGGCGATGTTTAGTTTGTGTTTCAAAAGCTTTAAGGAAGTGAAGAAATTCTGCAGGTTTATTTTATAGAACCATAGAAAATTACAGCTCAGAAACAGGCCTTTTGGCCCTTCTTGTCTGTGCCGAACCATTTTTTGCCTAGTCCCACTGACCTGCACTTGGACCATATCCCTCCACACCCCTCTCATCCATGAACCCGTCCAAGTTTTTCTTAAATGTTAAAAGTGACCACCCGCATTTACCACTTTATCCGGCAGCTCATTCCACACTCCCACCACTCTCTGTGTGAAGAAGGCCCCCCTAATATTCCCTTTAAACTTTTCTCCTTTCACCCTTAACCCATGCCCTCTGGTTTTTTTCTCCCCTCGCCTCAGTGGAAAAAGCCTGCTTGCATTCACTCTATCTATACTCATCAAAATCTTATACACCTCCATCAAATCTCCCCTCAATCTTCTACGCTCCAGGGAATAAGGTCCCAACCTATTCAATCTCTCTCTGTAACTCAGCTTCTCAAGTCTCGGCAACATCCTTGTGAACCTTCTCTGCACTCTTTCAACCTTATTTACATCCTTCCTGTAACTAGGTGACCAAAACTGTACACAATACTCTAAATTCGGCCTCACCAATGCCTTATATAACATTACCATAACACTCCAACTTTTATACTCGATACTCCGATTTATAAAGGCCAATGTACCAAAGGCACTCTTTATGACCCTATCCACCTGTGACGTCACTTTTAGGGAATTCTGTACCTGTATTCCCAGATCCCTCTGTTCAACTGCACTCTTCAGAGTCCTACCATTTACTCTGTATGTTCTACTTTGGTTTGTCCTTCCAAAGTGCAATATCTCACACTTGTCTGCGTTAAATTCCATTTGCCATTTTTCAGCCCATTTTTCTAGTTGGTCCAAATCCCTCTGCAAGCTTTGAAAACCTTGCTCACTGTCCACTACACCTCCAATCTTTGTATCATCAGCAAATTTGCTGTTCCAATTTACCACATTTTCATCCAGATCATTGATATAGATGACAAACAACAATGGACCCAACACCGATCCCTGCGGCACACCACTAGTCACAGGCCTCCACTCAGAGAAGCAATCCTCCACAACCACTCTCTGGCTTCTTCCATTGACACAGTAAGAGTTTTAACAACACCAGGTATTGAGCCAGTGTCTAATCCAATTTACTACCTCCCTATGTATACCCAGTGACTGAACCTTCCTAACTAACCTCCCATGAGGGACCTTGTCAAATGCCTTGCTGAAATCCAGGTAGACAACATCCACCACCTTCCCTTCATCTACTTTCCTGGTAACCTCCTCGAAAACTTCTAATAGATTGGTCAAACATTTCCTACCACGCACAAAGCCATGTTGACTCTCCCTAATAAGTCCCTGTCTATCCAAATATTTGTAGATCCTATCCCTTATCACACCTTCCAATAACTTGCCCACCATCGACGTCAAACATACTGGCCTATAATTTCCCAGATTTCTTTTGGAACCTTTTTTAAACAACGGAACAACATGAGCCCCCCTCCTATCATCCGGCACCTCCCCCGTGAATACTGACATTTTAAATATGTCTGCCAGGGCCCCTGCAAGTTTAACACTAGCTTCCCTCAAGGTCCGTGGGAATACCCTGTCCGGTCCTGGGGATTTATCCACTCTGATTTGCCTCAGGACAGCAAGCACCTCCTCCCCTTTAACCTGTAAAGGTTCCATGACCTCCCTACCTGTTTACCCTATTTCCGTAGACTCCCTGCCCATTTCCTCAGTAAATACAGATGTAAAAATACCATTTAGTATCTCCCCCATCTCTTTTGGTTCCATACACAGTCTACCACTCTGGTCTTCAAGAGGACCAATTTTATCCCTCACTATCCTTTTGCTCCTAACATACCTATAGAAGCTCTTTGCATTTTCCTTCACTCTGTCTGCCAAAGCAACTTCATGTCTTCTTTTAGCCCTCCTGATTTCCCTCTTAAGTAGCTTCTTGCACTTTTTATACTCCTCGAGCATCTGATGTGTTCCTTGCTGCCTGTACATTTCATACAACTCTCTCTTCCTCTTAATCAGTCTTACAATCTCCCTCGAGAACCAAGGTTCCTTATTCCTATTTACTTTGCCTTTAATCCTGACAGGAACATACAAACTCTGCACTCTCAAAATTTCTAATTTGAAGGCCTCCCACTTTCCATTTACATCCTTACCAGAGAACAGCCTATGCCAATCCACACTTCCCAGATCCCTTCTCATTTCATCAAATTTGGCCTTTTTCCAGTTCAGAACTTCAACCCGAGGACCAGATCTATCGTTATCCATGATCAGGTTGAAACTAATGGCATTATGATCACTGGATCCAAAGTGTTCCCTCACACTCACATCCATCACCTGCCCTAACTCATTTCCCAAGAGGAGATCCAATATCGCATCCTCTCTAGTTGGCACCTCTATAGACTGATGTAGAAAATTCTCCTGAATACATTTTACAAACTCTACCCCGTCTAAACCTTTAACAGTATGCGAATCCCAATCTATATGTGGAAAATTAAAATCCCCTACTATCACAACTTTGTGTTTCTCGCAGTTGTCAGCTATCTCTCTGCTGATTTGCTCCTCCAATTCTCGCTGACTATTGGGTGGTCTATAATACAACCCCATTAATATGGTCATACCTTTCCTGTTTCTCAGCTCCACCCATTGGGCCTCTGTAGACAAGCTCCCTAATCTATCCTGCCTGTGTACCGCTGTAACATTTTCCCTGACCAACAATGCCACCCCCCCCCCCACCTTTTATCCCTCTTATGTTAAGAACAAAAAAAATTACAGCACAGGAACAGGCCCTTCGGCCCTCCAAGCCTGCACCGACCATGCTGCCCGATTGAACTAAAACCCCCTTCCCTGCCAGGGAGCATATCCCTCTATTCCCATCCTATTCATGTATTTGTCCAGATGCCCCTTAAAACTCACTAACATATCTGCTTCCATTAAAGAACAAAGAGTCACAATTAGTCACAAGTCGGCTTACATTAACACTCCAGTGAAGTTACTGTGAAAATCCCCTAGTCGCCACACTCCGGCACCTGTTCGGGTACACTGAGGGAGAATTTAGCACGGCCAATGCACCTAACCAGCACGTCTTTCGGACTGTAGGAGGAAACCAGAGCACCCAGAGGAAACCCACGCAGACACAGGAAGAACGCGCAGACTCCACACAGACCCAAGCAGGAATCGAACCCGGGTCCCTGGTGCTGTGCAGCAGCATTAATGACCCATTGTTCCGCCTGTCTGCAAATGGGTGAACTTGAGGGGGTAAGTGTTCAATTTGACACTGAGGTGGAAAACTGGCATTGTGAATCGACCACCCCGTCTTTATTTACATTCAATGGAAATGAAAACTGAGGGGTTTCCGTCACAAGTGGCTCAGTCAGTTTTACACCCTGGAGACAGGTTGAAAATCTACCTTTGCAAATCTTCGCTCCGAAGTCTGTGAAGGCACAAAGAGGCGGAAAATGTAAGATGATGTGCTGAGTGCCCGGATAGAACAAGAGGCGAAAGGTCAGAGCAGCACACAACAAAATACTGAAGACAATGTGAGGGAGCGAGGTGAGTGTGGGGCTAGAAACAGGATTGCCAACTGTGATTGAACATAAAATCCCTACAGTGCAGAAGGAGGCCATTCGGCCCATTGAGTCTGCACTGACCACATTCGCACCCAGGCCCTATCCCTGTAACCCCACATATTTACCCGGTTAATCCCCTGACATTAGGGTCAATTTAGCATAGCCAATCAACCTAACCCACACATCTTTGGAGTGTGGGAGGAAACCAGAGCACCCGGAGGAAACCCATGCAGACATGGGGAGAACGTGCAAACTCCGCACAGACATTCCCAAGCCGGGAATCGAACCCGGGTCCCTGGCGCTGTGAGGCAGCAGTGCTGACCACTGCGCCACCGTGCCGCCCACCTGCAGGTTTCATCACATGACTTTCTCCACACTTCCAGCCAAAAGGCAGCCAACACATCCATGCTAGTGACGCAATGCCATCCAACGCAATTGGAAAGCAAAAAGACTCATTATCCAATTGGATGATGCTTTGCTGACATCCAAACAGCCTTTTATTGCCCCCATTTTCAATATTTTTATATCTGGTAAAGAGCAACATTGAAAGAAAATAAAAAATCTCTATATTTTTGAATGTCCCGTTGATTTTTCTCCAGGATCACACGCCGCAATGTCCTGAGAGACTGATCTTCAACCCCTAGAGACCCCAGGCTGATCCTGGAGGGTTGGCAATCCTATCTAGAAATGTGTGAAAAGAAAGAAACATTTGCTTTGATGTGGCCAGATAATTGACCAGATAATTTTACTTTGGTGCTGGAAGGACCACCTATCAGATGAGAAGCTATTTTCTGTGTTGTACTCAGCAAGGAAGATGTTCATAGAGTATCATAGAATCTTACAATGCAGAAGGAGGCCATTTGATCCATTGAGTGTGCACCGACCACAATCCCAACCTGGCCCTATCCCCATAACCCCATGTATTTACCCTGCTGGTCCCCCTTACACTAATTAGTGGCCAATCCACCTAACCCACACATCTTTGGACTGTGGGAGGAAACCAGAGCACCCGGAGGAAACTCATGCAAACACGGGGAGAATGTGCAAACTCCACACAGACAATGACCCAAGCCAGGAATCCAACCTGGGTCCCTGGCACTGTGAGGCAGCAGTGCTAACCACTGTGCCGCCCCTTTTCAGAAGGAGGCCATTCAGTCCATTGAGTCTGCGCCGACCACAAACCCACCCAGGCCCTATCTCTATAACCCCATGTATTTAGCCTAGCTCGTTCCCCTGACCCTAAGGGGCAATTTAGCATGGTCACTCCACCTAACCCGCCCATCTTTGGACTGTGGGAGGAAAATGGAGCACCCGGAGGAAACCCACTCAGACACGGGGGAGAATGTGCAAACTCCGCACAGTGACCCAAGCCGGGATTCAAACCGGGGTCTCTGGTGCTGTGAGGCAGCAATGCTCTCCATTGTGCTAACCAACGTTAGAAGAGTTGCAGTCGGAATATTTACAATTCGAACAGGCTCGGGTTTGATGAAGAGTTAGCGAGAAGGTACGTTCAGCATGAATGAATAGGCGCACTTCAAATTTCTGCACAGAAAATAGTTTTTGTACAGTTAATCAATTTGAATTTGAAGGGGTATAACTCATTTTGGGAAAATGCAGCTGCCCTGAGACCAAAGATGGAAAACAATCACTTTTCCAATTAAATTCTCCGCGTCCCAGTGCAACTGAGATGATGTCAGCCGCTGTAATATGCAGCACACGTCGACAGCAATTCAAATTATTACATTTGCAAGTCACAATGGAGCCCGACATTTCCATTTTAGCACTACTCAGAATGTATATTGTTTTAATTGATCAGCAAAATTGCTCTGGAAATTTCCAAACCACTTTTCAGTTGATGGGTTTTAATTAGCAATTTTTCAATATTCCATTAACCAGTTTCAGGCAGATGTTACAGATCACATGGCACGCTGCTAATTCAAGCTTAAAGGCTGCATCGCAATGTGACAGTTTTTCAGAAGCAAAATCACTTATGCATCACCAATTATTTTATGCCTTGTTTGGTCCTGATTATCATCTGTGTGGAATGATCTTAAGCCAAACAAGGCAGAGTCGGAAAGCTTGCCTCACTGATGTTTGTTTATGTTTTGAGACCTTCCTGGGCTAGGTATGTGGGTGGTTATTCGGGTCATGTGCTAAACCCAATTCAGAGCCTGATAGGATGGCACGATGGCACAGTGGTTAGCACTGCTGCCTCGCAGCGCCAGGGAGCTGGGTTCAATTCCAGCCTTGGGTCACTGTCTACGCAGAGTTTGCACATTCTCCCCAAGTCTGCGTGGGTTTCCTCCGGGTGCTCCGGTTTCCTCCCACAGTCCGAAAGACATGCAGGTTAGGTGCATTGGCTATGCTAAATTCTCCCTCAGTGTGCTTGAACAGCTGCTGGAGTGTGGCGACTGGGGGATTTTCACAGTAACTTCATTGCAGTGTTAATGTAAGCCTACTTGTGACAGTAATAAATAAATTTTAAACTTCTCATTTATTATATTTTTCATAATGTGCAAGGACTTCCATTGCTTAGCTCACCGTGAGGTAGAAAATGCATCTGAACTTTGCCTGTATCTTTGGCAGCTTGCTTTAATTAGTCTAATCAAGACTGATTGAGACTTGTGCAATCACTGGAATATGCCGCAAAGTGCTACAAATATCACTGTGAGTCCCCACATTTATAAAATTGAGCTGCAAGGTGAAGGAGTGTGCATTGATGCAATGGGAAATATATATTTGAATAGGAATTGTCTGGCTTCATTGTTACTCCATTACACACCCTTTGTTACTGTGGAGTATCACTTTGAGATTAATGAGCTCATCCGTTCACATATTTGATCTGCACCTTAATTATATAATAATAAAGCAAAGAAATAATAAAAACAATTTATCCATTTCCAGAGGCATAAAATTTACCGGTGTGGCATTGCTGGTTAAGGCGTTCTGGAGTGAGAACAAAGCACTAGAGGCTGGGGTTAGCAGGGTTGGGGGTGGGGGGGTGTGTGGTTGGGGGAGGGGGGGGTTGCGGGTAGTGGTCTGCTCCCTTTGAATTCCAGTGTTGCCTGCACTGATTGCCTTGTTTTTATAGCAATAACTTCACTATTTGATGCGTGAGCTTGAAGGATGAAGAGGAAACAGACCACGATCTCGGTTAGATGGTGAGTTGATGCCTGCCCTGCCATTTTGCATCTTCCTGCCACTGCCTTCCCTTAAATATGCAGAGCTTGCCGGCTCTGGAAGTGCTATCTTAATGCCTGACACCACATCCATGAAAGGAGGCCCCCCCCCCCCCAAGCTTGTTGCGAACTAGAGCCGCCCTCCTCTCTGCTTCTTGGTGGCCGCTAACAGGCCTGTCACTGTGTCAAACGTTACGGTGTGGATGCCCATCAGCCTTTTCCTGTCTGTCCCCCCTTGGAATTTCTCCCTTGAGCCCTCCGTAGTGGAACTCACCTGCGACCTCTGGGGAGCCGGCGCATGTCTTTTCCTTTCCCCCTGGCCTTGCTGCAGGCCAGTCATGCCCGTGATGCACCACATGTGGGTAGAAACCCTATCCTATCCTTTATTGCACAGTGTCTATACCTAAGCTGCTGGATCTCAGTGTCTGCTATAGGATAGCGATTGTATTTCATAGGTCTCAAATAAATACTGATTTGTCCACCAGTTTGCCACTGCTCTTAATGCATCACACTTATTCATATTTCATTGAAATGCACCAAACAAAAACTATAGTTATTAAAATGTACCCAATTTTATTTATAATGCTGTGCTTAAATTATTCTTTGGGAGAAAAAATATTTATGGCCCTTCTCTGTGATATTTCCAGTTTAGTTTTTTCACTAGGAGTTTGTGTCCACGAAGGCCGAGGTTGAAACTTTCCAAATTCAATACTATACAGGTTTCTCACAGTCAAAAGACAAAATATTGACCCGCTTGCCATGGGAGGCACGGTGGCACAATGGTTAGTACTGCAGCCTCACACCGCCAGAGATGCAGGTTCGATTCCTGGTTTGGATGACTGTGTGGAGCTTGTACATTTTTCCCAATGCCTGTGTGGGTTTCCTACGGGTGCTCCAGCTTCCTCCCACAATCTGAAAGACGTGCTGGTTAGGTGCATTGGCCGTGCTAAATTCTCCCTCAGTGCACCCAAACAGTTGCTGGAGTGTGGTGACTAGGGGATTTTCACAGTAACTTCATTGCAGTGTTAATGTAAGCCTACTTGTGACATTAATAAAATAAAATAAACTCTATCAGTGTAATGTGTTGAAAATTGCATTGTGCATTGTGTCTATTTGAAACTACCATACGCACATATACCAGTAGAGGGAGTCTAGATGGAGAATAAAGGAATCTGTGTTCGAACAGCACATGCGCTTCTGATTCTGAAGGTTTCCTGGTGAATCTTACTGCTTCTTTCTATAAACTTCACAATCAGCATCTCACCTCTTTCCCTACTTTCTTAAAATGTCTAATGATGGCTTCCTCTGAGCATTCCTCTCATCCCTTCCTTTTCCGTCTTCTGCTTGGTATCAATTCATTTATTGTTTCTCGTCCTGCCTGCCAAAACGTTCTGCAATCTCAGAAATTGGTTCCATAGAAACTAAGTATTATTTAACCAGTTTAGCATTTATTTTTGCATTCTGTTGCAATTCTGAAAAATGGATCCCTCTCTAGGTGTCAATGATTCATGCATTGAAGGTGGGAATATTAACATAATTCTAATTCCTAATCTGCTACATGCATCCCAATGTTTAATTCTGTTGGAATCTTTTGCAGCAAGATCTCAAATTGTGGAAGCAATTTTATTCAGGGAGATGATGGCCTAGTGGTATTATTACTAGACAATTAACCCAGGAAACTCAGCTAATGTTCTAGGGTCCCTGGTTCAAATCCCACTATGGCAGATGGTGGAATTTGAATTCAATTAAAAAAAAATTCTGGAACAAAGAATCTACCGATGACCATGAAACCCATCTAGTTCACTAACGTTCTTTTAGGGAAGGAAATCTGCCGTTCTTACCCGGTCTGGTCTACATTTAACAGAGCACAGCAATGTGGTTGATTCTCAACTGCCCTCTGGAATGACTTAGCAAGCCACTCAGTTCCAAGTGCAACTAGGGATGGGCAGTAAATGCTGGCCAGCCAGCAACACCCACATGTCCCACAAATGAGTTTTTAAAAAATCCCACCTGCCAGTTGGAAGTCAGTCAGTTAAAATTGCCCAAGTTATTTACCTGCTCTCAAGTCAACCTGTGACAAGTTATTTTGTGCAGGCTTTTGTATAGATAGCTAGATTACTCAAAGCTGTCAGGGTCCTTTTTAAATTTGCAGATTTGGATTGTGATTACGCCATTGATTTACTTCAGAAAAGTGTAGGAAAAGGTGGAAGTAGGTCAGGCTGCTTTAAAGGTAGATTACCTGAAAAATGGCCCCGACCCTTTTAATTTGCCCAATTACCCTTTAAAGAACTGATTATGTGTGACTTATAGCGTCCTGCTGGTGACCTCCCAGTGTCAGGCACACTTGGAGCTGGGAGATTGCCTCAGCAATGTTAATACAACTCATTTTGGAAAAAAAATCAGACATGGTCAGCACATAAATGATGGGGTGTGCTTGGATAATACAGGGCCTGACTGGATAATCTACTCCATTACCTTCTTAATTACACGAAGATTTTAGGTCGTGAATGTAGCTCAATCCATCACGCAAACCAGCCTCCCATCCATTGACTCTGTCGGCACTTCCCGCTGCCTCGGCAAAGCAGCCAGCATAATTAAAAACCCCACCCACCCTGGACGTTCTCTCTTCCACCTTCTTCCGTCAAGAAAAATACAAAAGTCTGAGGTCACGTACCAACCGACTCAAGAACAGCTTCTTCCCTGCTGCTGTCAGACTTTTGAATGGACCTACCTCGCATTAAGTTGATCTTTCTCCACACCCTAGCTATGACTGTAACACTGCATTCTGCACTCTCTCCTTTCCTTCTCTATGAGGGGTCTGCTTTGTCTGTATGGCGCACAAGAAACAATACTTTTCACTGTATGTTAATATATGTGACAATAATAAATCAAATCAAATCAAATCAAAATCAGATTTTGCAGCACCAGACCTATATAAGCAGTGGTCCTATCAATGAACGCCATGTACCAACTCTTTAAATAATCACTAGGCAATCGCCTCTTCCGAATAAAATTGCTTCCATAATTTGAGATCTTGCTGCAAAAGATTCCAACAGACTTACACATTGGGATGGGATGTAGTAGGTTAGGGAATAGAATTGTGTTATTAGTCCTCCCTATAGAGTGCATGAATTGTTGACACCAAGAGAGGGGTACATTCTTGAGAATTGCAACAGAATTCAAAAATAAATGCCCCTCATTGCTAAACAACAGGCACTTTTCCAAACAACATAATTTGACAAGAACAGGAAACTGCGGCTGAAATTCTCCTGTCTCGTTTGCCGCAGAATTAGTCACTGGCGAGACAGGAAATTTAGTTGACCATTTAAAGGTGCGTTGAGCTCGGGTGGGAATTTCCGGTCTCGGGGCACGCGCAGCCGGAGAATCCTGTCCTACACTTATGAATAGAAGACAAATGCAAACTTATCTGCAGCTTAAGTTCCTGCTATAGCTAGCCAGACTGGGGATTGTTAATTAGTTACAAGCCCATCACCCAGCAGAGGTTACAGTGCATTGTGTCTATGTTAAGGATAAGCATTATCACAGAAAGAAAATGGCTTCATTCACACTTTTACTCTCCTTGACTTGTCTACTCCAATGCACTCCTGGCAAACCTCCCGATAAGCTAGATTGCCTGGTTCCTGGTGGAGTGAGTGGGGACGGTGGGGGGGGGGGGGGGGGGGGGGGGGGGACGGACGGCAGGGGGGGGGGGGATGAGAAATGTGCATTTGTCTCATGCCTGACAACCCACATCCCTCCCCACAACTGTTTCAGCATGATGGATCAAGCATCAACTGACCAATTAGCAGCTGGCTGGCAGGAATTCTGGCCAATTGGCATTGTGAAGAGTGGCTCTGTGCCCTATCAGGTGTCCAGGGCATGATGCCCAGTGGGAGAGGGGATGGACATGAACTCGGAGTCAGTTCTGGCCAGCAATTTAAAGGTCCGCTCCCTCGAGCTCTCCTTAATTGTCAGCATATAAAAAATGAACAAATAAAACCGACTAACAGCCAAACACTGCCACCTCCAGCTTCAGTCTCCGCTGGAGGCTTTCTACCTTTGTGCCACCTCCTCATACCTGGTGTAACTCACTCCCACTGCTTTTCCCTGTCCAACTACTGAAAAATGGAGTAGGTAATGAAAAATTGCAGTCAGTTGGGTCTTCAACAAACTCCATGGCTTGTTTATTGTTTTCTTTCTTCAAAAGTTCATTTAGGGCCTCCAATTCGAACACCTCCTTACCTTCCATATGATCAGAGGCTGACAGGGCAATGTTAGTTGCTGATCTGACCTCGTAACGTGATGTTGTATATTCGGAGGACGCCTGTCCAATTTGTGGCCGTAAAATTCAGGTCATCTTCCACAAACTTGCTTTCTTCCAAACTTGGCTACCATTCTAATCTATATTCAGTCCTACACACCCACTGTCCCAACATTAGCTCCCAGCCCAATGTTACATTTTCAGCTTCATGTTGAAGTCCTCCTGTGACCTCACCCCTCCCTATCTCTGTATCTTGATCTGATATTACAGCACTCCAAGGATTTCACATTCTTCAAACTCTGGATTCTTTGGTGGCACAATGGTTAGCCCTGCTGCCTCACGGTGCCAGGGACACAGATTCGATTCCCGGCTTGGATTGCTGTCTGTGTAGAGTCTGCACGTTCTCCCCGTGTCTGCTTGGGTTTCCTCTGGGTGCTCCGGTTTCCTCCCACAGTCCAAAATATGTGCTGCTTAGATGCATTGGCCATGCTAAATTCTCCCTCAGTGTACCCAAACAGGCGCCAGAGTGTGGCGACTAGGGGATTTTCACAGTAACTTCATTGCAGTGTTAATGTAAGCCTACCTGTGACAATAACAAATAAAATGTTAGCTGTAAACCTCCCCCCACCACCACACACTTTGCCGCAACATTGGAGACCGTGGCTTCAGCTGCCAAAATCCGAAGCGCTGAAATTCCCTCCCTCACCCTTTCTAACTCACCACATTTACCTCCACCTCCAAGACTCTCCTCAAAACTTGCCTCTTTACGCATCTTTGAATGTTTCCCTATGTTAAAGGTATTGTACCAATATACATTGGCTGAAATCTTATCACTGTTCATGCCGCGGGATTTTCCCATCCCACTACGCCGAACGGAGATTTTGCTGGCCGTCAGATTCTCCGACCTCGCTGCAGTGGGAGCGTGGCATGAACGGCCAGTAAGATCGCGCCCATTGTTGTTGAAATGCAAACCAATTCAAGGTTTATAGTCAATCACAATAATAAGTTGTGTGATTACAATCAGGAATAATACAGGCGGCTTTGTTGCTAGTTTACGGTGCTTTGCTCATTGTTAAAGTTACTGGGTCAGAACATCGAGTGTTTTGGCAAAGTGACTGCAATGATAATTACAAGAGGTGCAGTGAAATTTGAACATCACCTCATTATTCTAAAAGGACAGGATCTGCTTGTTTGTGCATCTTGTGAAAAAGATCCATAGTGCGCTTATATAGTTGATTCCAGAGTTGAGAGGGTTGGCTTATGAGGAGAGACTGAGTAGACTGGGGCTATATTCATTGGAATTCAGAAGAATGAGGGGAGATCTTATAGAAGTCTGGGAAGGGTTTTTTAAGCGCGTGAAGTATAAAAGGTAGGCTGCAGTATACAGCGGGCAGCGTCGGGAGCGGGCAGCGGAGTGTGTGGGAAGCAGAGTGTGAGCTATAAGACTTTGGCTCACAGGGCTTAGGCAGTAAGGGCGAGCAGGGGTGAGTTGAATTCATTTTTGCACTTTCTACCTGGTACTGGCAAGGTATCTAGAGGGGATGGGTGTGCAGGCAGTGCAATGTTCCTCTTGCACTATGTTTGAGGTGAGGGACGACGACAGTGTCCCTACTGATTTCACCTGTGGGAAGTGCACCCATCTGCAGCTCCTCTAAAACCGTGTTAGGGAACTGGAGCTGGAGTTGGATGAACTTAGGATCATCAGGGACGCAGAGATGGCCATAGACACAAGCTTTAGGAATACAGTTACTCCGAGGATTGAAAACAGATGGGTGACGGTGAGAGGGGCTGGGAGGAAGCAGTCCGTGCAGGGATCCCCGGTGGTCGTTCCCCTTAGCAACAAGTATTCCGCTTTGGATACGGTTGAGGGGGATGACATACCAGTGGGGAGCCGCAGTGAGAGGATCTCCAGCACTGTGTCCGTCTCTGTGGCTCGGGAGGGAAAGGGGGAGAGCAGGAGGGCGATAGTTATTGGGGACTCGTTAGTTAGAGGGATAGATAGGAGGTTCTGTGGCAGCAAAAGAGACTCACGGATGGTATGTTGCCTACCGGATGCCAAGGTCCGTGATGTCTCAGACCGTGTTTTCCAGATTCTGAAGGGGGAGGGGAAACAGTCACAAGTCGTGGTGCACATTGGTACCAATGACATAGGTAAGAGAAGGGACGGGGATTTAAAGCAGGAATTTCTGGAGCTGGGCTGGAAGCTGAGAGCCAAGACGAAACATGTGGTCATCTCTGGTACGTTGCCGGTACCACGTGATAGCGAGTTGAGGAACAGGGAGAGAGTGCAGTTAAATATGTGGTTGCAGGGATGGTGTAGGAGGGAGGGTTTCAGATACGTGGATAATTGGAACACGTTCTGGGGAAGGTGGGACCTGTACAAACAGGACGGGGTGCACCTGAACCAGAGGGGCACCAATATCCTCGGAGGGAAATTTGTTACGGCTCTTCAGGGGGGTTTAAACTAATTTGTCAGGGGAGTGGGAAAGGGAGTTGTAGTCCAGAAGTCAGTGAGGGTGGTGAGCTATTGGGGAAGGTATCAGGGTCAAGGGTGGGTACTGGTAGACAGGAAGGTGGGTTGAAGTGTGTCTACTTCAATGCAAGGAGCATCCGGAACAAGGTAGATGAACTTGGGGCGTGGATTGGTACTTGGGACTACGATGTTGTGGCCATTACGGAGACGTGGGTAGAACAAGGACAGGAATGGTTGTTGGACGTTCCGGGGTATAGATGTTTCACTAAGTGTAGGGAAGCTGGTAAAAGAGGTGGAGGAGTGGCATTGTTAATCAAGGATAGTTTAACGGCTGCGGAAAGGCACTTTGTGGGGGATCTGCACACTGAGGTAATATGGGCTGAAATTAAAAATAGGAAAGGAGCGGTCACGTTGCTAGGAGTTTACTATAGGCCCCCAAATAGTAATAGAGATGTGGAGGAAGAAATTGCTAAGCAGATTATGGATATGTGTGGGGGTCACAGGGTAGTTGTCATGGGGGACTTTAACTTTCCAAATATTGATTGGAACCTTTGTAGGTCAAATAGTTTGGATGGGGCAGTTTTTGTGCAGTGTGTGCGGGAGGGTTTCCTGACACAATATGTGGATGGGCCGACTAGAGGTGAGGCCACATTGGATTTGGTACTGGGAAATGAACCGGGCCAAGTGTTAGATTTGGTTGTGGGAGAGCAATTTGGAGATAGTGACCACAATTCGGTGTCTTTTGTTATTGCAATGGAGAGGGATAGGGCCGTACGGCAGGGCAAGGTTTACAATTGGGGGAGGGGTAATTATGATGCGATTAGGCAAGAATTAGGGGGCATAAGTTGGGAACAGAAACTGTCAGAGAAAGGAACTAATGAAAAGTGGAACTTTTTCAAGGAACAAATACTGGATGTCCTTGATAGGTATGTTCCTGTCAGGCAGGGAGGAAATGGCCGAGTGAGGGAACCATGGTTCACAAAAGAGGTGGAATGTCTTGTGAAAAGGAAGAGGGAAGCTTATGTAGGGATGAGGAAACAAGGTTCAGATGGCTCGATTGAGGGTTACAAGTTAGCAAGGAATGAGCTGAAAAAGGGGCTTAGGAGAGCTAGGAGGGGACATGAGAAGTCCTTGGCGGGTCGGATCAAGGAAAACCCCAAGGCTTTTTACTCTTATGTGAGGAATAAAAGAATGACCAGGGTGAGGTTAGGGCCGGTCAAGGACAGTAGTGGGAACTTGTGTATGGAGTCAGTAGAGATAGGCGAGGTGATGAATGAATACTTTTCTTCAGTGTTCACCAAGGAGAGGGGCCATGTTTTTGAGGAAGAGAAGGTGTTACAGGCTAATAGGCTGGAGGAAATAGATGTTCGGAGGGAGGATGTCTTGGCAGTTTTGAATAAACTGAAGGTCGATAAGTCCCCTGGGCCTGATGAAATGTATCCTAGGATTCTGTGGGAGGCAAGGGATGAGATTGCAGAGCCTTTGGCGTTGATCTTTGGGTCCTCGCTGTCCACGGGGATGGTGCCAGAGGACTGGAGAATGGCGAATGTTGTTCCTCTGTTTAAGAAAGGGAATAGAAATGACCCTGGTAATTATAGACCGGTTAGTCTTACTTCGGTGGTTGGTAAATTGATGGAAAGGGTCCTTAGGGATGGGATTTACGACCATTTAGAAAGATGCGGATTAATCCGAGATAGTCAGCACGGATTTGTGAAGGGCAAGTCGTGCCTCACAAATTTGATAGAATTTTTTGAGGAGGTAACTAAGTGTGTTGATGAAGGTAGGGCAGTTGATGTCATATACATGGATTTTAGTAAGGCGTTTGATAAGGTCCCCCATGGTCGGCTTATGATGAAAGTGAGGAGGTGTGGGATAGAGGGAAAGTTGGCCGATTGGATAGGTAACTGGCTGTCTGACCGAAGACAGAGGGTGGTGGTCGATGGAAAATTTTCGGATTGGAGGCAGGTTGCTAGCGGTGTGCCGCAGGGATCAGTGCTTGGTCCTCTGCTCTTTGTGATTTTTATTAATGACTTAGAGGAGGGGGCTGAAGGGTGGATCAGTAAATTTGCTGATGACACCAAGATTGGTGGAGTAGTGGATGAGGTGGAGGGCTGTTGTAGGCTGCAAAGAGACATAGATAGGATGCAAAGCTGGGCTGAAAAATGGCAAATGGAGTTTAACCCTGATAAATGTGAGGTGATTCATTTTGGTAGGACAAATTTAAATGTGGATTACAGGGTCAAAGGTAGGGTTCTGAAGACTGTGGAGGAACAGAGAGATCTTGGGGTCCATATCCACAGATCTCTAAAGGTTGCCACTCAAGTGGATAGAGCTGTGAAGAAGGCCTATAGTGTGTTAGCTTTTATTAACAGGGGGTTGGAGTTTAAGAGCCGTGGGATTATGCTGCAACTGTACAGGACCTTGGTGAGACCACATTTGGAATATTGTGTGCAGTTCTGGTCACCTCACTATAAGAAGGATGTGGAAGCGCTGGAAAGAGTGCAGAGGAGATTTACCAGGATGCTGCCTGGTTTGGAGGGTAGGTCATATGAGGAAAGGTTGTGGGAGCTAGGGCTGTTCTCTCTGGAGCGGAGGAGGCTGAGGGGAGACTTACTAGAGGTGTATAAAATGATGAAGGGGATAGATAGAGTGAACGTTCAAAGACTATTTCCTCGGGTGGATGGAGCTATTACAAGGGGGCATAACTATAGGCTTCGTGGTGGGAGATACAGGACGGATATCAGAGGTAGGTTCTTTACGCAGAGAGTGGTTGGGGTGTGGAATGGACTGCCTGCAGTGATAGTGGAGTCAGACACTTTAGAAACATTTAAGCGGTTATTGGATAGGCACATGGAGCACACCAGGATGATAGGGAGTGGGATAGCTTGATCTTGGTTTCAGATAAAGCTCGGCACAACATCGTGGGCCGAAGGGCCTGTTCTGTGCTGTACTGTTCTATGTTCTATGTTCTAAACATATAGGATTATGAAGGAATTAGATAAGATAGAAGCAGGGAAGTTGTTTACACTGGCGGGTGAAACTAGAACTAGGCGGCATGGCCTCAAAATAAGGGGGAGCAGATTTAGAACACAGAACATTACAGCGCAGTACAGGCCCTCAATTTAGGACTGAATTGAGGAGGAACTTCTTCACACAAAGGGTTGTGAATCTGTGGAATTCCCTGCCCAGTGAAGCAGTTGAGGCCACCTCCTTGAATGTTTTTAAGGCAAGGATAGATAAATTTTTGAACAGTAAAGGAATTAAGGGTTATAGTGAGCGGGTGGGTAAGTGGAGCTGAGTCCACGAAAAGATCAGCCATGATCTTATTGAATGGCGGAGCAGGCTCGAGGGGCCAGATGGCCTACTCCTGCTCCTAGTTCTTATGTTCTTATTAAATAATTAAAAACTACAGTGGCTGAAGACTACTTGGGCCAAATTTGACTCCAGACTAATAGTATACCTATATCAGAGCCCCTCACATTGACTATCCAGTATTTACCATAATTGTGGGAATTAATAATTTTGGTGAAAGCTAATTTTATATTAAACATTCCAAAATGTTCTGAAAATATGACAAAAATATTCCAGCAGGAATTGGGAAAAAAATTATAGAACCTTCTAGATGTAGTTAAGGAATTTGAAGGTAATCATGAAGGTTCAAGAATAATGCAGCGGGTCTTTGTCTTGTAATGTGATGGTAAAATGGTTAATGTAACTGATAGATCGCCATGTGTCCTGCCAAGTGATTTGTCATAATTGCTTATTGAGGTTAAGTGGTTTGTGACGTTTTTCTACTGGAAACTCAAATGAAGAACAGGCATAGCAAAGGTAGCCAACAGTAAGATATCTTCATGATAAGAGTGAGATATGATATTAACCAGTAGTAATGATTAATTAATACCAAGCTGCTTTTTGGATTTTAAAAAGCTGGAAGTTGTAGGAGGGAGGAAAGAGTGGGGAAATTCGAGAATTCCATGTTTGAAATGCTGGAAAAGAACAGGATTAATTTTGACTGTGATAGGGTGGGATTTTCCAGCCATGCTTGCTCCAAGACTGGAAAATCCCAGCCGAGGACCTTTGCATGGTCCACCGCCCCCCCTGCCCACTACGATTCTGTGGCGGGCGGGATGGGAAAGTTCCGCCCATAATGTCAAGCATGAAAGTGTACAAAGTCAATGATTGAAAATATCAGAGACAATGTGACTCATTATATTTGAATGCAATGCAATGTAACAAGGAGGGAGATGTGTATAGGACAACTTAGAGTCTATGAAGAACAAGAGAAGAAAGCTCGGAGACACAAGTACTTGATTTAATTTGATTTGGTTTATTATTTTCACATGTATTAGTATACAGTGAAAAGTATTGTTTCTTGCGCGCTATACAGACAAAGCGTACTGTTCATAGAGAAGGAAAGGAGAGAGTGCAGAATGTAGTCTTACAGTCAGAGCTAGGGTGTAGAGAAAGATTAACTTAATATAATTAAAGCATTGTTCCAGAGTTTAAAAGATTTAGAGTACAATTTTAAAAACGTAGATCAAGAGTAAAAGATAGAATTAGAGGGTATGCTGGGCAAAGCTTGCAAGAAGTTGTAATATTCCAACCCCATCTTGAGTTTGGTTCCATGGATTAAAGAAATGAAGTGACTTCAAAGGAAGACTTTGATGGAGTAACCATTCTAAAGGCTGGAAGTGAGACCGAAATTGTCTCTCAGGTAATAAACGTTTTCTTATATTCTGTCTCGGAAGTTAGAACTGGACGGTATCCAATCGGGCTAGTGTGTGCAATCCAGGAGAATTTGTTTCGATCTTGCTGTTCTCTGGTAAAGTCTTTTTGTTTGAAGCTCTGTGGTAGTGATCTTGACCCTTTTATAACTTTAAAGAACCAATTCCAAAAGACTGCAGCATGCGTCTTGTCAGCATAGGAACATCGGATTTTGGAACAGGAGTAGGCCATTTGGCTCTTTGGGCCATTGCATTAGATAATGGCTGATTTGCTTATGGTCTCAACTCCACTGTGCTGTCCATCCCCATCGCCCTCGACTCCCTCCTCTATCAAAAATCTAACTCTGCCTTGAACAAATTCAATGACCCAGCTTCCACTGCTCTCTGGGAAAGAGAAGTCCACAGAGCAACACCCTCCGAGTGAAAAAACTTGTCCTCATCCCTGTCTTAAATGGGAGAGTTCTACAATCTCCCTTCATTTAAATAGCACTTTGTTTTTCTATTTTCCCTGACAAAGTTCACATTTCCCACATGATATTCTTCCTGCCAAATTAATTCTCAACTTACTTAACCTATCCTTACCTCTTTGTACCTCTTTACTTTCTCTTGACAATTTACTTCCCTCGCTATCCTGGCATTCATTAGCAAATGTAGCTACAGGAAATTTGGTCCCTATGTCCAAATCATTGATATAGATTATAAATAGTTGAGAGTCCAGCACTGATCCCCGTTGCACTCCATTGCGTTGCAGCTTGCCAACCTGAAAATGACCCAAATATCCCTACTTACTGCCTCCTTTTTGCTAATCAATCCTTTATCGATGTTAATATGTTGTTACTCCATGGGATCTTATTTTGTGTCATAACCTTTGATGTGGACCTTATCAGATGCCTTTTGGAAATGCAAGTACAGCACATTTGCAGCTTCCCCTTTATCCACCTTACCTGTTAATTCCTCAAATAATTTAAATAAATTAGTTAAACACAACAGCCATTTCACAAAGGAGAACATGCCCCTGTTGACATCAACGGGGATGAAGTAGAAAGGGTCGACAGCTTCAAGTTTTTAGGTGTCCAGATCACCAACAACCTGTCCTGCTCCCCCCATGCTGACACTATAGTTAGGAAAGCCCCTACTTTCTCAGAAGACTAAGGAAATTTGGCATGTCAGCTACAACTCTCACCAACTTTTACAGATGCACCATGGAAAACATTCTTTCTGGTTATATCACAGCTTGGTATGGCTCCTGCTCTGCCCAAGACCGCAAGGAACTACAAAAGGCTGCAAACCAGCCTCCCATCCTTTGCCTGCTGCCTCGGCAAAGCAGCCAGCATAATTAAGGACCTCACGACCCCGGACATTTTCTCTTCCACCTTCTTCCGTGGGGAAAAAGATACAAAAGTCTGAGGTCACGTACCAACCGACTCAAGAACAGCTTCTTCCCTGCTGCTTTTGAATGGACTTACCTTGCATTAAGTTGACCTTTCTCTACATCCTAGCTATGACTGTAACACTACATTCTGCACTCTCAGTGCGTTTCCTTCTCTATGAACGGTATGTTTTGTCTCTATAGTGCGCAAGAAACAATACTTTTCACTGTACATGTGACAATAATAAATCAAATCAAATCAAAAACCATGGTGACTTTGCCTGATTGCATGATAATTTTCTAAGGATCTAATTAATTCTGATAATTTTTGCAGTTCCTTTTCCTAGGTAATAGGTTCCATCCTCTCTTTCATCTCTTGATTTTCAAGTGCATTCTGCAGTGAAAACAGGCACAAAATACCTATTCAGCACTGCTGCTATTTGATCATTTCCTATCATTAGCTCTCTAGAGGACCAATGCTCACTTTTGAACAAAGAACAAAGAAAAGTATAGCACAGGGACAGGCCCTTTGACCCTCCAAACCCGCGTCGATCATGATGCTCTATCTAAACTAAAAAAAACCCTCTGCCTTTGTCTGTATCCCTCTATTCCCTCACTATTCATGTACCCATCCAGATGCCTCTTAAATGTTGTTAATGTGCCCGCTTCCACCACCTCCTCTGGCAGTGCGTTCCAGGTACCCACCACTTTCTGCGTGAAAAACTTGCCCCGCACATCTCCCTTAAACTTTCCCCCTCTCACCTTGAGCCTGTGCCGTCTTGTAATTAACATTCCATCCTGGGAAAAAGCCTCTGACTATCCCGCCTGTCTATGCCCCTCATAATTTTGTAGACCTCTATCAGGTTTCCTTTCAGCCTCTGTCTTTCCAGTGAAAACAATCCTAGTTTATTCATCCTCTCCTCATAGCCAACACCGTCGAGACCAGGTAATATCTTGGTGAAGCCTCTTTGCACTCTCTCCAAAACTTCCACGTTCTTCTGATAGTATGTTTTGTTACCCTTTTCTTCACTAAACATTTGTAGAAACTCTTACTATCTGTTTATATACATAGAACTGTAGAAAATTTACAGAGCAGAAAGAGGCCATTCGGCCTATCTTATCCATTCCAGCCCGAGGATATTCAGATACCCTTTCTAATCCCACTTCCTGCACCGGGTCCGTAGCCCTGTCGCTTACAGCACTTAAGGTGCAGATCCAGATATTTTTTAAAGGAGTTTAGGGTCTCTGCCTCCACCACCAACTCAGCAGCGAATTCCAGACATCTAGCCAGCTTTTGCTCATACTCTTACTTCTTCCTCTTTATTATTTTCTGAATTATTCTTTGCTAGTTCTTAACATTTGTCCAATTTTCTGACCAACCATTAATCTTTGCAGAGTTGTACTGTGTCTCTTTCAGTTTGATACTATCCTTAACTTTCTTATTTAGCCACAGATGATGCATCCTTCTCATCGAGGCTGGAAATTACCCTCCCGTCCACTGCGGGAATCATAGCGGATGAAACAGAAAATTTGGCAGGTCATTTAAAGTTCCGCTGAGCTTAGGTGGGAATTTTTAGTCTTGGGGCACGCACGTGGTGGGAGAATTCCACCCAGAGTCTTTTATTCTCACTGCAACATATATTTGAATCATACAATCCTACAGTGCAGCGTAAGGCCATTCAGCCCATCAAGTCTGCACTGGCCACAATTCCACCCAGGCCCTATCCCCATAACCCCACACATGTAACCTAGCTAGTCCCCCTGACACTAAGGGACAATTTAGCATGGCCAATCCACCTAACCCGCACATCTTTGGACTTTGGGAGGAAATCGGAGCACCCGGAGGAAACCCACGCAGATACAAAGAGGACGTGCAAACTCCACACAGACAGTGACCCAAGCCGGGAATCGAACCTCTGGCACTGTGAGGTAGCAGTGCCAACCACTATGCCACCATGCTGAGAGTTATTGACATATCCTTAGATGTCTGCCATTGCTTCTCAACAGTCTGAACTTTTAACCTAGTTTCCCTGTTCACTTTAGCCAACACTACCTCCGTACCCTTATAATTACCTTTATTTCGATTTGAAATACTAGTCTTTGACCCACAGTTCCCACCTTCATTTGGAACGTAAAATTTTATCATGTTATGATTGCTATAGCCTGGGGGTTCCTTGGAGGTTATTGATTAATCCTCCCTCATTGCACATTACCAGGCCTGGAACTGCCTGTTCCCTGGTTGACTTTAGAACATACTGCTCTAAGAAATTGTCCCAAATACATGCAATGAGTTCAAACTCAAATTAAGACAAGAATTCACTATTTTTCCTATCATAAGACATCAGGATTTCATTCCTAATCTAGATTTACTTCTAGGAAAGGATCAGTAACATAATACTGCTATAACAGTGACTACACTAAGGTGCTATACAAATTCAATTTATTTATTTTCTTTATTTTTCAAAATCCAAAGCAAAGGTGACAAACCTGTTTGATCTTCAGCCATCAAACATCAAATGCAGGATTCTTGAACTTTGATCTATTTAAGTAGGGACAACTTAAACTTTGGTAATGTTTGTCAGTTGATGCATGTCACACCTTCTTTGACTGAGAATGATCGAGACCACTCCATGGATGGCACGGTGGCACAGTGGTTAGCACTGCTGTCTCACAGCACCAGGGACCAGGGTTTGATTCCCTGCTTGGGTCGCTGTCAGTGTGGAGTCTCCCCGTGTCTTTGTGGGTTTCCACCAGTTTCGTCCCACAGTCCGAAAGACGTGCTGGTTAGGAGCATTGGCCGTGCTAAATTCTCCCTCAGTGTACCCAAACAGGTGCCAGGGTGTGGCGACTAGGGGATTTTCACAGTAACTTCATTGCAGTGTTAATGTAAGCCTACTTGTGACACTAATAAATAAACTTTAAATGATAGCAAATGAGTTAGAGTAATGCAAGCACCATGGCTTAACATCAAAAAAGTGAAATAATACAGTCTAATTGAAAGGCACATCTGGAGAAACATCTGAATAGCAATAATTTAATAACAAAAGAACCTTGGATTTAAGCTAATATAGAATTTAAATAATACTTTTGAGAATGTAATAGATAAAGTAGATGGTACCAGTTCAAGTGAGCAAGGTTTTTTGGGTTTTTAGACAAACGTTGACAAAGTTTGACCTGAAAGACTTTGAATTAAACTAAAAGAGATCATCATACAGGCTAGAATATGGAGCTGGAGAAGGAACAAACTGCAGCTGGAATTTTCCAGCCGTTCATGCCAGCGAGATTCTCTGGTTCCCCTGCATTGAACGGAGATTTGGCTGAGCGCCAAATCCTTCATCCTCCTGAACAGCAGCAACAGGGAGCGAATGGCTGGAAAATTCCGGCCTAAGGGTAGAAGACAGAAACCACTCACCAGACATGGTAATACCACTGAGCGATGGTGCAGTGGTATTATCGCTAGACTATTAATCCAGAAACTCAGTTAATGTTCTGGGGACTCAGGTTCGAATCCCGCCACAGCAGATGGTGGAATTTGAAATCAAATAAAAAATATCTGGAATTAAGAATCTACTTCATTGAATCCCCACAGTGCAGAAGGAGGCCATTTGGCCCATCGAGTCTGCACTGACCACAATCCCACCCAGGCTCCAATCCCGTAACCCCACATATTTGCCCTGCTAATCCCCTGACACTAGGGTCAATTTGATGACCATGAAAACCTGTGTCAATTGTCAGAAAAATCCATCTGCTTCACTAATGTCCCTTAGGGAAGGAAATCTGCCATCCTTATGTGGTCTGGCCTACATGTGACTCCAGAGCCACAGCAATGTGGTTGACTCTCAACTACCCTCTGAAATGGGCTAGCAAGCCAGTCAGTTCAAGGGCAACTAGCGACGGGCAATAAATGCTGGCCCAGGTCCCACGAATGAATAAAGAAAATACAGCAGCAAAGAAAGAGAATGGAGCAAAAGTTGTGAGAAAGACTCAGAGTACTTCTGATATTGGGTAGAGATGTCAGAGGTTGAATTATATGCTCATCAATCTCAGATATTGTACCCATTTTTCTTTGTTTCGTGTTCAGAATTATATAAAAAATAAAAACGATGAGGCCTTAAGACCAGGAGACCGCAAGACATTTGAGCAGAATTCGGCCATTTGGCCCATCGAGTCTGCACTGAACTGATGTCATCCTCGACTTCACTTTCTTGCCTTATCCCCGTAACCCTCAATTCCGTTACTGATTAATAACTTGAGGATTGAGTTATGCACATACTATGTTTTGATTTGATTTGATTTATTATTGTCACATGTATTAGTATACAGTGAAAAGTATTGTTTCTTGTGCACTAAACAGACAAGGCATACCGTTCATAGATAAGGAAGTGAGAGAGTGCAGAATGTAGTGAAGCTGTTCTTGAGCCTGTTGGTTGGTGTCCTCAGATTTTTGTATCTTTTTCCCGATGGAAGAAGGTGGAAGAGAGAATGTCGAGGGTGAGTGGTTTAGAAGATGCATTGGTCAGATCACACAGTTAGCACTCCATTCACATCAGGTGTATACACATTCATCTATCCCCTTAGTAAAGGTCACAAAAACAGAAAATGCTGGAGAAACTCAGCAGGTCTGACAGCATCTGTGGAGAGAGAACAGAGCCAATGTTTTGAGTCTGGATGACCCTTCATCAGTGACTCAAAACGTCTCTATTCTCTCTCCACAGATGCAGTCAGACCTGCTGAGATTTTCCAGCATTTTCTGTCTTTGTTCCAGCGTCCGCATTTTGCTTTTCCCTTAGTTACCCAACACTGCACTCACAACTTTACCTCAATCAACAGGATAAGCAAATCCTAGTAAACTCAACAAACAATCATGTGGACCTGCCTGGAAATCTGCATGAAACATCAATGGAGTATTACAGCGCCTAACACACAGGGATTCCCATATGACATTATTATAGAACTTCAACTGGGGGAGATGGCTAAGGCAAAAAAATTTGTTCATGATGGAGAATCGAACAAGAAACAGTCTTCACAGTGCATCATCCAAACCTATAGACTGAAACATGAATACATGTTCATTCCTCTCTGCTCAGTCCACGAAGTTGTTTAATTATTCAAAAGACTAGTGCTCCTCAAAAATTATTAACTATGAACTATTAAAATCTTCAAGCTATGAGAGGCATTTTCTATTAATGTTACATTTGGCGTTGTTGCATTAAACATAATGTTCACAGAAAGGATAGCATTAATCTTGTTCCATACCAGGTTGTTGTAAGATTACCCTTAACAAAGCAATGATAGGGGAATATATTCTAGAGTACAAACTGTATTTTGTGCTACTTCTGGACTATTTTATTGCTATCATATATTTCACACAATCTAGGTTCCAATGTCAAAGAAGTCGCGCTGTACTGAGGTTAATTTGACAAAAACGTGACCAAAGCTTCTATTCAATGAAACAGGGAAATTGAAAACCTTTGACACAAAATTCTTCCCACTGCCATTTATCATAACCTTGAGAGTGGTGATCTGTAT
Organism: Mustelus asterias; assembly: GCF_964213995.1. Lineage (NCBI taxonomy): Eukaryota > Metazoa > Chordata > Chondrichthyes > Carcharhiniformes > Triakidae > Mustelus > Mustelus asterias. The sequence continues at coordinate 77,963,320 of NC_135819.1, read as the reverse complement.
AAAACAGGTCTCGACACATAGGCGGCATGGTGGCACAGTGGTTAGCACTGCTGCCTCACGGCATCAGGGACCCGGGTTCAATTCCGGCCTTGGATGACTGTCTGACTTGCACGTTCTCCCCGTGTCTGCATGGGTTTCCTCCGGGTGCTCCGGCTTCCTCCCACCCTCCAAAAATGTGCAGGTTAGGTGGATTGGCCATGCTAAATTGCCCATTAGTGTCCCAAGATGTGTAGCTTAGATGGATTAGCCATGGTGAATAGGTGTCAGGGATAGGGTGGGGGTGTGGGCCTGAGTAAGATACTCTGTCAGAGAATTGGTACAGACTCAATGGGCCGACTGGCTTCTTCTGCACTGGAGGGATTGTTCTTCTAAACTACCAGGAACAGGCATGTTTAGTTTTCATTTGACACATTGGCCGGAATTTTACCGCCCCGCCTGCCACGGGGATCGGAGTGGGCGAGGGGCAGACAATGGAAAGTTCTGTTGACCTCGGGCGAGATTTTACGGTTTCGGGAAGAGCGAGGCGGTAAAGTCCCACCCAATGAGTTTCACTTATCAACATTTTGTCTCCCCTGCTGAAATACACCACAGCCACAGTTGGATGGAAAGATTAAAACAAAGGTTAAAACTGAGGAGAAAGAACGGTTGTCTGGGGTTTTTTTTAAACATTAGCTCGGGCTGTAGGAAGGAAAGTCTTTGATGGTGAGGTCACTGTTCCGAAAGTGGTGGGAGGGGAAGTGGAAACACTGGGCCCCTGATATTTCCATGTCATGTTCTAACGGCAGACATAACATGAAACTCTCACTGTTTTACAGCACCATCATTTAAGACTCGTAGTCCAACCATTCTTCACATTCCAACCTGTAATTATCTTGCTATTGTGTCTTTGCCTATATATGTCGTGTTTGTGAACCTACTTCCACTCACCTGATGAAGGAGCAGCGCTCCGAAAGCTCATGATTTCAAAATAACGTGTTGGACTTTAAGCCGGTGTTGTGAGACTTCTTACTGTGCCCACTCCAGTCCAACGCCGGCATCGCCACCTCATTATTTAAAATAGAATTAAAAACACTTGAAACAAAACGAAATGCAGCCTGGTCGGCAAGGGAGCTGAACGTTTCTGGTTCCCAGATAAATATTTTCAAATGTGACCAATCCCAACACCTTGGGGTAGTGTAGTGGTGAGCCCCTTTAAGGAGCAAGGTTTCGGCGGGTCATTTGACCCGTTTGGCCAATCGGGTCAAATGACCCTCCGAATCTTGGGGCTGAATGCGAGCTCCCCCACGACTGGCACTTGGAGTTGAAGTATTCAGTAGCCTCATTGTCACTCTATAAGTAGTTATTATAGTTAGTAAATATTTTTGTTGTTGCTCTACTTGGGTAGCATGGTCGGTACAGGCTTGGAGAGCCGAAGGGCCCGTTCCTCTGCTGTAATGTTCTGTGTTCTTTGTACTTGGTGGTCGCCACTCTTTCTATTATTTTACAGGTAGAAACATAGAAACATTGAAGATAGGAGCAGGAGGAGGCCATTTGGCCCTTCGAACCTGCTTCGCCATTCATCACAATCATGGCTGATCGTCCAACTCAATAGCCTAATCCTGCTTTCTCCCCATAACATTTCATCCCATTCGCCCCAAGTGCTATATCCAGCCGCCTCTTGAATACATTCAATGTTTTGGCATCAACTACTTCCTGTGGTAATGAATTCCACAGACTCACCACTCTTTGAGTGAAGAAATGTCTCACCTCCCTCCTAAATGGTCTACCCTGAATCCTCGGACTGTGACCCCCTGGTTCTGGACTCCCCCACCATCGGGAACATCCTCCCTGCATCTACCCTGTCTAGTCCTGTTAGAATTTTATAAGTCTCTATGAGATTTCCCCCTCTCATTCATCTGAACTCCAGGGAAAACAATCCTAACCTAGTCAATCTCTCTTCAAGCATCAGTCCTGACATTCTCGGAATCAGTCTGGTAAACCTTCGCTGTACTCCCTCAAGAGCAAGAACATCCTTCCTCAGAAAAGGAGACCAAAACTGCACACAATATTCTCGGTGTGGCCTCATCAAGGCCCTGTATAATTTCAAATTTCAATTTCAGGCCCTGTACCATCTCTGCTTTGAGTGCAATCAGTGAAACTGGCGCAAAATGGACCCAAATTTGCATCCATTTAAAAAAAACATTTGTCTGTTCAAATTTCTTTGCACATCATTGAATACAATATCTATCATGAATCAATGCATTTGGGCCCCATTTTTAAAATGTAATGATCTTGAAAGTAAAATTTGGCTTTAAAAAATCTTGGCATAGTGAAGAGTGACATCGTGAAGTGGTTCGATTAATACGGCTGAAAATGGGTTCATTGCAAAGAATAATCAATCTTATACAGGGTCCACTGTCAATGAGTAACCCGGTTGTAAATTATCCAAACTAACGTTTCAAAGATATACAGAACCACGGGTGGAATTTTACTGTCTCACCTGCCCTGGAACTGGAATGGAATTCTCCGTTGGCCTCTGGCGGGATTTTACGAGCCTCGCCCAAGCGGTCGTAAATTCCCGTCCCATTTGTCAATTATACTGGGGTACACCACACAGTTTCTTAAACATTACAAAGCTTTTAAAATGTGCCCGTTCGTGCCCAAACACCCAAAAACTGCTTAATTTTTAGAGGGTCCTTTCTCCACTGCCTGGAAATGAGCACAATTCACAGGAACCAAAAGAGAAAATGCTGGAAAATCTGTAAGCATTTGTAAGGAGAGAAAAGAGCTCACGTTTCGAGTCCAGATGACCCTTTGTCAAAGCTAAAAAGCACAATTCACAGGAATTCCCCACGGTGACTAATTCACCCTAGGGGCGTGTGGCTATTTCTGGAGGCAGAACCAGTTTCCTACACCGTGACTGGAGCTAAAGATCATGGAAACTCAATTTGCATTGAATGTAAACCTACGGGGAGGCAGTGGTGTAGTGGTATTGTCACTGAACCAGTAATCCAGAGAACAAAGCGCGATCTGGCGATTTGGGTTTGAATCCCACCATGGCAAATGGTGAAATTTGAATTCAATAGAAATGAAACGTCGAATGATGACCATGAAACCATTGTTGATTGTCATTAAAAACCTATCTGGTTCACTAATGACCTTTAAGGAAGGAAATCTGTCACCCTTACCTGGTCTGGCCTACATGTATACTCCAGACCCACAGCAATGTGGCTGACTCAAAAATGGAGGGAAATTCGGGATGGGCAATAAATGCTGGCCCAGCCAGCGATCCTGTAAACGCATTTAAAAAAACTTGTGCTTAAGATTCCACAACCTCTGGTGTCCGTTTCGGCTGAGTCAAGGTGACGCTGACGAAGGGTTATCTAGACTCGGGACATTGGTTCTATTTTCTCCTCACAGATGCTGTCAGACCGACTGAGTTTCTCCAGCGTTTTCTGTTTTTGTTTCAGATTCCAGCGTTCGCAGTATTTTTCCTTGGTCTGAAGAAACCAATGCGAGTGCGCGAAAACTCTGGGCCTTATGTTTTTACGGATTTATTGGATTTAAATTTACATTTTGTCTTTTTTTATTTGACTTGATTTGACTTATTATTGTCACGTGTATTGTCACAGCAAAAAGTGTTGTTTCTTGCGTGCTATACAGACAAAGTTCATAGAGAAGGAAAGAAGACAGTGCAGAATGTAGTGTTACAGTCATAGCTAGGGTGTAGACAAAGATCAACTTAATGCAAGGTAAGTCCATTCAAAAGTCTGTCAGCAGCAGGGAAGGAGCTGTTCTTGAGTAGGTTGGCACGTGACCTCAGACGTTGGTATTTTTTTCCCGACGGAAAAGGTGGAAGAGAGAATGTCTGGGGTGCGTGGGGTTCTTAATTATGCTGGCCACTTTTCTGAGGCAGCAGGAAGTGTAGATGGAGCCAATGGATGGGAGGCTGGTTTGCGTGATGGATTGGGCTACTTTCATGACCTTTTGTAGTTTCTTATGGTCTTGGGCCGTGCAGGAGCCATACCAAGCTGTGATAGAACCAGAAAGAATGTTTTCTATGGGGCATCTGTAAAAGTTGATGATTCTAAGCAGTAAAGATTGTCAATTTAAAGGATGCTTTTGTTTTTGTAGGACTGTCATTTGTGACACATCTGTCTTTCTGCAAATATTTTTAACTCTATTAAAATCCTCCCAAAAAAACCATTGGTTCAGGTGTGGATTTCATGCAGGATAATCACGGATTGGTGCCTTGGGCAATTGTGAATCAAGGTCTTTATCCTGTAAAAGGAGAGTCCGCTGAATAATTTGTGGCATTTTAGAATATTAAAAAAACTTAGAAATAAGGCACTGGGTATTGTGAAAATTAGAAATAGATTTCTGGCAGATATTTCCTTTTTCTGTTTGCAAGCTCTGCTGCTCATACAGTCCAGTTACATTTGCTTTCTATGTTATTAGCCATTTTAATTTCAGGGCATGAACTGGGGATTGCTGATTTGCAATTTATTGATGGTAGTTGGGCTTGAGGTTGCCTAATCATCAGACAAATCGAGCTATATTAGCAAAAAGAACTGACAGATCCAGTGCATCTTAGCTTAGTGATGTCGGTTTTACTCTCTCTTAACAAAGAAATCAGTCAACACATGGCAAGACCAATCACCACAGGGTGGTGCCCTACCTGCATGAGTCTTGCTGCTCTAACTTGCCGTTTCTCTCATATGGTTCACATTGGCGTGCTGTTTGGGCGGGGGGAGGGGGGGGGGGGCGGGGGGTGTTGCTATCTTAAGTGTTAATTTACTGCGGAGCTCAAAATAAAAGCGGCAGAGATGCTTGTGAGCTGAAATCTTGCTGTTGGCACCATTCCAAATAAAGAAAAGACTCCTCAGTCCACACACTCGCCCTGTTCAAATGTGTGGAAGAGTTGTTCAGATCAGCACAGGCTACAATCGAGGTTCCTTATAATTTGAGATATTTTTAGGTTTACAGCACAGTTTGGAATAAATGTGGACTTTGCCCTCTCCCTAATTCTGTTTCGAATACTAACTCAGTTGAACTCCTTACATTCCATGCACACATACATATTCATGCTCACCCTTTCATTGATCAGTGCATTAAAATACCCCTTAAGGCAGAAGTTATGGTTCAGAAACTGGTTCCCAGGATGAGGGGCTCCCCTCTGAGGAGAGATTGAACCGACGAGGTTTACCTTCCCCAGAATTTGGAAGAATTAGAGGTCATATAATTGAAACAGATAAAATTCTTAAGGGGCTTGGCAGGGCAAAGGCTGAGAGTCTATTTCCCCTGGCCGGACACTGCAGTCTCAGAAGAAGGAATCAACAACTTAGGCCAGAGATAAGGAGACATTTCTTCACTCAAGGTGTTATGAATCTTTGGAATTATCTACCCTAGCAAGCGGTGGATGATCAGTTGTGGAGTATATTCAAAACAGAGCCCAATAGCTTTGATTTGATTTGATTTATTATTGTCACATGTATTAGTATATAGTGAAAAGTATTATTTCTTGCACGCTATACAGACAAAGCATACCGTTCATAGAGAAGGAAAGGAGAGAGTGCAGAATGTAGTGTTATAGTCATAGCTAGGGTGTAGAGAAAGATCAACTTAATGCAAGGTAAGTCCATTCAAACGTCTGACAGCAGCAGGGAAGAAGCTGTCCTTGAGTCGGTTGGTACGTGACCGCAGACTTTTGTATCTTTTTCCCGATGGAAGAAGATGGAAGAGAGAATGTCCGGGGTGCGTGGGGTCCTTAATTATACTGGCTGCTTTGCCGAGGCAGCAGGACGTTGTGGTGGACTTCAGTTGTGCCTTTGTCCTGCCTGGACCACCATGGTGTGTTTGTCATGTCTGGACACATCCCCTGCCGGCTCCTCCCCTTGTCACCTAGTATAAAGGTGGCTGTTTCCTCCCCCTTGTTCAGTTCGGGTCGGTTACCTGTTGGGATGTGCTCCTGGTTCTGTAATGAATAAAAGCCTACAGTTGTATTGGCACACAGGTAGTCTTTTGCCTAATTGATAGCGCATCAGAGGTGTAGACAGAGTCAATGGGTGGGAGGCTGATTCGTTGGGTACAGAGGGAATGAAGGGATACGGGGATAGTGTGAGAAGGTGGGACTGAGGTAGAAGACCAGTCATAAACTTGCTGAATAATGGAGCAGACTCAAAGGGTTAAATGGTTTGTCCCTGTTCTTGTTTTGCATGTTCATATGTCCTCATGCAGGACAGTTCTATTTTCTAACCACAACACAACTAACAGCATACTGCTCAGTGGGAAGATTGACATTTGATGCTTAAAATAATCGGACCTCATTCGACATTGGCAAGATTCATTCATTGATGTGTGGACTGGGAAAAGCATGTCCAAATGTTCCCAGATGGACCAGACAAAGTGAACAACCTCCTGACAGTCTGATAAGCTCACTTTGGTCTCCCACTCAGTAAAGTGGGCGCTGAGTTCTCAGTCTCATCGACAGCTGCACGCAATGACAATATCAATTGAAGAATTTTGTTGGCATCGTTTGATAGTCAACTAGTTAAATGTAAAGCATCGCCAGTGAGTGAGAGAGGGGATGTTGAAGAGTTCTGTCAACAGATTAATAATGATCAAGGTATGTGAAACACCAAGAATAGCTGAAGCAATGTTTAAGAATGGAATGATTATGGCAAAAAGCCATTAAATTGCAACAAATGTGTTATTAATTTATTAACAGGGGAAGTAATGGCCTAGTGGTATGTCACTAGACTATTAATCCAGAAACTCAGCTAATGTTCTGGGGACCCGGGTTCGAATCCCACCACGGCAGATGGTGGGATTTGAATTCAATAAAAAAAATCTGGAATTAAGAATCTACTGATGACCATGAAACCATTGTCGATTGTCGGAAAAACCCATTTGGTTCACTAGCTTCCTTTAGGGAAGGAAATATGCTGTCCTTACCCAGTCTGGCCTACATGTGATTCCAGAGCCAACAGCAATGTGGTTGACTCTCGATTGCCCTCAGGCAACTAGGGATGGGCAATAAATGCTGGCCAGCCAGCGACGCCCGTGTCCCATGAATGAATAACAAAAAAGTAAGACAAGCAAAAGAATGATCACCAAATAAACCAGCTTATGCATTGAGAATTATCCCACAGTTGATGCATTTTTTGTCATGTAATATTAAAATGGATGAAAAAATAATTTGATTTGAATTGATTTATTATTGTCACATGTATTAACATACAGTGAAAAGTACTGTTTCTTGCGCGCTATACAGACAAAACATACCGTTCATAGAGAAGGAAATGAGAGAGTGCAGAGTGTAGTTTTACAGTCATAGCTAGCATATAGACAAAGATCAACTTAATGTAAGGTAGGTCCATTCAAAAGTTTGACGGCAGCAGGGAAGAAGCTGTTCTTGAGTCAGTTGGTACGTGACCTCAGACTTTTGTATCTTTTTCCCGACGGAAGAAAGTGGAAGAGAGTATGTCTGGGGTGCATGGGGTCCTTAATTATGCTGGCTGCTTTGGCGAGGCAGTGGGAAGTGTAGACAGAGTCAATGGATGGGAGGCTGGTTTGCGAGATGGATTGGGCTACATTCACGACCTTTTATAGTCATTCAGCAAAGTTCAGCATAACTTATAGATATCTGAAACTGGTATCAAAAGACGAGAGGCTGAATTTTCTGGCAGCGCCTGTCCCCAAACCGGAAAATCTTGCCCGAGGTGAATGAAATTTTTCATGGTGCATATCCCGCCCGCTGCGATTCTCGTGACGGACAGGATGGGAAAATTCCAGCCAATGACCCTGATAAATTTGTCGCAGGAATTAATTTTAATGTAGATTGGACTGCCCAAAATTTGAATGAAGTGATTAAACAAATGGTGCAGGACACATTTGGCAAACTGAAGTGAAAGAGAAAACATGATGGGATCTGATGAGACTGGCAAAAAACCCATGAGAAGCATTCTGACAAGCCACACAGATATCAATCTGGAGACTGGAAGTAGAGACACGACCAATTAGTTGATGATGAGGAATGAAGCTGCCAGACTGGTCAAGTCAAAGGTACATAATAAAGACTCACAAACACCAAAAGAATAATGAATGAAGCACAGTCCTTCAACTAAAAGTTTCAAAGTAAAGATCGCTGGATTAAATACAGCTAAATGATTCATTCTTTGAATGAGAAAAATCTATAACTTTGCAAATCCTGGGGAAGATACAAGCAAGGTAAATACTAACCTCGGTAATAGTGAGAATGTTAATAAAAAAATGTTTTTTTTTAAGTTACTTCAAAAGATGGACGCAGAAGAGAAAGGTTATTCAATCTTTTTCTATCCTGTTCAACCCTGAGGAAATCCTACTGTCCTCCATTACAGCAACCAATTATTATTCAACACTGCCTGCCCTTCAGCACAGACTCTCCTAACCTGGGAGTCATAGAATCTTACAGTGTAGAAGAGACCATTTGGTCCATTGAGTCTGCACCGATTCCCTGATAAAGTATCTTACCCAGGCTCTCCCGTCTCCCCTATCCCTGTAACCCCACACATTTGCTCTCCGCCTAACCTACATTTCTAAGGGGCAATTTAGCACCCAACCTGCACATCTTTGGAATGTGGAAGGAAACCGGAATACCTGGAGGAAAACTGCGCAAACATGGGGACAACATGCTGACTCCACACAGACAGACAGTCACCCAAGGGCAGAGTCAAACCTGGGTCTCTGGCACCGTGAGGCAGCAGCACTAACCACTGTGAGTTAATTCCATGTATTCCTGCAATTCCACTCCTGGTATTGGAAATTATAGTGAAGACAGGCTGTGGTCAAAATAAATGCTTATGAGGTTTGTTTTGGCATCAGCTCATGACATCAGAACCCGATTGTTATTTTGCTGGATCGGAATAAGGAACTGACTGGTGTGACAATAGAGAATGCTAAAACTAGCAGAAGGAAAGTAGAGAGTAATTGGATTGATTATGACGAGAAATTGTCAATGGACTGGCACGCTGCCATTTAAATTGGATTACGCAGTGCTTGTATCTCAGGCAAAAGAAATTTGCTGTTTTTTTCATTACTAAACATAATAAATTTATGTGCATTAATTTTTTTAAATTAAATAGCTTAAGTAAATTATTAATTCATGCCAGCAATAAAAAAGTATAGACATTTTCATATTATAAACATTAATATTACAAGAGGGCACATTTACTTGAAACATTTTAATATGTGTCGTAAAATAACCAGAATAGCCTTCTTCTGAGAAAATAATACTTATCTTCCAGCTATATCGATCAAACCAAATCAAAGCTGATATACAAAACTACATTGTTGTTGCCTGGACCTCCGATGACTGGTGCCACAAGCAAGGTCCAGTAGTATGACTACACATAGAATCATACAGTGCAGAAGGAGGCCATTCGGCCCATCAAGTCTGCACCGATCCCACCCAGGCCCCATCGTTGTAACCCCATGCATTTACCCTAACCAGTCCTCCTGACACTAAGGTGCAATTTAGCATGGCCAATCCACCTAACCCGCACATCTTTGGAATATGTGAAGAAACCGGAGCACCCGGAGGAAACCCACGCAGACACGGGGAGAATGTGACCCAAGCCGGGAATCAAACCTGGTGGTGTGAGGCAGCAGTGCTAACCACTGTGCTACCGTGCCGCCCACATGATTGACGAGGATGAGGATTCCGCCTACTTTCATGTATGGCTTCAGCCGTGGCATTGTGCATCTTTTATTTTGGACTAGTCTGCAGGGCTCCCACAGACCACCAGAAGTCTGCAGGCCACATTTTGAGAACCACTGATTTGATTTGATTTGATTTATTATTGTCACATGTATTAACATACAATGAAAAGTATTGTTTCTTACGCACTATACAGACAAAGTATACCATTCGTAGAGAAGGAAATGAGAGAGTGCAGAATGTAGTGTTACAGTCATAGCTAGGGTGCAGAGAAAGATCAACATAATGCAAGGTAAGTCCATTCAAAAGTCTGACCACAGCAGGGAAGGAGCCATTCTTGAGTCAGTTGGTATGTGGCCTCAGACTTTTGTATCTTTTTCCCGGCAGAAGAAGGTGGAAGAGAGAATGTCCGGGGTGCATGGGGTCCTTATTATGCTGGCTGCTTTGCCGAGGCAGCGGGAAGTGTAGACGGTGTCAATGGATGTGAGGCTGGTTTGCGTGATGGATTGGGCTACATTCACGACCTCGAGTATTCAACAACATCTGTCTAAACGTGTCCGTGCAAAATGGGCTGAATGGCCTCCTTTTGTCCCCCCATGGGATAAAGGGGGAGGTGGCTAGATGGGTGGAGAACTGGCTTGGTCATAGAAGACAGAGGGTGGTAGTGGAAGGGTCTTTTTCCGGCTGGAGGCCTGTGACTAGTGGTGTACCGCAGGGCTCTGTATTGGGACCTCTGCTGTTTGTGATTTATATAAATGATCTGGAAGAAGGAGTAACTGGGGTGATCAGTAAGTTTGTGGACGACACAAAACTGGCAGGACTTGCAGATAGTGAGGAACATTGTCAGAGGCTACAGAAGGATATAGATAGGCTGGAAATTTGGGCAAGGAAATGGCAGATGGAGTTCAATCCTGATAAATGCGAAGTGATGCATTTTGGTGGGAATAATGTAGGGAGGAGCTACACGATAAATGGAAGAACCATAAAGGGTGTAGAGTCGCAGAGGGACCTGGGTGTGCAAGTCCACAGATCTTTGAAGGTGACGTCACAGGTGGAGAAGGTGGTGAAGAAGGCATATGGCATGCTTGCCTTTATAGGACGGGGCATAGAGTATAAGAGTTGGGGTCTGATGTTGCAGCTGTATAGAACGTTGGTTCGGCCGCATTTGGAATACTGCGTCCAGTTCTGGTCGCCACACTACCAGAAGGACGTGGAGGCTTTGGAGAGAGTACAGAGGAGGTTTACCAGGATGTTGCCTGGTATGGAGGGGCTTGGTTATGAGGAGAGATTGGGGAAACTGGGGTTGTTCTCCTTGGAAAGACGGAGGATGAGGGGAGACTTAATAGAGGTGTATAAAATTATGAAAGGCATAGATAGGGTGAACGGTGGGAAGCTTTTCCCCGGCTCGGTGGTGACGTTCACGAGGGGTCATAGGTTCAAGGTGAAGGGGGGGAGGTTTAACACAGATATCAGAAGGACATATTTCACACAGAGGGTCGTGGGGGCCTGGAATGTGTTGCCGGGCAAGGTGGTGGAGGCGGACACACTGGGAACGTTTAAGACTTATCTAGACAGCTATATGAACGGAGTGGGAATGGAGGGATACAAAAGAGTGGTCTAGTTTGGACCAGGGAGCGGCGCGGGCTAATTGTTCCTTGTTTCTCGTTTCAAGGCTTCATTCTATGATCATCTTGCTGGTGCCAGTACAGAGCGAGACTGCGGATAGTTGGGAACCTGTCTCGAGGGCAGGGAATTCATATGGTGTTCATGGAAGTGGAAATGACTAGGGTTGGGAAGCATTTTCCGATCAGGGCCATTGTGATCTCCTGGACTCGTTTCGATCGCCTCAGGGGGTCGGAGAGGAATTTCCCAGATTTCTTTTCCCCATATTGGCCCTGGGGTTTTCACTCTGGCTTTTCGCCTCTCCCTGGAGATCACATGGTCTGGAATGGGGGGGTGGGGGTGAGTTAATAGGTTGTGATGAACAAAGCATCGTAGCTGTGAGGGACAGCTCGGTGGATAGGATATTGGTATGTAGATAGGCTGGAAAATTGGGCGGGGATCCTGGATTCAGGATTCAATCCTGGACCGGGGAGCGGCGCGGGCTTGGAGGGCCGAAGGGCCTGTTCCTGTGCTGTATTGTTCTTTGTTCTTTGTTTGTTCTTGTAATGGCTTTAACTTTGCCAATAAATAGTTACGTGCAGAGTATAAAAATCTGGTGTTCCGAGCTTACACTTTCTTTTAATAACTCAATCTCTTCCAATCAGTTGTCACTATGAGCCAACCCATGATTTGATTATAAGAAACTTAAACATCATAGCATCTTGCAATGTAAAGCCAGGTGTCGGCTACGATCAGTGAACATTAAAGTTCAAATTGTCCGTGTGGATAGAAATAAACTTCAATAGCAAAATTGCAAAAACACAGCACGGGGAACTGATTACAAAAACATAGTTTGAAAGGATGTTCAAGGTTGTCCATGATTGATTATTTTCTAGGAAGCAAATCCGTTGAGACTGCGGATTATCCTCACATCTCCTCTTTTCATTCAGCAGATCAGGCAGCTCCTGTCAAGGAAACAGAAGGAACCTTTGAGTTTGGGCTTTCTCAGACTTGGAAAATGACCAGAATTTAAAAAGGAACGGAATAAGGGAAAGTGGGCATGGGAGAAATGCAGCCATGCATGGAGGATAGAAAGAAAAGCGCGATTATTTAGATCTTTGATAAGCGAGGGGTTAAAAGATTATCAGGAATATATGGGAATGTAGGGTTGAGATTACAATCAGATCAGCCATGATTGGCGGTGCAGCTCGAGGGGCCGAGTGGCCTGCTTCTAATTTGTATGTTTGTACATTTTCACGGACTGGGATGGAATGGTCCACGCCTGGCAGAAGTAATGAGCAGGCCACCACCAATGTAGAAGAACAATTCATTAGCACAGTTGGACGAAGGGTCATCCAGACTCGAAACGTTGGCTCTCTTCTCTCTCCCTGGATGCTGTCAGACCTGCCGAGATTTTCCAGCATTTTATGTTTTCGTTAGCATAGTGTTCTGATGTGGGGCGGGGGTCCCTACCCCAGCACCAATCCACTGTTTTCCCCTCATCCTTGGAAATTCTGTTACATCCAGCTTACACCATCCAAGAGGAAATGGGAGTGAGGATGCATATAAGATTTGCAACTGTTAAGATGTCAAGGTCAGAGGGCATCAAAGTGCCTAGCGGAAAGATGAGATACACTTTCTTGACTTTTATTGGTCTTAGCTGGAACAACGTGGAAAGTCAAAGTCAGGAAATCAGTGGCAGCACGGTGGCACAGTGGTTAGCACTGCTGCCTTACAGTGCCAGGGACCTGAGTTTGATTCCTGGCTTGGGTCACTGTCTGTGTGGAATTTGCACATTCTCCCCATGTCTGCGTGAGTTTTCTTCGAGTGCTCTGATTTCCTCCCACAATCCAAAGATGTGCGGGTTAGGTGGATTGGCCACACTAAATTGTCCATTAGTGTCAGAGAGATTAGCTAGGGCAAATGCATGGGGTTATGGGGATAGAGCCTGGATAGGATTGTGGTCGGTGCAGACCGATGGGCCGAATGGCTTCCTTCTGCACTGTAGGGATTCTATAATGGAGGTGAGGCAAAGAATTGAAGTGGTAAGAATAACCTTAGGTTTGCAGACAGAATGGGTGTAATCAGCAAAGCTGGAGATAAGTCGATGTACATCCAACCAAGTAAATTAGATGAGAGAAATAGATCTATATATAGCCATTCAAATAGAGTCAATAAAAGGGAATAGTTATATATTAAATCACGCAATTACAGTAAATGAAAGTAATGGATCCATATACAGCTAACCAATTACATTAGATGAAAGGGGAAGATCTATATATAGTGAACTAGAAACAATAAATGCAACTGATGAATCTGGTAAATGAAAGGGATAAAACTACAGCAACAAACCAAGTACAGTAATGAAAGGATCATTATATAAATATTCAACCAATTATGGAAAATGAAAGAAATTGATCGATACACAACCAACCAAATCCATAATATGGAAGAGTGGGGGAGGAAAACCGTATGCTACCAGTGATTGGATTTTAGAATTTTGTTTTACACCAAAGACCGTTAAGTTGTGGAATTTTCTTCCTCAAACCATTATTGAAACAGAGGGTGCATTTTCTTTAAAATTGCTTGGGGGAAGCAAAACTTTGGGGGAGAAGGCAGGGAAATGTGATTGGAGCAGGTGCGTCACAGAGGGAAGACAACAGAGTAGGGTTGACGTGTCTATTTCTGTGCTTAAACACTCTATCATTCTCGTTGCCCAAGGGCATTTTAGTCAACCACATTGCCGTGGGCTCTGGAGTCACATGTAGGCCAGACCAAGTAAGGATGGCAGATTACAGAATCATAGAATGACAGAATCCTACAGTTGCAGAAGGAGGCCATTCGGCCCATCGAGTCTGCACCAACCACAGTCCCATCCAAACCCTATCCCCATAACCCCATGCATTTACCCCAGCTATTACCCTGACACTAAGGGGCAATTTGGCATGGCCAATCCACCTAACCCGCACATCTTTAGGGATTTCTTTCCCTAAAGGACATTAGTGAACCAGAAGCGTCTTTATGATAATTGACAATGGCTACATGGTCACCATTGGACTTGTAATTCCTGATTTTTATTAAATTCAAATTTCACCATCTGTCATGGTGGGACTTTTTGTACTCAGGTCGCCAGATCTTGCCCTGGGTCTCTGGATTACTAGTCCAGCGACAATACCACTACCTCACCACCTGCCCCCTGATGGAGTTGGTGAGTGACTTTGGCCTTCTGAATATTGAGGGAAGTCCCACCTTCTTGTACACCTCAGTAAATACGTCGATAATTCATTGGAAATCTGTTTCTGACACAGCTTTTACTGCAGTCTCCTCAGTGAATTGGATCCAATCACAGAGATTGGGGTGGTCTTAGTTTTTGATTGGTGTCATCTGGGATTAAATTATTTATCGTCCATTTCATAAGTAACCTGCATTCCCGCAGAGAGCTTATTGTCTCTGGTCAGACAGAGCATGGCAGCAAGGAAAAGCAAATAAAGAACCAAGGTGAGGACACATCTTTAAGTCACATCAGGAGATATTAGAAAAGGTGACAAGAGGCTTGGTCACAGATATTAAGCTGTGTGTTCAAGAGGAAAATGGGGTGACCATAAGACCATAAGACATAGGAACAGAATTAGGCCACTTGGCCCATCGAGTCTGCTCCGCCATTCAATCATGGCTGATTTTTTTTTCTCATCCCCATTCTCCTGCCTTTTCCCCATAACCCCGATCCCCTTGTTAATCAAGAACCTATCTAGCTCTGTCCTAAAGACATTCAATGACTTGGCTTCCACAGCCTTCTGCGGCAAAGAGTTCCACAGATTCACCACTCTCTGGCTGAAGAAATTCCCCCTCATCTCTGTTTTAAAGGACCATCCCTTTAACCTGAGGTTGTGCCCGCTGGTTCTTGTTTTTCCTACTAGTGGCAACATCCTCTCCACGTCCACTCTATTCAGGCCTTGAAATATCCTGTAAGTTTCAATAAGATCCCCCCTCATCGTTCTAAACTCCAACGAGTACAGACTCAGAGACCTCAACCGTACATCATATGACAAGCACTTCATTCCAGGGATCATTCTTGTGAACCTCCTCTGGACCTTTCCAAGGCCAGCACATCCTTCCTTAGATATGGGGCCCAACACTGCTCACAATACTCTAAATGGGGTCTGACCAGAGCCTTATACAGCCTCAGAAGTACATCCCTGCTCTTGTACTGGAATTCTACAGCCAAGGGCCCAGATAACTCAAAGCATGATGGCCAATGATGGAGCGATTAAAATCAGGAATGCGCGAGAAACCAAAATTGGAATAATGCAGATATCTGGGAGGGTTATGCGGCTGGAGGAGATTAGGGAGAATGAGAGATTTGAAAACGAGGATGGGAATTTTAAAATTGAAAACCACCCCAATCCAATAAATCAAGGGGTTAGACTCCATAATAAACACCACATGCATGAACTGAGCATTATTCTGGCAATAGCATAAGTAGAATGATTAGTTGTCAACAACAAGAGTTCAATTTGATGAAGTTCCACATGAACGTCTATTTGTTAATCTCAAGCCTCCATCGATTTATGATAAAGCTCGGGCATGGGTAAAAGATTGGCTGAAGAGTAGAAAACAACTGGATTGATTTTTAACATTGCCTGGCTGTTTGCAAATCTGACCGTCGTCATAGAAACCGGCCAGTTATCCATCACCATGGATTCCAACCATAATGAAAATCAGGCCGTTTCTATCCTGGGCAGCCAATCCGCAAATACCAGCTTCACATGTTGGTTGAGTAATGTTGGGATGCGCCAAGGCACCGCACCCCCTCACCACACTCTGTTCCGAATTTAGATAACTGCCCTGGATTCCTTTTTTTAATTATTCTTTATACTGCCCATGGCTGTGGGTGTCCCTAATTGCCCTTGAACTGAGTAGCTTGCTCAGCCTTTCAGAGGGACAGTTATGGGTCTGGAATCACACGTAGGCCAGACCGGGTAAGGATGGCAGATATCCTTCCCTGAAGGAAATTAGTGAACCAGATGGGTTTTAACAACAATTGCTGCCTAGCTTTCAATTTTACTTAGATTCATTAATTGAACTTAAATTCTACCAGCTGTCACGGTGGGATTTGAACCCCTGTTGTTCGAGGGTCAATGGTGGCACAGTGATTAGCACTGCTGCCTCACAGCGCCAGAGACCCGGGTTCAATTCCGACATCAGGTCACTTCCTATGCGGAGTTTGCACGTTCTTCCTGTGTCTGCATGGGTTTCCTCTGGTTGCTCCGGTTTCCTATACAGAGGCTGTATAAGACTCTGGTCAGACCCCATTTGGAGTATTGGGAGCAGTTTTGGGCCCCGTATCTAAGGAAGGATGTGCTGGCCTTGGAAAGGGCCCAGAGGAGGTTCACAGAAATGATCCCTGAAATGAAGAGCTTGTCGTATGAGGAACGTTTGAGGACTCTGGGTCTGTACTCGTTGGAGTTCAGAAGGATGAGGGGGGGATCTTATTGAAACTTGCAGGATACTATGAGGCCTGGATAGAATGGATGTGGAGAGGATGTTTCCACTAGTAGGATAGACTAGAACCAGAAGGCACAACCTCAGGCTTTAGGCTCAGGCTGAAACCTCAGGCTGAAATTGGCTCAGCAGATTTGCTGATGATACAAAGATTGGAGGTGTAGTGGACAGTGAGCAAGGTTTTCAAAGCTTGCAGAGGGATTTGGACCAACTAGAAAAATGGGCTGAAAAATGGCAAATGGAATTTAACACAGACAAGTGTGAGATATTGCACTTTGGAAGGACAAACCAAAGTAGAACGTACAGGGTAAATGGTAGGACTCTGAAGAGTGCAGTTGAACAGAGGGATCTGGGAATACAGGTACAGAATTCCCTAAAAGTGACGTCACAGGTGGATAGGGTCATAAGGAGTGCCTTTGGTACATTGGCCTTTATAAATCGGAGTATCGAGTATAAAAGTTGGAGTGTTATGGTAAGGTTATATAAGGCATTGTTGAGGCCAAACTTAGAGTATTGTGTACAGTTTTGGTCACCTAGTTACAGGAAGGATGTAAATAAGGTTGAAAGAGTGCAGAGAAGGTTCACAAAGATGTTGCCGGGACTTGAGAAGCTGAGTTACAGAGAGAGATTGAATAGGTTGGGACTTTATTCCATGGAGCGTAGAAGAATGAGGGGAGATTTGATAGAGGTGTATAAGATTTAGATGGGTATAGATAGAGTGAATGCAAGCAGGCTTTTTCCACTGAGGCTAGGGGAGAAAAAACCAGAGGGCATGGGTTAAGGGTGAAAGGAGAAAAGTTTAAAGGAGATATTAGGGGGGGCTTCTTCACGCAGAGAGTGGTGGGAGTGTGGAATGAGCTGCCGGATAAAGTGGTAAATGCATTTTAACATTTAAGAAAACATTTAAGAAAAACTTGGACGGGTTCATGGATGAGAGGGGTGTGGAGGGATATGGTCCAAGTGCAGGCCAGTGGGACTAGGCATAAAATGGTTCGGCACAGACAAGAAGGGCCAAAAGGCCTGTTTCTGAGCTGTAATTTTTCTATGGTTCTAAAGGGACGATCCTTTAAAACAGAGATGAGGAGGGATTTCTTCAGCCAGAGAGTGGTGAATCTGTGGAACTCTTTGCCGCAGAAGGCTGTGGAGGTCAGGTCATTGAGTGTCTTTAAGACTGAGATAGATAGGTTTTTGATTAATAAGGTCTGCAGGTTAGGTGGATTGGCCATGCTAAATTGACCCTAATGTCAGAGGCTTAGCAGGGTAAATTTGTGGGGTTATAGGGATAGTGCCTGGGTGGGATTGTGCTCGGTGTAGACATGATGGGCCGAATGGCTTTCTTCTGCACCGTAGGGATTCTATGATTCTATCAGCCGCCACACACCCCCATCACCCCGTCCCTGACCAGCGACAGGACTTCCAGTGGCAGAGGCAGCTCACCATCGGTCATCAGTGGGATTTTCCAGTCCCGCTGAAGTCGATAGCATTTTTCATTGCTCATGCATCCCATCGCTGGGAAACCTTTTGTGTGGGGGGGGGGGGGGTCACCTTTGATGGGACCAGGAGACCCCACGGACCGAAGGGAAGGGCCTGAAAATCCCAGCCTAGGAGTTGCAGTGGAAATGGAGATGGCAGCTCAGAAACTACAGAAAACATTAAATAAAACATTTTTTTTTTAACTGGTCGGTGCAACATCGTGGGCCGAAGGGCCTGTTCTGCGCTGTAATGTTCTATGTTCTATGTTCTATGTTCTAAAACAATATGTACTTTTGAAACATAGTCACTTTTGTCACGTCGGAAATGTGGCAGCCAATTTGCACACAGCAAGCCCCCATAAACAGCCATGTGATGACTCAATAATGTTTCTGTGATGTTGGTTGGAAGTAGGTAATAGCCAAGATACACTTCAGAATAGTGCCATGGGATTTTTTATACCCAGCTGGTGAAAGGGTCTCAGTTTAACATCTTCTGCAACGTCAATTGTATACTTATTGTTCTGGTTCATTAACTAATGCTCTTTTTGCTAAGTGAATATTTTTGTGCACTGATCTAGCAAAGTTGTTGTAGACGTGTTACGAGCCATTTTTATTCTGCTTAGTCTGTTTAATTAACCTTTCTTATATTTCTCTTTATCTTATGTTCTACTCACTTTTAATTTCCTGTGTAAGACACGGTCTGGCTGGAGAGAGAGATGATGTGGAGATGCCGGCGTTGGACTGGGGTAAACACAGTAAGAAGTTTAACAACACCAGGTTACAGTCCAACAGGTTTATTTGGTAGCAAAAGCCACTAGCTTTCGGAACAGGCTGTTCCTTCGTCAGGTGGGTGGAAGTTCTGATTACAAACAGGGCACAAAGACACAAACTCAATTTACATGAATAATGATTGGAATGTGAGTCTTTACAGCTAATCAAGTCTTAAAGGTACAGACAATGTGAGTGGAGGGAGCATTAAGCACAGGTTAAAGAGATGTGTATTGTCTCCAGACAGGACAGCTAGTGAGATTTTGCGCATCCAGGCAGGTTGTGGGGGTTACAGATAGTGTGACATGAACCCAATATCCCGGTTCAGGCTGTCCTCGTGTGCGGAACCTGGCTATCAGTCTCTGCTCAGCGACTCTGCGTTATCGTGTGTCGTGAAGGCCGCCTTGGAGAACGCTTGGAAGGACGTGCTGTTTAGGTGCTTTGGCCATGCTAAAATCACCTTTGGTGTATCCGAACAGGTGTCGGAATGTGGCGACTAGGGGATTTTCACAGTAACTTCATTGCAGTGTTAATGTGTTAAATGTGTGAGGTTACAGGAATAGGGCCTGGGTGGGATTGTGGTCAGTACAGACCCGATGGACCAAATGGCCTCCTTCTGTGCTGTAGAGATTCTATGATTAATGTAAACCTACTTTAACTTTTAATCATATTGTTCTCAACTTTTCTACAGCTGGGTTAAAAAAGGTTTGTTTATTTCCAATGCTCTTTCTAAGCTGTGTGGGTGCATAGCTGCGCCATGATCGAGAATATACCACGCAGGGGCCAACCAGGCTGTACGCAAGCAGTGGTCCCTTTAAGAAGTGCAGCTCCACAACAGTCCTAAAGGGACCTCACAGTACACCAAACGGGAGGCACACAACACGGAGGTATCGGAGGGAATATTGGTTACTTCTACTTATCAAAGGGCATGTTAGCTGCTTGAGAGCAAAGATATATAATCGATACACAAGTACTGTGGTTGGTTTATAATTTGATACCATTGCTAAGAAAAAACTTCATTGTCACCTATCATTTCCTTCAAAACGATGTATTCTTCCAATCCTGTCATCAAGACCTACATTCACAACACAGAAAGAGGAGGAGACCATTCAGCCCCCTTGAACCATTCTATCATTTAATTGGAAAATGGCTGATCCATACCATAACTTCAGTTTCCTGTCTTAGCTCCATATCTCTTAACACTGAAAGCTCCAATTGTCCCCCAGCATTCACAGAGGTTTTGGTGAGAAATTTCCTGATTTTTATTACCACTGTTGTGGAAAACGTGTTTCCTGATTTCCCTCTGAAATGACCAAGGTCTGATTTTAATCTTTGGGTCATTTCACTTTGGAAGAAATAATAGCAAATTGGATTATTATCTAAATGGAAAAAAATTACAACATGCTGCTGTGCAAAGGGACCTGGGGGTCCTTGTGCATGAGTCGCAAAAACTCAGTCTGCAGGTACAACAGGTGATCAAGAAGGCAAATGGGATGTTGGCATTTATCACGAGGGGGATAGAATATAAAAGCAGAGATGTCTTGCTGCATCTGTACAGGGCATTGGTGAGGCCGCAGCTGGAATACTGTGTGATGCGCGTCTGGTAAATAGACAAGGCTGATGTTGCCAGAAACAGAAGGCTTTTATTCACTAAAAAAGGAACGATGTGGAACAGACAATAAACAGACAATACTGAGCATGTGGACCACCCGACTGAAGGCCGGAGGGGGAGGGCTGCAGCCTTTATACCCTGACGGCGGAGCCTCCAGTTAAGGGTGCAGCCGAATTAAAGGTATCAGGGAGTGTCTCATATATGAACAGAAGTGGCAACAATATATACAGCTCAACCGTGCCAAAGGCACGACAGTGGTTTACCACACTGTGTGCAGTTTTGGTCCCCTTACTTGCGAAAGGATATATTGGCCTTGGAGGGAGTGCAGAGAAGGTTCACCAGGTTGATACCGGAGATGAGGGGTGTAGATTATGAGGTGAGATTAAACAGATTGGGTCTGTACTCGTTGGAGTTTAGAAGGCTGAGGGATGATCTGAAAGAGGCATATAAGATAATGAAGGGGCTGGATAGGGTAGAGGTGGAGAGATTCTTTCCACTTAGAAAGGAAGCTAGAACTAGAGGGCACAGCCTCAAAATAAAGGGTGGTCAGTTTAGGACAGAGTTGAGGAGGAACTTCTTCTCTCAGAGGGTGGTGAATCTCTGGAATTCTCTGCCCACTGAAGTGGTGGAGGCTACCTCGTTGAATATGTTTAAGTCACGGATAGATGGATTTCTGATAGGTAGGGAAATTAAGGGTTATGGGGAGTGTGGTGAACCATAGTTGGTTACCACTATGAGTACTGAACCATAGATGGTCAGCACTATGGGTATTTGTAGATATGTTACTGTTGGGGTTAGGGTTGGGCTGTTCTACCTGTTGATATTGTTCTGTGGTATACTCCAGTTGGCTCTGCCTACCTGGAGAAGTATAAAGGTCACTGCACTGCCTGGTGACCCTTTAGTCTGGGATTGTATTGCATAAAGTGTGCTCCATTCTTGTCAGTAATAAAAGCCTTTATTTCCCGGGTACAATCTAGCCTCCCGAGTGATTTAATCGCGCATCAATTTTATTACTAACAAAATTTTGGTAAAAAAAAACCATGGAGCAAATGTTGAAACCCGATCAGCTTACTTTAGATCCACGTGCGGCAGGAGCGTCGAACACTTTCGACCATTGGTTAAAGTGTTTTCAAGACTACATCGATGCCTCAACAACCATTCAAAACGACGCCGATAGACTGAGGGTCCTCCACGTGAGGGTAAGCGACACCATATATTCATCAATCTGCGATGCCCAAGACTACAAAGGGGCCATCGAACTACTTAAGAAACTGTACAACAAACCGCCAAACAAGATCCATGCTCGACACCTTCTAGCCACTCGATGGCGGCAGCCTGGCGAAACAACGGGACAGTGCCTGCGCGAACTTCAGCAGCTAGCTAGAGCCTGCAACTGCAAGCCAGTGTCGGCGGCCCAGTATATGAACGACTTGATCCGAGATGCGTTCGTGGCAGGAATCGGCTCATCGTATATTCGCCTTCGGCTGCTAGAGCAAGGTAACCTAGACCTCGCTAAGACGGTAGAATTGGCTGACACAATGGAAACGGCCTCCAGAAGTCTAGAAACGTACCCCACCGACCACGTGGGAACATCGTGGCAAGTACAGCCACCGACTCAACTTTACCCAGCGGCTCCGAAAAACTGCGCGATTGTGCTTTCAACCTCGGACCTGATGACGGCGGCAGCTTCAGGAGGCCCACGGTGTTACTTCTGTGGATTGGCGAAACAACCTCGGCAGCGATGTCCAGCTAGAACGGTATTTTGCTCCGCGTGTGGAAAGAAAGGGCATTATGCCAAAGTCTGCAGGACCAAACCACCCTCCAAGCATAGCAGCGCGGCGTGTGATTCTCCAGAGCCTGTCTCCTTGTCTCCAGCGTCTTCGAGGTCTTCCACCACGTGCGATTCCAGAGCGCCGCCATTCCTGACGACGAAGACGCAAGACACATGTGACCTTCAGGGACCGCCACTTTTAGCGCCACCGACCACGTGCGATCCATGGGCGCAGCCATTTTGGTCGGCACTGACCGCAGACGACCAGCAGGGGTCATCATCATCAACCATCTCAGCTGCCTGCAGTTGCACTCAAGACCCAACGGTGGCATCAATCATCCTGGACCAGGCCAAGCCTCACAGACTCGACAAGTCCATGATGGGCATAGAGGTAAATGGACGCCAAATTCATTGTTTGTTTGACAGCGGGAGCACGGAGAGTTTCATTCACCCTGACACCGTGAAACAGTGCGGTCTCCGAGTGCGGACTGTCAGACAGACAATTTCGATGGCGTCGAGGTCCCGGTCTGTTACCGTGCTAGGGAGCTGCGTGGTCAACCTAACGGTGCGGGGCACAGTTTACGAGAACTTCAGGCTCCTCGTGTTACCGCACCTTCGCGCTCCGATACTCCTGGGACTAGACTTTATAGTCCACCTGAGGAGTGTAACCCTGCAGTACGATGGGCCACTCCCTCCACTTTCAGTGGGAGCACAGCAGCCTCCAAATTGCCCAGCGCGCTCCACGTGTAGCCTCTTGACACTCAGAATCACCCCACCATCCTTATTCGAGAATCTCGTGCCAGGCTGCAAGCCCATCGCAACCAAGAGCAGGCGTTACAGCGCTGAGGTTCGGATCTTTATTCGATCTGAAGTTCAGCGGCTCCTCAGGGAAGGGATCATTCCACCTAGCACTAGTCCATGGAGAGCGCAAGTCGTGGTGGTTAAAACTGGAAACAAACCCCGGATGGTCATAGACTATAGTCAGACCATTAATAGATACACGCAGCTGGATGCGTATCCTCTCCTGCGCATATCTGACATGGTCAACCAGATTGCGCAGTACCGGGTGTTCTCCACCATTGACTTGAAGTCAGCTTACCACCAGCTCCCCATTCGCCCAGAGGACCGAAAATACACGGCCTTTGAGGCGGATGGTCATCTTTACCACTTTTTAAGGGTTCCCTTTGGCGTCACGAATGGGGTCTCGGTCTTCCAGCGTGCAATGGACCAAATGGTGGACCAGAACGGGCTGCGGGCTACCTTCCCGTACCTGGATAACGTCACTATCTGCGGCCATGACCAGCAGGACCACGATGCCAACCTCCTTAGATTTTTACGCACTGCGTCTCACCTGAATCTGACCTACAACAAGGAGAAGTGCATATTTAGCAAGCGTCGCCTAGCAATTCTCGGATACGTGGTGGAAAACGGGGTCCTTGGCCCTGATCCAGACCGTATGCGTCCCGTCCTTGAACTTCCCCTGCCCACTAGTATCAAAGCACTGAGAAGATGCTTAGGTTTCTTTTCATACTATGCACAGTGGGTTCCCAATTATGCGGACAAAGCCCGTCCGCTCATCAAGTCTACCTCTTTTCCCCTAGCAGCAGAGGCTCGCTTAGCCTTTGAAGGGATAAAAGCAGACATCGCGAAAGCCACGATGCACGCTGTTGATGAGTCCATCCCCTTTAAGGAGGAGAGTGATGCATCTGATTTCGGCCTGGCTGCCACACTTAACCAGGCGGCAGGCCCGTCGCCTTTTTCTCTCGCACCCTCCAAGGCCCTGAAATTCGGCACTCCGCGGTGGAAAAAGAGGCCCAGGCCATTGTGGAGGCCGTTCGGCATTGGCGCCATTACTTGGCGGGAAAACGATTCACCCTGCTCACGGACCAGCGGTCCGTGGCGTTCATGTTCAACAACACGTTACGGGGTAAGATCAAAAATGATAAAATCTTGAGGTGGAGAATCGAACTCTCCACCTACAACTATGATATCATGTACCGTCCAGGGAAGCTCAATGAGCCCTCAGACGCCCTGTCATGTGGAACATGTGCAAGTGTGCAGGGGGATCGATTACAGGCCCTCCACAATGATCTCTGCCATCCGGGGATCACTCGGCTCTTCTATTTCGTAAAGGCCCGGAATCTACCCTACTCAGTGGATGATGTCAGGTCCATAACCCGAAGCTGCCAGGTATGTGCTGAATGCAAACCGCACTTCTACCGACCTGACAGGGCACACCTCATTAAGGCCACTCGCCCTTTTGAAAGACTGAGTGTGGACTTCAAGGGCCCCCTCCCTTCGACAGATCGGAACGTGTACTTTCTCAACGTGCTTGACGAGTACTCACGATTCCCTTTTGCCATTCCCTGTTCAGATATGACCGCTGCCACGGTTATCAAAGCCTTACGGGATCTTTTCACCCTGTTCGGTTACCCCAGCTATATCCACAGTGATAGGGGCTCGTCATTTATGAGTGACGACTTGAGGCAATACCTGCTCTCAAAAGGGATTGCCTCAAGTAGAACTACGAGTTACAACCCTAGGGGTAACGGACAGGTTGAACGAGAAAATGCTACAGTCTGGAAGGCTGTCTTACTGGCGTTGAGGTCTAAAGGTCTTCCAGTCTCCCGTTGGCAAGAGGTACTCTCTGATGCGCTCCATTCCATCCGCTCCCTCATGTGTATGGCAACCAGTGCTACTCCACATGAGAGGATGTTTTCCTTCCCTAGGAAGTCTTCCTCTGGGACCTCATTACCGTCTTGGTTGATGTACTCAGGACCTGTCCTCCTGCGGCGGCATGTTAGGACCCGCAAGTCCGACCCTTTGGTTGAACAGGTCCATCTCCTCCACGCCAACCCTCAATATGCCTATGTGGCATATCCTGACGGGCGAGAGGACATGGTCTCTATTAGAGATCTGGCGCCTGCAGGGGACTTGCCTTGACCTTTATCTCCCCTCCTGACACGGCGCGGGCAGTATCGGGACCACCACTTAATCCTCTTACTCCCGTGTATAGCTTGCCTGAGTCCAGGAGATTGTCGCCACCTCAAGGCGTGCTCGAGTCCAGTAGATTGTCGCCACCTCGTAGTCCACCCGTCCATGAGGAACTGGAGGAGTCACTGGACACCGCCTTGGAGAGAAGGTCACCACGGTCACCAGAACCGACGTTACCGCCAGTGTTGAGGAGGTCGCAGAGACCGTGCGGTCCTCCAATACGACTGAACTTGTGAATATATGAACAATTGTTCTGGTTTTTTTGCCCCGCCGGCCTTTGTTTTAAAGGAGGGGTGAATGTGGTGAACCATAGTTGGTTACCACTATGAGTACTGAACCATAGATGGTCAGCACTATGGGTATTTGTCGATATGTTACTGTTGTCACTGTTGGGGTTAGGGTTGGGCTGTTCTACCTGTTGATATTGTTCTGTGGTACACTCCAGTTGGCTCCGCCTACCTGGAGAAGTATAAAGGTCACTGCACTGCCTGGTGACCCTTTTAGTCTGGGATTGTATTGTATATAGTGTGCCCCATTCTTGTTAGTAATAAAAGCCTTTATTTCCCGGGTACAATCTAGCCTCCCGAGTGATTTAATCGCGCATCAGGGAGCAGGCGGGTAAGTGGGACTGATTCACTTCAGATCAGCCATGATCTTATTGAATGGTGGGGCAGGCTCGAGGGGCTAGATGGCCTACTCCTGCTCCTATTTCTTATGTTCTTATGTTCTTATTTATCGCCTCGTGTGATTAATTTTGCTCGATAACGCGCAAGTGGGGCTTCTTGGGATGTTTTTACTATGTTCAAGGTTCTATATAAATACAAGTTGTTGTTGTTGTTAAGATTCTGTTCCCTCATTCTCGATTCCCACAAGAAAAGTGGGTGGAATGGGGTGGGGCGGGGTGGCACGGTGGCACAATGATTAGCACTGCTGCCTCACAGCGCCAGGGACCCGGGTGCAAATCCAGCCTCGGGTCACTGTCTGTGCAGAGTCTGCACATTCTCCCCGGGTCTGTGTGGGTGCTCCGGTTTCCTCCCACAGTCCGAAAGACGTGCTGGTTAGGAGCATTGGCCATGCTAAATTCTCCCTCAGTGTACCCGAACAGGCACCGGAGTGTGGCGACTAGGAGACTTTCACAGTAACTTCATTGCAGTGTGAATGTAAGCCTACTTGTGACGCTAATAGATAAACTTTAACTTTAACTTGATTGGCCATGATAAATTAACCCTAATGTCATAGAAATCATAGAAACCCTACAGTGCAGAAACAGGCCATTCGACCCATCGAGTCTGCACCGACCACAATCCCATCCAGGCCCTACCCCCATATCCCGACACATTTTTACCCCCTGATCTCTCTAACCTACACATCTCAGGACACTAAGGGGCAATTTTAGCATGGCCAATCAACCTAACCCGCACATCTTTGGACTGTGGGAGGAAAGGGGAGCACCCGGAGGAAACCCACGCAGACACGAGGAGAATGTGCAAACTCCACACAGACAGTGACCCAAGCCAGGAATCGAACCCAGGTCCCTGGAGCTGCAAAGCAGCAGTGCTAACCACTGTGCTACCATGCTGCCCCCTTTGTGCTACCGTGCCGCCCCCACTGTCAGGGGGAATATAAGGCTAAATATGAGGGTTTAGGGGAATAGGGCCTGGGTAGGATTGTTGTCAGTGCAGGCTCAATGGGCTGAATGGCCTCCTGCTGCACTGTAGGGATTCTAGGATTCTCTGATGACACCCACCTTTTTTTGAAGTGGGAAATTTAGACTATGGTGTTTTGCTAGAAAAAAACGCGGTGTTAATTAGCCTTGAACACAAATAGTTGCTTAACCAGATACTTGTTGTTAATGACTATAATGGAACTTTGCAAAATATGATGGGTAAGCATTGGAACAGTTAGCTTGTTTTGGGGAGCAGCAGAAAGTTGGATTACCCAACAACAAGGCAGGAGAATGGGGATGAGAAAAATATCAGCCATGATTGAATGGCGGAGCAGACTTGATGGGCCGAGTGGCTTAATTCTGCTCCTATGTCTTATGGTCTTACGATTTAACAAGAGTTTTGGAGCCTCGGTGTGTTCCCAGTATTACTGAGCGACGTAGCAATCTGAAGGTTCAAAATTGAAAACGAAAAAAAAATTTGACATTCGAGATCAAACACCACCTGATCTATCGCTTACATCGGATGGACAGATCATGTCAACAACATAGAACAATCAATGCTCCTGGCAGTGTTTGCAACGGACTGTGTGCAGAGTGTGGTCTGAAATGGTTTCGGGTAGGTGTGGGGAATGAATGATTGGAGACGAACGACACTGATGGGACAGTTTGACAGCAAAGAGGCAGCGGTTGAGGCCATGGGTTGATGCCATCAAAAACTGGCCTGGCAGATTGGAACCGGAACAAGGGCATTGAAGGTGCTGTTAGATAGACAGAATGCAGTGGGGAAGGTCTAATAACTATCCTCACTAACAAAATGTCAAGGAGAGAAAGGCAGGCTCACTTACACCCTGCAATTCAGTTGGAATTAACGACCTTATTAATTTAAGACCAGTGGCCTCTATAGATTCCATCTGCCAGCTATTGAGTAGCTTGGCCCAGTATTGCTGCAAGCTATTGTGTTGTAATTGTTGGAATCAGAGCAGGAAACCATCAACTTACACATTCAGGTCATTATAATTGCTGCCTGGCTTTTTACAGAGATATAGCGAATCCCCAGTGTTCTGGGGAAAACTGGCCCCATTTTTCATGACTGCAAGTTTCTATGGCATCTAATGTTGAACAAAAAATCCTCTGTAAAACAATGGGGAATGCCTGAGACCCGAGGATCTGAGATCAAAGCATACTCTCCCCTGAACAAAGCAGTGATGCTTTCGTTATATTCCTCAGCTGCTCGATTCCACACATCAGTGGGGGAGGAAAAGAAGGGTCCCTCAGTAGTGTGAAGGTCAGGAGATGTATGAGGAGAGATTGACTAGGTTAGGATTGTTTTCGCTGGAGTTCAGATGAATGAGGGGGGAATCTCATACAGATTTATAAAATTCTAACAGGGCTATTCAGGGTAGACACAGGGAGGATGTTCCCGATGGTGGGGGAGGCCAGAACCAGGGGTCACAGTCTGAGGATTCAGGGTAGACCATTTGGGACGGAGATGAGGAGACATTTCTTCACCCAAAGAATGGTGGGCCCGTGGAATTCATTACCGCAGGAAGTAGTTGATTCCAAAACATTGAATGTATTCAAGAGGTGTCTAGATGTAGCACTTGGGGTGAATGGGATCAAAGGTTTTGGGGAGAAAGCAGGATTAGGTTATTGAGTTGGATGATCAGCCATGATTGTGATGAATGGCGGAGCAGGTTCGAAGGGCCAAATGGCCTCGTCCTGCTCCTATCTTCTATGTTTCTACATTGCCTCCATCCAGGATTGGAACTTCCCAGTACTTGTAATTTGGTGTCGGACCAGGGTGAGTGTTCCTGCTATCTAATGGCGTGGGAGGGAGTATTTGTGGCCACTGCCACATTTACTGATGCATGTGGAGGTTGGGTGCCCCAGTGTGGGGCTGAACATGCTGGACAATACAACCTGCCTCCAGGTCATGGCTAGGCACAGATCAAAGAAAATACAGGCCTTTTACATATTTTTGTGGCACTCCAGCTCTCTTTCTCTCTAGAATGATTTAAAGGCTTCAGTGCAGGATTATCTTGTTGGTCTTTGGACAGGGAGCAAGCCTACACTGGGAGTTTGCTGGGGGCATGCAAAGCAAAATGAGTACAGCACAGAAGGAGACCATTCAGCCCATCATGGACCAGCAGAGGAAAATCATGAATTGTTGCTTGCTCATCGTCATGGTGGCTGCCCATTCTGTGTCAGTTGGTAGCACTCCTTTTTCTTTATTTGTGGGACATGGGTGTCGCTGGCTGGCCAGCATTTATTGTCCATCCCTAGTTGCCCTTGGAGGACAGTTGAGAGTCAAACGCATTGCTTTGGAGTCACATGTAGGCCAGACCAAGTCAGGACAGCAGATTCCCTTCCCTAAAGGACATTAGTGAACCAGATGGGGTTTTCCAACAATTGAACATGGTCATCAATAGATTCTTAATTCCAGATTTTTTTATTGAATTCAAATTCCACCATCTGCCGTGGCAGGGTTGGAACACAGGTCCCCAGAACATTAGCTGAGTTTCTGGATTAATAGTCTAATGATAATACCACTCGGCCATCGCCTCCCCTATCTCTGAGTCAGAAGGTTATGGGTTCAATCCCCACTCCAGAGAATTGAAAAGAAAATCTCGACTGACACTCCAATGTAGCACTGAGGGAACGTTGCACTGTTGGATGTGCTGTCATTCAGATCATAGAATCATAGAATCTCTATAATGCAGAGGAGGCCATTCGACCCATTAAGTCTGCAGCGACTCTCTGATAGAGTATCTTACCCCAGGCTCTCTCCCCCACCTTATCTCCATAACCCCACAGATTTTCCATGACCAATCCAACTAACCTGCAAATCTTGGAACACTGGGACAATAAGGGGCAATTTAGCATGACCAATCCACCTAATCTGCACATCTTTGGAGTGTGGGAGGAAACCGGAGCACCCGGAGGAAACCCATGCAGACACGGAGAGAATGAACAAACTGCACACAGACAGTCACCCAAGGCCAGAATTGAACCCGGGTCCCTGGCACTGTGAGGCAGCAGTGCTAATCACTGTGCCGCCTTGCTGAGGTGCCCACTGCCTTCTCAGGTGAATGTAAAAGATCCGATGGCAATATTTTGAAGAAGAGCGGGATTGTTCTCCCCTGATGTCCCGGCCAATATGTATCCCTCAATCAACATCACTAACACAGATTATCTGACCATAATCACATTGTTGATAGTGGGAACTTGCTGTGCACAAGGTGCTGGCTGTTTTGCCTATATTGTAACAATGGCTACACTTCAAAAGTATTTCATTGGTTGTAAGGTATTTTGAGATGTTCCAAAGTCTTGAAAGATATAAATAAAAGTATTTCCTTTGAGAGGAATATCAACCCATAATGACGGAAAATATCACGTAAACCATTCTTCCAGCTGCGAGTGTTTGATATGAAAGCCAATCAACCAGAAATGATTCCAAATTCTACCATCTGCCGTGGCGGGATTCGAACCCGGGTGCCTAGAACACTCGCTGAGCTTTTGGATGAATAGTCTAGTCATAATACCACGAGGCAGGCAACAGATTGCAAAGTTAGGATTGGCCTTTGATCTTTGCGGAGTTAGGTGAGGCAACATTAGGGGCCTGTTTGGCAGTGACATCTCCAAGCTAAGCCAGGGAATAAAAAAGTTCCTTCTCCCAATTATTATCCGGTGATTCCTGTTGGAAATGCTTGAGCGTGAGAGTCGTGTAAGGATACGGTTGGGCATGGCAGGGAGGGTGCTACAGAATCAAGTAGGCTGGCATCACTCACCATCGAGTGTCTCGGGTGAATGTTAGGGGCGCTGAACGAGGTGTGTATCAGCTGCCCAGCATCTGTGGAGTGAGCCACCTATTGCCCTTTGATCAAGGTCAGCTCCTCGATCTCCCATCGTTATTCCAGCTCCAGACAGATACTAATTCCAGGGAAATTGGTTAAATACAACAACAACTTAAAGTTATTCAGTGCCTTTAACGTAATGTCATCCCAATGTGCTTGACAGAAGCATTATAGACACTGAGCTTCAAAAGAGATATTAGGAGTAGATGGCCAAAAGCTTGTTCAAAGATGTAGGTTTTGAGGAGCGTCTTAAAAGAGGAAAGTGAGGTAGAGAATCAGAAAAGTGAAGGGAGAGAATTTCAACCTTCCGGTGTGGCCGCAGTGGAGGAGCGGTTAAAATTAAGGATACTGCATGAGTTGAGTGCAACAGATACCTCACAGTTTTGTGAGGCTGGAGGAGATTACAGAAATGGAGAGGGGACAAAGAGGGATTTGGAAGCAAGAATCAGAATTTTAAAAGCAAGGCATTGCTTGATTAGGAGTCAATATATGTCAGCGGGCACAGGGATGATGGTTAAACTCAGTCCGATTTAGGACTCAGACATTGGACTTTTGGATGACCTCATGTTTACAATGTGAAAACCCAATCAGCAGAGCATTGGACTAGTCGAGTCCAGAGTTAACAGAGGCAGAGGTGAGGGTTTCGACAGCAGATGAGTTGAGGCAGTGTCAAAATCGGACGATAGTTTGGAGGTAGGAATAGGCTGTCTTAGCAGTGGTGTGGATCTGAGGTCAGAAGCTCATCTCGGGTCATGTATGATCTCAAGGTTGCTGGCTTCGGGTCAGTCAGTTGCCAGGGAAGGGACGGAGTCAGTGTCCAGGGAATGGTGTTTGGAGAGGAGACTGAGTACAAGAGCATGTGGGTTATGATAAATTTATACAAGACACTAATTAGACCTCAGCTGGAATATTCTGTACAGTTCTGGGCATCACACTATAGGAAGGATGTGAACACAATGGATAGCGAATGTAGAAGAGGTTTACAAGAAAGGTGCCGGGATGAGAAACTTCAGTTCTGAGGATAGATTGGAGAGGTTGGGACTGTTCTCCTTGGAGAGAAGATTTGATAGAGATGTTCAAAATCATGAAGGGGCTGGACAGGGTAGATAGAGAGAAACTGTTTCCGCTCAGAAAAGGATCGAGAACGAGAGGGCACAGATTTGAAGTGATTTGCAAAAAAGCAAATGTGACGTGAGAAAAATCTTTATTACCCAGCAAGTGGTTGGGGTCTGGAATGCACTGCCTGGAAGTGTGGTGGAGGTAGGTTCAATTGAGGCATTCACGTATTTGAATAGAAACAATGTGCAGGGGTACGGGGAAAAGGCAGGGGAATGGCACTAAGTCATATACATCATGTACAAAACTCTGGTGCGGCCGCACCTGGAGTATTGCGTACAGTTCTGGTCACCGCATTATCGGAAGGATGTGGAAGCATTGGAAAGGGTGCAGAGGAGATTTACTAGGATGTTGCCTGGTATGGTGGGAAAATCGTATGAGGAAAGGCTGAGGGACTTGAGGTTGTTTTCGTTAGCGAGAAGAAGGTTAAGAGGTGACTTAATAGAGGCATACAAGATGATCAGAGGATTAGATAGGGTGGATAGTGAGAGCCTTTTTCCTCGGATGGTGATAGCTAGCATGAGGGGACATAGCTTTAAATTGAGGGGTGATAGATATAGGACAGATGTCAGAGGTAGGTTCTTCACTCAGAGAGTAGTAAGGGCATGGAATGCCCTGCCTGCAGCAGTAGTGGACTCGCCAACATTAAGGGCATTTAAATGGTCTTTGGATAAACATATGGATGATATTGGAATAGTGTAGGTTAGATGGGCTTTAGATTGGTTTCACTGGTTGGCGCAACATCGAGGGCCGAAGGGCCTGTACTGTGCTGTAATGTTCTATGTGCTATGTTCTATAATGCTCGTTTGGAGAGCCGGTGCAGACTCGATGGGCCAAATGGCCTCTTGTGCTGCAACAATTCTGTGACTCTGTGAAGACAATGGCTTTGGTCTGCTGATAATCTATTATAAATTATAAACAACAATTTTCAGCCAATTGTGACCTTTCCCCATTGTGGGCTTCTCCCATCTGCCGTCAGTTACGGTGAAAGATCATTAGATCGCAGGCAGCATTTCATAGCCGATCTCTCTCACATATTTGAGATGTTACGTGAAGTAATCTTGGGTAATTTCATAGTGGATACAGACCCCATGTCCATCACAAAGATATCCATTATTTCACTCTGCTGGGACGGTTGCAAGCACACACGAAATGTTGCAATGTGTTCTTCCTCAATCTGTAGATACAGGCTGTGACAAAACTCTTGCACAATTGAGTGAAAAATGCAAAGCGCCTGTAAAAATGTCGCCACATGGCCACTTGCCTGGAATGAATTGCACTAACACTGAGGGACAATCTAATTATGGAATGCTAAATCTTTGAACAATGGGTAGGGACATTACCAAAGAGATAGTAAGATTCAGTGGTGACTGAATGGTAGATGGTGTGAGTGCAAGGCCTGCTGTTTTGTTGGGTGTAAAAGGGGTGACCTTATTACCGGCAAGGAAGGCAACCATTCTGGCCATGAATGCAGGATTACAGGCATGGAAAAGGAAGGTGGACAATGAGACAAAGCTGTCCCAGGGACAACAGGAAGCAGGCCCTGCTTTTTCCAAAGTTCACCTTTAAGATGCAGACCCAAATGAGGTGCAAAGTGCATGGACATTCCTGCACCACCTCTTCAATTAGAACCATAGAACCATAGGAAAGTTAC
This sequence comes from Mustelus asterias, assembly GCF_964213995.1. Taxonomy (NCBI): domain Eukaryota; kingdom Metazoa; phylum Chordata; class Chondrichthyes; order Carcharhiniformes; family Triakidae; genus Mustelus; species Mustelus asterias. Next base: position 77,929,633 of record NC_135819.1, on the reverse strand, counting down.
AACACAGAAGGAGGCCATTCAGCCGATCTTGTCCATGCCAGCCCGAAGTCACCCAGGTGCCCTTTCTAATCCCACCTTCCTACACCCGGCCAATAGCCCTGTTGGTTACAGCACTTAAGATGCAGATCCAAGTACTTTTTCCATCAGTTTTGGGTCTCTGCCTCCAGCACCAACTCGGGCAGTGAATTCCAGACACCCACCACCTTCGTAAAAGGTTCTTCCTCATGTCCCCTCTACACCTACTGCCACTTACCTTGAATTTGTGTCCCTTGGTTCTAGAATTTTCCACCAAGGGAAACAATTTTATCCTGTCCACTCTATCTTTCCCCCTCATAATTTTGTACTCCTCAGCCATTTTCCAAGGAAAATAACCGCAACCTATCCATTCCTCGTAGCTACAATTCTCCGGCAATATGGCGCAGGGGCAATCACATGTCGGAATTTCCCAGGAAGTTGATAATGGGCTTGCACTCTCCACCTCCCTCTCCCTCCAGCCCCCGCCCCGTCAGGCCTGAGGGGGTCCAGCAGCAAGTTAGAGCCAGGAAAAGTAATCCATTGGGTCAGATATATTATGTAGAAATTGCTTGCAATAACAGATTAACACACACTGTATGCTAAGCTCAGGAACTAAGGGCGGAATCAAGCTCATCCAGCCAGGATGAAAGTCCATTCTGATGATTGTAAAGGCTTTGTATAAAACTAATTTGGATTTGTTTCAACCTGGGCATGTTTCCACGACACAAAACTGCTCGCACAATTTAGTGCAATTTGGCAACTGTACTCAAAGACAGCAGGAGGATTATACTGCAAAAGCATAAATATCACACTAGTTTCCTGGAAGCAGCTCTCCCGACACTATTAAGGACCTTTGTTTGGATGCAATGCAGAGAACTTCAGACTTGCCAAGACAATAGTTGACAAAACTGGGGAAATGATCCTACCTCCAGTCATGCTTTGAGCAATTGAGTTATGTTATATTATTAGTGTCACAAGTAGGCTTACATTAACACTGCAATGAAGTTCCTGTGAAAATCCCCTAGTCACCCCACTCTGGCGGCTGTTCGGGTACACTGAGGGAGAATTTAGTATGGCCAATGTACCTAACCAGCACGTCTTTCAGACTGTGGGAGGAAACCGGAGCACCCGGAGGAAACCCACACAGAAACGCGGACAATGTGCAGACTCCGCACAGACAGTGCCCCAAGCCAGGAATCGAATCTGAGTCCCTGGCGCTGTGAGGCAGCAGTGCTAACCATTGTGCCACCATGCCAGCCAATTGATTTGGGAAATAAGTGGTGGCCAGGGAGGTTTGACTCTAAAATTGATTTCAAGAGAGCATTCTGAAGACAGATAGATTTTGAGATATATGTTGAGGAAGTAAGAAGATGGAGTTATTTGATTAACATGGAAACATAGAAAATAGGAGCAGGAGGAGGCCATTTGGCCCTTTTGCAGCCTGCTCTGCCATTCATCACGATCATGGCTGATCATCCAACTCAATAGCCTAATCCTGCTTTCTCCCCATAACCTTTAATCCTATTTGGATAAGTGTTAGGTTAAGTGGATTAGGTGTTAGATGTACCTCTTTCTAAATCTCACGCTCACAGAAAGCCGCATAAATTATGCTTTTAACATTGATTCCAGCTAGCTTGTATAAACTGTCGCCTATCCATTAGAACTGCCTGGGGAGCAGGATAAGTTTAAAGGATGGGGTAGGATTGCAATTTGAGTCCTGTTGATATTTTCAGATGATGAAAATGCATTGGAAACCTTCGAGCTGTAATTCTTCCATTTCACGAGACAAGTGAGTCAGTGGGAAGAGAAATGGAACGGATTTAGGGTACTTATTTACAACCCACTCAAACTCTCGTGGCCTCCAGCCTGAACTTCTCTAACGCTTTAATGGCAAGTCTCTCAAATTCTGTTCTAAGTAAATTCCAATTTATTCAAAACTCCTCTCCTCTCTTTCACTTCCACGTGCTGTTCATTTCCTTCCCCAAAACACTGAATTCAAATGCTTCACCTTATTTGCAGATTATTCCATCATCTTGCCACTCCCTCTGCAAACTTCATCAGCCTCTCTGCTGGCATCTTGACACCAAACCAGAGGGTGAAATATGAAACAAAACACCTGTAACATTGTAAAAGCAGAAAATTTGGCGAAACTCAGCCAGTCTGGCACCACAAATGGAGAGAAGAATCAAGTGAACATTTTGAGTCCATATGACTCTGCTTCAGAGCCCTTTAAGGTTAACTCTTGTGACGGTACTGTGCCTTTAAGAAATGTATTTTAATCATGTTTCTCTGCAGGATTCTGTCGGTTCCGTGTTGTCTGCAGCCAGTGTCCTCTAGTTGTTGCTGAAGCAATATAATGGACATCATGCTGATTTTAATCTGAACTAATGAAGGGTCCTGTGTTTTTTAGTGTCCCTTGGCATTGGTGATTTGAGCTTGATTGAGGATAATTGACAGGTCAGGTGATATACCTGGGGGATGGCTTTTTTTTTTGCAAAGCATTCCAAGTTTTTAGTTTAATTTCTGTTGCTGCCAGAAGCTGGTGGAAGAAGGCAGTCTCTCTCTCTCTCTCTCACACCAGAGGCTGTTTGGAAAGTTCCAGGATTGGGAAGCCTCAGAGAATTGATCCAATATCAAAGGACTAATTCACAGCAGGTGTTAAAAAGCTGCAAAATCCAACATCACGTGAGCACACTTGTTTCCGTGACAAATTTGAAGAAGAGTGTATTTCTGTGGGATGGAACAACAGAGATAGCTAGCTGTTAGGAGTTGTACTGTGTCATATTAAGTCTTGTAATTGATAAAAGTTATGCTAATTCTTTTTGTTATATTGTAACTGTGTTCTTAAATAAACTTCATTTGATAAAAGTTTCCCAGTGGGTCACTTGAATCATACCTGGAGTGAAATATCTAATGCCAAAAGCAGATGTAAAACTTGGGATCTGGGCTAACTTCACACAACACCTTGGAGTTCCTGGCCTGGGTATTAACACTCTGTTTCATCCACCAGAGACACTGCCAGACCTGCTAAGTTTTGCCAGCATTTTCTGTTTTCATTTCATGATGTCCAGCAGTATTTTGCTTTTATTTTAGTGTTCAACTCACTGCCATTTCTCTTCCAGGAATGCCTGCCCTGAGGAAATATTGCTCCTCTCCATGAGGGGACTTCCGTTTGTCTCTTTAACCGGTTTTGCTTTCCATTTCCCTTTTGATGTTTGCTATTCTGCTCCACCCCCTCCCTCCAATGATATAATCCATCTCATTTCTAACCCCCCCCTTCAGCTCTGAAGAAGAATCACACAGATTCAAAACATTGGGCAGAACTTTGCCGGCATATCCGCCCGAGGTGCGTACGATCCCACCCGAGGCCATTCTCTGAGCCCCGCCCGCCCCTGGAACTGGGGTGGGCATGCCGCTAAAATTCCGGCCACTGCTTCTGTTTCTCTCCCCACAGATGCTGCCAGACCTGCTGAATTTCTCCTGCATCTCTTTGCCTTTATTACCTTTTCTTGAAACCGTGGATCTTATAAAACTCTTACATCCAATTTATCTTGGCAATCTTTGCCATATATTGCAGCATTCAGTTTGCTGTTGCAACTTGTCCAGTTGCTGCTTTAGTGTATTTAACACACACCCTCCATTATGCAATTGTTTTCCATTTTACTTTGTATCATCCTTCACACACATTCTGGAAAGTAATTGTAAGCTATTCTGGGAGGCCATTCTACTTTGAAGAGATATCGAGACAAAGGCTGGAGCCATTTGTGCTTCTTTTTTGACATTTATTTTCCATGGGGTTTCATTTAGTTCAAGTAAAAGCTGTTTTCTGTTGATACATCTTTCTAACTGCGATATACTCTGACCAAAATTAAATATGATAGTTAATATCCACTCAACATGAACCCTGAACCCATCGTTCCTCCAATCCACTTGTGCCCTATCTCAATGTTATCCCTATGTCAATTGTTAATTCTATTCTAATCCTAATAATTTGTGTTTAAATTGATTGGTACTGGATGTTTAAATGGATTTCCGTGGCATTATTTGACTGGCTTTACTAGGTGTTTCGATGCAGGAATGCTGCAGGGATAAAGCCTGGAATGCTCCAAGTGGTTTGACTCCATGTCACGGAAATGTGCCTTATGGAATTAATTCGATATCTCATTGGTTGATTTCACATATTAAACTTTTTAGAACGGACATTTCACAGGAACACATCGGGAGTGACGTAAAATGGCCGCTGATTTGTATTTGTGTAGCTACAGTCCATTTCGTGGAGGTAAAGTAAAGTTTATTTATTAGCGTCACAAGTAGGTTTACATTAACACTGCAATGAAGTTAGTGTGAAAATCCCCTAGTCGCCACACTCTGGCGCCTGTTCAGGAACATTGAGGGAGAATTTAGCATGGCCAATCCACCTAACTTGAGTGTCTTTAAGACAGAGATAGATAGGTTCTTGATTAATAAGGGGGTCAGGGGTTATGGGGAAAATGCAGGAGAATGGGGATAAGAAAAATATCAATTATGGTTGAATGCTGGAACAGACTTGATGGGCCGAGTGGCCTAATTCTGCTCCTATGTCTTATGGTCTAACCAGCACATCTTTGGACTGCGGGAGGAAACTGGAGCACCCGGAGGAAACACATTCAGATGCGGGGGAATGTGAAGACTCTGCACAGAGAGTGACCCAAGCCGGGAATTGAACGCAGGTCATTGGTGCTGTGAGGCAGCAATGCTAACCATTGTGCTGCCCTAGTTGTCGTGTCTATGGAGATCCTAGCAGTCAATGATCTCTCTGAGCTGTTAGAAAGCCTCTTTCCTATCTCATCCAGATGGAAGAATGAACCATTCAGGAGCTAATTGCTGGAACATTGAAAATTAGTCGGCTACCAGAATGTCCAAGCACAGCAGAGCAGCGTCACATATGAACTGATCAATTTTCTCTGAGAATATACAAAACAACATGTAGAGAGGTCATTGATACAACGTTTTGTCTAGACGCTTGAATTTGCGATGTGGAAGATATTCCAGCTGATGGAGTGAGCTGCTTTCTTCTCTCTCGCTCTCTCTCTCTACAAGATTCTATCTAAGCTTTGAATGCTGATTTGTTGAGTTAAAAGTGTGTCTACATTTCTACAGCAGACAGAGATTCTCCACTAAATACCATTGCATTTCTACAGCGGGAGATAAAAAGGGATATTCCAGCCACAACCTTGAAAAATAAGCACCTCAGCTGAGAACCAATTCATAGAATCACAGAATCCCTATAGTGCAGAAGGAGGCCATTCGGCCCATCGAGTCTGTACTGACCACAATCCCACCCAGGCCCTATACCCATAACTCCATGCATTTACCCTAGCTAATCCCCCTGACACTAAGGGGCAATTTAGGTGGATTTTTCAATCCACCTAACCCGCACATCTTTGGGCTGTGGGAGGAAACCGGAGCACCCAGAGGAAATCCACGTGGACACGGGGAGAACGTGCAGACTCCACACAGACAGTGACTCCTGGATAAAATTAGTGAATCTTTATTGAACTTTCCTTTTTTAAACCCTTAACTTGGCTAAGTTTGCCATCTGATAGGCTGTAAAGTTGTATTGTTTTCCATATGCTTGGAGTTTGAGTGTGTGTTTGCACACATTAGTGGGAAGTAGGATGTAATAGTACATCCTTTTATATTTTTATCTGGATGGGTTTTAATACGATAAAACTAACCCCTCACATCTTTATAAAATAAATGCAAATTACTGCAGATGCTGGAATCTGAAACCAAAAGAGAAAATGCTGGAAAATCTCAGCAGTTCTGGCAGCATCTGTAAGAAGAGTAAAGAGATGACATTTCGAGTCCAGATGGCCTTTTGTCAGATGTCCCTAACATCTTTAAATCATGAAAAGCTATCTGATTTAATTCTTACAAATTGGAACACAGTCAAATACACACTGAATTAGCAACACAGAACCCTTTTAAAAATTCCAAACCTTTGCTATAAATAATGAGGAGTGGTAAAAGAGATGCATCATTACACCCCTCTTCACCTGATGGGAACAGAAATTTGGGGACTAATGACCCAGATTGGAACCCTCAGACTAACGAGAGGAATTGGCTGTGGGAAACTAAATTACTCCCTAAGCGTAATTTTAAAAACTCCAGTACAAGGTTTTCTTTTGTTATGGTCCATACAACACGTCCTCTTTCAAAGTTGTGCTTTTCTAGGACAGGGTGAGGTTACCGAGACAACTTTAAAGGCCCCATCCCTTGAAGAATTGAAGAGTGGGAGGCATTTGGAGTTAAAAATACGACCGAGACAGAGGAAGCCTGAAATTCTGAAGCTTGCGGCCAACACTCTTGAAATTTAGTGACCCTCAGAAGAGGGTCATCCAGACTCTCAAAGTTAAACTCTCTTCTCTCTCCACAGATGCTGTCAGATCTGCTGAGATTTCCCAGCATTTTCTGTTTTTGCTCTTGCAATTGAATTGGGAGAAGCAGGGAGAAGCGAGACAAACTAGTTTGAGAATATATTCCAGGGAAAGAGAGAGAGAGAAGGAAGAGAAAGGGGGGGGAGGGGGGGGGGGGGGGTGGGTGGGTGGGGAGTGGGGGAGGGGGGGCGGGGTGGGGGCTGAAGTGGGGTGATGAGGGAAGGGAGTGTGAGGGAAGGACAGGGAGAAGGAAAGAGTATTCCATAGAAAAAAAGAAGAAAGAGAGAGGCATGAATGGAGAGAAGAAAGGAAAGTTCAGACAAAGTATCTTGAGCTGACACGAACAAATCACACTGGACCAGGGAAAGCATCACCGATCTATCGTTCTCCCAATTCAACTACTTTCTGTGGTAGTGAATTCCACAGATTTACCACTCTCTGGGTGAAGAAATTTCTCCTCATCTCAGTCCTGAAAGGTTAACCTCTTATCCTCAAACTATGACCCCTAGCTCTCATCTCCCCCCACCATCTGGAACATTCTTTTTGAGTCTAACCCTGTTAGAATTTTATAAGTTGCTATGAAGTCCCCTCTCACTCTTCTAAACTCCAATGAATATAACACTAACCAATTTAATCTCTCCTCCCATGACAGTCCTACCATCCCAGGAATCAGCATGGTAAACCTTCTGCACTCTCTCGATAGCAAGAACATGCTTCCTCAGATAAGGACACCAAAACTGCACACAATACTCCAGGTGAGCCTAACCAATGCCCTCTACAATTGCAATAAAGCATCGCTATCCCTATCCTCAAATCCTCTCACTATGAAGGCCAACATACCAATTGCCTTCTTTACTGCCTTACTTTCAGCGACTGATGTATGAGGACACCAGGATCTCGCTGAGTATCCACCTCTCTCAATTTACACCCATTCAAATGATAATCTGCCTTATTACTTTTGCTGGCAAAGTGGATTACCTCACATTTATCCACATTATACTGCACCTGCCAAGCATATGTCCACACACTCAGCCAGCATTCCCTACCCTTACACTCCAACCCCCTTGAAATAAGGGCCAACATTCCATTAGCCTCCCTGATTACCTCCTGCACCTATGTGCAAGTACCCCCAAGTCTAAGAAGACCAAGGAAATTTGGCATGTCAGCTACAACTCTCACCAACTTTTACAGATGCAACCAGACAGAATGCTTTCTATGGTGTATCACTGCTCGGTATGGCCCCTGCTCTGCCCAAGACTGCATGAAACTACAAAAGGTCGTGAATGTAGCCCAATCTATCACGCAAACCAGCCTCCCATCCATTGACTCTGTCTACACTTCCCGCTGCCTCGGCAAAGCAGCCAGAATAATTAAGGACCCCATGCACCCCGGACATTCTCTCTTCCACTTTCTTCCATCGGGAAAAAGATACAAAACTCTGAGGTCACGTACCGACCAACTCAAGAACAGCTTCTTCCCTGCTGCCATCAGACCTTTGAAAGGACCTACCTTGCATTAAGTTGATCTTTCTCTATACCCTAGCTATGACTGTAACACTACATTCTACACTCTTTCCTTTCCTTCTCTATGAACAGTATGTTTTGTCTGTATAGCACGCAAGAATACTTTTCACTGTATACTAATACACGTGACAATAATAAATCAGATCAAATCAAATCAAAAGTCCCTTTGTGTTGCAGCTTTTTGCAGTTTTTCTCTATTTAAATAATACTCTGTTCTTTTGTTCTCCCTTCCAAAATGAACAACTTCACATTTTCCCATATTATACTCCATTTTTCCCCACTTACTTAACCAATCAATATCTCTTTGTAAACTGTTTGTATTCCTCCCGCAACTTGCCTTTCCAGGCAAAGGGTCACCTTGAAATGTCACCTCTTTTCTCTCCTTACAGATGCTGCCAGATCTCCTGAGATTTTCCAGCATTTTCTTTTTTGGTTGCCTTTCCACCTATTTTTGTGTCATCTGCAAATTTGGCTACAGTACATTCACTTCTCTCCTCAAAGTCATTAATACATATTGTCAACAGTTGCGACCCTAGCAACTATCCCTGAGGAACCCCACTGGCTACAGGTCACCAACCTGAAAAAGAACCCCTTATCCCCACTTGCTTTTTCTTGCCCATTAACCAATTCTCTATCCATTCCAATATACTACCTCCAACTCCATGGACGCTTATCTTATGACTTAACCTTTTGTGAGGTACCTTGTCGAACGCCTTTTGGAAATCCAAATGCAACACATCTACAGGTTCCCCTCTATCCACTCTGGTTGAGACTTCCTAGAAACATTCTACTAAATTAGTTGGACACGATTTCCCTTTCACAAAGCCATGCTGATTCTTGATTAGATTACGATTTTCCAAATGATTTTCCAAACAATAGATGTTAGTCTAATCAGCCTACAGGTAACTGCTTTTTGCCTCCCTCCCTTTTTGAATAGGGGTGTCACATTGGCAGTTTTCCAATTTTCCGGTACTTCTCCAGAATCCTGTCATCCTGCTTAGCTTCCCAACTTCTGCCATTCTAGTTTAAACCCTCCCCAACCACACCAGCAAATACTGGCCCCAGGACATCAGTCCCGGTCCTGGTCAGGTGTAACCCGTCCAGTTTGTAATGGTCCTAGAGTCCCAGGAATCTGAAACCTCCCCCCCCCCCCACACCATCTTTCTAGCTAGTTATTCATCTGATATATCTTGGTATTTCTACCCTGACTGCCACATGACACTGGTAATAATGGACACTATGAACTCTTTCACTCTCTCAAAGTAGACATCTGATAACGCCCATTGAAAGGTGTGCGACTATTGTTCCAACCAGTTTTCATCTGTACCAAACCACAGCAGCCTTTGAAAAGGAAGTAATGATGAGTTGGACTCAGTGCCCAAGTGCGAAGCACACAGGTGCTGCTCAGAATGGACCCCAAAATGAGTCAGGTTTGAATATATACTTTCTCTGAGTGCTCACTGCCTTCTTAATATGGAGTCACTTTCTAGTAAAATGACTGTTAATCGATTTATTTGCAGCTTTTCATGGGGGTGGTGGCACTTTTTTTTGAACAAAGGTTGTGAAATGGAAACCACTCCATTTTCAGCATGACTGTGGAACGTTCTGGTTTTCCTGTAATAACTCAGTGCTCTTCCAAGACAGCAAAGCAAGTTATATATACCAGAACTATGAGATAAAGTGAGGTCTGGTCCGGGGGGGAGAAACAAACTGAATTTGTTCATTTTTCTCGCTGGCTGTTCATACGTTAAGGTGTTTTAATTTTTGTAATAGGTTGTTTGTGAGGTCAGTTATTAAAGTGACTCCTAGAAAACTCTCTTTAGTTAAAACAGAAGTATTGGGTTAAATTTTCCAGTCCTGCCCACCATGGGAATTGTTGCGGGTGGGGCAGAAAATTTGACAGACATTTAAAGGCCCATTGACTCCGGGCAGGAACTTCCAGTCTCAGGGCAGGCGGGCCTGGAAAATCCCACCCATAATTTATTCATATATTCAAACCTGGGAGAAAGTCATTGCTACATACATGGAAAACACACACACATAAGCATGCACATACAAACAAACAAACACTCACAAGCACACAAACTCAAACACAAACACACACAAACATACATACACAAGCACACAAGAAGGAGATAGGAATAAAAAGTTTTAACAACTGGGAATAACTTAGAACAAAAAGACTCAAAGATATGGGGTTCAGTTTTCCACTTCTTCCCGCAGATGGAATCGTCACAAGCGGGAGGGAAAATCTGATGGACCAATGAAATGTCCGTTGGCCTCAGGCGGATTTTTTTTTTTATTCATTCAAGAGACACAGGTGTCGCTGGTTGGCCAGCATTTATTGCCTATCCCTAGTTGCCCTTGTTAAGAGGCAGTTGAGAGTCAACCACATTGCTGTGGCTCTGGAGTCACATATAAGCCAGACCAGGTAAGGACGGCAGATTTCCTTCCCTAAAGGACATTAGTGAACCAGATGGGTTTTTCCAACAATCGACAATGGTTTCATGGTAGATTCTTAATTCGGGGGGGGGGGTTGGGATGGATCGGGAAATCGAGGGGGGGGGGTGTGGGGTGTGGGGTGGTGGAGTCTGGGCCCAGGCATGCTTGCGGGGCCAGCGATCTGGCCATCTGGGGGCCAGAGGGCCGGCAATATGGGGGTCGTGTAGCTGGCCAGCGATCGAGCTAGCCAGCAATCAGGAGGCTGGCAGACAAGTGCCACTGCACATGCGCTGATCTCGGTGCTGACAGATGGGCGCATGCACAATGGCCTGTTTAGCGCTATGCTGCCGGCCTCTCCAGCGGGAATAGGCCCTGCACACTGCTTTTTTATGTGATTTACACAGGTGCTCTCTGCAGTGTACAGAGTGTGGGAGATTCATTTTGAAACTCCCGCTGAAAAAGCCAGCGTGATTTACTCCAGTTTTCACACAAAGTCGACACTTAGAATTTTTTTGGGAGAATCGCCCTCGTGTAGTTTGGTGGATTAACTATGGTAAACGTGTAAGGATAGGATGGGGTTTGGGCCTGGGTAAGATGCCTTTACGGAAAGTCGGTGCAGACCCGATGGGCTGAATGGCCTCCTACTGCACTGTCGGGATTCTATGGAACTCCAGTCCCTTTATATATTAATATGTTAATGAACAGTTTCTCTTTATGTTCTCTATCAAAACCCTTCATCATTTTAAACATCCTGGTTCTATCTAAGGCAAACAATCCCAGCTTCTCCAATCTCCCCACACAACTGAAGTCCCATATCTCTATTATCATTCTCGTACAACTTGCCTGCACTGCCTCCATGGCCTTGACGTTCTGCCTGAAATGTTGTGATGATGTGGAGATGCCGGCGTTGGACTGGGGTGAACACAGTAAGAAGTCTCACAACACCAGGTTAAAGTCCAACAGGTTTATTTGGTAGCAAATACCATGGTATTTGCTACCAAATAAACCTGTTGGACTTTAACCTGGTGTTGTGAGACTTCTTACTGTGAAATGTTGTGGCCAGCTCTCCAGCTGAGGCCTGACCAGTGATTCGGGTAGCTTTAATATAATGCCCTTGCTGGAACGCCTTACAGTCCCTTCAAATATAAAGCAGATCAGCCAAGCAGAATCTTGCCCCTTCTGGATCCATGTTGATCGAATTGAATGAACCAATTATTATCCAGGGAATTTCTAAATTTGGACAGCATAGTTGTCCATAATTGGGCGGCACGGTAGCACAGTGGTTAGCACTGCTGCTTCACAGCTCCAGGGTCCCGGGTTCGATTCCCGGCTCGGGTCACTGTCTGTGTGGAGTTTGCACATTCTCCTCGTGTCTGCGTGGGTTTACTCCGGGTGCTCCGGTTTCCTCCCACAGTCCAAAGATGTGCGGGTTAGGTTGATTGGCCAGGTTAAAAATTGCCCCTTAGAGTCCTGGGATGCATAGGTTAGAGGGATTAGCGGGTAAATATGTGGGGTAGGGCCTGGGTGGGATTGTGGTTGGTGCAGACTCGATGGGCCGAATGGCCTCCTTCTGCACTGTAGGGTTTCTATGATTCTATGATTTCTATAATCAATGCAGTCATTTTAGAAAAGGTGCATTGTTCTGTTTTGGCAATCTAATTAAAAATAAGCAGCACATAGAAACATAGAAGATAGGAGCAGGAGGAGGCCATTCGGCCCTTCGCACCTGCTCTGCCATTCATCACGATCATGGCTGATTGTCCAACTCAATAGCCTAATCCTGCTTTTTCCCCATAACCTTTGATCCCATTCACCCCAAGTGCTATATCCAGCCGCCTCTTGAATACATATTATTAATAATAATTAATATATTATATTATTAATTATATATTATATATGAATATAATAAACATTATTATTATTTTAGGTTCACAATGACTGTCGATAACCTCACAGATCTTGTTCATTTTGACTGGTTTCAATCTATTTCTGAGTTCCATTTCTTTCATGTTGAATCTCATTTTATTTTATCCTTCCAGAGGAATATATTTTATCTTGGCATCCATCACTCTTGGACATCCATTCCAGCTGCTGATAATCCTCCGTCCAGATATTGATGTCCTGGAAAATATTACATTTGTAATATTGCCTTTTTGAGAAAGAAAGTTATTTCATTTTTGATATGATTTTTGTACAAGATAAAGAAACTAAATGAACCCATGCTTGTTATTGGCTTTTGTGTAATAGGAAAAGAACAACTTATTGCTTATTATGTCCCTCCAGTGTATTTATAAATGGACTCAAATAATTTTCAGAAGACCATTCTAAAGTGACATTTTGTACATTTCTGTACATCTTCCATGTAGCGGTGTCTCACACAGCGCCAGGATTTTTCAGATGCCGCATTTTCATGGTCCAGCCCCCACAAAGCAGGAGTAGGCCATTCAGCCCTTCTAGTCTGCTCCGCCATTCATTTTGATCATGGCTGATCATCGAATTCAATATCCTGATCCCCCCCTTCCTCCCATATCCCTTGATCCCTTTAGCCCCAAGAGCCAAATCTATGTTTTTCTTGAAAGCAGACAACGTTTTGGCCTCAGCTACATTCTGTGGTCGTGAATTTCACACATTCACCACTCACTGGGTAAAGAAATTTCTCCTCACCTCAGTTTTGAAAGGTTTATCTCTTATCCTCAAACTCTGACCCCCTAGTTCTGAACTCCCCCACCATTGGGAATGTTCTTTCTGAATCCACCCTATCTAACCCTGTTAGAATTTTATAAGTTTCTATGAGATCCCCTCTCACTCTTCTAAACACTTGCATGCTTACCTTCGGCGTCTGGTGTACATGGACAGCCAGGTCTCGTTTCACGTTCCACATCCTCCTCTCTGAATTTATAGCCATTCGGATAATAATCTGTCTTCCTGTTTCTTGCGACCAAAGTGATTAACCTCACTTTTATCCACATTAAGTGATCCCTTGCTCACTTAGTAGCCAGTAAGAAGTCTCATGACACCAGGTTAAAGTCCAACAGATTTATCTGGTATCACAAGCTTTCGGAGCGCTGCTCCTTCATCAGGTGAGTGGGAAGGGAAGGAGCAGCGCTCTGAAAACTTGTGCCACCAAATAAACCTGCTGGACATTAACCTGGTGTTGTGAGATTTCTTACTGTGCCCACCCCAGTCCAACATTGGCATCTCCACATCACACTTAGTAGCCAGTCCTACATGCTGATATATGTGTAGTTGTTTGAAGCTGTACACACAGAACCATGATGTGGAGATGCCAGCGTTGGACTGAGGTGAACACATTTCCACTCCATCTGATGAAGGAGCAGCGCTCCGAAAGCTAATGGCATTTGCTACCAAATAAACCTGTTGGACTTTAACCTGGTGTTGTTAAAACTCTTACTGTGTTCACACAGAACCAGCCAGGCGAGCTCATGGTGAGCATTGTTTTGTAGATTGTCTTTTTTTATATAAAGAATAAGGTTTTCAGGGAACATCACATTTCCTTATTTCTCCTTCAATCAATCAGAGTAACAATCGCCGGAGGCCGTGCTCACCAACAGGCAGATTAGCTGACCTTTCGCAGGTTGAAGTGCATTAAGAACATGGTTAGCAGCTTAACAAGTAGTTCAGCTGCCTGAGCCTAGGTGCTTTCGTAATTGGCCCCTTCAGTTGTGGATTAATTGCAATGAATCTGTTGCATGGTGAGGGAAAAAAGGTCAGAATAACACTTCATTCTCATCTAATGCCTAACGTGTGGACTAAGGCCAAACACCATCCTTCATCTCAAGTGCATCGCTGACCTCACTGGCTCCCAATTGCCTGTTATATTTTTAAACCTAGAAAGAATGTGATTATCCCACTGGTTCAATCCTGAAATCGCATATGTCAAATTTTATCAAAAGCAGCCCTGTAGATACCATAAAAAAATCAATAATTCTTTGGAACTGTTGCTGACAAAGCCAGTGTTTATTGCCCACCCGTAGACAAATGACACCTTGAGTGAAGGTGACAGGGTGGGGAAAGGAGTGGAGTGGATGTTGGGGGGGTGGGGTGGCCTCCCCATTGCCTCTCATTTTTAATCTAAGGGCTTCAATCAGACAGGGCAGGTGGTCTGGTCTTCCTGGGTTGTGTTGGGTCAATTTGTCCCATGGATTTGGGGAGGTGGAGCAGAAAGTATTGTAACAGAGAAAAAGACTTTCCTTTCGAGAGAACCTTTTACAACCGCAGGACATGCTTTGAAGTGCTTTTTTAGTGTGTTGTAATGGAGAAGTTTCGAAAGAATTCTGTAGGGAGCATGCCTGTGGTAGCTGATAACATTAACGTTATCGTTAACGTGATAACTTGGGGCGGCAGGGTAGCACAGTGGTTAGCACTGCTGCTTCTCAGTGCCAGGGACCCAGGTTCGCTTCCCAGCTCGGGTCACTGTCTGTGTGGAGATTGCACACAGAGTTTCCTGTGTCTGCGTGGGGTTTCCTCCGGGTGCTCCGGTTTCCTCCCACATTCTGAAAGACATGTTGGTTAGGTGCATTGACCCGAACAGGTGCCGGAGTGTGGCGACTAGGGGAATTTCACAGTAAGTTCATTGCAGTGTTAATGTAAACCTTACCTGTAACTAATAATAAATAAACTTTCTTTAAAGTTAAGGGGGGGGGGGGGAACTACGCACGATATATAGCGCAGAAACTGGCCATTCGGCCCGACCCATCCATGCTCCACTCCAGCCTCCTCATCTCAATCCACCATCTATTCCCTTCTCCCTCATAAGTTTGTCTAGCTTCATCTTAAACGTATTGATACTGAAAGCCTCAGCCATTCTCTGTAGTAACGAGTTCCATATTCTCACCAAGCTTTTGGGTAAAAGTATTTCTTCTGAATTCCGGATTGGATTCCTCGGTGACTATCTTATATTGACGGCCTCCAGCTATGTCCTTCCCCACAAGAGGAAACATTCCCGCTGTATCCACTCTTTCAAAGCCTTTCATCATTTTATAGATCTCCAATCGACCCCCTGTTCAGTTTCTATTTAAAGAGAGAAGAGACCCCAGTCCCTTCTGAGATTTATACCACACATTGCTGTTATAAACCTTGTAAATCTTCTCTGAACCCTCCCCAGTGCCTCAAAACCCTTTTAATAATATGGCGACCAAGACGGCGTACAGTACTCGAAGTGCGGTCTAAGGTTTGATACAGGTTTAGTATAACTTCCTTACTATCCGTCTGGGAATAGAGGCCAGAATTCTATGTTGCCCCAAACGCTGGCAGGATTTTGGCAGGTGGGGAGTGTGAGGTTGCACGGACGGAATTCCCTCCTGATTCCCTCCCACCTCAACCAGCTCCTGATTTTATGCTGCAGTGGCCAAGGCCTCAGCTGGGAAGCCCACCCTTGTCCCAATTGAGGCCCTACAGTGACCGATGAATGGTTACTTAAGGACCGTTTCCCGCCAAATCTCAATCTTTAGGCTGACGAGCAGACTGAAGCTCTGTGGGAAAGGCCAGAAATAAACATAGAAACCCTACAGTGCGGAAGGAGGCCATTCGGCCCATCGGGTCTGTACCAACAACAATCCCACCCTATCCTCGTAATCCCACACATTTACCCCACTAATCCCTCTAATTTACACATCCTCGGATACTAAGGGGCAATTTAGCATGGCCAATGTACCTAACCCGCACATCTTTGGACAATGGGAGGAAACTGGAGCACCCGGAGGAAACCCACGCAGACACAAGGGGAACGTGCAAACTCCACACAGACAGTGACCCAAGCCGGGAATTGAACCCAGGTCCCTGGAGCTGTGAGGCAGCAATGCTAACCACTGTGCCACCGTGCCACCCAAAGTTAGATCTTATGCAGGAAGGTGAATGGGGTTTGGGGGGGCAGAAAGCTGGTGTACCTCCATCAGAAACCCCCTATCACAGAAGGGGGAGGGGGGCACCCTTCCCTTGAGGCCAGTAACCTCCGGACCTTCCACCCATTCTGGCCTGTCCCCCAAGACTCCAATTACCTCCTTTCAGCCCCTCAGACCTTTTCTACCTTCCCTCAGAACTCTGGCACTTGTGCCTCTGGTTCCCATGACTTAGCTCAGGCAGCTCCATGCAGTTCCTCTTCTGGCCACTGCTGTGCTGTTTCTGGAGGCACTCTTGAGCTGCCAGCCAATCTGATTGGGGTCCTCTTACCTACTGCCAATCAATGCCCAACACATGTCATCCTAAATATTCAGGCCATAGTCCAGTTCTTTTTTTAAAATGGCCCTGTTAACCTCTGGTGTAATGATTTTTGTGTTTGTACTCTGAGATTCCTTTGGTCCTCTACTCCACCTAGACCCACACCTACCAGGGTCATAGTTTGAGAATAAGGGGTAAACCTTTTAGGACTGAGGTGAGGAGACATGTCTTCATCAAGAGATTCACTGCCGCAGAAAGTAGTTGAAGCCAAAACATAGTGTGATTTCAAGAAGAAATTGGAAATAGCTCTTGGGATCAAAGGATATGGGGAAAGACGGGGTCAGGATATTGAATTTAATGATCAGTCATGATCCAACTGAATGGCGGAGCAGACTGAAGGGCTGAATGGCCTACTCCTCCTTCTAGTTTCGACGTTTCTATGCAATAAGTGACCTCTCTTTTCTCCCTACCAGTATGCACTGTCTCACTTTTATCTATATTGTTCTTCTGTTGCCAATTACTTGTCCGTTCCGCAAATTTATGAATGCCCTCCTATAACTTGTTGCAGTCCTCCTCGGCACTGAGGGGGTCGGGGAGGGGGCTTCACAGGAAGGCAGGGTTGGTGGATTAAAGGAACTCACGGGGGTGAATTTACTGGCCCGCCCACCACGGGAATCGGAGCAGGCGAGAGGCGGACAATGGAAAGGCCCATTGACCTCGGGCAGAAACTTCGGGTTTCAGGCCAGTGCAGCTGGAAAATCCCATCCATCGGGTGGCCAAGATCATAGAGAGATTTATGAATGAGCATTTTGAAATTGATACATGAAATACAATCAGAATGCAAATTGCAGGATGTATTGACAAATTCCTGGAGGTTCCAATAAAGTAATTGGTAAAAATGCAATTTTATTGTTCGCAAAGAAATGATCCCAATCTAATTTCCTCTGAAACTTATCTTGGAAACTGCAGACACAAATATTAGTCTCATAACTGAATGACTTATTTTCCCAGATTAGTTGGAATGGCTGGAATTGCAGTGACTAATTATTTTCCAGTACATTGACAGGCTGAGTGTTGTCAGAGATCTTGGCAGCAGTCCCTCTCCTGATTCCAACAAGGGTTTTTATATATAATCAGGTTTCTATTTGGATTGCTTCTCTGCCTCAATATGCTATTTCGGTGTGTCACTTTGAACTGGCTCAGTCAGGGGTGGAATGAGATAGAGGGAAACTCTGGGAGAAAAGAAAGCCAGAAAACAGTAGTATGGACTGAAAATGGGCTGGCCAGCAATTTAAATACTTATTTATTTAAAGTTTATTTATTAGTCATAAGTAAGGCTTATATTAACACTGCAATGAAGTTACTGTGAAATTCCCCTAGTCGCCACACTCCGGCACCTGTTCAGGTCAATGCACCTAACCAGCACGTCTTTCAGACTGTGGGAGGAAACTGGAGCACCCGGAGGAAACCCACACAGACACGGGGAGAATGTGCAGACTCTGCACAGACAGTGAACCAAGCCAGGAATCAAACCCTGGCACTGCGAGGCAGCAGTGCTAGGCACTGTGAGGCAGCAGTGCTAACCACTGTGCCACCATGTCCCCAAGTAATGTAATGTTGCAAGAAACCTTACAACCAAGTGTTCTCTGAATCTCTGCTTCACTTATAGGCTGGAAATGGATTAGTCATTGCATCTCTGTCCACGAATTTGCACCTTCCTACATTCCAGACACAATCTGTCCTCTCATGTCTCTGCCCAATTTATTTGTCTTCTGTTGCAGGTGAATTTGTGAAACCTTCAATAACAGGAAGCTCTCTGAAACTTCTCACTGAGGCACTGTGAAATTTCCAAATATTGGGTCTTTAAAATTTATTTATTAGTGTCGCAGGTAGGCTTACATTAACACTACGATGAAGTTACTGTGAAAATCCCCTAGTCACCACACTCCAGCGCCTGTTTGGGTACACTGAGGGAGGATTTAGCATGGCCAATGCACCTAACCAGCAGGTCTTTTGGATTATGGGAGGAAACCGGAGCACCTGAAGGAAATCCAAAACAGAAAATGCTGGAAAATCTCAGCAGATCTGTCTGTGGAGAGAGAATAGAACCAACATTTCGAGTCTGGATGACTCTGACCAAGCTCTGACGAAGGGTCACCCTGACTCTAAATGTTGGCTCTATTCTCTCTCCACAGATGCTGCCAGACCGGCTGAGGTGATCCGTGTGGTGTTTGCCAACTTTTGATGTCGAGAGGACATTTCCTCTGATGGGACAATCTAGAACTCTGATGAGTTCACTTTGTTGATGCACCGCTCTATGGAAAGCTGCTACCCCTTGTCCTAAAACCTGGCAGATTTAAAACAGATGAGGAGAAATTACTTCTCTCAAAGGGTTGTGAATCTGTGGAATTCACTGCCCGCGAGTGAGGTGGATGCCGGGACATTGAGTAAATTTAAGGAGGAGTTTTTAATTAGTAATGGATTGAAGGGTGAACGGACAGGAAAGTGCAGTTGCGTCCGAGCTGAGATCAGCCATGATTGTATTGAATGGCAGAGCAGGCTCGAGGGGCTGAATTACTTACTACTGCTCTTATGGTCTTATGATTCTTATGTCTGTGCTCACACTTATAATCTTTAATTCCTTTCTGCTCCAAAGGCATTGATCTACTTCTACGGAACAATCGGGTAATTAATGCCTATCCCACATTGGGAAAAGAAAATCTAATTTCCTCTTCTTGTTTCTGCCCTTCCTGTCTCTCCGGGAATTAGATCATTTCATGGAATTCATTGTTAAGTTTGGAAGTCTGGAACGTTCAACAATTTCGGATCATAACCTCTGGCCCAGTTTTTGCCTGGCTCATGATTTCAATGCTTTCAATATTTCTTGATTTTCTGCTTCTTATTTTGCAGTCTGCATCTCTCAGTAAGGATTCATCACTCCGCTTGGTTGAATTGAATTCAAATTGTTTATTATTGTCACATGTATTGGAATACAGTGAAAAGTATTGTTTCCTGCGCGCTATACAGACAAAGCATACCGTATGTAGGATACATAGGGGAGAAGGAAAGGAGAGAGTGCAGAATGTAGTGTTACAGTCATAGCTAGGGTGTCGAAAAAGATCAACTTACTGCGAGGTAGGTCCATTCAAAAGTCTGATGGCAGCAAGGAAGAAGCTGTTCTTGAGTCGGTTGGTACGTGACCTCAGATTTTTGTATCTTTTTCACGATGGTAGAAAGTGGAAGAGAGAATGTCCGGGGTGCGATTATGCTGGCTGCTTTTCCGATCACCTCAGCACTTCACTGTACCTCGGCCCATGGATAACCTCACAATGCTCCACTTCTCCAGCTTCCACCCTAAACACGTTAAAGAAGCCATCCCCTACTGACAAATCCTCCAGATACACAGGATCTGCTCAGATGAGGAGGATCGCAACAGACACCTCCAAACGCTGAAAGATGCCCTCATAAGAACATAATATGGCAGTCAACTCATCGATCGACAGTTCCGATGTGCCACAGCAAAAAACCGCACAACCTCCTCAGAAGACAAACATGGGACACGGCGGACAGAGTACCCTTCGTCATCCAGTACTTCCCCGGAGCGGAGAAGCTACGACATCTTCTCCGGAGCCTTCAACATGCCATTGATGAAGACAAACATCTCGCCAAGGCCATCCCCACACCCCCACTTCTTGCCTTCAACCAACCGCAGAACCTCAAACAGACCATTGTCTGCAGCAAACTACCCAGCCTTCAGGAGAACAGTGACCACGACACCACACAACCCTGCCACAGCAACCTCTGCAAGACATGCTGGATCATCGACATGGATGCCATCATCTCACGTGAGAACACCATCCACCAGGTACACGGTACATACACTTGCAACTCGGCCAACATTGTCCACCTGATAGGCTGCAGGAAAGGATGTCCTGAGGCATGGTACACTGGGGAGACCATGCAGACGCTATGACAACGGATGAATGAACACCGCTCGACAATCACCAGGCAAGACTGTTCTCTTCCTGTTGGGAGACACTTCAGTGGTCACAGGCATTCAGCCTCTGATCTTCGGGTAAGCGTTCTCCAAGGCAGCCTTCACGACACACGACAGCGCAGAGTCGCTGAGCAGAGACTGATAGCCAAGTTCCACACGCATGAGGACGGCCTCAACCAGGATCTTGGGTTCATGTCACACTATCTGTAACCCCCACGACTTGCCTGGGCTTGCAAAATCTCACTAACTGTCCTGGCTGGAGACAACACACATCTCTTTAACCTGTGCTTAACCCTCTCTTCACTCACATTGTCTGTACCTTTAAGACTTGATTACCTGTAAAGACTCACATTCCAACCATTATTTTGTAAATTGAGTTTGTGTCTTTATATGCCCTGTTTGTGAACAGAAATCCCACTCACCTGATGAAGGAGCAGCGTTCCGAAAGCTAATGGCTTGTGCTACCAAATAAACCTGTTGGACTTTAATCTGGTGTTGTGAGACTTCTTACTGTGCTTTGCCGAGGCAGCGAGAAGTGTAGACAGAGTCAATGGATGGGAGGCTGGTTTGCGTGATGGATTGGGCTACATTCACGATCCTTTTTAGTTTCTTGCAGTCTTGGGCAGAGCAGGAGCCATACCAAGCTGTGATACAACCAGAAAGAATGCTTTCTTTGGTGCATCAGTAAAAGTTGGTGAGAGTCGTGGTGAAGAGCCACCACTGGAGCAGATCACAGATGCCCATGAAAGGCGCTACTCTGGACCTGATACAGAATTACTAGAAATCTCTGCTGACAGGCTGACAGGGTGACTGTACGCTTACAGGTAAGTCTGAATCATTTACTGGACTGAAGCAACTCCTATGTGTAGTATTGACTTCCACCTGCTGTAAATAAAGCTGTGTACTTAATTGAAAGGCTGACGGATGGGGTAAGCTTGATAGAGAGCCGTGTGTACTCCAGTGAGTTCAGTTTGTTGATGCAACGCTCCGTGGAAAATTACCTCCCTTAACTGCTCAGGATAATCCTCCAGCAAACATGGAATGATCAGAAAAGGAAAACTGGATTACTGGTTAACCCTTTGTATTTGTCTCTTTCCCCCCTTCAAGTGAAATGGTTCCCCCAGGAGTTTCTTAATGGCTTGTGCTACCAAATAAACCTGTTGGACTTTAATCTGGTGTTGTGACGGTTTCCCGGATTTCATTGAATGAGTGAATGATGGGTTAATCACTAGGGAACATGTGTTTACGATCATCAAAGTGAAGTTTATTTATTAATTTCACAAATAGGCTTACATTAACAATGCAATGAAGTTACTGTGAAAATCCCCTAATCGCCACACTCCGGCGCCTGTTCGGGTACCCAGAGGGAGAATTTAGCACGGCCAATTCACCTAACCAGCGCGTCTTTCGGACAGTTGGAGGAAACTGGAGCACCCGGAGGAAACCCATGCAGACACAGGGAGAACGTGCAAACTCCACACAGACAATGACCCAAACCAGGAATCGAACCCTGGCGCTATGAGGCAGCAGTGCTAACCATTGTGCCACCATGCCATCTGCAGAAGGAAGGGTGACATAGTAAAAAAACACAGAATGATGAGGACGTGTCATGCCCAAACAGAAACGGGTGGAAGATAAACACACAGCAGCTTTAGAAAAGGACGTGTTCTGTATGCGGCCTTATGCTTCTGCAAAACATAAAAGTAAACAGCTTCAATAATTCTCCAGGAAGAAAATCTCTTCCTTTGCTCAGTATTGTTGTGGCATTCTGCTGTTTCACAAAGATACTCCAGCTGCCTCGGCTATTAATTACAACATACGGCCCACCCTCCATATATGACTGTTACTATGAGTTTATAATTTTCTTAAAATGCAAAGAAAGAAATTTGAAAAAAACTTTTTCTGGACTACTAAAGAACTGAAGTATTTTCTGGAATCTTCTATGTAGGACATTGTGAGGCACAGTCATAGATTATAAACTCAATTGGGGATTGTTAATCTATTTCATTAAAAAAAAATATTCATAGAAGCATAGAATACCTATTGCGCAGAAGGAGGCCCTTCAGCCCACTGAGTCTGCACTGACTCTTCGACAGAGCATCTTTACCCAGACCCACCCACTCCCCCCTGCCCACTCCCTTAACCTCATTCATTTACCCCACTAATCTCCCTCGCCTCCACATCTTTGGACACTAAGGGACAATTTAGCACGGCCAATCCACCCAACCTGCGCATCTTTGGACTGTGGGAGGAAACCAGAGCGCCCGGAGGAAACCCACGCAGACATGGGGAGAACGTGCAAGCTCCACACAGACAGTGATCCAAGGCTGGATTCGAACCCAGGTCCCTGGCGCTGTGAGGCAGCAGTGCTAACCCACTGTGCCACCATGCCACCCTCATGGGATATGAGGCAAACATTTATTGCCCATGTCTAATTAATTGAGTGGCTAGCGAGGCCATTTCAGGGAGCATTTTAAAACCATTGCTGTGGATCTGGAGTCACATGTAGTCTAGGCCAGGTACCAATGGCAGCTTTTCCTTCTCCAAAGAAAATTAGTGAACCAGTTGTTATGACAATGGATTCATGTGGTCATCATTAGACGTTTCATTCCAGATTTTTAATGAATTCAAATTTCACCACCTGCAAAAGTGGGATTCAAACCTGGAGAAGCTGAGGTTTCTCTCAGGGCAGAGAAGGCTAAAACGAGATTTGATGGAAACATTTAAAGTCGTATGGAGTAAATGAAGAGGAATTGTTCCAATAGCTGAAGGGCCAACAATTAGAGGTCACAGATTTAAGATGATTGGCTAAAGAGCCAGAGGCGGCATAGGGATGCTTTTTAAAAAATGAGTGGTCAGATTGATTGTGAGAGTGGTTGATTGGCCATGCTAGATTGTCCCTTCATGTCGGGGGGATTGGTGGGGTAAATATGAGGGGTACAAGAGTGGGGCCTAGGGGGAATTGTGGTCGGTGTTGACTTGATGGGCCAAATGGTCTCCTTCTGAACTGTAGGGATTCTATGATTCTATGAGAATGTGACTTTCACTTCCTGAGAGTTTGCTGGACACCAGATCAAGAGTGACCTTCAGTTGGAAGTTGGATAAAGACTTGAACGTGAAGTCGCAGCCGGCCAATGGAGAAATAGTAAGTGCGGGATTAACTTGATTGCTCTTTGAAAGAGCTGGCAGAGACTAAAGGGGCTGAATGGCCTCCTCCTGTACTATTCTTTAACTTCTATTATCTCTGCGAATAACCCACGTGGACACAGGATGTCTGCTGCTTGGTATTTTTGACAAGAAAAGTGCAAATGGACAATTTCGCAATGACTTGTTGAAATTTCATGAATGCCAATATTACGAATGTTACTCAGACTTCAAGACAGCGCAGAAAATTCTGTTTAAACAAAAGGATGAACCATGGGTGACTTATCATGAGCCGATTATGTTAAGGTCAAGATTTTATGTATTGCAATTAAAACCATCAATTAGCAAATTATTACACTGGACGATTTTATTATCCATTCAGCCATTGAACATAATGAAGAACCAACAGCAAAGGGTAAAAATTAATGTTGGGTGACATCAGTGTCTGAATGCTAATATTTTATTTATAACCTATAGCTAACTCATCTCTTGTGCTGGCGTTCTTTGTCCACGGAGCTTTTATAAGCCTGGAGTATTTTCCAAGTAAAATGATCAGAGTCAATGGCCTATCAAAAGATAGAAATTGAATTTAAACAGATTAGCTGGTCTGATAAAATTACAGCCGTTTCATTCTAAAATTGTAAACCAATCATTTGTAGTCTGAAATAACAGCCCTGTAATTATGCCACGTGGCATTAGATTAGGAATTAGGAATGCTAATTCATTCATCCAAAATTCTCCTCTGCTATTTTAACAGAGCTGTTGGGGAGAATTTTCCTTTCGGTCCAGAGGTGCATTTCAACGTGTGAATGGTCACAGTTAGGCTGGCATTTTCCGATGTGTCCCATTGGCGGGATGTTCTGGTCCCGCCAAATGTGCGCCCCGTGGCAGGGGGCCCCACTGTCCCTGGAGAGGGTCCAGAGGAAGTTCACGAGAAGCATAGAATCCCTACAGTGCAGAAGGAGACCATTTGGACCAGCAAGTTTGCACCAGCCACAATCCCACCCAGATCCTATTCCTGTAATCCCACATATTTATCCATGACACTATGGTTAATTAAACATTGCCAATCAACCTAACCTGCGCATCTTTGGACTGTGGGAGGAAACTGGAGCACCTGGAGGAATCCCACGCAGACACGGGGAGAACATGCAAACTCCACCCAGACAGTGACCCGTGGCCGGAATTGAACCTGGGTCCCTGGCGCTGTGAGGCAGCAGTTCTAACCACTGTGCCACTGTGCCGATCATTCCTGAGAATGATCCCAGGAATGAAAAGATTAACGCATGAGGAGCGTCTGAGGACTCTAAGTCTGTACTCAATGGAGTTTCGAAGGATGAGGGAGGGATCTCGAAACTTGCAGAATACTGAAAGGCCTGGATAGAGTAAACATGGGGAAGATGTTTCCATTGGGAGAAGAGACTAGGATCCGAGGGCACAGTCTCAGATTAAAGGGACGACCCTTTAGAACCGAGATGATGATGAATCTCTTCAGCCAGAAGGTGGTGAATCTGTGGAATTCATTGCCACAGAAGGCTGTGGAGGCCAGGTCATTGAGTGGAATTAAATCAGAGATAGCTAGATTCTTGATTGGTAAAAGGAATCAAAGGTTACAGGAAAAGGTGGGAGAATGGGGTGAGAAGCTTATCAGCCGTGATTAAATGGTGGAGCAGACTCGAGGGCCAAATGGCCTAATTCTGCACCTACATCTCATGATCTTATGGTTCCCCGGGGCGGGTGAGCCATGCAAAATGCCATAGACACCGGCTGGCTAGGAAGACCCTGCCTGTGGCCAATGGCAAGCCACCACCACCAGGGGAAAACACATCATGGGGGTGGGGCGGAGTGGTGGGAAATCCCACTGTTGGCTTTTACTTTGGAGGAAATCGGATTTTCTTCCACGTTCCTGACCCTGTGGCATTTTCCGGGATATTCTCCTCTGGCCTTTTTTCTTTGTGGATCGGGAGTACCGAGAATGAAAAATGCACAGACACCAACACCACCCACCCCCCACCCACCCAACCCCCCCTCCCCACCACCACAAAGATTGTGTTCACCATTTTCAATGGGGGATGAAAACTGTGTTTCCTCCTGCTCAACATTTTTATCTGGTGGTGCGGGGTGTGGAGGATCTTAGAAATGTAATAAAGTACACCAGGTTTGAGTGTTTGTGCAGAAAGTGGAAAGTCTGTTGTGGACTCTGGAACATTCTGAAAGGTGAGTATATAATGTTTTCAATCCTTCAAATGTCACTATTAAGGTATATTGTAATGTAGATGCCTTTTTAATGCAGCGATTCATTATAGGGAGCTGTCCTTTAAAGGCAAGTTGACCATTATATTGACCATTGAGACGTGAAACTTCAATAAAGAGCAGAGAGAGAGAGAGGCAAGATTTCAATAAGTAACGGTGAGAGGCAAGATGTCCATAAAGAGTGAGAGAGAGAGAGGCAAGACTACACTAAAAAGCAGAGAGGAGAGGCCAGACTTGAACAAGGAGTGTGGAGAGAGAGAGGTGTAGTAGTGGCCAGTATCCAGAGGAGAGTGCAAGAGGAGAACGCTGAAACACACAGTCAGCAGCACCTAGAGTTGGAGTGGAGGCTATAAAATAGAGCTGATTGATAAGTAGTGGGTAAGTTGGTTTTCTCCAATGTACAGTTATATTAAGGAAAAGTAAGAGTTCTAACATTTTTAATAATAACTTAGGTAATCTTTTGTGATGACTTCAGCCAGGCTAGTGAGGTTGGCTTGCTAGAGAATGAACTACCTGATGAGTCTTTCTGCCCCTCTACCGCGGCTACATTCGCGGCCAGGTGTCCCTGGAGAGGGAGCATGCGGTGTCCACGGGCGCGGTGGACGCCTTCCACGACCGCTGGGCGCCGCAGGGGCTGGGATGTGTTATCGACCCCGATAATCACCTTTTGGTTTGACGTTTTAAGTTTCCTTTCGACTTTGATTTTGGTTCGGGCTGTTCCCCCCTTCCTTTTGGGGAGCTGCCCCTTTTAATTTGTCCCTAAGTTAATTTGAGTTCGTTCACTTGATTGGTGTGAAAAGAAATACCTGATGAGTCTTAATTGATGGTTAAATCGGGGAGCCTCATGCTCCCTATTTAAAGCAGGTGTGTCAGACTCCCAGCCTGCAGGGAGCAACTGGAGAGCTGGCTGTGTACAGATGTATGGTGTAAATAAAGTAACTTGGTTATGGGACTTTCACCTCCGTGGAGTTATTATATCTTTCTACTTGGAATAAATTTGATATAAGAGTCTTTTGACTTGAAATATGACTGGGGAGCTCAGTCCTGTGTTTCACACGGCATGCTGTATGTGGGAAAACCTACACGCTCCTTGCAACCTGGATGACCACATTTGCAGGAACTGTCATTGCTTTGACCAGCTTGCAGGCTGGGTTTGGGAGCTTGAGTGTCAGCCAGGGGCACAGTCGTGTATCCGTGAGGCTGAGAGTTTTGTGGATAGCATGTTTTTAGGCATGACCACCCCGCAGCTTCAGGAAGTGCAGTCAGAGAGGGAATGGGTGACCACCAGTCAGTAGAAGGGGGCCAGGCAACTAGTCAGAAAAGGGCAGGAGTGCATCTCACTCAAGAACCGTTTGTCTGTGTTGGAGAATGCTGAGAGTGATGGTTCCTCTGGGGAGTGCAGCCAGAGCCAAGTTCACAGCACTGTGGGTGGCAGTAAGAATGGAAAACCAATACAGGTAGGAGACTCAGTGAGGGATGCGTGTGTTTACTTCGGGTGCTCCAGTTTCCTCCCACAGTCCGAAAGACGTGCTGGTTAGGGTGCATTGGTCATGCTAAATTCTCCCTCAGTGTACCTGAACAGGCGCCGGAGTGTGGCGACGAGGGGATTTTCACAGTAACTTCATTGCAGTGTTAATGTAAGCCTTACTTGTGACTAATAAATGAACTTTAAACTGAATTGTAGGCACTACTGTTCTGATATTTGATTGATTGGATAAATTGAGTACATTGAAGAACAACTCATAAATGGGGAAGTTACTTGAAGATTAGGGGAATAAATAAAATAAAATTTTTGTCAAATAAAGGGTAAAGGAAAGATAGTCTATACGAGTTTTTAGTTTTATTAAAAAAAAACTGTTGTTGTTTAAATGAAGCATATTTTCAACTTATGAAGTCAATTTGGGATAACTTTATGAAAGCAATATTTGTTTTGTTTGTGTTACCCACACTGAGTAAACGGCAATTCAGGTAATGCACACACAGACATGTGAAATCTGTTATTTTAATTCGATGTACCTAAATGCTAATAAGTTGGGGATTAATGACTTTCTGTAAAAGCGTAAGGGCTGTTCTGTGTTCATGAATAATCTGTAGGTCGGGAGAAAGTTTTAAGGTTTTTAAAGCTTATTTTATTGGCGTCACAAGTAGGCTTACATTAACTGCGATGAAGTTACTGTGAAAATCCCCTAGTTGCCACTCTCCGGCGCCTGTTCGGGTACACTGAGGGAGAATTTAGCATAGCCAATGCGCCTAACCAGCACTGAGGGAGGAAACCGGAGCACCCGGAGGAAACCCATGCAGACACGGGGAGAACTTGCAGACTCCACACAGACAGTGACCCAAGCTGGGAATCGAACCTGGGTCCAAGTGTTAAATCTGGAGAGTGTCAATGAAGTTGCAACAGATGAGGGGATTTTCCATCAGTTAGTTATCTGTGGTAATGGAATGGAAGTCCAAACATTAGAAGAGGAATAAAATACACTATTACTGTGAATCAGGCTATTCATGAACGAAGAAAGAATGGACAAGAGTAACAATGAGATAATGGAGACGTTAAGCAGGTGTAAAAATCATTGGAGCAATTATTTACCTAAACTGGCTCATTAAGCCTCAAAGGAACATAGCATGTGTATGCTGATAGAAGACAAAGATCTGTGACTATTGGGAATTTAGATTTACAATGATAGCTGTGACAAAGGGATTAAATAAACCAACAAGACATGTTAAAGATGAGAATCTTATGGAATGTGTGATTTTGAAAGAAAAGAGTAAGTATTGAGTTGGAATAGTAATTGAACTGAGGCGGGAAACAGAGGCGAGGCAAGGGTTGAGTGGTAGGATGAAGGGGGTTAAGGGTAAGATTTAGAAGTCATTCAAACTCTGTTGGGGGCAAGGTTACTGGGTGGGGTTTTAAACCCTTGCTCATCCCAAAAAACTGTAAAATCCCGCCCGAGGTCAACGGACCTTTCCATGGTCCTCCCTTCGCCTGCTCTGATTCCCGTGGTGGGTGGGAGGGTAAAATTCTGGCCACTGTGTTGGATAAACAAGGTGAACCTTCTAACCATGAGCTTTCGGAACAATGCTCCTTCGTCACCTGGGGAAGGAGCAGCGCTCCAAGAGCTCGTGAGTCCAAATAAACGTGTTGGACTTTAACCTGGTGTTGTGAGACTTCTTACTGTGCCCACCCCA
This sequence comes from Mustelus asterias, assembly GCF_964213995.1. Classification (NCBI taxonomy): domain Eukaryota; kingdom Metazoa; phylum Chordata; class Chondrichthyes; order Carcharhiniformes; family Triakidae; genus Mustelus; species Mustelus asterias. The sequence goes on along the minus strand of NC_135819.1, from coordinate 77,900,474 downwards.
GTCCAACGCCGGCATCTCCACATCATGGCAACCTTTTAACCAACCTACTTCCGCACCCACGTCCCTCACAAGCTCATGGCTCATAAACTGCGCTGTAAAGCCAACCCCAATGTGAAAGGACAAAAGCCTGTGAGTGAAGTCGCACAGGAGACAAATGCATAGTTTACAAGAGACAAAAGTGTGCAGGTGCCCCAAAGCCAGAGGAAGACTTGGCCCAACTTGATTCAAAGAAATGGGGGAAATGGGTTAAGATGACTGCCCAGTGAGCTGTGTAATGAATGCATTTACTGTTCACATGGTAATGTCTGCAGCATAAACTCAGAGCCATTAAACCAAAACACATATTTAATACAGAACTTATTAGATTTTGAAATGTATTTCTTTGACTTTGGCAAACCGATTAAGAAAATGCTCTGTTCATATTCGATAAATATTAATTGAAGCTGGCAATGGCAGGATATTAAAAGCACGGAGGCCAAAGTCTGAATGCTCATTAACCAGTAAAATGAGGTGGCTGGTTATCCGTAACAATCAATCATTATTACATCAACTGCAACAAGATGAGATGTTGCACTGTTTGGAACTTTCACCCCACAAATCTAGACAGGATTCATCCACAACACAGCTAACTTAAATAATATGAACCCTGGGGCAAAATTAAATCCTCCACATTATATACCTCAATGATTAAATTATATCAATAATTATATAGTATAATCTCCATTATCCACCATAACTGAGAGACTGTCATCCTGGGGATTATTGGATTATTGGGCCTACCCACATGTTTGTCTTTTTTGTTCAAATCCCACAGAAATGAAAATACAAAGAGCAGACTTAATATAGTTTTATTAAGAAGAAATTGGGACAAAATTCAACTCTGGGACGAGTCAGTCATGTGTCCTACTCCTGCTCCCATTGCTTGTGAGGAGACATTTTGTATAAAGTTTTATGGTTCTCCTTATCAAGGTAAAGTACAGAAGGCCACCAAGCAAGCTGCTTAACTTGAACATCGGGGAACACTTTATTCTAGGTGTGCACTGTCCCACAGTCAGGAGCCAGACTTCTTAACCAGGTCCCACCCTGGGGGGACTTAGTTCCATCTCAGGGGTCACACAACCCGCACCCTTAAAAGAGCAGTATGCACTCCAAACCCCCAACGTGCATGTGTAACATAAAGCTTTGGACATTCAAAACCGTCAGATAATGAAAACGTAGACAACGGAGATTCCACCTGGAGTGGCAGAAATTTGGGGTTGGAATGAATCACCCAGAAAGATCTCAGGTAGAATGCTTGCTTTGACTTGCTTCGTGCTGCCTGTTTTCAAGTTCCATTCTCTCTCCTGTTGCTTCCGCAGGGAATTTAGACGTAAGAATTGAGAATATGTAATAAGTTCACGGAGGCAGAAATCGTTTCACCAGAGTCCTTTTACTTACAATTCCAACAGCAGTACACAGAGTGCTATCAGTCAGCTGTCTATCTCCAGGAGTGCCAGAGGAATTGATAGTCCCGATTAAATACAAGGAAAAGACTACCTGTTTGGCCCATTGATTGACTCCATAATCAGGGAGTTTGTATTCCAAGTTATTACAGAAGTTATTACAGAATCCTCATGATATTTTCGATGATAAAACACAGGCACTGTCAGGCTGTACGCTGCACGTGTAGTTATTACAGTGAACACAGGACGTGAGGCACTCAGTGGCGGGAGTGTAAGGGACAAAGGAGTTGGAGCCAGGGTTGGAACATTGGACTGGAGTTGTTTTGCACATTGCTTTTCCCTGACTGATAACCATAGTCATGTTCCAGCAATGTTACAATGTCTACAGGAGCTCAGGAGATAGCTATGAAATTCATTCATAGAATCATAGAGTTCCTATAGTGTTGAAGGAGGCCTTGCGTCGAGACTTTGGCCAGGCTTTTTACAATCAGCTGTGCAGCAATTGTGCTTAACAGTGATCTCGATGAAGACTGCCCACCAAGATCTCACCCTTCTGTGGCACAGATCCCCCCTTTCCCAAGGTAGGTTTGAAACTGGTTCCAAGTTAAAATGATCCGCGCACAAAACTGGAAATTTACAATAGGCCAGGTAGCATCTGTGGAGAGAAAGGGAGTTATCGGAAGGGATTTTCCACTCGCTCTGGCTGGCAGGATCTTCCAGTCCTGCCGACAGTGACCGCCCCACCCCCATGTAGGTTCCCCAGTGGCGGAGGGTGCAAACAACGAGAAAACTTGTTGACAGCGACAGAACCAGAAGATCCCGCTTCAGCCTCAAGCTTTCACGTCAATGACCTTTTTCAGAATTGAGGACAGAGAGAAATGTAACGTGTTTAATGACATTGAAAAGTGGGGGGGTGCGCCGGGGGGGTGGGGGGGGGGGGGGGGGGGTGGTTCGGTGGGGACTATAGTGCTGAGTTGGGGGGGCACAGCAAAGGGGAGATTGAATAAACAGGAAGGTTTGCAGTAGGATGGATGGTGATGGGAGATTAAATTTATTTATTGAAAGTTTATGTATTTATATTTATTCATCACAGGTAGGCTTACATTAACAGTGCAATGAAGTTACTGTGAAAATCGCCACACTCCGGAGCCTGTTCGGGTACACAGAGAGAATTTAGCATGGCCAATGCAGCTAACCAGCAAGTCTTTCGGACTGTGGGAGGAAACTGGAGCACCCGGAGGAAACCCACACAGACACGGGGAGAACATGCAGACTCCTCACAGTCAGTGACCCAAGCCGGGAATTGAACCCAGGTCCCTGGTGTTGTGAGGCAGCAGTGCCGACCATTGTGCCACCTTGCTGCCTCCATAGAGAATAGTTATGGGTAAAGTAAAGGAAACAAAATGTGTCTGGATGGGGTGTGAATGGGTGCCTAACAGTCATCTGAATGAAACATGAAGGGATAAAGATTAAAACAAAACTGAACCAGCAAAAATCATGCCAAACATGATGTGGAGATGCCGGTGTTGGACTGGGGTGGGCACAGTAAGAAGTCTCTCAACACCAGGTTAAAGTCCAACAGGTTTATTTGGAATCGCGAGCTTTCGGAGCGCTGCTCCTTCATCAGCTGAGTGGAAAACGGAAATGCAAAACAAGATGGAGGCAGAGGTTATTGTTTGGAATTGTTGAACCCATTGTTGAATCCAAAAGGCTGTGGATTGAAAAATGAGATGTTCCTAGAACTCATTTTGAGTTACCTCGGAACACTGCAGCTGGCGCAGGACAGAAAGTTCAGAGTGGGAGCAAAGTGGAGAATTAAAATGACAAGGGACAGGAAGTTTGGGTTTGTGCCTGTGGGTTGATAGGTAGTGTTCCACAATGCAGGCACCTCTGCCGTGATGTTCCAGCCTCTCCACGATAAGTTTTTCCATGGCTGATGCAGTGATCCAAACGCCCAGGGCTGGAACATTCTGCTCCAGTCTGTGTTTGGTCTCCCCGATGTTGAAAAGACAACATCCGTGAGCTGTGAACACGTCTATTAAATTGAAAGAGAGATGAGCAAATAGCTGTTTCACTTGGAAGGATTGTTTAGGACCGTGGATAGTGAGAAAGGTGGAGGGAAAAGGATTGGTGCCGCATCTCCTGGGCTGTGCACGGAAAGGTGCCAGAGGGAAGAGTTATCTGGACTTGTGCCAGAGTGGAAAGGGTTCAGTGCCACCAGAACATGGAAGTTGAGGAATTTTCAACCATCATTTATCACGCTGAGTTATCTCTGAATCAGGATTCCTACAGACGACTAATAAATAAAATATTTGATTCATTATTGTACTTCAGCTTGTTTAATCTTTCATGCTACAGTTGAATCCAAATTTCAGCAGCTTATTAAATAAGATCCAATCCATTAGAAGGTCCTTCTTCAGGACAGATGCCTGATGGGTTAAATAGACACTGTTGACTGATAAAACATCTGAGTGGCTGTAACATCTCCACCCCCCCATCCCCCCAATCCCCCCATCCCCCCCCCTGCCCCCACCGCCACCCCGCCCCTGAGCCTCGCCCTCATGGAATCAAACTCCCATTTCATTATTTCTTCCCGCTCTCCTATCTGCAGCTACTGTAGGCCGGAATTGTCTCCCTCTGCAAGAGGCGAGGAAGGAGGCGGATGGGCCAGAGAATTTGGATTGGCATTGGGGCTGATACTCAAAGTCTTCCCATCTCCAAGGGCAGGTCCATGTTTAATCTTCCCGTCCAGCTCCACTTGAACAAAGAACAAAGAAAATTACAGCACAGGAACAGGTCCTTCGGCCCTCCAAGCCTGCACCGACAATGCTGCCCGACTTAACTAAAACCCCCTACCCTTCCGGGGACCATAGCCCTCTATTCCCATCCTATTCATGTACTTGTCAAGACGCCCTTTAGAAGTCACTACCACATCCGCTTCCACTACCTCCCCTGGCAACAAGTTCCATGCACCCACTACTCTGTGTAAAAAATCTGCCTCGTACATCTCCTTTAAACCTATGCCCTTTAGTAATTGAATCTTCCACCCTGGGAAAAAGCTTCTGACTATTGAGTCCCTTAAGTGGCCAATTAACATCCACCTAAGGGCTTTGTTATGCCTCCCCTGCAATTTCTGCTGCTCCAGGTGGAACTGTCGATATGTGGCCAACATGACTGGTAAAATATGTGGGCTGTATGTCAGTTGAAGATGTGTGGGGGGAGGGGGAGGAGGTGGTGGGAGGTGTGCGGGGCGTGGTGTGGTGGGGGATCACTCAACCTGCACCAACCTGTGCATGCTGAAGGGCATGGACATGGGGCAGGCAGGTCACCCCTGACAGCCAGCACCCCTCCGCCTCCCCTTCTGCCCTCCCCATTGCTGCAGCCACTTCACACTTTATTGTGTGTTAGCCAACAATGGGATTGGATGGAGGAGTGTGAAAGTATGTACAAGGGAGTTAGAGATGTGCTTTAATCCGAGGTCTTGGTCCACTTTAACCCAAAGTTGAAATTCAACTAGCATGTGATGCATCACTAGTTGAATCCAATACCAGGGTCTTGTGCTTAAACAAAGGCGACTACAATGGGATGAGGGAGGAGTTGGCTAAGGTAGACTGGGAGGAAAAACTTTATGGTGGGACAATTAAGGAACAGTGGAGGACTTTCAATGCGATCTTTCACAGTGCTCAGCAAAAGTATATACCAGTGATAAGGAAGGACTGTAGAAAAAGAGATAATCAGCCATGGTAAGGAAATAAAGGAGGATCTCAATTTGAAAGAAAATGCATACAAAGTGGCAAAGATTAGTGGGAACCTAGAGGATTGGGAAATCTTTAACGATCAGCAGAAAGCCACGAAAAAAGCTATAAAGAAAAGTAAGATGGATTATGAGAATAAACTAGCTCAGAATATAAAAACAGGCAGCAAAGCTTTCTACAAATATATAAAACGAAAAGGAGTGGCTAAAGTAAACATTGGTCCTTTAGAGGATGAGAAGGGGGATGTAATAACTGGAAATGAGAAAATGGCTGAAGCATTGAACAGGTATTTTGTGTCGGTCTTCACAGTGGAAAACACAAATAACATGCCAAAAATTGATGACAGGAAGGTGATGGCAGGTGAGGACCTAAAAACTATCATTATCACAAAAGAGGTAGTGTTGGGCAAGTTAATGGGACTAAAGTTAGACAAGTCTTCTGGTCCTGATGCAATGCATCCCAGGGTACTAAAAGAGATGGCGGGGGAAATAGCAAATGCACAAGTGGTAATTTACCAAAATTCGCTGGACTCTGGGGTGGTTCCTGCAGATTGGAAAACAGCAAATGTGACGCCATTGTTTAAAAAAGGAGGTAGACAAAAGGCGGGTCACTATAGGCCGGTTAGCTTAACTTCTGTACTAGGGAAAATGCTTGAATCTATCATCAAGGAAGAAATAGCGAGACATCTGGATATAAATTGTCCCATTGGTAAGACGCAGCATGGGTTCATGAAGGGCAGGTCATGTTTGACTAGTTTGGTGGAATTCTTTGAGAACATTACATGTGCAGTGGACAATGGGGAGCCTGTGGATGTGGTGTATCTGGATTTCCAGAAGGCATTTGACAAGATGCCGCATCAAAGACTGCTACATAAGATAAAGGTGCACAGTGTTACAGGTAATGTATTAGCATGGATCGAGGATTGGTTAACTAACAGAAAGCAAAGAGTGGGGGTAAATGGGTGTTTTTCTGGTTGGCGATCAGTGACTAGTGATGTGCCTCAAGGATCAGTGTTGGGACCGCAATTGTTTACGATTTACATAGATGATATAGAGTTGGGGACCAAGTGTAGTGTGTCAAAATTCACAGATGACACAAAGATGGGTGGCCGAGCAAAGTGTGCAGAGGACGCTGAAAGTCTGCAAAGGGATATAGATAGTCTAAGTGAGTGGGCGAGGGTCTGGCAGATGGAGTACAATGTTGGTAAATGTGAGGTCATCCATTTTGGTAGGAATAACAGCAAAATGGACTATTATTTAAATGGTAAAAAATTGCAGCATTCTGCTGTGCAGAGGGACCTGGGTGTCCTTGTGCAGGAATCTCAAGGAGTTGTTTGCAGGTGCAGCAGTTAATTAAGAAGGCAAATGGAATTTTGTCCTTCATTGCTAGAGGGATGGAGTTTAATAACAGCGAGGTTATGTTGCAGCTGTGTAAGGTGCTGGTGAGGCCATGCCTGGAGTACAGTGTACTGTTTTGGACTCCTTACTTGAGAAAGGATATACTGGCACTGGAGGGGGTGCAGAGGAGATTCACTAAGTTGATTCCGGAGTTGAGAGGGTTGGCTTATGAGGAGAGACTGAGCAGACTGGGGCTATAGCCTTTGGAATTCAGTAGAATGAGGGGAGATCTTATAGAAACATATAAGATTATGAAGGGAATAGATAAGATAGAAGCAGGGAAGTTGTTTCCACTGGCGGGTGAAACTAGAACTAGGGGGCATAGCCTCAAAATAAGGGGAAGCACATTTAGCACTGAGTTGAGGAGGAACTTCTTCACACAAAGGGTTGTGAATCTGTGGAATTCCCTGCCCAATGAAGCAGTCTAGGCTACCTCATTGAATGTTTTTAAGGCAAGGATAGATACATTTTTGAACAGTAAAGGAGTTAAGGGTTATGGTGAGCGGGCGGGTAAGTGGAGCTGAGTCCACGAAAAGATCAGCCGTGATCTTATTGAATGGCGGAGCAGGCTCGAGGGGCCAGATGGCCTACTCCTGCTCCTAGTTCTTATGTTCTTATCGCCCTAAGGGGTGTTATATCTCACATTATGGCAACTGGGGAGGAACGGCCGATAGCGTTCGCATCCTGAGCGTTATCAAGCGTGAGAACAAAATGATGCACAACTTGAGAAAGTTAATTAATTAATTTTATTTATTTATTAGTCACAAATAGGCTTACATTAACACTGCAATGAAGGTACTGTGAAAATACCCTAGTCGCCACACTCCGGCACTTGTTCAGGTACACTGAGGGAGAATTTAGCATGGCCAATACACCTAACCAGCACGTCTTTCGGACTGTGGGAGGAAACGGGAGCACCCGGAGGAAACCCACGCAGACACGGGGAGAATGTGCAAACTCCACACAGACAGTGACCCATGGACTCGAACCCGGGTCCCTGGTGCTGAGAGGCAGCAGTGCTAAGCACTATGCCACCATGCCGAAAGAAGTGCATCGCATAATTTTTGGGATTCACCGATTTCACTAGTATCTGTACGGCAGACGATTTGTTTTGTTGACGGTAGACAAGGCCGTAGACAAACATTTTTGTTCCATACCAGAGAATTTCATCATTAGCCACAAGTCATCTACAAAGATGGACGTTGATGCTGTCAGCACATAATAATGAAATCAAGTACCAGAGATCAGAACAGCGTGCCAACACAGATGCCTTATCGAGATTGCCACTTCAGGGCAAAACCTGAAATCTGGGTGGCAAGGTGGCACAATGGTTAGCACTGCTGCCTCACAGCGCCAGGGACATGGGTTTGATTCCTGGCTTGGATCACTGTCTGTGTGGAGTCTGCACGTTCTCCTTGTGTCTGCGTGGGCTTCCTCTGGATGCCCTGGTTTCCTCCCATAGTCCAAAAGACGTGCTGGTTAGATGCATTGGCCATGCTAAATTCTCCCTCCGTGTACCTGAACAGGTGCCGGAGTGTGGCAACTAGAGGCTTTTCACAGTAACTTCATTGCAGTGTCAATGTAAGCCTACTTGTGACACTAATAAACTTTAAACCAAATTACAGGACAGCTATATTAACAGATTATATTTCTCCTAAGTTGAGAATGTTCCAATAACATCATCTCAGGTGCAAATCCACTGGTTCTCTCTTATCTAACCTCTTAGTTACATCCTCAAAAACTCCAGTAGGTTTGTCAAACATGGTTTCCCTTTTATAAATTCATGTTGACTTTCTCTAATCCTTTTGATATTTTCTAAGTCTCCTGTTATCAGATCATCTATGATAGACTCTCGCATTTTCCCTACTACTGATGTTAGGCTAACTGCTCTGTAATTCTCTGTTTTCTCCCTCCCTCATATTTTAAGTAACGGGGTTACATTTGCCACTCTCCAATTTAGCAGGATTGTTGCAGAGTTTTGGAATGTAACAACCAACGCATCCATTATTTCCAGTGCCACCCCCGTTCGTACCCTGGGATGTAGAATATCAGGTCCTGGGGTTTTATTGACTTTCAGTCTTACTAATTTCCCCAGTGCTATTGTTTTATTATTACCATGGCTACTATCGTACGCACTGATGAACAGCCAGATGTCAAAATTGAAATTCTTCAGCCATTTGGCAGCCTCCACTGGTGTAGGGCAGTGAGGCTGCCACAGAAGCATGGGTCGGAGCACTTGTCGATTAGATGCACTATGGTTTTCACTTCACCACAGGGGTGCATTACGGTGTCCCCAATGGAAGAGGTTGTTGAAGAAGGGTCCGAGTCCAGTGTGAAGCCTGTTCATTTGGACCCATTTGCCACGCGGGATGTCAAAGTCTGCGATTTCCATCGTGGGATCATAAACCAGGTGCAGATTCTGGGCTGCCACTAATTTCCTTCAACTCACGGTAGCACAGTGGTTAGCACTGCTGCTTCACAGCTCCAGGGTCCCGGGTTCGATTCCCGGCTCGGGTCACTGTCTGTGTGGAGTTTGCACATTCTCCTCGTGTCTGCGTGGGTTTCCTCCGGGTGCTCCGGTTTCCTCCCACAGTCCAAAGATGTGCGGGTTAGGTTGATTGGCCAGGTTAAAAATTGCCCCTGAGATGCGTGGATGAGCGGGTAAATATGTGGGGGTAGGGCCTGGGTGGGATTGTGGTCGGTGCAGACTCGATGGGCCGAATGGCCTCCTTCTGCACTGTAGGGTTTCTATGATTTCTCACTAGACTTTTGATTCCCAAGCATTTCTGGGGAGTTATTTGTGTGTTTCTCCATGAAGACAGAACTAAAGTATTGTTTAACTGTTCTTCCAATTCCTTATTCTCTGTTATAAATTCTCCTGTTTTGCACTGTAAGGGACAGACATTTGTCTTCACTAATCTTTTTTTTGATATACTTAAAGGAGCTCTATAATCCGCTTTTATGTTCCTTGCAAGTTTACGCTCACATGGGAGGGGCGATTCTCCCAGCTTGCTGCGCTGCTTTGGTCGTGCAGCGAGCCAGGAGACGCTGGCAGAGGCCGTTTCACAGGCTTCCCAATGGGTGCCATGGCCCCTGCGAGTCTATGGCACTAGATTTCTGGCACCTCCAGTTCTGCACCAGAAATCGGCGCGGAGCTGCATAATTTATGCAAATCCTCATTTTAATGTATTTTACATCTGATCAGCAGGCCTGGGACTGAAGTCTCTGGACCCGCTGGAATCTACCCTCCCCCCCAACAGGAGTATTCCACTGCAGCAGGGTTTACAACAGCTCCCCACTAGTGGGGAGCTAGTGGCCTGACCCCGCTGGAATGAAGGGGGGCCATCATGCCCCCCCAAAGAGTCAGGGATAATGGGGGGTGCCCCCTGGGCATTGCCAGGAAATCCGATGGCTGGAGACTTGCGCTGCACGGCCTCCGCTTGAGTCTCCAACTGCGGGCTGGGAGAATCACTACCCTGGAGTATTGTGTGCAGCTTTGGTGTCCTTATCGGAGGAAGGATGTCCTTGCTACAGAGGGAGTACAGTGAAGGTTTACCAGGCTGATTCCTGGGATGGCAGGTCTGTCAAATGAGGAGAGAGGAAGTTGGTTAGGGTTATATTCACTGGAATTGAGAAGAGTGAGAGGGGATTACATAGAACCTGATAAAATTCTGACAGGATTAGACAGGGAAGATTCAGAAAGAATGTTCCTGATGGTGTGGGAGTCCAGAACTAGGTTGTCATAGTTTGAGGATAAGGGGTAATTTCTTCACCCAAAGGGTGATGAATGTGTGAAATTCATTGCCACAGAATATGGTTGAGGCCAAAACACTGTCGGATTTCAAGGTTTCAATCAAATTAGATATAGCTCTTGGGGCTAAAGGGATTAAGGGATATGGGAAGAAGGGAGGATCAGGATATTGAATTCGATGATTAGCCATGATCAAAATGAATGGTGGAGCAGGCTCGAAGGACCAAATGGCCTCCTCCATCTTCTAGTTTCTATGTTTCAATAGGTGGGATTTTACAGCTTTGCTCGAGCGAGGCTGGGAATTCCCATCCGAGGTCAACAGGCATTTCCATTGTCCGCCCCTCACCCGCTCCAATTCCGTGGTGAGCGAGGTGGTAGAATTCCTACGTATGTTTCTCAATGTATTGGTCTAAAAAAACCATCTCGTACTAATTGCAGGAATTCATCTGCCACAATGTTACTGCTAATTTGGTTTGCCCAATCTATTTGTAGATTAAAGTCACCCATGATTACTCATTATCCAAAATTACTCATGACTGAAAGCCATTAAATATCGCACCTTTGTAGCATGCATTTCTAATTTCCTGTTTCATTCCGCCCCCTACCTTACAACGACTGTTTGGAGTCTGATAGACAACTGCCACTAATGTTTCCCACCCCCTCCTTGGTTCATTGCTCCAACCATACTGATTCAATATCTAGATTTTCTGAGCCAATATTCCCTCTCACTATTGCACTGATTTCATCCTTAACTAACAATGCCACCCCATGTTCTTTCCTTTTTTTTGCCTGTCCTTCCTGAATATTGAATATCCTTGGATATTCAGTTCCCAGCCTTGGTTATCCTGTCGCCATATCACCATAATGGCAAACATATCATAATGTGGAGATGTGTAGTATTCTGTAACTTGATTTCTGTGGCTGTGCACTGTTTGAGAGCACATTTCCACTCCATCTGACGAAGGAGCAGTGCTCCGAAAGCTTATGGTATTTGCTACCAAATAAACCTGTTGGACTTTAACCTGGTGTTGTGAGACTTCTTACTGTAATCATATCATACCCATACAGATTTATTTGCACTGTTAATTCATCTATCTTATTGGGTGGCACGATGGAACAGTGGTTAGCACTGCTGCCTCACAGCTCCAGGAACCCGTGTTCAATTCCAACCTCGGGTGACTGTGGAGCTCGCACATTCTCCCTGTGTCTGCGTGAGTTTCCTCCGGGTGCTCCGGTTTCCTCCCATAGTCCAAAGGTGTGCAGGTTAGGTTGATTGGCCATTCCAAATTAACCCTAGTGTCAGGGGATTAGTGGGTTAAATATGTGGGATTATGGGGATAGGGCCTGGGTGGGATTGTTGTTGGTGCAGGCTCGATGGGCCGAATGGCCTCTTTCTGCACTGGGGGGATTCTATGATTCTAAATGCTCTGAGCATTCAGATACAGTGCCTTTAGACTTGTCTTTCTAACATTTTGCACATAGGTTTTGTACCATCGTCCTATTTCCTGCAAGCTTTGTTCCACTTCTGCTTTTTACTTTTCTACCTTTCATTTCTATTTTTGTTTCCATCCCTTGTGTCTCCCCGCACAGTTTCCCGCTCCCTGTCACCCAAGTTTAAACCCTTCCTAACAGCGCTTGCAAGTCATAGAAATCATAGAAACCCTACAGTGCAGAAAGAGGCCATCTGGCCTATCGAGTCTGCACCGACCACAATCCCACCCAGGCCCTACCCCCATATCCCTACATATTTACCTGCTAACTCCTCTAACCTACGCATCTCAGGACACTAAGGGGCAATTTTAGCATGGCCAATCAACATAACCCGCACATCTTTGGACTGTGGGAGGAAACCGGAGCACCCGGAGAAAACCCACACAGACACAGGGAGAATGTGCAAACTCCACGCAGACAGTGACCCAACCCAGGAATCGAACCCAGGTCCCCGGAGCTGTGAAGCAGCAGTGCTAACCACTGTGCTACCGTGCCGCCCACGGTACTGTGGGGATATTGGTCCTGGACATGTCGAGGTGCAACCCATCCAGCTTCCACAGGCATCCGCAGTAATTTGCTTTTATCTTAGAAAATACACTGTCGATTTTTGCTGACAGATCATTAAAGCGCTACTAGAAGCATTAGTTTATACATCAAAGATTTGGGCTGAGTTCGTAAAGCACATAAAACACATTAGGCAGAATTTTCCCGTCCTGCCCACCACAGGAATCGTAGCGGGCGGGGGGACAGGACCACGAAAAGGTCCATTGACCTCGGGGGGGGGATTTTCCGGTCTTGAGGTGAGCGCAGCAGGAAAATCCCGCCAGTGGATTTAGTCTTTTAAAAATTCTGTGCTTTTCTTCCTGAAGGTCTTTGGCACATTAATGGTTGTGTTTTTGGTAAATTAAGCTGGCACATTCTCCTTCACTCTGCAGGGGAGAAATGTGTTGGTACAGAATTGTATTTGTGCGATAAGCAAGTGATTCTTTCATTATAAATTTGGATGCACGACCTCTGCCACTAAACCAAATACATATCGGTACAGGAGGTCACGCATTGGCATGGTCACAGCATTCTGATCAGTACCCTGTGCTTGTGTTACTTCTGTATGGAAGTGTAGTTGAATAACCTCACAAAGTGGAATAATTTAATTCCTTGGGGGGAATTTTCCCATCACGCCCACCACAGGAATCATAGCGGATGGGGGATGGGGGGAAGTGGGGGTGTGTGGGGGCAGACAATGCAAAGGTCCGTTGACCTCGGGCGGGATTTTCCGGTTTTGGGGTGAGCGCAGCCAGAAAATCCCGCCCCTTGTGGCGGCACGGTGGCACAGTGGTTAGCACTGCTGCCTCACAGCGCCAGGGACCCGGATTCAATTCCTGGCTTGGGTCACTGTCTGTGCGGAGTCTGCACGTTCTCCCCGTGTCTGCGCGGGTTTCCTCCGGCTGCTCCGGTTCCCTCCCATTGTCTAAAGATGTGCAGGTTAGGCCATACTAAATCAAACCCTAGTGTCAGGGGGATTAGCAGGGTAAATATGTGGGGTTACGGGGGGATAGGGCCTGGGTGGGATTGTTGTCGGTGCAGACTCGATGGGCCGAATGGCCTCCTTCTGCACTGTAGGGATTCTATGATTCTATGATTCTAAAATGATGACAATTGTGTTCCACCACAGTTCAAGACTATAAGGAATAAGAACTTCTTAGCGTTCCTCTTTTATTTATAAATTGATAATGTTGATCAGGGTCCCCGGTTGTCTCGGAATTATTTACCCATTGCTTGCTTAAAATATTAGCCTAAAAATTACTGCATTTTATAATTAAACACCTGGTGCTTCCATATCAAATTCCTCTGTCCTCCATTTTAATGGAAGCATCTGTTTATTTTTAATGATTAAATGTTAACATAATGTGGGGAGGAATTTGATACAAATGCACCAAGTGTTTATACAATAGTATCTCACACAATAATCTCTGGGCTAATCTGCAGAGCAACTCCAGGGGATGTCGAGAGTTCTTTTTCTTTCCCTATAGGCGTTGCTGCAAAATTATTAACTCCATTCATTCTCGATAACTCGGTTTACAATTTCACCTACACCAATTACAAAGATGGATTCTCTCGCCAAACTGTGTAGCACAAAATCTTTGAATCATTTTTTCAATCTCATCACTTGTAAATGAAATAACATGATTTTTCTGCAGACCTTCTGCTCATGCCTGATCTGGGCAGGCAAAATGCACAATCTGAGCATATTAATATTTGAACATCATTTTCAAACTCTAGAGTTGTTAGTAAGGTTGCATGACCCTCCCAACATTACTGTCCCATCGCTCAACACATTCCTCATCAATGTGGGCGCATTGCCGTGTGTTGTGCCCGCAGCAATTACCAGGGTGGGTACATTCCGACTGGTGGTTTTCAAATGGCCTAGTGGTATTTTCGCTAGACTATTAATCCAGATATTTAGCTAATGTTCTGGGGACCCAGAACACGGCAGATGGTGGAATTTGAATTCAATAACAAATATCTGGAATTAAGAATCTACTGATGACCATGAAATCATTGTCGATTATCGGAAAAAACGATCTGGTTCACTAATGTCCTTTAGGGAAGGAAATCTGCCATCCTTACCTGATCTGGCCTACATGTGACTCCAGAGCCACAGCAATGTGGTTGACTCTCAACTGCCCTCGGGCAACTAGAGATGGGCAATAAATGCTGGCCATCCAGCGACACCCACGTCCCATGAATTAACCTTTTATTCCACAATACAGAATTATCAAATCATACAGCATTGAAGGATACCATTTGTGCTTCATGCCTCTGCTTCATCTTTGGAAGAACTATACAATTAATCCCACTTTCCTGATCTTCCCCCATGACCCTACCATTTTTTCCCCTTCCAGTATTTATCCAATTCCCTTTTGACAATTAGTATTGAATGTGCTTCGACCATTCTTTGAGGCAATTACCTCCCAAAAACCACTTGTGAAAAATGTAACGAACTAAAATAAGGGATTTACCATCAGTATCGTAAACAGCCTATGGTAATGAATGTAACTGCTTGCATTTGGCACGCAGTTACACTCATGCTTTTACCACCCCTCCCACAGACCATAATCATTAAACCCTGTGTTACAACGATGGCGTCATTTCAAACTGATAATTAAACCTGTCAAGGAGCATCTCTAAATCTGTTTGAGTTTTATCAGCAATAGACAATGGAGATACTAATGCTAATATTAGTCATTGTTCCTAATAACCTTTTGATTTTTAAAAATGGGTTATGATGGGGAGATTCCCCTTTTAAATCTTTTGGCTACGGCGTGATTAAGATTAGTTCCATTGAATCGTCAGAGGATTGTCATATTTATAGTTGACTCTTTAATATAGTACTCTCTGGTAAACCAATGCACCATAACAATTGATATGATGTTCATTGCTTATGATTTAACTAGAGATTACCCTCCCTGAAAAGCACATTGTGTGACTCCAGAGAAGTATGGGCTGGAATTCCCTGGTCGTTCATGCCAGTGGGATTCTCCGGTCCCACTGGCAGCGCACCCCCGCCCACAGGTTTCCCACCAGCGTCAGATGACACCAATGGGAATTCCCATTGACAGCGATGGGACCAGAGAGACCTGCCGCCAGCAGGAGTCAGAGCTTTGTTTTCTTTTCTCTGGCTCAGTACATGCTCGGATTAATCATTCCATTCCTCTTCCTCATAGACCAACTCCACCCCTCCAACAATCAGTATTCTATTCAATAGTAAAGGAGACGTTCTCTTTTAGACTTTGAACTGCATCTCCAGACTACTGGCCCCTTTCCATCCGCGATCCAGTGTAAACACAAAATATGTAATTCCCTCGCAATCTCCCTCTGCCCCGTGATCATATCCTTATCGTATCCAAACTTGATGAGTTAACTTGTGGCCCCTCCCCCCCCAACCCTCCCCAGCTCAGAGTAACCCTTGCCATCTTTGCCCAAAAAACCTGTGACTCCAGAATTGGCCCACTGAGTCACCTGAGGGCATTCAAATCAGGAAGACCAGCGAACGTTATTCTCATTTCGTTGGACTGAGATGATGACAACTGGAAAATCATAGAATCGTAGAATCCCTACAGTGCAGGAAGAGCCATTTGGCCTATTGTGCCTGCACTGACAACAATCCAGGCCAGGTCCTATCCCCATAACTCTGCGCATTTACCATGAATGATCCCCCTAACCTACACATCTTGGGACACTAAGGGGCGATTTAGCATGGCCGATCTACCTCACCTGCATATCTTTGGACTATGGGAGGAAACCGGAGCACCCGTAGGAAACCCACGCAGACACTGAGAGAATGTGCAAACTTCACACAGTTATCCAAGGCCTTAATTGAACCCGGGTCCTTGGTGCTGTGAGGCAGCAGTGCTAACCACTGTGCCACCATGCTGCCCTTAAACTAGGGCCTCGGGTGCTCTGAGGAAGCAGTACTAACCACTGTGCCACTGTGCCACCCAAGTTATGAACGCATCAGAAATAGCATCAGCCAGGACTGCTCCCTGCTCATATCACGATGCCACAGAATTACTAAAAAGGGACCTATACGAGAAGATTAACTCCCCATTAAATGCTGTTACCTTTGACACTGTAGCACTCCCTCAGTATTGTAGCAAGCCAACTGTCTAGCTGAACACTTCGACTCCAGGAGCTGGGATGTGCGAACCTATGACCTTCTGCCTTTGTTGGAGAGGAGCTTGACACCAAAAGGACAAATCAAACTTCCACTGTTATCATTTTCAAAAATTAATCAAAGTTAAAAAAACCTCACAAAACACTCTGAACAAAATCTCGACATTTCGTGAAATAAGAAACATATTTTTCATATCAAAAATAATGTTGCTGTTACTAATTTTAAAGAAAGGGGAATAGAAACCACCATCACACAGAAACTAAACAATCCCGCCAAACAGAAAAAGAATCAAAAGGGGAACAAGCGGTTATTATTTCTTTTTAAAAATCAATTCAACAAAATTATCTGAGTTTCAGAACTGTTGTGATTCGAGACCAAACCGTTATATCCCAGGTGAAATTTGAATTATGGTTCAGGTTCCCAGTTGGTTCAACCTTGGGGGATCACGAGCTCAGGTTAGGTGGATTGGCCATGCTAAATTGCCTCTTAATGTCCCAAGATGTGTAGGTTAGAGGGATTGGCCATGCTAAATTGACCCTTAGTGTTAGGGGGGTTAGCAGGCAGGATGAATATGTGGAGTTACGGCGATAAGGCCTGGATGGAATTGTTGTCAGTGCAGACTCGATGGGCTGAAGGGATTCTGCGCTGGAGGGATTCTATGGTTCTATGATTCTAAGATTGTCCATCTTTTACTTTTCTCTCTAATTTCTCCACTTTCTTAGGATCCTTGACTGCATGTGTAAATATTATTAAAATCTTTCACGGGATGTGGGTGTTGCTGGCTAGGCCAGCATTTATTGTCCATCTCTCATTGTCCTTGACTCACCTTGTTGAATCGTTGTGGTCTATCAGGTGTTGGTACACCCACAGTGCTGGCGGGAAGGGATTCCAGGATTTTGACCCAGCGACAGTGTGGGATACACTCTGGGATACTGACAGATATTTAGCAGCAACTTTACCTGACTTCACCAGTGACTCATGTCCAATTGGCATGTGTCCTAACACCAGTAACATGATTGGTTCCTGATTTTGTGGACTGGGTTTTTGATGATGATTTAAATGCAATCATGATTTAAGGAAGATAGAATCCTAGAATCCTACAGTGCAGAAGGGGACCATTCGGCCCATCGAGTCTGCACCGACCACAAGCCCACCCAGGCCCTATCCCCCGTCACTCCACATATTTACCCTAGCTAGTCCCCCTGACACTAAGGGTCAATTCAGCATGGCCAATCAACCTAACCTGCACATCTTTGGACTGTGGGAGGAAACCAGAGCACCCGGAGGAAACCCACAGAGACATGGGGAGAACATGGAAACTCCGCACAGACAGTGACCCAAGCTGGGATTTGAACCTGGGCCCCTGGCGCTGTGAGTCAGCAGTGCTAAACACTGTGTCACCGTGCCGCCCAACCACTGTGTCACCGTGCCGCCCAAACAGTGTGTCACCGTGCCGCCCCAAAAAGATCCCATGCTACATTCCATTAAATAAAGTTTATTTTGATCAAAGTTCCCTGGTTCATCAGTAGAATTGCGCCTGGAGTGAAACATTCTATCCTCACATTAATGCCAAAATAGAAAATTGTTGGGGTCTAATCTGGCTTCAGAATACACCTTGAGATTTCTGATCTGCAATCCTCACAGTCAATGATGGAAATGCATCATTTAATACAAATGAGAGACAGCCATATATGGATGTAACTGACAATATTTCACATCACAGCTCTTGCCAGAAACCAAGGGAGAGCTCTAATTTTAAAGCCTATATCTATAAAGTGTTTGTGATCAATCTGAAAATGTCACGTTGTTCAAGCTCACTCGATATGAATGGATGAAAAGCCACGGCGACTCAGTAACAAATGCTGAAAGATTTGCTGGAACGAGTTGTCGGAAGGCCGTGGAGTAGAAATGATCATTCTTAATATATTTTACAAAGTTGAAGTTGTTGGCTATTTCTGTCTCAATAATGAGCTCGTAGCAATCTGACAGGGAAGTTATTGTGCCTGATAGAGTGGAGGGGCTGGATAACCTACAGGGTTCAATGTCATGATTACGGAAGAAGCTGGAGGAAATGAATGTGTCTGTTGATGGCAAATTGGTGATTTCTCATTATCAAGCAGCAGACTTGCTCCAATCTGGTTCCTAATGTTACAGAACAAACTATTAAAAAAAATACAATGAACAGAAATGGACAGATTATTAATGTTTATTATCAACGCTTTGATGTTCTGGTTTAAAGCAATCCCATTGATAATTACATCCCTCCTTTCAGGTCTTATTGCTTTTCTTTACTAATAACTGAAAAAAAAGTAACATCTGTGTGACTCACCCCCCTGGCATTGGCTCACTACTCCAGCTCCAATACCCATCTTTCACTCCTGAACACTGAGATTCTCACAGTTTAAGTTTATTTATTAGTGTCTGTAATAAGTCCTCAGAGGCGAAAGTCCCTTCACCAAAATCCCTTTACTTACAAGTCTGACAGCAACATACAGAGCGCTTTCAGTGAGCAGTCTACACTCAGAGTCCCAGAGGAACTGACACTCCTGGTTAAATACAAAGCAAGAGGTTCCCTGATTGGCCCATCAATTTGGCCCTTTCAGGGAGTTCATATTCCAACAAGCCCACCTCAATTGCCTGATCAAAGTCATTACAATGTCACAAGTAGGCTTACATTAACACTGCAATGAAGTTGCTGTGGAAATCCCCAAGTCGCCACACTCTGGTGCCTGCTTGGGTACACTGAGGGCGAATTTAGCATGGCCAATGCACCTAAAAAGCACGTCTTTCGCTCTGTGGGAAGAAACCGGAGCACCCGGAGGAGAGCCACGCAGACACAGGGAGAATGTGCAGACTCCGCACAGACAGTGACCCAAGCCAAGAATTGAATCCAGGTCCCTGGCGCTGTGAGGCAGCAGTGATAACCACTGTGCCACCGCGCCACTCATAGAGTCCTATCTCTCCTCGCCGGATAGGAAGGTCAGCAATATCTGTTAATCCGAACTGGATGCCCCCATCTCTTTTTGCTCTGCTTGAGTGGGAAAGGGCAAGTTATGGGCATTCCCTTCCCCCACAGCAGTGAGGAGGGAGGTGATTCTCTATCAATATTGTCTAGCCTGGCTGAGTGAGTGTCATCAAAAAAACTCCCAGAAGGAAAAAGAAGGCAAAAGTGAGGAAATAGGAACACTGGTCTGCATTGATCTTGTATATCTTAAAATGGAACACCAGTAAAACAGGGAAATGAGAATACTGGTCCGAACTGTTCTATCCTTCTGGGCAGAAAGGGGCAAATTCTGTTTGGTAGTTTGAAGTTTAAGCTGCCTACCAAAAATGAATCATGTTTCATTACTCGTGTTTTGTCTCCTTTAGTCATTGATACAATGAAGGCTATTTTAAAATGTGAAACCTGACGTGGCATCCTTCCAGCTAACAGCTCAAAGTCCAAATTTCTCTTTAACCATTATCATTCTCTGCGGAGGTTTTAACACAAATCACATGACATGAGAGGAAGACGGGCTCTCTATGAGAGAAAGGAAGGCTGGGAGCAATTCTGATCCCAGGTTGTAGAGTTGGGAAGTGCACAAATGTAATTTCGTCAAAAGGAAAAAAAGATCTCAGGGGAAGTTATGTCCACAGGGGCTTGCGAAGATCTGGATTCCCTTCACAAATACAATGACAAAAGCAAATTAATAATAAAAAGGTGAAAAATGATCATTTAAGAGGATGGGGGGGGGGGGGGGGGTGGGGGAGGACAAATGCATGGGACTAAGTGGATACCTCTTACAGACAGTCAGTACGTGGATGGTAGGTGAGGCAGCACAGTAGCACAGTAGTTAGCACTACTGCCTCACAGCGCCAGGGACCTGGGTTCGAATCCCGGCTTGGGTTACTGTCTGTGTGGAGTCTGCACGTTCTCCCCGTGTCTCCATGGGTTTCTTCTGGGTGCTCCGGTTTCCTCCCACAGTCCGAGAGACGTGCTGGTTAGGTGCATTGGCCATGCTAAATTCTCCCTCAGTGTACCCGAACAGGCACCGGAGTGTGGTGACTAGGGGATTTTCACAGTAACTCCATCGCAGTGTTAATGTAAGCCTACTTGTGGCACTAATAAATAAACTTCAGAAGTCGGCCATTTTGGACTGAATTCATGAAAAATTCCTTGATTCAGAGGATTCTGAGTCTCTAGCCCATGAGGTGTAGATGCTCTGTCATTCAATATATTCAAGGCTAGGATATATAGATTTTTGGATACAAAGGGAATTCAAAGGATAGGGGGAAAGTGATGTGAAGTTCAGCCTTGATCTTATTGAATGAAGCAAGCTCAGGGGGGCCAAATGGCCTACACCTGCTCCTATTTCTTATGTTCACATGATCCTTGAACAGTTATGTTCCTTGAACAGTATGTAATGGAACCGACAAGGGAGCAAGCTATCCTAGATCTGATCCTGTGTAATGAGACGGGAATAATTAATGATCTTGCAGTTAAGGATCCTCTTGGAAGAAGCGATCACAGTATGGTTGAATTCAAAATACAGATGGAGCCTGAGAAGGTCAAATCCAATACCAGTGTCTTGTGCTTAAACAAAGGAGACTATAAAGGGATGAGGGAGGAGTTGGCTAAGGTAGACTGGGAGCAAAAACTTTATGGTGGGAAAATTGAGGAACAGTGGAGGACCTTCAAAGCGATCTTTCACAGTGCTCAGCAAAAGTATATACCAGTGATAGGGAAGGACTGTAGAAAAAGAGATAATCAGCCATGGATATCTAAGGAAATAAAGGAGGGTCTCAAATGGAAAGAAAATGCATACAAAGTGGCAAAGATTAGTGGGAACCTAGAGGATTGGGAAATCTTTAAAGATCAGCAGAAAGCCACGAAAAAAGCTATAAAGAAAAGTAAGATGGATTATGAGGGTAAATTAGCTCGGAATATAAAAACAGGTAGCAAAACTTTCTACAAACGTATAAAACGAAAAAGAGTGGCGAAAGTAAACATTGGTCCTTTCGAGGATGAGAAGAGGGATGTAATAACTGGAAATGAGGAAATGGCTGAGGCATTGAACAGGTATTTTGTGTCGGTCTTCACAGTGGAAGACACAAATAACATGCCAAAAATTGATGACAGGAAGGATATGGCAGGTGAGGACCGAGAAACTGTCATTATCACGAAAGAGGTAGTGATGGGCAAGTTAATGGGGCTAAAGGTAGACAAGTCTCCTGGTCCTGATGGAATGCATCCCAGGGTACTAAAAGAGATGGCGGGAGAAATAGCAAATGCACTAGTGGTAATTTACCAAGATTCGCTGGACTCTGGGGTGGTTCCCGCAGATTGGAAAACAGCAAATGTGACGCCAATGTTTAAAAAAGGAGGTAGACAAAAGACAGGTAAATATAGGCCGGTTAGCTTAACTTCTGTAGGAGGAAAAATGCTTGAATCTATCATCAAGGAAGAAATAGCGAGACATCTGGATATAAATTGTCCCATTGGTAAGACACAACATGGGTTCATGAAGGGCAGGTCATGTTTGACTAGTTTGGTGGAATTCTTTGAGAACATTACATGTGCAGTGGACAATGGGCAACCTGTGGATGTGGTGTATCTGGATTTCCAGAAGGCATTTGACAAGGTGCCGCATCAAAGACTGCTACATAAGATAAAGGTGCACAGTGTTACAGGTAATGTATTAGCATGGATCGAGGATTGGTTAACTAACAGAAAGCAAAGAGTGGGGATAAATGGGTGCTTTTCTGGTTGGCGATCAGTGACTAGTGGTGTGCCTCAAGGATCAGTGTTGGGACCGCAATTGTTTACGATTTACATAGATGATATAGAGTTGGGGACCAAGTGTAGTGTGTCAAAATTCACAGATGACACAAAGATGGGTGGCCGAGCAAAGTGTGCAGAGGATGCTGAAAGTCTGCAAAGGGATATAGATAGACTAAGTGAGTGGGCAAGGGTCTGGCAGATGGAGTACAATGTTGGTAAATGTGAGGTCATCCATTTTGGTAGGAATAACAGCAAAATGGACTATTATTTAAATGGTAAAAAATTGCAGCATTCTGCTGTGCAGAGGGACCTGGGTGTCCTTGTGCAGGAATCTCAAGGAGTTGGTTTGCAGGTGCAGCAGGTAATTAAGTAGGCAAATGGAATTTTGTCATTCATTGCTAGAGGGATGGAGTTTAAAAACAGCAAGATTATGTTGCAGCTGTATAAGGTGCTGGTGAGGCCACACATGTTTTGGTCTCCTTACTTGAGAAAGAATATACTGGCACTGGAGGGGATACAGATGAGATTCACTAGGGTGATTCCGGGGTTGAGAGGATTGGCTTATTAGGAGAGATTGAGTAGACTGGGGCTATACTCATTGGAATTCAGAAGAATGAGGGGAGATCTTATAGAAACATATAAGATTATGAAGGGAGTGGATAAGATAGAAGCAGGGAAGTTGTTTCCACTGGCAGGTGAAACTAGAACTAGGAGGCATAGCCTCAAAATAAGGGGAAGCAGATTTAGGACTGAGTTGAGGAGGAACTTCTTCACACAAAGGGTTGTGAATCTGTGGAATTCCCTGCCCAATGAAGCAGTTGAGGCTACCTCATTGAATGTTTTTAAGGCAAGGATAGATAAACTTTTGAACAGTAAAGGAATTAAAGGTTATGGTGGGCAGGCGGGTAAGTGGAGCTGAGTCCACAAAAAGATCAGCCATGATCTTATTGAATGGCGGAGCAGGCTCGAGGGGCCAGATGGCCTACTCCTGCTCCTAGTTCTCATGTTCTTATGATCTGTGCTTTAAAATATCACGATTCAGTTCCAGTCTTAAATCTCCAAAGCACCTTTCAGTCCTTTAAATCCAGCTTTTTGTGAATCCTCCCTCCATCACCCCATTATCGATGAGCTATTAGCCCTGCTGTCTGGAACTCCTTCCCTATAAGCTGCTCCATCGTTCTCAACCTCTTCTGCCATCTCGCGAAAACACGACCCAAGCCATTTTTTTCATCTAGGCTTTCAGTCACTCTGTCCAATTCTACCCAGTGATGATATGTCCCCGCCATGATCCCTGTAAACCACTTGGGTCATTTTCTGCTTCAAGGCCACTAGGGGAGGCAATGGTCTAGTGGTATCATTGCTAGACTGTTAATCCAGAAACACAGCTAATGTTCTGGGGACCCGGGTTTGAATCCCATCAAGGCAGCTGGTGGAATTTGAATTCAATAAAAATATCTGGAATTATGCATCTACTGATGACCATGAAACCATTGATGATTGGTGTAAAATCACATCTGGTTCACTAATGTCCTTCAGGGAAAGAAATCTGCCGTTCTTACCTGGTCTGGCCTACATGTGACTCCAGAGCCACAGCAATGTGGTTGACTCTCAACTGCCCTCGGGAAATTCGGGATGGCCAATAAATGCTGGCCAACCTGCGACACCCATGTCCCAGGAATGAATTTAAAAAATGTAAATGCACTGTTATTGTTACCCCTTAACTAAATTTCCACTAAAATTGATGCTGCTCCAAGTTTCTTACTTAATTAATAATTTAACGGCGATCAACTGAAAGAAACCATTTTACAAACGAGAATTTGGAATGGTAAACTAACCATTGGAGAGCCCTTTGTGTAAATGTCCCAATTCTGTCAAACCTGAGAGAGAATGAAGGGTGCAAATGATTCCTACATATCTGTCATATTTGACTTGTCAACTTTAGGATAAGTTACAGCTGCTTAAGCTGAAACTATATGAACCCCAGGAATAATTCGCCATTTGAGGATTTAAATTTCCCACTGCTTCACTCTGCTATGCAAGTTCATCATTCTAATTCTACCGTGAGATCTCCTCCAGGATTTTTCTGTCATTACATTTGCTGTGGCTTGAAAGAGGTTTACACCAAATCCTCACACAATGGGGCGAATTTTCCCATTCTGCCCGCCACGGGAATTGGAGTGGGCGAGGGGAGGACCATGGAAAGGTCCATTGACCTTGGGTGAGATTTTCCAGTTTCGGGGTGAGCGTGGCCGGAAAATCCCAATGAGTTACGGACTGTAGACGGAAGTGGAAGACATTGAGAGGCCCAGCTTCTTTCACATTGAAGGAGAACAGAAACCTGATTGACACTCAGCCCTGATACAGACATACACACAATTATTTATTATATACATACAGACATTCAGATTACATTATATATTTATACTTACACACATATATATATTATGAAGCACAGTCTGGAGAATTGTGAGGCAATGCATTGGAAAGGGGAACGGGGAATTGAGAATGATAGAACATAGAACATTACAGCGCAGTACAGGCCCTTCGGCCCTCGATGTTGCGCCGACTTGTGAAACCAATCTAAAGCCCATCTAACCTACACTATTCCAATATCATCCATATGTTTATCCAATGACCATTTAAATGCCCTTAATGTTGGCGAGTCCACTACTGCTGCAGGCAGGGCATTCCACGCCCTTACTACTTTCTGAGTAAACAACCTACCTCTGACATCCGTCCTATATCTATCACCCCTCAATTTAAAGCTATGTCCCCTCATGCTAGCCATCACCATCCGAGGAAAAAGGCTCTCACTATCCACCCTATCTAACCCTCTGATCATCTTATATGCCTCTATTAAGTCACCTCTTAACCTTCGTCTCTCTAACGAAAACAACCTCAAGTCCCTCAGCCGTTCCTCATAAGACCTTCCCACCATACCAGGCAACATCCTGGTAAATCTCCTCTGCACCCTTTCCAATGCTTCCACATCTTTCCTATAATGCGGCGACCAGAACTGTACGCAATACTCCAAGTGCGGCCGCACCAGAGTTTTGTACAGCTGCAACATGACCTCATGGCTCCGAAACTCAATCCCTCTACCAATAAAAGCTAACACTCCGTACGCCTTCTTAATAACCCTATCAACCTGGGTGCCAACTTTCAGGGATCTATGCACATGGACACTGAGATCTCTCTGCCCATCCGCACTACCAAGTATCTTACCATGAGCCCAGTACTCTGTATTCCTGTTTCTCCTTCCAAAGTGAATCACCTCACACTTTTCCACATTAAACTCCATTTGCCACCTCTCAGCCCAGCTCTGCAGCTTATCTATGTCCCTCTGTAACCTGCAACAACCTTCCGCACTGTCCACAACTCCACCGACTTTAGTGTCATCTGCAAATTTACTGACCCATGCTTCTACGCCCTCATCCAGGTCATTTATAAAAATGACAAACAGCAGTGGCCCCAAAACAGATCCTCGCGGTACACCACTAGTAACTGAACTCCAGGATGAACATTTCCCATCAACCACCACCCTCTGTCTTCTTACAGCGAGCCAATTCCTGATCCAAACCGCTAAATCACCCTCAATCCCATGTGTCCGTATTTTCTGCAATAGCTTACCGTGGAGAACCTTATCAAACGCTTTACTGAAATCCATATATACCACATCAACTGCTTTACCCTCATCCACCTCTTTGGTCACCTTCTCAAAGAACTCACTAAGGTTTGTGAGGCACAACCTACCCTTAGGTAGGATACTAACATTTGATAGGATACTAACAAATGTAAAGGAACAAAAGAAGCATCGAATCACAGCATCCTTCCAGTACAGAAGAGGCCATTCGGCCCATCGAGTCTGCACTGACTCTCTGACAGAGTATTTTACCCAAGCCATCTCCCCCACTCTATCCTCGTAATCCCACACATTTACCTGCTAATCCATCTAACCTACACATCTTGGGACAGTAAGGGGCAATTTATGGGCAGCACCGTGGCACAGTGGTTAGCATTGCTGCCTCACAGTGCCAGGGTTCAATTCCCGGCTTGGGTCACTGTCTGTGTGGAGTTTGCACATTCTCCCTATGTCTGCGTGGGTTTTCTCCGGGTGCTCCGGTTTTCTGCCACAGTCCAAAGATGTGTGGATTAGGTGGATTGGCCATGCTAAATTGCCCCTTAGTGTCAGGGGGAATAGCTCGGGTAAATGCATGGGGTAATGGAGAAAGGGCCTGGGCAGAATTATGGCCAGTGGGCTGAATAGCCTCCATCTGCACTGTCGGATTCTACGAATCTCTGATTATATGAATTTAGCATGGCTAATGCACCAAACCTGCACGTCTTTGGGAGGAAACCAGAGCACCCGGAGGAAACCCACACAGACACGGGGAGAATATGCAAACTCCCGACACAGACAGTGACCCAAGGTGAGAATCGAACCCAGGTCCCTGGTGCTGTGAGGCAGCAGTGCTGACCACTGTGCCACCGTGCCACCCATGTTGAAGTGCATGACCACAGATCCCTGAAGATAACAGGGCATATAGATCAGGTGGTTGAAGAAGCATGAGGGATCCTCTCCTTTATTCTCCGAGAGAGTGAGAGCAGGAAGGTTGTGTTTGAATTGCGTAACACATTAGTGGGGCCACAGCTAGAGAGCAGCATTGAGTTCTGGACATCACATTACTGGAAGGTTGTGATCACACTAGACAAAGTACAAAGCAGATTCACAATATCGGCAGGGTGGAGAATTTTAACAATGTCTCCTTTGGAGCAGAGGAGTCTGACGGATGATTTAATTGAGGTGTATGAAATTATAAGAAGCCTGGATGGAGTGGATACCTACTTCCCTTAGCAGAGAGGCCAGCAATAAGGAGCAGAGATTTAAAGTGATTGGTAGAAGTGAGATCAGAGGAGATTAGTGTTAAAATCTTTTCACCCAGAAGGTTCCGGCAAAAACCCTGACTGCATTTAAAAAGTACTTGAACGTGTACTTGAAGTGCCAGAATCTACAAGATTATGGGGCCCAAGCTGGAAAATGGGATTAGTTTGGATAGTTTTTATTCTACCATGGACACAATGGAGCAAATGGCCTCCTTCTGTACCATGAATGTCTATGATTCGTATGTCTACATATATATCTCTCTCTTGTATGCATAACTGGTACATGAGAAAAATTAAAATTTAATCCAACAGGCAACATGACAACTGAAAATATCTTCCCTAAAATGTATCAGGTCAATTTCAATATAATGTTTTTTTATTCATTCGTGGGACATGGGTGTCACTGGCTGGGCCAGCATTTATTGCCCATCCCTAGTTGCTCTTGGAGGGCAGTTGAGAATCAACTACATTGCTGTGGCTCTGGAATCACATGTAGGTCAGATAAGGCAAGGACAGCAGATTTCCTTCCCTAAAGGACATTAGTGAACCAGATAAGTTTTTCCAATTTTCGACAATGGTTTCATGGTCATCAGTAGATTCTTAATCCCAGATTTTCTTTTATTGAATTCAAATTCCACTATCTGCCGTGGTGGGATTCGAACCCGGGTCCCCAGAACATTAGTTGAGTTTCTGGATTAATAATCCAGCGATGATACCACTAGGTCATCGTCTCCCCACAATATTGAGGAAGTGTGTGTCTACAGCATCAGTTGCCTGCAATTTGGTACAAGGTGGTTCTTTCGCTCAACAAAGTGATCAAGTCAGCTGGTAAAGGGAAATCACACTTCTGAAAGAAGTTGGAATATTGTGGGAACAGAGAGACACAAACTTTACTTTGCATCCCTCAATTCCTCACCTGAATGAGATGTTGTCGGTGCAGAAGTTGCACCGATAACCTCTTGAGATAATCAGCTTTTGGCTTCCAAGGTGAAAATCATTCTCTCCCCAACCCCGTATTAATCTCAAAAAGTTGCAATAACAACGCGTTTTGTTTTAAATCTCATAGACGACTTCAGCCATTCCGATGTTGCTTGCAAAGGGATGTCATCAGAAAGACAATGCAGCAAAGAAATCCAAGCCAGGGCTGTTATCTAACAGACTGAATGGTGCGGCCACTGCTGTGAATGCTAACAGCAGCAATGGGCAGCAGTGACAGTAATGGGCAACATGATTGAAGGATGAGAAAACAGGCAGCCCATACTCACTTACAACCATCTATAAATGCATTCATTAAGGCTGAGGGGAACATGACATTTTCCTGTGTATAATTTTACTTGGCCCCTCAAGAGAGCAATAGCATTCTTTCAAGGAATGAAAACAGAAAAAAAAGTTAATTAGCCAAAATCAATTTAAAGCATATTCATACAGTAAATAGATGTCATAGCTGTGAATATTTTTCTTATGAGAGGAATTATTAAAATGTGCAGTTACATTGATTTAGGGGCTGCCAGGGAGGATTAAGCATAATCATTTAAGAAATATTATTTCCATAGTGGAGCACTGGGTTAAGATTAATGTAATCCCAAATTCAATACTCTCTGTACTTCATCAGAGAGGCAGTGAGTATAAGTGGCTTCAGTGCCGGTGATTCCTATTCTGTGACTGGTGGGTGACAACTGTGGGATGGCACAGTGGCTAGCACTGCTGCCTCACAGCGCCAGGGACCTGGGTTCAATTCCGGCCTTGGGTCACTCACTGAATGTGTGGAGTCTGCATATTCTCCCCATGTCTGCGTGGGTTTCCTCCGGGTGCTCCGGTTCCCTCCCACAGTCCAAAGATGTGCGGGTTAGGTGGGTTGGCCATGCTAAATTGCTCCTTAGTTGTCAGGGGGACTAGCAGGGTAAATGTGTGGGGTTACATGGATAGGACCTGGGTGGGATTGTTGTCAGTGCAGGCTTGATGGGCCGAATGGCCTCCTTCTGCACTGTAGGGATTCTATAACTGGATGACATTGAGCTGTGATTTACCCAACTGCCACTTAAACTATGACTACTGGGAGGGAGAACTTGTTTTGGCTGAAGAGGACAGAAAATTGAACCATTTTGACCAAGAGAAGCGAGAGAAGACATGAAAATTATCTGAAGACTAAGAGAAGAATAGAATGAGCAAAGTCCATTCAGTTCTCTGATACTTTCAACAAGTCATTTACAATCTGCACTGACTTCAAAATAATCTAAAACATTTTTGTTTGTGGCATCCATCATTGGTTCCACAATTCCACAAGTAATGTTTATTTAAGTTTTTTAAAGTTTATTTATTAATGTCACAAGTAGGCTTACATTAACACTGCAATGAAGTTACTGTGAAAATCCCCTAATTGCTACACTCCGGCGCCTGTATGGGTACACTGAGGGAGTATTTAGCACGGCCAATGCACCTAGCCAGCATGTCTTTCAGACTGTGGGAGGAAACCAGAGCACTAGAAGGAAACCCATGCAGACACGGGGAGAACGTGCAGACTCCGCACACACAGTGACTCAAGCCAGGAATCAAACCTGAATCCCTGGCACTGTGAGGCGGCAGTGCTAACCACTGTGCCACCGTGCCACCCTAAGTACATCTTACTCTCCAAGCATACCTGAGAGAATGAATTTATAAAAACCTCTTAGGCCATACTGGATTATCTACACTATTGCTGAATTCCATACTTCAGGGTGGAACTCTGTAAATACAACACCAAAGGCAAATTACTGTGAATGCTGAAAATCTGAAATGCCCACACAGAAACTGCTCGAATCACCCAGCAACAGGCAGAATCTGTGGGGAAGGAAATAGCGTTACGTTTCAGGTTTGTGATGTTTCAAAGGCCATAAACATGAAACAATATTAACTCTCTTTCTCTCTCCACAGATGCTGCCGGACCTGCTAAATACCTGCAGCATTTTCTGTTTTTATTTCCAGAAATGTTATGTTATTCCCATGGATTCAAGATCATACATAGCAGCATGAGAACGTGTTCGTAATGAGGAAGAAACTCCCATTTGATATTGTTCGCAATCAATTGTAAAAATATGCGTTTAGAGATTCAGGGAGAGAATACAATTCATACATCAACTGGTCATAGTTCATGAATGTGCAACCAGTGATCCCTAGACTTTTAAAGGTATCAAGGGGTGTGGGGAGAATGCAAGAGTATGGCATTAAGATTGAGGATCAACCATGATCATATTGAATGGTGGAGCAGGTTCGAAGGGCCGAATGGCCTACTCCTGCTCCTATTTGTGATGTTTGTATATATGTATTCTACGTTAGGGTTCGGAATGCGGACTGCCACTCTAAGAGTGTGGGTCAGGTGACCCCTGAGCAATTAACTCCTCCTGATGGACAGTCTTAGACCTGATTGGAAGCAGCACACATCTCCACTAAAGAGCTCCCAGTGTTGAAGTATTCAAGCCTACTTTGTGATTCTTTATGCATCCTTAGTCCGTAGGGACAGACATAATGCAATTTTCTATGTTTCTAACTCACCAACATAGCACATGTTAGTTAGTTATGATGTTCCTTGTATTAGAATCATAGAATCCGACAGTGCATCGAGTCAGCACTGATCACAATCCCACCCAGGCCGTATCCCTGTAACCCCAGGCATTCACCCTAGCTCGTCCCCCTGATACTAAGGGGCAATTTAGCATGGCCGATCCACCTAACCCGCGCATCTTTGGACTGTGGGAGGAAACTGGAGCACCCGGAGGAAACCCACGCAGGCACGGGGAGAACGTGTAGGGTCCGCACAGACAGTAACCCGAGGCCGGAATTGAACCCAGGTCCCTGACGCTGTGAGGCAGCAGTGCCAACGACTATGCCACCGTGCCGCCCATTAACATCAGTATTTATATTTGTGGAATGTGAAATTATCCGTTACTTTTTATAAAACTAAATGTTCTGCCACACCATTCATCCCTGGAACCTGGAATTGAATCCAGCACAGCTTCGAGCCAGCCTTGGGCTGCTTGGGCCAGCTGGTCTATTTTTCTGCCATATTTCGTATGTAATCCAACATAATCTATCTCACTATCGATAAAAGCCATGAATCAAACACAGTCAGGTCTTTATTTTCAGTGGACGTAAATTGACACCATAAAGTTGCTGATAGTCAAACAACAAATTGCCATTCAATCAGCAACGTCACACAGAGAGAGATAATGAGGATGTGGAAGAAAGAAATAAATCATGCTTGTTTGGTAGAGTGAAGAATGAATTGACGAGATGGAGTGGAGGAAGGTTTACATTGCACCCAGCCCATTCTAACCATGTCCTGGGAATATCTCCTGCTCTCCCTGTGGACAGGATTCCATTTCTCAGAAACAACGCTCCTCATCTTGATAACACAATATTCACCAAAGCTGAAAACATCTTTTAAACATGAAAAATTAATAACAAAACATTGGGAAACATTTTTCCAGGATCTCCACAGCAATTTTGGCCAAGCTCCTGGAATTCTCAAACCCCTGGACACGGTGGTGTGGTGTTGCCAGTGCCTCCTTCCAGCAGCTTCCACTTCGAGCAGACGTGTAATCTCAATGCGACCTGTCAAACCTGGGCATTCAAGTGATCGATATTTGAAAATATTTCAAAGCTCCCCAGATCCAATCGCAGGTTTATTCCTCCCTGGATTTGCTACTGATAGGCTTACTGGTGAGTAAAGAGTGGGGAGGCGAGCGTTGAAGGTAAGTTTCGGGGTCCAGAGCATGAGGCAGCTGGAGTGGTGGTATGGGGCCTGTGGTGAACCACTGTAGTATTGTCTGTTTATGTGATATGCCTGGACACGCCCCTGCTGCCTCAATCCGGGGCTCCACCCTTCTCTGGGTATAAAGGTGACTGCTCTCCGCCCCTTTTGCCTCAGTTCGGATTAGCTATCGGTTCGGGTGTGCTCCAGTTCTTTCGTTAATAAAAGCCTGTTACTTTGCAACAACGAGTCTTTGCGTAATCAATGGTGCATCAGGGCCGAGGCGAGGTAACTGGAGCAATGATTTATTATTGTCACATGTATTAGTATACAGTGAAAAGAATTGTTTCTTGCGCACTATACAGACAAAGCATACTGTACATAGAGAAGGAAAGGAGAGAGTGTAATGCGAGATAAGCCCATTCAAAAGTCTGACGGCAGCAGGGAAGAAGCTGTTCTTGAGTCGGTTGGTACGTGTCCTCAGACTTTTGTATCTTTTTCCTGACAGAAGAAGGTGGAAGAGAGAATGTCCGGGGTGTGTGGGGTCCTTGGTTATGCTGGCTGCTTTTCCAAGACAGCGGGAAGTGTAGACAGAGTCAATGGATGGGAGGCTGGTTTGTGTAATGGACTGGGCTTCATTCACGACCCTTTATAGTTTCTTGCGGTCTTGGGCAGAGCAGGAGCCATACCGAGCTGTGATACAACCAGAAAAAATGCTTTCTATGGTGCATCTGTAAAAGTTGATGGGAGCCGTAGCGGACATGCCAAATTTCCTTAGTCTTCTGACAAAGTAGAGGTGGTTGATTGGCTTTCTTAACTATAGTGTCCACATGAAGGGATCAAGACAGGTTGTTGGTGACCTGGACACCTACAAATGTGAAGCTCTTGACCATTCATACTTTGTCCCCATTGGCGTAGACAGGGGCATGTCCTCCACTACGCTTCCTGAAGTCGATGACTATCTCCTTCATTCTGTTGACATTGAGGGAGAGATTATAGTTTCCGCACCAGTTCACCAGATTCTCTATCTCTTTCCAGTACTCTGTCTTGTCATTGTTTGAGATCCGACCCAATACGATGGTGTCATCAGCAAACTTGAAAATCAAATTGGAGGGGAATTTGGCCACACAGTCACAGGTGTATAAGGAGTATAGTAGGGGGCTGAGAACACAGCCTTGTGGGGCACCGGTGTTGAGGATGATCGTCGAGGAGGTGTTGTTTCCTATCCTTACTGATTGTAGTCTATGGGTTTGGAAGTTCAGGATCCAGTTACAGAGGGAGGAGCTGAGCCCCAGGCCATGGAGTTTGGACATGAGTTTCGTAGGAACAATGATGTTGAAGGCTGAACTGTAGTCAATAAATAGGAGACTGACATAGGTGTCTTTGCTATCTAGGTGTTCCAGGGTTGAATGCAGGGCCAGGGAAATGGCATCTGCTGTGGACCTGTTGCGGCGGTAGGCAAACTGTAGTGGATCCAGGTAGTCCAGGAGGCTGGAATTGATTCATGCCATGACTAACCTTTCGAAGCACTTCATAATGATGGATGTCAGAGCCACCGGCCCATAGTCATTAAGGCACGCTGCCTGGCTTTCTTTTGGTACCAGGATGATGGTCGTCTTCTTGAAGCAGATAGGGACCTCAGATTGTTGTAAAGAGAGGTTGAAGATATCTGCGAATACCCCCGCCAACTGATCCGCGCAGGATCTGAGTGCTTATCCGGGTCAGCCGCTTTCCGTGGGTTGACTTTTGAGAAAGCTGCTCTGACATCGGCAATGATGGCCCCGGATATCGGTTCTTCCGAGGCTTCCGGGATGGAGGGCATGCTCTCGCTGACCTCTTGCTCAAAATGGGCATGGAATGTGTTGAGCTCATTAGGGAGGGGTGCATTGGTGCCAGCGATTGGTGCCCACTGGCACCTGAGTAAGTGAGTGACCGGAGGCTGTGAGAAAGAGAGAGAGAGAGTGTGCAAGGTGCTGGAGAGAGAGAGTGAGAGGATTCAGGGGAAAGAGAGTGTGAGAGGGGGAGAGAGACAGTGGGAAGGGGAGAGATTGTGGGATGGGGAGAGAGAGTGTTGCGTCGGGGGGAGAGAGAGAGAGATAGAGAGACAGGGGTAGGGGAGAGGGAGTGATTCACATGAATTCTGAGAATATTAAACACAGTACAGTGTTTGTATTCCCTGGCAGGTTTATATGGGATTTACAGCACAGAAACAGGCCATTGGGCCTACTCCATCTATGTGGGTGTTTCTGTTCTACACAAGCCTCCTCCCACTCTTCTTGATCATACTATCAGGGTAATCTTCAGCTTCTTCCTTCCTCACGTGTTTCTCAACTTCCTTGAATGTATTTATACAGGAAACATTGAATGGTTACAGCACAGAGGAGGTCAGTCAGCACATTGTCTTTGTGTCAATGCTCTGCAATAGCAACTCAGACAGTCCCACTCCTTGACATTTTCCATGTAACTCAGCAAAAGCTTTTCTCTTCAGATAATTATCCAGTTCCCTTTTGAAAAACACAGTTGAATCTGTCTCCACCGCACACTCAGGCAGTGCGTTCCAGGTCCAAACTCTCTGCTGGAAGGATTTTTCCTCATGTCGCTCCTGGTTCTATTGTTAATCACCTTCAGGTTCTCAACCTCCTGCCAATGGGAACTCTTTCTCCCATTTACGCTCTCCAGACCCCTCATGATTTTGAACATGTCTCATAAATTGCCTATCAACCTTCTCTTCTCCCAGGAGATCATCCCCAGCTGCGCCAATCCATCTCTCATTCTCGGAATTATCCTTATAAATTGTTTTTGCACCACTTGAAAACATCCTTCTCATTGAGGCTAAACCCGTGTTTTATGCAGGTTCATAATGGAATGGATGCTGCAGGTCCCGGGGTTCAAATGTTTTAGTCGAAGTAGGGAAGGAGGTAGAAGAGGGGGAGGGGTAGCATTATTGGTCAGAGATTGTATCACAGTGTCAGAGAGGAGGTTTGATGAGGACTTATCTGTTGAGGTAGTATGGGCGGAGATTAGAAATAGGAGAGGAGAGGTTACCCTGTTGGGAGTCTTTTATAGACCTCCTAAAAGTTCTAGAGAGGTTGAGGAAAGGATTGCGGAGTCAATCCTGCTTAGGAGTGAAAGTAATAGGGCAATTGTTATGGGGGATTTTAACTTGACTAATATTGACTGGAATTGTTATAGCTCTAGCTCGTTAGAGGGGTCAGTTTTTGTTCAAAGCGTGCAGGAAGGTTTTTTGACTCAGTATGTAGACAGGCCAACTAGAGGTGAGGCTATATTGGATCTGGTGCTGGGAAATGAGCCAGACCAGGTGCTAGACTTGGAAGTTGGTGTGCATTTTGGTGATAGTGACCACAATTCGGTTACGTTCACCTTAGTGATGGAAAGGGATAGGCATGAACCTCGGGCCAATGGTTTTAGCTGGGGGAAGGGTAATTATGAGGCTATTAGGAGAGAATTAGGAAACATAGGTTGGACTAGGAGATTACAGGGACTGGGAACGTCCGACATGTGGAGTTTTTTCAAGGAGCAGCTACTGCGAGTCTGTGATAGGTATGTCCCTGTCAGGCAAGGAGGAATTGGTAGGGCTAGGGAACCGTGGTGCACCAAAAAAGTTTCTTTGTTGGTTAAAAAGAAAAAGGAGGCTTATGTTCGGATGAGACGTGAGCACTCGGGTAGTGCACTAGAAAGCTTTAGATTGGCTAAGAGGGAGTTGAAGAGCGAGCTTAGAAGGGCTAAAAGGGGACATGAGAAGACTTTGGCGGATAGGGTTAAAGAGAATCCTAAGGCGTTCTATAGGTATGTCAAGAACAGAAGGTTGGTTAGGGCAAGTTTAGGGCCAGTTATAGATGGCAGAGGGAAGTTATGTGTGGAACCGGAGGAGATTGGTGAAGCATTGAACCAATATTTCTCTTCGGTGTTCACGCAAGGGGACATGAATATAGCTGAGGAGGACACTGGGTTGCAAGGGAGTAGAATAGACAGTATTACAGTTGATAAGGAGGATGTGCAGGATATTCTGGAGGGTCTGAAAATAGATAAATCCCCTGGTCCGGATGGGATTTATCCAAGGATTCTCTGGGAGGCAAGAGAAGTGATTGCAGAGCCTCTGGCTCTGATCTTCAGGTCGTCGTTGGCCTCTGGTATAGTACCAGAAGATTGGAGGTTAGCGAATGTTGTCCCATTGTTTAAGAAAGGGAACAGAGACTTCCCCGGGAATTATAGACCGGTGAGTCTCACTTCTGTTGTCGGCAAGATGTTGGAAAAAATTATAAGGGATAGGATTTATAGTTATTTGGAGAGTAATGAATTGATAGGTGATAGTCAGCATGGTTTTGTGGCAGGTAGGTCGTGCCTTACTAACCTTATTGAGTTTTTTGAGAAAGTGACCAAGGAGGTGGATGGGGGCAAGGCAGTGGACGTGGTATATATGGATTTTAGTAAGGCGTTTGATAAGGTTCACCATGGTAGGCTTCTGCAGAAAATGCAGATGTATGGGATTGGGGGTGATCTAGGAAATTGGATCAGGAATTGGCTAGCGGATAGGAAACAGAGGGTGGTGGTTGATAGTAAATATTCATCATGGAGTGCGGTTACAAGTGGTGTACCTCAGGGATCTGTTTTGGGGCCACTGCTGTTTGTAATATTTATTAATGATCTGGATGAGGGTATAGTTGGGTGGATTAGCAAATTTGCTGATGACACCAAAGTCGGTGGTGTGGTAGACAGTGAGGAAGGGTGTCGTAGTTTGCAGGAAGACTTAGACAGGTTGCAAAGTTGGGCCGAGAGGTGGCGGATGGAGTTTAATGCGGAGAAGTGTGAGGTAATTCACTTTGGTAGGAATAACAGATGTGTTGAGTATAGGGCTAACGGGAGGACTTTGAATAGTGTGGAGGAGCAGAGGGATCTAGGTGTATGTGTGCATAGATCCCTGAAAGTTGGGAATCAAGTAGATAAGGTTGTTAAGAAGGCATATGGTGTCTTGGCGTTTATTGGTAGGGGGATTGAATTTAGGAGTCGTAGCGTTATGTTGCAACTGTACACAACTCTGGTGCGGCCGCACTTGGAGTACTGTGTGCAGTTCTGGTCCCCACATTACAGGAAGGATGTGGAGGCTTTGGAGAGGGTGCAGAGGAGGTTTACCAGGATGTTGCCTGGTATGGAGGGGAGATCCTATGAGGAGAGGCTGAGGGATTTGGGATTGTTTTCGCTGGAAAGGCGGCGGCTAAGAGGGGATCTTATTGAAACATATAAGATGATTAGAGGTTTAGATAGGGTGGATAGTGATAGCCTTTTTCCTCTGATGGAGAAATCCAGCACGAGGGGGCATGGCTTTAAATTGAGGGGGGGTAGTTATAGAACCGATGTCAGGGGTAGGTTCTTTACCCAGAGGGTGGTGAGGGATTGGAATGCCCTGCCAGCATCAGTAGTAAATGCGCCTAGTTTGGGGGCGTTTAAGAGATCCGTAGATAGGTTCATGGACGAAAAGAAATTGGTTTAGGTTGGAGGGTCACAGTTTTTTTTTAACTGGTCGGTGCAACATCGTGGGCCGAAGGGCCTGTTCTGCGCTGTAATGTTCTATGTTCTATGTTCTATGTTCTATAACTTACTTAAACCAAAAGAGAAAATGCTGGAAAATCTCAGCAGGTCTGGCAGCATCTGTAAGGAGAGAAAAGAGCTGACGTTTTGAGTCCAGATAACACTTTGCCAAAGCTGTTTTTGTTTACTCCTTTGATTTGGAGAAGGTGGGATGAGTTAAAGGAGAAGTTGTTGAGAGATTACTTACTTTTGTACTCTGTGTTCCTATGTATGAAATGCAGGATTCAGTGTAATTTATTAATGACTTTCTCAACCTGACCTTCCACCTTCAATGATTTATTCACAGGTACACCCAGGTCCCTCTGCTCTTATATCTTATTTAGAATTGTACCCTTTACTTTATGTCATCTCCCCTCGCTGTTCTGACCAAAATGTATACCTTCACAATTCTCCACACTAAATTTGATCTGCCTTGTGTCTGCCCATTCCACCAGCCTGTCTCTATCCTCTCGAAGTCTATCACCATCCTCCTCACAGTTCACAATACTTCCAAGTCTTCAATCATCGTCAAATGTTGAATTTGTGCCCTGTGCTCCCAGGCCTAGGCTATAAATATTACACAAGGAAAGCCTGGATTCCTCCAAATACCACCCCCCCCAGTCAGGAATAAGTAAAGGACAGGATTTTCTGGCCAAGCTGGAAGTCAATGGGCCTGCGATGGATCCCGCCACAGCAGAGCCAGATAATCCGAGCCAAAGTGCTCTGCAATTCATGTTTTTAATAGGATTGAATTAAATAATTAAGCTGTTGCAGAGTGAAATTCCAGCTAAGCTGAAGACTATTGTTTCAAAGCATCAAATAAAATGACCACTGGGATTTTATGGCCACGCTCATCCCGAAATC
Organism: Mustelus asterias; assembly: GCF_964213995.1. NCBI lineage: Eukaryota > Metazoa > Chordata > Chondrichthyes > Carcharhiniformes > Triakidae > Mustelus > Mustelus asterias. The sequence continues at coordinate 77,862,142 of NC_135819.1, read as the reverse complement.
GTAAAATCCCACCCTAGGTGAACGGACCTTTCCTTCGTCCGCCCCTTGCCCACTTCAATTCCCATGGCGGGCGCGGCGGCAAAATTCCGGCCATAGTTTTACTGACATTTGGCGACTAAAATGATTATAACTCAGGAAAACAACATTAGATTTCAAAATTTTACTGGTCGCCACATTACCAGAAGGACGTGGAAGCTTTGGAGAGAGTGCAAACAAGGTTCACCAGGATGTTGTCTGGTCTCGAGGGTGTCGGCTATGAGGAGAGGTTGAATAAGCTCGGATTGTTTTCATTGGAAAAATGGAGGCTGAGGGGGGACCTGATAGAGGTCTACAAAATTATGAGAGGCATGGACAGGGTGGATAGTCAGAGGCTTTTTCCCAGGGTGGAAGTGTCAATTACAAGGGGGGCACAGGTTCAAGGTGAGAGGGGGAGAGTTTAAGGGAGATGTGCGGGGGAAGTTTTTCATGCAGAGAGTGGTGGGTGCCTGGAACGCGCTGCCAGAGGAGGCGGTGGAAGCAGGCACATTAGCAACATTTAAGAGGCATCTGGATGGGTCCATGAATAGGGAGGGAGTAGAGGGATACGGTCCGAGTTAGGGCGGGAGATTTGTTAAGTTTAGTTAGGGCATCATGATCAGCACAGGCTTGGAGGGCCGAAGGGCCTGTTCCTGTGCTGTGCTGTACATTTCTTTGTTCTTTGTTCTGTATAGCCAACACATTTTCCTAGTGGCCCTGCCTATGAAAATTTCCCACTAATTTCACAGTAACTTCATTGCAATGTTAATGTAAGCCTTACTAGTGACTAATAAATAAACTGTCAAAAAAACTTTACTTTAAACTATGGCCTGAACAGCTACACTCCTGAAACTTAAACCACGAACAAATATTACTTCACATGAGGGCTATATCTTCAATTTAAGTGGATGATTCTTAACATTGAAGAAGTGCAGCCTATAGGAGAGTTTATACAGCTTTTCACATAAAACCTGCATAAAACACGGGTTTAGCCTCAATGAGAAGGACGTTTTCAAGTGGGCTGAAAAATGGCAAATGGAGTTTAACTCTGATAAATGTGAGGTGATTCATTTTGGTAGGACTAATTTAAATGTGGATTACAGGGTCAAAGGTAGGGTTCTGAAGACTGTGGCGGAACAGAGAGATCTTGGGGTTCATATCCACAGATCTCTAAAGGTTGCCACTCAAGTGGATAGAGCTGTGAAGAAGGCCTATAGTGTGTTAGCTTTTCACATCTGGGCAAGCATACCAAAAAAAAGCACTTGCATTTATATAGCACCTTTTGTGTTGTTTTCAGGGCAGTCTGAAGCATTTTCCAGCCTTCATGTTCAATGCAATTTGATGATGTAACCACAAAAGTTCTGCGATCATGATATAAAGGCAAAATACTGTGGATGCTGGAATTTCAAACAAATACAGAAAATGCTGGGAAATCTCAGCGGGTCTGATAGCATCTGTGGCAAGAGAATAGAGCCAACGTTTCGAGTCTAGATGACTCTTTGTCAGAGTTGAAGACAAAGAAAACAGGATCAGATTTATACTGTTGTGGGTGGGGTTGGAGCTGTGGGTGCAGTTGGAGCTGTGGGTGCAGTTAGAGCTGTGGGTGGAGTTAGAGCTGTGGGTGGAGTTGGTGCTCTGGGAGGGATTGGAGCTGGGGGCAGGGTTAGAGCTGTGGGTGGGGTCGGAGCTGTGGGCGGAGTCGGAGCTGTGGGTGGGGTTGGAGCTCTGGGGGCAGGGTTGGAGCTCTGGGGGCGGGGTTGGAGCTCTGGGGGTGGGGTTAGACCTGTGGGCGGGGTCGGAGCTGTGGGTGGGGTCGGAGCTGTGGGTGGGGTCGGAGCTGTGGGTGGGGTCGGAGCTGTGGGCGGGGTCGGAGCTCTGGGGGCAGGGTTGGAGCTGTGGGCGGGGTTGGAGCTCTGGGGATGGGGTTAGACCTGTGGGCAGGGTTAGAGCTGTGGGTGGGGTCGGAGCTGTGGGCGGAGTCAGAGCTGTGGGCGGGGTTGGAGCTCTGGGGGCAGGGTTGGAGCTGTGGGCGGGGTTGGAGCTCTGGGGATGGGGTTAGACCTGTGGGCGGGGTTGGAGCTCTGGGTGCTGGATAGAGGGCCAGCGATAGGCAGAGGCAAGGGAGGGATTGACAAAAATGTCATGGACAAAAGAACAAAGGGAATGTAACGGGGTGATCATGGCTCAGAAAGATGTTAATTATGTCATATTAAAAGATCAAAATGTGTTAATGGCAGAATAAAGGTAAGTAGAGTGTCAAAGGATGACCTGAAACAGCTAACACATGGCCCTAGTGGGGTGGAGTGATAAGGGAAAAAAGATGGGGAGAAGGGATAGAAAAATAAATCAATGGAAGAAATGAAAAAAAATGATGGAAATGGGGTGAAGGTGGAGGGGAGAGTTCATGCTCTGAAGTTGTTGAACTCGATGTTCAGTCTGGAAGGCTGTAAAGTGCCCAGTCGGAAGGTGAGATGCTGTTCCTCCAGTTTGCGTTGAGCTTCACTGGAACATTGCATCAGGCCAAGGATGGACATGTGGACACGGGAGCAGGATGGGGTGTTGAAATGGCAAGCGACAGGAAGGTCAGGGTTCTGCTTGCAGGTGGACTGAAGGTGTTCTGTGAATAAGTCACCCTGTCTGTATTTAGTCTCTCCGATGTAGAGTACACCAGACTGAGAGCAGTGAAGTGGGCAGGATGTGCTCATGATAACCTGTTTAGGTGATATTGCTTGAGGGATAAATACTGGCTTGGACATCGAGGAGAACTTCCCTGCTGAAGTGGCATGGGATCTTTAATGTCCATCTGAGGGGACAGCCAGGCCCTCAGTTGAATGTCTCATCTGAAACATGGGGGATAAGTTTCCCATCTCGTCTGCCATGGGCAGAGGGGCGAACCATGCAAAGGACCATTGACCTCAGGCAGGATTTTCCAGGTTTGGGGTGAGCGCAGCTGGAAAATCCTACCCATGGTGTTCCACTCTTTGAGTACTATACCGACATGTCACCCTAGATTTTGCTCTCAAGACTCTGGAGCAGGACTTGAACCCACAACCTCCACCTCAGAGACAAGGAGCATGACCGGAAATTCCTGCCCAAAGCCAATGGACCTTTGGCTGGTCTGCTAAAATTTCCATCCCCGCCCACATCAATCCCCACGGAGGGCGGGACTGGAAAATCCTGCCCCGTTAAGAGTTCTACAAAAAAGAGCTGCAACTATAGATACAAAATAAATTTCCCCTCCCCTCAAAGTAAAACAAATCATAACAGTTTATCACTTAGCTGCAGGAATGGAAAGATCTTTTCAGTCAATGTTTCTGTTCAAATTATTTTGTTGAATCATGTATGAAAATGTAACTATGTTAACCTGGGGGTATGTTACTGAAATAAAGTACCTGCTCTTGTCACACTTAAATTATTGGCTATTTATTTGCCAGCCCATTTTCCCATTGTTAAGCAGAATGGAGAGGAAAAAAAATATCATTTCCTTTCATAATGCACCGTTTTGCGCAAGCTCTTGTGATTTCATCACTGCCAATCTGTTCCATTCAATTACATTTCACCAATCAGTACGCTGGACTTTGATTTATCAGAATTGCCCTTCTCAAATTATTTAATGAATTGAGCATAGTGGAAATGCAGCTGAAATTAAATGAACAATCAGTCAGCTGTCATTTTACATCTCAGGAATAGATTTTATTTAAATGTGTATGCCCTGGAGGTAGAGGTTACTTTCACTGTGCAAATGTGATTCAGAGAAGGGAAGATGACAGTCTGGTGAATGTGTTTTGTTGCACAGAGAGGTTCAGGCATTACATTCTCTGCAGCATCTAATTTTCCCTATGATTCAGTAACCTTACTTAGACAGCAGCATAAAAGACAGTAAATAAATGAAAAATCGCACGTTCATTTCATTTATTTTTGTCCTTATTTATTCCTGTAACGCGTTGATTTTATTTGCTCCAACTGTCCTGTTTCATCCCCCTATTCACTCCCATATGTTAGCAGATAACATGTTAATCATTTCAGGAAGTGTTTTCCTTTGCCCATGTTAAATTTGTAACACACTGCTATTTAGACAAGTGCAGAACAAATGACCACTCACAAAGCCAGTGAGTGAAATGTTCCCCTTAAGCTTCCCTCGGAAACACGTTTGTATTATTTTCAACAGCTGTGATTAATTAGTCCACTATATGTTATCCAATTATCCAAGAACACAGCAACCAATTAGGACAAAATGAAAACACATTAATTGTGAGGTGACATTTTTTTCTCTGCATTGAAAAAATTAAGTACAAAAAGAAAATGATATTCAGAAATATTCCAAAGGTGTGAATGAAAATAGAATCTTAGTGGTCAGACAGTTTGTGCAGTAGTTGTTTTATAAAGAGCCAGCCATTACATTGCTAAAACATACGACTAAAAATAATTTAAGTCACTCTAGGGTAACTATTATTTATTTTGTTGTTTTATTTATTCATTTATTAGTGTCACAAGAAGGTTTGCATTGATACTGCAATTAAGTTACTGTGAAAATCTCCTAGCCGCCACACCCCGGCGCTTGTTCGGGTACACTGAGGGAGAATTTAGCACCTAAACAACACACCTTTCGGAGTGTGGGAGGAAACCGGAGCACCCGGAGGAAACTCACGCAGACACGGGGAGAGAACATGTAAACTCCACACAGACAGTGACCCAGGCCGGGAATCGAACCCGGGTCCCTGGCGCTGTGAGGCAGCAGTGCTAACCACCATGCCAACGTGCCACTGCACAACGTAAATTGCAAGGCTTCTAAAAATAGTTTACACGATTTTGCTCCGTTTTCTGGTAATTCTTTGATTTCAATGGACTAGCAGCCAATGGAATACTATTGTTCATGGATGTGTCTATTGAAGAATTAACATCCATTCATTGTAGATGTTCATATAGTTCAGAGCAGGCTCGGAGGGCCTACTCCTGCTTCTAGTTTCTGTGTTTCTCTGTATCGCTCCATCAACTTTGGAGATAATTGTTTCACATTGTTTGTTTTGGGGGAGGTAATGACCTCGTGGTATTATCGCTAGACTATTAATCCAGAAATTCAGCTAATGTTCTGGGGACCCTGGTTCCAACCCCGCCACGGCAGATAGTGGAATTTGAAGTCAATTTTTAAAAATCTGGAATTAAGAATCTACTCACAACCATGAAACGATTGTCGGAAAAACTCATCTGGTTCACTAATGTCCTTTCGGGAAGGAAATCTGCCATCCTTACCTGGTCTGGCCTACATGTGACTCCAGAGCCACAGCAATGCGGTTGACTCTCGAGCAACTAGGGATGGGCAATAAATGCTGGCCAACCAGTGACGTCTATGACCCACGAATGAATAAAAAAAAAACATTTATAAATAACATTTAGTTGGAAAGTAGCCAATTTTGAAAGTGGCGGATTTGAATCACAGAGAGCTTTTCAGTTATTCGATGGCAAACAAAATCCTTCAGAGTCTTCAGGAGTGAAAGGCCTCAGCTAAAAACACCGCACCACACAATGCAGTCTGCATTTTGTTCAAACATGAAATCCAAAGAGGAACAGCTCATAGATTCTGAGTGCAGCCCTTGTGTTTTGCAAAGTACGCCATGGGCTTTACCAGGAACAACAGAGGAAGCCTGAATTAACCGCATTTGATAAAGCGACAGAAATAGCCAGTTGCAGAACTCAGAAGTGACTGTGCGATAAACACATTTGCAGGAGCTCTCGAAAACTTCTCAGAACGCATTCTTTCAGCCTTTTAAGCAAATTGGTCCAATTTAAAAATAGCAGCGCATCCAATGGAAATGTTTATTTTTAGGGGAGAAATAAAACTTAAAACAATGCAACCCTTGTTTAAAATCCACTTTAATAAGTGGCACAATAAAGCAGTAACATAGCCTTAATATGACTGTTGCCATGGAGCTTTCTTCCTTCTTCTATGACTTGTGCGAAAAAAAAAGCAAAGCATTTTTTTGCCCAGATCTTCATTCTCTCAAGTTTGCAGAATTTTACAACATTTACTGACCTTTCTGTAATAAGTAAAAGACTGGGGTTTAACAATTAGCAGATTACCATGCACACAGTCTGTATATTAAGCATTTTATGTGTTTATACAGACATGAATATTACATGTGACATATTGAATTCAGAGCACACTTGTACTCACAGGCACAGCCCATGTGCCTTGTGTACTTGGAAGTATTTTTTGAAAGCTTTCCCTGGGACAGCTTGGCTTTTATGTCAACAGTTAAAAAGATGCAGCTATTGTTCCCAGAGACTCACATTAATGATTGTCTAGTATTTATTATTTGATGTATCCACTGGTACTAATATTATTTAAGGTTCTGATCTGTCAATTTGTAGATATTATTTGTTTCCCTGTCTGTTTTCTTTCAAAGGAGGAGGGGAGGGTAAGAATAATTCCTTCTGACACTTCTTAAAGGGACATTGTCATTATGGGGCTGATAAAAATGTTAAAGCAGCCAAGCAAAGTCCGCTCCGAATGGTGCTGTCAATGCTGCTTCATCACCAGCACGTTAGACACTAGAGTTCAGCATTGCAGCAGAAGATGCACTCTGCACAATGTATTCTGATTTTGTTCTTTGTTTCAATTTAATGCAGTAATTCCAGATAGCCAGTTTCCAGTATTGGAGATGAACAATTCCTTCAGTATATCACTGATATATGTCACTATTGGGCACACATTTTGTTCTGGCAAAAACCCGCCAAAAGCCACAGGGTCATTTGTGAGCTCCCCAGGCTGAATCTTGATCTGATGTAAGGTGTGACCTTCTCTCCGGCTACCTACTTTTCCATTCATCTATCACTATCCCACTCTCGGCTGGCACTATGCATTGAGAATAGAAAAACTACCCTCCCTCTTCCTCTCTATTCATTTCCCTTGACTTGAGCACCCATTGCCCCCATCCAGATCTCAGCACCCACTGACCTCAAAGAGATCTGCTGTTAGAACATGGAACAAATAAAAAGCCTTGACTATTTATTATGTAAAATAAGAAATAAGAACATTGGAACTAGGAGCAGGAGTAGGCCATCTGGCCCCTCGCGCCTGCTCCTCCATTCAATAAGATCATGGCTGATCTTTTCGTGGACTCAACTCCACTTACCCACCCACTCACCATAACCCTTAATTCCTTTACTGTTCAAAAATGTATCTATCCTTGCCTTAAAAACATTCAATGAGGTAGCCTCAACTGCTTCACTGGGCAGGGAATTCCACAGATTCACAACCCTTTGTGTGAAGAAGTTCCTCCTCAACTCAGTCCTAAAATCACCTTATATTTGGTAAGTAGAGATGATGGAGTTTGATCATAATATCACACTGACAGTGCTACTTATTTAATCATTGTCTCTTTCTGTGCACGTGTCTTTTTGTACAGCACTTTACCACAGCACTGTCTCTTTAACAAATCAATAACCGCTAACATTTTCTTTTCTCTTCCAATATTTTCCTTGTATCCCTGCTCACCTTAAGGTTGTGATTCAGATTGAACTATCTGTAAGCCTTCAGCTAGCTGTGATTCACCAGTACCTCACCCAGTGGCGGGTGTAGGGGGGGGGGGTGTGTGGCGGGGTGGGGGGTGGTGGGGGGGGGTGGGGGGGGGTGGGGGGGGTGGGGGGGGTGGGGGGGGCACGATATCCCATTGGGGGGGGGTTGGGTTCTTGACAGATCTCTCTCTGTTGCACAGAACAGAGAGCAGAAAGAGATTTGCACATACATAATTGTACGCTCTATTGTGAGCAGTCAGCTTTCCAGTGAGCTTAGACTCCACCCCTCCCCCTACAGGCAGGAAACAGATTGTGCATTATTTCTTGCACAAAGTGGCGTAAGATTGCATTTTCAAACTCGCCCAAAAAACAGACCTGAAACTCTCCTGTTTTCACACTTGTTCGCCACTTAGACTTTTTGGTAAGATTGCCCCCGCAATGTAATGGGGACCTGGGTTTGAATCCCACATTGGTAGATGGTGAAATTTGAATTGGATGTCTGATGGTGACCATGAATTGATCATTGTTAAAACCCATCTGATTCAGTCATGTCCTTTAGGGAAGGCAACCTATCTGGTCTGGCCTACATGTGACTCTCGATCCACAGAAATGTGGGTGGCTCTTGAATCCCTCTAAAATGGCCTGGGAATTCAAGGGCAATAAATGTTGCCACAGCCAGTGATGTTCATATTCCAATGGATAAAAAAGTTGATTTTCATAGTGTCATGAATTTATCCATTATAATCCCTAAGCTTCATCTCCACTCAATATAATCTCTTTCTTGCTCTGTGCTGTGATCAATTGTTAATTGCTTTACAGTTATCCTTATCAAATTGCTTCTGCCATATATTGGTTCAGTCTCTATAAAACTTGTTTGCTTATCAGTATTTGCCCTATTCTTATTTGGACTTCATTTCCCAAAGAAAACCTTTTGTGATGAAGACTCCCTAAACCAAGGAAGAATTATTGCTCTGATGAAAGATCTGCAACCTGAAATGTTGACCTTACGTGCCCAATTCCACTGACCATTTCTAATATTTTCCGTTTTAATTTTGGAGTTTCAGTTTTTTGTTTTGCCATTGCTTCCCTTTCCCCCCTGAGGAAGTGCTTCTTTTATGCAATGCGATACTTATTTTTCTTTCTTCACTCTATTCCTCTTCATTTCTATCTGCTCCCCTCTTGTTTTAACATAGGTGGCTTAAACTCGCTTTCGCTGCCACACCTCTGTCCTCAGCAACCGTCTCCACCTCAAACTCAATAGGGTTCTGGTGTAAGTTAATTGTCTTTAAACGTTAACGTCACCTTAAGTCACATTTCCACAGTGATGTTGGAGCTATACGCATTGAGGCAAGTGGAAAGTCTTCCGTCACACCTCTGACTAGGTGGTACAGTGGCACAGTGGTTAGCACTGCTATCTCACAGCACCAGGAACATGGGTTCGATTCCTGGTTTGGGTCAATGCCTGTGTGGAGTTTGTATGTTCTCCCCGTGTCTGGGTGGGTTTCTTCCGGGTGCTCTGGTTTCCTCACACATTCCAAAAATGTGCTGGTTAGACGCATTGACCATGCTAAATTCTCCCTCAGTGTACCTGAACAGGCGCCGGAGCGTGGCGACCAGGGGATTTGCTGCATGAATGTAAGCCTACTTGTGACTAATAAATAAAAATTTTAAACTTTAAAACTTTAGACTTGTGCCTTTGGAAAGGCTTTCGGGAGTTCATAGATGAGTTTCTCTCCACAGATGCTGCCTGTTTCCAAACATTCCTGAGGTGTTTGAAATCTTTGATATCCTCATATTCTGCATTGGTACATCATGTGGTTTCACAAATTCAAGATAATTTATCTATTATAATCTTATAGCATCGCAATGGAATGTACTCGAACAATAACCAAATTATTAAAAGCAGCTGACAATCTGAAGTTGCTTAACTGCTCTCCATATTATTGTGGTCTGCAACGTATCCATGGCAACCATTGTAATGACTTCAATCAGGCCATTGAGGTTGCCCTATTGGAATATGAACTCCCTGATTAAAGAGTCAATTGATGGGCCAATCAATAAGTCTTTTCCTGTTATGATCATCTAGAGAAGTTTAGTATGATCAAAAGTAGTCAGCACGGCTTTGTCAAGGGCAGGTCGTGCCTTACGAGCCTGGTTGAGTTCTTTGAAAATGTGACCAAACACATTGACGAAGGAAGAGCGGTGGATGTGGTCTATATGGACTTCAGCAAGGCGTTCGATAAGGTCCCCCATGCAAGACTTCTTGAGAAAGTGAGAGGGCATGGGATCCAAGGGGCTGTTGCCTTGTGGATCCAGAACTGGCTTGCCTGCAGAAGGCAGAGAGTGGCTGTGGAGGGGTCTTTCTCTGCATGGAGGTCAGTGACCAGTGGAGTGCCCCAGGGATCTGTTCTGGGACCCTTGCTGTTTGTCATTTTCATAAATGACCTGGATGAGGAAGTGGAGGGATGGGTTGGTAAGTTTGCTGACGACACCAAGGTAGGTGGTGTTGTGGATAGTTTGGAGGGATGTCAGAAGTTGCAGCGAGACATAGATAGAATGCAAGACTGGGCGGAGAAGTGGCAGATGGACTTCAACCCGGATAAGTGTGTGGTGATCCATTTTGGCAGATCCAATGGGATGAAGCAGCAGTATAATATGAAGGGTACCATTCTTAGCAGTGTAGAGGATCAGAAGGACCTTGGGGTCCGGGTCCATAGGACTCTTAAATCGGCCTCGCAGGTGGAGGATGCGGTCAAGAAGGCGTACGGCGTACTGGCCTTCATTAATCGAGGGATTGAGTTTAGGAGTCGGGAGATAATGCTGCAGCTTTATAGGACCCTGGTTAGACCCCACTTGGAGTACTGCGCGCAGTTCTGGTCACCTCATTACAGGAAAGATGTTGAAGCCATTGAAAGGGTGCAGAGGAGATTTACAAGGATGTTGCCTGGATTGGGGGGCATGCCTTATGAGGATAGGTTGAGGGAGCTTGGTCTCTTCTCCCTGGAGAGACGAAGGATGAGAGGTGACCTGATAGAGGTTTACAAGATGTTGAGAGGTCTGGATAGGGTAGACTCTCAGAGGCTATTTCCAAGGGCTGAAATGGTTGCTACGAGAGGACACAGGTTTAAGGTGCTGGGGGGTAGGTACAGAGGAGATGTCAGGGGTAAGTTTTTCACTCAGAGGGTGGTGGGTGAGTGGAATCGGCTGACGTCGGTGGTGGTGGAGGCAAACTCGTTGGGGTCTTTTAAGAGACTTCTGGATGAGTACATGGGATTTAATGGGATTGAGGGCTATAGATAGGCCTAGAGGTGGGGATGTGATCGGCGCAACTTGTGGGCCGAAGGGCCTGTTTGTGCTGTGGCTTTCTATGTTCTATGTTCTATGTTCTATGTTATTTAACCGGGTGTGTCAGTTCCTCTGGCGCTCCCGAAGGTAGACTGCTGACTGCTAGCACTCTGTGTACCGCTGTTGGAATTGTAAATAAAGGGATTTTGGCGAAGGGACTTCTGCCTCTGTGAACTTATTACAACCATCACATCCCAATGCGCAAAGTGTGAAGGGTGGGTGTGGCCTCTGATCAAACTGCCCACAAGGCTCTGTATTTGATTCCAGTGCCACCTGTTCAACAGATACACGCTGGGATTTTTAATTACAAAATATATTAAAATGTGGAGACTTTCTGATGGTGCGATTGTGTTACCTGACCCTCATTCTTGCTGCATGGTTCCTTTTGCAATGGGCCCTGAAGGGGAAACAAAAGCCATTCTGACCCTCCTGCCCATGGTGCCCCCACCTCTGCCCTGGTCGCTGAATCGGGAATCCTGTGGCCATTGACTAACTATGGCACCACCATTTCTGGCCAAGGTACACCCCCCTCACAATAAGTGATATGCCCAGACTATCAGCAATGCCCAATGTTATCAACTAGGTATGATGCACAAGGATTGTATTATCAAGCACAAATTTAGCTGATTAATTTTAAGCTTTGTCATTTATTTAAAGTTTATTTATTAGTCACAAGTAGGCTTATATTAACACTGCAATGAAGTTACTGTGAAAATCCCCTAGTCGCCACACTCTGGCGCCTGTTCGGGTACACTGAGGGAGAATTTGGCGTGGCCAATGCACCCTAACCAGCACGTCTTTGGACTTTCATTTGGACTTAGCATTGGGGGAAATGCTATATTATGTATCAGGCATAAATAAAGCCAGAAACATCAAAACAAATTAAATTGCTGATTTAATTGATAATTAATAACACCCATTACTATGTCCTGTTAAAAAGGTTTTCCAGTAACCTAAACACCTTAACAATTACCCATTGAATGTGATGATAAAGATTTCTCAGTAGCTGCTGACTTCTGCTTCCTGAAGGCAGAGAGGGAGCATCCTAAATTTCCCAAAGGTACTGGACAAAATGGCTGGAAGCTTTCTTCCATCTCACTGAAATGAGAAATGGTCAGGTGGAAGGTGCAGTGCATCGCTCCGTGGGATAATGCCTTTGAGGTACAATAACAAACCTGTGATCAGCTTACCTCCTGAAGCTGAGGATGAGGACATTTCAGCTGAACTGTTTTGAAATGCAGTTCGCCCTGAAGTGAACTGCAGTGTCCTTCGATGTGATTCTTCTTTGATGCTTGTTCCTCGCGTTCGTTTACTGCTTTTTCAAGACAGGAGAAATATTTCTCCTTTAATGATGCTTCTTCTTTTCTCTCCCTTGCCCTTATGACTTTTCCTTCCCATTTTATTGCCTTGATTGCTTCAGGTGTAACTTGTTCAATAGATACATGCTGGGATACTTAAGTAGCAAATTATGGACTTTAATTCTGACTAACTGCAAAGCTTTAAATGGACTGCTGTGAAATCCAGTGAATCAGACTGTCATTTTAAAGAGAGAAGTGTCGCAGGGTCCAGATATATCCTCCCATAATGGATTTAGACTAAACTCCTGACATGCATGTAGTATTATACAAACTTACTCTTACTCTGCCGTGATGTTGGGTCAGGAAGGATTTTACTTAACCTGATTGCCTTTCCCAGATCACTGCTAGAATATAAAATGGATAGCCCTCTGTCTAAAAGCTGCCACATGTAACATTTCTGTTTTTTGTTATACCATCTTCTTCTCATAGATTCATAGAATCCTCCAGTGCAGAAGAGACCTTTTGGCCCATCGAGTCTGCACCCACTCTCTGACAGAGCATCTTACCCAGGTCTTCTGATCTGCAGTCATACTTCACCTCCATTCCAAGTTCTTTCATATACTTGAATCACCAAACAAATGGTATCTGAGTGTCTGAGGAGATTAGGGGGAGGGTGATGTCCGCAAGCTTCTCCCTCCTGAATTATCAGTGAATGTAAAAGATCCCATGGCCAGTATTAGAAGAAGGGCAGGAATGTTTGTTCCAATGATGGAATGCCCTTACCGTGAGTACAGATGGCGGCAAAATCCTGTGAGAGGCCAATAGCGAGAGTCTCGCCGGTGAGATCTGCCAGTGTGATTGTCCTTCCCTCCTGTCATTGAGGTTCCCATCCAGCAAACCTCATTTAAATACATTTCCATCTCAATAGCGGCCTTCCCCATTGAAATCACCCCTCACGTTGGGATCTCTCCCCTCACTGACATGATGGGGTCGGCATGGTGGCACAGAGGAGTGGCACGATGGCACAGAGGGGTGGGTGGAACAGTGGCACAGTGGTTAGCACTGCTACCTCACAGCGCCAAGGACCCGGGTTTGATTCCCGGCTTGAGTCACTGTCTGTGTGGAGTCTGTATGTTCTCCCCGTGTCTCTGTGGGTTTCCTCCCACAGTCCAAAGATGTGCATGTAGACCCCGCACAAACAGTGACCCGAGCCGGGAATCGAACCCAGGTCCCTGGCGCTGTGAGGCAGCAGTGCTAACCACTGTGCTACTGTGCTACCCACACCAGGGAGGCAACATATCATCCTGGAGTCAGGTCAAAGGCTACAGAAATGCCTGTCTCTTCCCTAACTGATAAATCCCTATCACTATTGCGTTTGCACTCTGTTTTCTCTCCCCTATGCTGCTGAGCCACTTCATCATCACACTCATCAGTATCCAAAATGGAAAACCAGTTAGTGACTGAGATTGTCTTGGGGGACTCCAGCACCACCTGCCTGGTTCTCCTAGACTGCTTGAAGGTCAGCCATTCTCTCTCTGCCCGCAGACTCCTAAACTGCAGTGCGATCGCCTCCCTAAGCATACCATCCACATAGTTCACAGCCTCGTGGAGACACCACGGCAACTCCAGCTGCCGCTCAAGTTCTGAAAGCCAGAATTCAAGCTTCTGCAGCTGGTGACACTGGGTAAGTGTTTGTCTGGGGAACATGGTGTGCCCATGACTTCCCACGTTCCACAGGATGCACATTCCTCTTGACCAAGCTGCCCTGCCATTCCTTCACTTTGCAAACCATTTATTATAAGTCCAAGAAGAAGAATAACTCACCAGTCTACTTCTTCCTCTGTACTGATATAAGGACCAAACACGGGAGGCTGAAAAAGGTAGAAAAAGAAAGTAGCAGCTCCATGCCCTCTTCACCAAACTCTCTCACTCACCAAACTCCAAGTTGCCCACCCTAAAGTCACACTCGCATTTCCTGAAAAGGTGGAGGTTAGGGTTGGAGAACTTTGTGATTTATAAGGACAGTTTTAAGGAGACGCGATGTCCCATTAGGAACAACAATAGCTTTCTCAAGTGCAGATTGATAAATTGCTGAAAATTAAACATTTTACAAGACACAGGGAAATGGCATGGACTTGGGATCAAGCAGATGTTATTTTTCAGAGAGTTAGTACAGCAGAGACGGGCAAAATAGTTTCTTTCTTGCTGCAAAATTCTTTGGAATTAAATTTCCACAACATGCAGGACTTTGATGGAGGATCTGCAGAAGCCCAGAGAAACAGCATGTGATTCCCCCATGAATATGTAACCCCTTTGATTCTATGTCCAATACAACAATGCAAGGAGTTTAGTTAAATGCGGTAGCACACTGGTTAACACTGCTATGTAAAGTGTATATATATTTAAATATAGTTGTTAACTATTATTTTATTTTGAAGGGATAAAAATTAATCTATTGCCCAAATAGAATTCAGAAACATCGAAACATAGGAAACAGAAGCAGGAGTAAGCCATTTGGACCTTGAAGGCTGCTCTGCCATTCATTATGATCATGGCTGATCATCAAATCCAATAGCCTGATTCCACCCTTCCCCCATATCCCTTGATCCCTTTAACCCCAAGAGTAATATCTAATTTCTTCTTGAAATCACACAATGTTTTGGCCTCAACTACATTCTGTGGTCGTGAATTCCGCACATTAGCCACTTTCTGTGTGAAGAAATTTCTCCTCACCTCAAACTATGACCCTTAGTTCTGTACTCCCCCACGATTGGAACATTCTTTCTGAATCTATCCTGTCTAACCCTGTTAGAATTTAATAAGTTTCTATGAGATCCCCTCTCACTCTTCTACACAAAACAAGGCGATGGAATCTTCCGATTTTGTTTGCCCTCCCTCCGTTGTCAGCAAGAACGGAGAACTTGGCATTCAGCCAAGTCTCCATTCACTGCAGCGGGACTGGAGATTCCCAGCCACAGGTGAGGTTGAAGAAAGAATCCTAGCCCTAGTAACCAGTGTGCCAACTTTTATTTAATCAAGGGACAAAATGGTATCTTGAAAGCAAGAAAAGGGTAACAGATAGGATAGAAAATTACAAACCAGCTCCACTAATAACTTAAATAAAAAACAAACCAGCAGGGATAGGGCAAGATAAAATAATCAGGCTAAATAATCCACCAGCCAGATCCTTGAAGCTTTCTTTATAAATTTGTTTTATTGAGACTCTGTGTGAATGCAAAACAGCTTCCCATCGCATTTAATTAAATACAGAACTCAGACGGGATTGCAAAAGCAATTGTGTCCAACATTATTGCTGAGATTCTTAGGCAGTTTTTCAAACATAACACCAAAGATTATATGCTGTTATGAACACATCTCTGTCTCATAAATGGACACAAGAGTCAACCACATGTGGTTAAGACAACTATTTTTAATCAGCCGCAGATATAGCTACATCGAGGTCAACTCATCAGTTACAGTTATAACGTGGTAACGTACATTTATCTGACCTGAATATATAGATTGGTGCCCACAAACCAGGTTACAGCTCACTGCTTTATCCAACAGAGTTTGCTAAATGTGAATTTAAGCACAGATTGTTGAAATACAGCATTTTCATTGAATGTAGCACCAATTCTTTCACAAACAGCTTTTTCCTATCATACCTAGTTCCTTGTCAAGGAAGCAGTAGGGACACAGTTTGAGGGTCTTGAACTGGCTGTTGTTGGGGACCAGGTCATTCCACAGTGCCAGGGCAATGGGGTTAGGCTCAGAGGCCACAGCTCAGCAGCCAAGGCATTGCCACCAGGCTTTGAGACTCAGAGAAGCAGGCCACAGACAGGAGCCCATGGTCTGGCCAGAGAGAGGGATCAAGAGAACAAGCAGGGGGCCAGATGCTGCCTGGGAAGTAGTGGAGAGCTTTGGAAACCATTGCTCCAAAGCCACCTGTTCCTTCTGAGCATGCTACACTCAGCATTAGGTCTCACCAAGGGAGGCGATAGTCTGGTGGCATCACCACTAGACTATTAATCCAGAAACATAGCTCATGTTCTGGGGAACCGAGTTCGAATCCCGCCATGGAAGGTGGTGGAATTTGAATTCAATAAAAAATATCTGGAATTAGGAATCTACTGATGATCTTGAAACCATTGTCAATTGTCAGAAAAAACCCATCTGGTTCACTAATGTCCTTTAGGGAAGGAAATCTGCTGTCCTTACCTGGTCTGGCCTACATGTAACTCCAGAGCCACAGCAATGTGGCTGACTCTTAGTTGCCCTCTGAAATGGCCTTGGAAGCCATTCAGCTCAAGGACAACTAGGGATGGGCAATAAATGCTCGCCAGCCGGTGTGCCCATGTCCCACGAATGAATGAAAAAAAAATGTTCACGTATTTGATCAAAAAATATTCGTTTATGAATATTTGGTGAGAGTGTGGAATGAGCTGCCGGATAAAGTGGTAACATTTAAGAAAAACTTGGACGGGTTCATGGATGAGAGGGGTGTGGAGGGATATGCTCCAAGTGCAGGTCAGTGGGACTGGGCAAAAAATGGTTCGGCACAGACAAGAAGGGCCAAAAGGCCTGTTTCTGAGCTGTAATTTTCTATGGTTCTATGGTTCTATGAAAGAAATCTACCTGATTTGCAATTAAATAAATGAATGCTGACTGCCCCTGTTCTCTTACTGATTCGCCATATTATAAGTAGCTGGAGTCTCATTTTTCCATTTGCAAACCTCAAGACAACAAAAGGCAGTGTTCCTGAACATTGCCAGTTACAATATTACATTGCCTTCCTATCAAAGTTGGGGAGAAAGCTTGTGCCCAAGATGAGAAAATGTATAAACCCAAGGACATTCGAATTAGGAGCTGGATTAGTTGGCCATTCGGCCCATTGAGCCTGCTCTGCCATTCAACTGGATTATGGCTGATCCTTTACCTCAACTCCACTTTATTTCATTATCCCCATATCCCTTAATTTCTTTTGTGCCAAAGATTCTAGTGGATTCTTGAAAATACTGAACCATCCAGCATCCACTGCTCCATGGGCTACAGAATCCCAAAGATTTGAGTGAAGAAAGTTTGCCTCATCTCAATCCGAAATGACTGGCCTCATATTCAGAGCAGGAAATCATCTGTGGTACTCACAGACTGAATGAAGCACTCCCCCAGTCAGGTAACAGCATGGTTTAATGCTGAGTAAAGCTCCTCAAAATCAAGAGGCTTCACAATACACCATGGTAAAGGGTGTGATTTTCCACATCCTGCCATCCCGAGACCAGAAATTCTTGTCCGAGGTCAAGACCTTTCAATGGTCAATCAAATTGTCCTTCCTGAGGTGGGTGGCGCTTGAAAATTTACCTCAACATTTCTATTTTCCCCACCAATGAAGAGCATCTTGCGCCCCTCACATGGAAACACATTCCAGAACAGCTGACAAGAGAGTGGAGCTGGCGGTGAGAGATACCAAAGGAAGTTGGGGGAGGGCCATCCTTAAGGTCTTTCCATACAAAAGTGGTCAATTACCATGTGCAGTATTTTATTCACTAAGACGCGGGTTATCTTTTAAATGATGAAGCCAAGTCGAGGAAGCAAATCCAATGGTGCGGGACAACAGCAAAGCTGAACGAGTTGGAAACATGTAGTGGGCGGCACGGTGGCACAATGGTTAGCACTGCTGCCTCACAGCGCCAGGGACCCGAGTTTGATTCCCGGCTTGGGTCACTGCGTGGAGTCGGCATGTTCTCACCCTGCTTTTGCATGTGTTGCCCCCGGATGCTCCAGTTTCCTCTCACATTCCAAAAACTTGCTATTTAGGTGCATTGGCCGTGCTAAATTCTCCCTCAGTGTACCCGAACAGGCGCCAGAGTGTGGCAACTCGGGGATTTTCACAGTACCTTCATTGCAGTGTCAATGTAAGCCTACTTGTGACACTAATAAATAAATAATAAATAAACTTGCAGGGAATGGAGAAAATGGGAAGTGACACAAGCAGGAATTTGACGAAGTAATTACATATTCAGTCAATGCGAGATAATGAAAACACTCTGGGAATATGATGACTAATGGTGCTAGTATTTAATTATGATTGAACAATTATTATCAACATTGTTTAAAAAACATACGGAGGGAGGAAAAATGATGCATTTTTGAATGAGGTGTCACAATGCATGATTAATCTGTGCCGGGTACATTGCTCACTCCTCCTGCTCCTCTCAGGTAATTCTCTATTTAAGAGCTGGATAGGGGATTGGGCTGAAAATAGTGACCTTCACTCTAGCTGTCTAGAGACAGTAATTATAAATCCTCATTGTCAAATCCCTCTTTGACACTGCCCACCTGATCGCTGCAACATTTTATTTTCTGCATTTGTGCTTTCTTGGGCCGTGGTATTTATTGATCATCCCGAGTTGCCCTGAGGGCATTAACAGTCAGCGGAGAATTGCGGAACTCGAGTCTTGTGGGGCCAGCCAGCTCTGATAGGGTTGTCAGGAACGGCGGTGCGGCAGTGGCAAGAGGAAACGGAAGTTTTCATTCCAGCCTGTTCTTCAGGTGACTGCCCGCTGAAACGATAGAATCATAGAATCCCTACAGTGGAGAAGGAGGCCATTTGGCCCATCGAGTCTGCACCGACAACAGTTCCACCCAGGTCCTATCCCTATAACCTCACATATTTATCCTCCTACCCTCCTAATCCTCCTGACACTAAGGGGCAATTTAGTATGGTCAATCCACTTAACCCGCACATCTTTGGACTGCGGGAGGAAACCGGAGCACCCTGAGGAAACCCACACAGACACGGGGAGAACGTGCAAACTCCACACAGACCCGAGGCCGGATTTGAACCCGGGTCCCTGGTGCTGTGCTAGCCACTGTGCCACCATGTCACCCATCTGTGCCACCGTGCCGCCCATGTGAAGAGTTAAGTTCTAAGCTGGAATCAATCTCCCGTGTGAACGAACGGACCCTTAATTTGCATATTAAAAAGACATCCCACCTGGCTCAGATGGGCATAAGAGCCATCATTGCTAGGCCTGTGGCAATGGAGGATTGACCACACTGTTGACTCCACTGCTTTCAGGTAACAATTCCCTGTACCTGTCAGCTGGCAGGCCTTACAATCTCTCCCCAAATGTTCTTCCTTCAGCGTGAAATTTGGATTCGAACCATGCAGGAATTTAATCTTATTTATCCTCGCAAAAATATATTCCCAAAAGAGCCGTTGTGATTGTTTATTCAGGTACATTTTTTCTGTTGCGACTGAGGCATGAACCAGAATGAAAAACTGTTCCTGTATTTATATACGCAATAGCATTCATTAGGAATTGACAATGAATATTAGGTACAGTGGTGCTCCACTCTGACTTAATATAATGGATTGTATAATCAAACATGTTTATGACTGTGACATTCATCGTTTGCAAAATGAATATATTACACAAAGTGAAGATAAGGAATTCCTGCCTTTCTCAAATAATTTTTTTATCACCTGCGTTGCAAAGGAACAGCAGCTTTTGTTCACATTAATCAAGCTGTTTTTACATTTATGTGGTTACTCTAGAAGTCTTTAAACAGGAAACAGTTCGATGCAAACCTTATTTTGCTGCCGTGTTGTACTATCACAACAGCTCTGATGTGGGTATTCTTTGTTGCACTTTGATCTTTTTCGCTTCTAACGTGAGGACTGACTGTTGTATTAATGCTGCCATAAGTAAAGAACAGTGAATTCCATTGTGAATGAGACAATCTCCACTCTCTTCTCCTTCCTGATTCTCCAATAATACTAGCTCAGATTAATAACTTTCAAAGGGCAATTAAAAAAAACATCATTCTTGCAATGTGGGCATCGCTGGCTAGGCTCAGCATTTATTGTCCTCATTGTCCTTGAGAAGGTGGGCCTGAGCTGCTTTCTTTAAAATCATAGAATTCCTACAGTGCAGAAGGAGGCCACTTAGCCCATCGAGCCTGCACCAACAATTCCACCCAAGCCCCATCCCCTTAACCCCACGTATTTACTCTGCTAATCCCCTGACACGAAGGGGCAATTTAGCATGGCCAATCAACCTAACCCGCACACCTTTGAACTGTGGGAGGAACACAGGAAGAAGTCTCACAACACCAGGTTAAAGTCCAACAGGTTTATTTGGTAGCAAAAGCCACTAGCTTTCGGAGCGCTCTCTGCTCCTTCGTCAGGTGAGTGGGATTTCAGTTCACAAACAGGGCATATAAAGACACAAACTCAATTTCCTCCACATCTGTGCACCTGGAGGAAACCCACGCAGACACAGGGAGAAAGTGCAGACCCCGCACAGTCACCCGAGACTGGAATTGAACTTGGGTCCCTGGCACTGTGAGGCAGCAGTGCTAACCACTGTGCCACTGTGAGCTGCTGCCATCCATTTAGAGTAGGTAAACCCACAGTGCTGTGTATCCCATTTGCTCCCTCTGCTCGTCTTTCAACCTCTCTGGTAAACATCTGTCCAGCAGTTGAATTATTTTAGATGTACATTAGCAGCTTCTCAGCCTTTTGGCTAGGATCAAGTGTCAGATCAAGCCCACGATGGGATGCAATGTCTTATCTTGTCAGCTTGGATCTGTTTGCCTCTCTGGTGGGGACCATGAATTGGATTCAGTTGGAATTTGGTTTTTGGAGCAAGCAAGGAATGGATTTGGGTTTGTTTGTCCACTCCGAGCATTAGCTTTGTAACTTTAAGGATGGAATGAAAAGTATATTAGCAGAAGAAATGTCTTTTGTTAACCATTGCTTTCCAAATATTTGGATTATTTCTTCTGCACAAAGAGTTTTAATGTTCAATGTGTCAAATCTCTCAGCATGGACTTGCTGGCCATCAGTACTGAGAGGGCGCTGTTATTCTGTGTGTGATTCCACCATTCACACTGTCAGTCAGTGAGTTTCCGCAACAGCACAAACAAGGATCAAGCTTTCACAGACAGGCTGAGCAAATTGCCCCTGACAGGTAGAACAGCCAAGGATGGAAATCTGAAATAAAAATCAGAAAATGTTGGAAATGAAATTTGGGCTGATGCTTTAAAAGACTCTTCAGCAGGCCTGATGCCCCTGTAAAAGACTGAATGAAGCAAAGAGGGAGGGAGAGGCCACTAGCAAAGAGAAAAAACAAATCTACATGTATATATTGCCAGAACACTTCATGACCAATGAATTCACAGGGTGCAGTCACTGTCAAATGGAGGCAAACATTGAAGCCAACTTATGCAATGCACGGTGCGGCATGGTGGCACAGTGGTTAGCACTGCTGCCTCACAGTGCCAGGGACCCGGGATCAATTCTGGTCTTGCGTGACTGTCTGTGTGGAGTCTGCACGTTCTCCCGGTGTCTGCATGAGTTTCCTCCGAGTGCTCCGGTTTCCTCCCACACTCCAAAGATGTGCGTGTTAGGTGATCTGACACTTGATCCTAGCCAAAAGGCTGAGAAGCTGCTAATGTACATCTAAAATAATTCAACTGTGCTGGACAGATGTTTACCAGAGAGGCTGAAAGACGAGCAGAGGGAGCAAATAGGATACACAGCACTGTGGGTTTACCGACATGAAATGGATGGCAGCAGTTCAGAGTGGCACGGTGGCACAGTGGTTAGCACTGCTGCCTCACAGTGCCAGGGGCTTGAGTTCGATTCCAGCCTTGGGTGACTGTACGGAGTCTGCACTTTCTCCCTGTGTCTGCGTGGGTTTCCTCCAGGTGCTCTGGTTTCCTCCCACAGTCCAAGGATGTGTGGGTTAGGTTGATTGGCCATGCTAAATTGCCCCTTAGTGTCAGTGGATTAGCAGGGTAAATACGTGGGGTTAAGGGGATGGGGCTTGGGTAGAATTGTGCTAAATTGGCCCCTAGTGTTGGAGATGAGCAGGGTAAATATGTAGGATCACGGGGATAGGACCTGGGTGGGATTGTCGTCAGTGGAGACTCGATGGACTGAATGGCCTCCTCTGCACTATAGGAATTCTATGATTCTATACGGGAATAAGACCTGTGTGGGATTGTGATCGGTGCAGACTCGATGGACTGAATGGCCTCCTTCTGCAGAGCAGGATTCTATGATTCTATGCACAAGTAGTAAGTGAGATGAATGGCCAGTTAGGGTTGTGTTTTGGCATTTTTGGATTACAGATCAATGGTTCAAATATGTTAATTGGAGTTGGAATTATATTAGTATTTAATTCACAGAAAGAAAGTCATACATTTATAAAGTGCCTTTCATGACCTCAGGATGTCCCTTAATGTTCTTCAACTAACAAGGTACTCACTGAAGTGTTGTCACTTATTGTAGGAAACACAGCAACCAATTTGCACACAGCAAGATCCCACAAACAGCAATGTGACAAGGACCAGATAATCTGTTTTTTATTGGTGTTGGTTCCAGGATAAATATTAGCCAGGACGCTGGGGGTGTACTCCTGACTTGAGATGTTTTATGTCCACCTGAGAGATGTTGAGACTTGAGATGTTTTATGTCCACCTTTGGGTGGCACGGTAGCACAGTGGTTAGCACTGCTGCTTCACAGCTCCAGGGTCCCGGGTTCGATTCCCGGCTCGGGTCACTGTCTGTGTGGAGTTTGCACATTCTCCTCGTGTCTGCGTGGGTTTCCTCCGGGTGCTCCGGTTTCCTCCCACATCCAAAGATGTGCAGGTTAGGTTGATTGGCCAAGTTAAAAATTGTCCCTTAGAATCCTGGGATGCGTAGGTTAGAGGGATTAGTGGGTAAATATGTGGGGGTAGGGCCTGGGTGGGATTGTGGTCGGTGCAGACTTGATGGGCCGAAAGGCCTCCTTCTGCACTGTAGGGTTTCTATGATTCTATGATTTCTATGAGAGAGCCGACTGAACAATCTGTGTAACCGCGCATCTAAAAGAGAGCACATCCAACAGTGCAGCACTCCCTCATTGAAACATCAACCCAGCTTTCACACACAACTATCTAGAGGGGGATCTGGACCTACACTCTTTTGAGGCACAGGCAAGCATGTTATTAAATGAACTAAAGTGGCACACTCCTGACTCGCTGATATTTGATGATTTCACTCCAACGACGATGCCAACCGACTGAAACCCCCGTCACCTCTTTTTGCGATCACTCTTAGAATTGTTGTGTATGTGCTAAACCTGGCAACTTATCTGACAATCTCATAATAATCATAATAATAGACTTTAACTTTGATATGAAGCACGTCATTATGCCTTAAGCCTCTTGCGGCTCTATTTAAATGTTGTTACAAGAGCCTTACGTAAATGCAGCAAAAAATATTTTATACCTGCATCATGATCTTTCATTTTTACCGGTAAGGATTACCAATTTAATTCTTTAATCAGGCCAGTCTTCATTTTCAATAACTACTTACAGTAAACATGGTTGGAGAAAATGCTTAATCTTTATTTTGATGTCTTCAGCAATTTATTTTTCCAATTTCCTTTGCGTTTTTCTAATTTTCAGTTTGGTTGCCTTCAAATTGCTTCTCCATCCAATTATCCATTGGTGTTTCCTTCAAGTGTTCCTAACACCTTTTCGTGTTCCATTTGATTTCTCGGTTCCCCGTTCAACCATTTCAATCCTATCTCTGAGATATTCTGCTTAATTGTTGCAAATAGCCTGCCCGGTTGAAAACTTTTGTTTTCATCTGTACTGATTCCATTGACCTGTATCTGTGCTTTGCTGTTTAATTTCTTCAAACAACCTCCCCTTGTTTTATCTGCTCCCATGACTTATTCAGAGAATTCTTGTTACTATAGCAATGTCTATGGCTGAAAGGGATGCCATTCGCATGGACTCACAAATACTGCCTTCCTGCTGAGTTTTTTGCCGTCACACATTATTTGTCCTGAGATTCGCTGGATTTAAACCAGATATTAGTTTTTGATTTTTTCATTTGATTTGATTTGATTTGATTTATTATTGTCACATGTATTGGGATACAGTGAAAAGTATTGTTTCTTGTGCACTATGCAGACAAAACATACCGTTCATAGAAAATGAAACGAGAGAATACAGAATGTAGTGTTACAGTCATAGCTGGGGTGCAGAGAAAGATCAACTTAATGCAAGGTAAGTCCATTCAAAAATCTGATTGGCAGCAGGGAAGAAGCTGTTCTTGAGTCGGTTGGTACGTGTCCTCAGACTTTTGTATTTTTTTCCCAACGGAAGAAGGTGGAAGAGAGAATGTCCGGGGTGCGTGGGGTCCTTAATTATGCTGGCTGCTTTGCCGAGGCAGCGGGAAGTGTAGACAGAGTCAATGGATTTCCTTAAATTAATGCTTGGAAACATTTTTTCTTCAATGAAATTTCCATTTTTTTTCATTCATTCGTGGGACATGGGCACCGCTGGCTGGCCAGCATTCATTGCCCATCCCTAGTTGCCCGAGGACACTTGAGAGTCAACCACATTGCAGTGGCTCTGGAGTCACATGTAGTCCAGACCAGGTAAGGACGACAGATTTCCTTCCCTAAAGGACATTACTGAACCAGATGGGTTTTTCCGACAATCAACAATGGTTTCATGTTCATCAGTGGATTCTTAATTCCCAGATATATTTTATTGAATTCAAATTCCATCATCTGCCGTGGCGAGATTTCAAATCTGGGTCCCCAGAACATTAGCTGAGTATTTGGATTATCTCGTGATATTATCACTGGGTCATCGCCTCCCCCTTAGGCAACAAGCCTGCTTAATGATTATGCTGCCTTGATGTACATAGAGGTGTTATATAAGTTGGCACGGTGGCACACTGGTTAGCACTGCTGCCTCACAGAGCCAGGGACCCATGTTCGACTCTGGCCCTGGGTGACTGTCTGTGTGGAGTTTGTACGTTCTCCCCATGTCTGCATGGTTTCCTCTGGGTGCTCCAGTTTCCTCCCACAGTCCAAAGATGTGCAGATTAGATGGATTGGCCGTGCTAAATTGCCCCTTAGTATCCCAAGATGTGCGGGTTAGGTGGACTGGCCATGCTAAATTGCCCCTTAGTGTCCCAAGATGTGTAGGTTAGGGGGATTAGTGGTGTCAATACGTGGGGGTTATGGGATAGGGTCTGGGTAAGATGCTGTATCGGAGAGAGTCGGTGCAGACTCGATTGGGCAAACTGGCCTGCTTCTGCACTGTAGGGACTCTATGATTCTGTGAGTTGCTATTGTTGTTGTGCTGTATCGTGTCCTCACCTCCCCAGCTTACCCCCCACATCCGGCCAGCTCAATGTAAAAATCACAGATGCTGCAGTTCTTGCTGTTTGATGATTATTTACTGAGACATCATTATCAATTCACCTCTTATACAATTAAAAATGGTAACAATTTTCACTGCTATTTTAATTTTTGAAATCATAGTGCACATTCACAGCTGGGGAAGTTACCTTTGAACCTCTGAATCCTGTAGCTGATGGTGCAGGATGGAACTGCTCCAGTTTATGACATGTTACAGAGAATGTCAAGTGATGAGTATGAGAAGAGAGCTTGTGTTTATAGAATGCTTCATTATGTCTGCGGGATGTTCAGCTAATGAATTACTTTTGAAGGGCAGCCAGTGATGTAGAAAAATGCAGCTGCCAATTCTGTGCGCACCAAGGTCTCGCAAACAACCAATGTGTGAATGGCCAGATCATCTTTTTGTGGTTGAGAGAGGAATGTTGTCCAGATTGTCCCCTGTCTTTTTCTTACATAGTGGCACGGGATCCTTTACGACCACTCAATTAGGCAGAAAGGGCATCTTGCCTGAAAGATGATGCATGGTGGCACAGTGGTTAGCACTGCTGCCTCACAGCACCAGGGGCCCTGGTTCGATTCCCGGCTCGGGTCACTGTCTGTGTGGAGTTTGCACTTGCTCCCTGTGTCTGTGTGGGTTTCCTCTGGGTGCTCTAGTTTCCCCCCACAGTCCAAAGATGTGTGGGTTAGGATGATTTGCCAAGCTATATCGACCCTAATGTCAGGTTAAATGTGTGAGGTTGCGGGAATAGGACCTGGGTCAGTACAGACCCAATGGGCCGAATGGCCTCCTTCCGTACTGTAGGGGTTCTATGATTCTAACAATGTGACATTACTTTCATACCTTGCTGAACTCCAGAATTTTGACCCAATGACACTGAAGAAACGGCGATATATTTACAAGTCAGGATGGTGTGCAGCTTGGAGGGGAACATGTCTGCTGTCCTTATTCTTCTAGGTTGTAGAGGTTGCAGGTTTGGAAGGTGTTGTCAAAGCAGCCTTGGCAAGTTGTTGCAGTGCATCTTGTCAATTAAACACAATTGCTGCTTCTGTGCAACATTGGTGGAGCATGTTACTGTGTAAGTTGACACATAGGTTGTTAACCATGTGGGATGTTCTGTCCTAATGGGGAGAAATTAATTATTTTTGGGGTAGAATATGGATCTCATTGTGTCTATTCTGTGGCATTAAACCAATGTAATGATTACCCGGGGATTGAGGTCAAGTATCTTGCATCCCAAGGACAGCTGAAAGATGGGCAACCAGAAACTGGATCAGAACATTCTTTCCAGACATCCCTGTTGGCTGCCAAAAGCAGGATGACCCAAAGAGTTGTGCAGCCAATGAAGTATTTGTGAGGTGTAACATTGGAAATGTGGCAGATAATTCATGTACAGTAAGTTTCGACAAACTATAATATTTGTGATGTTGATTAATTTGAATTGAATAAAAATCTGGAATTAAAGTCTAATGATGACTATGAAACCATTTTTGATTGTTGTAAAAACCCATCTGGTTCACCAATGTCCTTTAGGGAAGGAAATCTACCGTCCTTACCTGGTCTGGCCTACATGTGACTCCAGACCCACAACAATGTGGTTGGCTCTTAACTATTCTTTGAAATGACCAAACAAGCCTCTCAGTTCAAGGGTTATTAGGGATGGGCATCAAATCCTGGCCTTGCCAGCGATGTCCACATCCCATGAGAGAATGAGGAAAAATAATAATTGCCCAATTTTTGGCACAAAATGCCCCACTGCTAAATTGTTAGGCATTGCACTATGCTTGCAGCCTAAACATTGGCCTAATTTGTATGAAATTCTACCCCAAATATATCATCAGGAGTATATTAGACAAAGTACTTCGAAGCGAAAGAACATTATAGAAGTAGAGCGGAATCTCTCGTACAAGTATTGAAGTCACAGGCAGCTCATGTGACTTATTGACATACCACCACATAATTAATGGAAAATAACTTAGGAATATCTCACATTTCAAACCCAAAAATATCACACTTTTCCCCAGAATCTGTCAAACCTGCACTTCCTCAACAATTCACCATTTATTTTAAATAAATGTGAATTCGCCATAGGTGACCATAGACTCCCCCTGTGAGGAGGAGGACTGACTAGTGGCAATTTAACCTGAGGGTTTTAAAGTTTATTTATTTGTCACAAGCAGGCTTACATTAACACTGCAATGAAGTTACTATGAAAACCCCCTAATCGCCACATTCTGGTACCTGTGCGGGTATACTGAGGGAGAATTTAGCATGGCCAATATTCCTAACCACACGTCTTTCGGACGAAACCAGAGCACCTGAAGGAAACCCACGCAGACACGGGGAGAACGTACAGACTCTGCACAGACAGTGACCCAAGCCAGGAATCGAACCCAGGTCCCTAGCGCTGTGAGGCAGCAGTGCTAACCACTGTGCCACCGTCACCGCACCTCAGGTGAGGGGCAAGGTTGAAAAAGCAGGGTCTTTCTGAATAAGCTCAGCCGGTACAAGAATTTAACCCACAATGTTGGCGTCGACTTTGCATCATTAACCAGCTGTCCAGTCAACTGAGCTAAACCTACTCTCAAAATCACAGATAACCTGCTGAGCAATTTATTACAGTCTGAAAACTTATGTGTCGGGCTATAGGTTTGGCTACTGAGAGTGGGTGGGGTGGGGAGGAGTGATGTAGCGAAACGGGATTGGAGATCACAGAAATTTTTGGGAGCATGGAGGCCCTGTCAAGTTTAAATAATCATGGCAGCAAGGTGGCGCCAGGATCGGTAGAAGGGAAGATTAGCTCGCGGGAGTAGCGGGGGATAGCAACCGCGGCCCACAAAAAGTGCTGTAAAGAAAATACTCACCTGCTGGAGCCAGGGGCACCTGACTTCATTTTATTCCTATTTTAAACCCCCCCCCCCCCCCCTCCCCCAGCCCCTGAGCCATCGAAATCCCAGCCAGCAGATGTTAAATTTAAAGCCCAACTGCCTGTGGGAGATTTATTTCCTTCATTTGAATCAGCAATGCAACATAAATTATGCAGTTATTTTAACTAAAGTGAAACATGTAAATGGTTTTGATTGCTAACTAATTAGACTGTCAAGAAACAAACATAAGTCCAACCTTCCTAAATACCCAATCAAGGTTCTTGATTTGCATTTGGTTTTCTAACCCATCGGTGTCATTTTTTTTCTCAGTTTCATACATAATGTAGTCTCTATCTGATGGGGATAATGTGTTCTTTGACTTCTCTCTGAGTATCAGCATACCAGAAAACCACATCCAAGAATAACATTACATGTGAATCTCTAAGCGTCAAGCATATATTTTATATTCTGACAAGCAATAACTGCAGCTTTTCTTTCACTAGAGAGCTGGAATCTATGAATAAATGTTTGATTCAGTGTTAGACAATCACAGAATCATACAGTGCAGGAATCGAACCCAGGTCCCTGGTGCTGTGAAGCCCATCGAATCTGCACCCACCACAATCCCACCCAGGCCCTATTCCTGTAACCCCATGCATTTACCCTAGCTAGGCCTCCTGGCACTCAGGGGCAAATTTAGCATGGCCAATCCACCTAACCCGCACATCTTTGGACTGTGGGTGGAAACTGGAGCATCCGGAGGAAATCCACGCAGACACAGGGAGAATGTGCAAACTCCACACAGACAGTGACCCGAACCGGGAATCGAACCTGGTTCCCTTCTAACCACTGTGCCATCATGCTGGTTTTCATGTCTTAGTTTTCATTTTGCCTCATTTCAAAGAACAAAGAACAGGAACAGGACCTTCAGCCCACCAAGTCTGTGCTGACACAGATGTCTCACTAATCTTTGACAAGCGTCAGCTCTTTTCTCTCCTTACAGATGCTGCTGAGATTTTCCAGCATGTTCTCATTTGGCTTGAGATTCCAGCATCCTCAGTAATTTGCTTTTATGCCTCTAATCTAATATTTCCTTGCCTCTACCTGGTCCATGTCCCTCTATTTGCTGCCTCTTCATGTATTTATCCAGATGCCTCTTGAACAGTGTTATAGAATCTGCTTCCACCACCTCCTCCGGCAGCGCGTTCCAGACATTCATCACTCTGTTTTTTGAGGAAGTGACAAAAACGGTTGATGAAGGAAGGGCCGTGGATGTCGTCTATATGGATTTCAGTAAGGCATTTGACAAAGTCCCACATGGCAGGTTGGTTAAGAAGGTTAAGGCTCATGGGATACAAGGAGAAGTGGCTAGATGGGTGGAGAACTGGCTTGGCCATAGGAGACAGAGAGTAGTGGTCGAAGGGTCTTTTTCCTGCTGGAGGTCTGTGACCAGTGGTGTTCCGCAGGGCTCTGTACTGGGACCTCTGCTATTTGTGATATATATAAATGATTTGGAAGAAGGTGTAACTGGTGTAATCAGCAAGTTTGCGGATGACACGAAGATGGCTGGACTTGCGGATAGTGAAGAGCATTGTCGGGCAATACAGCAGGATATAGATAGGCTGGAAAATTGGGCGGAGAGGTGGCAGATGGAGTTTAATCCGGATAAATGCGAAGTGATGCATTTTGGAAGAAATAATGTAGGGAGGAGTTATGCAATAAATGGCAGAGTCATCAGGAGTATAGAAACACAGAGGGACCTCGGTGTGCAAGTCCACAAATCCTTGAAGGTGGCAACACAGGTGGAGAAGGTGGTGAAGAAGGCATATGGTATGCTTGCCTTTATAGGACGGGGTATAGAGTATAAAAGCTGGAGTCTGATGATGCAGCTGTATAGAACGCTGGTTAGGCCACATTTGGAGTACTGCGTCCAGTTCTGGTCGCCGCACTACCAGAAGGACGTGGAGGCATTAGAGAGAGTGCAGAGAAGGTTTACCAGGATGTTTCCTGGTATGGAGGGTCTTAGCTATGAGGAGAGATTGGGTAGACTGGGGTTGTTCTCCCTGGAAAGACGAAGAATGAGGGGAGATCTAATAGAGGTGTACAAGATTATGAAGGGGATAGATGGGGTGAACGGTGGGAAGCTTTTTCCCAGATCAGAAGTGACGTTCACGAGGGGTCACGGGCTCAAGGTGAGAGGGGCGAAGTATAACTCAGATATTAGAGGGATGTTTTTTACACAGTGGGTGGTGGGGGCCTGGAATGCGCTGCCAAGTAGGGTGGTGGAGGCATGCACGCTGACATCGTTTAAGACTTACCTGGATAGTCACATGAGCAGCCTGGGAATGGAGGGATACAAACGATTGGTCTAGTTGGACCAAGGAGCGGCACAGGCTTGGAGGGCCGAAGGGCCTGTTTCCTGTGCTGTACTGTTCTTTGTTCTTTGTTCTCTGTGTGTGAAAAACTTGCCCCTTACATCTCTTTTAAACTTTCCCTCTCTCACTATCAAGCTATACCCCTGAGTAATTGACCCTTTGGCCCTGGGGAAAAGACGCTGACTATCCACTCTATCCGAGCCTTTCATAATCTTGTAAACCCAATCAGGTCCCCCCTCATCCTCCGACGCTCCAATGAAAACAATCCAAGTTTGTTCAACCTTCCTTCATAGTCCATATCCTCCAAACTAGGCAACATCCTGGTAAACCTCTTCTGCACCCTTTCCAATGCATCAACATCCTTTCGGAAGTGTGGTCACCAGAATTGTTCACAATATTCCAAATGCAGCATAACCAAAGTCTTATACAAATACACTTTGTTTAATAAGCAATTTTTAAAAAAAATCATCCTTGAAAATGGATGGTGCTGTCAAGGCCTTATTTATTGTCCATCCCTAACTGCTCTTGTTAAATTGATGGTGAGCTGCCTTCTTGAACTGCTGCAGTCTATGAGGTGAAGCACCCACATTGTTTTAGGGACAGTATTCCCGAATTTTGAGCCAGAACCGATGATGGAATAATGATATAGTTCCAAGTAAGGATGGTGAGCGACTTGGAGGGAAACTTGGAGGTGGTGGTGTTCCCATCTATCTTAGGGCGGCACAGTGGCACGGTGGCACAATGGTTAGCACTGCTGCCTCGCAGTGCCAGGGACCAGGGTTCCATTCCGACCTTGAGTGACTGTGTGAAGTTTGCACATTCTCCCCATGACTGCGCGGATCCCTTCTGGGTGCTCTGGTTTCCTCTCAAAGACCCAAGGTGTGCAGGTTAGACAAATTAGCCATGGTAAATTGCCCCTTAGTGTCCCAAGATGTGTAGGTTAAATGGATGAGCCATGGGAAATGTTTGGCGTGTTGGGGATAGGGCCTGGGTAAGATGCTCTGTCAGAGTGGAGAGTCGGTGCAGACTCGATGGACTGAATGGCCTTCCTCTGCAGTGTAGGGATTCAGTTATTCGATCTTCTGCCCTTGCTCCTCTAGGTGGTAGAGTTTGTGGATTTGGAAGGTGGTGTCGAAGGAGCTTTGTTGTGTTACTACAGCACATCTTGTAGATGACACACGCTTGCCAGTGTGCACCATTGGAGGAGGAGGTGAATGTTTACAGTGGTGGATGCATGGGGCACCAGAGAAGAAGGCTGCTTGAGTGTTGTTGGAGCTGCACTCATCCAGATAAATGAAGAGTATTCCATCAAAGCCCTAACCCATGCTATGTTGATAACAGACAGACTTTGGGAAATCAGGAATGTGTTACTCACGAATAGAATTCTCAGCATTTGACCTGTTCTTGTAGCTGTTTGTGTGGTTGGTTCAGTTACGTTTCTGATTAACAGTAACAGCCTGGACATTGATTGTGGGGAATTCAGCAGTGATAACACTGCTGAACATTGTTCTTTCTTGTTGGAGTTGGTCATTGCCTGGCAGTTGCATGGTGTGAATGTTAATTGTCACTTGATTTGATTTGATTTGATTTATTATTGTCACATGTATTAGTATACAGTGAAAAGTATTGTATCTTGCGCGCTATACAGACAAAGCATACCTTTCATAGAGAAGGAAAGGAGAGAGTGCAGAATGTAGTGTTACAGTCATAGCTAGGGTGTAGAGAAAGATCAGCTTAATGCAAGGTAAGTTCATTTAAAAGTTTGACAGTAGCAGGGAAGAAGCTGTTCTTGAGTCGGTTGGTACGTGACCTCAGACTTTTGTATCTTTTTCCTAACGGAAGAAGCTGGAAGAGAGAATGTCCAGGGTGCATGGGGTCCTTAATTATGCTGGCTGCTTTGCCGAGGCAGTAGGAAGTGTAGACAGAGTCAATAGATGGGAGGCTGATTTGCGAGATGGATTGGGCTACATCCACGACTTTTTGTGGTTCCTTGCGGCCTTGGGCAGAGCAGGAGCCATACCAAGCTGTGATACAACCAGAAAGAATGCTTTCCATGGTGCATCTGTAAAAGTGCATCTGAGAGTCGTACTTGACATGCCAAATTTCCTTAATCTTCTGAGAATGTAGAGGCGTTGGGTGGGCTTTCTTAACTATAGTGTCGGCATGAGGGGACCAGGACAGGTTGTTGGTGATCTGGACACCTAAAAACTTGAAGCTCTTGACCCTTTCTACTTCATCACTGTTGATGTAGACAGGGGCATGTTCTCCTTTATGCTTCCTGAAGTCGATGACAATCTCCTTTGTTTTGTTGACATTGAGGGAGAATTATTGTTGCCGCACCAGTTCACCAGATTCTCTATCTCATTCCTGTACTCTGTCTCATCATTGTTAGAGATCCGACCCACTACAGTGGTGTGGTCAGCAAACTTGATAATCAAATTGGAGGGGTATTTGGCCACACAGTCATAGGTGTATAAGGAGTATAGTCGAGGGCTATGTTCAATGTGGAACTGAGCTATAGAGTCCAGGAATGTTCTCTTTTCAAGTCCAGATCTGAATAGTATTTTTGAATCCAGGATGGATGTGTAGAAACACTGTAACTGGTTAAAGAGGGAATAGACAACTCAACCAAGGCTTTCTTGGTATGTTAGAAAGGAAGCATGAGGACTCAAAAGAATTTTAAACATCTCCACACCCTGCTGAGGATCCTTCACTTCAGTCCTGTTTCTCTCAGATCTATTTATCTGCAGATATCCACTGGCTCCTCATTCACCATTGAAATGACTGCGGTTCCCCAATTTGCAATGCCTCAAACATAGCCATCCAGCATAGCTTTGGTTTCCTATCTGTCGCATGGCTGTCGAAGTCTCACAAGATTAATGTCCAAGTCTTGAGTGCTAAACATTTCAGCAGCAGACACAATTAATGATGTAGTTTGAATGGTGCCTGCGTTATTAAAAAATCGCAGAATGTTTACATCACAGAAAGACGCCATTCAACCTGTCATGTCTATGCTGGCCCTCTAAAGGAACACTTCGCCTCATTCCACTCCGCCACCTTCTCCCCATGCCCTTACACATACTTTCTTTTCAGATGATGATCTAATTCCCTCTTGAAAGCCTTGATTGAGCCTATCTCCATCACACTCGCAGGCTAAGCTTTCTAGGTCCTAACAACTCGCTGCGTGAAAGTTTTTCCAAATGTCGCCATTGCTTCTTTTGCGAATGATCTTTAGTTTGTGTCTTTGGCTCTCGATCCTACCATCTATGCGAACAATTTCTCCCTATCGGGGATCCTCTTTGTCAAGAGTCCTCATCATTTTAACCACCTCTGTAAAATCTCCTCTTAACCCTCTTTTCTCGAAGGGAAATAATCCTAACATCTCAAATCAATCCACGTTAATTAAATTCCTCATCCTTGGAACTATTCTCGTGTATTTTTTCTGCACTCTCCCTAAAACCTTCACATCCTTCCTAAAGTGAGGCGCCCAGTGAGGCTAAAGTAGGCTTTTATATTAGTTTAACATAAATTCCTTGCTTTTTTACTCTAGGCCTCTATGAATAAAGGAGGGTTGTATGGTTTATTAACCACATTATTTTTTAAAGTTTATTTATTAGTCACAAGTAGGCTTACATTAACACTGCAATGAAGTTACTGTGAAAATCCCCTAGTTGCCACACTCCGGCGCCTGTTCGGGTACACTGAGGGAGAATTTAGCACAGCTGATGCACCTAACCAGCACGTCTTTTGGACTGTGGGAGGAAACCGGAGCACCCGGAGGAAACCCATGCAGACATGGGGAGAACGTGCAGACTCCGCACAGCCAGTGACCCAAGCCAGGAATCAAACCTGGGTCCCTGACGCTGTGAGGCAGCAGTGCTAACCACTGTGCCACTGTGCCGCCCCATTAATAATTAGCAAAAACACATTTTGGTTCAGCAACTAATGCAGTCCCAATCTGTCAACGCAGCTCTGGCCTGTAACACACTGTAGGCTGCATCATGCTGTATTTGTTTCACAATCCGAGAATCACATAATCGCCTGTTCGGGTACACTGAGGGAGAATTTAGCATGGCCAATGCACCTAACCCGCACATCTTTGGACTGTGGGAGGAAACCGGAGCACCCGGAGGAAACCCACGCAGACACGGGGAGAACGTGCAAACTCCACACAGACAGTGACCCGAGATCGGGATCGAACCCGGGTCCCTGGCGCTCTGAGGCAGCAGTGCTAACCACTGTGCCACTGTGCTGCACTCTTGACCTGTCACCAGCTTCAATGATTTATGCACTGAAGGATGCAGGTCCCTCTCTCTGCTCAAATTCCTCATTAGAATTGTACCCTTCATTTTATATTGTTTCTCCATTTTTCTTTATCAAAATGACGCACTTCACACTTCTCTTTGCATTAAATTTCACCCACGACATATTCTCCCATCCCACTAACCTATGTCCTTTTGAAGTTTAACACTGCCCTCACAGTTCACAATACTTCCAAGTTTTGTATTGTCTGCAGATTACACCATTTATTTCAGATTTTCTGCATCCTCAGTGTTTTGCTTTTATTGCATCGCCTATATATATATTAGGAAGAGCGGTGGTCCCCACTCTGACCACTCAGGATTCTATCATAAACCTTTCCCCAGCCATCAACACGGAGTTTGCACGTTCTCCCCGTGTCTGCGTGGGTTTCCTCCAGGCGTTAATGCAAGCCTACTTGTGACTAATAAATAAACTTTAAAAAAGGATGTGGTTAATAAACCATACAGCTCTCCTTTATTCATAGAGGCAGAGAGTAAAAAAGCAAGGAATTTATGTTAAATTCTCCCTCAGTGTACCCGAACAGGCGCCAGAGTGTGGCGACAAGGGGATTCTCACCGTAACTTCATTGCTGTGTTTACATAACCCTACTTGTGACGATAATTATTGAAACTTAAAACTTAATAAAAACCTTTCCTGGGACTGGGATTCTCCAGTCTGCTGTTGTGAGTGGAGGTTTGGCCGAATGCCGAATACTCAGTTCTCGCTGGCAGTGGTAGCAGGGCGTGTGAGATTGGAGAATTCCGGCCTCGAAGGATGTGGCTGATGATAAATGCTGAGTTGTTTCCCAGAAAGGAATCCTGACACTACTGTCCTCAAGTGTATTCTTTCAATTTGGTATAGTGTGAGGAAAGATCTGAAATCCAGAGAATGGTGTCCTGGACATTCTGTGATGATTTTAATAAAATAAATGCTTATTAAAAAATAAAATAAACAACAGTAAAGTAAAGTCAAAGTACACTTACCTAAGACAATGGCGATACTCAGTATCACTAATTTTAAACAGTCCCAAAGTACCTTCATAACCTTCAGAGCTAACTCTCCTCAAATCATTCCACAATCTGTAGAAATCTAGTAACTGTTACCACACAATGCTGTCTCTTTGGGGTTCCTTCTGAGGTAAAACAAGCAACATACTTCTCAAGATAGGCTTTCTCCACAGATACTTCTTGCTGTGAATTTTGCACTATTCCTGCTTTGGGCTGATGTCTAAAACAGTTCCCTGCACAGATTTACTCATCTCCTTAAATTTGATTTGATTTGTTTTAATTTGATTTATTATTGTCGCATGTATTAACATAGAGTGAAAAGTATTGTTTTTTGCGTGCTATACAGACAAAGCATACCGTTCATAGAGAAGGAAATTAGAGAGTACAGAATGTAGTGTTACAGTCAGAGCTAAGATGTAGAGAAAGATCAACTTAATGCAAGGCAAGTCCATTCAAAAATCTGACAGCAGCAGGGAAGAAGCTGTTCTTGAGTCGGTTGGTACGTGACCTCAGACTTTTGTATCATTTTCCCAACAGAAGAAGGTGGAAGAGACAATGTGCAGGATGTGTGGGGTCCTTAATTATGCTGACTGCTTTGCCGAGGCAGCCGGAAGTGTAAACAGAGTCAATGGATGGGAGGCTGGTTTGTGTGATGGATTGGGCTATATCTAAATACAGTTTTTCTCTTTGATCTTTCCTTATAATCAGGCAATGATCGGGGTGGGGGGAGTGGGGTGTGTGAATGGGCCAATGTTCGGGGGGGGGGGGGCGGAGAAGGGGCAGATGATTGGGGATGGTGTTGGGGAGGTAGGGGCCGATGATGGGGGGCGGGGGGGAAGGGGGGAGATAGGTGCTGACTCTGACTGAGAGTGAGGAGGGGAGTCCCTGAGAGCTCTGTAATGGAGGGGAAGGGGTTTGTTCCTGTTCTGATCGGGGCACCCTTTAAAGCTGCTGCCCTGATCTCTGTGCAGCCGGGCTTTGCCGTCGTGTTGAGGTCCCATCCCGCTACATGACAGTGTGAAACACGCCCCCTTGATTTTTTGGGGGGCATTGTGTCGTAAGATCTGGTGAGAAAAGCAGCCTGTTTCTCTGGAGAGAAACACTCTGGCTTTCTTGCTGGAAACAACACTGACATTTCTTCTATCTCTTCTTTTGAAACCCTGAACAACTCATTCAAATCAATTCATGTTCTGCTCCCCATTGTTACTAACTTGCCTTAGGTAATCACCTTGATCATCTTGCAGTGTTGCTCAGCTCATTGACATATCAAAGTCACTCATTCCATTAGCACATCAATACTGTCCCTGCCTTAATTAACTTACATTTTTCCAGTTTTGCAAATATATAACCAGCAGAAAATATTCTAATTTCTTGGATTTCCCCGATGTTTTCATGTCACCAATATTTTCCTGACACTAAAATACTTTGTGTGCATTTCTGATATTCCTGTGTGTTATGTAAATGAAAACACTAATTGTAATTGGTAAATACCAGGCAAAGCAAATTGGTACAGCTAGTTGCTAATATTACAAAATATGGCTTCAACTAATTTGTGCTTTAATTTAGTCATCCTTCATCTCCGCTTACAAGCCTGCTATTTTGAAATACCACTCTTTAAAAGGTTCAATAATCCAGCTCTCAGAAATAATATTTTGCATGGAAAAACATTTACATGGTTCTAATTCCTCTTTACAAAGGATAACATGGAATGTACATTTACAATTTTCCATGCATGCATGAGGTGACACAGTGGCACAGTGGTTAGTACTGTTACCTCACAGCGCCAGGGACCCGGGTTCAATTCCGGCCTGGGGTCAGTCTGTACGGAGTTTGCACATTCTCCCCGTGTCTGCGTGGGTTTCCTCTGGGTGCTCTGCTTTCCAGTCCAATGCTGGCATCTCCACATCATTCCTCCCACACTCCAGAGATGTGTGGGTTAGGTGGATTGGCCATGCTAACTTGCCCCTTCATGTCAGGGGGACTATCAGGGTAGATATGTGAGGTTACGGGGATAGGGCCTGGGTGGGATTGTGATCGGTGCAGACTCGATGGGCCAAATGGCCTCCTTCTGCACTGTCGGGATTTTATGATGAGGTGGCAAACATGAATTGAATGTAGGTGTGGAAGTTGATACATATGCGTTTTGCAGGTTTACCTTTGAATTTTCAGAGTATTTATGCAAAATAGCCATTTTTCAAATTTCAATTTGAGAGGCAATCACACTTGTGGAAATCAACTGAATTTTCAAAATCACTGCTTAAAACATCATGTGAATGATGTCACTAACTAATATGCACAATAGTTTGATAATTTTATAAACTAAATTATAGCACTTGCTGACTTACATCACTGACTGATTTTACTAATGATTTCATGAACTTATTGATATTACTAATCAACAGTTAGATTTTAATGATTATATCAAGTGAAGATTTCACCGAGCAGAAATTGGAATGACTGAATAATTTTACGAGTTGGCAACCGACACTGATTGAACAAGCTGAGATGGCAGGGGCAGGAGCAAGTGAAGACTCAGTCTCCATTCCTCCTCACTCACCCCGCCAAAAACCAGAAAATCCAGCTCCTAGGCTGGGACTGGAACTCAACTTCTAGACCAAGGTTAATGGAAGATCTCTTCGGGTAAACGTTCCCCAAGGCAGCCTTCACGACACACGACAATGCAGAGTCGCCGAGCAAAAACTGATAGCCAAGTTCCGCACACATGAGGACGGCCTCAACCGGGATCTTGGGTTCATGTCCCACTATCTGTAACCTGCATGACTTGCCTGGGCTTGCAAAATCTCACTAACTGTCTTGGCTTGAGACAATTTGTACCTCTTTAACCTGTGCCTAAACCCTCTCTCCACTCGCATTATCCGTACCTGTAAAGACCTGATTCCTGTTAAGACTCGCATTCCAACCATTATCTTCTAAGTTGAGTCTGTGCCTATATATGCCCTGTTTGTGAACCCAACTCTTCATTCACTTGATGAAGGAGCAGTGCTGTGAAAGCTTGTGCTACCAAATAAATCTGTTGGACTTTAACCTGGTGTTGTGAGACTTCTTAATGGAGCTAAGATAAGTGCTAGGCCCACACCCCTTTATCCTATACTCTTATTTGGAACTTTATCACCCTGGGCATGGGAGCTTACCCATTGACCGGGTGTCAATGCCTCAGAAAGCATCTGCAGCTTCTTATTTTTATTCAGCACTTCCAGAGGCTGTTTAGTAATAATACAAATCGGGTATTGAAACCGGCAGTAGTGTGCTGTACCTCAGGCAGCTTTTCTGTTACATCAAGTTCTTTGATGTTCCTCGTGTACCCGTGAAGAACAACTCTCTGTTCTCCTGTCTGATGCAGAGCTCCAGACAAGGACAAAAAAAGAGATATTTGTGGAGTCTGGATTTACGCAGAATCATCCTGATAAAATCACTGGTAGCTTCAGGGATTGAGGAGGGAGGGGAGGGGGTGGTCATCGCAAGAAATAATCCATGGTTTGGGTTTAATTAAGTGCTGAGGCCTTTCCTGTTGTAAAGTTACAGTATTAAAATTATCATTTAAAAAACGTAAACCCAAAAAAAGACGCCATAGAATAGGCAAGGCAGTCAGGTGGGGTGAGAATCCCACGGGACCCATTGTCACTCAGCTCTGGGGCTTTTGGGTGCATCGGCCTTGGGTGTCTTGTTAAGAAATGTTCAATTAACAATGGGCACCAAAACAGATGTTCCGAAAATGGGGAGATAATAAATCTTTTTTAAACAATGAAACTGGTGTAGCAATTTGTACAGTGTTCAAGAAAAACTTGACACTAAGATGTAAGCATTGACTTGGCTGCAATGTTAATACAAATACATATGTCTAACAAAAATGGTGTTGCCTTGGCAACAGAAAGAACTCAATGCATTTTGGAGGCAACAAATTCTTTTCAGGTAATGGGATGTGTACTCGAGGCTGACAGCATCCATCCAGGATATTAGCATGCTTACAGCACTGGAACATTTAAAGTTTAATAGCTTTGTTTATTTATTAATAATACATAAGTTACGCAATGTTCACTGCAATTACAAAGAAGAGTAGAAAAGCAACAAGATTGTTGTTCTGCTTTAGGTTTGACGTAAGCGGAAACCTGGATGGGAAGAAGATTTATTTCAAGCTCATTTACTGTACATTTGGCTGGGTAAGTTGACCCTTGAAAGCGCGTAAGTTCTCTTCAAAGATGGAAGCTGGTTTTACACACTGAGGGCGGGATTTTCCGACCACGCTCGCTCCATAGTTGGAAAATCCCGCCCGAGATCAGCGAACATTTGCATTGTCCGTGTCCCACCCATGGTGGGCAGGATGGGAAAACGCCACCCTGAGTGTAAAAATGAAACACCAATGTGGTGTGAGCAGTCGCCCTTTTGAAATATCCTCCATGTCCCACGCAAAGTAAGAACGTGAGTCTGGTGAGACTGATGAAGGAGCAGCGCTCAGAAAGCTCATGTTGTGAGACTTCTCACTGTGCCCACCCCAGTACAATGCCGGTATCTCCTCATCATGTCTTCCAAAGCAAAGAACGATCTTGTCTTAAACTAATGGAAGCCGTAGCAACACAGCCCGTATCACATGATCGACCCCTTGCCCTATATTATAAGGTAGCAGTGTTTGCATTCTCTTGGATAACAGCAATCTAAAGGCACTCAGTCGACTCTTAACACAAAAAGCGCTGGACACCATGCACCCAATGCAAGGTCTTTAAATACTTGTGCACAAGGAGGACTCTCTATGGCCAACATGGAATGGCCGGAGCGGTTCTGAGGTTACAGAGAAACAGCTCAGCGCTTATAATCAATCACAGCAAATCACGAACAAGAGATTTTTTCTCATCTTTCATTGACATACATATCCACCAATCATAGCATGACCTTTTGCCCTTTTTTATCCAATAGAAAACCAATCCTTCATTAGCATAATATGTCCCCATATCTTGCTATTTGGTAATCGCCATGGTAACTTGTTCTTTGTTTTCATCCTGCTGTCCTAACCTGGAATGCAGTGTTTATGGAGCAAGGTTTTAGATATTCCAGTTTTACCTTGCGTATGTCAGTGTTGGCCTGACTGAAGGCCGTGTTTGGC
Organism: Mustelus asterias; assembly: GCF_964213995.1. NCBI lineage: Eukaryota > Metazoa > Chordata > Chondrichthyes > Carcharhiniformes > Triakidae > Mustelus > Mustelus asterias. Next base: position 77,821,087 of record NC_135819.1, on the reverse strand, counting down.
TAATAATAATTTTCCATTACTTGACAGAGTTTTTTTTTGACAATTATGGAACTTTAATTTTCACAGCAGTAAGTAAAACATGCATTTGTGGGGTGAAAAATGGAGGCTGACTACCAATGGTAGTCTAGCCTGGCGCAGCTGAATAGGAAGTTGAGTTATAGGATCAGATAAATAGGATTGTCTTCTACACCGAGTTGGCTTACATGCACAATTTAGAATTTAGGCTAAGTGTACTGCTGTGTAATGGGACGCATACTTGTGCAAATAAGCAACCTCTAACTCTTGGAATGGAAGTCAGAGTTTTATGGGGCACCTCACAGGGGTAGGGACAGGGCTCTTGCAACTTTGAAGTGAAAATGGGGCAATGGACTGTAGAAGTATGACTGTCCCACAATAACCCGGTTGAGCTCCATTAACTCTTTACATCCAGGCTATGCTATTAATCGTCCTTGTGTAGAATTCACACTGTTTTATAGAATCATAGAGGGCGATTCTCCCGTCCCCCCATGTTACTTTTTTAACGCGGCCGTCCAGGAGAATTGTGTATTGGCCGATTCGCAGGATTCCTGCCGCGCTTACGCCTCCCAGGTCCAGATTTCTGGCAGTGTCTGCGTGGCTGGGAGGCAAATTCTATTTTAAATACAATTTAAATGTATTTAGCGGGCCCGGGACTGAATTCACTGGACCCACTAGAATCTCCCATCAGCGGCATCCAGACTAGCTCCCCATCTTTGGGGAATTAGCAGGACGACCCCGCCGGAATGAAGGGGTGGCAATCGGGTCCCCCCAGGGGGTCAGGCAGTGGGGGGAGGGGGGGGGGGGTGGCGTTGGTGGCCCCTGGACACTCTGGCAGTAGCAGCCTGTGCCCCTTGGCATTGCCCAAAGTGCAAAGTGCCCATAATCAGGAGGCACCTTGGCACTGCCCACCATGCATAGGGTAGTGCCAAGGGGGCAGGCCTATCTGGGGGCAGGGCCAAGGGGTGGGGTCGGCTGGGGGCAGGGCCTAGAGGGCAATCCATGAGGGGGTCCCACTGCCACTCTGCATGGGGATTAGTCGGGGCTGGAGAGAGGCCAGCGATCAGGCTGGCCTGGGGGTGGGATGGTCAGCCAGGGGGGAGGGGGGGGGGCGTCTGCCTCCCGGGGGTGGGGGGGGGGGGGGGGAGGCGGGGGGGTTGGGGGGGGGGGGCGGGGGGGTTGGGGGTGGGGGCTGCCTGGGGATGGTGGGGGGATCATTACTGCCGGGGAGGAGGTGGAGATGGGGGCACTCCAGGACGGGAGGGAGGTTGGGGCTGGTCCAGGGTTGCGATCAAGCTGCCCAGCAAACTGCAGGCTGACAGATAGGGGCCACTGCGCATACACAGAGGCCCGGAACTGTCAGCCTCTGGCGTGAATAGGCCTTGCCCCCCCCCCCCCGAGCTTTTAATGATATTCCCAAATGTGACATCTGCATTGTACAAAGGGTAGGACATTCTTGTCTGAAGTTGCACTGAAAAACCAGCACGATTTACACCCATTTTCCTGTGAAATCGACACTTTTTGGAAGAATCGCGGCCATAGAATCCCTACAGTGCAGAAGGAGGCCATTCGGCCCATCAAGTCTGCACCAACAACGATCCCAACCAGGATCTATCCCTGAAACCCCGTGTATTTACCTTGCTAATTCACCTGACACAAAGGGTCAATTTAACATGGCCAATCAACCTAACCTACACATCTTTGGACTGTGGGAGGAAACCGGAGCACCCGGAGGAAACTCACGCAGACACGGGAAGAATGTGCAAACTCCACACAGACAGTGACCCAAGAGAGGAATTGAACCCGGGTCCCTGGTGCTATGAAGCAGCAATGCTAACCAGTCTGTCCCTGACAGAGTGAAATTTAATGACACATGTTATTGAATGGAAGTCTGACATTCCACAAATTTTGTATTATTTTCACCAAGGTTGTATATTCCCCCGTTAATTTCCGGTGAGCATTGCTGCTATTGGGCTGTTCTCATCTCTGTGCTGCAATTATTCAAAATCATGCGGTTAGATTAAAAAATAATAATTCACATATCTTTAGACATTCAAAGCTTGGTCACAGTAAGGCATACGAGCTCTGATTGGTTTTCCTGATGGGCTCATTTTGTTCCAAATTTTAGATCCTATTGTAGTTTACTCTGCTGTTCACAACATTACACCGTTACGCGATTGGAGAATGCTTACTGCTCGAAAAAAAAATGAATTATTGGCTGCCGATCAAAATAATGGGGGAAAATCATTTAGCTAAAGCCCATTTCATGCAACCTGATTTAATTAGCAGAATTGACAAAAGCAGCCAATCAAAATAGATCTGCAATCATCTTCCTTCTGCACTTCTCAAGTAGCTTTTTAAAAAATTCATTCGTGGGACTTGGACGTCGTTGGCTGGCCAGCATTTATTGCCCACCCCTAGTCGCCCTTGAGAAGGTGGTGGTGTGCTGCCTTCTTGAATCGCTGCAGCCCATGTTCTGTGGGTTGACCCACAATGCCATTAGGGAGGGAATTCCAGGATTTCGACCCAGCGATTGCGAAGAACAGTGATATATTTCCAAGTCAGGATGGTGGGTGGCTTGGAGGGGAACTTGCAGGTGGTGGAGTTCCCATGTATCTGCTGCCCTTGTCCTTCTGGATGGAAGTGGTCGTTGGTTTGGAAGGTGTTGTCTAAGGATCTTTGGTGAATTGCTGAGGTGCATCTTATAGGTAGTACACACTGCCACTACTGAACGTCGGTGGTGGAGGGATTGGATGTTTGGAGATGTGGTGCAAATCAAGCAGGCTACTTTGTCCTGGATGGTGTCAAGCTTCTTGAGTGTTGTTGGAGTTGCACCCATCTAGGCAAGTGGGGAGTATTCCATCACACTCCTGACATGTGCCTTATAGATGGTGGACAGGCTTTGGGGAGTCAGGAGGTGAGTTACTCACCGCAGTATTCCCAGCCTCTTATCAGCTCTTATAGTCATTGTGTTTATGTGGTGAATCCAGTTAAGTTTCTGGTCAATGGTAACCCCAAGAATGTTGACAGTGGGGGATTCAGTGATGGTAACACCATTGGATGTCATGGGGCATGGTTAGAGTGTCTCTTATTGGTGATGGTCATTGTCTGGCATTTGTGTGGCATGAATGTTACTTGCCACTTGTCAAGCCCAAGCCTGGATGTTGTCCAGATCTTGTATTTGAACATGGACTGCTTCAGTATCTGAGGAGCTAATGAGTAACTTAAGCAACATAAAAGTCAGGCATTTTGACAATAGCACAGTGAAGTACAGCAAACCTCAGCCTATTAACAGGAAATTGAAAATGGCAACTAGTATCAGGGTGACGAACAGTCCCCTATTTTACGGATTGTCCCATAATTGAGACCACTGTCCCCTGACTGAAGTCGGATTCATTTGGGAAATTATTTTTCCTGTAATTCAAATCTTTAAATCTTGCTCTGCTCCCATTTGCACACTTAGACAGCTCTGCCAACAACCTCTCACCTACCATTCTCACAGCTCTGCCAACACCCCCTCACCTCCCACTCTCACAGTTCTGCCAACAACCCCTCACCTCCCATTCTCACAGTTCTGCCAACAACTCATCACCTTCCATTCTCACAGCTCTGCCAACACCCCTTCACCTGCCATTGTCACAGCTCTGCCAACACCCCCTCACCTCTCACTCTTAGAGTGCCCTGTGCCCACTGAGAGACATCCTTGACCCTGGCACCAGGGAGGCAAAAGATCATCCTGGAGTCTCAATCGTGGTCACAGAAGCGCCTGACTGTGCCTCTTTCTATTGAATCCCCAACTACTACTGCATGCCTGCACTTTGACCCTCCCAGCTATACAGCAGAGCCAGTAGTGGTGCCACTGACATGGCCACTGCTGTCATCATCCTCTGATAGGCTGTCCTCCCCAACAGCATCTAAAACAATGTATCTGTTTGAGAGAGGGTAGGGGACAGCCCCAGTGGTCTCCCGCACTGACTGCCTACAAATTGTCACCCATCTCTCTTCCTCAACCTTGGGTGCAACCACCTCCCTGAAACTTCTGTCTATGACGCTCTCCACCATATGCATGCTCCTAAGTGCGTCCACCCGACATCCCAGTCGATCTCAGTGATCCATTAGGAGTCTCATTTGTACACACTTCCTGCAAGTGTATTTCCCCATGGTGAGTTGGACTGTCCTGAATTACCCACATGTCACAGGTGGAGCATAGGACTGGTGTGACCGACATTACCCTCTGTTAGTTAATTAATTAAAACTTAAATTTAACTTGTATGGACCCTCTTTTGTTTAAGTAATAACTAAACTAAATTGGTTGGTCAACCAAGTTAATTACTCACTAAACTGCCTTGGTTATTGCCCAATATAGTAAGATCAAATTAGAACTAAATGTAATCTAAATCTTGTCCAAACCGCTACTTTATTCAGTTTGTTTTTAGTTTTATTTATTAATGTCACAAGTAGGCTTACTGCAATGAAGTTACTGTGAAAATCCCCTAGTCGCCACACTCCGGCACTTGTTCGGGTACACTGAGGGAGAATTTAGCATGGCCAATGCAACTAACCAGCACATCTTTCAGACTGTGGGAGGAAACCAGAGCACCCAGAGGAAACCCATGCAAACACGGGGAGAACGTGCAAACTCCACACAGACAGTGACGCAAAACTAGACTTGAACTGGAGTCCCCGGCACTGTGAGGCAGCAGGGCTAACCACAGTGCCACCGAAGGTTGAAAGATGGAAGAAGATTGAAGGGGCGGCATAGTGGCACAATGGTAAGCACTGCTGCCTCACAGTGCCAGAGACCCAGGTTCGAATCCTGGCTTGGGTCACTGTCTGTGTGGAGTTTGCACATTTTCCCCGTGTCTGCGTGGGTTTCCTCCGGGTGCTCCGGTTTCCTCCCACAGTCCAAAGATGTGCGGGGTAGGTGGATTCGGTCATGCTAAATCGCCCCTCAGTCAGGAACTAGCTGGGGTAAATGCATGGGGTTATGGGGATAAGGAATGGGTGGGATTGTAGTCAGTGCGGACTCGATGGGCCACATGGCCTCCTTCTGTACTGTAATATTCTATGATTCTATAACATGCTGTGAACCCATAAAATGCCTTCCAAAATCATCACCATTTCTTTTATTGTGCACTGCTTCCAAAAGCTAAAATGAAATTTGATACAAATCTGTGCCTTGCAAAACACAAAAGCATTACTCGAGGCTATTGCTAAACTGCAATCCAATAATTTTCCTTGGCACATGTGTTGAAGTATGAAATGAGATGGCTAAGCCAGCAACCTGAATTATATTTATCCTCCTGGTCCTTTCCTCATATTAAACAAATCACCCCTCGGAGCTCGATGGAAGTAAATCACAATTAAGAGGGAATCAGATTTGCTCATCAATTAGTTTCCAATACATAGTTTCCACTAGACAGCACACAGCTTCTGTATCTGAGGTAATTGGAGTCCTTTGTGTTAATAATAGATGTACCCTACTTAACCTGTTGTAAATTCACAACAAAAGCTAATCTTCCATGCAAGACATTGTGTAAATACAGAGTGCCTTCATATCAATTAAAAACTTTAGCCTGGCCTTGGGAAATACTCAGCAAAAGTAATTAACAATGGATTGAGGTGAAGGATGAGGTAAATTCGAAGGAAAATTCGTTGGGACTGATCATATTTTGAATATTTTTAAAAATTAGATATTAGGACGAAATAGAAGTTTATCTTGGCTGACATTCTTCCATTATTATAAAATTGCATTTCATTGGAGAGGAAGACTACACCCTGAGATCTAATTAGTTTCAGGATGATAAACTGGTGACGGTACATTCAAATCACGCTGATTCCCTGTGACACACTCTGCAATCTGACACCTGAACCAAACAGATTCAGAGTACAAAGAACAAAGAAAATTACAGCACAGGAACAGGCCCTTCGGCCCTCTGAGCCTTCACCGACCATGCTGCCCGACTGAACTAAAACCCCCTACCCTTCCGGGAACCATATCCCTCCATCCACATCCTATTGTCAAGGTGCCCCTCAAAATCACTATCGTAACTGCTTCCGCTATCTCCCCCGGCAGCGAGTTCCAGGCACCCACCACCCTCTGTGTAAAAAACTTGCCTCGTGCATCTCCTTTAAACCTTGTCCTTCGCACCTTAAATCTATGTTCCTTGGTAATTGACTCTTCCATCCCCGTAAAAAGTAGTTCAGAACATATGACTGTAAGATAACGGAGCTGGAGTAGACCCCATTTGGCCCTTTGAACTTGTACCACCATTCAACAAAAAAGTTAAAGTTTATTTATTCGTCACAAGTAGGCTTACATTAATATTGCAGTGAAGTTTTGATTTTTTTGATTTCTTTTGATTTGGATTTGATTTATTATTGTCACATGTATTAGTATACAGTGAAAATATTGTTTCTTGCGTACTATACAGACTGCGTATACCGTTCATAGAGAAGGAAAGGAGAGGGTGCAGAATGTAGTGTTACAGTCATAGCTAAGATGTAGAGAAAGATCAACTTAGTGCAAGGTAAGTCCATTCAAAAGTCTAACAGTAACAGGGAAGAAGCTGTTCTTGAGTCGGTTGGTACGTGACCTCAGACTTTTGTATCTTTTTCCCAACAGAAGAAGGTGGAAGAGAGAATGTCCGGGGTCCTTGCGTGGGGTCCTTGATTATGTTGGCTGTTTTTCTGAGGCAGCTGGAAGTGTAGACGGTGTCAATGGATGGGAGGCTGGTTTGCGTGATGGACTGGGCCTCATTCACAACCCTTTGTAGTTTCTTGCGGTCTTGCTTATTGTGAACATCATGACTGATCATCCATCTCAACTCAACTTTCCCACTCCATCCCCATTGAACGATGCATTTCAATTCTGGGTTGGGGACTGAGGAACTAGGGCGATTCAATAAAATTAGGGATCAAATTATACAGAAACTCAATTGAAAGCGCTTTTCAATTACCCAAAATAAAAAAATTGGTGAGAGTCGTAGCAGACGTGTCAAATTTCCTTAGCCTCCTGAGAAAATAGAGGCATTGGAGGGCTTTCTAAACTGTAGCATCAGTGCGGAGGGTCCAGGACAGGTTGTTGGTGATATGGGCACCTAGAAACTTGAAGTTGGAGATGTGAGTTCAAATTCCACCGTGGGCTGTTGTGAAACTGACCTCTCCGAAAGAAAAACTCTAACTCCAGCTAGAGTTCCATTTTAAGCTATCAAGGTACCAGTAATTCTCCAAGCTTTACTGCTTTTGTTTTTCCTTCTGAATTGATTCATTCACACCTTTCAAGGAAGGAATCTTGCCGTCCATACAGGGTTGACTCATAGTTTCTCCCTGAAATGGTCAATCAAGTGACTTAGTTGGCTCATTGAGCACAATTAGAGGTGGACAATAAATGCTGGCCTCACTGCACATTTCTTGCAAATGGTTGAACAAGTGAAAATGAATAAGATTTGTGAAGGTGATCTGCCTGAATTCAGCCAGTTAATTTCTGGCATGACTATTATGTAACACATGGCTGTCCATGCGTTTGACTCTTGTCAAGACGGTGCTGAGGTTTGGTGGGCACAGGTAAGGGAGGGACGTGCCGACACTGAAAATGGGTCACTCACTGACTGACAAATCAGCATGGATTTCTCAAGTGGTTTTAATCAAAAATATAAATTCTCCTCTGAATTCTGACAGTAAATAACACAGTAAGAAGTTTAACAACACCAGGTTAAAGTCCAACAGGTTTATTTGGTAGCAAAAGCCACACAAGCTTTCGGAGCTCCAAGCCCCTTCTTCAGGTGAGAGACAAACCTGAAGAAGGGGCTTGGAGCTCCGAAAGCTTGTGTGGCTTTTGCTACCAAATAAACCTGTTGGACTTTAACCTGGTGTTGTTAAACTTCTTACTGTGTTTACCCCAGTCCAACGCCGGCATCTCCACATCAGTAAATAACATGACAGCTGGATTAATTTATCACATTATTTACTGTCTTTCCGAAGTTCCCTATTGAAGTTTTATTGAGATGGGATATTAGCCGATGGAGTCCTCGTGCTGCATTAGAGCAATGAAGTGGAGATGCCGGCGTTGGGCTGGGGTGAACACAGTAAGAGTTTTAACAACACCTGGCTGGCTGTAGGGATTCGCATTCTAATCAGTATTCTGTAACTTGATTTTGTGTCTCTGTATGCCCTGTTTGAGAGCAGATTTCCACTCCATCTGACGAAGGAGCAGCGCTCCGAAAGCTTATGGTATTTGCTACCAAATGAACCTGTTGGACTTTAACCTGGTGTTATTAAAACTCTGACTTAGAGCAATGAAGCCAACTTCCTGGATGGAAAAAACAGTAAAATAGAGAAATAGGAATTACTGGTCTGATCTGTTTTTCCACTGAGGGTTGTCATTTCACTGCCTCGAGTGTAAGATTTTTTAAAACTAAAATCAAAAAGGGAATCTAAAAAAACATTATTACACGTGCAGTGAAGAAGAAAAACTTCATTGCTTCAATTTTGTTGAGTGAAACCTGTTTGGTTTCTAAAGATGGGAGTGATCCTATGGCTGTGGCAAGTGGATGTTGTGGCTCCTTCTATAACCTAAGTTTTCTATGAGGCGGGGTTGCACTGTCGGTGGTGGGACCTTATGACCAAGCCCACAGAAACAGCAGCAAGATTTCAGCGAACATCTCTATTTTTGTCTGCACGGATGCTGCCAGGTCTGCTGGGCTTTTCCAGCACTTTCCGTTTTTATTTCTGGTCTCCTCCATTTGCTTTAATATTATGAAGCACTCTCTTTCTGGCACCTTGTCTGGAAGAGTCTGAATATTCCATTGTCCGGCGATAAGTGGGTCTTCACATAATGATAGGTAATGAATGAAGCATCTTCCACTTATAGCATGTGTTATTAGCCACTTTCAGATTAGGTGCAGCAAAATCACCTCCAGCCTCAGGTATCTGCGTCACTAAAACGCCTCGGCAGCATCCCGTCACCCTGCCCTTTTGACTTTTTTCCAATTTTAGACTGCAATCATCCTTTTATGCTGCACGTATGAGGTTGTTAGTTTTGCACAGAGTGCTCCAGTAAAATGATCCTTTCCCAGGGTCAATTGCTTTTCGAAGCTTTCAGCTCATATATGGTACAGTGAAAGAAATACAAATGTTACCACGGTGAAGCTATTTGAATGCACGGACGCACTTTAGCACCGAAACATTAACTCAAACTACCAAAAAAAACCAAACATTTAAAAATGATCTCAGTTGAAATTAAAATTTTTTAAAAAGATTTAAAGCTTAAAGTTTATTTATTAGTGTCACAAGCAGGCTCACATTAACACAGCAATGAAGTCACTGTGAAAATCCCCTAGTCGCCACACTCCAGTCACCTGTTCGGGTACACTGAGGGAGAATTTGGCACGGCCAATGCACCTAACCAGCACATCTTTCGGACTGTGGGAGGAAACCGGGGCACCCGGAGGAAACCCACGCAGACATGGGGAGAACATGCAGACTCCACACAGACAGTGACCGAGGCTGCAATTGAACCAGGGCCCCTGGCACTGTGAGGCAGCAATGCAAATCACTGTGCCACCGTGATGCGCGATAAATCACACGGGAGGCAGGACGTACCCGGGAAATAAAGGCTTTTATTGCCAACAATAACGGAGCTACTATATACAATCCCAGACTAAAGGGTCACCAGGCAGAGCAGTGACCTTTATACCTCTCCCAGGAGGCGGAGCCAACTGGGGTGTACCATAGGACTATATTAACAGGTAGAACAGCCCAACCCTAACCCCAACAGTAACATATCTACAGACTCATAGTACTGGCCAGACCATGGCTCAGCACTGCTGGTGGTAACCAACAATGGTTCACCACATTCACCCCTCCTTTGAAAACAAAGGCCGGCGGGGTACAAAACACAGAATAATTGTTCATCTGTCTATAAGTTCAAACGGTCTGGGGGACCGCACCGTCGCTGTGACCTCCTCAACACCGGCGATGACACCGGTTCAGGCAATCGCGGTGACCTTCTCTCCAAGGCGGTGTCCAGTGACTCCTCCAGTTCCTCACGGGCCGGTAAACCACGAGGTGGTGACAATCCGCTGGACTTGGGGACGCCTCGAAGGAGCGACAATCTCCTGGACTCAGGCAAGCTGTACACGGGAGTAAGAGGGTTAAGTGGTGGTCCCGATACTGCCCGCGCCGTGTCAGGAGGGGAGATAATGGTTGGGGGGTCCCTAACTGGGGGTGTGGGAGCGACAGGGGTTTCCAAGCCCCCTGCTGGCGCCAGATCTTGAATCGAGACTGTGTCCTCTCACCCGTCAGGATATGCCACATAGGCATACTGAGGGTTGGCGTGGAGGAGATGGACCTGTTCTACCAAAGGTCGGACTTGCGGGTCCTAACATGCCACCGCAGGAGGACAGGTCCTGAGTACGTCAACCAAGATGGTAATGAGGTCTCAGAGGAAGACTTCCTAGGGAATGAAAACATTCTCTCATGAGGAGTAGCGATGGTTGCCGTACACAGGAGTGAGCGTATGGAGTGGAGCGCATCAGGGAGTACCTCTTGCCAACGGGAGACTGGAAGACCTTTAGACCTCAACACCAGTAAGACAGTAGCATTCCAGACTGTAGCATTCTCTCGTTCAACCTGTCCGTTACCCCTTGGGTTGTATCCCATATGAGAGCAGGTATTGCCTCAAGTCGTCGCTCATGAACGACGAGCCCCTATCGCTGTGGATATAACAGGGGTAACCGAACAGGGTGAAAAGATCACGTAATGCCTTGATAACCGTGGCAGCGGTCATATCAGAACAGGGAATGACAAAAGGGAATCGTGAGCACTCATCAATCACATTGAGGAAGTACACGTTCCGATCTGTCGAGGGAAGGGGGCCCTTAAAGTCCACACTCAGTCTTTCGAAAGGACGAGTGGCCTTAATGAGGTGTGCCCTGTCGGTAGAAGTGCGGTTTGCATTCCGCGCATACCCGGCAGCTTCTGGTTATGGACCTGACATCCTCCACCGAGTAGGGTAGATTCCGGGCCTTTATGAAGTGGAAGAGCCGAGTGACCCCTGGATGGCAGAGGTCATTGTGGAGAGCCTGTAATCGATTCTCCTGAACACTAGCGCATGTTCCACGCGACAGGGCGTCCGAGGGCTCATTGAGCTTCCCTGGACGGTACATGATATCATAATTGTAGGTGGAGAGTTCGATTCTCCACCTTAAAATTTTATCATTCTTGATCTTACCCCGTAACGTGTTGTTGAACATGATCGCCACGGACCGGTGGTCCGTGAGCAGAGTGAACCGTTTTCCCGCCAAGTAATGGCGCCAATGCCGAACGGCCTCCACAATGGCCTGGGCCTCTTTTTCCACCGCCGAAAGTCGAATTTCAGGGCCTTGGAGGGTGCGAGAGAAAAAGGCGACGGGCCTGCCCGCCTGGTTAAGTGTGGCGGCCAGGGCGAAATCAGATGCATCACTCTCCACCTGGAATGGGATGGACTCATCGATAGCGTGCATCGTGGCTTTCGCGATGTCGGCTTTTATTCCTGCAAAGGCTAAGCGAGCCTCTGTTGTTAGGGGAAAGGACGTAGACTTGATGAGCGGACGGGCTTTGTCCGCGTAATTGGGAACCCACTGTGCATAGTATGAGAAGAAGCCTAAACATCTTCTCAGTGCTTTGATGCTAGTGGGCAGGGGGAGTTCGAGGAGGGGACGCATACGGTCTGGATCAGGGCCAAGGACCCCGTTTTCCATCATGTACCCGAGGATAGCTAGGCGGCACATGCAAAATACACACTTCTCCCTGTTGTAGGTCAGATTCAGGCGAGATGCAGTGTGTAGGAATCTAAGAAGGTTGGCATCGTGGTCCTGCTGGTTATGGCCGCAGATGGTGACGTTATCCAGGTACGGGAAGGTAGCCCGCAGCCCGTTCTGGTCCACCATTCAGTCCATAGCACGCTGGAAGACCGAGACCCCATTCGTGACACCAAAAGGAACCCTTAAAAAATGGTACAGGCGACCATCCGCCTCAAAGGCCGTGTATTGTCGGTCCTCTGGGTGAATGGGGAGCTGGTGGTAAGCAGATTTTAAGTCGATGGTGGAGAACACCCAGTACTGCACAATCTGATTGACCATGTCAGATATGCGCGGAAGGGAATACGCATCCAGCTGCGTGTATCTGTTGATGGTCTGACTATAGTCTATGACCATCCGGGGTTTGTTCCCATTCTTAACCACCACGACTTGCGCTCTCCAAGGACTAGCGCTAGGTTGGATGATCCCTTCCTTGAGGAGCCGCTGAACTTCAGATCGAATGAAGATCCGATCCTCAGCGCTGTAACGCCTGCTCTTTGTTGCGATGGGCTTGCAGCCTGGCACGAGATTCTGGAATAGGGAGGGTGTGGTAATCCTGAGCGTTGAGAGACTACATGTGGAGCGCGTTGGGCAATTTAGAGGCTGCGGATCTCCCACTGAAAGCGGAGGGAGTGGCCCATTGTACTGCAGGGTTACACTCTTCAGGTGGACCATAAAATCTAGTCCTAGGAGTATCGGCGCGCAAAGGTGCGGTAACACAAGGAGCCTGAAGTTCTCGTAAACCGTGCCCTGCACCGTCAGATTGACCACGCAGCTCCCTAGCACGGTGACAGACCGGGACCTTGACGCCATCAAAATTGTCTGCTTGACAGTCCGAATCTGGAGACCACACCGCTTCATGGTGTCAGGATGAATGAAGCTCTCCGTGCTCCCGCTGTCAAACAAACAATAAATCTGGCGTCTGTTTACCTGTATGTCCATCATGGACTTGTCGAGTCTGTGAGGCTTGGCCTGGTCCAGGATGATTGACGCCACTGTTGGTTCGTGGGTGCAACTGCAGGCAGCTGAGATGGTTGATGACGGCCCCTGCTGGTCATTCGCGGTCGGTGCCGACCAAAATGGCTGCCCCCATAGGTCGCACGTGGACGATGGCGCCAAAACCGGCGGCCCCTGCAGGTCGCACGTGTCTTGCGACGCCGTCGTTCGGAATGGCGACGTCCTGGAATTGCACCTGGTGGAAGACCTTGAAGACGCAGAAGACAAGGAGGCCGGCTCCGGGGAGTCACACGCCGCACTGCTGTTTTTGGATGGAGGTTTGGTCCGGCATACTTTGGAATAATGTCCCTTCTTGACGCAGGCGGAGCACAACACCGCTTTAGCTGGACATCGCTGCCGAGGGTGTTTCACCCCCCCCACAGAAGTAACACCGCGGGCCACCTGGAGCTGCTGCCGTCGTCAGGTCCGAGGCTGGAAACGCAATCGCGCAGTTTTTTGGTCCCGCTGAGTGGAGTCTGCGGCTGCCCCTGCCACAATGTCCCCACGCGGTCGTCGGGGTACATCTCCAGACTTTTGGAGGCCATTTCTAGAGCGTCAGCTAACTCTATGGTTTTAGTGAGATCGAGGTTACCTTGCTCCAGCAGCCGAAGGCGAATGTACGGCGAGCCGATTCCCGCCACGAACGCATCTCGAACTAAGTCGCTCATGTACTGGGCTGCCGACACTGACTTGCAGTTGCAGGCTCTGGCTAGCTGCTGAAGTTCACACACGTACTGTTCCGTCGTTTCGCCGGGCTGCCGCCGTCGAGTGGCTAGAAGGTGTCGAGCATGGATCTCATTCGGCGGTTTGTTGTATCGCTTTTTGAGAAGCTCGAGGGCCCCTTTGTAGTCTGGGGCCTCACGGATCGCTAAGTATACAGCGTCGCTTACCCTCGCGTGGAGGACCCGGAGTCTGTCGGCGTCATCGATGACCGCTGTGGAGGCGTCGAGGTAATCTTGGAAACACTTCAACCAGTGGTCGAAAGTGTTCGATGCTCCCGCCGCACGTGGGTCCAACGTAAGCCGTTCGGGTTTCAGCATTTTGCTCCATGTTTTCTTTTGTTTTTTTTTCAAAGAAGAATTTACTTGTTGGCAATAAAATTGATGCGCGATAAATCACACGGGAGGCAGGATGTACCCGGGAAATAAAGGCTTTTATTGCCAACAATAACGGAGCTACTTTATACAATATACAATCCCAGACTAAAGGGTCACCAGGCAGAGCAGTGACCTTTATACCTCTCCCAGGAGGCGGAGCCAACTGGGGTGTACCATAGGACTATATTAACAGGTAGAACAGCCCAACTCTAACCCCAACAGTAACATATCTACAGACTCATAGTACTGGCCAGACCATGGCTCAGCACTCCTGGTGGTAACCAACAATGGTTCACCACACACCGTGCTGCCAATTTTGAACAGTTTATTTCTGCTTGCCATATTCTTCCTGATCGATTTTCTCCATACTTTCCAAATCTGAACTAGTTTATCTTTTTACTGTCTTTCTGAATATCTAACTGTTAAATTCTTTACTTATTTGCTTCTTTTTGTGCCAACTCTTCAGTTCAGTGATACGAGAAATTTGGCAAAGTTATACTTTGATGGAATTCAAAAGGTAGAGAATATTCTTGTCAGACAATTGGAATCCAAAACAGTGACATTGGGTGTCATTGCATCCAAGGATACCTGAAATGTCCTGATCTGTCTGGGATGGTGTCTGATCATCTGTGCTAGTAACTGACTGTCAATGGAGAAGCTAAACTGCTTAACTCCACTACAGCAAAAAATGCTGCAAGCAGAGTGATCTGGGTGTACAGGTACACAGGTCACTGAAAGTGGCACCGCAGATGGAGAAGGTAGCCAAGAAGGCATACGGCATGCTTGCCTTCATTGGCAAGGGCATTGAGTTTAAAAATTGGCAAGTCATGTTGCAGCTTTATAGAACCTTAGTTAGGCCACACTTGGAATATAGGCCGGAATTTTACCGGCATGCCCATCCTGACTCCGGAGGCGGGCGAGGCTCAGAGAATGGCTTTCTCCATTGGCCTTGGGCAGGATCATACGAAACTCAGGCAGATGTGCCGGTAAAATTCCACCCACAGTGTTCAATTCTAGTTGCCACACTGCCAGAAGGATGTGGAGGCTTTGGAGAGGGTACAGAAAAGATTTACCAGGATGTTGCCCGGCATGGAGAGAATTAGCTATGAGGAGAGGTTGGAGAAACTTGATTTGTTCTCGCTGGAACAACGGAGGTTGAGGGGCGACCTGATAGAAGTCTACAAGATTATGAGGGGCATGGACAGATTGGATAGTAAGAAGCTTTTTCCCAGGGTGGAAGAGTCAGTTGCTAGGGGGTTTAAGGTGCGAGGGACAAGATTTAAAGAAGATGTATGTACGAGGCAAGTTTTTTACACAGACGGTGATGGGTGCCTGGAACTCGTTGCCGGGGGAGGTAGTGGAAGCAGATACAATAGTGACTTTTAAGGGGCGTTTTGACAAAAACATGAATAGGATGGGAATAGAAGGATATGGTCCCCGGAAGGGCAGGGGGTTTTAGTTCAGTTGGGCAGCATGGTCGGTGCAGGCTTGGAGGGTCGAAGGGCCTGTTCCTGTCCTGTAATGTCCTTTGTTCACTCGTAGGAATATGGGAACATAAATATGTCATGGCAGCACTTGGCACATTGGTTAGCACTGCAAAATTAGGAAAGACTTCTGCACAGAAAGGACGATAGAAAGTTAGAAATCTCTTCCGCCAACGATAATTGATGCAAGTCCATTGTTAATTTTAATCTGAAGATATAAAACCGACTCAAGAATAGCTCCTTCCCTGCTGCCATCAGACTTTTGAATGGACCTATTTCGCATTTGGTTGATCTTTCTCTGCACCCTAGCTATGACTGTAACACTGCATTCTGCACTCTCTCATTTCCTTCTCTGTGAACGGTATGCTCTGTCTGTATAGCACGCAAGTAACAATACTTTCCACTGCATACGAATACTTGTGACAATAATAAATCAAATCAAATCAATTGATATATTTTTATTTATCAAAGGGAAATGGGGCACGGGTACCTGTCAAAGCTGTTAATGACATTCAGTGATATACCACAGAGAACTCTCGGACAGTAAATTCCTCCCCTATGAACGGGTTAAAATAATCTCAGTGAAATAGCATATCAGGCAATTGGGTTGTTCTTTATGTGACCTGCCCCTGGTAATCCTATTCCATGTTTCTCAGCATTAATCTGTTACTGTCAGAATGGGCACCATTTGAAAAATGGGCTTGCCTGATAAATGCTGCTGTTGTGAGGCAAAAAGCCTGAGATAATCAAGTTGTACGTTTCCCAACTGCACAGTAGAAAATATAATATTTTGTATTCTTGCAGCAATACATAAATTCCCCCTGAATTCCCTGTAAGTACTCGGTTTGTGACCAATTAAATGAAATTATGTTAAAAAGCACGTTTCTCTTTCAGTGGGAGTCCTTCAGAAACCTGTGGCTGGCAGTGCACCTTTTCTAGATGTGAAAATGAGCATTGAGGAAGGATCAGGAGAGGAACTTTCAATCTGGGTGGGGCATGAATTAGGCAGCAATGAATCAGCCACACAATCTCTACCCCAACAGACCTTCCTTTCTGATGACTTTGGACAAGGTACATGGGCACCGCTGGCACCACCACCTCCCCACCAAATGTCACTCCGTCGATCACAATTTCTGCTACCTATTATCCACTGTTGATTATTTTTAACAATAGATGTGTTTTTGACATGAGCTGTCATACACAGGGAGAGATGGCGCTGTAGTGGTGATATCTTGTTGAAGTTGTACAAGACATTAGTAAGGCCACACTGGGATATTGTGTACAGTTCTGATCACCCTATAATAAATTTAAAAAAGCATTTTTAAAAAATGCTTTTTTAAAAGCATTTAGACAGTTACACGGGTAAAATGGGTATAGAGGGATATGGGCCAAATGCGGGCAATTGGGACTAGCTTAGTGGAAATAAAAACTGGGTGGCATGGACAAGTTGGTCTGAAGGGCCTGTTTCCATATGTAAACCTCTATGATTCTGTGACTCTAGTGGTGATATCACTGGACTAGTAATCTAGGTGTCCAGCCCATACTGTGGGACAGGGGTTCAAATCCCATGATGCCAACTGGTGGAATTTGAATTCAATCAATAAATCTTGACATGAAAACAGTAATGCTAACCATAAAACTGTCATCAAACCCATCTGGTTCACTTTGAGGAAATCTGCCGTCTTTACCCAGTCTGGCCTACATGTTCCTCCAGACCCACAAGAGCAATTCCTTCATCCTAATGAAAGAAAAGAAAAATAAATTCTGCGCATTTCACTAATCATTCATTTGGTAGGAGGGAGTTTTGACTGAAGTGAAGCATCCAGCACTTCCCGCACTGCACTAGTTTTCAAGCTAATTTACGCTTCCTGCTATCAGGTCAGATTATAAGCGGCCTCTGAGATGAATCATTGAAATTTCAACATAGAACGAGGTCATTCACTGCATTGGGCCTGAGTCAGTCCTAACTCAACATCATGCGTGGCCCATTGATGCGAGGTGATGTATTTTAGTGGATCAAATTTCAGTGTGAATTATATTGTAAATGGCAGAACCCTTTGGGGCATTAACATACAGATGGATCTGAGCGTGTTAGCCAACAGTTCCCTAAAAGTGGCAACACAGTGACAGCCAAGGTGATTAAGAAGGCAACTGGCATGCTTGCCTTCATCAGTCAGGGCATTGAGTACAGGAGTTGGGAAATCAATATAAAACCTTGGTTGGGCTGTATTTGGAGTATTGCAGTTCTGGTCGCCTCACTACCAGAAGGACATGGAAGCTTTGGAGAGAGTGCAAACAAGGTTCACCAGGATATTGTCTGGTCTCGATGGTGTTGGCTATGAAGAGAGGTTGAATAAACTAAGATTGTTTTCACTGGAAAGAAGGAGGCTGAGGGGAGACCTGAGAGAGGTCTCCAAAATTATGAGAGGCACAGACAGGGTAGATAATCGGAGGTTTTTTCCCAGGCTGGAAGTGTCAATTACAAGGGGGTACAGGTTCAACGTGAGAAGGGGAAAGTTTAAGGGAGATGTGCGGAGGACGTTTTTCAAACAGAGGGTGGTGGTTGCTTGGAACGAATTGCCAGAGGAGGCAGTGGAAGCAGTCACATTAGCAACATTTAAGAGGCATTTGGATGGGTTCATGGATAGGGAGGAAATAGAGGGATACAGACTGAGTAAGGACAGAGGTTTTTTTTTTTAGTTTAGTTAGGGCATCATGATTGGCACAGGCTTGGAGGGCAGAAGGGCCTGTTCCTGTGCTGTGCTTTTCCTTGTTCTTTGTTATATTTTTACCAACTAGCAAGAATGATTAAATAAGGTAATTAATTTAAAGGTGCCGGAGCAAATTTATTGCAGTTTTCAGGTATCATCTCTAATGGTTAACAAGAGAAGTATGTTACACTAATAGTCAAGTGTCCTGTGTCACATTTCTAATTGATAAACAGTCAATCAGTAAATAGTGGGTTTATATTTTCTATACCACTCCGATTACCTCTGCACTGTCAGGGTGCAGAATGGTTGAGAGAGAGAGACCTCTCTGACTATCCGACAGACTGTTCTCCCACTGATTATTTTGATTTGTTTGCAGGATGTTGGCATCACTGGTAAGGTCAGAATTGTTGTCCATCCCCAGTTGCCCTTGAGAAGGTGGTGGTGAGCTGCCTTCTTGAACCGGTGCAGTCACTGTGGTGTCGGTACACCCACAGTGCTGTTAGGGAGAGAGTCCCAAGGAATTTTATTTAACAACAACAAAGGTAGCTTTCCGAGTCAGGATGGCACACAACTTGGAGGAGAATTTGAAAGTGGCAGTGTTCTCATGCCTGAAGCTGCCATTGTTCTTCTAGGTGTAGAGGTTGTGAGTTTGGAAAGTGGTGTCAAAGGAACTTTGGTGAGTTGTTGCAGTGCGTCCTGTAGATGGTACACACTGCTGCCACTGTGCACTGGTGGTTAAGGGAGTGGATGTTGAAGGTAGTTAATGGGGTGCCGATCAGGCAAACTGCTTTGTGCTGGATGATGTGCTGAGTGTTGTTGGAGCTGCATTCATCCAAGCAAGTGGAGGGTATTCCATCACACTCCTGACTTGTGCTTTGTAGATGGTAGACAGGCTTTGGGGAGTGAGGAGGTGAGTTAAGCTCTGCAGAATTTCAAGCCTCTGACCTGCTCTTGTAGTCTCAGTAATTGTATGGTGACCCTATTAAGTTTCCAGTCAATGGCAATCCCCTGTAGGCTCTTGATGGTGGGAGATGCAGCAATGGTAATACCATTGAATATGAAGTGTAGACGGTGGGATTCTCTCTTGTTGGAGATGGTCATTGCCTATCTTTAGTGTGGTGCGAATGTTACCTTCTTGAATACAACTGAATGGCTTGCTAGGTTATTTCAGTTTGAGAGCAGCCCAGATTGAACTCCATTGGCATGGGCATGGAGTCACATTTAGGCCAGACTGCATAAGGACAGATGCTTTCACGGTCATCGGAACCGATACAAGCTCTTTATTCCAAATGTATTTCATTAAATAAGTTCAAATTCACCAGCTGCCACTCCTACAGACCATTAGTCCATGTCTCCACATTACTGCGACAGTAAGATAACCACGATCCCACTGTACCCTTTAGGACAGCAATAATCCTGCAAGTGTGCCCAGCAAATGCCTTGGAGAATGATTGCATATTTTTGAACCTCTAACTCCAGCAAATGAGTGAAGAATTACAAGTTAGTAAGCACTGCAGTTCCAGTGAATGTTTTCTATAACAGCTGCCAGTTTAATGACTCAGAGATTACGTTGAAAGTTGATTGTATTGATTCAATGCCTAATATAGAATCATAGAATCCCTACAGTGCAGAAGGAGGCCATTCAGCCCATCAAGCCTGCACCGACAACAATCCCACCCAGGCCCTATCCCCGTAACCCTACATATTTACCCTGCTAATCCACCTGACATCCCCCTAACACTAAGGAGCAATTTAGTATGACCAATCAACCTAACCCAGACATTTTTGAATTGTGGGAATAAACCAGAGCACCCGGAGAAAACCCACACAATATGATACATGAAAGTTGGAAGATACTAACTTGTCCAGAAATGAGAGACTGTTTTCTGTTTTTTTAAGTTATGAATTGGAATATTTTCCCTGTATCAAAGAGGTGAACTAACATTCAAAAAACATACATTTCCATTCAATCGATTGTATTCATGGCTCCCAACATTTAGATTGCTAAATAAAACATAGAAACATAGAAGATAGGAGCAGGATGAGGCCATTTGGCCCTTCGAGACTGATCCGCCATTCATCACGATCATGGCTGATCATCCAACTTAATAGCCTCATCCTGCTTTTTCCCCTTTGATCCCATTTGCCCCAAGTGCTGTAGAATTGCCCCAAGTGCTATCGAAATTCTCCATTACAACTTAATAAATATTCTTTTTTATTTAACTATTTTTTTGAATGTGAATTTGAAGACAAATTATTTATTTCCCCTGCCAGTTCTCCCCGTGGTAACTTTAACTTCTGGATTAGAGTCAGGTTCTTCACTCTGTCTGACAGGCTCTTGACAACCAAACTATTGAAGGAAGAAGTAAAAGACTTGTCTGAATATTTTAATGCATTAAACTAAAATTATAATTGCGTGGGATTCTTTAATGGAAATATTGAATTTGAATTGGTTCGCAGATCATGTAGTGACACTGACAAAGTGATATTTAGTAATCGTCCCAAGTTACTTTGAGATTATAATAGTGGATCTTCGCCATGAACTACTATAGTTTTGAGGTGAAGGTGCATGCCGTAGTGGTATTAGATAGGAAACTCCTGCAAATTGACCCAGTGTTAATTATGATTCTATTTCCAATTCTGGGTGCTGTGTGACTTGGAGTGGAACATGGAGGTTTAAAGTTTTAAAGTTTATTTATTAGTGTCACAAGTAGGCTTAAATTAACACTGCAATGAAGTTACTGTGAAAATCCCCGAGTCGCCATACCCTGGTGCCTGTTCAGGTACACTGAGGGGGAGAACTTACATGGCCAATGCTCCTAATCAGCATGTTTTTCAGCATGTGGGAGGAAACCAGAGCACCCGAAGGAAACCCATGCAGACATGGGGAGAATGTGCAAACTCCACACAGACAATGACCCAAGCTGGGAATCGAACCCGGGTAGCTGTGAGGCGGCAGTGCTAACCACTGTGCCACCGTGTCACCCCAACACAGGTGACAAGTGTTCCTGTGACATTGCTGTGCAGACAATGTAACTGGTGAGTTGCAATATTGCATCTTGGATTGTATAGACCGCAATTCCCTCCCTAACAGCACTGTGGGTGTTCCGACAAAACATGGACCACAGTGGTTAAAGAAGCCGGCTCACCACCACCTTCTCAAGGAATTAGGAAGGAAGAATAAAAATGCTGGTTTCATCAGCGGCCTCCATGTCCCATTTTTAAAAAAAGCCTCAGTGAATGAGTGATTGAGGGGATGGATAAACATGCCCAATGGTAAGGGAACTGATCTGCTGAACTGATTTGTACTGGAACATACTTGGCAAATGGTGCACAGTTTTGGACTCCAAAGTGAAGATTCATTTGATTTGTTCTTGGGATGAGATGGTTGTTGTACGATGAGAGGCTGGGTAAATTGGGTCTTTACCCTTTGGTGTTTAGAGGTGATCTAATTGAGACATAGGATGCTGAAGGGGCTTGGCATGGTAGACAAAGAATGTTTCTCCTGGCTGGAGACTTTACAATATTGGGGCACAGCCTCAGGACATGGAGTCAATCATTAGGATTGAAACAAGGAAAGATTTCTTCACTCGGAAGATTAGGAGTCATTTACCCTGGAAGGCCATGGATTCTTCATTGATGAGTACATTAAAGGCTGATATCAATAATGTTTTGATCACTCAAGGGATCAAAGGGTTTTGTGAATGGGCAGGAAAGTGGGGAGTTGAGGTTGAAGATCAGCCATGATAGTATTAGGGGAATAGGTCTGAGCGGTCTACTACCAAAGAACAATGAACAAAGAACAAAGAAAATTACAGCAGAGGGATAGGCCCTTTGGCCCTCCAAGCCTGCACTGACCATGCTGCCCATCTGAACTAAAACCCCTACCCTTCCGTGGATCATTTCCCTCTATTCCCATCCTATTTATCAAGACGCCACTTAAAAGTCACGATCATATCTGCGTCCACTACATCCCCTGGCAGCGGGTTCCACGCATCCACCACCCTCTGTGTAAAAAAACTTGCCTCGTACATCTCCTTTAAACCTTGCCTCTCGCACCTTAAACCTATGCCCCCTAGTAATTGACTCTTCCACCCTGGGAAAAAGTTTCTGACTATCCACTCTGTCCATGTCTCTCATAATCTTGTCGACTTCTATCAGGTCGCCCCTCAACCTTCGTTGTTCCAGTGAGAACAAACCAAGTTTCTCCAACCCCTCCTCATAGCTAATGCCCTCCATGCCAGGCAACATCCTGGTAAATCTTTTCTGTACCCTTACCACTGCTTCTACTTCATATATTTGTGACAAGGATGTGCATTTTGAAGGTACAATTTCTAATATTTTCTTTTTCTGGCTGGACTTCAAAAAACTGAGACCCCTCTGTGGTCACTGGGAAAATTGCCAAGACTACTGCAATACATCTCATATTCCATCAAGTGAAGACGGGCATTCAACCCCTGGAAAGCCTGAAAGACCCCCATCTCCCTGTCGATTTGCACCAAATTGAGACTTTTAAAAAGTTTCCGAGTTGAGAATCAAAATGCAATTTCCCGTTCTGAAACAATAACTGCAGTAGATGTGAAAAAGTAGAATTTCTCTGGAATATACAGCCAGTGAGGTACTTCAAGGACATTGACCAAACAGGAGAGGGAGGGGAAAAAGGACAATGCTGAACTGAACTCAGGCAGATTGAAGCTAAGAGCCCTCTCTCTTTCCCTCTGTCTGTCTCGGAAGTGCTGTACCCAGTTTGCAAAGTGACCACCCTGAGAAGAATAATTGAATGTGAACGAAGAGCTTTTTTTAAAAAAGAAAACTGTAAATCTGCCTCATACAACTGCACCCAGGAAGGCAGCTGGACAAAATGGCTGCATTGTTGAACAGCACATCGAGACCAGTCAAGGTGTAGCAACCCCATGCTCCTTTTCTGTCTTGCTTGAGCTGTAAAAAAATCTATAAACCTATCCTCTTACTCTGCCATCTGTCCTGGTGTGTGTGTGTGTGTGTGTGTGTGTGTATGGGGCCAGACAGATATGTGTGACTATAAGAACGGTGGTCACATTTTATCTCATCTATTTTAGTTCAGGAATAAACTTCAATAAACTTCTTTTGTTCTTTGTTCCACCGAAGAAAACCTGTCTAAATAATTCTCATCAACCTCAAAATGTAAACATTGGGACTCTTACAGAATCGGCAAAGCACACCCTCTCGAAGTTCTCTAAAAGTTCTGTTGCAGTCAAACCTAGGCTGGGATATCCTAGCCTTTCCCCATTGCAGGAAAGTCCACAGCGGTATTGGTGAGTCATTTAAATCTCCATTCACGGTGGCGGGACTGGAAGATCTCACCGGCATGAAGGGCAGGAAAATTCCGGTCACAGAGCAGGAGAATAAGGGAGTTATTTCAACCCTCCTCAGGTAGTGGTCACATGTTCCCATGGATGTCTTTTTGACAGGTGTTGTACTCTGCTGTCCTCTTCCAGGAGACTGGTGTGTTTTCTGCCACACCCTTGGCTTGAGCCTTTTAGTTGACAGAGAAGCTTTGAGGGCTTAGGAGTTTTTAAAGTTTAAAGTTTATTTATTTGTGTCACAAGTAGGCTCACAGAAGCAATGAAGTTACTATGAAAACCCCCTAGTCGCCACACTCCAGTGCCTGTCCAGGTACACTTAGGGAGAATTTAGCGTGGCCAATGCACCGAACCAGCATATCTTTCAGACTGTGGGAGGAAACCGGAGCACCCGGAGGAAACCCACGCAGACACGAAGAGAACGTGCAAACTCCGCACAGACAGTGACCCAAGCCAGGAATTGGACCCGGGTCCCTGGCGCTGTGAGGCAGTAGTGCTAACCACTGTGCTATCATGCCACCCATGCTATTCATTACAAAGTGCTAGCCACTGCATTGTTTTGGTAGCCACAATATTGTTGCAGCTAATTCAATTAACCTTTTAGATGTTAGCAATTGGTGAACTCAGTGAAGGCAATGTTGTTGAAGATCAGCATTATATTATACAACATTACACTCTGCACCCTCTCCTTCCCTTCTCCCATATGTACCCTATGAACAGTATATATTTGTTTTCTTATTTTTTTGATTTGATTTGATTTATTATTGTTACATGTATTGGTATACAATGAAAAGTGTTTCTTGTGCACTATACAGGCAAAGCATACCATACATAGGGAAGGATGTAGTGTTAAAGTTATAGCTAGGGTGTAGAGAAAGATCAACTTAACGTGAGGCAGGTCCATTCAAAGTCTGATGGCAGCAGGAAAGAAGCTGTTTTTGAGTCGGTTGGTACGTGATCTCAGACTTTAGCATTTTATTCCCAACGGAAGGAGTTGGAAGAGAGAATGTCCGAGGTGCGTGGGGTCCTTAATTATGCTGGCTGCTTTTCTGAGACAGCAGGAAGTGTAGACAGAGTCAATGGATGGGAGGCTGGTTTGAGTGATGGACTGGGATTCATCCACGACCCTTTGTAATTTCTTGCGATCGGACAGAGCAGGAGCCATACCAAGCTGTGATACAACCAGAAATAATGCTTTATATTGTAGAAGTTTTGCTTGTATAGCGCGCAAGAAACAATACTTTTCACTGTATACCAATACATGTGACAATAATGAGTGGCACGGTGGCACAGTGGTTAGCACTGCTGCCTTACAGCGCCAGGGACCTGGGTTCGATACCCGGCTTGGGTCACTGCCTGTGCAGAGTTTGCACATTCTCCCCATGTCAGCGTGGGTTCCCTCCAGCTGCTCCGGTTTCCTCCCACTGTCCAAAGATGTGCGGGTTAGGTGGATTGGCCATGCTAAATTGCCCCTTAGTGTCAGGGAGACTAACTAGGGTAAATGTATGGGGTTATGGGGATAGGGCCTGGGTGGGATTGTGGTCGGTGCAGACTCGATGGGCCAAATGGCCTCTTTCTGCACTGTAGGATTCTATGATTCTATGAATAATAAATCAAATTAATTCAGTAAGAGATGACTGGGAATTCCTGCCCTCAAGGTTGCCATTCCCTGGTGAATACATGGGTGCAGTGTTGGCAGGAATTCTCCAACATCTGAGTACTAAATTCTCCGGTCCCGCTGGCCGTGGGGGCACGCAAGTCCGGAGAATTCCGGCCGTTAGCTACTGGTTGTCCAGCCTAGGCCTAGATAATTTCATAGTCCTGCTGTAATCTGGCAAGAACAGCTTCATCTTGTTCAGGTTTCTTCAATGAAATCGTCGTTTCTGCTCTATATTAAATTCAGCGCTGCTTTATTTTATAATCTGAAGCAGAATTAAATCCATGAGTTAAGAAAGCTCATACCCCCACACTACTAATTTTCTCCAACAAGTTCTTATGTCTCAGAAGTCACTGGTAGAAGCACTTAAATTCCCGCCGTAAAACTTGGCAGGGTGCAAGTACGCAACCTGGGTTAATTGGAAAACAAACCATCATGTGACAGCTGAACCACATAACCCGCCCGATCCCTCGGGCTGACGTGTACGTGCAGCTTAGATCTCACTAGTGATCTGCTCAACAGCCAGATAGGCCCAAAGGTTTTCACATCGCATTGAACCCAAACTGGCGGGGATAACTCAGGTCAGCCAAGGAGAGGTCACATCGAGAAGGTAGCCTCACACCATTGGCTTTCCACCAACTGCAACTTCATAGAATCATAGAATCCCTACAGTGCTGAAGGAGGCCATTCGGCCCATTGAGTCTGCACCGACCACAATCTTACCCAGGCCTTATTCCCGTAACCCTTCATATTTACCCTGTTAATCCCCCTGACACTCTGGCCAATCAACCTCACCTACGCATCTTTGGAGTGTGGGAGGAAACTGGAAGAAACCCACACAGACATGGGGAAAACGTGCAAACTCCACACAGACAATGACCCGGAATTGAATCCAAGTCCTTGGCGCTGTGAGGCAGCAGTGCTAACCACTGTGCCACCGTGCCACCATGTTCAAAGCAAACTTTAAAGCAACAACAACATTACTGTATATTTATATAGCACCTTTAACAGAATGCCCCAATGTGTTTTACAGAACAATTGAAACAAAATTAGACACTGAAGCAAAATGAGGCTATATTAGGACAAATCCAGGGAATGATCCCTGGAATGAAGAACTTGTTGTATGAGGAACCGCTGAGGACTCTGGGTCTGTCCTTATTGGAGTTTAGAAGGATGAGGGGGGATCTTATTGAAACTTACAGGATACTGAGAGGCCTGGATAGAGTGGACGTGGAGAGGACATTTCCATGAGTAGGAAAAACTAGAACCAGAGGGCACAACCTCAGGCTAAAGGGACGATCCTTTAAAACAGAGATGAGGAGGAATTTCTTCAGCCAGAGAGTGGTGAATCTGTGGAACTCTTTGCCGCAGAAGGCTGTGGAGGCCAGGTCATTGAGTGTCTTTAAGACAGAGATAGATAGGTTCTTGATTAATAAGGGGATCAGGGGTTATGGGGAAAAGGCAGGAGAATGGAGATGAGAAAAATATCAGCCATGATTGAATGGCGGAGCAGACTAGATGGGCCGAGTGGCCTAATTCTGCTCCTATGTCTTATGGTCTCATGGTCTTGTGGTCTATGCTCTAAATGGTCAAATACTATATCAAAGAGATAGGTTTCAAGATGCATCTTAAAGGAAGGAAAGGAGGAAGAGAGGTGGAGAAATCAAGGAAAGGAATTCAATTCCAGAGCTTAGGGCCCATGCAGCGGACAGCACAAGCACCAATTAAAATCGAGGATGCTCAAGAGGCCAGAATTAGATGAGGGCAGATATCTCGGAGGGTTGTGAGGCTGGATTTGAGATTCGGGATATCGAGAGATGAGGTCACAGCGAGCTTTAAAAATGCAAGGATGAGAATTTTAAAATGAAGGCGTTGCTTGGCAGGAAGTCAGTGTAGGTCAGTGAGCACTGGGTAATAGTGTATAAATTCCTGAGCAAAAAATCGTCTCGGCAATTTCAGGGCATGCTGGGAAAAGTGGAGTCCATCTCTCAATCCAGTTTTCTCACTCAGACTCATTACACTCCATGTCTAAGAAATGCCACTTTGAGTGAGAGTGAGTGCGTGGGTGAGTGAATGAGCGAACGAACGATTGAGTGGATGAGTAAGTGAATGAGTGAGTGAGTGAGTGAACGAGCGAACAAGCGAGTGAGTGAGTGGATGAGTGAGTGAGTGAGTGAGTGAACGAGCGAACAAGCGAGTGAGTGAGTGAGTGAGTGAGTGAGCGAGTGAGTGAGTGGATGAGTGAGTGAGTGTATGAATGAGTGAGTGAGTGAGTGAGTGAGTGAATGTAGGAGTGAGTAAGTGAGTGAGCGAGTGAGCAAGTGCGTGAGTGATTGAGTCAGTGAGTGAGTGAGTGAGTGGTGATCTTTGGCACATTGTGTTCGGATGTTTCATCCTGAGCCCTTTATTCAGTGGAAGGTGGCGTGCTGTTCACTGGTGGTGGGACAATGTGTAATATAGAATATTGGCAATGGCACGATGTACAATGGAGATTAACTCTGTATAATATCGCATTCTGGTGGTTGGAATTCAGCACCTTCATACTGTATGGAATATATCATTTCAAATTAAGCGTAAATTGTTTCTTCATTCTAAACATCCATCACTTAGCATTCCAACTTAACACTCCACTTTGCATATTTATTCTATCAATCCTGCCTCAAGTTAAAACAGCACTCAAACACAATGTTTTATTCTATAAATGGAAACCAGTCAAAGCTTGCACAGTGCACTGCATATTGCTGACATTCTTTATGAGTGCTTTGAGATCATCAAATCCTATTTACCACTTTGAATGACAATCAGCTGACTCTACTTAAAGACAGAACCATGAAAATTAAGTTCAAACTATTGGCACAAGGAGCGCAGGACACAAGATCGACAATATAAAGCGCCTCTCTACAATATGTCCTCAGGAAAGAGATATTACAGCTTGATGCAGGCAATCTGAAAAACAACTGCTGAACAGACCCTTTTTGCTGTCTTCCAATTTACAGGTTTATTTCTATAAAGCTGCGCAATGTTCTGGATAAATGTAAACTTAAAACAGCTATCAACCTTAACGCAACAAACAGGGCCAGCAGATGAGCCTTACACCATAACGCCAGCACAAATCCTGCAGATCAACATTCATTGTGTTGCAAAATCAATAGTTGGTGAGATGTTGAAAATCTCCTCCAGAGCTGCAGAACATCAGCAGTCAGCAAACTGGCTGAATAAACCCTACAGGGTATTTATTCTGTCAACAATTTGGGAAAATTAGTCTGCAGGAAAATTGGTAGAACGAAGGGGAGGAAGAAAGTGTGTGAAATGGGGATGGAGTCGGGAGCGTGGAGTGTATCGCTTCTTACAGTACGTGGGCGGCACGGTGGGCAGCACGGTGGCACAGTGGTTAGTATTGCTGCCTCACAGCGCCAGGAACCTGGATTCGATTCCTGGCTTGGATCACAGTATGTGCGGAGTCTGCACGTTCTCCCCATGTCTACGTGGGTTTCCTCCGGGTGCTCTGATTTCCTCCCACAGTCCGAAAGACATGCTGGTTAGACGCATTGGCCATGCTAAATTCTCCCTCAGTGTACCCGAACAGGCGCCGGAGTGTGGCGACTAGGGGGTTTTCACTGTAGCTTTATTGCAGCGTTGATGTAAGCCTACTTGTGACGCTAATAAATAAACTTAAACTTGTAGACATTTGACCTTGCCTCTTCGGCAAGCAGTTCATATTGGAGTGACAAGGAGTTGGACGAACCATTAGAAAATTCTAATCTGGCCCTGTCTCGAGTGGTGTATTCTAACTTTAAAAGCTCCACGGCCATTCATAAGCAGATCAATAGACGTGTAAGAGAGCAGACATCTGTCACCTGCACTGTAAAGTGGGGCAACAATTCAGCCCCAGAAACATGGCACAGCCTCCAGTGTGTCAGTGAAAGACCAGAATATACAAACACAATAACACTGTGTCCACTCACTAAATCTAACTCTCTGTTGCAGCCACTTAAAGCCTTATTAATTTTACTGCTTTCCCCACCAGTAGCGTAAACAGAAGTGGACGTTTATGACTGTCTTTGACAAACCCCTTTGTATTGTAAATGGTGTTGGCAGCTGTTCCTGCAGAATCACATCGTCATTTATATTCAGAACAAATTAATTTAATGGCTCTTTAATCTGTTGCTGGGGTCTTGACACGGGAGGAATAAATGTGACCATTGTTTGGGTTTGTGCTCACAAGGGGAATCTTACACTCGTCACTTTTCTAAATCGAGCTTGTGTTGATCTAATGTATACCCTTGTCCACTGGAACTCATTCAAGTCACTCTGAGTATTTAATTGCACACTTTCTGCCAAGATTGCTCTGACCTCAGTCACACCCTGAAATAACTACAATTTGGATTAAGCTATGTTCAGATTCAAACAGCACTTGGAGGTGATGGACGGGCTTAATTCAGATTTGATCCTTCACTGGAGAGCTGGAACTAAAGCAGACTGGGCTTGAATCCATTGGTGTTTAGAAGGACGAGGAGTGATCTGATTGAAACATGTACGACTCTGACAGGGGCTTCAGAGGATGTTTCTGCTTTTGGGGGAATCCAGAACTAGGGGAGGCAACTTAGGGGGAGGCGATGATCTTGTGGTATTATCGCTAGACTATTAATCCAGAAACTCAGATAAAGTTCTGGGGACCTGGGCTCGAATCCCGCCATGGCAGATGGTGGAATTTGAATTCAATAAAAAATATCTGGAATTAAGAATCCAGCTCTCCAGTGCAGAGTCAAATCTGAATTAAGCCAATCCATCACCTCCAAGTGCTGTTTGAATCTGAGCATGGCTTTGACAAAGGGTCGTCTGGACTCAAAACATCAGCTCTTTTCTCTCCTTACAGGAGCTGCCAGACCTGCTGAGATTTTCCAGCATTTTCTCTTTTGGTTTCAGATTCCAGTATCCGCAGTAATTTGCTTTTATCTGGAATTAAGAATCTACTGATGACCATGAAACCATTATCGGAAAAACCCATCTGGGTTCAGCCAATCTATCTATTCTTTTTCACTTGATGTTGGACTTGTACACGACTAAAACTGCCTGGTTTTATTCCAGATCCCAAACATAAATGGGGCTACTTTCTGTGTCTAAAGTTGAATTTTAACATATTTCCCTATTTTTCTCTTGAAAATCAATGCAACAGTCAGCGCAGCAACATGTGCAAATGTCCCTCATTCCAGAATCACATAATGTATGCTGAACACTCTCAGTATGCTAATTATTCCCCTTCCCCTCGCTGCTACATTCCAACACAACTTTCAAAAGATCATTAATAGCCGCACAGCGTAAAATGAGATTCCCTCGTATAATTAAACATCAGAGGCATTAATTAAGCAGCCATAAGTAGCTGCAGTCTCCTTGATTCACATAAACACAATGTAATAATGTTTGCTTACTTTAACCTCGCGTTTCCACTGTCATGCTCCATAATGCCTGGGAGCTTAAGCAGATCAAGAAACAAGGTTCAAATTAATTTGCAAACAGAACAAAGTTTTAAACGGGCTTCCTCTGGGTGTCCTCCAGGGTTTATTGGCATGTGCTTCACTCAATGAGCTGTTCAAGTTATTCTGGGGTCCTCAGGACAGTATTGGACTCCAATTCACATTTATACCCATGGTGGGTGAGCAGGCTTCCGGTCATTGCAGAGCCCCAGTTAATGATCTGCCACCACCTCAGGACATAGAAACATGCAAACTTGGAAGATAGGAGCAGGAAGAGGCCTTCGAGCCTGCTCCACCATTCATCACGATCATGGCTGATCATCCAAATCAACAGCCTAATCCTGCTTTCTCCCCATAACCTTTGATCTCATTTGCCCCAAGTGCTATACCTAGCATACATTCAATGTTTTGGCATCAACTACTTCCTGTGGTAAAGAATTCCACAGGCTCACCACTCTTTGGATGAAGAAATGTCTTCCCATCTCCAGCCTAAATGGTCCACCCCGAATCCTCAGACTGTGACCTTTGGTTCTGGACTCTCCCACTATCAAGAACATCCTCCCTGCATCTCCCTGTAGTCCTGTTAGAATTTTATAAGTCCAATCTCTCCTCATACAACTGTCCCGCCATCCCCGGAATCAGCCTGGTAAACCTTCGCTGCATTCCCTCGAGAGCAAGAACATCCTTCCTCAGAAAAGGAGACCAAAACTGTACGCAATATTCTAGGTGTGGCCTCACCGAGGCCCTGTATAATTGCAACAACACATCACTGCTCCTGTACTTGAAACTTCTCGCAATGAAGGCCAATATTCCATTTGCCTTCTTTGAGTGACTGGGAACCCTCAGGAGGACAGTGGAACCACTTTAGGAATGCCCTCAATGCATCGCTGAAGGGGGCAAACATCCTCGTCAAGTCATGGGAGACCTTGGGGAGGATTGCAATGTGTTTGATGATGGCCAGGAGGCAGTGCGCTTCTCACTGGTGGCGGGATCTTACGATTTCCCATAGAACGAACGCCTCACTGCTGGGAAACCCCTGGCGGGGATGTGCCAACAGCGGGATCAGAAGACCTAACCGGCATAAATGGCAGCAAGATTTTGGCTCTTGGCTTGTGACAAACCAAAATGGAGCAGGTTCATAGAATCCCTACAGTGCAGAAGGAGGCCATACGGCCCATCGAGCCCGCACCGACCACAATCCCACCCAGGCCCTATTCCCACAACCCCACATATTTACCCTGACACTAGAGTCAATTTGGCATGGCCAATCAACCTAACCCACACATCTTTGGACTGTGGGAGGAAACCGGAGCACCCAGAGGAAACTCACGCAAACACGGGGAGAATGTACAAACTCCACACAGGCAGTGACTCAAGGCCGGAATTGAACCCGGGTCCCTGGCGCTGTGAGGCAGCAGTGCTCACCACTGTGCCACCATGCTGCCCTGGTTCATTCAGGAAGGCACCAAGTACACCGAGAGACTCCATTAGGAATGTGAAGACGAGGTGTCAGAGGGAGCACACAAACCGCCAAAGCAACTCATCTATCAAACCTTGCGGGCACCATCTGTTGCGCATGCGGCAGAGTCTGCAGGTCACACAGTGGGCAGAGCAGCCATCTCAGAACCTATCGGACTCGAATGGAAGCAAGTCACCCTCCATCTTGAGGGAGTGCCCAAGAAGAATTTGTGTAGGCAGCTAGGTGGAATAATTCCAGCGATGTGATCCCCTGCCAATCTCCAAAGCACCCACACCCACTAAAATTAAGCGGGTACTAGGGTCATCCAGGTTCATCAGCCCCTCAGCACTGGTAATGCTGCTGTGGGCCAGTAAAGGGGCAGTAAGTGTACCACTTG
Organism: Mustelus asterias; assembly: GCF_964213995.1. Classification (NCBI taxonomy): domain Eukaryota; kingdom Metazoa; phylum Chordata; class Chondrichthyes; order Carcharhiniformes; family Triakidae; genus Mustelus; species Mustelus asterias. Next base: position 77,788,615 of record NC_135819.1, on the reverse strand, counting down.
GATTTTCACTGGGCAGAAAGAGTAAAAATTCCTCCCTCTCACTTAGGGGAGCAAGAATATATAGGAGAAGCCATTTCTAAAGTATGGTACAGAATATCACCCACTGGTGTGTGTTCCCAAGTTGCAGTTTGATTGGGACTGAGATGCTTTGTGATCTGTCCTATGTAGTGTTGTGTGATTTTTGAACATTGTAAAATTGAATGCCTGCCCTCTTAAAGATAGCTCATAGAATCCCTATAGTGCAGAAGGATGCCATTTGGTCCATCGAGTCTGCACAGGCTCTCTGACAGAGCACCTTACTCAGGGTCTACCCCATAACCCCATGTATTTACTCCGCTAATCCACCTAACCTACACACCTTGGGACACCAAGTGGAAATTTAGCATGGCCAATTCACCCAACCTGCACATCTTTGGAGTGTGGGAAGAAACTGGAGCACCCGGAGGAAACTCACGCAGACACGGGGAGAACATACAAACTCCACACAGACAGTGACCCAAGGCCGGACCCCTGATGCGTGAGGCAGCACTGCTAACCATTCTGCCAGTGTGCCATCGTAAAGTTAGATGGTTATATAGTTAGTTTCAACTATCAGATAACTGGAAGAAAATATGCATGCGAATTAGAAGGCTCTTAAAATAAGAAGTCTCACAACACCAGGTGAAAGTTCAAAAGGTTTATTTGGTAGCACGAGTTTTCGGAGCGCTGCCCCTTCATCAGGTGAGTCTTAAACTAAAATTACAGTTTGAGACATTGTGCTATTTGTGCATTTTTAATTAAGTTTAAGTTTTTTTCTTATTGTCACAAGCAGGTTTACATTAACACTGCAATGAAGTTACTGTAAAAATCAGGGAGACTTTAGCACGGCCCAATGTAACTAACCAGCCCGTTTTTCGGACTGTGGGAGGAAACCGCAACACCAGAGGAAACCCACACAGACATGGGAATCGAACCCAGGTCCCTGATGCTGTGAGGCAGCAGTGCTAACCACTGTGCTACCGTGCCGCCCCATTATCAAAAATACATTTTGGTTCAGCAACTAATGCAGTCCCAATCTGTCAAAGCAGCTCTGGCCTGTAACACATTGTAGGCCACATCGTGCTGTATTTGTTCTACAATCCGAGAATCACATACTCTCTGTGTAACAGCCTCCTTGTGCTCTGACCAGAGGCAGCTCCTTGGATCACTGTCTGAGCTGATGCTGCATCTGGAGCTGCTTTTGTTTTGAAGTTTTATTTATTAGTGTCACAAATAGGCTTACATTAACACCGCAATGAAGTTACTGTGAAAATCCCCTAGTCGCCACACTCTGGTGCCTGTTCGGGTACACTGAGGGAGAATTTAGCACGGCCAATGCACCTAACCAGCACGTCTTTCAGAATGTGGGAGGAAACCGGAGCACCCGGAGGAAACCCACGCAGACACGGGGAGAACGTGCAAACTCCACACAGACAGTGACCCAAGCCAGGAACCGAACCCGGGTCCCTGGCGCTGTGAGGCAGCAGTGCTAACCACTGTGCCACTATGTTGCCCTGTCCCAGTATTCATAACAGAGAAGAAAAACAAACCTCAAATAAACTGTAAATGAAGAGGTGTGAGAGGTGACCAGCGGGAGAACTAAATTGTGAGGAGACATTCAAAGACGGACAGAGAGGGAATACAACAGGAATGGTTCAAGGACCAAGCACCAGAGCGAAGGACTATGATAACGTGAGTGTCTTTCCTCACTGAGGGAATGAAAAGCGAGGTGCAGAGGAGCCCAAAGTTCTCATGATTAGACATAAAGCTGGAAAAGGTCCTGCAGATTGAGCAACTGAGACTATAGAAGGAAATGTGATGACGATAAAGGGCAGGATTTTCCAGCCGTGCTTGCCCCAAAACCAGAAAAACCCACCCGAGGTCGATGGAACTTTGTATGGTCCGCCCCTCCCCCCTCGCCCCCACCACCACCCACTACAATTCCCGTGGTAGGTGGGATGGGAAAATTCCCCCCAAAGTCTTTGAACTTAATTATTTTGGAAAGAGCAGGCCATTGTAGATTAACAAGAATCAAAATGATATAACAACATTTCAGTACAGCATTGTGGAGTTTGTAATACAAGACTTTCATTCAACAGATAACAAGTTCTTCCTTTCAGAGTATTAAGGCTGATGTCATTGAGGTTATTCAAGGAAGGCAGCTGTAAATTAATGAACTTTCGAGTGGAATTTCCTTTGACTGGAGCTTTGGTTGTTTGTAGCACTCTCATCTCTGACTCCTGGTTTGTGGGTTCAAGTTCCACACCAGGACTTGAGGGGAATAATCTAGGCTGATGCTTCAGTGCAGTGCTGAGGAACATGTCAGTGTCCTTCCATAACCTTCTCAGCTACCCAAGGCTTCCCTGAGCCCTAACAGCACCAGACAAATCCCTTTTATGAACCAGGATGGCCTGCAGCCTGCCAACAGCCGAGCCTTTTCAGTCTGGCCGCTTCCCCCTGCTGCTGGACACCCATCCTCTGAGTAAGCACGCAGATAAATTGGAACCAGAGAATCTTCTTAAACTCCACCCATCTCCATGACAATGTAGGACTCCCGGGTTCACTGAATGATTTAAACTAACTCCCAAAACAAAACATCTCTCTAGACTTCAGTTCTTTGCAAATAGTTCATGTCAGCGGGATTCTCTGGTCCTGCCAGGGGGCATGGGGTGGCATCAATGGGAATTCTCATTGACAGCCGTGGGACCAGATAATCCCACCACCAGTGAACAGCACGCCACCTTCCACTGCCTAGAAACACGTGGCTGGGGGGGCCAGAGAATCTCGCCCGACCTCTCCAGTCCTCCAGCTACGTGTAGTGAGGTTGCATGTGTAAGGTTAAAAATGGGGTGTTTGACAAATGTAAATGGTGGAAAGAAATTCTAAAACAAAAAGAAGAAATCATATAGCATTGTCTCTTTAAAAGTATGCGTGGATTTTATGATTGCAGAGAGCAGGCTGCAGAAGCAAGTCTTTGCAATATTTGTATCAAAGTCTAGCAGTCAGTGTTCCAACCTAACCAAAACAGGCTTTTGAATTGGACCAATGGTTTTAAAGCAAGCACACAGAGACACAGAACCAATGGAATTCAAATGTGAGGATTGTTGACAGCCTCAAGCCACTTAGATCGCAGGAATACTATGAGGTAATTCCAGGTATATAAACCCAGACAAGGAGGGTAACTGTCAGAGTATGCTTGTCACCTCCTGAGTTAGAAGGTGGGAAAGGCAAGGCCCTCATGTTAATGTGCAGTTTCATGTGTGTTTTCATAAAATCGCCATCAAAATAGAGAGCATTCTATTGGGATTTTATTCAGTTTGTTTATTGTTTTAATAAGTTTGTCACCAGTTTAAAAATAAAGACCTGTTAAGTATTCATGATAGAGTGTCAGATCCTGCTTTCATTTTCCAAAACCAACAACTTCCGACCACCCCACGCACACTAGTACAAGATGACCAGGTGAGGTATATCCCTTTGGATGCTTCCAAAATCACACAGAGGGAAAAATCAGCTCCACGTTGTAACATAAGTAAGCCCACCTGCTGTTTTATGCCTCTTAACCTTCTAACTATTTACCCTTTGCATCAACATGGCCCCAACCTTTTAAGTGTAATAGACTCCAAGTTGCTTTAGTTGCATTTATTCCATGGTCTACAGTTCAACTCTAATCTTCCCAGAACTAATAATTCCCTCTAAAATGTCAACCTGAGCCATGAGCAAGGTATTGAGCATAATATGGAGCTGCATCATTTAGACAAGGGTAGCAATTTCACGTCTAAAGGCCTGCACTGTTCATGTCTTGGTACATCAAATCACACATTATAGCATTTAAAACATAGGGCAGGAATTAGTACACGTGTTACCTGTTCTTAACATGCCTCTCTCTCTATTTCAAAATGAGCCACTTGGGCCGTTCCATGGCATTTAATATTTATTCATTTATGGGACGTGGACGTTACTTTCTCGGCAGGCAATTGTCGCCCAATCCTAATTGGCCCCTGAGACGGTGTTAGTGAGCCACTGCAGTCCATGTGGTGTAGATACATCCACTGTGCTGTTAGGGAGGAAGTTCCTGGATTTTGACCCAGTGAAGGAACAGCCAATACAGTTCCGGTTCAGGATACTGTGGCACAGAGTAGCAGGGTAGAGTTTCTGAGGCTGCTTTGATCCTATTGCCAAATCAAACATACAGAGGACATAGCCTGCAATCAATGGCCTCACACTCCACACTTGTTCCTCAGCCTTGTGATTACATATTGATACTGGACCCCTCGCTTTCCATAGAATCCCTACAGTGCAGAAGCCTGCACCAACAACAATCCCACCCAGGCCCTATCCCCATATCCCCACATATTTACTCTGCTAATCCCTCTGACCCTGAGGGACAATTTAGCATGGCCGATCCACCTAACCCGCACATCTTTGGACTGGGGGAGGAAACCGGAGCACCCGGAGGAAACCCACGTAGACATGGGGAGAATGTGCAAACTTCACACGGACAGTGACCCAAGCTGGGAATCGAACCCAGGTCTCTGGCGCTCTGAGGCAGCAGTGCTAACCACTGTGCTGCCCAAAATTCCATCCTGGCTACATCTTCCAGGAGAGGTATTTGGTGAAGAGTCTGTGTGGGCAGGGCATTCATTTCCCCCACCATGACAACCCCCACCCTCTCCCACCCCCCTCCCCCCTTCTCCCAACCCCCCCTCTCCCACCCCCCCTCTCCCACCCGCCCCACCATGACAACCACCCTACACCCCCCCACCCCCCTGCCCCCACATTGTTACATCAGTACCCAGCCTTAGTGGTGTTTGAGCCTCTTGGATGCAGTTCAGTAAAGGAGAAATGAGTTCTGCTTGTTCATAAACTACCTTTATTTCTTTGATCAAACTCCACATGAATTCTCCACCAGCACCCAGTGCCACGTATGGCCCCTTTATATGTCAGTAACTTCTACTGAATAATTGGCATCAAATTAGGACTTAATTGGAAGGTCTATTAACCCATTCCTAACAAGTGCTGCTAATACCTGCTGAGTCGAAAAGCTCCTCAGATACTTCCAAGATCTCTAAGTTCAGATGGGGAACTATCCACAAAGTGAGCCATTCCTGTGCCAGTATGAGCAATAGTTGCCTCAGAATTGCTTTTCTGGCATCTAGCTGAGTTATCTAGAAGTGTGTGCAGCCTGCATAGTCAGAGTGGGGATTGGCCCAGGTTCTGAATTAATACCAGTGCCAAGCATGGTGAAAGATTGGTTACCTTCAAAAAACACGGGAGAGTTTCCGACAGGAAAATTTCGGAGCTTCAATAAAGCGGAGAAGAAATAGGAGTGGTCGGACATTGATATTTAGGAAGTGGAAACACACCTAAGATTTAACTTCATGATTTAACTTCCATTCCAGCCGCAATTTGAAACCTTTGGCTGGATGTGAATCACATATATGTGGCCCAATTGAAAATGGTTCCTGGCACATTATTAAAAGAACTTGATGGCAAGAGAATTTTCTATCTCACTGCACTGGATAATGTTTCCCACCTGGGGCCTTTCTTTCTTTTTCCCTCAGAAACTTGTCCACCATGCAGTCAGCAGTAATGGCTCAAATTTCACACAGAGGAGAGAAAAACTGTGCTGATCCAATGAGGTCTCGGCTTCCTTTCCGAGCCAGATTAAACCCGGGCTGCATTAGACTATTGGGCTTGAGCAGTTCCAGCCTGTCACACGCTATTAACTGATTTGCTGCCGAAATCCACTGCCCCAACATCAGTTTCTTCTGGGAAATAAGTAGTATTTTTTGGTTAGTTAAGATGGTATCCAGCTTCAAAATAGACACTCGGCCAGTCAGCACCCAAGCATGGGTTAATATTTAGGCTGGAACTTTACAGCAATGACAATGATTAGCACTGCTGCCTCACAGTGCCAGGGACCCAGGTTTGATTCCCGGCTTGGGTCACCACCTGTGTGGAGTTTGCACGTTCTCCCCGTGTCTGTGTGGGTTTCTTCCGGGTGCTTTGGTTTCCTCCCACAGTCCAAAGATGTGCGGGTTAGGTGGATTGGCCACGCTAAATTGCCCCTTAGTGTCAAGGGGACTAGCTAGGGTAAATACATGGGGTTATGGGAATAGGGCCTGGGTGGAATTGTGGTTGGTGCAAACATTCCCACATGAATGGAGTGGGAGTGGAGGGATACAAAAGAATGGTCTAGTTTGGACCAGGGAGCGGCGCGGGCTTGGAGGGCCGAAGGACCTGTTCCTGTGCTGTATTGTTCTTTGTTCTTTGTTCTTGATGGGCTGAATGGCCTCCTTCTGCACTGTAGGATTCTATGATTCTATGGCACTTTTCATGTAGTATGTCCCAAGGGGCTTCACAGGAGGGTGATCAGACAAACTGTGACACTGACCCCCATGTTAGAGCATGAAGATTAAAATCTGATCTAGCAATTTTTCAGGAGTATCTTAAAGGAGGAAAGATACTGGAAAGGTTTTGGGAGGAACCTCACCAGTAACCAATGCTAAAATATTTCCCTTCTAGATGCTGACTGACTGCTTATTTCCAGCTTCTCCTGACTTCATTCTGCATTCACAGCGTTCAGTTTTGTATCTCTATCAGACAATCTTTTTACAAATCCATCCCATTGTTGTTTGTCCTTCACCAAGACATCTGTGTAAATATCAGTGACGTTCTTGTCCGGGATTGTCCATGTAACTGAACTCCGTGCGACAGCACCCTGAGAATTAAAACAAAACATATCGGTTAATCACATTTCAATTTAAAATCTGTTTTGACTGATTTTGGAAATGTTGGCTATGAGGAGACGTTTTTAAATATGAAATGATTGGTTAAAGGTGACACTTTTTCATTTGAATCAGTCTGTTCACATGAAGGCTGGAATTTTACGTTCCCCCCTCAGGGGGTACGGATTTGATTTGTTTTATTATAATCGCATGTATTAGCATACAGTGAAAAGTATTGTTTCTGCGCGCTATACAGACAAAGCATACCGTTCATAGAGAAGGAAAGGAGAGTGTGCAGAATGTAGTGTTACAGTCATAGCTAGGGTGTAGAGAAAGATCAACTTAGTGCGAGGTAGGGGCATTCAAAAGCCTGATGGCAGCAGGGAAGAAGCTGTTCTTGAGTCGATTGGTACGTGACCTCAGAATCTTTTTCCTGACGGAAGAAGGTGAAAGAGAGAATGTCCAGGGTGCGTGGGGTCCTTAATTATGCTGGCTGCTTTGGTGAAGTGTAGACAGTGTCAATGGATGGGAGGCTGGTTTGAGTGATGGACTGGGCTTCGTTCATGACCCTTTGTAGTTCCTTGCAGTCTTGGACAGAGCAAGAGCCATACCAAGCTGTGATACAGCCAGAAAGAATGCTTTCTATGGCGCATCTGTAAAAGTTGGTGAGAGTCGTAGCTGACATGCCAAATTTCCTTTGTCTGCTGAGAAAGTAGAGGCTTTGGGGGGTTTTCTTAAGAATAGCGCAGTGGGGAGCAGAGAGCGTGAAATTTCACAGATAGGATTCCATCCAGCATCCCACCCATCTCGACTTTGACACAATTGTACACTGGGGTAGCCAGGGGCTAGGGTGGGAAGCCCACCCTTGTACTAATTTCCCAATTAAGACCCTTAAGTGGCCAGTAAGTAATCAGCCAACATTTAGGCTGGCGGACACCTGAGAGATTGGGTTAGTGGGGCGTGGGCGGGTTGGGGGCAGGGTGGAAGGCTGTGGTGGGGGAGGGGACCCAGCAACAAACTAAGGCCGATCTCAGACAGGAAGGTGTTGGAGGGGAGGGACCTCCATCGGAAGCCTCCTTCTGACTGTGGGTGGCCTCCCTCAGGGCCCGATGATCTGCGGAACTTCCTACCCCTGAGTCCCATGCCCCGATACCCCAGACTCCCTCCTGGGGACCCCACCATCGACTCCCTACCCAGCCCTGACCCCTGCCGTTCACCTATCCTCTGGTTCCCGACACCTAATTCCAGAAAGCTACCCGAGTGTTTCCTCTGACCACTGCTGCGCACTTCCTGGAATGACAGGATTGTCCAACAGCTCTCCAAGTCGGAACCTCCCCCTGGTGAAGAGATCCACCTTTCACCAATTGGCACTCGGTGGCCAAGCCCACGCCATCCTGGAAATTCAGGCCAAAGATCCATCGGGAAGATTCCATTTTAAAACAATCTGGCAATTTCTTGGACCAGATTTTAAATGACATACAGGAACACAAACAAAGGGCGGGATTCTTCGATCTCGTCCATTCCCGCCGCGCTGCCAGCGAGAATGGAGAATTTGTTACTCAACAATAACTCCATTCGCTGCTGCGGGAACGGAGAATCCCAGCTGCGGGCGAGGTCGGAAGTTTCTGGTGAAAGTGTCAATTATCATGACTTTTCTTTGCAAATGCAGGTATTCATATAAGGTCCCCCTGCGGAGAGGAGCTGTGAGAACGGGAGTGTTCCACCTTCTGTTCTGAGTGTAAAAGAAAGAGAAAGGTGTGCATTTATATAGCACCTTTCACAACCTCAGGCCATCCCAAAGCTCCATAGTCAGTGAAATACTTTTGTGGAGTAATCACTGTTCTCATGCAGGAAACTCAGTAACTAATTTGTGCACAGCAAGCTCCCACAAATAATAACGTGACAATGACCAGATATTCTGTTTTCAGTGACATTGATCAATAGGTAAATATAGGCCCCGATACTGGGGATAAGATCCTTGCTCTCCTTCAAACTAATGCAATAGGATCTTTTACATCCATCTGACAGTGTAGATGAGGCCTCAGTTTAAAATATAATATCAACAATACTGCAGACAGTGCAGCACTCCCTCAGCACTGACCCTCCGGCAGTGCAGCGCTCCCTCAGCACTGACCCTCTGGCAGTGCTGCACTCCCTCAGTACTGACCCTCTGACAGTGCGGCACTCCCTCAGCACTGACCCTCCGGCAGTGCAGCGCTCCCTCAGCACTGACCCTCCGGCAGTGCAGTGCTCCCTCAGCACTGACCCTCTGACAGTGCAGCACTCCCTCAGCACTGACCCTCCAACAGTGCAGCACTCCCTCAGCACTGGCCCTCTGACAGTGTGGCACTCCCTCAGCACTGACCCTCCGACAGTGCAGCACTCCCTCAGTACTGACCCTCTGACAGTGTGGCACTCCCTCAGTACTGACCCTCTGACAGTGTGGCACTCCCTCAGTACTGACCCTCTGACAGTGCGGCACTCCCTCAGTACTGACCCTCTGAAAATGCGGCACTCCCTCAGTACTGACCCTCTGACAGTGTGGCACTCCCTCAGTACTGACCCTCTGACAGTCCGGCACTCCCTCAGTACTGACCCTCTGGCAGTGCAGCACTCCCTCAGTACTGACCCTCTGACAGTGCGGCACTCCCTCAGTACTGACCCTCTGACAGTGCAGAACTCCTTCAGACTAACCCTCTGATAGTGTAGCACTCCCTCAGTACTGACCCTCTGAGAATGCGGCACTCCCTCAGTACTGACCCTCTGACAGTGTAGCACTCCCTCAGTACTGACCCTCTGACAGTGTATCACTCCTTCAGTACTGACCCTCCGACAATTCAACACTCCCTCGGTAATGACCCTCTGACAGTGCGGCACTCCCTCAGTACTGACCCTCTGACAGTGCAGCACTCCCACAGTACTGACCCTCCAACAGTGCAGCACTCCCACAGTACTGACCCTCTGAGAGTGCGACACTCCCTCAGTACTGACCCTCTGACTGTGTGGCACTCCCTCAGTACTGACCCTCTGACGGTGCAGCACTCCCTCAACACTGACCCTCTGACTGTGTGGCACTCCCTCAGCACTGACCCTCTGACAGTGCGGCACTCCCTCAGTACTGCACTGTCAGTCTCAATTTTAGTGCATGGAGTGAGAAACCCATAAACACCTGACTCAGAGGGAAACGTGTTGCCCACTGACTCACTGCTCATTTATCGTGTTAATTATCCCATTTCCTTATCATGTTATTTCAGTATGAAGTTCTTCACAAATTGTCCAGTGAATTTTACCCGCCCGCCCGCCATGTGAATCGGAACGGGCGAGGGGTGGATTTTGAAAAGTTCCATTGACCTTGGGCTGGATTTTCCAAATTCCGGACGAGCGTGGCCAGAAAATCCGCCCCGTCAGAAGTTACAGAGGGACATAGATAGGATGCAAGACTGGGCGGAAAAGTGGCAGATGGACTTCAACCCAGATAAATGCATCGTGGTCCATTTTGGCAGGTCAAATGGGATGAAGGAGTACAATATAAAGGGAAAGACTCTTAGTACTGTGGAGGATCAGAAGGGCCTTGTGGTCCGGGTCCATAGGACTCTAAAATTGGCCCCGCAGGTGGAGGAGGTGGTTAAGAAGGCGTATGGTGTGTTGGCCTTTATCAATCAAGGGATTGAGTTGAGGAGTCCGGGGATAATGATGCAGCTATACAAGACCCTCGTCAGACCCCACTTGGAGTACTGTGTTCAGTTCTGGTCGCCTCCTTACAGGAAGGATGTGGAAAAGATTGAAAGAGTGCAGAGGAGACTTACAAGGATGTTGCCTGGATTGAGTGGCATGCCTTATGAGGATAGGCTGAGGGAGCTCGGTCTTTTCTCCTTGGAGAGACGTAGGATGAGAGGAGACCTAATAGAGGTATATAAGATGTTGAGAGGCATAGATTGGGTGGACTCTCAGAGGCTTTTTCCCAGGGTGGAAATGGCTGCTACGAGAGGACACAGGTTTAAGGTGCTGGGGGGTAGGTACAGGGGAAATGTTAGAGGGAAGCTTTTCACACAGAGGGTGGTGGGCGAGTGGAATTGGCTGCCGTCAGTGGTGGTGGAGGCAAACTCAATAAGGTCTTTTAAGAGACTCCTGGATGAGTACATGGGACTTAATAGGATGGAGGGTTATAGGTAGGCCTAAAAGGTTAGGGATATGTTCGGCACAACTTGTGGGGCCGAAGGGCCTGTTTTGTGCTGTAGTTTTTCTTTGTTTCTATGTTTCTGTATCTCTGTGTTTCGGAATAAGAAACCAGCCAAATATCTAGCCTGCTAATAATAGGAGAACGGAGGGAGAGAGTTTGCTCCGGACGCTGTGTGCACCAACAATGCAATTTCCCTCAACTAGAGTATGTTTGCATACAGTGCTCCAATCAAATTACCCTCCCCCTGCCACCTACACTGAGTTAATGTCAGCAGAAGGTACATTTCTCTTGGGCAGTTTTCCATGGTTATATTTACAATGCACCTGTTCTCCACAACTAATAAAAGGAAGAAGGCCAACCATACATCAGGGTGACATACACACGCACGCACGCACGCACACGTAGCAGAATCTGGACCCTTTTCCTCCAAGTCCTGTTTAATCATTGGACAAGTAATACAGGTGGAGACTGAGCCAACATGTCACATATGCTATATGGAGCAGTTGTTGAGTATCTGAATTATTCCATGATGGTTTACTCAAGTTACACTCCTTTCCTGCTCTCCCCACCACTCAAGGACTTTTCATTGAGAATGATTTTGGGGGAGAGGGTGAGTCAGAAACATTTATTATAATGGCATTGCAGTCAGAGAAATTAGTCCCCTGACCTATTTTCTGTCATTAGCAAAATAGCAATAAAAGGCACAGGCCATTGTTACGGACAACAGAGCGAGCCCCTTTTATTCTTGGCTCACTCCAAATGTCTCGCAAAATACTGAAAGTGTTAAGAAAATGAAGATAAATGGAGCATTTTTTGAATCAGTCAATTCCATATAATTATCTAATCTGATTCAAGAATAATTCTAATCCAAGGACAGAATTCGACTGCAGAAAACCTTTCAGTTCATTCTGGTGGGATACAATTCCTGATCCAAGGAAAATATAAATACAAAAATCCTGATCGTGGCATAAGGCAGACCGATCTGATTTCTAACTCTCAGTGGCTCACTGTCAACTTGCAGCCAGTTTTAAGTCTTCATTGTAAAAGATATCCGGGACATTTTCCGACCGCTCAATGCATCCCACTAAGTGTGTGCATCCACTTAACAGGAAACTTACAGGATACTGCGAGGCCTGGATAGAGTGGACATGGAGAGGATGTTTTCACTCGTAGGAAAAACTAGAACCAGAGGGCACAACCTCAGGCTAAAGGGATGATCCTTTAAAACAGAGATGAGGAGGAATTTCTTCAGCCAGAGAGTGGTGAATCTGTGGAACTCTTTGCCGCAGAAGGCTGTGGAGGCCAGGCCATTGAGTGTCCTTAAGACAGAGATAGATAGGTTCTTGATTAATAAGGGGATCAGAGGTTATGGGGAAAAGGCAGGAGAATGGGGATGAGAAAAATATCAGCCTTGATTGAATGGCAGAGCGGACTCGATGGGCCGAGTGGCCTAATTCTGCTCCTATGTCTTATGGTCTTATGGAAGTGTTGACCATAAGACATAGGGGCAGCATAGGGGCAATTTTTTCACACAGAGGGTGATGAGTGGAACAAGCTGCCAGAGGTAGTAGTAGAGGCGGGTACAATTTTATCTTTTAAAAAGCATTTAGATAGTTACATGGGTACGATGGGTATAGAGGGATATGGGCCAAATGCGGGCAATTGGGATTAGCTTAGGGGTTTTAATAAAAAAGTAAGGGCGGCATTGACAAGTTGGGCCGAAGGGTCTGTTTCCATGCTGTAAACCGCTATGATTCTATGACTCTTTGACCCATTTAAATCAAAAATGGTGCATTCGGTGCCCACAAGGGAGTGGGCGCCATTCACCAACAATATGCCCATCATCTGGATAGAAATTTTCCCACTGGGCAAACGCAGAATGGTCTTGAAGGGCAGGTCATATTTAACTAATTTAGTGGAATTCTTTGAGGACATTACGAGCACGGTGGACAACGGGGAACCGGTGGATGTGGTGTATCTGGATTTCCAGAAGGCATTCGACAAGATGCCGCACAAAAGGCTGCTGCATAAGATAAAGGTGTGCAGTGTTTTGGGTAATGTATTAGCATGGATAGAGGATTGGTTAACTAACAGAAAGCAAAGAGTGGGGGTAAATGGGTGTTTTTCCGATTGGCGATCAGTGACTAGTGATGTGCCTCAGGGATCAGTGTTGGGACCGCAACTGTTTACAATTTACATAGATGATTTGGAGTTGGGGACTAAGTGTAATGTGTCAAAGTTTGCAGATGACACTAAGATGAGTGGCACAGCAAAGTGTGCAGAGGATGCTGAAAGTCTGCAAAGGGATATAGATAGTCTAAGTGAGTGGGCGAGGGTCTGGCAGATGGAGTACAATGTTGGTAAATGTGAGGTCATCCATTTTGGTAGGAATAACAGCAAAATGGACCATTGTCTAAATGGCAAAAAATTGCAGAATACTGCTGTGCAGAGGGATCTGGGTGTCCTTGTGCAGTTGGTTTGCAGGTGCAGCAGGTAATTAAGAAGACAAATAGAATTTTATCCTTCATTGCTAGAAGGATGGAGTTTAAAAACAGGGAAGTTATGTTGCAGCTGTATAAGGTGCTGGTGAGGCCACACCTGGAGTACTGTGTACAGTTTTGGTCTCTTTACTTGAGAACGGATATACTGGCACTGGAGGGGGTGCAGAGGAGATTCACTAGGTTCTGGATTTGAGAGGGTTGGCTTATGAGGAGAGACTAAGTAGGCTGGGACTATACTCATTGGAATTTAGAAGAATGAGGAGAGATCTTATAGAAACATATAAGATTATGAAGGGAATAGATAAGATAGAAGCAGGGAGGTTGTTTCCACTGGCGGGTGAAACTAGAACTAGGGGGCATGGCCTCAAAATAAGGGGAAGCAGATTTAGGACTGAGTTGAGGAGGAACTTCTTCACACAAAGGGTGAATCTGTGGAATTCCCTGCCCAGTGAAGGAGTTGAGGCTACCTCATTGAATGTTTTTAAAGCAAAGATAGATAGATTTTTGAACAGTAAAGGAATTAAGGGTTATGGTGAGTGGGCGGGTAAGTGGAGCTGAGTCCACAAAAAGATCAGCCATGATCTTATTGAATGGCGGAGCAGGCTCGAGGGGCCAGATGGCCTACTCCTCCTTCTTGTTCTTATGTTCTTTCAATTTTTCTGGACTGAATTGCTGAAGGAGGATTATTAACCCTTCAAATGCTAGGTATGTAACTGAAACCTCGGTGAGCTCATCAGCAGTTAGTTCTCAGCTCATGGGAGTTTGGCTAATCCACACCAGATCTCCATTTACCCATCTCATCTTATGTTGCCTTCATACCCTTTACGCATCAAAAATCTACTGATGTCAGTCCTGACAAGTTCAGTTGATGTGACATCCACAGCCTTTTGAAGGAGGGAGTTCTCGATACCAGCTATCCTTTCTATGCAATGTTCTATGTTAGTTTCCTCCTATGTTAGTTTCCTTCCCGCTGCCTTGGCAAAGCAGCCAGCATAATTAAGGACACCACACATCCCGGACATTCTCTCTTCCACCTTTCTCCATCAGGAAAAAGACCCAAAAGTCTGAAGACACGTACCAACCGACTCAAGAACAGCTTCTTCCCTGCTGCCATCAGACTTTTGAATGGACCTACCTCGCACTAAGTTGATCTTTCTCTCCACCCTAGCTGTGACTGTAACACTATATTCTGCAGTCTCTTTATGAACGGTATGTTTTGTCTGTATAGTGTGCAAGAAACAATACTTTTCACTGTATTCTGATACATGTGACAATAATAAATGAAATCAAAAGTGGCTTGATTGAAATTTTAAGATGATGCCTCCTTGTTATGGATTCGCCCACCAGAGGAAACTATTTCTCTCTAAGTACCCTGTTAAATCCTTTATCATTTTAAACATTTTATACACAATAACATTGGAAATAGCACGAATATTACAGTAAAGAATTTTCATGATTCTTTTCATTTTGAGAGCAATTCTCTGCGCTGAGATTCTTTGATGGATGTTTCCCTTCAGAAGATGTGCAGGTTAGGTGGATTGGCCATGCTAAATTGCTCCTCAGTGTCCAAAGATGTGTAGGTTAGGGGGAATTAGTGGGGTAAATGTTTGGGGTTACGGGGTAGGTCCGGGGGTGAGCCTGGCTAGAATGCTCTTTTGGAGACTCAATGGGCCAAATGCGCCCCTTCTGTACTGTATGGATTCTATGATAAACAAGTTGGATTTAAACAAAAACAGAAAATGCTGGAAAATCTCAGCAGGTCTCACAGCATCTGTGGGGAGAGAATAGAGCCAACATTTCAAGTTTCATTGGAGCTAAGAGCAAAGAGAGTCAACCGAGATTTATACTATTGGGGTAGGAAGGGGGTGTAGAATTGGACAAAGGGAATGTAAATGAGGATACAGAAGGCTAAGAAAGTGCTAAGAGTGTCCATGAAGTGATCAGATTGCGAGAATGGCAGAACAGAGGAACAGATTGTTAAAGGACTGCCTGAGGAATGTGGCAGATGCACAGAAGTGGGGGTGGGTGGGGGGGAGGGGGGGGGGTGCAAGAAGAAGAGCTGGAATTGAGAAGTTGAAAGATGGAGGTGAGAAAGAAGGATGATAAAATGGATGAATGAGATTAAATGAAATGGAATAAAATAAATGGAAATGGAGTGGAAGTGGAGGAGAGAGTTCATGCTCTGAAGTTGTTGAACTCAATGTTCAGTCCGGAAGGCTGTAAAGTGCCCAATGGGAAGATGACGTACTGTTCCAACAGTATGCGTTGGGGTTCGCTAGAACATTGCAACAGGCCAAAGACGGACATGTGGGCAGGAAGGTAGGGTGGTGTGTTGATGTGGTAAGTGATAGGAAGGCTGGGAAGTGATAGGAAGGCTTACAGATGGGCCAAATGTGTTCAACAAAGTGGTCACGCAGATTTAAAGGCTGGCTCGGAGACAACGGCTACCTTCGCATATCCCGCTTAATGACTCCATTGTCACATCGATAAACCAGGTCCATCCCATTTCCCAGCAATAATACAGCAAACCACCTGCGAGTTCCTGCAGACGACAGACTCCAGGAGATCCATCATGGGCTACCTTTGTTGACCAAGCATTAAGACATTGCTCTGTACCATTCCCACTGTCTCCCTGCTTCCATCAGGGATTCTACCCTGGACAAAAAGCAAATTAATGGATGCTGAAATTTTGAAACCAAAAGAGAAAATGCTGGACTCGAAAGGTCAGCTCTTTTTTTCTCTCCTTACAGATGCTGCCAGGCCTGCTGAGATTTTCCAGCATTTGCTCTTTTGGTTTCAGATACGCTACCCTGTTTTTTACTGGCAAAACTGCAGCCCAGCTGTGAGGATTTTATCCTGCTGTTCTCCAGTGCCTTTGTGAATTGTGCTGCTTTCAAGCAAATAAATACACAAAGGTCAAATCATTAAAAAATATAATTACAGCAGCTTACAATGCAGAAGTCGTGCTATAAATAAAACCTGAACATCACTTGAAATCCATTTGGGTTGGATTCAAAAGTATTTTGAACAAAAGAAAATCACCTGATACAAATATCATTAAACTCACAGCAAAATGACTAATTGCAAGCTCGAATTTGTTCATTGTCAGACATTATACAAATATAAGCATCATTTCATTGTAACTGTGGGAAGCTTTAATACATGTTTTTGCTCAAGTTTCTTTTTACTGAAAGCACGAGGAAAATGATATTGGAATGTTGGAGAAGCTCTGGTAGAGTTTGAAACATCGTGGCCAGGATTCTCTGGCCGTTTGCGCCGGCGGGATTCTCCAGTCCCGCCAGCAGTGTGCTCCCTCCCGTGGGTTTCCTGCCAGTTTGAGGTGACGTCAATGGGAATTCCCATTGACAGCAGCGGGACCAGAGAATCCCGCCGTGAGCAAACAATGTGCCCCCTCCCGCTGGCGGGAAACGCACGGCTGGGAGGCTGGAGAACCTCGCCGCTTATTAAAGTTCTGGATAAGTTTTGTAACAGATGCCAGCCAATCATGTTGAGCTCTTTGAAGGTGCTGGGTTTTATCCTGTGACTGAAGATATGCCAACAAATTCCTACCTAGCCTCTTGACTCAACATGAACACTGAAGCATCACACGTTTATATATCCGTCTCAGCAGCTCTGTTGACCATGAGTGGGCATATCTCCAATTTTAGTTTTTCTCAACTTATAGAGTCATAGGGGTTTATATTATGGAGACAGGCTCTTCAGCCCAACTTGGCCACTTGTCCATGATGCCCTTATTTTAAACACTAAACTAGTCCCAATTGCCCGCATTTGGCCCACTATCCGACCCATGTAACTGTCTAAATGCTTTTTAAAAGACAAAATTGTACCCACCTCTACTACTGCCTCTGGCAGTTTGTTCCAGACACTCACCACCCTCTGTGTGAAAAAAAAATGCCCCTCTGGACCCTTTTGTATCTCACCCCTCTCACCTTATGCCCTCTAGTTTTAGACTCCTCCACCTTTGGGACAAGATGTTGACTAACTTCATTTGCAAAATTCAAACAACTCCTCCTGTTCCCACATCATTGACAACTTGAACTCTATCATAGAGGTCACAATCAAGCCTCTAAAACACAAAGTTGTGGTTTCAGATCCGAACTTCAAAGACTTGTGCACAAAATCTAGGTGGACAATCCAGTGCAGCACTGCGGGAGTGTTACACTGTCAGAGGCGCTGTCTTTCGAAAGCAATGTTAAACTATTGGTCCTCTCAGGTGGATGTTGAATATTCTGTGACATTATTTTGAGGAAGAGTAGAAGAATTCTCCGCAGAGTCTTGGAGCGGCACGGTGGCACAGTGCTTAGCATTGCTGCCTCACAGCGCCAAGGACACAGGCTCAATTCTGTCCTTGGGTGACTGTGTGGAGTTTACACGTTCTCTTCGTGTCTGTGTGGGTTCCCTCTGGGTGCTCCGGTTTTCTCCCACAGTCCAAAGATGTGCGGGTTAGGTGGATTGGCCATGGCAAATTGCCCCTTAGTGTCAGGGAGACTAGCAGGGTTAATGCGTGGGGTTACAGGGATAGGGCCTGGGTGGGATTGCTGCCGGTGCAGGGTCAATGGGCTGAATCGTCTCCTTCTGCACCGTACGGATTCTATGGCCAGGATTTTACGACCTCGCTCGGGTGAGGCTCGTAAAATCCCGCCCGAGGCCAACGTAGAATTCCGTTCTGCGAGCCTCGGAATCAGGGCGGGTGTGCTGGTAAAATTCCAGCCTCTGATTCTAATATTTATCTCTCAGCTGACATGAGTGAAACGGGCTGTCTGGTTAAAGAATCATAGAACCATAGAATCATGGAACCCTTACAGTGAGGAAGGAAGCCAATCGGCCCATCGAGCCTGCACCGACAATGATCCCACCCAGGCCCTATCCCTATAACCCCATATATTTACCCTACTAACTCCCCTGACAGTAATGGACAATTTATCATGGCCAATCCACCTAACTCACACATCTTTGGACTGTGGGAGGAAACTGGAGCATCTGGAGGAAACCCACACAGACACGGGAAGAATGTGTAAACTCCACACAGACAGTGACCCAAGTCGGGAATCGAACCGGGGCCTTTGGCGCTGCGAGGCAGCAGCACTAACGATTGTGCCGGCATTATCGATTTGTTGTTTGTGTGACCTTGGTAAGTCAGCTGCTATAGTAGTTATGTTACAATGCATCAAAAGTACCATTTGGGGTGCCAAATAAAGGGAAGTCTTTTCTTGTAATTGATACAGAGATGGTAGTTTGATTGATTTGAGCTTTCGTCAGTGAAGTCCGTGTTCCAGTTTAACTTTGGTCTCAGCTTGTTTCTGCAGAAAGTGCATTTTGCAGGCATTTCCATGGAAAATAGGCCTTTTATTATTCAGGTTGTTATTCTCAGCAGATTTGTGAACAGTTCTGGATTGAATATAGCCCAGGATATTAAATCCATAAACTCAATTTATACCTCAGTGAGTTGGGAGGACACAAAGAAATACATACAGTCTCATCAGTAATTTCAATAGGGGTAGTGGGGTTAATTAGTTACTGTCAAGCTACTGTCAGCTGTGAGTCCAAATATTCGTGAATGGTATTGCCACATAGAAATTCCCTGAGAGCTGGAACAAGCGGTTCGTGCAGGAATTTACATAATTATAATAGGTGTGGCCAAAGTCAAGAACTGATGCGTGCATTTAAAACAATTTAATTTCAAGGGAGTAAAGTCAAAACTTTCTAACACAACCATTGACAAAATTAAAAGGCAGCTTGACTCAATAATATGTGGCTGAATAGACAAATGTAATCTTCGCTACAATTCTTGCAACTGATATTAGTGATCACATTGTGCTTTGTTTTTGTAGGAAAGCCAGTTTGGACAGTAAATTAACAATTACATAATGGAGCATTTTAACCAACTGTGAGTCTTGTTTGAACTTGCGGTTTCTGGCTTTAGAACTTCAGTTTTGTTTAATTTTCCGTGGCTTTGGTGGGATCACCACACATTATTTTGAATATACTATTATGTATACTTACAACCAAATAATGAATTTATCCAACACTAACACTTTGGCTGATTTTCCCCTGTCAGTATTTTCTATTGGAGTAAATTTTATATCCATTTGTGCTACAGTTCCGGAGTTGCCCAGTTTCCAAGGGACATTGTCTACAAGGTTTGCTGCTCTTACAGCAAGTATGTTGCTGTAGATCTGTGCTCAGTGCATGCCTGCTTTTGCTTGAGTGTGCATATATATGAGTGCATGGATGAAATCTTACCAAAAAATTCTAAGTGCCAAATGAGTGAGAAAATGGGAGAGAATCGCACCGTTTTTTTCGGTGAGCTACGAGTAGCAATCTTACGCCACTTCGTGCAAAAAATGTGTCAGGATGCGATTCTCACCAATGGGGAGGGTGGGGGTGGTGGAATCATAGAATCATAGAACCCTACAGTGCAGAAAGAGGCCATTCGGCCCATCGAGTCTGCACCGACCATAATCCCACCCAGGCCCTACCCCCATATCCCTACATATTTTATCCACTAATCCCTCAACCTACGCATCTCAGGATACCAAGGGGCAATTTTATCATGGCCAATCAACCTAACCTGCACATCTTTGGGCTGTGGGAGGAAACCGGAGCACCCGGAGGAAACCCACGCAGACACGAGGAGAATGTGCAAACTCCACACAGACAGTGACCCGAGCTGGGATTCGAACCCAGGTCCCTGGAGCTGTGAAGCAGCAGTGCTAACCACTGTGCTACCGTGCCGCCCCTGTGCTACCTGAGCTTGCCAGTGAGGCCGGCTGCTGAGTTCTTGGGGCACCATTGTGCATGCCCCCTGATATCCCAGTGCACTGGGGAATCTCCTGCCACACCCCCCATCTGCCCCATGAACATTGGGGACACCCTACCCCCAACTGCCCAACCCCTCCCCGCACCCTCCACACCCCTCCCCCTACTGCCGATCACCCCCAGGCCAGAAGCTGATTTTGCTGGCGAAACAGCACCATACAATCAGGGAAGGTGAGAAACCGGGCACGTTTCTCATCTTTGCCCTCTCACTCGATCTTACAACCTCACCACGTCGAACGACAGGCATAACGAGGTCGTAAGATCGCGCCCCATGTGTGTGAAGATGCCAGAGGTGTTTGTGAGTGTGCATGTGCACATGGGCATGAGTGAGTCCTTGTGTGTGTTGAGTGTGTAGATATATTTGTGAGTGTCTACCTGTGAGTTTATGTGAGTGTGTGTGCTTGAGCATGTATGTGTGTGAAAGCAGGTGTCAGTGTTTCTGTATGCGAGCAAATGTGTGTTTCTGTGTCTGAATGTGTGCATGTGCAAGCGTGCATATGTGAGTGCATGTGTACCTGTATGGACATGTGGACATGTGAATATATGAGTGCCTGTGTATATATGTATCTGGATGTGTATATATGTGTATCTCTGTATAAATGTGCATGTCTGTGTAAATATGGCTCTGTGTGTATTAGTGTGTATCTGTGTACATATGCATCTGTGTGTATATGCATCTGTGTGTATATGCGTCTGTGTATATATGTGTTTGTGTGTATATCCGTCTGTGTGTATATATGCGTCTGTGTGTATGCATCTGTGTATATATGCATGTGTGTGTGTGTATGCATCTGTGTATATATGCGTTTGTGTGTATATGTGTCTGTGTGTATATGAGCCTATGTGTATTAATGTGCGTTTGTGTGGGTTTTCCAAGTGATGCAGATACAGATTTGGAAATGAGTCACTTTATGCAAACCATGGAAGAGGCGATATTTTAACCAGGTTAATTAAAAGGAAAATCTCTTTGTTGTTCTATGCAGCTGAATTTTCTAAAGGTCTGAAGAAAAACACCTACACACCATTTGCTCATTCTCGCCTCGCTGTTTTGCACAATACAGTTAATATTTGAGATAGTTTTGGGAAATTGGATGATTCAATTAACACATTTGAAAAAGAACAAAACTTTTAGGTTTGTGTGCGCCTCCATCATCTTTTGATTTTTAAAAATGTAATACATTTTACTCAATGAGTCTCAGAGGTTACACAGAGAGTGGCAAATTGCAGCAAAGTTGACAAAGAAGGATTAAGGTGTATCAAGTTACGACTCATAGAAAACAAAAAAAGGCACAAAATTATCAAAAGAGCAGTGATCATCAAATGCTCGTAGAGTTTGTTTCAAGACGGTTAGGCATTTATGGCATTCTGCTTTTATAACATAGAAATGATGTGGAGATACCGGCGTTGGACTGGGGTAAACACAGTAAGAAGTCTCACAACACCAGGTTAAAGTCCAACAGGTATATTTGGTAGCACAAGCCACTAGCTTGCGAAGCACCGCTCCTTCATCAGGTGAGTGGGATTTCAGTTCACAAGCAGGGCATATAAAGACACAAACTCAATTTACAAAATAATGGTTGGAATGCGAGTCTTTACAGGTAATCAAGTCTTAAAGGTACAGACAATGTGAGTGGAGAGAGGGTTAAGCACAGGTTAAAGAGATGTGTCTTGTCTCCAGCCAGGACAGTTGGTGAGATTTTGCAAGCCCAGGCAAGTCGTGGGGGTTACAGACAGTGTGATATGAACCCAAGATCCTGGTTGAGGCCATCCTCATGTGTGCAGAACTCGGCTATCAGTCTCTGCTCAGCGACTCTGCGTTGTCATGTGTCGTGAAGGCCACCTTGGAGAACGCTTACCCGAAGATCAGAGGCCGAATGCTCGTGACTGCTGAAGTGTTCCCCAACAGGGAGAGAACACTGGTGCTTTGTCGAGCCTGGTGATTGTCGAGCGGTGTTCATTCATCCATTGTCGTAGCGTCTGCATGGTCTCCCCATTGTACCATGCCTCGGGACATCCTTTCCTGCAGCGTATCAGGTAGACAACGTTGGCCGAGTTGCAAGAGTAGGTACCGTGTACCTGGTGGATGGTGTTCTCACGTGAAATGATGGCATCCGTGTCGATGATCCGGCACGTCTTGCAGAGGTTGCTGTGGCAGGGTTGTGTGATGTCGTGGTCACTGTTCTCCTGAAGGCTGGGTAGTTTGCTGCGGACAATGGTCTGTTTGAGGTTGTGCGGTTGTTTGAAGGTAAGAAGTGGGGGTGTGGGGATGGCCTTGGCGAGATGTTCGTCTTCATCAATGACATGTTGAAGGCTCTGGAGAAGGTGTCGCAGCTTCTCCACTCTGGGGAAGTACTGGGCGACGAAGGGTACACTGTCCGCCGTGTCCCTTGTTTGTCTTCTGAGGAGGTTGGTGCTGAAAGATGCCCTCATAAGAAAGGATATGGCGCTCGACTCATCGATTGACAGTTCCGAGGCGCCACAGCGAAAAACCGCACCGACCTCCTCAGAGGATTTGAGTATAGGAATAAGGATGTTTTGCTGCAATTGTACAGGGCGTTGGTGAGGCCACATCTGGAGTATTGTGTGTAGTTTTCATTTGATTTGATTTATTATCATCACACGTATTAGTATACAGTGAAAAGTATTGTTTCTTGCGTGCTATATAGACAAAGCATACTGTTCATAGAGAAGGAAAGGAGACAGTGCTGAATGTAGTGTTACAGTCATAGCTAGGATGTAGAGAAAGATCAATTTAATACAAGGTAGGTCCATTCAAAAGTCTGATGGCAGCAGGGAAGAATCTGTTCTTGAGAAGGTTGGTATGTGCCCTCAGACTTTTGTATCTTTTTCCCGACGGAAGAAGGTGGAAGAGAGTATGTCCGGGATGCGGGGGGGGGTCCTTAGTTATGCTGGCTGTTTTTCCAAGGCAGCGAGAAGTGTAGACGGAGTCAATGGATTGGAGGCTGATTTGCGCGATGGATTGGGCTTCATTCATGACTCTTTGTTGTTCCTTGCGGTCTTGGACAGAGCAGGAGCCATACCAAGCTGTGATACATCCAGAAAGAATGCTTTTCATGGTGTATCTGTAAAAGTTGGTGAGAGTTGTAGTGGACATGCCACATTTCCTTAGTCTTCTGAGTAAGTAGAGGCGTTGGTGGGCTTTCTTAATTATAGTGTCGGCATGGAGTTGTTGGTGATCTGGACACCCAAAAATTTGAACCTCTCGACCATTTCTACTTCGTCCCCATTGATGTAGACAGCGGCATGTCCTCCACTATGCTTCCTGAAGTCGATGACTATCTTCTTCATTTTGTTAACATTGAGGGAGAGATTATTGTTGTCGCATCAGTTCACCAGATTCTCTATCTCTTTCCTGTACTCTGTCTCGTCATTGTTTGAGATCCGACCCACTACGGTGGTGTCATCAGCAAACTTGAAAATCGAGTTGGAGGGGAATTTGGCCACAGAGTCATAGGTGTATAAGGAGTATAGTAGGGGGCTGAGAACACAGCCTTGTGGGGCACTGAAGTTTAGGATGATCGCGGAGGAGGTGTTGTTGCCTATCCTTACTGATTGTGGTCTGTGGATTAGGAAGTTCAGGATCAACTCGCAGAGGGAGGAACCGAGCCCCAGGCCACAGTGTTTGGAGATGGATTTTGTTGGAATACTGCTGTTGAAGGCTGAGCTGTAGTCAATAAATCGGAGTCTGACAACAGCGCCTTTGTTATCTAGGGGATGAGTTCAGGGCCAGGGTGATGGTGTCTGCTGTGGATCTGTTGCAGTGACAGGTGAACTGTAGTGGATCCCGGCAGTCTGGTAGGCAGGAATTGATTTGTGCCATGGCTAGCCTTTCAAAGCACTTCAGAGCCACCGGACGATAGCCATCAAGGCACGCAGCCTGGCCTTTCTTTGGTACCAGGATGATCATCATCTTCTTGAAGCAGATCGGGACCACGGATTATTATAAAGAGAGATTGAAGATGTCTGCAAATACCCCCGCCAGCTGGTCCACGCAGGATCTGAGTGCTCATCCGGGTACCCAATCCGGGCCAGTCGCTTTCCATGGATTGACCTTTGAGAAGGCTGCTCTGACATCTGCAATGGTGACCTTCGATATAAGTTCGTCCGAGGCTTCTGGGGTGGAGGGTGTGCTCACTGACCTCTTGCTCAAAACAGGTATAGAATGCATTGAGCTCATCAAGGAGGGGTGCATTGGTGCCAGCGATTTTACACACCTTCATCTGTTATTTCTTGCAGACCTTGCCATCGTCGGCGGGAGTCGGTGTGGCTAGCCTGGGACTCTAGCTTGGTCCGGTATTGTCTTTTATCATCTTTGATGGATCTCCTTCGATCGTATCTGGCTATCTTGTATAGGTCAGTGTCGCCTGATTTGAATGCCTCAGACCTGGACTTCAGCAAGCAGTGGATATCCCTGTTCATCCATGGTTTCCGGTTGGGGAACACACGGATTTGCTTCTTTGGCACACAGTCTTCTACACACTTACTAATGAAGTCAGTTACTGTAGTGGCGTACTCGTTCAGGCTGGTTGCAGAGTTTTTAAATACTGACCAGTCTACTGACTCTAAGCAGTCCCAAAGGGGATCATCCGATTCCTCAGATCAACATTGCACAACTTTCTTTGACGTATTCTCACATTTCAGTTTTTGCTTGTTAGCCGGGAGCAGGAGCACAGCCTTGTGGTCTGATTTGCCAAAGTGTGGGCGGGCGATAGAGTGGTGTCCTTATCTGAGGAAAGATGTCCTTGCTATAGAAGGTCTACCAGGTTGATTCCTGGGATGGCAGGTCTGTCATATGAGGAGAGACTAAATTGGTTAGGATTATATTTGTTGGAGTCTAGAAGAGTGAGAGGGGATCTCATCAAAACTTCTAAAATTTTAACAGGGTTAGACAGGGTAGATCCAGAAAGAATGTTCCCAATGGTGGGGGAGTCCAGAACTAGGGATCATAGTTTGAGGATAAGGGGTAAACCTTTTTGAACTGAGGTGAGGAGAAATTTCTTCATCCAGAGAGTGGTGAATGTGCGGAATTCACTACCACAGAATGTAATAGTGAATTCTCACTCTTCTAAACTCTAGTGAATATAATCCTAACCGACTTAGTTTCTCCTCATATGACAGACAGACCTGCCATCCCAGGACTCAATCTGGTAAACCTTCGCTGTTCTCCCTCTGTAACAAGGACATCCTTCCTCAGATAGGAGACCAAAACGGCACATAAATATAACAGGTATGGAATTAGAAAAAGCAATTTGATCTTCTGTCTTAGATCTCACCTCATCAAACAGTTGTTGTTTGAATTGATCTACAGGATTGATGCGCATAGACTCTAGACTGACATTGGTTGGAAATTTCCAGTGGGTTTCATGTCAGGACCCAGTTGAGGTTCCGGTCCTGCGCATGCCAGGAGCAAAGCCGATGGAGTGATGTTCCTGGAGGCGGTCTCTTAATTTGCTGCCTCTGCTTTCAGTGTCCAATGAGGCTGTGCCAATCAAAGGCCTTCAGCTCTCGAGCCTTGGTAGCCTCACCGAGAGAAATGGTCTTCAGAGAGCAGGGAGTCCATTGCCATGCCGTTCATGGCATTCCCAACATGGGGTGGGTCAGGGATCGAGAGGGTGCATCCTTATGGAATTATCCTTGGAGGTGTAAGTTTAAATGGGAAATTCAAAGGGGCCAAGGTTCCTCAACATGAAGGGGAAGCCCCTCCTAGGGAAGAGTTTGGGCAATTGTTGGGCCTCTGTTTGGGAGGGTGGGCAGGGATGGGCCTCGGGTTCAGATGGCCATCCCAGGCTGCTGCAGGGAATCCGTTCCCAAAGGGGTTGATGGCCTTTCGACATGGGAAGGGGCCATTCCTGCAGTGACACAAAGCCAGTGAGGTCACAAAACCGCCTCTAACCGGGGTAGTGACTATGCAAATTGACTGCCCGACCCTCTGTGGAGCAGACACGTCCCACCTCCCTGGAAAACGTCCCCAGTGACGGGAATGTTTTGGACGAACATCCTGACCCTCTGTCTGTTTCCCCATGCACCCCCACCCCACCATATTTTCCTGGCTACGCCGCTTTCCAGTTTCTTACTAAGGGGTCAGGAAAATCCAGTCATTCGGTACGGTACTGAGGGAAAGTAACACCATCTGAAATGGAGGAACGCAGAGATCTCGGACGGTTCTCAGGTTGGAGGAGGTTACAGAGATAGTGGGTGGAATATTCCCATCCCGCCTGCCACGGGAATCATTAGCGGGCAGAGGGGCGGACCATGCAAAAGTCCATTGACCTTGGGTGGGATTTTCCGGTTTTGAGGTGAGCGTGTTCGGAAAATCCTGCCGGGTGTGAGGAACGCAGTGTATACCATCTACAAGATGCACTGCAGAAACCCACCATCTCCTTACACAGCACTTTCCAAATCCACAACTGCTGCCTTCTGGAAGGACAAGGGCAGCATGGAAACACCCCTCCAAGTTCCCCTCCAAGCCACCTACCATCCTGACTTAGAACAGAATATATATGAGTGGTTTAGTCCAGCATAGTAGTGAGGGAGCGCTGCACTGTCAAAGGTACTTTCCTTTGGGCGACATGTTGAACTGAGGCCCGTTATGCTCTCACAGATCAACACAAAAGACCCCTTTGCACTTTTTCAAAAAAAGAGCAGGGAAGTTATCGCCAATGTCAAACCTTTTGACTAAATAAGGAAACTAAATCAAATAAACTGAGGGACAAATTAAAACGGGCAGCCCCCCCAAAAGAAGGGAACCGCCCGAAACAAAAGACAAAGTAGAAAGGGAACTTAAAACATCAAACTAAAATGTGATTAAAGGGGTTAATAATACACCCCAACCCCTGCAGTGCCCAACAGGCACAGAAGGCATCAACTGTGCCCTTGGACACCACATGCTCCTTCTCTAGGAGTACCCGACCGCGAATGTAGCCGCAATAGAAGGGCAGACAATTGGGTCGGAAGACCCCCTCGGTCACCTGCTGCCTGGACCTGTTGATGGCAGGAGCAGGTTCACAAGGGGGTCCTCCTCCTTCCCCACCTCCCTCTGCACCGGGTGTCCGTAGATAAGGAGCGTGGGACTGAAGTGCAAACAAAACATCAATAAAAGGTTTTTAAGGTAACTAAAAAGGGTGTGCAGTCTATAACATTCAACATAGACATGGCTCATGGACTCCGCAAGATTGCAAAAAGGGCAATCTTAGGAGCCCGTGAACCGGTGCAATCTACGATTGGACGGAACTGCTGCAGGTCCCCAAGATAGTGGGGGAGGATCCCTCCATAGAGGGACCTCCACTGGGTACCTCCGCCGCCAGATGGTAAAAGGGCCCGCCAAGGTTTATCCGGGCGACAGGTGAGGATACGGTGGTGGAAGTTGTGCAACAGCAGCCCTACAGGAAACACTTCTGTGCAGTGGCAAAGGACACGGAGGACATTTCCACGAGGCGGCTCAAGCTGTGAGGTGCCTGGCCCAGGAGGTGAGATCAAGGTTTGGGGCCAATGTGAAATTCCAGCCAATATTTATCCTTCGATCAGCATCACTAATGATCTGGTCATTATTACATTGCTGTTTTTGGAAGCTTTCTATATGCAAACTGGCAGCTGCGCTTTGCAATAGTGACAGCACTTCAGAAAGCATGTTACTGGCTGTGGTTGGGATGCCTTGGGATATTGCTGTGAATGGCGCTATATAAATATAAGTCTATCTTCAGTTTGCTGAGGCAGCAGTTAAGAGTTTCACACTGGGTCTAGAAGAAAATGCTTTGCTGAAATATCCCCTATTGACCCGATCCACTGCCCTGGAGGAAAAATGAGCATGTGTGGGTGCTGGAGTAGAGCTGCCTGTGATAATCCTGCAGCCTGTTGGCATGAGTCACTGCCAAGTCTTGCCCGTAATGGGGGATCGCTTGATTGATGGTGTTGGTGGAAAATCACCTCAACATGAAATCGCACTCTGAGGGGATGAAGGAATTAAAGTCAAGGAAAGAAAATATTTTAAAATGTTCAAAATGTCTCACACCTATGGAATCTTCTTGCTTTCATGTTGTGACGATCACCATGGGGATTCCATTTTTGTCTTCGACGTGAATTCTCTCAGTACAGGGGGAGATTTTGCATCATTTTGTAGGAAGATATTCATCTTCCATCCCATTGCATAGAAGAAGAGCTCAGTCAATGCACCAATAATATTCAGTGTGATACCAGAAAATTGCCAAAACTTTATAATATTAGAGAAAAATAGATACCTGCGACTGGTTATAGGCAGTAGAAGTCATACGGCATAGAGGTTTCCAGCATGGAAACAGGCCCTTCGGCCCAATTTGTCTATGCTGCCCTATTTTTTTAACCACTAAGCTAGTCCCAATTGCCCACGTTTGGCCCATATCCCTCTATACCCATCTTACTCATGTAACTGTCTAAATGCTTTATAAAAGACAAAATTGTACCCACCTCTATTACTGCCTCTGGCAGCTTGTTCCAGACACTCACCCCCACCCGCTGTGTGAAAAAAATTGCCCCTCTGGACCTTTTGTATCTCTCCCCTTAAACCTATGCCCTCTAGTTTTACACTCCCCTACCTTTGGGAAAAAATGTTGACTATGTAACTGATCTATGCCCCTCATTATTTTATAGACCTCTATAAGATCACCCCCCAGTCTCCTATGCTCCAGGGAAAAGAATCCCAGTTTATCCAGTCTCTCCTTATAACTCAAACCATCAAGTCCCGGTAACATCCTCATAACTCTTTTTTGCACTCTTTCTAGTTTAATAATAATCTTTCTATAATAGGGTGACCCAGTAATCTAATGGGCGGCACTGTAGCACAGTGGTTAGCATTGCTGCTTCACAGCTCCAGGGACCTGAGTTCAATTCCCGGCTTGGGTCACTGTCTGTGTGGAGTTTGCACATTCTCCTCGTGTCGGCGTGGGTTTCCTCCGGGTGCTCCGGTTTCCTCCCACAGTCCAAAGATGTGCGGGTTAGGTTGATTGGCCATGCTAAAATTGCCCCTTAGTGTCCTGAGATGCGTAGGTTAGAGGGATTAGTGGGTAAAATATGTAGGGATATGGGGGTAGGACCTGGGTGGGATTGTGGTCGGTGTAGACTCGATGGGCTGAATGGCCTCTTTCTGTACTGTAAGGTTTCTATGATTCTAATATTGTTGTCTGTAGATGATTATCAAGCGCTCAATTAGATTATTAGCTAGGTATCTTTTTTTTAAGGCTTAATAATTCTTCAGTTTTGCACAGTGAATATTTTTCATTTTTATATTCTCTTCCAATTTTTGTCAAGCTTTAGCCAAAAATATCTGTCATTACTGGATACCTGGTAATGATTACAGACACTAATCTAATTGTGGGGTTCCTAATTACCAACAGACCGCAAGGTTAGATTTCTGCTTTGTAATCATTCTCTGAAATCTATTTTAACATGTGTTGATAACTTGATGGGGTAGTTTCAATTAATTTGTGTTCTTGTTTTTAATTTGCATGTCTATTGATCCTAATAAACTTGTGGTTGAAGTTTCATCGCATCTATTCTAAAGAATTAGTAATTATTGCACAGTTGCTACAAGTTTAGTGGTTCAGGGCCTTCAAATAATTTGGATGTTGAAGAACACTGAAATATGGGTGACTTTTGATCATTTGAAGATGTTCAGTTTGCACCAGAACAATTAAGTTATCCAATAATTCAAATAAAGCAGTTTCAGATCAATAGAAAGAACACTTAGGAAGAGAGAAGGCCTATGGCTTTTGGAATGACTTGACTTTTTATAGGGTGGCACGGTGACACAGTGGTTAGCACAGCGCCAGCGACCTGGGTTCGATTCCTGGCTTGGGTCACTGTCTGTGTGGAGTCTGCACCTTCTCCCCGTGTCTGCAAAGAGAAGTGTGAAATGCTTCATTTTGGTAAACAAAAATGGAGAAAGAATATAAAATAAAGGGTACAATTCTAAAGAGGAACTCGAGCAGAGAGAGAGAGAGAGACCTGCATCCTTTAGTATATAAATCATTGAAGCTGGCAACAGGTTGAGAGTGTGGCACAGTGATTAGCACTGCTGCCTCACAGCGTTAGCGACCCGGGTTCAATTCCTGGCTTGGGTCACTGTCTGTGTGGAGTCTGCACGTTCTCCCTGTGTCTGCGTGCGTTTCCACCAGGTGCTCCGGTTTCCTCCCACAGTCCGAAAGATACAAAGAACAAAGAAAATTACAGCACAGGAACAGACCCTAAAGCCCTCCAAGCCTGCACCGACCATGCTGCCCGATTGAACTAAAACCCTCTACCCTTCCGAGGACCATATCCCTCTATTCCCATCCTATTCATGTATTTGTCAAGATGCCCCTTAAAACTCACTACCGTATCCACTTCCACTATCTCCCCCGGCAACGGGTTCCAGGCACCCACTACTCTCTGTGTAAAAAATCTGCCTTGTACATCTCCTTTAAACCTTGCCCCTCGCACCTTTAACCTGTGCCCCCTAGTAATTGACTCTTGCACCCTGGGAAAAAGCTTCTGACTATCCACTCTGTCCATGCCTCTCATAATCTTGTAGACTTCTATCAGGTCGCCCCTCAATTTCCGTCATTCCAGGGAGAACAAACCAAGTTTCTCCAACCTCTCCTCATAGCTAATGCCCTCCATACCAGGCAACATCCTGGTAAATCTTTTCTGTACCCTCTCCAAAGCCTCCAAATCCTTCTGGCAGTGTGGCGACCAGAATTGAACACTATATTCCAAGTGCAGCCTAACTAAGTTTCTATAAAGCTGCAACATGGCTTGCCAATTTTTAAACTCAATGCCCCGGCCGATGAAGGCAAGCATGCCGTATGCCTTCTTGACTACCTTCTCCACCTGCATTGCCACTTTCAGTGACCAGATGTGCTGGTTAGGTGCATTGGCCATGCTAAAGTCTCCCTCAGTGTACCCGAACAGGCGCCGGAGTGTGGTGACCAGGG
Organism: Mustelus asterias; assembly: GCF_964213995.1. Lineage (NCBI taxonomy): Eukaryota > Metazoa > Chordata > Chondrichthyes > Carcharhiniformes > Triakidae > Mustelus > Mustelus asterias. Next base: position 77,757,384 of record NC_135819.1, on the reverse strand, counting down.
GGATTGTAACTTCATTGCAGTGTTAATGTAAGCCTACTTGTGACACTAATAAATAAATAATGAATGTTAACCCATTTGTACAAATTTGCCAGTTATTTTCAACAAAGTTGCTAATTCATTAATTTTATCTCGATTAAAACCTTTTGTAAAAGTTTGCTTTTGAAAGCTGCTGTGAAGCATCTTGGGACATTTTATTACATTTTATGTAAGTATAAGTTATTGTTTTTTGTTGTTTGGTTAAAGATCAGTCAGAGGAGGTTTCCTATGAAAGCGATCCAAACCACCAAACACATTGCTTCATAGAGCAGGTACAATCCACTCCATCATGTCATCCACGCAATCCATTCCATCTCCAGACAATCCATTATTTCATTCTGCAGTTTCACCACAAAAAAGAGATGCGCGCATCACAGGAGGAACGAAACAAGAAAGGAGAATGGAGGTGCTGGCAGGCTGTGAACTAAATAACATGAATATAAAATGAGGAAGACAGAAAGAAGGATTTTTGTTGTAATTATGAGGAATCGATTCCCAGGTGAATGTTAATGTCATCAATCAACATCCTCAAACATGGATGCGAATTACAAACTAAGGATTTTAAGGACAAAGTCTTTGGATTCTTTGCTGAATTACTGATTCATAGGAGGTTTGTCATGAAAAACAATTAAGTTTAAATTTAAGTTTATTTATTGGTGTCACAAGTAGGCTTACATTAACAGTGCAATGAAGTCACTGTGAAAATCCCCAAGTCGCCACACTCTGCCGCCTGTTCGGGTATGCTGAGGGAGAATTTAGCACGGCCAATGCACCTAAGCCGCATGTCTTTCCGACTGTGAAAGGAAACCAGAGGAAACCCACGCAGACATGGGGAGAATGTGCAGACTCCACACAGACAGTGACCCAAGCCAGGAATCGAACCCAGTCCCTGGCGCTGTGCGGCAGCAATTGATCAAGGATGTGTGTTCAAATAGGTATTATGGATTTTGATGTGCAATATACAACTTTGAACTGACTGTCCTCGGTATAGTAATCAGTTGGGAATGGGGGAGTCCATGGAAGTGGAATTCAGATGCTTGGTGTAGGAATCGGCTAGATAAACAGAATTGCCTTTTCTCATCTCACGTTTTCTTATGTTCTCCTTTAATAAGTCAAATTCAAACCGGAGGCTCAAGCTTCACGTAAGGACCTGGACATGTTGTTTAGGCAGATCATCCAGTTTGAAGAATGGCACCTCTGACTATGTAGCACTTCCTTTCCAACACGACATTAGCTGTTGTTCAAATATTTCATTTGTGGAGGAGCATGTTCTGAGGATGTGATAATCTAATATAGAAGCACAACTAGTTTCTTTCCTGGGCCATAGTTAATTTAGCAAATTATGAATTATATATACTTTAATTGCATTATCAACAACAACCACCTGTATTTATATCACGCCATTAAAGGATGTTGGTCGGAATTCTGCGGCCATTCACGCCGGTAAGATTCTCCAGTCCCTCCAACAGCGCATCCCCGCCCGTGAGTTTCCCACCAATATGGGGTGATGCCAATGGGAATTCCCAGAGAATCCCATGGCTAGCAAACAATGTGCCACCTCCCGCTGATGGGAAACACGCAGCTGGGAGGCTGGAGAATCTTGGGCCGTTGAGTCTGTCTCTTTAAGAGAGTCATGATGTGGAGATGCTGGCGTTGGACTGGGGTAAACACAGTAAGAAGTTTAACAACACCAGGTTAAAGTCCAACAGGTTTATTTGGTAGCAAAAGCTTCTGTGGCTTTTGCTACCAAATAAACCTGTTGGACTTTAACCTGGTGTTGTTAAACTTCTTACTGTCTTTAAGAGAGCACAGCAGAAGAGAGTCACCGAGCTTGAGGAACCAATCGGGAACTGAGAGTGAATGATCACCCCACAGGGTGAAGCCCTCTCTCAGGCAGAGTACACCCAGCAGCCGTGTATTAGAGATGTAAAGACTGGAGCTGCTGCTGCAGCCTTGGCTTGCAAACCCCTGTACCAAGTTTCTCTCTATTAATAAATACCTTTTGTTCCAAACAGAGTCTGCAATCTCTTGATGGTGTTAGAGTGCCACATCATAACAACACCAGACGCTTCGCAAGAGCAATATAAATGACACCAAACCACGATAGGAGATGTCAGATGAGCAAAAGATTGGTCAAAGAGGGAGGTTTTAAGGAGAGTATTAAAGGAGGAAGGCAAGGTCGAGGGTCAAAGCAAACATCCCATGAAAAGAAAAATTTAAAAAAAAATTAATTTACGGGATGTGGGCACCGCTGGCTCGATCCACATTGATTGTCCATCCCTAATTGCTCTTTGGAAGGTAGTGATAAGCTGCCTTCTTGAACCACGATGTGGAGATGCTGGCGTTGGACTGGGATGGGCACAGTCAGAAGTCTCACAACACCAGGTTAAAGCCCAACAGGTTTATTTGGTAGCACAAGCTTTCAGAGTGTCACTCCTTCTTCAGGTGAGTGAGGAGTTGTGTTCACAAACGGGCGGCACGGTAGCACAGTGGTTAGCACTGCTGCTTCACAGCTCCAGGGTCCCGGGTTCGATTCCCGGCTCGGGTCACTGTCTGTGTGGAGTTTGCACATTCTCCTCGTGTCTGCGTGGGTTTCCTCCGGGTGCTCCGGTTTCCTCCCACAGTCCAAAGATGTGCGGGTTAGGTTGATTGGCCAGGTTAAAAAATTGCCCCTTAGAGTCCTGGGCTGTGTAGGTTAGAGGGATTAGCGGGTAAAATATGTGGGGGTAGGGCCTGGGTGGGATTGTGGTCGGTGCAGACTCGATGGGCCAAATGGCCTCCTTCTGCACTGTAGGGATTCTATGATTTCTATGAAACAGGGCATCTACAGACCCTGTACCTGATGGATGGTGTTCTCACGTGAGATGATGGCATCCGTGTCGATGATCCAGCACACTTTGAAGACCATTTGCTGCTGACAATTGTCCGCAGTCCGCAATGAGTCTTTATGACAATGCGGACAGACCATTGTCCGTAGCGAACTACCCAGCCTTCAGGAGAAAAGTGGCCACGACACCACACAACCCTGCCACAGCAACCTCTGCAAGAAGTGCCAGATCATCGACACGGATGCCATCATCTCACGTGAGAACACCATCCACCAGGTACACGGTACATACACTTGCAACTCGGCCAACGTTGTCTACCTGATATGCTGCAGGAAAGGCTGTCCCGAGGCATGGTACATTGGGGAGACCATGCAGACGCTACGACAACGGATGAATGAACACCGCACGACAATCACCAGGCAGGAGTGTTCTCTTCCTGTTGGGGAATACTTCAGCAGTCATGGGCATTCAAAGATGCTCTTTGGAAGGTAGTGGTGAGCTGCCTTCTTGAACCGCTGCAGTCCCTGAGGTGTAAGTACACCCAGGGTGCTGTTAGTGTGGGAATTCCAGGATTGTGACCCAATGACAATGAAGGAACGGCGATATATTTCCAAGTCAGGCTGGTAGGTAACTTGGAGGGGAGCTTGCAGGCTGTGGTGTTCTCAGGTATCTGCTGCCAGTGTTCATGAGTTTGGAAGGTGTTGCCTCAGGAGCCGTGGTGAGTTCCTGCAGTGCATCTTGTAGATGGTACACACTGTTGCCACTGTTCATTGGTGGTGGAGGGATTGAATGTTTGTGGAAGTGGTAGCAATCAAGCAGGCTGTTTTGCTTCTTGAGTGTTGTTGGAGCTCATCAAAACAAGTGGAAAGTATTCCATTACACCCTTGACTTGTGCCTTGTAGATGGTGGACAAGCTTAGGGGTGTCAGGAGGTGAGGTACTTGCCTCAGGATTACTTTGAGATGCTCTTGTAGCCACAGTATTTACATGGCTAGTTCAATTAAGTTTCTGGTCAGTGGTAACCCCCAGGATGTTGATAAAATTAAACAAATGTAAGAACAGGTTTCATCTTTTGGCTTTGCAGGCAATTTGATTCAAATCCAAATTGAGAAGAGTTAAAAATCCACCCTATGAATACTAACACCGTGTGGAAGTGATTTTGAACATTCTCAAACAATCCTATAGATTGGAGTCTTTATACAACTCAACACCAATCAACATTAAAGTGAGGGGGTGTCACCCAAAGAGATTATCAGGGTAGATGAGAGATGAATCAGATGCTATTTCTCTTTTTCTCTGGCCGGGGTTGCATGGTGGCACAGTGGTTAGCACTGCTGCCTCACAACTCCAGGGACCTGGGTTTGATTCCCGGCTTGGGTCACTGTCTGTGCGGAATCTGCACATCCTCCCCGTGTCTGTGTGGGTTTCCTCCGGGTGCTCCAGTTTCCTCCCACAGTCTGAAAGACGTGCTGGTTAGGTGCATTTGCCATTCAAAACTCTCCTTTGGTGTACCCAATCGGGGCCGGAGTGTGGCAACTAGGGGATTTTCACAGTAGCTTCCCTGCAGTGTTAATGTAAGCCTAGATAAAAGCAAATTACTGCAGATGCTGGAATCTGAAACCAAAAGAGAAAATGCTGGAAAATCTCAGCAGGTCTGGCGGCAACGGGAAGGAGAGAAAAGAGCTGATGTTTCAAGTTCAGATGACCTTTGTCAAAGCTTTGTCAAAGGGTCATCTGGACTCGAAACATCAGCTCTTTTCTCTCCTTACAGATGCTGCCAAGCCTGCTGAGATTTTCCAGCATTTTCTCCTTTGGTTAATGTAAGCCTCCTTGTGACTAATAAATAAATGTTAAAAAAGTGAATTGTTGGTGGATACCTTTTCTCTTTATCTGCTCCCGAATATGGGTGACATAAGACATAATGCATCGGAGCAGAATTAGGCACTTGGCCCATCGAGTCTGCTCCGCCATTCAGTCATGGCTGATATTTTTCTCATCCCCATTCTCCTGCCTTTTCCCCATAACCCCTGATCCCCTTATTAATCAAGAACCTATCTATCTCTGTCTTAAAGACACTCAATGACCCGGCCTCCACAGCCTTCTGCGGCAAAGAGTTCCACAGATTCACCACTCTCTGGCTGAAGAAATTCTTCCTCATCTCTGTTTTAAATGATCGTCCCTTTAGCCTGAGATTGTACATTGAAGTTGACTCTGGATCTCAAAACTAGGAAAGGCTTTGCTCTCCCTGCACTTAAAGCCTTTAATATGATGAACTAAATAAAAACTCACTCAATATCTAATTTCTTTTTAATATCTAAAACAGAGAGGGAAATATCATGGGGTTGGTGTATCATTAACATATCATTAGAACAAAGAATTGGCCACTCATTCCAAGTCATTAACATCTTATTAGAATTTTGAACTAAACATTCAGCATGAATGATTAACATATCATTAGATGGAGAATTAGGCACTCACACCAAATCATTAACATACATATGTTACTGGACAAGTAATTCAGACACCTAAACTAATGATCTAAATAAATTAAATTCCAGTCTGGCAATTCAAACATTTGATTTCACTTATTAAAAATCTAGATGTTAACAGTAGCTGTCTTTAGTAAATGTGACTAGTTTTGTTGTCAAAAACCCAACTGATTCACGGTGGCACAGTGGTTAGCACTGCTGCCTCCCAGCGCCAGGGACCTGGGTTCGATTCCTGGCTTTGGGTCACTGTCTGTGTGGAGTCTGCACGTTCTCCCGTGTCTGCGTGGGTTTCCTCCGGGTGCTGCGGTTTCCTCCCACAGTATGAAAGATGTGCTGGTTAGGTGCAATGGCCATGCTAAATTCTCCGTCAGTGTACCTGATCAGGCGGAGGAGTGTGGCAACTCGGGGATTTTCACAGTAACTTCATTGCAGTGTTAATGTAAGCCTACTTGTGACACTGATAAATAAACTTTAAATATCCTTTAAGAAATTTCCTGCCCTCCTTACTCACTCAGGTCTATTTATGACTTCAATACCCACTCCAATGTTGTTGGCTCTTAAATGCCCTTTGAAGGGGAGGCGATGGCCTAGTGGATTTATCGTGAAACTATTAATCCAGAAACTCAGCTAATGTTCTGGGGACCCGGGTTCGAATCACTTCATGGCAGACGGTGGAATTTGAATTCAATTAAAAAATATATCTGGAACTAAGAATGTACTGATGACCATGAAACCATTCTCGATTGTCGGAAAAACCATCTGGTTTACTAATGTCCTTTAGGGAAGGAAATCTGCCTTCCTTACCCGGTCTAGCCTACATGTGACTCCAGAACCACAGCAATGTGGTTGACTCTCAACTGCCCTCGGACAACGAGGGATGGGCAATAAATGGCTAGTCAGCGACACGCACGTCCCACGAATGAATTTTTAAAAAGTGGCCTTACAAACCACCCAATTGTGTTAAAGCTGCTGCTGTAGGTAGTTCAAGATGGCCCACCACCACCTCCTTAGGATCAGCTCGGGATGGATAATAAATATCGGCCTCACCAGCAACACCCACATCTCCAGATAAAGCAAAATCATTGGAACTGAACAAAGAAGGAAAGATATAGAATCTAAATAGTTCTCATAACTTCTCACTGAAGTCCTTCACACAGGCCTGGTGGGAAACACAAAGGGACAATGGTCACTTTCTTGTGAACTTGGCTCTGGAACAACAGTGGCAAAGATCTGTGAACAAGCCGCCCGCTCATCTGGAAATTATCTACAAGTGATGCTGAAGGAGCTAAAAGAAATGAGCAAATTATCATTGATTTAAAATGGTTTTTCAGTTTACCCGAGCAAAGATTTCTGATTACCAGGCCTGTTATGTCCTCAGTTACAATTATGTAGTAGAAGTTGATTAACTGGGCGATCTTATAACAAAACACTTCAATGAGGTTATTTTGTGTAAAAAGATGCTGAAAGCACACGTAAGTATCTTTGATGAAATATCCAGGTTCCTCAAGAGTGCAATTTGAAACCTTTTATATTCTTGTATCTAAACCATGCAGATTAATAAAAATCCCAAGTTCAAATTCTGGCCACATGAAGAATGGCTACAGTACTGACAGTGTTGTACAAGTAAAGAAGGACCTGCATTTCCATAGTGCCTTTCACAGCCTCAGGACATCCCAAAGTACATTACTGCCAACAGAGTACTTATGAGGTGTGATAACTGTTGTGAAGCAGGAGCGATGGCCTAGTGGTATTATCGCTAGGCTACTAATCCAGAAACTCAGCTAATGTCCTGGGGGCCCGGGTTCGAATCCTGCCATGGCAGATGGTGGAATTTGAATTCAATTTAAAAAAATCTGGAATTAAGAATCTACTGATGAAACCATTGTTGAAAAAACCCTTCTGGTTCACTGATGTCCTTTAGGGAAGGAAATCCTTACCTAGTCTGGCCTACATGTGGCTCCAGAGCCACAGCAATGTGGTTGATTCTCAACTGCCCTTGGGCAACAAGGGACGGACAATAAATGCCGGCCAGCCAGCGACACCCACGTCCAATGAATAAAAAAAAGGCAGCAGTCAATTTGTGCACAGCAAGCTCCCACAAATAGCAATTTGATAATAATTAGTTCAGTGTTGCTTGAGGGATAAATATTGGCTAGAACAGGGGGTGAAGTTAATGTCTCTGCTTTGAGTAGCACCAGATGTTCTCTTGAGAGGTCAGTTTTGACATTTGTTTTGACATTTAATCCCAATAACTACATTTCCAACAGTGCAGCACCCTCAGTACAGCGTACGATTGTCAGCCTAAATTCTGAGCTCACTGGGACTTGAACCCACAACCTTCTGACTCAGAGACAAGAGTGCAATTAAGCCACATTGACATCACCAAGCTATAATAGCTAGTCCCTAAAACAGAACATGACTGTTGCGAAATTGGCAAACTAAAGTCTTACTAAGAAATTAAACAGTGGGGAAGAGATCCATGATGCAGGAAGATGTTCTCTGTATGTTAGCATCATAATCCAATTGATAAAAAAAGCTTATTTCTGACTATATCACACATCCTTTCCATCTGTGTTGTTCTTTGAGCCAATATATTAAGTTAAGTAGTGAGAGAGTTGAATTTTTAGAAGCCACACTTTGAGAAGGATTTTAAATAGCAGCTAATTTTGTCTTTTCAGGGATAAATTTTACTTTTGATTTATGATGGCTCTGTTTTTCTTATCAATGCATTGAATTAATGAGCTTGAGTAGGTTCAGTAATACAAAGTCCTCGTATACATCGAAGGAGATCTCAGAATTATTCTATGATTTGGGTGACTAGAATGGATGCCAATTAGATTTCCCACGGGTCCACCCGGCACTTCAGCCACTTCAGTCAGGACTTGAGTAAGAGTGCCAACCTGTCTCACAGTTAATCCCATCAGGTTCACCAAGCTGCCATTCTAATGGTATTTATGGGCTGTAGGGGAGTAATTCTAGCAACAACCAGCCAGGAATAAAAAGACAAACAGCTGGTCATATGTTGCCGATGTATTGGCATCTGGAGAGAGAAAAAGACAAATTAAGGTATTCATCAGAACACTTCCTTCAGAGTTGCAGACGAACCAAATGCATTTTTTGTCTATTTTTGTCCAATTTCCAACTGTATGGAGTTATCCCTTTTTATTTTCTGATAACAGGTAGATTAGGTTCCAAGATACAATTGACAGTAACTTGCAGGGCAGGAAATGATGTTGAGCAATATTTCTAACAATTATTACATTTCTAAGAAATTCTCTTTACTTTTTATAAAATGAAGGTTTTATAAGTCTCCAAAGTCAAAAAAAGAGACATTTCATATGAAGGCATTAATGCCTTCATTAATAGCGTTGTGAATTTAACCAGATAATCACTATAAATGTTATGAACAAGGGTTAGATAACAAGAGCAATGCTTATCCAGTAAGTAACTACGCATATCAGTAATTTTCAATGCTCCATCATTGGCGGGCATGCCCGCCGGAATGTGCTTCCTAAACCTTTCTGCCTCTCTACCTCCCTCTCTTCCTTTGAGCCACCTCTTGAAATCTACCCCTTAACTGTCCTGCTATCACCTAATTTTTTTGATTCATTCATGGGACATGGGTGTTGCTGGCTGGCCAGCATTTATTGCCCATTCCTAGATGCCCAAGGGTAGTTGAGAGTCAACCACATTGCTGTGGCTCTGGAGTCACATGTAGGCCAGACCAGGGTAAGGATGGCAGATTTCCTTCCCCAAAGGACATTAATGAGTCAGATGGGTTTTTCCTGACAATCGACAATGGTTTCATGGTCATCAGTAGATTCTAATTTCAGATTTTTTTTATTGAATTCAAATTACACCATCTGCCATGGCGGGATTCGAACCCGGGTCCCTAGAACATTAGCTGAGTTTCTGGATTAATAGGCTGGCTATAATACCACTAGGCCATCGCCTCCCCATACTAAATTGTGTGACATGGGTGTCAATGGTTGGCCAACATTTATTGCCCATCACTCGTTGCCCTTTGAGTGCAGTTGAGAGTCAACCACATTGTTGTGGCTCTGGAGTCACATGTAGGTCAGACCGGGTAAGGACGACAGATTTCCTTCCCTAAAGGACATTAGTGAACAAGTTGGGTTTTTCCAATAATCGACAATGGTTTTATGGTCATCAATAGATTCTTAATTAATAGACCGGTGATACTACCACTAGGCCATCACCTCCCCGTACTAAATTGACAGAGTTCTTGCGAAGCAGTTTCAGTGAGTTTACTCTGGATCTGTGATCTTCCTCTGTCGTGACATGTGATGGTCACTTGGGAGAGGTACTGGGAGAAGACTGGCTTTGGCTGTACCCCAGCAAAAAAAAAAATCAACAGTAAAGGTGACAAAGAAAGGATGGGAACGAGAAACAAGTGAAACCTTTCATACAGCAGGTGTCCTGTGTGTGGCAATGTTGCCACTTAAAGTAAGGCATTTCCACTGACTGCAGCACAACATTCGGTATGTTATACCGGGAGAATACAGCCCCATGCAACCTTCGAAGCATTAACTAAAACAATGCACCATACAATGCCGCTCTGACTTAGCTGACTGTGTAAGTGGCAGGAAAAGAATTCTTTCTCGGGAGGTTTGTGGATACATCCAGTGTCACATCAAAGGAAACTACTTCTAAAAGGCGCATTTTTCTAAGAGGAATTTCACAATACTGTTCACATAGAAACATCTTTTCCATTGATCTAAACAATCCAAATGAAGCGCGTGTAAAAAAAAATCCTGACGGACAATCGTTCTGAAGCTCTGAAACTCAAGCGCTGCATGGTTACGTGTCATAACGTTAGCAACAAATTGGCTTTTATTCACTGTCAAAACCCAAGTGAACATTTAGAAGCGCAAACGAAACAGTTTCCACTGGTCGAATTACGGAACTGATTACCTCTAGAAGAATATTCTTCGTGTTTGTTTCCTATTATATAACCCACATTTCTAAAATAGGAGTGGTCCCACGCAACAAGAATCACAGAACTAAGAGAACAAAGAACAAAGTACAGCACAGGAACAGGCCCTTCGGCCCACGAAGCCTGCTCCGATTACGTTGTCCTGTCGAGACCAACTGCTTGTATCCCTCTATTTCCCACCTGTTCATGTGTCTATCCAGATAAGTCTTAAATGTCACTAATGTATCTGCCTCAACCACTTCACTTGGCAGTGCATTCCAGGCCCCCACCACCCTCTGTGTAAAAAAACTTCCCCTGCACATCTCCACTGAACCTTCCCCCCCACTTCCCTTGAACTTGTGCCCCCTTGTAATTGTCATTACTGCTGTGGCAAAAAGCTTCCAACTGTTCACCTTATCTATGCTCCTCATAATTTTATAAACTTTTATCGGGTCGCCCCTCAGCCTCCGTCTTTCCAGGGAGAACAATCCCAGTTTATTCAACCTCTCCTCATTGCTAATATCCTCCATATCAGGTAATAAATATCCTGGTAAACCTTTTCTGTAGTCTCTCCAAAGCCTCCACATCCTCTCAGTTGCGGGGGGGGTGTGGTTGAGGCATGGATTTGAACTCTCTTCTTCACCGTGAACTGTGCAACATTCCACATTAGAGGGAGTACAAAACATATCCTCTGCTAGTTACATTCAATATAAAGAGGGGTAATGCTTTCCTCTCTCCCCACCTGTAGGTGCTGAAATTTGTAACTGTGCAGGTAGAATATGGAGGAGATTTTTCTTTGATGGATTCTCTGGATTGCTTCCTGGGATTAGAGGGTTGAGCAAACCTGGCCTGAGCTCTCTGGAGTTTAGTAGAGTACATACAGCACGGTGGCACAGTGGTCAGCACTGTTGCCTCGCAGCGCCAGGGACTCGGGTTCGACTCCCGCCTTGGGTCACTGTCTGTGCGGAGTCCGCCCCCATCTGCATGGGTTTTCCCCGGGTATTCCGGTTTCCTCCCACAATCCGAAAGAAGCGCTGGTTAAATGCATTGTCCATGATAAATTCTCCCTCAGTGTACCCGAACAGGCGCCGGAGTGTGGCGACTAGGGGATTTTCACAGTAACTTCATTGCAGTGTTAATGTAAGCCTACTTGTGACATTAATAAATAAACTGAAACTTATAAAACAGATGTGGGGGGGGGCGGGGGGGGGGATTCTCCCAAAACATTCTCAGTGTCGAATTCTGTAAAAACTGGGGTAAATCACACTGGTTTTTTCAGCGGGAGTTTCAAAATGAATCTCCCACATTCTGCGCACTGCAGAGTGCCTCAGCGTGGATCATGTGAATAATCCGGGGCGGGTCCTATTCCCGCTGGAAAGGCCGGCAGCACAGCGCTGAGTGGGCTGCCAGAGACGTGCGGAGGCCGTGGCACCCAGCGGGGAGTCCGCGAAATGGCCTCCGCTGGAGTCTCCCGGCCCGCTGCGTGACAAACGCAGTGCAGACAGCTGGGAGGTGCGCCCCCATGAAATAGAATCAGGAGCAGGCCATTCAGCCCCTTTAGCCTGCTCTACCACTCAGTAAGCTCAAGGGTGATCTATTTGTGCTTCAAATTCCACATTCCCTATTTACCCCGATAACCTTTCAGCCCCCGCCTAACAAGAATCTATCCATCTCTGCCTTAAAAATATTCAGTGACCCCCGTCTCCAAAGTCACACAACCCTCAGAGAAAAAAATTCTCCTCCTCCCTGCTTAAAAGGGCAATCCTAAATTTTAATACAGTGCCCCTCATTTTGGACTCACACAGAAAAGGAAACAGCCTTTCCACAACCACCCTGTCAAGACCATTCAGAATCTTATACGCTTCAATCAAGTTACCCCTTAACCTTCTAAACTCCAGTGGAATCAAGCCTTGTATGTCTAACCTTTCCTCATAAGACAACCCACTAATTCCAGTTATCAGTCTAGTGCTCCTCCTCTGAATGGCCTCCAATACATTTACATCCTTCCTTAAATAAAGGGCGGCATGGTGGCACAGTGGTTAGCACTACTGCCTCACAGCGCCAGGGGACCCGGTTTCAATTCCTAGCTTGGGCCGGTGTGGAGTTTGCACATTCTCCCCGTGTCTGCATGGGCTTCCTCTGGGTGCTCCGCTTTCCTCCCACAGTCCAAAGATGTGCGGGTTAGGTTGATTGGCCATGCAGGGGGATTAGCAGGGTAAATATGAGAGGTTACAGGAATAGGGCCCGGGTGGGATAGTGGTCGGTACAGACTCGATGGGCCAAATGGCCTCCTTTGGCACTGTAGGGATTCTATGATGCTAAGGAGACCGAAACCACACACAGTATTTAAGGCGTGATCTCACCAATGCCTTGTATAACTGAAGCATAACATCCTTACTTTTATGTTCAATTCCCCTCACAGTAAAGGATAGCATTTCATTAGCCTTCTTAATCACTTTCTGTACTTGCATACTAACCTTCTGTGACTCATGCACTATAACACCTGGATCCCTCTGCACTTCAGAATTCTCCAGTTATTTTCTATTTAAGAAATACTTTGCTTTTTTTATTCTTCCTGCCAAAGTAAACAACTTCACATTTTTCCACCTTATGCTCCTCTAAGACCATATTACATAAAACTATAGGATATAGGAGCAGAATTAGACCATTCGGCCCATCGAGTCTGCTCCACCGTTCAATCATGGCTGATAGGTTTCTCAACCCCATTCTCCCACCTTTCCCCGTAACCTTTGGTCCCCTTACCAATCAAGAACCTATCTATCTATCTTAAATACGCTCAATGACCTGGCCTCCACCTGGCCTCTGTGGCAATGAGTTCCATCTGGCTAATGACTCAGTGCAGGTGTTGATGCTGTGAGGCAGCAGTGCTAACCACTGTGCCACCGTGCCGCCCTCAGTCTTACTGAAAGACAGAGCAGGTTTGAGGGACTGTATGACTTGCTGCTGCTTCTATTTCTTGTCATATATTGGCCAGGACCTTGGGACTGGAGAATCCCACCCTTGATCTTATGTTCATCTGTTCCTCAAGATTTAGTACCCTCTGCATGATTACAATTGGACTTTTTTCCTGCAATTCTCTACAGTTATTTCAAGAGATCAAAGATGGAGTAAAGACTATCTGGGTCAACAAGCCTGCTTCATAATTGCTGCACTCAAACCCACAACCCCCTTTTTTGTCACCATATTCCCTGTATATTTTGCATTTGAAGTTGTTTAAACAATGCGAGATAAATGAAGACTCCCTTACGCTTCGTAAAGTTCCATGCAGACACCTGGAAATTTGCATACAATTTGACAATGCAAGTCAGCGTTTTGAATATGTGTGATCAATTTCTGCTTCCAGCATTCTTTGAGCGTGAGCTTTTATATCAGGATCATTCCTGGACACCAGGAAGTTTATTGACTCGTACAATAATTCAGGAAGCTTTCAAGAGGTTTTTTTTTTCCTGCACTGACGTGAAATGGCCACAGTAAATCTGCAGAATTTATAGCTGAAAATCACTTGGGAAAACCAGGGCGACTGGTGTGCATTTTAGGCCCATAGGCAGTCGCCGCTTGCAGGTATCGCAATAGTATCTCGATCAGACTGCTTTGTGCTTCTCTTAGAAATGGCAGTTCTGCTTTCTGCATGATGCAGGGATCCAGAAACCCTGCAATGTTTGGCAATGCACTCTGCATTGCATGCCAGCAGCCATCTAAAATTGCATTGACATGAATTGCGTCTTTACCACAGTCAGTGCAATCCAAAAGACCAGCTCAGGAGAGAAAAGGTGTGGTGGAAAATAAGGGCATATTTTATGATGCATCACTGCGTTTACAGTGTGAACTGTGACCCGGAAATAAGTCTGCAGTGTTTTGAGGGCAATAGAACATACCGGAATAAGGCTTCTAAATAGCAAGCATATACCACAACACTTTTCCCAGACCATTCATTACTGCTGATAGTCTTCAGTTTCCTTAAAGCTATCTGACTCAGCTGGATTCAAGCTGTCATAGTGGCTTCGGGAGCCGCGGTGATTAATGACTTTCGCACAACACACGACACTTGTTAAGAGGCAGCATCGTCTGGAGAAAGTAATATACGTGAAAGGGGCAGCTGAAGACACCTACTGATTGTCTATGGTCCTGTATTGCAATCGCATGTCCCCACAGAGGGTTACTTCTGAAAAAAGTTTTTAGTGAAGCCCTTTCATGTAAATAATGTGTCAAGAATCTCAATACTTAATTTGCAAATAAGTCACTTTTGAAAAGTAGCAACAAGGTTCCACAGTGGTTGCATTTTGTAACTGATTACATTCTGTACCTCGTACTGCTGAGTGCAAGTACGGATCGCTGTCAACAGTACATTTGCTTATGGAGATACAATTTTTGCTTAGAAAGTCACACTGCAATGCAAATCATATCTCCTGCTTTAGCAAACTTACATTCTTCAGGAAGCTGTATTCACATCAGTGCCACTGTATTCCCTCTCAATAAGAGTTTCAACAACACCAGGTTAAAGTCCAACAGGTTTATTTGGTAGCAAATACCATTAGCTTTCAGAGCGCTGCTCCTTCGTCAGATGGAGTGGAAATCTACTCTCAAACAGGGCACAGAGACACAAAATCAAGTTACAGAATACTGATTAGAATGCGAATCCCTACAGCCAACCAGGTCTTAAAGATACAGACAATGTGAGTGGAGGGAGCACTTGCCTCCTGGACTTGCAGAATCTCACTGGCTGTCCTGTCTGGAGACAACACACAAATGCACATCTCTTTAACCTGTGCTTAATGCTCCCTCCACTCACATTGTCTGTATCTTTAAGACCTGGTTGGCTGTAGGGATTCGCATTCTAATCAGTATTCTGTAACTTGATTTTGTGTCTCTGTGCCCTGTTTGAGAGCACATTTCCACTCCATCTGATGAAGGAGCAGCACTCTGAAAGCTATTGGTATTTGCTACCAAATAAACCTGTTGGACTTTAATCTGGTGTTGTTAAAACTCTTACTGTATTTACCCCAGTCCAACGCCGGCATCTCCACAGCATGATTCCCCTCTCAACGGCAGACGACAAATAGAGAAAGTGTTGAGAGTCGAGGAAGAAATTTCAGGTAGATTTAATAGGAGCAGTGGCACTATTTCTAAGCTGACAAGGCAAGGTCGTGGCTTACAGCTCTATCAGGGTGTAACAGACTCGGCAGATAATTGCTAGGTAGTAGATTTTATACTCCATAAATTGCAGACATCTCACAAAATAACTTACAGCAAAGTGAAGACTCTGAGAAAGTCGGAAATTTAATGCTAAATTGGATAAGCAACATGAAAGAAAAAGGCAGCAGTGAATGGCATTAGTATTTTTTAACATCGTCATTGGTGAAGAATCCCATGTAGGATGTCTGTTGCTCAGAGTTCATAACAATACAGGTAAATATTTTTAATGGCAATTTTGAGAAGCTATGTTTTCTGTGAGGAGCACAGGCTGGCCAAAAGACCCAAAGTAGCTATTGGACCAATAAGAGTTCTTATGTTCATAAGATACAGGAGCAGAATTAGGCCATTCGGCCCATTGAGTCTTCTCTACCATTCGACCATGGCGGATATGCTCCTCAGCCCCATTTTCCTGCCTTTTCCCCATAACCCTTCAACCCATTACAAATTAAAAATCTGTCTAACTCCTCCTTAAATTTACTCACTGTTCCAGCATCCACCGTACTGTGGGATAGCGAATTCCACAAATTCACAACCCTTTGGGAGAAATAGTTTCTCCTCAACTCTGTTTTGAATTCGCTACCCCTTATCCTAAGACTGTGACCTCTCGTCCTAGAATGCCCCACAAGCGGAAGCACCCGCTCCAAGTCTACTTTATCCATATCTTTTCTCATCTTGTCTGCCTCAATTTGATCTCCCCTCATTCTTCTGAATTCCAGAGAATATAGCCTAAACTGTTCAAATCCTGTGATCCGCACTCGGAGCAAAAACTCAAAGAAAGGGCGGAATTTTCCCATCCGGCCAGCCACAGGAATTGAAGCAGGCGGGACATGGACAAGGCAAAGTTCCGTTGACCGCAGGTGGGATTTTCCTGCCTTGGGGCGCGTGCGGCCATAAAATCCTGCCCAAAGAGTTTAAACTTGATGATATCAAGCTGCATGAGAAAACAAGGCTTTCAGAAGAAAGATAAAAGCAAATTGCTGCAGATGCTGCGGATGTTGCTTCCCTTTTCCCCTTTTTCTCAATTTTATTTCTCTCCCACCCATCTCCCCCCTCCCCCCACATCTTCATCTATCACAGTTTACCCTCTGATTGCAGCTTCTCTGCCGTTTGGCCATTCACACCTTCTATTCTCTCTATGGGCTGCCATTAGCAGCCTTTCCCCTGGTTTCTGTGGCTACGACTCATTTTTCATTCCCTCCCCCTGCAGTATAAATATCTCCTACTTTCTATGCCTTTTAGCTTTGACAAAGCGTCATCTGGACTCGAAACATCGGCTCTTTTCTCTCCTTACAGATGCTGCCAGACCCGCTGAGATTTTCCAGCAGAAAGAAAGAAGTCAACAGTGAGAAGGAATTGGATAGTAAGAGATAAATAACAATAGATTTTGGTAATAGAATTAGCAAACGTGATGCCAAATGTGGAAGGCACGGCAGCACAGTGGTCAGCACTGCTGCTTCACAGCGTCAGGGACCCCGGTTCAATTCCCGGCTTGGGTCACTGTCTGTGTGGAATTTGCATGTTCTCCCCGTATCTGCGTGGGTTTCCTCCGGGTGCTCCGGTTTCCTCCCACACTCTGAAAGACGTGCTGGTTAGGGTGCATTGACCCAAAAAGGCGCCGGACTGTGGCGACTAGGGGAGTTTCACAGTAACTTCATTGCAGCGTTAATGTAAGCCTTACTTGTGACACTAATAAATAAACTTTAAAATGAATTCTGTGGCCGTTCACACCGGAGGGGTTCTCCAGTCTCGCTGCAGCGATTTGATGAGCGCCAAATTCTCCATCCTCGCTTGCAATGGCAGCTGGGCATGAACTTAAATAAATCAGAGTGCTTCAAACTGGCACAAAGTAAATAAATGCTACAGTTAGGCAGCCCTGGCTTGCACGATAACAGCGGATGCTGGGCATCTGGATATTGGAGGTCAGCACATCTCATTTGCCATCCATTAATAACAGTCTTAAAAGTGCCTGGCCTGGATCAAAAGGAGAGGGCACAAAACACAATAGACTATTCCTCAAGCCATCAGAACACTTGCATTGTAATTATCCTGAAACGACTCACTAAAAGGAGTGGGATTGTCGTTTTTCCGTTCTGTGGGACTATAGATGGAGAGTGCGACAAAGTGACAATTAGAGGCCTGGAACAAAAGAACTCCCCCTGATCAATATGGAAGTGATAAAAGTGTATAAAAGCTCCCAAGATATATGGAAATACATTAAACAACTAGCCTATTATTTCAGGGGACGTATTGTGTAATGAGAGCCCCATCAATACCTTTTTGTCACTGTCACAAGATATTTGTTCACTTTTTCTGGATAAACTCACGCAGGAACTTTCTGCATGCACTCGCAGCTAGCAACAGTAACTGCCAACACAGACAGAGGATAAATAAATACTCCTCAATAAATACTCCCAACAAGGCCAAGGCCATACTTGCTAAATCAATAACCATTTTGCCTCAATAATTCATTCATTTCTCTCAGAGTAGCTGCAGTGAAATATTAATGAGCTTTCTATTTCACAATTTGCAGCATAATTATCATGTGAAATCTTGCAAAATGTTTTCATACTCTGTTGCTGGCTTTAATTTGTTAATAATAAAATATTGGAACAAAGAAAGGCACGCTCTGGTTCGACAGAGTATATTCGATTCACTTATACTGATGGCAAGGCAATGGCCTAGTGGTATTAGCGTGACACTATTAATCCAGAAATTCAACTCATGTTACTGGGGACCCAGGTTCAAATCCCACCACTGCAGACGGTGGAATTTGAATTCAATAAAAAATAGCTGGAATTAAGAATCTATTGATGACCATGAAACCATTGTCCCTTGTAGGAAAAAACCCATCTGGTTCACTAATGTCCTTTAGGGAAGGAAATCTGCTGTCCTTACCCGGTCTGGCCTACATGTGACTCCAGAGCCACAGCAATGTGGTTGACTCTCAACTGCCCTCCGAGGGCGACTAGGGGGCAATAAATGCTGACCCAGCCAGCGACGCCGATGTCCCACGAATGAATTAAAAAAAGCTCCTTTTTCATCTCAGCTGGCACAGTGACTGAAGCTGACGTCCTGTCTGCTGTTGTCTTGAGGTCCTATGTAAACTTGGGCCATTGTGGAAAGCAGCACATCTTAGTATGTGTGCCTCTTTGTCCTAGCAGCTCTCCGTTCTGCCTGTTGTCCTTTAGACACCCTGTTATTTTGACTCTGCAGAGTGTATCAAATCTTATGTCACAACTAAGATTCTGAGAGTAAACTTAGCTAATGAGTTGCTGAAAGATGAGGAGCAGGGAGATCCCAAGTTTATCAGCCGGATTGGCTAACACCAGCTGAGACACCACAATTGGCTTTGGCCCACCTGATTTAGAGGTAGAAAATGGGTCATGTATATCTTCTGTCTGTCTAAATATATTATCCTCTCTTATCTAGCATCTTGCTGCAAATTCGGGGCGGCACGGTGGCGCATTGGTTACACTGCAGCCTCATAGCTCCAGGGACCTGGGTTCAATTCCCGGCTTGGGTCACTGTCTGTGTGGAGATTGCATGTTCTCCCCATGTCTGCATGGATTTCCCCCAGGTGCTCCAGTTTCCTCCTGCAGTCCAACAATGGGCAGGCTAGGTCGATTGGCCATGCTAAATTGCCCCTTAGTGTCAGGGGGACTAGCTAGTACGGGGATAAGGCCTGGGTGGGATTGTGGTCGGTACAGACTCGATGGGCCGAATGGCCTCCTTCTGCACTGTATGATTTGATGAAAGGCCTTACCAGTGAGAGAATAGATCCTGCAGTTGAAGGAGTGTTGATTGGGTTTCTGTCTTTCCGTCTCACACTATTTTCCCCTTCTCCCAACTAATGGCAATGACTTTTGCAGGAATGTGGTTCCATAGGGTGGGATTTTCCAGCTGTGCTCGCCCCATAACTGGATAACCCCACCCAAGGTCAACGGACCTTTCCATGGTCTGCCCTCACCACCCTCACCGTGGTGGGCGGAATGGGAAAGTTCACCCCAGAGACTTTATTCACCTTGGAACACCTCATTCAATAGTCAGTCTTCATGCTGATAGGTGCTGGTATGCTATATTACCAGGAGTACCATAAATTCATCGGATCCTGTCCCCTGATGTCCTCATTCTCAACCAACATCTCAGGTTAACTGGTAATAATGAGAACCCTTATTAACGTTCTCTTCCTTAACTGAGGGATCCTGGGATGAATGGTCACCTCAGGACTTCTGCCTTGTCTGATTTCAGCCAACTCAACATAGAATAATTGAATCCCTACAGTGCAGAAGGAGGCCATTCAGCCCATTGAGTCTGTATCGACTCTCCAACAAAGCATTTTACCTGGCCCAGTCCCCGTACCACAGGTATTTACCCCACTGATCACCCTAACCTGCACATCTTGGGACACTAAGGGGCAATTTAACATGGCCAATCCACCTAACCTGCACACCTTTGGACTGTGGGAGGAAACTGGAGCACTTGGAGGAAACCCACGCAGACACGGGGAGAATGTACAAACTCCACACAGACAGTGACCCAAGCTGGGAATCAAACCCGGGTCCCTGGCACCTGTGAGGCAGCAGTGCTAACCACTGTGCCACCGTGCTATCCTAGATCTCTATATCGTAGATCTAGATTGTAGATCGAAGTAGATCTATATATTGGGCACTGATCGCTTCTGAATGATAAAGAAAATGCTGGATTAAGAGCAAACTGTACAGCCTCCATGCTGAGTTCCAAACCAATTCAAAGGCTTGCGCCTTCATGTTTATGATGCAATCAGTCAGAGCCTGACACTCTGACCAATTATGGGAAAATTCCACCCAGTACGTTCCTAATTAGCTTTCTAATTATTGAGGAACCAGGCAAGTCTGAGACCACCAGAGGCAGAATGCCATTAGTTCAGCCTTGCTCCAGAGACATGTCCAAATACTCAATCAGGTGCTTGGCTGCTGAGGGACTGAGGGATCGCAGATGATACAAGCGTTGATCAGAGGTCTGCACTCTGCAGCTTTAACATGAACGAGCCTCAAACACTATGGCCAAAACCTACCAGAACGGAAATCTCTGTTGGTCTTGGGCGGGATTTTCCAATCTCGCCCGAGCAAGGCTGTAAAACCCTGCCCAATGGGCGGGAATTCACTACCACAGAAAGTAGGTGAGGCCAAAACACTGTGATTTCAAGAAGAAATTAGATATAGCTCTTGGGGTTAAAGGGATCAAGGGATATGGGAGAGAGGGGGGGGGGAACAGGATATTGAATTCGATGATCAGCCATGATCATAATGAATGGTGGAGCAGCTCGAAGGGCTGAATGGCCTACTCCTGTTCCTAGTTTCTGTGTGTATCTATGTGTGTATGAATACAAATAGTTCCAAATGAACAGATTTAGATATGTATCTCTTTTGTAAATATCTAACCCCCAGGGTGGGAAAGCTGGAACAGCGCTTGATCTGTTGTTTTGTATTTTGCCAATAAAGCAAAGGCAATTTATCAGAGTTAGACAATCAATTAGATAAGGTACACTTCCCTGTGACTCTGTGAAGCAAGCACAAGCATTCATAAGTTAGAGATTTCAGTATCAAATATTTGCATATTTGAATCTTCACACATAACAAAGGTTTAAAAATTAATTTCTAATTATGATTCAATATTTCATTCTGCCTTTAACTTGGTGGATGGAATACTGAGCTGCCATTACTGAGCTGAATGGCCACACAGGCACCAAAGCCCATGGGAGTCGGGAATCACGATCCTTTCCAGCAAGATCGCTTTTCCCGATTTTCCAGATCCCTCACTGATGACAAGAGTGGGAAATTCAATTTAATAAATTTCACTAAATTTAACTACGATTAAAGGGTTTCTTAGCCATATGTTCCCCCCTCACTAAATAGTCACACATTGGTGAGGTTCAAAAAGCGATTTAATAACATGAATCAGTCGAGGGAAAACACCGAGGGTGCCAAAGTAAGTAGAGCCCCACAGACTGGCAGTACCAACCTGGGCCAGGAGCAGGCCTCTGGGGAGCCCAGTTGTAGGGGAGTTCCTGTTGTGTTTGGTGTAATCATCCAGCAGTAAGGATACTTCAGTTGCAAGCAATAAAAGAATAATCAAGAAACTTCATTACTCTAACACTTGGGGCCACACCCTGGGCCACAAAAGCTCTCCACAATCCACAGCTGCTTTCTATTTATACCGGGTCAGCTGATCACAACATACTTTTGCCATTGGTTACATTGTCTACCGGGTCAGCTGGTCAGCTGACCCTCACACCATGTTACCATTGGTTATATTATAACCGATCCAATGTTATCATTGGTTACATTACCAGGTTAAAGTCCAACAGGTTTATTTGGTAGCACAAGCCACAAGCTTTCGGAGTGCTGCCCCTTCATCAGGTGAGTGGGAGTTCTGTTCACAAACAGGGCAAATAAAGACACAAACTCAATTTACAAAATAATGGTTGGAATGCGAGTCTTTACAGGTAATCAAGTCTTAAAGGTACAGACAATGTGAGTAGAGAGAGGGTTAAGCACAGGTTAAAGAGATATGTATTGTCTCCAGCCTGGACAGTTAGTGAGATTTTGCAAGCCCAGGCAAGTCGTGGGGGTTACAGATAGTGTGACATGAACCCAAGATCCCGGTTGAGGCCACGGATAACCTCACGATGCTCCACATCTCCAGCTTCCACCCAAAACACGTTAAAGAAGCCATCCCCTACGGACAAGCCCTCCGTATACACAGGATCTGCTCAGATGGGGAGGATCGCAACAGACACCTCCAGACGCTGAAAGATGCCCTCATAAGAACAGGATATGGCGCTTGACTCATCAATTGACAGTTCCGACGCGCCACACGAAAAACCGCACCGACCTCCTCAGAAGACAAACACGGGACACGGTGGACAGAGTACCCTTCGTCGTCCAGTACTTCCCCGGAGCGGAGAAGCTACGACATCTTCTCCGGAGCCTTCAACATGTCATTGATGAAGACGAACACCTCGCCAAGGCCATCCCCACATCCCCACTTCTTGCCTTCAAACCACCGCACAACCTCAAACAGACCATTGTCCGCAGCAAACTACCCAGCCTTCAGGAGAACAGTGACCACGACACCACACAACCCTGCCACAGCAACCTCTGCAAGACGTGCCGGATCATCGACACAGGATGCCATCATCTCACGTGAGAACACCATCCACCAGGTACACGGTACATACACTTGTAACTCGGCCAACGTTGTCTACCTGATACGCTGCAGGAAAGGATGTCCTGAGGCATGGTACATTGGGGAGAACATGCAGACGCTACGACAATGGATGAATGAACACCGCTCGACAATCTCCAGGCAAGAGTGTTCTCTTCCTGTTGGGGAAGACTTCAGCGGTCACAGGCATTCGGTCTCTGATCTTCAGGTAAGCGTTCTCCAAGGTGCAACACACAACAACGCAGAGTCGTTGAGCAGAGACTGATAGTCAAGTTCCGCACACATGAGGACGGCCTCAACCGGGATCTTGGGTTCATGTCACACTATCTGTAACCCGCACGACTTGCCTGGGCTTGCAAAACCTCACTGACTGTCCTGGCTGGAGACAATACATATCTCTTTAACCTGTGCTTAACCCTCTCTCTACTTACATTGTCTATACTTTTGAGACTTGATTACCTGTAAAGACTCGCATTCTAACCAAAATTTTGTAAATTGAGTTAGTGTCTTTATATGCCCTGTTTATGAACAGAACTCCCACTCACCTGATGAAGGGGCAGCGCTCCGAAAGCTTGTGGCTTGTGCTACCAAATAAACCTGTTGGACTTTAACCTGGTGTTGAAAGACTTCTTACTGTGCTTACCCCAGTCCAACGCCGGCATCTCCACATCATGGTCACATTACAACAGAGATGGGGGAAGGGTGTTGAGTCCTTTGAAGGGGGGGACTTGCCAATGACAGGGGGCAGAGGGGGTTGGAGCAGTGAGGTGAGGAACCTGGCGTTGAGGAGGTGGAGTGGCAGCAAACACCCATGGTGATTGTGGCAGGGGGAGAGCCCCCGATAATGGTGAGGTTGGGGAGGGGTAGGAGTGGGAATAGTGCCCCCAAGAACTTTGTAGGGGGGAAGGACTGGGGGGAGTTTAACACCAGTTCTGATCGGGCACCCTTTAAAGGTGGCGCTCCAATCTATGTGGAGCCAACTTTGCTGGTTCTATCAGGCCCCGCCCCACCAGTGAACCACGCTCCAGATGTTTTTGTCAGAGTGGCTTAATTTCTGATCTGAAAACCCGGCGGTGCTTCCAGAGAGATACACATCGTTTTTCCGTCAGAGTCTGACTCTCGGAAAATTCCGCTCAGCATGCCCCTGATTAGCTTTCTAATTATTGAGAAATCGGGCATGTATTAGACCGCCAGAGGCAGAATGTATCGGAGACATGTCGCAATACTCAATCAGGTGTTTGGCTGCTGAGAGATCGCAGATGATATAAGTGTTGAGCAGAGATCTGGGCCCTGCAGCTCCAACACAAACAAGCCTCAAACACTATGGGGCAGAGTTTTGCCACTCTGTCGCGGCAGAAACAGAAAATGCAGCAAGACATTTAAATGTCCATTGACTTTTTCCAACAATCGACAATAGTTTCATGGTCACCAGTAGTAATTAATTCCAGATGTTTTTTATTGAATTCAAATTCCACCATCTGCTGTGGCGAGATTCAAATCCGGTCCCTAAAACATTAGCTGAGTTTCTAGACTAATAGTCTAGTGATAATGCCACCAGGCCATCGCCTCCCCAAAACAGTCATCTAAATCTGATTGGAATTTAGTCGGGAAAAAGGTACAAAAGTCTGAGGTCACGCACCAACCGACTCAAGAACAGCTTCTTCCCTGCTGCTGTCAGACTTTTGAATGGGCCTAACTCGCACTAAGTTGATCTTTCTCTACACCCTAAATATGACTGTAACACTACATTCTGCACTCTCTCCTTTCCTTCTCTATGAATGGTATGTTTTGTCTGTATGGCGCGCAAGAAACAATACTTTTCATTGGATCCCAATACATGTGACAATAATAAATCAAATCAAATCAAAGACTTTGGTAGCACCAGAAAATTCACACCAGCGAGTGGGGGGGGGGGGGGGGGGGGGGGGAAGGGGGGTTGAGGGGGGTGGGGGCTGCAGAAAATTCCACCCTTTTGTTTTGCACGAAGTAGCAGATTTGAGGAACAGTTCACAGGACAGTTGAAACAGGTAGGTTGAGTTCCAGGAGCTCGGTAACAGTCGGGTTGGAGACGGAAAGAGTCTTCATCTCACGTGGCAACAGAACTTTCAAAGTTACCATGGAAATTATGGCCACCTCAAGGGATGTGTTTTCTCTGGAAACTCGGAACAGCTGCCATGCAGATTCCGGGCTTAAACACATGCTCCACCTTCAAGTTACCTACTGAGAGGTCCCTGTGCCACAGTAAATACACTGGCTCCTGTACTGTGGCGAAGTGAGGCAAGACAGAAATGATTTAATGACAGCGAAACAGGAGTGAATAGAGAATGAATGTTCTGGAATTTTTCTTGATGGACCTTATGCTTCAATGAGTTCACAAAGAATTCTCCTTGAAGTGTTAGTTATAGATTCCCTTATAGGAGTGTTGTGTGTGATCTGTGGAAAGATTTGATTTGATTTATTATTGTCACATATATTAAGATACAGTGAAAAGTATTGTTTCTTGCGCAATATATAGACAAAGCATACCGTTCATAGAGAAGAAAACGGGAGAGTGCAGAATGTAGTGTTACAGTCATAGCTCGGGTGTAGAGAATTATCAACTTAATGCAAGTTAAGTCCATTCAAAAGTCTGACAGCAGTAGGGAAGAAGTTGTTCTTGAGTCGGTTGGTACGTGACCTCAGATCTTTGTATCTTTTTCCTGAAGGAAGAAGGTGGAAGAGAGAATGTCCAGGGTGCGTGGGGTCCTTAATTATGCTGGCTGCTTTGCCGAGGCAGCAGGAAGTGTAGACAGAGTCAATGGATGGGAGGCTGGTTTGCGTGATGGATTGGGCTACATTCACGACCCTTTGTAGTTTCTTGCGGTCTTGGGCAGAGCAGGAGCCATACCAAGCTGTGATACAACCAGAAAGAATGCTTTCTATGGTGCATCTGTAAAAGTTGGTGAGAGTCGTAGCTGACATGCCAAATTTCCTTAGTCTTCTGAGAAAGTAGAGGCGTTGGTGGGCTTTCTTAAGAATAGTGTCGGCATGGAGGGACCAGGACAGGTTGTTTGTGATCTGGACACCTAAGAACCTGAAGCTCTCGACCCTTTGTACTTGGTCCCCATTGATGTAGACAGGGGCATGTTCTTCTTTATGCTTCCTGAAGTCGATGACAATCTCCTTCTTTTGCTGACATTGAGGGAGAGATTATTGTTGCCGCACCAGTTCACCAGATTCTCTATCTCATTCCTGTACTCTGTCTCATCATTGCTTGAGATCCGACCTACTACAGTGGTGTCGTCAGCAGACTTGAAAATCGAATTGGAGGGGAATTTGGCCACACAGTCAGAGGTGCATAAAGAGTATAGTAGCGCAAGACAGTGGCAAGACAGAAATGATTGAATGAAAGCGAAACAGGAGTGAATAGAGAATGAATGTTCTGGAATTTTTCTTGATGGTCCTTATGCTTCAATGAGTTTATGAAGAATTCTCCTCCAAGTGTTAGTTATAGATTCCCTTATAGGAGTGATATGTGTAATCTGTGGAAAGATTTGGGTTTATTAGGATGAAGTCATTTCTCTTTCCATTATTCCTGATATTTCTATGAACTAGATGTCCCAGGCAGACATGGTGATGTATTTATCACCATTCTGATCATCATGAATTTCCTGCAGAACACTTTTGTTTGTGTTGGTACAAGGTTTTGTTTTGCTTGAATAGAAATGCCAGATAATATTTCCTACTGATGCAGGGGATTTTTCTGTTTATACTGGAAGGCTGCGCTGTTGGTGAGCGTTTTGAGGGAAATCTGTTTTGATGGTTTTGTGGATGTGGCAAGGAGACTTTAAAAGGCAGTAAGCGGAGGCAACGACCTCGTGGTATTACTGCTAGACTATTAATCCAGAAACTCTGCTAATGTTATGGGGACCTGGTTTGAATCCCGCAACGGCAGATGAATGGAATTTGAATTCAATAAGAAAAATCTGGAATCTGAAATCATTGTCGATTGTCAGAAAAACCCATCTGGTTCACTAATGTCCTTTATTGAAAGTAGGAAGAACAAGGAGTAAGGAGGGCTAAAAGGGGTCATGAAAAGTCATTGGCCAGCAGGATTAAGCAAAACCGTCAGACTTTTTAGACATATATAAAGAGCAAGAGGGTAACCAGGGAGAGGGTTGGCCCACTCAAGGACAGGGGAGGGAATCTATGCGTGGAGCCAGAGGAAATGGGCGAGGTATTAAATGAGTGCTTTGCGTCAGTATTCACCAAAGAGAAGGATTTGGTGGATGATGAATCTGGGGAAGGGTGTGCAGATAGTTTGAGTCATGTTGAGATCAAACAGGAGGGGGTGTGGGCTTCTTGAAAAACCTTAAGGTAGACAAGTCCCCAGGGCCTGATGGGATATGCCCCAAAATACTGAGAGAGGCAAGAGAGGAAATTGCTGGGGCCTTGAGAGAAATCTTTGTATCTTCACTGGCTACAGGGGAGATCCCAGAGGATTGGAGAATAGCCAATGTTGTTGCTTTGTTTAAGAAGGGTAGCAAGAATAATCCGGGTATTTACAGGCCAGTGAGCCTTACATCAGTGGTAGAGAAATTATTGGAGAGGATTCTTTGAGACAGGATTTAATCCCACTTGGAAATATGTGAACGTATTAGCGAGAGGCAACATGGTTTTGCGAAAGGGAGGTCGTGCCTCACTAACTTGATCGAGTTTTTTGAGGAAGTGACAAAGATGATTGATGAGGGTAGGGCAGTGGATGCTGTCTACATGGACTTCAGTAAGGCCTTTGACAAGGT
This sequence comes from Mustelus asterias, assembly GCF_964213995.1. Classification (NCBI taxonomy): domain Eukaryota; kingdom Metazoa; phylum Chordata; class Chondrichthyes; order Carcharhiniformes; family Triakidae; genus Mustelus; species Mustelus asterias. The sequence goes on along the minus strand of NC_135819.1, from coordinate 77,729,895 downwards.
CCCTCATGGCAGACTGATGCAGAAGGTGAAGTCACATGGGATCAGAGGTGAGCTGGCAAGGTGGATACAGAACTGGCTCGGCCTTCGCGACACACGACGGCGCAGAGTCGCTGAGCAGAAACTGGTAGCCAAGTTCCGCACACACAAGGATGGCCTCAACCAGGATATTGGGTTGATGTCACACTATCTGTAACCCCCACAGTTGCCTGGACCTGCCGAGTTTCACTGGCTGTCTTGTCTGGAGACAATACACATTTTTTTAGCCTGTCTTGATGCTCTCTCCACTCACATTGTTTTGTTTCATAAAGACTTGATTAGCTGTAAGTATTCGCATTCCAACCATTATTCATGTAAATTGAGTCTGTCTTTATATGCCCTGTTTGTGAACAGAATTCCCACTCACCTGAAGAAGGGGCTTGGAGCTCCGAAAGCTTGTGTGGCTTTTGCTACCAAATAAACCTGTTGGACTTTAACCTGGTGTTGTTAAACTTCTTACTCGGTCAAAGAAGACAGAGGGTTGCAGTGGAAGGGTGCATTTCTGAATGGAGGGCTGTGACAAGTGGTGTTCCTCAGGGATCAGTGCTCAGACCTTTACTGTTTGTAATATGTATAAATGAATTGGAGGAAAATGTAACTGGTTTGATTAGTACGTTTGCAGGCGACACAAAGGTTGGTGGAATTGCGGACAGCGATGAGGACCATCAGAGGACACAGCAGGATATAGATCGGTTGAAGATTTGGGAGGGGAGATGGCAGATGGAGTTTAATCTGGACAAATGTGAGGTAATGTATTTTGGAAGGTCTAATACAGATAGGAAATATACAGTAAATGGCAGAACCCTTAAGAGTATTGATAGGCAGAGGGATCTGGGTGTACAGGTACACAGGTCACTGAAAATGGCAATGCAGGTGGAGAAGGTAGTCAAGAAGGCCTATGGCATACTTGCCTTCATCGGCCGGGGCACTGAGTTTAAAAATTGGCAAGTCATGTTGCAGCTTTATAGAACCTTAGTTAGGTCACACTTGGAATATAGTGTTCAATTCTGGTCGCTGCACTACCAGAAGGATACGGAGGATTTGGAGAGGGTACAGAAAAGATTTATCATAATGTTGCCTGGTATGGAGGGCATTAGCTATGAGGAGAGGTTGGAGAAACTTGGTTTGTTCTCACTGGAATGACAGAGGTTGAGAGACGACCTGATAGAAGTCTACAAGATTATGAGGGGCATGGACAGAGTGGATAGTCAGAAGCTTTTTCCCAGGGTGGAAGAGTCAATTACTAGGGGGCATCATTTTAAGGTACGAGGGGCAAGATTTAAAGGAGATGTCCGTGGCAAGTTTTTTTACACAGAGGGTGGTGGGTGCCTGGAACTCGTTGCCGGGGGAGGTAGTGGAAGCAGATACAACAGTGACTTTTAAGGGGCATCTGGACAAATACATGAATAGGATGGGAACAGAGGGATATGGTCCACGGAAGGGTAGGGGGTTTTAGTTCAGTCAGGCAGCATGGTCGGTGCAGGCTTGGAGGGCCGAAGGGCCTGTTCCAGTGCGGTAATTTTCTTTGTTCTTTGGAAGGAAGTCTGCTGTCCTTATCTGGTCTGGCCTACATGTGACTCCAGAGCCACAGCAATGTGGTTAACTCTCAAATACCCTCTAACTGCAACGAGGGATGGGCAATAAATGCTGGCCAGCCAGTGACACCCATGTCCCACAAATGAATAAAGAAACAAAATTATTCATCTGAATAAGAGTCATACGGATTCAAAACATTAACTTTGTTTCTTGCTGAATTTGTCCAGCTGTTCCTGTTTTTGTTTCGGATTTCCACAATCTGCAGTATTTGGCTTTGATTTTTGTATTTTTCATTGACTCTCCCTGGTTTATTACAGTCTGATTTTTTTTCAGTTTGCTCTATGTCTCTTTTGATGGTGCTGCCTCTACAAGGAGAATAGTTCCATTGGTGCCGGAAGGCCTCAGCTACCTTACCCTTGTGGCCATTCTTCAGATGTGAATGCTGACTGCGGGGCGGCGCGGTGGCACAGTCGTTAACATTGTAGCCTCACAGCGCCAGGGACCCGGGTTCAATTCCCGGCTTGGGTCACCTTCTGTGCCGAGTCTGCACGTTCTCCCCATGTCTGCGTGGGTTTCCTCCGGGTGCTGCGGTTTCCTCCCACAGTCCAGAGATGTGCAGGTTAGGTGGATTAGCCATGCTAAACTTCCCATTAGTGCCCCACTAGTGGGGATTAAGGGTAAATATGTGGGGTTACCAGGATAGGGCCTGGGTGGGATGCTCCGTTGAAGTGTCGGGTCAGAGTCGATGGGCCAAATGGCCTCCTTCGGCACTGTAGTAATTCTATGATTCTGTGGGGCTGTAAGGTACTTTCCAAGTTGCTCAATAGACAACGACCAAGCCAGATATGATCTAAAGAAATCCATCAAAGATGCCAAACTGTAGTGCCGGACCAAGCTGGAGTTCCAGGCTAGCCACACAGATCCCACTGACCATGGCAAAGTCTGCAAGACATAACAGGCTACAATATGTGAGCATGTAAAATCGCCAGCTCCAACGCACTACTCCCTGATGGGCTCAATGCATTCTGCGCCCGTTTTGAGCAAGAGGTCAGCGAGAACATGCTCTCTACCCTGGAAGCCCTGAATGAACCTGTATCTGAGGCCAACATTACAGATGTCAGAGCCACTTTATTGAAAGTCAACCCACGGAAAGCTACTGGCCCAGATGGGGTACCCAGACAAGTACTCAGATCCTGTGTGGATCAGCTGGCAGGGGTATTCGCAGACATCTTCAATCTCTCTTTACAACAATCTGAGGTTCCTATCTGCTTCAAGAGACGGCCATCATCCCGGTACCGAAGAAAGGCCAGGCAGTGTGCCTTAATGACTACCGTCTGGTGGCTCTGACATCCATCATTATGAAGTGCTTGGAAAGGTTAGCCATTGCACGAATCAATTCCAGCCTCCCAGACTGGACCCACTACAGTTTGCCTATTGCTGCAGCAGGTCCACAGCAGACGCCATCTCCCTAGCCCTGCACTGAACACTGGAACACCTAGATAACAAAGACTCCTATGTCAGACTCCTATTTATTGACTACAGCTCAGCCTTCAACACCATTATTCCCACGAAACATCTCCAAACTCCGTGGTCTGGGGCTTGGCTCCTCCCTCTGCGACTGGATCCTGAACTTCCTAACTCACAGACCACAATCAGTAAGGATAGGCAACAACACCTCCTCCACGATTGTCCTCAATACCGGTGCCCCACAAGGCTGTGTTCTCAGCCCCCTACTATACTCCTTATACACCTATGACTGAGTGGCCAAATTCCAGCAATTTTCAACTCAATTTTCAAGTTTGCTGACGACACCACCATAGTGGGTCAGATCTCAAACAATGATGAGACAGAGTACAGGAAAGAGATAGAGAATCTGGTGAACTGGTGCGGCAACAATAATCTCTCCCTCAATGTCAACAGAATGAAGGAGGTTGTCATTGATTTCAGGAAGCGTAGTGGAGGACACGCCCCTGTCTACATCAATGGGGATGAAGTAGAAAGGGTCGAGAGCTTCAAGTGTTTAGGCGTCCAGATCACCAACAACCTGTCCTGGTCCCCCCATGCCGACACTATAGTTAAGAAAGCCCACTAATGCCTGTACTTTCACAGAAGACTAAGGAAATTTGGCACGTCAGTTACGACTCACACCGACTTTTACAGATACACCATAGAAAGCATTCTTTCTGACTGCATCGCAACTCGGTATGTCGCCTCTCTGTCCAAGACCGCAAGGAACAACAAAAGGTCATGAATGTAGCCCAATCCATCACCCAAACCAGCCCCCCATCCATTGACTCTGTTTACACTTCCTGCTGCCTCGGAAAAGCAGCCAGCATAATTAAGGACCCCATGCACCCCGGACATTCTCTCTTCCATCTTCTTCCATCGGGAAAACATAGAACATAGAACAGTACAGCACAGAATAGGCCCTTCGGCCCACGATGTTGTGCCGAGCTTTATCTGAAACCAAGATCAAGCTATCCCACTCCCTATCATCCTGGTGTGCTCCATGTGCCTATCCAATAACCGCTTAAATGTTCCTAAAGTGTCTGACTCCACTATCACTGTAGGCAGTCCATTCCACACCCCAACCACTCTCTGCGTAAAGAACCTACCTCTGATATCCTTCCTATATCTCCCATCATGAACCCTATAGTTATGCCCCCTTGTAATAGCTCCATCCACCCGAGGAAATAGTCTTTGAACATTCACTCTATCTGTCCCCTTCATCATTTTCTAAACCGCTATTAAGTCTCCCCTCAGCCTCCTGTGCTCCAGAGAGAACAGCCCTAGCTCCCTCAACCTTTCCTCATAAGACCTACCCTCCAAACCAGGCAGCATCCTGGTAAATCTCCTCTGCACTCTTTCCAGCGCTTCCACATCCTTCTTATAGTGAGGTGACCAGAACTGCACACAATATTCCAAATGTGGTCTCACCAAGGTCCTGTACAGTTGCAGCATAACCCCACGGCTCTTAAACTCCAACCCCCTGTTAATAAAAGCTAACACACTATCGGCCTTCTTCACAGCTCTATCCACTTGAGTGGCAACCTTTAGAGATCTGTGGATATGGACCCCAAGATCTCTCTGTTTCTCCACAGTCTTCAGAACCCTACCTTTGACCCTGTAATCCACATTTAAATTAGTCCTACCAAAATGAATCACATCACATTTATCAGAGTTAAACTCCATTTGCCATTTTTCAGCCCAGCTTTTCATCCTATCTAAGTCTCTTTGCAGCCTACAACAGCCCTCCACCTCATCCACTACTCCACCAATCTTGGTGTCATCAGCAAATTTACTGATCCACCCTTCAGCCCCCTCCTCTAAGTCATTAATAAAAATCACAAAGAGCAGAGGACCAAGCACTGATCCCTGTGGCACTCCGCTAGCAACCTGCCTCCAGTCCGAAAATTTTCCATCCACCACCACCCTCTGTCTTCGATCAGATAGCCAGTTACCTATCCAATCGGCCAACTTTCCCTCTATCCCACACCTCCTCACTTTCATCATAAGCCGACCATGGGGGACCTTATCAAACGCCTTACTAAAATCCATGTATATGACATCAACTGCACTACCTTCATCAACACACTTAGTTACCTCCTCAAAAAATTCAATCAAATTTGTGAGGCACGACTTGCCCTTCACGAATCCGTGCTGACTATCCCGGATTAATCCGCATTTTTCTAAATGGTCGTAAATCCCATCCCTAAGGACCTTTTCCATCAATTTACCAACCACCGAAGTAAGACTAACCGGTCTATAATTACCAGGGTCATTTCTATTCCCTTTCTTAAACAGAGGAACAACATTCGTCACTCTCCAGTCCTCTGGCACCATCCCCGTGGACAGTGCGGACCCAAAGATGAAAGCCAAAGGCTCTGCAATCTCATCCCTTGCCTCCCAAATAGGATATATTTCATCAGGCCCAGGGGACTTTGCGACCTTCAGTTTTTTCAAAACTGCCAGTACATCCTCCCTCCGAACATCTATTTCCTCCAGCCTATTAGCCTGTTACACCTTCTCTTCCTCAAAAACATGGCCCCTCTCCTTGGTGAACACTGAAGAAAAGTATTCATTCATCACCTCGCCTATCTCTACTGACTCCATACACAAGTTCCCACTACTGCCCTTGACGGCCCCTAACCTCACCCTGGTCATTCTTTTATTCCTCACATAAGAGTAAAAAGCCTTGGGGTTTTCCTTGATCCGACCCGCCAAGGACCTCTCATGTCCCCTCCTAGCTCTCCTAAGCCCCTTTTTCAGCTCATTCCTTGCTAGCTTGTAAGCCTCAATCGAGCCATCTGAACCTTGTTTCCTCATCCCTACATAAGCTTCCCTCTTCCTTTTCACAAGACATTCTACCTCTTTCGTGAACCATGGTTCCCTCACTCGGCCATTTCCTCCCTGCCTGACAGGGACATACCTATCAAGGACACCCAGTATTTGTTCCTTGAAAAATATACAAAAATCTGAGGTCACGTACCAACCAACTCAAGAACAGCGAATGAGGGGGATCTCATAGAGACTTATAAAATTCTAACAGGATTAGACAGGGTAGATGCAGGAAGGATGTTCCCAATGGTGGGGGAGTCCAGAACCAGGGGGTCACAGTCTGAGGATTCAGGGTAGACCATTTAGGATGAAGGTGAGGAGACATTTCTTCACCCACAGAGTGGTGAGCCTGTGGAATTCATTACCACAAGAAGTAGATGATGTCAGAACATTGAATGTATTCAAGAGGTTGCTGAATATGGCACTTGGGGCGAATGGGATCAAAAGGTTATGGGAAGAAAGCAGGGTTAGGCTATTGAGTTGGACGATCAGCCATGATCGTGGTGAATGGTGGAGCAGGCTCGAAGGGCCAAATGGCCTCCTCCTGCTTCTATCTTCTATGTTTCTATGTTTCATGCATTCAGAACATTCCAAAGTTTTTCCCAACAATGAATAGCAGTGAAGCATAGTCACTGTTGTATGTAGAAATTGCTGCAGCCAATTTGTGCACAGCAAGCTCCCACAACATGCAATGAGGACCAAATAATCTGTTTTAGGAATGTTGGTTGAAGTTTAAATATTGGCCAGGATGTCAGAGATAATTCTGCTGCAGTTCTTCCAATGGTGTTATGGCACTATTTGACACTACCCAAAAAACTGTTCAGTGTCTCATCAAAATTTGATCTTCAGGAATTTGGCCCTGAAGACAATTGCATCCTTGAGATACAGATACTTAATGAGAATTTCCTCTTGGATTCTTTGATTCCAACAGCAGAAGATCTATCATACAACAAGGAGGATTGCACCTCACTTCAATCAAAAGTACACCAGTGGAGCACAAGAGCCCCAAGGAAATTCCTGGCAATTGTTTTCATCAACTGTTGGATTTTATTGACACTTATCAATGAATTCTTGCTGCCTGACCAATGTTGACCAATTGTTTTCCTATTGCTTATGTTATGGTTCGGGTCAGAAACTGCAAGGTGTTTTATAAAGCCTGCCTGGATTATATGTTTTTTTACATTGAATTTGACGGGGATAACCATAAGATGTTTCATTTCAGGTATAATTCAAGTGAGCCATGAGGGAGCTTTTATCAAACAAAGTTTATTTAAGAATATAGTTAACATGTATAGAAAGAAAATTAGCAATAACTTTTATCAATTACAAACAAGAAACAAAACAACCACTATAATGTATAACTCTTAATGAATATCTCCAATGTGTTCCAATTAGAACCAAAACCCATAGACAACAAAAACCCTTTCCACAGGTTTAACACAGTGCAGACTAATGCTCATATGATCCTGGAATCCAGTTCCCTGGGTTGAATGCTGATTTCAAATGATCTTGAAAACTCAGAGCAGCTTGTAGTCATCAGCTCCCTAAAACACCAAAAACATGGATTCTTTACTGCAGCATGGCAACAAGCCTTTCTTTCAGCTAACTGGTAAAACTTTCAAAGCAAAACAGAGAGAGAGAAAGAGACTTCTTTTCCAGCTTGCTTCGAAGACTGCCTCTAACTCTGCAGCCAAAACAAAACTGAAAACAACCCTTGTCACCTGACCGACACACAGTTTTTTCTTTCTCCTCCCACCAATGACATTACCTAAGGCTGTGAGCACGATTTATAAAAACCTTTCTTAAAGGGACACGAACATCACATTAATCAGAATAAACCAGTCAAATTTAGATGGCCCTCTTGGGGAAGGCGGTGGCCTAGTGGTATTATCACGACACAATTAGTCCAGAAACCCGGGTTCGAATCTTGCCACGGCAGATGGTGGAACTAGAATTCAATAGAAAATATCTGGAATTAAGAATCTACTGATGACCATGAAACTATTGCCGATTTTTGGAAAAACCTAACTGGTTCACTAATGTCCTTTAGGGGAGGGCAGCACGGTGGCACAGTGGTTAGCACTGCTGCCTCACAGCACCAGGGACCCGGGTTCGATTCCTGGCTTGGGTCACTGTCTGTGTGGAGTCTGCACGTTCTCCCCGTGTCTGCGTGGGTTTCCTCCGGGTGCTCCGATTTCCTCCCACAGCCTGAAAGACGTGCTGGTTAGGTGCATTGGCCATGTTTAATTCGCTCTCAGTGTACCTGAACAGGTGGCGACGAGGAGATTTTCCCAGTAACTTCAATACGGCGTCAATGTAAGCCTATTTGTGACACTAATTGAAATAATAAAAATTCTTACCTGGTCTGGCCAGACATGTGACTCCGGAGCCACAGCAATGTGGTTGATTCTCAACTGCCCCTCAGGCAACTAGGGATGGGCAACAAATGCTGGACAGCCAGTGAGGCCCATGCCCCACGAATGAATAAAAAAAATGACGGAGCGCATTTGAAGAGTTTTTGTGGTGATGAATTCCATCATCGCAATGTCAATGATGGTTAAATGTTTTCCATAATAAGAACATAAGAAATAGAAGCAGGAGTAGGCCATCTAGCCCCTCGAGCCTGCCCCGCCATTCAATAAGATCATGGCTGATCTGACGTGGATCAGTACCACTTACCCGCCTGATCCCCATAACCCTTAATTCCCTTACCGATCAGGAATCCATCCATCCGCGCTTTAAACATATTCAGCGAGGTAGCCTCCACCACCTCAGTGGGCAGAGAATTCCAGAGATTCACCACCCTCTGGGAGAAGAAGTTCCTCCTCAACTCTGTCTTAAACCGACCCCCCTTTATTTTGAGGCTATGTCCTCTAGTTTTAACTTCCTTACTAAGTGGAAAGAATCTCTCCGCCTCCACCCTATCCAGCCCCCGCATTATCTTATAAGTCTCCATAAGATCCCCCCTCATCCTTCTAAACTCCAACGAGTACAAACCCAATCTCCTCAGCCTCTCCTCATAATCCAAACCCCTCATCTCCGGTATCAACCTGGTGAACCTTCTCTGCACTCCCTCCAATGCCAATATATCCTTCCTCATATAAGGGGACCAATACTGCACACAGTATTCCAGCTGCGGCCTCACCAATGCCCTGTACAGGTGCATCAAGACATCCCTGCTTTTATATTCTATCCCCCTCGCAATATAGGCCAACATCCCATTTGCCTTCTTGATCACCTGTTGTACCTGCAGACTGGGCTTTTGCGTCTCATGCACAAGGACCCCCAGTTACCTGACGAGACAGAACATTACAATGAGAGGAAAACTTAAATTATTAGCAGCTCACCAAGAGTCATTTGTGTGTTAACCAGTTTGTTCCTCTGCTAATTGAGTTTCTTCCACATTCTCAACCTGAATGGTTTCCGTGCCGTCACGTTGACCTAACTCTCTTCAAAAGCCGACTTGCTCTCTTTTGTCGTTTTTGACTAGAGAGCAAATCAGGATTGAGGCTTGCAGAGCATTCATTTGATTTGCCCTTTCATAGTTGCTGGGGAGATATTAGCCAAGTGATGTTTCAGTTAAATCAAGATCTTGTTTGTCTTTACAAGGAATCAGTTTATAAAAGTCTGAGGGAAAGAAAATCAATCTACATTTTTAAAGAAGTGAAAATCAATACTGGGGTACGAAGGTTAATGAATAAAAAGTCTTCTCTAAAAGAAAAAGTTAGAGAACTCTTTGGCTTAATAATGTGTCAAATATCTCAATTGCATTTACTCACTATATTGCAAAGTAGGTACATCTTGCATACAGTTTATTTTTTCAAAGGCTGCCCTTTTGAATAACACACATAGACATGTTTCTTTACCGCCATTGTGACAAACTTCGAGCATGTTGCCTTTGGGAGAAGCCGGAGATCGGGAGTTCAGAACGCTGGAAATAAAATTCCCTGCAGGGCTCAGGACTTCCGTAGCAGTTTGGAAAAGGCCATTATCCAAAAAGCAAATTGTCCATTTTGACATCTTGAGGCTGGGAATTAGCCCTGCTCACATATGCAGAAGGAACAGAAGATGAAAATGAAATATTGCACAACTGCAGGTCGGGTGAAACCTGAAGAGGAGCACCATTGCAGAGAAGGTGCCCCAAGGAGGAGGACAAAGGGACAGGGACAGAGAGAATGCCCCAAGCCAATAAGAAGCTCCCAAGCCAGGGGATGTGACAGAAAAATATTTTGGAAGTCTCAAGTTAAGGGACAGGAACAGGAATCTGAAACAAGTCCTGGTTAGCACTGCTGCTTCACAGTGCCAGGTATCTGAGTTCAATTCCTGGCTTGGGTCACTGTCTGTGCGGAGTCTGCACGTTCTCCTTGCGTGTACATGGGTTTACTCCGGGTACTCCGGTTTGCTTCCACAGTCTGAAAGATGTGCTGGCTAGGTGCATTGGCCATGCTAAATTCTCCCTCAGTGAACCCGAACAGGTGCCAGAGTGTGGCGACTAGGGGATTTTCACAGTAACTTCATTGCAGTGTTAATTTAAGCCTACCTGTGACGCAAATAAATAAACTTAAGTAAAGTTAAAAGTAAAGAGCCGAGAAATGGGCTCCAAATTAAAGACAAAGCTGTGGAGAGCAGACTTGAAGCAAGTGGGCTTGAGAGAAATCAGAAAGATACAAGCGGGTAGCCGAAGGTTGGTGATTCTGTGCTGCAGGCCGTAAGGGCAAGGATGCCCTTTTGGAGCAGTGGTGCTCTCTTGGCACAGTCGAAGATCTAGAAGTGTGCTTGCAAGCTGAAGCTTGAGCGTACACAGAGATCCAGATGAGAAGAATCTCAGGTGGTGAGAATTAAACCCTGGAGGTGGATCCTTGTGGAAGTTGTCTGAATGGGAGTGACATTTGGAGGGAGTTCTAAGGCAAATTCTTCGAAAGTGGAGATTGGAAACGTATGTGAGAAAGGTAGATTTTCAATGAGACCAGTTGGCTCATGGTTTGACAAGCTTCTGGGTAGGTGTCTGAGAAATCCATGGAATCTACTTTGGTTGCAGCTGTCATTTACTGTGGAGTATGGTGTGTTTGTAAACTGTTCACCAGGTGGTTCACATCTTCCCATACTTACCCTGAATATTAGAGTATGCGATCGCTATGATAAATTGTTTTATCTTTCTGAATTTGTATGTGTTTGTAAATATATAGCTGGGGTGAAGGAATAGCGAATATCTGAATCAGTTTCTTATATTTGTCTTGAGATCAGTCCAACCTTCTCTCTGGTGTAATATTATTCATTTTTCTTGTTCAATAAATGTTTCGTTCATTGTGTCAAAAGTTCATCAGCAAGCTCCGGTAGATTTGTTCAGTAACTTACCTTCTTGATTTCATTAAAAAAAAGTACAAGTTAGGATCATGAAGCCAAGCTTCACTTTGGGATCTGACTTGTCCAGCAGTAATATCAGTTGGGATCGTAACACCACTGACCGTGTCAGTGTACAAGGTGAAAACTGCCACGAGTTCAAAAATATCAAAGCACAAGCAACAATACCACAAAACTCATGTTCATATAGGATCTTTAATGTCAATAAAATGCCCCGAGACACCTCACAGCAACATTCTGAAGCAAAACTAAATACTAAGCCACATAGAAACATAGAATGAGGAGGTCATTTGGCCCTTCGAGCCTGCTCCGCCATTCATCACGATCATGGCTGATCATCCAACTCAATAGCCTAATCCTGCTTTTTCCCCATAATCTTTGATCCAATTCGCCCCAAGTGCTATATCTAGCCGCCTCTTGAATACATTCAATGCTTTGGCATCAGCTACTTCCTGTGGTAATTAATTCCACATGAGGTGATCTTAGGACAATTGGTCAAAAGCTTGTTCAAAGACATAAGTTATAAGGTAGAGAGTTGAAGAGAATAAATGAGGAAATTCCAGAGTTTCGGATCCAGGCAACTGAAGGCATGGCCGCTAATGGTCAGTCACAGACGCTCAGGAGGGTTGCATTACAGGAGAAGATTACAGAGATGGGCCGAGATTTCGGGGGTGAGGAGCAAGGCCTCAGAGGAATTCGAAAACAAGGATGATAATTTAAAATCAACCGGGAACCGGTTGTAGGGTGGCACGGTGGCACAGTGGTGAGCACTGCTGCCTCACAGCGCTGGGGACCTGGATTCAATTCCCGGCTTGGGTCACTGTCTGTGTGGAGTTTGCATGTTCTCCCCGTGTCTGCGTGGGTTTCCTCCGGGTGGTCCGGTTTCCTCCCGCAGTCCGAAAGACGTGTTGGTTAGATGCATTAGCCATGCTAAATTCTTCCTCAGTGTACCCGAACAGGCGCTGGAGTGTGACGAATGGGAGATTTTTCAGTAACTTCATTGCAGTGTTAATGTAAGCCTACTTCTGACACATAAATAAATAAAACCAGTGTCGATCAGCAAGTGCAGGAGTGGTAGGTGAATAAGACTCAGTGTAAGTAAGGATATGAGGAGTAGTGATTTGAAGTTTACCAAGTGTATTGGGGAACAGTCATGAGAATATACACTTCCACACTCTCTTCCATCTTCTTCCGTCGGGAAAAAGACACAAAGGTCTGAGGTCACGTACCAACCAACTCAAGAACAGCTTCTTCCCTGCTGCCTTCAGACTTTTGAATGGACCTACCTTATATTAAGTTGATCTTTCTTTACACCTCAGCTATGACTGTAACACTACATTCTGCACCCTCTCTTTTCTTTCTCTATGAATGGTATGCTTTGTTTGTATAGCGCGCAAGAAACAATACTTTTCACAGTATTCCAATACATGTGACAATAATAAATCAAATCAAATGTTGGAATAATTAAGTTTTGAGGTAACAAGTAATTTATTTGTTAGTCACAAGTAGGCTTACCTCAACACTGCAATGAAGTTACTGTGAAAATCCACTAGTCGCCAAACCCCGGCACCTGTTCTGGTACACTGAAGGAGAATGTAGCCAATGCACTAACCAGCACGTCTTTGGACTGTGGGATAAAACCGGAGCACCTGGAGGAAACCCATGGGGAAAATGTCTAGATTCCGCATGGACAGTGATCCAAGCTGGGAATCGAATCCAGGTCCCTGGCGCTGTGAGGCAGCAGCGCTAAAAACTGTGCCACTGTGCCGGCATGACTGAAAGTTTCGGTAGCAGCTGAGCTAAGACAAATGTCATTTTTAAAATTTTTAAAGTTCAACAGAAAGCCACGAAAAAAGCTATAAAGAAAAGTAAGATGGATTATGAGAGTAAACAAGTTCAGAATATAAAAACAGATAGCAAAAGTTTCTATAAATATATAAAACGAAAAAGAGTGGCTAAAGTAAACATTGGTCCTTTAGAGGATGAGAAGGGGGATGTAATAACTGGAAATGAGGAAATGGCTGAGGCATTGAACAGGTACTTTGTGTCGGTCTTCACAGTGGAAGACACAAGTAACATGCCAAAAATTGATGACAGGAAGGCTATGGCAGGTGAGAACCTAGAAACTATCATTATCACGAAAGAGGTAGTGTTGGGCAAGTTAATGGGGCTAAAGGTAGACAAGTCTCCTGGTCCTGATGGAATGCATCCCAGGGTACTAAAAGAGATGGCGGGAGAAATAGCAAATGCACAAGTGGTAATTTACCAAAATTCGCTGGACTCTGGGGTGGTTCCCGCAGATTGAAAAACAGCAAATGTGACGCCATTGTTTAAAAAAGGAGGTAGACAAAAGGCGGGTCACTATAGGCCACTTAGCTTAACTTCTGTAATAGGGAAAATGCTTGAAACTATCATTAAGGAAGAAATAGCAAGACATCTGGATATAAATTGTCTCATTGGTAAGACACAGCATGGGTTCATGAAGGCAGGTCATGTTTGACTAATTTGGTGGAATTCTTTGAGAACATTACATGTGCAGTGGACAATGGGGAACCTGTGGATGTGGTGTATCTGGATTTCCAGAAGGCATTTGACAAGGTGCCGCACCAAAGACTGCTGCATCAGACAAAGATGCATGGTGTTACGAGTAATGTATTAGCATGGATAGAGGATTGGTTAACTAACAGAAAGCAGAGTGGGGGTAAATAGGTGTTTTTCTGGTTGGCAATCAGTGACTAGTGGTGTGCCTCAGGGATCAGTGTTAGGACAGTGTTGGCAATTGTTTATCATTTACATTGATGATTTGGAGTTGGGGACCAAATGTAGTTTGCAGATGACACTAAGTTGAGTGGCAGAGCAAAGTGTGCAAAGGCGCTGAAAGCCTGCAAAGGGATATAAATAGTCTAAGTGAGTGGGCGAGGGTCTGGCAGATGGCGTACAATGTTGGTAAATGTGAGGTCATCCATTTTACTAGGAATAACAGCAAAATGGACTATTATTTAAATGGTAAAAAATTGCAGCATGCTGCTGTGCAGAGGGATCTGGGTGTCCTTGTGCAAGAATCACAAGGAGTTGGTTTGCAGGTGCAGCAGGTAATTAAAAAGGCAAATGGAATTTTGTCCTTCATTGCTAGAGGGATGGAGTTTAAAAACAGCGAGATTATGTTGCAACTGTATAAGGTGCTGGTGAGGCCACACCTGGAGTACTGTGTACAGTTTTGGTCTCCTTACTTGATAAAGGATATACTGGCACTGCAGGGAGTGGAGAGGGTTGGCTTATGGGTAGAAACTGAGTTACTGGGGCTATACCCATTGGAATTCAAGAATGAGGGGAGATCTGATAGAAAAATATAAGATTTTGAAGGGAATAGATAAGATCGAAGCAGGAAAGTTGTTTCCACTGGCGGGTGAAACTAGAACTAGGGGGCATGGCCTCAAAATAGGGGGAGCAGATTTCGGACTGAGTTGAGGAGAAACTTCTTCACACAAAGGTGTGAATCTGTGGAATTCCCTGCCCAGTGAAGCAGTTGAGGCTACCTCGTTGAATGTTTTTAAGGCAAGGATAGATAAATTTTTGAACAGTAAAGGAATTAAGGGTTATGGTGAGCGGGCGGGTAAGTGGAGCTGAGTCCACGAAAAGATCAGCCATGATCTTATTGAATGGCGGAACAGGCTCGAGGGGCCAGATGGCCGACTCCTGCTCCTAGTTCTTATATTCTTATGTTCTTGGTGATGGTGTGGACAAGTAGTTGGAAGCTCATTTCGGAATCAATTATGACATGATCACCTGAGACCATATATGATGGTGAGCTGTCTGGCTTGGTCTGAGGCAATTGTTGGGGAGAGGGATGGAATTGATAACCAGGGAACAGAGTTTGAAATTGGGACCGACAACAATAGCTTCAGACTTCCTGACATTCACTTGCTGGGGGCCTCTGCTCATCAAGCACCCAATGTCAAGTCAGTGGTCTGATGCTTTTGCGAAAGTGGCGGAATTAAGAATGATGGTGGCAAGATGGAGATGATATTGTCAGCAGATATGGGAAAGCTAATGTTGTGTTATTACATGACATCACCAAGGGGCAACATATAAATGAGAAATAGGAGGGGGCCAGAGCGGAAACAGGAAGAAAAGACATTGCAAATGATATAATGGTGACAATTAGACGAGATAACAAGTGCAACCAGATTCAGCTGGATGGCAGTGGAGAGGTTCTGAAGGATAATGGCGTGGTTAACAAAATCACAATTCTGTGGTTCTATGAATTCCATCGGCAGGATTGTGTAATTGTCTTCGTTGGCTCCCCAGACAGAACCAATTCTCAGATAGCAAATGCTGTTACTTCTGCAGATTGCAGTAAAAAGGGGAAAATACATCCCTAAAGGGATTGCTAAAATCACCTGAAATATCCCAATACCTTAGTCAGTGAGCATGTACCTGAGCATTGGCTTATGAAGACTTTATAAATAGCATGGAGTAAAATAAAAGAAGACAGCTAACGTGAGCACTTGTGTTCACCTTCAAAATAGGTTAGCTGTCAAAACTGATAATATCCACTTTTAAATTGTAGCAAATAACATTAAAAGTAAAATCCACTTTGCAGGACTCATTGACAAATTATACACAAAACCGGGCGGCACGGTGGCACAGTGGTTAGCATTGCTGCCTCACAGCGCCAGGAACCCAGGTTCAGTTCTGGCCTCAGGTCACTGTCTGTGTGGAGTTTGCACGTTCTCCCTGTGTCTGCGTGGGTTTCCTCCGGGTGCTCCAGTTTCCTCCCACAGTCCAAAGATGTGTGTGTTAGGTTGACTGGCCAAGTTAAATTGACCCTAGTATCAGGGGGAGTAACAGGGTAAATATGTGGGGTTACAGGAATAGCGCCTGGGTGAGAGTTGGTGCAAACACGATGGGCCAAATGGCCTCCTTCTATCCTGTAGGGATTCTATGATTCTATGAAAATATATTTGCTGTGAAATGAATTGGTTTTGCAATATACAAGACTGTGGACAACCCAGCAATTGCATATACTAATCATAGGTAACCCTGTATACAAGTACAAACTTGCAGTAACATTCTCCTTCTCCTTCTCATGCTATGGGTGTCAGCCTTCAGCACATACATCTCATTATGTGATGACAACATCACATATGGCAATATGACCAATCCACACAAAGATATTCAAAGAATCATTATAGTGCAGAAAGAGGCAATTTGGCCCGTCAAGTCTGCACCGACTCTCCGACAGAGTATCTTACTCAGGCCCTTTCCCCTGCCCTATCCCCATTATCATGCACATTTCACATGGTAAATCCATCTAACCTGTACATCTTTGGACTGTGACAGGAAACGGGAGCACCCGGAGGAAACCCACGCAGACACGGAGCGAATGTGCAGACTCCACAACAGACAGTGACCCAAGGCTGGAATTGAACCAGGATCTCTGGGGCTGTGAGGCAGCAGTGCTAACCACTGTGCCACCGTACCACCCCATATTACTTACGTAATATAACCCATTTCAGTTATATTACATAACCTAAAGTTGCTAACTTTATATGCAAATGTAGGAAAAAGCATCGTAAATGAATAAAACAATCATTATTTGATTTGATTTGATTTATTATTGTAACATGTATTATGTTACATGTGAAAAGTATTGTTTCTTGCGCGCTATACAGACAAAGCATATCGTTCATAGAGAAGGAAAGAAGAGAGTGCAGAATGTAGTGTTTACAGTCAGAGCTAGGGTGTAGAGAAAGATCAACTTAGTGCAAGGTAAGTCCATCCAAAAGTCTGACAGCAGCAGGGAAGAAGCTGTTCTTGAGTCGGTTGGTAAATGATCTCAGACTTTTGTATCTATTTCCCGACGGAAGAAGGTGGAAGAGAGAATGTCCGGGGTGCGTGGGGTTCTTAGTTATGCTGGCTGCTTTTCCGAGGCAGCGGGAAGTGGCGACAGAGTCAATGGATGGGAGGCTGGTTTGTGTGAATAATATGATAAAATGAAAATGATATCATCTCTGGATATTTCATTGAATATTCTGTTAGTCCGATGCATTTGTGCATGAATCGGCTTCGGAAATGTTTGCTCACAAACTTTTAATTGCAGGATAATGAGGTCATTGCAAGTGAGGAGTTGTAGCTGGAGGTGGGAGCTGATAACAATGCAATGAGGGAACCAGGCCACCTTGGTAAACAATGCGACATACAACATACCTCAATAACCAATTGGATTTAAGGATTGGGTAATAAACAGCAGGAGTGATGAAAAGGAAGGTCAATCGGAGGGGGATAATTCAATCTAAGTTAGACACAGAAAGAGAATGAGAGAGAAGAAGCAAAGGGTTGCAGATGCTTCATCATTGATGATATTTAAGGCTGGAGTAGACAGAGTTTTGGATTCTCAGGGTATTGAAGGATATGGGAAGAGTTGGAAAAATGGAGTTAAGGTCCAAGATCCAAAGATGTGTAGGTGGATTGGCCATGCTAAATTGCCCCTTAGTGTCAGGGGGACTTGCTAGGGTAAATGCATGGAGTTATGGGGACAAAGTTTGGGTGGGATTGTAGTCAGTGCAGACCCGATGGGCTGAATGGCCTCCTTCTGCACTGTAGGATTCTATGTTCTATGTTCTATCATTCTGAATGGTGAAACAGGCTCAATGTTACCGATGGTCCATTCCTGTTCCTTCCTCTCTTATTTATTATCTTAAATTAAAAATTGTTCTCCAAAACAATTTTGACATTGGGGATGAAAGTAGAAATGGTTGAGAGCTTCAAGTTCCTAGATGTCCAGATCACCAATAACCTGTCCTGGTCCCCCCATGCCGGCACTATAGTTAAGAAAGCCCACCAAAGCCTCTTATTCAGAAGGCAAAGTTTGTTATGTCCACTACAATTCTCAGCAACGTTTACAGATGCACCATAGAAAGCATTCTTTCTGGTTGTATCACAGCTTGATATGACTCCTGCTCTGCCCAAGACCGCAAGAAACTACAAAGGGTTGTGAACGAAGCCCAATCCATCACCCAAACCAGCCTCCCATCCATTGACTCTGTCTACACTTCCCGCTGCCTCGGAAAAGCAGCCAGCATAACTAAGGACCCCACGCACCCCGGACATTCTCTCTTCCATCTTCTTCCGTCGGGAAAAAGATACAAAAGTCTGAGGACACGTACCAACCAACTCAAGAACAGCTTCTTCCCTGCTGCCACCAGACTTTTGAATGGACCTACCTCACATTGAGTTGATCTTTCTCTACACCCTAACTATGACTGTAACACTACATTCTGCATTCTCTTCTTTCCTTATCTATGAATGGTATGCGATGTCTGTACAGTATGCAAGAAACAATACTTTTCACTGCATGCTAATACATGTGACAATAATAAATCAAATCAAATCAAATCCAATATTTTTGAAATTTCCTCAAGTAATTCAAAACATGAAGGAATGAGACTCCACACTTTTAATTCTTCACGTTATGGGCAGGAGATGTTGATGGCCAGGTATTGAAATTTTTACATTGGAAATGTTACACATTAATTGAGAAAGGAAGGAATTTTCTATGAATTAGACAGTCATATACTAGAACTTGAATTAAAATTTTACTTTTTTAAACTTCTTTCCCCTACTGCAGAAACAAGCTCTTCATAGTAAATATCATTAAATCATAGAACCCCTGCAGTGCACAAGGAGGCCACTCGGCCCATCGAGTCTGCACCGACTCTCTGACAGAGCATCTTATTCAGGCCCTCTCCCCACCCCATCCCATAACCCCACACATTTACCCTGCCAATCTCCCTAACCTATTAATCATGGGACACTAAGGGGCAATTTAGCATGGCCAATGCACCTAACCCGCACATCTTTGGACTGTGGGAGGAAACTGGAGAACCCGGAGGAAACCCACACAGATACGGGGAGAACGTGCAAACTCCACGCAAACTGACAGTCACCCAAGGCTGGAATTGAATCCGGTTCCCTGGCGCTGTGAGGCAGCAGTGCTAACCACTGTGCCACCGTTTCATTGTCGTCAACTCACTGGCTACAATCTAAAGCAAGTCTGAAGTACTAGGAATATCTAATCTGCATGGACAAGATTCAAATAGCATGATCGATAGATAGAAAAGCTATGAACACCAGCCAGCACAGTAACACGGTTCGGATCATGTGTGAGATCTGCTCAGACTCCTTTGTGCTGTCAGAATGCGCTGTAGCCACTATCCGCTGTGCAGATACGCTATCAGTTCCTCCAGGGTAATTAGGCCATTGTGAATGAGAAGTTGTAGCTTTATATATTTAATGTGGCTTACCCACTGCAGCACTCGGGTAACAGGAAGCATTAAAATAGACACTGGTATGTACAAACCTACAAAAGAATGAAGCTCTTTGAGTAACCACTGTTAACAGTGCTAAAGGAAAGGAGACACGTAGGCAATTTTTACGTGTTGCTAACGTTAGTTTATTTATTGATGGATGCACACACACACACATATTACAAGTATGTAACTCAAATTCCCAAGATATATTTCAGCTGTGTTCTGAGCTCCTCCAATTCAGCACACATTTCAGATCAGCACCAATGTTCCAGAAACTGAGCAAGAAATTACTTTACCACAAATTGCTTACTTGGCTGTTTCTGACAGACTTCTACTGCACTCTCTGTCTCACCTCAAGCATTATTTTGAGGTGAAATACCAGGACTTGAATTAAAATTTTAAGTTCTTTGACTTTTTCCCCCTACTATAATTCCCCTACTAGGGGAATTTCACAGTAACTTCATTGCAGTGTTAATGTAAGCCTTACTTGTGACTAATAAATAAACTTTACTTTATAGTCACACGTTCTTCATAACACATTCCATAGAATCATAGAATTCCTGCAGTGGAGAAAGAGGCCATTCAATCCATCGAGTCTGCACTGACTCTCTGACCGAGCATCTTACCCATTCGTTTTCTAGGAATTGTTGCTGGGAAGGCGACATTTAGTACCCGCCTCTTGTTGTCCGCTGAATATAAGGCTGGGCCTTCTTGTATTGCTGCCTTCCCTGTGCTGATGCTCCCACACTGGTGTGAGTTAAGGAACAACAATGTTGGGGGCAGATGCCCAGGTCAAGTTGGTGTGTGATTTCGAGGGGATGCTGAATCTACACTCTCGCATTTTCCCTCATGTAACTGCAGCAGCAAATCATTCACCTGTCCGTTATGCATAGCTGGCAAATTCCGCCAAAATGTACAATGGCACCAACGTCAAGAAAGATATTGCAACGCAGCAAAGTTTTCAACATCCTGATGTGTCACTGACATGTCATTGGGTTCCCAACATGTCACAAACTCTTAACATGTTACTGACATGTCATTGGGCTTCTGTCATATCACAGGGTTCCTAGCACGCCTCTGAGTCCTGCTGACCAAATCCGATCCCAACTATAACTGGCCTGCTCACCTGGCTAAATCCCCAACGGATCTTGACATAACCTGAACCCCATTCTCCTTCTGACACGGTTGTGACTCCTAGTGAGATGGCCACCCTGACGTTTTCTTAAAGTTCTTTCATTTGTGGGTATCGCATTTGTTGCTTACCCCTAATTGCCATTGAGGAGTGGCTTGCCAGGCCATTTCAGAGGGCAGTAGAGAGTCAAGGCCTGGAGTCACAAGTAGACCAGACCAGGTAAGGATGGCAGATTTCCTTCCCTAAAGGACTTTAGTGAACCAGTTGGGTCTCTGTGACAATCAATGATAGTTTCATGGTCACCATTACTGAGACTAGCTTTCAATTTTATTAATTTAATATAACTTCAATCAATCACCATGGTGGGATTAGAAGCCCATATCAACATTACCACCAAACCACCATCTCCCTAAGGACATAGCCAACTCCTGTTTAGTTCGACTCCAACTGTGGGCCTGAGTCCTGGTCAGCTCCAGCCTAGGCTTGCAGATGGAAACTCAAACTAAGCAGTTAACCATTAAACATAGGTCAGTTTTAGACGAGAGAAGAAACAGTCAAGGAGCTCAACTTCTTTCAAAAAAAGATTGAGAATCCCTACAGAGCAGAAGGAGGCCATTTGGCCCATTGAGTCTGCAATGACCACAATCCCACCCAGATCCTATATATGTAATC
Organism: Mustelus asterias; assembly: GCF_964213995.1. Classification (NCBI taxonomy): domain Eukaryota; kingdom Metazoa; phylum Chordata; class Chondrichthyes; order Carcharhiniformes; family Triakidae; genus Mustelus; species Mustelus asterias. The sequence continues at coordinate 77,708,508 of NC_135819.1, read as the reverse complement.
CACATATATACTCCCTCACACTAGGATCAATTTAGCATGGCCAATCAACCTAACCCACACATCTTTGGACTGTGGGAGGAAACCAGAGCACCCGGAGGAAACCCACACAGACACGGGGAGAATGTGCAAACTCCACACAGACAGTGACCCAAGCTGGGAATCAAACCCGGGTCCCTAGCGCTGTGGGGCAGCAGTGCTAACCACTGTGCCACCGTACCGCCCAACTATCACAATGTCCTGTGGCATCTTGACAATGGATAAGCTTTATTTTGAAATAGGAATGCCAATGACATAGCTGGATTGATTGTGGCATTCTATTGGATATTTAAATTTTAATTATCCTATGAGCTGAGCATATTTTCAAACTCTTGAATCAAAATTGAGCTGTTCACAGGTGAGTAATATTTTACTTTCAAAATCTCCCCAGGATATATTTAAAAGTCAATGGTGGAAATTGGAGTCGGGTGTGGGTGATTTTTTTTTCCCCCTCCAATACAGAATCGTCTGAAAGCTCGATCAGCTGTAAGCAAATTACTGCAGTCCGACCAAAATCTAAAGGCCAGATTTGCATAGTAAGTGTGATTACTTTACATATCTTTCGTGGCGACATTGGCCCCAAAGCTACAATTTAAATGTCATTACTAGGGTTGTAATGTTGAGAATTGTCGAATTTCTCATCTTAAAGACCATCAAGTTCTTTTGGCATTTATGCTTTGGCCTTTCTGTTCCATCTTAAAACATTCATAACCTTCAAAACACTGCTCCAGCACGGAACTAATTTATAGCCTCATAAATTCAAATCATGCAATAACACAGTCTGAATTTACAACGGCGCGCACACTCCTATAAGCTTTGAATTTCCCTTTGCAATTAAAGGTTGTTTCTCGATAACTTCAGAAAGTCACGCTGTGCGGGAGCACTTTTCAAACTTCAATCTGTAGCATTACAATAAAACCAACATTCAGAACAAAGGTGTCATCACCCCTGGTTCAGATTGGGCAGGGAGTCTGATGTGGTTTAAGTTTTACATTTACTTATTAGTGTTACAAGTAGGCTTACATTAACAACGCAATGAAGTTACTGTGAAAATCCCCTTGAGGCCACACTCCGGCACCTGTTTGGGTACACGGAGGGAGAATTTTAGCATGGCTAATGCACCCAAACCAGCACATCTTTGGAGTGCGGGAGGAAACTGGAGCATCCGGAGGAAACCCACACAGACACGGGGAGAATGTGCAAACTCCGCACAGGCAGTGACCCAAGCCAGGAATCGAACCCGGGTCCCTGGTGCTGTGAGGCACAGTATGAAGTCTCACAACACCAGGTTTAAGTCCAACAGGTTTATCTGGTAGCATGAGCCCCAACTTCCAGAGCGCTGCCCCTTCATCAGGTGAGTGGGAGTTGTGTTCACAAACAGGGCATATATAGACACAAACTCAATTTACAAAATAATGGTTGGAATACGAGTCTTTACAGATAATCAAGTCTTAAAGGTACAGACAATGTGAGTGGAGAGAGTGTTAAGCACAGGTTAAAGAGATGTGTATTGTCTCCAGCCAGGACAGTTAGTGAGATTTTGCAAGCCCAGGCCAGTTGTGGGGGTTACAGATAGTGTGACATGAACCCAAGATCCCAGTTGAGGCTGTCCTCATGTGTGCGGAACTTGGTTATCAGTTTCTGCTCAGCGGTTCTGCGTTGTCATGTATCGTGAAGGCCGCCTTGGAGAACGCTTACCCGAAGATCAGAGGCTGAATGCCCGTGACTGCTAAAGTGTTCCCCAACAGGAAGAGAACACTCCTGCCTGGTGATTGTCGAGCGGTGTTCATTCATCCATTGTCGTTGCGTCCGCATGGTCTCCCCAATGTACCATGCCTCGGGACATGGACTTTAACCTGGTGTTGTGAGACTTCTTACTGGGCTTACCCCAGTCCAATGCCGGCATCTCTACATCGTGGCTGTGAGGCAGCAGTGCTAACCACAGTGCCACCATGCGGTCCCAAAGACAACGAGACCTGTTATGGAAAATTTTGGCACAGCCGGTCAATGTTCTACGGAAGCCTCTTCCTGCCTGTCTCCATTAACTCCCGGATCCTTCTAACATTTTTCCAAGAAATTGTTCTCGCCTTGCCCTGGGTTCCAATTACAGTTGGATGCTTGGATTTTTAAATACTTTGTGGAAGCATAGATGATGACAATTGACCATTTCACGTATTTCACCGAGGACAGTGAAACTGTAAACTGGGAAGGCTAAGTTTCGCAATTGCTACAATAAGATCTCTGTGTAGAGTTTGCACATTCTCCTTGTGTCTGCATGGGTTTCCTCCAGATGCTCCAGTTTCCTCCCGCACTCCAATTATGTGCAGGTTAGGTGGATTGACCATGTTAAATGTATGGGATAAGGCTGGGGAGAGGGCCTGGGTAAGATACTCTTTCAGAGAGTTGGTGAAGACTCGATGGGCCGAATGACCTCCTTCTGCACTGTAGGGATTCTATGATTCCAATAAAGAGGCCATTTGGCCCTTCGTGTTGGCACTGGCTCACTGAACGAGTAATTCACTTAATGCCATTCTTTTGCCTTCGTCCGTAACCCTGAACATTCTTCCTTTTGAGTCAAATTCCCTTGTGAATGCTTCAATTAAACCTACTTCCACCACACTCTCAGACAGTGCATTCCACACGTTAACCACTCGCTGCGTGAATCAGCCTTTTCTCAAATCGCTTTTTCTTCTTTTGCCAATTACTTTAAATTTGTGTCCTCTCAGTCTCTACCCTCTCACGAGTGGAAGTGGGTTCTCCCTATCTACTCATAGATCCCTCACAGAACTGCAGGAGGGCACTCAACAAGCATGTTCCTATGGATAGCTGTGCACAACATCCTGTCAATATCATCAGATGGAAGTATAGATTATGTCGTTTGCACCAGTGAAAACATCTGATAATTACTGTCACAATTATGGCAAGACAAATCAGATTGGGCACATTCATTGGTGGAGAAAAACACACAGTTAATGTAACAGGTCAATGAACTTCCATTAGAACGTTAATGTTGTTTTATCTCTTCAGTGATGGTGCCAAAGCTGCTGAGTGCATTTTCTGTTTTTATTCCATATTTCCATCATCGACAGCATTTAATTTCTGTGAGGTACATTTATCAAATTCCTTCCCAAAATGTCTCTGTTCCTCTGCCTTTCTTTCCAATTTTACAATTTTCCTTAAAGCCAAGCTCCTTAATTTGATTTGATTTGATTTATTATTGTCACATGTACTGCGATACAGTGAAAGGTATTGTTTCTTGCGCGCTATACAGACAAAACGTACCATTTCTAGAGTACATAGGGGAGAAGGAAAGGAGAGGGTGCAGGTATTACAGTCATAGACAGGGTGTAGAGAAAGGTCAACTGAGAGTTTAAAAGGGTTAGAGTACAGTTTTAAAACGAGAGTTAAAGATAGAATTAGAGGGTATGTTGGGGACAGCTTGCAAAAAGTCACTTCACGCCGGCGCCATCTTGAATCTTTGTCGACTATGTCATTGGTCGTTTGCCCTGATTGCTCCTTATGTGGCTGGATGTCAAATTGTGCATCAAACCCTCGTGTGAAGCTCACCAGGATGTTCCACTGCCTTAAAAGTCCGATATAAATACAATCGGTGGAATTCTACCGCCCCGCCTGCCACAGAATTGGAGGGGCGAGGGATGGACAACGGAAATGTCGTTGACCTTGGGCGGGAATTTCCGGTCTCACTCGAGCGAGGCCGTAAACTCCCGCCCAGTGCGTTGTTGTTGTGAGCAGTTTATAGAATGAATTCCGTCCTGTATGTGAAAGGATATTAAAACCCTGTTGATGCTGAAAGTCGGAAATAAAGTGTTGGAAATGCACGGCAGGTCACAAAGCTTCTAAAATGGGAAAGGGGGAATGGGAAGGGGGAATGGGAAGAGGGAATGGGAAAGGGCTCCCATATTCAGTGCTTCAGCGCTGGGACTGGTTGCTGGAGCAGATGAGAAGTCTGGAATAACAGCTTTCAGTTTCAATTTAAGTTTTGCATATTCTCCAGTTCCCATTCTCTAAGTCACCGTCCAGAACTTTGATTTGATTTGATTTGATTTATTATTGTCACATGTATTAATATACAGTGAAAAGTATTGTTTCTTGTGCGCGATACAGACAAAACATACCGTTCGTAGAGAAGGAAAGGAGAGAGTGCAGAGTGTAGTGTTACAGTCATAGCTAGAGCGTAGAGAAAGATCAACTTGATGCAAGTAAGTTCATTCAAAAGTCTGACGGCAGCAGGGAACAAACAGTTCTTGAGTCAGTTAGTACGTGATCTCAGACTTTTGTATCTTTTTCCCGAAGGAAGAAGGTGGAAGAGAGAATGTCTGGGGTGTGGGGGGTCCTTAATTATGCTGGCTGCTTTGCTGAGGCAGCAAGAAGTGTAGACAGAGTCAATGGATGGGAGGCTGGTTTGCGTGATGGATTGGGCTACATTCACGACCCTTCGTAGTTCCTTGCGGTCTTGGGCAGAGCAGGAGCCATACCAAGCTGTGATACAACCAGAAAGAATGCTTTCTATGATGCATCTGTAAACGTTAGTGAGAGTCGTAGCTGACATGCCGAATTTCCTTAGTCTTCTGAGAAAATAGAGGTATTGGTGGGCTTTCTTAAATATAGTGTTAGCATGGGGGGACCAGGACAGGTTGTTGGTGATCTGGGCACCTAAAAACTTGAAGCTCTTGACCCTTTGTACTTGGTCCCCGTTGATGTAGATAGGGGCATGTTCTCCATTAAATAGGTTTAGCAATTGTATATGTATCATACCTGTGGAAGAAACTACCCACAATCTGCCGTCCTTACCTGGTCTGGCCTACATGTGACTCCAGACCCACAGCAATGTGGTTGACTTTCAACTGCCCTCTGAAATGGCCCAGCCAAGGGCAATTAGGGATGGGCAATAAATGCTGGTCAGCCGGCAAGGCCCATGTCCCATGAATGAATAAAAAAATGGACAATTTCCAGATTGGACTCATAAATTGCCAGCAAGCCCATGTGCCTGGAGCAGCCAAGTTTAGATCACAATCCAATAATAAGCCACAATATAGCAAGAGGAAAATATGGGTGAGGAGTATGTCGATTACTGTAATATTAACACAATACCAAATTTATTTTATTTCAATTTTCAGTCGAGGTTCCAAATGGAAAATGGGCCCTTCTGATTGATCAGTTCATGTTGAGATTCATCCTTCAATAAGCAACTGATTTGAATTTCATTTACCTATTCCCTTGTCCTTTCTACCCATTTTCCTATATCTATCTATCCAATCTAATCTTGCACATCGACATAGTTCCTGCCTCAATATACAACCCATTTTGGATGTCAAATTGACTTCCAGTTAATTGCAAGAAGCATCGTATTGTACTGGCGATGTGACCAGTTCAACATTTTAAGGTATTTTAAAGAAAGACTTGGTGCAGTACTGCTTGACAATTCATCTGATTGGCTGTCCTGGCAGCACAATCGCACTTGGGCAAGATAACTAATTGTCAATAATTCAGAGAGCAAATCAAAAGTATAAAGAGATGGATTTGGCAACAAGAGTAAAATCTGAAAATAGCCTCACTACATCTCATGCATAAACATAAATAATGGTACGATCCAGAGGGGCAAATAGTTCTTTCTCATTCCTGCTTTCTTTTGTAAGCTGCAGTTTCAGAATGTAAGAAATAGGAGCAAGGAAAGGCTGCTTGAACCAGTTCCACCAGTCAAGAAGATCATAGCAGATCTTTGACCTCAGCCCCATTTTCCCAGCCAATCCCCTCATTTTCAAGGACCTATCAATCTCCATCTTGGATTGATTCAGACAATTGTTGGAATTTTACCGCCCTGCCCACCCAAGGTTTGTAAGATCCCGCCTGAGGCCAATGGAGAATGCCGTTTAGCGAGGCGGTAAAATTCCAACCAACGGATGACCTGGAAGTCATTGACTACTCTGTGAAGGAAGCATTTTGAAGTACCTAATTGCGTGGCTGAGTGGCTCAAATGAAACTCAAGATGCATAAATGCAAAGTATTGTGATATGTATTGTGTTATTATGATGATATAATGGGCACCAATTGCTCATAAAGGATTGGGAAACATGATATGGGTTCATTTATTAAGAATGGGCAAATGAGAACAGTGATTCCCCATGATCACCAGAACAGTTATACATAGGCATAAAACTTGAAGTTATCAGAGCTGTGTGTATGTGCTCCGCTTAAAGCAAAAGTGAAACTGAGACTAGATCACATGCCGCGCTTCCCTTCGAGCAATGTCTCGCTTATATCCCTTATAGACATATAACAACAATGTGTTCATTTAGGAATAATGTTTAAAGAGCTGGAGTGAAGTTGAAATCGATATGAGATGTTAGGTGATTCAGTACTCCAGTCACTGCAGAGAAGAAATCAACAGCCAAATGTACAGCAGGTTCCATCATAGTACAGCTAAAAAATGCTTCAGTCAGACTATACCTTTGGAGTTTGCATGTTCTCCCCGTGTCTACGTGGGTTTCCTCTGGGTGCTCCGGTTTACTCCTACATTCCAAAGATGTGCAGATTAGGTGGATTGGCCATGCTAAATTGCCCCTTAGTGTCCAAAGATATGTAGGTTAGGAGGATTAGTGGGGTAAATATGTGGAGTTGCTGGGATAAGGCCTGGGTGGGATGCTCTGTTGGAGAGTCGGTACAAACACGATGGGCTGAATGGCCTCCTTCTGCACTGTAGGGAATCTATGATTCTATGAAATTCACCACTGAGAGGAGTTCAAGATGTGCAAGGAACAGATAGTCTTGCATTTATACAGCACTTATCATGATTTTAGGACATTCCAAATTGCTTTATGGTCAATGAAGTGTTTTTGAAGTGTAGTTACTGTTCTGCAGTGGCAAACATGACAGCCGATTTCTACACAACAAGTTCCCACAAAGAGCAATGTGATAATGATTAGATCATCTGCTTTCATAATGAGCATTGGGGAGTATAAGCCAAGATACTGGTGATAACCCTTATACTCCTCATCAAAGTCGAACTTTAACATCCATATTAGACAGAAGATGAGCCTTCAGTTTAATGGCAGATCTCTGATGGTGCAGCGTGCCCTCAGTACTGCATTGGAGTTTCAGCCTTGATTTATGTGCCCAAGTCTCTGCAGTGCAACTGAACCCACCACCTTCAGGCCCCAAGGCATCAATGCTTGGCACTGAGTCAGACCCAGCAGCACATAAACACCTGGAGACCTGACAGAGAAGATCCATGAGAAAGATCAACTACAATTATTGCAAAAATACATTATGAAGAAAGACTGGGGCAACCTGGGCTTTTTTGATTTGATTTGATTTGATTTATTATTGCCACATGTATTAGTATACAGTGAAAAGTATTGTTTCTTGCGCAATATGCAAACAAAGCATACCATTCATAGAGCAGGAAAGGAGGGAGTGCAGAATGTCGTGTTATAGTCATAGCTAGGGTGTAGAGAAAGATCAACTTAATGCGAGGTAGGTCTATTCAAAAGTGTGATGGCAGCAGGAAAGAAGTTGTTTTTGAATCAGTTGGTATGTGATCTCAGACTTTTGTATCTTGTTCCCGACGGAAGAAGGTGGAAGAGAGCATGTCCGGGGTGCGTAGGGTCCTTAATTATGCTGGCTGCTTTTCCAAGGCAGCGAGAAGTGTAGACAGTGTCAATGGGTGGGAGGCTGGTTTGTGTGATGGATGGGGCTTCATTCATGACCCTTTGTAGTTTCTTGCGGTCGCAGACAGAGCAGGAGCCATACCAAGCTGTGATACAACCAGAAAGAATGCTTTCTATGGTGTATCTGTAGAAGTTTCTGGGAGTTGTAGCAGACATCCAAATTTCCTTAGTCTCCTAAGAAAGTAGAAGCGTTTGGTCTTGAGGCAAAATAACCAGGAGGTGATTTCATTGATGTATAGATAAAGAAGGATGGAAAGATACATTTGGACCACTATGTAAATTGAATAGTGACAGCGGCACAAAGGAACTTGGTTCAATGAAAGGCAAATTTAGGATAAATGTCAGGAATTTCTTTTCACACAAACTCACAAATGAAGTAGGGTAGACAAGAACGCTGGAATCATTTCGGAGAGAGTTCACTAGACTGGTGGACAGAGCTGTCGGGTCTTTCTACATTCCTAGCAAGGTCAACTCATCTCAAGTTCTATTCTTACACTTGTAATAAAGTGCATGCATTGCTAAAAGTGCGAAGTATTGGCTTTGCAAAGTCATGAGTGAGCCAATATGAGAAGGTGTGTTGACAAACGGTGGAGGTGTTGAATCAGTCTAAGCAAGTGTGTCCTCAGGGGATGGAGCAAAATCCAGAAACTTAACTCACCATATTTGAAGCAACCCCATGGCAAAAATATGTGGGGTGCTAGAGGGAGTCTTAAAAAAAAACTCAACAGCTAAAGAAGGAGAATTATGTGTTTAAGAGAAAATCTTGCATCTCGGACTTGTTGGCTTCTTTCTGATTTGTGAACCACCTTAACAAATTAAGATATTCAAATGAAACAAGAGCACATTGGCATTTGGACACTTAGGATGGGATTTTCCAGCCGCGCCCACCCCAAAGCCGAGAAATCCTGCCCGAGGTTAACGAATATTTAGTTTTAGTTTAGTTTATTTATTATTGTCACAAGTAGTCTTACATTAACACTGAGGGAGAATTTATCATGGCCAATGCACCTAACCAGCATGTCTTTCAGACTGTGGGAGGAGACTGGAGCACCCGGAAGAAACCCACGCAGACAAGGGGAGAACGTGCAAACTCCACGCAAACAGTGACCCAAGCCGGGAATTGAACCCGGATCCCTGGCGCTGTGAGGCAACAGTGCTAACCAGTGTGCCACTGTGCCACCCATAATGTGTTGAATGAAAATTGAGTTCCTCCTCTTGTACAGGAGTTGTACATGAAGCCAGTTAAAATGTTTTTACACTATTTCCTTGTAACATAATTACAGGTTTCACAATTCTTAAATGGGTGGCACAGTGGCACAGTGGTTAGCACTGCTGCTTGACAGTGCCTGGCTTGGGTCAGTGTCTGTGCGGAGTCTGCATGTTCTCCTCGTGTCTGCGTGGGTTTCCTCTGGGTGCTCCGGTTTCCACCTACAGTGTGAAAGACGTGCTGGTTAGCTGCATTGGCCATGCTAAATTCTCCCTCAGTGTACCCGAACAGGCGCCGGAGTGTGACGACTAGGGGATTTTCACAGTAACTTCATTGCAGTGTTAATGTAAGTCTATTTATGACACTAATAAATAAACCTAAAGAAAACTTTTAATTTCAGTAAAGAGTCTCACTCACATGTCTGTGTCTGCAATCACTGGTGTTAGCCCAGATAAGTGAGCTGAAGGGTAAGCTGTTGTCAAATATGCAGTTTCTACTTTGTGGTCAGTATGGTTGCCTAATGTAACCTGCTTGCAGCTCTTGCTGTGTTGGACGAGCAACTTGCTTTGTAGATTGAAAGCAGCAGCTCTGCAGAACCCACTAATTAATGTAACAGTCGCAATATAAGATGGGGAGAAGATCTCTCATAGGATGTGATGTTCTATAAATAGTCACCAACGTGACAGTATCAGGTGAAAACCAACAGGAAGCCACTGACCTGAACATTAACTTTGCATTCGGAGAGGTCAATGACAACGGAATAGTATGCTGCTAACCCAGCAGTTTTATATGCCACAGGAAAAGCCATTTTCTTTTTGCTGATAACGAGAAAAACAGTTTCTAACCAGTGTAAGAGGGATGGCATACAGCAAAGAACCCAATGGAAACTTGTGGTTTCATGATCCCTTCATGTTTTAATTGAGAAACAAAAATTCAACAACCTGTCCTCGTCCCCCCATGGCGACGCTATAGCTAAGAAAGCCCACCAATGCCTCTACTTTCTCAGGAGGCTAAGGAAATTTGGCATATCCTCTGCGACTCTCATCAACTTCTACAGATGCATCATAGAAAGTATCCTTTCTGGTTGTATCACAGCTTGGTCTGGCTCCTGCTCTGCCCAACACCACAAGGAACTACAAAGGGTAATGAACGAAGCCCAGTCAATCATTCAAACCAGTCTCCCATCCATTGACTCTGTCTACACTTCCCGCTGCCTCGGCAAAGCAGCCAGCATAATTAAGGACCCCACGCACCCCGGACATTCTCTTTTCCATCATCCTCCATCGGGAAAAAGATTCAAAAGTCTGAGGTCACGTATCAACCGACTCAAGAACAGCTTCTTCCCTGATGCCTTTTGAATGGACCTACCTCGCACTAAGTTGACCTTTCTCTACACCCTAGCTATGACTCTAACATTACATTCTGCACCCTCTCCTTTCCTTCTCTATGAATGGTATGCTTTGTCTGTATAGTGCGCAAGAAACAATACTTTTCACTGTATGCTAATACGTGTGACAATAATAAATCAAATCAAATCAAAACACTTGTAAACAAAATTGTGATCATGGAAGTTAACCTGCAGTTCCCCTCCAAGACACTCACCATCCTGAATTGGAAATATATCACCGTTCCTTCACAGTCGCTGTGTCAAAATCTTGGAGTTCCCTCCCTAAAGGCATTGTAGGTCAACCCACAACACGAGGATGCAGCGATTCAAGAAGGCAGCTCATCACCACCTTCTCATGCGCAATTAGGGATGGGCAATAAATGCTGGCCAGCCAGCGACATCCATGCCCCACGAATAAATAATAAAATTTAAGCAGCAATGACCACTTAATACACAGTTAAAACTCAGATACTCATTCGACCTAACCCTTTCATCAATTTTCAATGTGAGAAGAGGGACCCTAAGTTCAAGGCAATGGCCTCGTGGTATTATCGCTGGACTATTAATACCAGAAACTCAGCTAATGTTCTGGGGACCCGGGTTTGAATCCCACCACGGCAGATGGTGGAATTTGAATTCAATAAAATAAAATCTGGAATTAAGACCATGAGACCATTGTCGATTGTCGGAAAACCCCATCTGGTTCACTAATGCCCTTTATGGAAGGAAATCTGCCGTCTTACCTGGTCTGGCCTACATGTGACTCCAGAGCCACAGCAATCTGGTTGACTTTCAACTGTCCTCGGGCAACTAGGGATAGGCAATAAATGCTGGCCAGCCAGCGACGCCCATGTCCCATGAATGAATAAAAAATAAACTGCAGATTCTATTGGCATACGCTTCAACAGCACAGCCTGTGAAGGATGAAGGGGTGGAATTCTCCAACCGTTCATGCCAGCGGGATTCTCTGGTCCTGCTACAGTGAACGGAGACTTGACTGAGTGCCAAATTCTCCATCCTCACCTGAACGGCCGGAGAATTCAGGCCAAGGTAACACTGAACACAGATTTCCATGTGCAGACTGTTTGTGTGTGAACAGCAGAGGTTTCTGTCAGTCTTCCTAAATACTGCAAGTGCTGACATTCTCACCCTTATTAGAGCAGCAAAAACTTGGGCCAGTAGGGCAGCATGGTGACATAGTGGCGAGCACTGCTGCCTCACAGCGCCAGGGTCCCAGGTTCAATTCCCGGCTTGGGTCACTGTCTATGTGGAGATTGCATGTTCTCCCCGTGTCTGCATGCGTTTCCTCCGGGTGCTCCGGTTTCCTCTCACAGTCTGAAAGACATAGAACAGTACAGCACAGTACAGGCCCTTCGGCCCTCGATGTTGTGCCGAGCTTTGTCCGAAACCAAGATCAAGCTATCCCACTCCCTATCATTCTAGTGTGCTCCATGTGCCTATCCAATAATCGCTTGAAAGTTCCGAAAGTGTCCGACTCCATTATCACAGCAGGCAGTCCATTCCACATCCCAACCACTCTCTGAGTAAAGAACCTACCTCGTACATCCCTCCTATATCTCCCACCATGAACCTTATAGTTATAAGCCCCCTAATAACAGCTACATCCACCCGAGGAAATAGTCTCTGAACGTCCACTCTATCTATCCCCCTCATCATCTTATAAACCTCTATTAAGTCGCCTCTTATCCTGCTCCACTCTAAAGAGAAAAGCCCTAGCTCCCTCAACCTTTCCTCATAAGACCTACCCACCAAACCAGGCAGCATCCTGGTAAATCTCCTTTGCACTCTTTCCAATGCTTCCACACCCTTCTTATAGTGACGTGCTGGTTAAGTGCATTGACCCAAACGGGTACCAGAGTGTGGCGACTCGGGGAATTTCACAGTAACTTCATTGCAGTGTGAATGTAAGCTTTACTTGTGACTGATAAATAAACTTCACTTTGCAATAGTCTACTTTTGGCCATATTAAATGGCAAATGGTTAATGTTTTCATGGGTCATTCCTTTATCCGTGTTGTCTGTTCAAAATAAACTAGTTAATGTTTGTATTAAAATGATGTGGGGGAATGTTATGAAAATGCAACAACTGGTCATCTGCTAATGTAACCAACAGCAATAAGGCTAATAAAAGCATTCTGAGCATGGACACCTCATGAAGTTGTTCAGCATACTTTATGCTTTTTTTACGAGCGTGAAAACTGTTTGGCTGCCAAAACACAAATAGCGATGAAGTGGGGGGCACCATATGTTATCAGAAGAGCAAAATACACCAGATGTGGCTCAGTTGAAATAAATGGAAGTAACTCTCTCCGCAGAGGGTGCCAGATTTGCTGGGTATTTCTAGCATTTTCTATCTTGATTACCACGTGCAATTCTCTGTTAAATTTCAGCATGGGGCCCTGGACACTATTTTATAGGTTCCGACTGTACTTACTGGAGAAAAAGTCAATGGGTGTGTTGGTCTTCTCTGCCTCGAGCTGTTCCTAAAAACCCAGATGTTCTCCTGGCTGTGAGCTGAAAGTAAACTGTTTAGCCTCAGGGGATATAGATGTCTCCCTGAGTCTATTAACACTTTGAAAATCAACTTGGCAAGTAATCTTTCCCCTTATCATTTAAGAAATCCCTTAAAACAAGGGCTGATCAAATTGGGAGAGAACATTAATTGTATTAAAAACACACATCTTACATTAACGTTGATTGTATTTAATTTGCATACACAGATTAGCTTAATTACAAAATAGTCTGTCCTCTGTTTCAAATGCATTTGTTTGGGAAATCTGGAGGATTTTTTTAGCTATTAGTTGAGTTAATTGGAGGAATTTACATATACAAATTAGTTGGTTTTTGAAAACTTTCCAATAATTCAAAACCTGTCAAACCTATTTTCAAAATAAACTTGGATGGTATACTCATCATTCCATTAGGACCAGTCTATTAATTAGTTATGGTAATTACAGTTAATTATATATAATTTTTCCTACAGATAAGGGTGATCCATTAATAGGCCTTCCCCGTGACTCTACCGCTGTAAAATGTGTCTTACACTGGTGAAAGACAATGTGAGAGACATTTCACACTGGCAGCTGAAATCCCTTTGTTCACTGGGTTTTATCAGAGTGCAAAAATGATAGCACTCAAAGGATGCCATGTCTGGAATTGGGATTGACAGGCTAGGTCGAATAATTGGGTGTAAAATTCCCCCTGTTCTAAAAAGTCAGTATATGTACAAAATGGGAAATCAACAGAATAGACAAGAGCCTCCTTAAAGCTTTGTATTTACTTGGTGTATGTCAAGAGCACTGTGAGGTTCCTGAGAGAAGTGATTAAGTGGCACATAAATGCAAGTCATTCTCTTACAAACAAATGAACAAAAGAAATAGAATCTTAGAATCATAGAATCCTACAATGCAGAAGGAGGTCATTCAGCCCATCGAATCTTCACCGACCACACTCCCACCCAGGCCCTATTCCCATGCATTTACCTAGCTAGCCCCCTGACACTAAGGGGCAATTTAGCATGGCCAATTCACCTAACTTGCACATCTTTGGACTGTGGGAGGAAACCGGGTTGGTGTAGACTCGATGGGCCGAACGGCCTCTTTCTGCACTGTAGGATTCTATGATTCACCTGAAGGAAACCCATGTAGGCACGGGGAGAATGTGTAAACTCCACACAGACAGTGACCCAAACCGGGAATCGAACCCAGGGCCCTGGTGAAAAGCTTCGTGAGCCAACATGAGGAGCTGAGGTAGGCCACTTGGCCCCGTCGAGCCTGCTCCACCACTCAATAGGATTGCGGCTGAACTCCATTTTCCTGGCTGATCCCAACATTCTGTGATTTCTATCAGTCTTATTCTTGAGCATATTCAACAACTGAAGATGGCGAGGGAATCCGTGGATGGGGATTTCACCCATGCCGCCTGTCACGGAAATCGTAGCGGGCGGGACAGGACCATGCAAAGGTCTGTTGACCCCAGGCGGGATTTTTTGATCTTGGGACGAATGCAGCCTGAAAATCCCACCCAGTCATGATTGAATGGCGGAGCAGACTCGATGGGCCGAGTGGCCTAATTTAGCTCCTATGTCTTATGGTCTTATAAACCTCAGGTGGGACTTTCCGGTTTTGAGGTGATTCGAGGCAGCAAAACCCACCCTATATCTATGACCAAAATAGAAAGTAAACTGAAAATGGAAACTGTCTTGGAATTTAATTTGTATGTTTTTGAGGCAGCGCCTAACTAGGAACGTAGGATTTGGAGCAGGAAATTCAGCCCTTCGAGCCCACTCTGACATTTAACATGAACACAGCTGATCTTATCCTGGTCTCAACTCCACTTTCCTGCCTGCTCCCCAAAGCCCTTCATCCTGCTTTTCATCAGAAACATGTCTATCTCTTTCTTGAATCTGTTCATTGTTTCTGCCTCCACTGCACTCTGAGGTAACGAGTTTCACAGAGTCACAACCCTCTGGGAGAAGCTGTTTCTCCTCATCTCAGTTTTGAACCTACCTCCTTTCACTCTCGGGGTGGAATCTTCTGTCCTGCCCATCACGGGAATCGTAGCAGGTGGTGGTGGTGGTGGGAGGAGGGGGGAGGAGGCAGACCTTGCAAAGGTCGTTGGAGTTTAGAAGGATGAGGGGGGATCTTATTGAAACTTACAGGATATTGCGAGGCCTGGATAGAGTGGATGTGGAGAGGATGTTTCCACTCGTAGGAAAAACTAGAACCAGAGGGCACAACCTCAGGCTAAAGGGACGATCCTTTAAAACAGAGATGAGGAGGAATTTCTTCAGCCAGACGGTGGTGAATCGGTGGAACTCTTTGCCGCAGAAGGCTGTGGAGGCCAGGTCATTGAGTGTCTTTAAGACAGAGATAGATGGGTTCTTGATTAATAAGGGGGTCAGGGGTTATGGGGAAAAGGCAGGAGAATGGAGATGAGAAAACAATCAGCCATGATTGAATGGCGGAGCAGACTTGATGGGCCGAGTGGCCTAATTCTGCTCCCATGTCTTATGGCCTTATGGTTTCATGGACCTCAGGTGGGACTTTCCGGTTTTGGGGTGATTCGCGGCAGAAAAACCCACCCTATATCTATGACCAAAGCAGAAAATAAACTGAAAATGGAAACTGAGCAGGTAACCAGGGGAAGGAAACCGACCCTCCCAATTTCTAAAGAAACAAAAACACACTTCAGCTTTGGAAACCAAAACCTCTGACAAAGCAAACTTGTTTAAAACAGATAAAAGGGCACTGATCACCTCAAGATCGGCAGTGTCAGTTAATGAGCCCAAACTAAATGGGGCAGACCCAGTAGCTGAGAATAAGATGCTGCAGTTTTTTAAAAATTAATTCGTGGGACGTTCGCGTCGCTGGCTGTCCAGCATTTATTGCCCATCCCTAGTTGTCCGAGAGCAGTTGAGAGTCAACCACATTGCTGTGGCTCTGGAGTCACATGTAGGCCAGACCAGGTAAGGACAGCAGATTTCCTTCTCTAAAGGACATTAGTGAACCAGATGGGTTTTTCCGACAATGGTTTCGTGGTCGACTATAGATTCTTAATTCAGATATTTTTTATTGAATTCAAATTCCATCATCTGCCGTGGTGGGATTCGAACGCAGGTCCCCAGAACATTAGCTGAGTTTCTGAATTAATAGTCTCGCGATAATACCACTCGGCCATCGCTTCCCCATGACTGTTTCTGTTACTGGCATATAACATAGAACATGGAACATAGAAAAGCTACAGCACAAACAGGCCCTTCGGCCCACAAGTTGCGCCGAACATGTCCCTACCTACTAGGCTTACCTATAACCCTCTATCTTACTAACTTCCATGAACTTATCCAAAAGTCTCTGAAAAGACCCTATCGAATCCGCCTCCACCACCACTACCGGCAGCCGATTCCACGCACCCACCACCCTCTGAGTGAAAAACGTACCCCTAACATTTCCTCTGTACCTACTCCCCAGCACCCTAAACCTGTGACCTCTTGTGGCAACCATTTCAGCTCTGGGTAAAAGCCTCTGAGAATCCACTCCATCAATACCTCTTAACATCTTATACACCTCTATCAGGTCACCTCTCATTCTTCGCTTCTCCAAGGAGAAAAGACCTAGCTCTCTCAACCTATCCTCATAAGGTATGCCACCTAATCCAGGCAACATCCTTGTAAATCTCCTCTGCACCCTTTCTATGGCTTCCACATCCTTTCTGTAATGAGGCAACCAGAACTGGGCACAGTACTCCAGGTGGGGTCTGACTGGGTTCATAGGACGCTTTGAGCGTCCTATGAACCTGGACCCCAAGATCCTTCTGATCTTCCACACTGCCAAGCGTCTTACCCTTAATATTATCTTCTTTCATCCTATTCGACCTGCCAAAATGAACCACCACACACTTATCTGGGTTGAAGTCCATCTGCCACATCTCTGCCCAGTCTTGCTTCTTATCTATGTCTCATTGCAACTGCTGACATCCCTCTACACTATCCACAAACCCCCCCAACCTTTGGCGGATCTTTCCTATCCAGAATGAGTTGAGTGCTTTCTGCAGATGTGTGTCATTTGTGGTGAAGGCAATGCCTGTAGAACTCAGGTTGGTTGAGCGCCGCTATTGGCTGGGGATCAGATTAGTTCCTGGAAGGAGAGGAGCTGGAAGGTTTGAAGGGCTTTGTAACTGAGTGTGATCACCAAAATCTGAGTGCACTGCTGAGTCAACATGGAAGATCGGTCTTCGTCATATCTGCCACTTAATGTGCAAATTATCGTTTATATTTGACCGCAATTTTCTGTTTATTCATATTAAGAAGTTTCACAACACCAGGTTAAAGTCCAACAGGTTTATTTGGTAGCACAAGCTTTCGGAGCGCTGCTCCTTCATCAGGTGATGAACTTGATGAAGGAGCAGCACTCCAAAAGCCCGTGCTACCAAATAAAGCTGTTGGACTTTAACCTGGTGTTGTGAAACTTCTTACTGTGCCCACCCCAACGCCGACATCTCCAGATCCTGTTTATTCATGTTAAGCTCATGTTAAATCTGGATGTTAAGAGTATAAGATAGACAGCATTTCGTGTTTGCTTTGTCGACTCTTGTACTGTAAAAAAATCTTCTGTTTCAAACAGTGGAATCTTTTGGCTTCATTCGTTTCGTAAAGAATTGGAACTTTGTATTTCTTTTATTTAAAAAATATTTCTGGTTTCTGTTGAGAGCGTAACAAGAATTACAGTGCACTGGGGTATAGAATTCTTAAGATGGGCCATCTCTTGCAGTGAGGAAACTGCTCCTCATCTCTGTCCTAACTGGTCAAGTGCTTAGTCTATGCCCCTTAGATTTAGACTTAGGTGTCAGGGTAAGCAGCCTCTCAGTATCTACCATTTCAAGCCCACAAAGATTTCTACAAGATCAGTTCTGACCCTTCTAAACATTGAATGAGATTTAACACTCTGAACCTGGGAATAAATCTTCTATAATGTTTAAATAATTAAGTGTAAGTTCAGGTCTTGCCTCAGATATTTGATAAATGAAGTATTGAACAGAATACTCACACCACGTGACTGATTTTCACCAGTTCTGTTCTGACATTTGCTTCTATGCGTGTGATATATTCAACAGATAAAACATGCAATTATAAAAAATAACATTATTTTTCACTTCACTTCTCAGCCTTTGGACACACGTGGAAAGGATTGTGTGATACAATCTATTGTAATCCTGTGCGGAATATAATAAATTGTTACGCGGGCTGTTTTTTAGTATTTGTTCACAGGATGTTAGTATTGTTGGCAATATTAGAAGTCCAGCAGGTTTTTCTGGAATCACGAGCTTTTGGAGCGCTGCTCCTTCATCAGGCGAGTCCGGTCACTCACCTGATGAAGGAGCAGTGCTCCAAAAGCTCATGGTTTCAGATAAACCTTTTGGACTTTAACCTGGTGTTGTGAGACTTCTTACTGTGCCCACCCCAGCCCAACGCCGGCATCTCCACGTCATGGCTGGCAATGTTGGCATTTGCTGTCCATCCCTAATTGTCCTTTATTCAACAATAAGTAGTCTCACAACACCAGGTTGAAGTCCAACAGGTTTATTTGGTAGCACAAGCTTTCGGAGCGCTGCCCCTTCCTCAGGTGAGTGAAGAGTTCAGTTCACAAACAGGGCATATATAGACACAAACTCAATTACAAGATAATGGTTGGAATGTGAGTCTTAACAGGTAATCAAGTCTTTTTAGGTGCAGACAATGTGAGTGGAGAGAGGGTTAAGCACAGGTTAAAGAGGTTTGAATTGTCTCCAGCCAAGACAGCTAGTGAGATTTTGGAAGCCCAGGCAAGTTGTGGGGGTTACAGATAGTGTGACATGAACCCAAGATCCCGGTTTAGGCTGTCCTCATGTGTGTGGAACTTGGCTATCAGTTTCCGCTCAGCAATTCTGCGCTGTCGTGGGTCGTGAAGGCCACCTTGGAGAACGCTTACCTGAAGATCAGAGGCTGAATGCCCGTGACTGCTGAAGTGTTCCCTGACAGGAAGGGAACCTTCCTGCCTGGTGATTGTCAAGAGGTGTCAAAGAACAAAGAACAATGAAAATTACAGCACAGGAACAAGCCTTTCGGCCCAACAAGCCTGCACCGACCATGCTGCGCAACTTAATTAAAACCCCCTACCCTTCTGGGGACCATATCCCTCAAATCCCATCCTATTCATGTATTTGTCAAGACGCCCCTTAAAAGTCACTGCCGTATCCGCTTCCACTACCTCCCCCGGCAACGAGTTTCAGGCACCTTCTAATCTCTATGTAAAAAATCTGCCTCGTACAAACCTTGCCCCTCGCACCTTAAACCTGTGCCCCCTAGCAATTGACTCTTCCACCCTGGGAAAAAGCTTCTGATTATCCACTCTGTCCATGCCTCTCATAATCTTGTAGACTTCTATCAGGTCACCCCTCAACCTCCGTTGTTCCAGTGAGAACAAACCAACTTTCTCCAACCTCTCCGCATAGCTAATGCCCTCCATACCAGGCAACATCCTGGTAAATCTTTTCTGTACCCTCTCCAAAGCCTCCACATCCTTCTGGTAGTGTGGCGACCAGAATTGAACACTATCTTGGTCAACAGACCTTTCAATGGTCCGCCCCTCGCCCACTACATTTCCCGTGGCAGGCAGAATTGGAAAATTTGCCCCAATGTATACTGATCCTACATGGAGCGAACCAAAATCAGCAGAAGATGAAACACTCCGGTCAGTGAAAATAATCTGAATTCGCAAATAAATTCTTCCTAAATCATGTGCTAAGAACAACTGTGCAGCAGGGGAGGCAAATATTTCATCCCATCCTCTTGTGGGGACTTGGAAATTCCTGTAAAGTCGATTAACTATCAGACATAAACTGATTAGTTTAAATGGAACAGCTGCTTCTTTGGCAGTTAGTCAGGATCAAGAGTGACTTACTACCACTCTGGTTCAAAAACAGAAAATGCTGGAAAATCTCAGCAGGTCTGACAGCATTTGTGGAGCGAGAATAGAGCCAATGTTTCGAGTCTGGATAACCCATCCAGCATTTTCTGTTTTTGTTTCAGATTCGAGCACCCACAGTATCTTGCCTCAGCCACTCTAGTTTGATGGGTTGTGACAAGCTCCATGTGTGACCTGCAAACTCTGCCAGATGTGGAGATGCTGATGAGGAGTGCTGGGGTGGGGGGGAGTGGGAGGGAGGGGGTGGGTGGGGGGTGGGGGGGGATTTGAGGATGCTGGTGGGAGGTCGGGTGTTGAGTTCCTGCGACCTACTTGAAGGGTCAGGTATGTGAGGACATTGAAGGTTGTGAGTTCCCTCTGATGGCTCAACTTCCACTCTGGGTGTTCCGCTTTAGGTGTTGGCCGCACAATGGCACAGTGGTTGGCACTGCTGCCTCACAGCGCCAGGGACCCGGGTTCGATTCCCAGCTTGGGTCGCTGTCTGTCCGGAGTCTGCACGTTCTCCCCATGTCTGCGTGGGTTTACTCCGGGTGCTCCGGTTTCCTCTCATAATCTGAAAAACGTGCTGGTTAGGTGCATTGGCCGGGCTAAATTCTCCCTCCCAAACAAGCGCCGAAGTGTGGTGACTGGGGGATTTTCACAGTAAGCGTTAATGTAAGCCTACTTTTGACACTAATAAGTAAACTTAAAACTTAGACTTCCCAAGGGAGTCCCTTGACGTGTTCAGCTCCTCTTTGAATAAACCTCTATTTTAATCGGCTGCATACCAATAACTCCCATGTATCAGTGAGGATGTCAGACCTCTTCAGGGATACTTTGAGGACATCTCTAATACGTTACTGCTGCCCTCCCGGGGGTCTCCTGCTGCAAGCAACTTGTACGGCTGCATCTGTGCAATGAGGGCATGGTGGAATTAATACTATCCAGGACCTAGGAGTTGATAACTTTGTCCTGCCAAGAAATGCCATGGACACATCTGAGACAACAGTCCAAATCTTCCCATCGGGATCAGAACCCCCGGGTGGAATTTTGCAAAAAAGTGCCAAAGTAGCATTTTCGATGAGTAAATCGGTACAATTCCCATTGGCCCCGACAGTGCGATCCACACTGCAATTTTCCGGCAGTTTGAAAAAAAATGCATTCCCCATGTGAAAAACCCTGCGCCTGAGGCACAAAGTATCTGATTCGCCCACCCCGGGGGCCATCTGAGCAATTCAATGAGGCTGCATTTAAGTGACACCAACAGCGCTTGCTTCATTCAAGATTCAAGGGGACGGCTTGGGTGGAATGGGGTGGTGTGCACTCGTCTGATCAGGCCGGGGGAGATCATAGGATTGAGGTGGGGCGTCAGTCAGGAAGGGAGAGGGCTCAGTTGTATAGCTACCCTGTAGTTAAATTAAGATTAAGATTTGCCTAACATTTCCTGTGTAACTATCCAAACAGGTAAATTACAACTGTCCAATGTCTCCAACTCTAACTCAAAGTTGGAGACTTTTCCAGAGATTTCCAGGGAGAGGGGGTATTGCCCATTGGAAGTTTAAACTTCCTGCGTAATTCCCACGGAGTCAAAGCATTGGGGCTTCTGAGGGGTCCCCTAAGCATGTCTTCCCGAGTACGTATTCTCCCAGTTACCTGAAGCTCAGAAAGTTTGGGTTAATGATTGAAAATCACCAAACAAGTTTGAAGCAAAAGCGATCTAAAAAAGATTCAAATCGGGAAATCTGATCATTCGTAGTTTGAAAAGTAATGAACTGTTAAAAAAATCAATTAATTTTGAAATAGATTTTGTTATTATTCTTGATGTGTTGCACATTACAGCATAATTACCATCAACATGCATCACTACAATCTGCAAATGTATTTTTTGCGCAGTGTGATTGAAATAATAATGTTCAGTAATTGTGGCTTTACTGTCTCTTTATCCTTTGACATCAGGGAATAAAATCATAGAATTGCTGCAGTGCAGAAGGAGGCCATTCGGTCCATCGAGTCTGCATTGATTCCTCAAAGGAGCATTTTACCCTCCCCTCGCCTTATCCCCGTAACCTCACACATTTACCCTGCTAATCCCCACATTTTGGGAAATTAAGGAGCAATTTAGCATGGCCAATCCACCCAACATGCACATCTTTGGACCATGGGAGGAAACCGGAGCACCCGGAGGAAACCCATGCAGACACGGGGAGAATGTGCAGACTCCGCACAGACAATGACTCAAAGCTGGAATCGAATCCAGGTCCCTGGTGCTGTGAGGCAGCAGTGCTAACCACTGTGTCACTGTGTCGCTCATGTTCAACTTTCAAAAATTCCAATAAGTGAAAAATGAATAACAAAAATTAAAGTGAACATTCAAAGTGGGGAAATCTCTTCATGTTTAGGAAGCAATGTGAAAAATCATTAATTTTAACTTCATTAATTTCTTCCCAAGTTTCCTGCCTACCTCTGTGTTTGAAAAGGTTTTTATAATCTGGGGTTGCAGGTTTGGAGCCAGTACTATGAGCAGTAGAATATGAGAGAGCTGATTAGAATGTACAATTGAAATGAGGCAACTTGATACTTCAATGAAATTGCTATTTTTTATCTGTGAGGCGTGACAGTGAATGGGCACTTCACAATCTTAATAAAAAGGAAAGCAAATCTAACATGTTGATTTTCACTGAGCCATCCAGAGCCTCAAGCTCCCAAACACTACGTCAATAATCATTCCCCACGTTCAACTCAATCCTGCATTCTAGTTCACAGAGGCATTCCATCTCTGAGAAATTATATCGAACATTCTGTTGGATTTATATGATCAAAATGATTGAGAGCTTCAAGTTTTTAGGTGTCCAGATCACCAACATGGTTCCACCATGCTGACACTATAGATAAGAACCAACGCCTCTACTTTCTCGGAAGGCTAAGAAAATTTGGCATGTCAGCTCCGACTCTCACCAACTTTTACAGATGCACCACTGAAAGCATTCTTTCTGGTTGTATCACAGCTTGGTATGGCTCCTGCTCTGCCCAAGACCGCAAGAAACTACAAAGGGTTGCGAATGAAGCCCAATCCATCACGCAAACCAGCCTCCCATCCATTGACTCTGTCTACACTTCCTGCTGCCTTGGAAAAGCAGCTAGCATAATTAAGGACTCCACGCACCCCGGACATTCTCTCTTCCACCTTCTTCTGTCGGGAAAAAGATACAAAAGTCTGAGGTCATGTGCCAACCAACTCAAGAACAGTTTCTTCCCTGCTGCCGTCAGACTTTTGAATGGACCTACCTCGCACCGAGTTGATCTTTCTCCACACCCTAGCTATGGTTGTAACACTACATTCTGCACTCTCCCCTTTCCTTACGTATGAACAGTATGCTTTGTCTGTGTAGCGTGCAAGAAACAATACTTTTCGGTGTATATTAATACATGCGGCAATAATAAATCAAATCAAAACACTTGTAATCAAAATAAAGTAAAATGACCACTTCCCACCACATTAGCATCCAGATAGTGGAGACGAAAATTTACCATGCTGCACCACATCCAACGTCCCCAGTCGTGCACAGAATCACTCAGCTGGCTTTTAACCAACACTCCCTCCCCATTCCTTGTGGGTGGACAGGGCAGGGTTAAAATCAGCCCTAGTGTTTCCTCCAGCTATCCCAGATTATATTATATATAGGTGGCACGGTGGCACAGTGGTTAGCACTGCTGCTTCACAGCGTCAGGGACCCGGGTTCAATTCCCGTCTTGGGTCACTGTGTGGAGTTAGTACGTTCTCCCTGTGTCTGCGTGGGTTTGCTCTGGTTGCGTCCCACAATCCAAAAGATGTGTTGGTTAAGTGCTTTGGCCATGTTAAATTCTCCCTCAGTGTACCCGAACAGGCGGCTCGGGGACTTTGACAGCAACTTCATTGCAGTGTTAATGTAAGCCTACTTGTGACACTAATAAATAATTAAAACTTATTGCCACTCCTGTGCTGCTTATTCTCAACTTAACCAAGTTCCTGTGCCCTGATATTGAAGAGGAAAGTCTACGGTCGAGTGTCTGCAAACTACTGACGCTTGTAGGTTTCTGAACCAAACTTGCTTCTAGATTCTATCTCAAACTTCTCAGTTTTCCAATATTGGAAAGTCACTCGATCATTGTGCTGCGTTTTTAATTTTGCATCAGTGTGAGTTAATTCAAAAGAGTTTCACTTTGACACAAAAAAAACAGCCTATCTGGGCCGTAAGAGAGGGAGACAGAACATGGATTTTTAGATAAAGGACCTCTTCTAATTTGTTACCATTCTTTCTGTTAACCGGACCTGCAAAAGGCTGACTGTTTACCTCTGAGCATCACTGCAGTGTACTGATAAGAGACTCGTACCTCACCAGCTCGAGTACCTTAGCCGTTACATAATTACAAATTAAAATATCCAGCTTGCTTTGCAGGCACTTGCTATTTCAGAGTCTGCCAAGACTAATCTTTAACACTTACTTTCATTAAGATACCATCATTGTGGAAGTGAAAACAAATTTGAAGAGAGAGCCATTATGACCCAGTTTGTAGAGTAAGGTGGTGAATTATTAGCTGTAGTGTTATTTGTTCAGCAGCAGTAAGAACATGCTTTGAAAGAATGAATGACACTTGCGTGAGCAAGGACCTCTCTGGCACAGATACAGATTCCCTGGAATGCCTTTAAATGACACTGGGTATTAATCAACACGGCAGATCTACTTATAGAAAGTTAATAGAACACCAATGTTTTGTTTTCCTGTGTGCCATCTTCCAAGTAAGTAGCAGGAACCCCAGTGAGCAACTCCTGCAGTTTGCAGTAAAGTTAGAAATGAGCTACGAGCTAATTTAGTATAAAATTAGCTTGAAATAGGTATAGGAATGGGTTAGCGTTGAAGGTTTGTTTTACTGGCAATTGTTTAAAGTTTAATTTCCAAGGAAGCAAAGGTAGTGGGATAACTAGTCTCAGGTAATGACGGCTAAAAAGGGGTCCATGGCAGACAGGGCTTCCCCCTTTAATGGAGAGGTGATGGCCTAGTGGTATTATCACTAGACTATGAATCCAGAATCTCAGCTAATGTTCCGGGGATCCGGGTTCGAATCCTGCCACAGCAGATGGTGGAATTTGAATTCAATAAAATATATCTGGAATTAAAAATCTACTGATGACCATTGTTGATTGTCAGAAAAACTCATCTGGCTCACTAATATCCTTTAGGGAAGGAAATCTGCCGTCCTTACCTGGTCTGGCCTACATGTGACTCCAGTAGCACTGCTGCCTCATAGTGCCAGGGACCTGGGTTCAATTCCCAGCTTGGGTCACTGCCTGCGCGGAATTTGCATGTTCACCCCGTGTCTGTGTGGGTTTCCTCCAGGTGCTCCGGTTTTCTCCCACAGTCCAAAAGACATGCTGGTTAGGTGCATTGGCCATGCTAAATACTCCCTCAGTGTACCTGAACAGGTGCTGGAGTGTGGTGTCTAGGGGATTTTTCACAGCAACTTCATTGCAGTGTTAATGTAAGCCTACTTGTGACACTAATTAATAAACTTTAAAAAGAGCCACAACAATGTGGTTGACTCTCAACTGCCCTCAGGCAAGTAGGGATGGGCGATAAATGCTGGCCAGCCAGCGACGCCCATGTCCCACAAATGAATAAAAAAAATCTATTGAGAGAACAAAGATACTTAAATAATCATAGTACAACATCGTGCCAGGCACTTCATTTCACCTTGCTTAATTAAGATGTGAGTTCACTAGTTGCAGATGTGGAATTGAACTTATTTTAATGAGCAGATTCAACAGTTTCTTGAGGAATAGCAGCAGCTAAATGGCCAATGTGAAGTGTTTGGGACTAATAGCCTTGGACGTAAAAATCTGAGAGTGGAATAGTTATAAATAATGAAACTTTTGAGAGTTAGTTTGAGGCCAGAGTTGAAAGTGATCAGGGAGAACAACTTGAAATCTGGCAAGGAAAAGATGAGGTAAGAGCGATTGTTCAAGCTCAGAGCTGAGTGCAACAGGTCGTCAAGGTAAAGTACATTGAAGGCAGCATTTTCAACTCAGGCTTTAGACAAAGAACTCAATGCCTCATAGGGTAGTTTGAAATAGAAGTGCATCTTTATGAGCCCAGAAAGCCTTTTCAATAATCCGTCCAGGTATCCACCCCTGAGAAAAGGGGGAGGATAGCTGGAAGGGCGTCGATGGTCTAGTGGTATTATTGCTGGACTATTAATCCAGACTATCAGCTAATGTTCTGAGGGCCTGGGTTCGAATCCCACCATGGCAGATGGTGGAATTTGAAATCAATAAATATCTGGAATTAAGAATCTACTGATGACCATGAAACCATTGCCAGTTGTCAGAAAAACCCATCTGCTTCACTAATGTCCTTCAGGGAAGGAAATCTGCCATTCTTACCTGGTCTGACCGACATGAGACTCCAGAGCCACAGCAATGTGGTTGACTCTCAACTGCCCTCTGAAATGGCCCAACGAGCCACTCAGTTCAAGGGCAACTAGGGATGGGTAATAAATGCTGGCCTAGCATTTATTGAATAAAATGAATTAAAAAAGAGTGTACCCGAACAGGCATTGGGGTGTGGCAACTACGGGATTTTCACAGTAACTTCATTGCAGTGTTAAGGTAAGTCTACTTGTGACACCAATAAATAAACTTTACTTTAAGAATAATTCAAAGATTCAAAATAATGCATAAAGCAAGGACCATGATGAATAAGATGGACTGGGCTCGATTAACATGAGTCCACCAATTTATACCCAAGCACCAACTGACCAAAGAAAAGGAAGATTGAAAAATTGCTACAAAATCTGTGCTTGTGCATTTAAATATTTGAAGGTTTACCAGGCTGATTTCTGGGATGGCAGGTCTGTCATCTGAGGAGAGACTAAGTCAGTTAGGATTATATTCACTGGAGTTTAGAAGAGTGAGAGGGGATCTCATAGAAACTTGTAAAATTCTAACAGGGTTAGACAGGGTAGATTCAGAAAGAATGCTCCCAATGGAGAATGCTCCCCCAATGGGGGAGTCCAGAACTAGGGGTCACAGTTTGAGGATAAGGGGTAAACATTTAAGGAGAAATTTCTTCACCCAGAGAGTGGTGAATTTGTGGAATTCACTACCACAGGAAGTAGTTGAAGCCAAAACATTGTGTGATTTCAAGAAGAAATTAGATATAGCCCTTGGGGCTAAAGGGATCAAGGGATATGGGGTGAGGGGGGATCGGGACATTAAATTTGAAGACCAGCCATGATCATAATGAATGGCGGAGCAGGCTCGAAGGGCTGAATAGCCTACTCCTGCTTCTAGTTTCTATGTTTCTATTAGTGACATTTAATGTATTAAATAAATGTAAGCGAACTGCATGAGATTGATAAACACTTGGTGCTTGGGAGGCCAGGGAAATAAAGGGAGACACAATGCGATGGCTTCCAATGCATTCATATTACCAAGGAACATTCCTGGGGGTGGAGATGGCAGCTTAATGTGCCCAAATTAGGGGTGATGTATTCTCTGCCATCTTGCCAGCTGAGGAGCAGATCCAGCCAAGGGTTCAGGCTGCAGCTCAATGGAAGATTAGAGAATAGTTTCTCAATCTACCCCATCTCTTCCCTTTAACATCTTTAAAAACTGTTATAGGGCGTTAGGTATCATTCAGTCCATCTGAAGAAATCTTCATGGTCATGCGTAGGTTAATGGTAAGTCTTTAATGACTCAGAGCTATTTATAAATACACAGTACAGTATAGATACAGTATAGATGGGCAGTACAGTGGCACAGTAGTCAGCACTGCTGTCTCACAGCGCTTGGAACCAGGGTTTGATTCCCGGTTTGGGTCACTGTGCGGAGTTTCCACATTCTCCCCGTGTCTACATGGGTTTCCTCCGGGTGCTCCGGTTTCCTCCCACAGTCCGAAAGACGTGCTGGTTAGGTGCATTGGCCAAGCTAAATTCCCCCTCAGTGTACCCGAACAGGCGCCGGAGTGTGGTGACTAGGGAATTTTCACAGTAACTTCATTGGAGTGTTAATGTAAGCCTACTTGTGACACTAATAAATGAACTTTAAAAAACTTAAAGGGTGCAAGTTAGGGGCTGTCTCCCAGCTTGCTGGTACACACGGCTCTGTCCAACACCTGCCTGACCCTGGGTGTGGGTCATGTACTCTCTGAGTCACTGTGTGAACGGTACTGTACAAAGTCGCACATTAACCCTATATGTGCCAGACCCTTCTACGAAAAAGCCTTGATTAAATCACCCCTCAGCCTTCTAAATTCCAGCTAAATATAACCATAGTTTATTAAACCTCTCCAACCCTTGGAGCTCAACTATTAATCCAGCAAATGTATGCTGTACTCCCTCCAAGGGCAAAATATCCTTCCTAAGGTGTGGTGCCCAGAACTGCTCAGAGTATGAACTTGGATGGCACAGTGGTTAGCACTGCTGCCTCATAGCGCCAGGGACCTGGGTTTGATTCCCGGCTTGTCTGTGTGGAGTTTGCACGTTCTCCCCGTGTCTGCGTGGGTTTCCTCCGGGTGCTCCGGTTTCCTCCCACAGTCCAAAGATGCGCAGGTTAGGTTGATTGGCCATGCTAAATTGACCCTAGTGTCAGGGGGATTAACAGGGTAAATATGTGGAGTTACGGGAATAGGGTGGGATTGTGGTCGGAGCAGGCTCGATCGCCTGTTTCTGCACTGTAGTGATTCTAGGATTCTATATTCCAGGTATGGAAGGAAAATCACAATGGCGGGTGAAAAATTTCTGCACTAACCCTAGAATTTAAAGGGAGCCAAGGGGCAACTTTTCCACACAGAGGGTGGTGCGTGTATGGAATGAGCTGCCAGAGGAGGTGGTAGAGGCGGGTACAATTACAATATTTAAAATACATTTGGATAAGTACATGGATGGGAAAAGTTTAGAGGGATATGGGCCAAATGCAGGCAAATGGGACTAGTTCATTTTCGTAAACTTGGGTGGCAGGGACGAGTTGGGCTGAAGGGCCTGTTTCCGTGCTGTATATCTCTATGACCCCAGAATGAGCGCTATTCTTATGACAGCCTTGTTAATTAGAAATGAAATTAAATCAATAGCACTAAACGACATAGGGTCAGACGATGTGGAGTCTGTGTGGGTAGAGTTGAGGAACCACAAAGGCAAAAAAACCATAATGGGAGTTATGTACAGGCCTCCTGACAGTGGTCAGGACCAGGGGCACAAAATGCACCACGAAATAGAAAGGGCATGTCAGAAAGGCAAGGTCACAGTGATCATGGGGGATTTCAATATGCAGGTGGACTGGGTAAATAATGTTGCCAGTGGACCCAAAGAAAGGGAATTCATTGAATGTTTACAGGATGGCTTTTTGGAACAGCTTGTGATGGAGCCCACGAGGGAACAGGCTATTCTGGACTTAGTGTTATGTAATGAGCCAGACGTGATAAAAGATCTTAAAGTAAGGGAACACTTAGGAAGCAGTGATCATAATATGGTAGAATTCAGTCTGCAATTTGAAAGAAGGAAGGCAGAATCAGATGTGAAGGTTCTACAGTTAAATAAAGGTAATTACAGGCGCATGAGGGAGGAACTGACAAAAATCGACTGGAAGCAGAGCCTAATGGGAAAGACAGTAGAACAGCAATGGCAGGAGTTTCTGGGAGTAATTGAGGACACAGTGCAGAGGTTCATCCCAAACAAAAGAAAGGTTATCAGAGGGGGGATTAGGCAGCCATGGCTGACAAAGGAAGTCAGGGAATGCATCAAGGCAAAAGAGAGAGCCTATAATGTGGCAAAGAGTAGTGGGAAGTCAGAAGATTGGGAAGGCTATAAAAACAAACAGAGGATAACAAAGAGAGAAATAAGGAAGGAGAGGATCAAATATGAAGGTAGGCTAGCCAGTAACATTAGGAATGATAGTAAAAGTTTCTTTAAATACATTAAAAACAAACGGGAGGCAAAAGTAGACATTGGGCCGCTCCAAAATGACGCTGGTAATCTAGTGATGGGAGACAAGGAAATAGCTGAGGAACTTAATAAGTACTTTGCGTCAGTCTTCACAGTAGAAGACATGAGTAATATCCCAACAATTCAGGAAAGTCAGGGGGCAGAGTTGAATATGGTTGCCATCACAAAGGAGAAAGTGCTAGAGAAACTAAAAGGTCTGAAAATTGATAAATCTCCGGGCCCAGATGGGCTACATCCTAGAGTTCTAAAGGAGATAGCTGAAGAAATAGTGGAGGCGTTAGTTATGATCTTTCAAAAGTCACTGGAGTCAGGGAAAGTCCCAGAGGATTGGAAAATCGCTGTTGTAACCCCACTGTTCAAGAAGGGAACAAGAAAAAAGATGGAAAATTATAGGCCAATTAGCCTAACCTCAGTTGTTGGCAAAATTCTAGAATCCATCGTTAAGGATGAGATTTCTAAATTCTTGGAAGTGCAGGGTCGGATTAAGACAAGTCAGCATGGATTTAGTAAGGGGAGGTCGTGCCTGACAAACCTGTTAGAGTTCTTTGAAGAGATAACAAATAGGTTAGACCAAGGAGAGCCAATGGATGTTATCTATCTTGACTTCCAAAAGGCCTTTGACAAGGTGCCTCACGGGAGACTGCTGAGTAAAATAAGGGCCCATGGTATTCGAGGCAAGGTACTAACATGGATTGACGATTGGCTGTCAGACAGAAGGCAGAGAGTTGGGATAAAAGGTTCTTTCTCAGAATGGCAACCGGTGACAAGTGGTGTCCCGCAGGGTTCAGTGTTGGGGCCACAGCTGTTCTCTTTATATATTAACGATCTAGATGACGGGACTGGGAGCATTCTGGCCAAGTTTGCCGATGATACAAAGATAGGTGGAGGGGCAGGTAGTATTGAGGAGGTGGGGAGGCTGCAGAAAGATTTAGACAGTTTAGGAGAGTGGTCCAAGAAGTGGCTGATGAAATTCAACGTGGGCAAGTGCGAGGTCGTACACTTTGGAAAAAAGAATAGAGGCATGGACTATTTTCTAAACGGTGACAAAATTCATAATGCTAAAGTGCAAAGGGACTTGGGAGTCCTAGTCCAGGATTCTCTAAAGGTAAACTTGCAGGTTGAGTCCGTAATTAAGAAAGCAAATGTAATGTTGTCATTTATCTCAAGAGGCTTGGAATACAAAAGCAGGGATGTACTTCTGAGGCTTTATAAAGCACTGGTTAGGCCCCATTTGGAGTACTGTGAGCAATTTTGGGCCCCACACCTCAGGAAGGACATACTGGCACTGGAGCGGGTCCAGCGGAGATTCACACGGATGATCCCAGGAATGGTAGGCCTGACATACGATGAACGTCTGAAGATCGTGGGATTATATTCATTGGAGTTTAGGAGGTTGAGGGGAGATCTGATAGAAACTTACAAGATAATGAACGGCTTAGATAGGATGGACGTAGGGAAGTTGTTTCCATTAACAGGGGAGACTAGGACGCGGGGGCACAGCCTTAGAATAAAAGGGAGTCACTTTAGAACAGAGATGAGGAGAAATTTCTTCAGCCAGAGAGTGGTGGGTCTGTGGAATTCATTGCCACAGAGGGCTGTGGAGGCCGAGACGTTGAGCGTCTTCAAGACAGAAATTGATAAATTCTTGATTTCTCGAGGAATTAAGGGCTATGGGGAGAGAGCGGGTAAATGGAGTTGAAATCAACCATGATTGAATGGTGGAGTGGACTCGATGGGCCGAATGGCCTTACTTCCGCTCCTATGTCTTATGGTCTTATGGTCTTATGGACAGAGTAAAAGAGCAGGGCGTTGAAACTGCCAAACCTGTGCTGGGCCACTGAGAATCCAAAATGTAAAATATTCCACTCCTCAGCACAAGCACTCTGCATCTTGTGAGCTGTGAGTAGACCTACAAAACAATACAAATAAAATGTATAACTTTTATTGCCCCAGTACAAAAGACCAATCGGACCGGTGAAATGTGCAGTTGGTTAATGACAATCATACATAGTGCAAGGCAAAGTCTCACTGACTTAGTTGAAGGGTCAGTTACGAGGGGACACAAGTTAAAAGCGAGGGGTGGGAGGTTTAGGGGGTATTTGAGGAAAACCTTTTTTACTCAGAGGGTGGTGACGTTCTGGAATGCGCTGCCTGGGAGGGTGGTGGAGGCGGGATGCCTCACATCCTTTAAAAAGTACCTGGATGAGTACTTGGCACACCATAACATTCAAGTGCTGGCAAGTGGGATTAGGTGGGCAGGTCAGGGCATTTCATGTGTTGGTGCAGACTCGATGGGCTGAAGGGCCTCTTCTGCACTGTAGTATTCCGAGATTCTGACACTCAGCAGATTAAGTGCAAGGCTGCCAAATTCATAGAACCCCTACAGTACAGACGGATGCGTTCAGGCCACAGAATCCATACCAGCCACAATCCCACTCAGGCCCTATTCCCGTAACCCCACACATTTACCCTGCTAACCCCCCTGACACTCGGGTCAATTTAGCATGACCAATCAACCTAACCCGCACATCTTTGGAGTGTGGGAGGAAACCAGAGCGCCCGGAGGAAACCCACGCTGACACGGGGAGAACGTGCAAACTCCACATTGACAGTGGTCCAAGCTGGGAATCGAACCCGGGACCCTGGCGCTGTGAGGCAGCAGTGCTAACCATTGTGCCGCTGTGGTGCCCACGTGAACGTGAACTGTCTCTGTCAATTCAGATATGTATGAATCAGAGTCTGTGTTCAAATACTGAAATTAGTAAATTGGAGGCATTTCTGCAGTTTTTTTCAGTACAATATTATCAGTAATATCAAAGCTTGAAAGAGATTTCCGGTCTCCAGTTACAGACTCACAATCTGAATTATATGTCTTTCACGTTCAACTGTAAACCATATGCCTGGTTTGTGCTGTCAGCAGGTTTTGTACATTACCTGTGAAAACATCTTTAATTTGATATTGTCTGGTAGTCATGAAATAGACATGTAATGGGAATGATACCACATTATGATTGGTTGCACATTAAGCTTGTAAATGGTGTCTTTCCACCTTGTTCAGCAAGATGATCAGCCTTGTCAGAATAATTAGCTTAGATGAGCGGAATTTATTTCCCCTGCTCAATGCTACCATCATCTGATAAAAAACAGTTGGAAATGTCGGTATCATATTAGGACAGAGCCCTCAGCTATTAATGCTCGCTGATATCATATGCAATGTTTAAGGCATTATAATGGATCTATATAAAGTTTCTGTCTGTGACATCTTTGCCTCTCTCTCTCTGTGGCACACACCTCCCTGTGGCGTTTTCTGAATGACCTTCAGAGATGGTACAACAGTGTGATGGATGAATTCTTTGGTATTCTGCTTTGGATTCAATACTGCTAATAGCCATAGGCATTCAATCTTCCACCAGACTGCAGCAACAATGTAATGTCCGATATATTGGTAACGCTGCCTTAAGATTACTCTCGGGGTTGTTGCATAATTTCAACCTGTCAAATTGTTCATCTAACAGCCCAGAGAGATAAAACCAGTTGTCATAGGGCAAATGCAGAGAAAGAAAATATACCCACCATTAATACTTGCAGCATATACAGTTTCTTCATTAGAATACCCATTATATCAGAGTAAGAAGTCTCACAAACACCAGGCTAAAGTCCAACAGGTTTGTTTGGAATCACGAGTTTTTGAAGCGCTGCTCCTTCATCAGGTGAGGAATCATCTTTATATTGGACATAGCATTGCATGCTGGATTTCCCTAGTCCCCACCCAAAGAAAGGAATCTTATCTACCATAGAATCATAGAATCACTACAGTGCAGAAGGAGGTCATTCGGCCCATCGAGTCTGCACCGACCACAAACCCACCCAGACCCTATTCCCGCAACCCCACATATTTGCCCTGCGAATCCCCCTGACACCACGGTCAATTTAGCGTGGCCAATCAACATAACCCGGACATCTTTGGAGTGTGGGAGGAAACCAGAGCATCCAGAGGAAACCCATGCAGACACGGGGAGAACGTGCAAACTCCACACAGACAGTCACCTGAGGCCGGAATTGAACCCGGGTCCCTGGCGCTGTGGAGCAGCATTGCTAACCACTGTGCCACCGTGCCGCCCAATCAGAACATTTCCCATCCTTTTGTTTCAACGAATGAAAGCAGCCCATGGAGCAAACACAAAGACAGCATGGCTGGTCAGTGAACGCAGCGAGACACGGAGAGTGACCTTGGTGACTGAGGGAATTTGGTGCAGTGAGGGAGGAGGTGCTGTTCACATAGGTAGCTACCTTAACTTTGAATTTAAAAGAGTATGGATAGTGATGACCTGGTTTAAAAGTGTTCGGAGACTCAGCCCATGGACCGGCCACATTCGGAGAAAAATTAAAGTGTCACATCTTCAGGAAACAGGCAATTAGTTGGTGAATATTCTTCTCATTTAATTTCAAAACTCAGGCAAGTCTATTCGTAATTGCAAGGTTTTATTTATGGTAGTAAGGTTTACTAGCAATAGTAAAGTATATAGAGTCATAGAGGCTTACAGCATGGAAACAGGCCCTTTGGCCCACCTTGTCCATGCCGCCCTTTTGTTTAATGACTCAGCTAGTCCCAGTTGCCTGCATTTGGCCCATATCCCACTATACCATCATACCCATGTAACTGTCTAAATGCTTTTTTAAAAACAAAATTATACCCTCCTCTATTACTACTTCTGGCAGCTCATTCAAGACACTCACCACCCTCTGTGTGAACAAAATTGTATTTCTGGACTCTTTTGTATTTCTCCCCTCCCACCCTAAACCTATGCCCTCTAGTTTTAGACTCCCTCTTTAGATATCAGTTGCATTAGTCTGTAAAATAAATTTCAGACATGGCAGGGAAGTTTGGATGCGTGGAATCCCCATCCAAATTTGTGAATGCTTTCTGTGGCCGCGATGACCACTTGTGGAGAAAGTTTCACCAGCTGCAGAAATCCAGGGCGCATGTCTCAGAGTGGTGGAAGTGGCTGGCCATTGGCCGGTGGCAGGATCTTCTGGTCCTGCTGTTGTCAACAGGGTTTTCTGTTGAAAACACCCCTCGTCGCCATGAACCCCACGGGTGGGGGTGCACCATCAGCAGATCCCGCCACCGTGAACGGGCCAGAAAGTTCCAGCCCCGAGCTCTGGTTTCACAACTCGAGCGACAACTGTGGAGCTGGATGTGACACATCTGTTAGCTGAAACCTATGTGGAGAGCACCCTTAGGGAGGTCATCACACCACAGGGTCAGGGGATATAGATAAGAAGGAATGGCTGGTAGCAGGAGTCCCCTGAGACCCTCTCACACACTAACCAGTTTTCCATTTTGGATACAGGTGAGGCCAATGGTTCCTCAGAGGAGATCAGCCAGAGCCAAGTCCTTGGCACCATAGGTGGCTCACACAGGAGAGGAGGAAGAAGAGTGGAAGAGCAAGAATGGCAGTGGATTCAACAGTTAGTCGAACAGAAAAGTATTTCTACAGCCATAGATTTGACTCCAGGATGATGCAAAATCCTGAGTAAATTAACAGATTTTGTCACATCCAAAATGTAGCAACCCAAAATATCACGTTAGTATAGACTAGAGTCATCTCATCAGGAATGATATTAACAGACAAAGGGATCAGACAAATATGCAAAACATCACAAAATCATTGCTAAAATTGAAACAGATGCAAATTAATCCATCAGGTTTTCCTCGCTCCCTGCCGCGCTCCTGCCTATCATGTTTATTCAGCTTGCTGTTGCTGAGTATTGCATCTCTCTTCAACCCCTCATTTGCTTCTCTGTTGCTGAGGATCCCACCCCCCGGCCAATCTAGTTTAGTTTAGTAGGACTTCAGGGAGTATCGTGAACAGAGAGACCTTGGAGTTCAGGTGCATGGTTCTCTAAAGGTAGAGTCACAGGTAGATAGGGCAGTGAAGAAGGCTTTTGGCATGCTGGCCTTCATCAGTCAGGGCATTGAGTATAGAAGTTATAGAAGTTATGTTGCAGTTGTACAGGACGTTGGTGAGGCCGCATCTGGAGTACTGTGTTCAGACTTGGTCGTCTTGCTATAGGAAAGATGTTATTAAACTGGAGAGAGTGCAGAAGAGATTTGCAAGGATGTTACCAGGACTCAAGGAACTGAGTTATAGGGAGAGATTGGACAAGCTAGGACTTTTTTCTTTGGAGTGTAGGAGACTGAGGGGTGTTCTTACAGAGGTGTATAAAATCATGAGAGACCTGGATAGGGTGAATGCACTCAGTCTTTTCCCAGGGTGGGGGAAGGAAGAATTAGAGGGCATAGGCTTATGTTAAGAGGAGAAAGAATTAACGGGAACATGAGGAGCAACATTTTTACACAGAGGGTGGTTTGTATGTTGAATGAGCTGCCAGAGGAAGTGGTCAAGGCAGGGACATTGACAACATTTAAAAGGCATTTGGACAGATACATGGATAGGAAAGGTTTAGAGGGATATGGGCCAAATGCAGAAAAATGGGGTTAGATTAGATGGGCATTGTGGTCAGCATTGGACCAGTTTGGGCTGAAGGGCCTGTCTCCATGCCATAGATTCTATGATTCCATGAAAATAATGATGGATTTTCTAATGTATTCTCGATTAATATATGTGATTCCTCTTGCTTGAATAAAATATAAGTGGTTTAAAGCAGTGTTGGTGTTTAGTAATTTATGTGAAATACATTAGCTAGTGAACACCATTTTGATTTTACCGGGTTAACAGATGGAGGAAAATACAGTGACTGAGTGTACCAATTAAGAATTTGATCACACTACCCAATTGAGTTTGCCACTGAAATATTTTCCTTTTGAAATGATCGGAAGTTCTGGCAGTACCATCAGGATCACAATGCAGACATTCACAGTACTCCAGATACACCATACTCAGATACTCAGATGCACCATAGAAAGCATTCTTTCTGGTTGTATCACAGCTTGGTATGGCTCCTGCTCTGCCCAAGACCACAAGGAACTACTGAAGGTTGTGAATGTAGCCCAATCCATCACTCAAACCAACCTCCCATCCATTGACTCTGTCTACATTTCCCGCTGCCTTGGCAAAGCAGCCAGCATAATTAAGGACCCCACGCTCCCCCGGACATTCTCTCTTCCTCCTTCTTCCTTCGGGAAAAAAATACAGAAGTCTGACGTCACGTACCAACCGACTCAAGAACAGCTTCTTCCCTGCTGCTGTCAGACTTTTGAATGGACTTACCTTGCATTAAGTTGATCTTTCTCTACACCATAACTATGACTGTAACACTACGTTCTGCACTCTCTCCTTTCCTTCTCTATGAATGGTATGTTTTGTCTGTGTAGCGCGCAAGAAACAATACTTTTCACTGTATGTTAATACATGTGACAATAATAAATCAAATCAAATCAAAAATCAAAATACATCTCTTTCTTCTGGAAGATTGGTAAATGAGTGAGATAGGTTGCACTGTAGCCTAAAACAAAAGAGTGGTTGGATGAAGAAGATATATTCTGGAAATGAGACACTTCCCTCTGTGTAATGGATAATTCCGAATCACTGCAGCACGGTGGCACAGTGGTTAGCACTGCTGCCTCAGAGCGCCAGGACTTGTGTTCAATTCCAGCCTCGGATGACTATCTGTGTAGGGTTTGCACATTCTCCCCGTGTCTGCGTGGGTTTCCTCCCATAGTCCAAAGATATGTGGGTTAGGTGGATTAGCCATGCTAAATTGCCCCTTAGTGTCGGGGACTAGCAGGGCAAATACGTGGGGTTACGTGGATAGGTCTTGGGTGGGATTGTTGTTGGTGCAAGTTTGATGGGCCGAATGGTCTCCTTCTTCACTGTAGGGATTGTATGACCTGTATGAACATTGCGATCACATGACAAAATGCATGCGTTATCGTCCTTTCTCTGATGCAGGGTCATCCAGACTCAAAACGTTGGCTCTATTCTCTCTCCACAGATGCTGTCAGACCTGCTGAGATTTCCCAGCATTTTCTGTTTTTGTTTCAGATTCCAGCATCCGCGGTATTTTGCTTTTATGTTAACTCCTTTGATTGTTAATATTTTGAAAGTGACAGTTGAACATAAGTATACAGTGAAAAAAATAGGTGACCAGAAAATGAAGTGGAAAAGCTGTCCCTTGGTGCTACTCAAGGTCATGTCTGACTGCTTTCCAGTGCAGGTAAATATTTCAGTAGTAGACAAGCAGCTCATACGGTGGACACTGATTCACTGGAGAGAGCTGGACCTGCTTCCTGCTGCTGCTGAGGTCAGCTCAGCTGCAGGCAGGCAGCTGCATAGACCTCTCAGGGCAGGATCTCCAGGACCATCCGGGATCCAAGAGGAACTTCTCAGAATGTTTTTCATTCCAAATTGACCTGAAATTTTATCTGATTTTTTCACCTCTTCCAGGAGATTAAATAACGTCAGGCAGAGTCTGTATGGCAGCACAGTGGCAGAGTGGTTAGCACTGCTGCTTCACAGTGCCAGGCACTCGGGTTCGATTCCCGGCTTGGGTCACTGTCTGTGTGGAATCTGCACGTTCTCCCCGTGACTGCCTGGGTTTCCTCCGGGTGCTCCGGTTTCCTCCCACAGTATGAAGACGTACTGCTAGGTGCATTGGCCATGCTAAATTCTCCCTCAGTGTACCCGAACAGGCGCCAGAGTGTGACGACTCGGGGATTTTCACAGTAACTTCATTGCAGTGTGTGGTGAACCATTGTTGGTTACCACCAGGAGTGCTGAGCCATGGTTTGGCCAGCACTATGAGTCTGTAGATATGTTACTGTTGGGGTTAGGGTTGGGCTGTTCTACCTGTTAATATAGTCCTATGGTACACTCCAGTTGGCTCTGCCTTCCGGGAGAGGTATAAAGGTCACTGCTCTGCCTGGTGACCCTTTAGTCTGGGATTGTATATTGTATATAGTAGCTCCGTTATTGTTGGCAATAAAAGCCTTTATTTCCCGGGTACATCCTGCCTCCCGTGTGATTTATCGCACGTCAATTTTATTGCCAACAATAATTTTTTTTACAAAAAAAACAAAAGAAAACCATGGAGCAAATGCTGAAACCCAAGCGGCTTACGTTGGATCCACGTGCGGCGGGAGCATCGAACACTTTTGACCATTGGTTGAAGTATTTCCAAGATTACCTCGACGCCTTCACAGCGGTTCACAACGACGCTGACAGACTGCGGGTCCTCCACGCGAGGGTAAGCGGCGCTGTATACTTAGCGATCCGTGAGGCCCCAGACTACAAAGGGGCCCTCGAGCTTCTCAAAAAGCGATACAACAAACCGCCAAATGAGATCCATGCTCAACACCTTCTAGCCACTCGACGGCGGCAGCCCGGCGAAACGACGGAACAGTACCTGTGTGAACTTCAGCAGCTAGCCAGAGCCTGCAACTGCAAGCCAGTGTCGGCGGCCCAGTACATGAGCGACCTAGTTCGAGATGCGTTCGTGGCGGGAATCGGCTCGTCGTACATTCGCCTTCGGCTGCTGGAGCAAGGAAACCTCGACCTCACTAAAACCATAGAGTTAGCTGACGCTCTAGAAACGGCCTCCAAAAGTCTGGAGATGTACCCCGACGACCGCGTGGGGACATTATGGCAGGTGCAGCCGCAGACTCCACTTTATTCAGCGGTTTCAAAAAACTGCGCGATTGCGTTTCCAGCCTCGGACCTGACGACGGCAGCAGCTCCAGGTGGCCCACGGTGTTACTTCTGTGGGGGGGTGAAACACCCTCGGCAGCGATATCCAGCGAAAGCGGTATTGTGCTCCGCCTGTGGCAAGAAGGGGCATTATTCCAAAGTCTGCCGGACCAAACCACCCTCCAAACATAGCAGTGCGGCGTGTGATTCCCCGGAGCCGGCCTCCTTGTCTTCTGCGTCTTCGAGGTCTTCCACCATGTGCAATTCCAGAGCATCGCCATTCCTAATGACAGAGTCGCAAGACACGTGCGACCTGCAGGGGCCGCCGGTTTTGGCGCCATCGTCCACGTGCGAACTATGGGGGCAGCCATTTTGGTCGGCACCGACCGCAAATGACCAGCAGGGGCCGTCATCAACCATTTCAGCTGCCTGCAGTTGCACCCATGATCCAACGGTGGCGTCAATCATCCTGGACCAGGCCAAGCCTCACAGACTCGACAAGTCCATGATGGACATACAGGTAAACGGACGCCAGATTTATTGTTTGACAGCGGGAGCACGGAGAGCTTCATTCACCCTGACACCATGAAGCAGTGCGGTCTCCAGATTCGGACTGTCAAGCAGACAATTTCAATGGCATCAAGGTCCCGGTCTGTCACCGTGCTAGGGAGCTGCG
This sequence comes from Mustelus asterias, assembly GCF_964213995.1. Classification (NCBI taxonomy): domain Eukaryota; kingdom Metazoa; phylum Chordata; class Chondrichthyes; order Carcharhiniformes; family Triakidae; genus Mustelus; species Mustelus asterias. The sequence continues at coordinate 77,668,429 of NC_135819.1, read as the reverse complement.
TGGTCAACCTGACGGTGCAGGGCACGGTTTACGAGAACTTCAGGCTCCTTGTGTTACCGCACCTTTGCGCGCCGATACTCCTTGGACTAGATTTTATGGTCCACCTGAAGAGTGTAACCCTGCAGTACGATGGGCCACTCCCTCCACTTTCAGTGGGAGCACTGCAGCCTCTAAATTGCCCAACGCGCTCCACATATAGTCTCTCAATGCTCAGGATTACCCCACCCTGCCTATTCCAGAATCTCGTGCCAGGCTGCAAGCCCATCGCAACAAAGAGCAGGCGTTACAGCGCTGAGGATCGGATCTTCATTCGATCTGAAGTTCAGCGGCTCCTCAAGGAAGGGATCATCCAACCTAGCGCTAGTCCATGGAGAGCGCAAGTCATGGTGGTTAAGAATGGGACCAAACCCCGGATGGTCATAGACTATAGTCAGACCATTAACAGATACACGCAGCTGGATGCGTATCCCCTCCCGCGCATATCTGACATGGTCAATCAGATTGCGCAGTACCGGGTGTTCTCCACCATTGACTTGAAGCCTGCTTACCACCAGCTCCCCATTCGCCCAGAGGACCGAAAATGCACGGCCTTTGAGGCGGATGGTCATCTGTACCACTTTTTAAGGGTTCCCTTTGGTGTCATGAATGGGGTCTCGGTCTTCCAGCGTGCAATGGACCGAATGGTGGACCAGAACGGGCTGCGGGCTACCTTCCCGTACCTGGATAATGTCACCATCTGTGGCCATGACCAGCAGGACCATGATGCCAACCTTCTTAGATTCTTACGCACTGCATCTCGCCTGAATCTGACCTACAACAGGGAGAAGTGTGTATTTCACAAGCGCCGCCTAGCTATCCTCGGATACGTGGTGGAAAACGGGGTCCTTGGCCCTGATCCAGACCGTATGCGTCCCCTCCTCGAACTCCCCCTGCCCACTAGCATCAAAGCACTGAGAAGATGCTTCTTCCCATACTATGCACAGTGGGTTCCCAATTATGTGGACAAAGCCCGTCCGCTCATCAAGTCTCCCTCCTTTCCCCTAACAACAGAGGCTCGCTTAGCCTTTGCAGGAATAAAAGCTGACATCGCGAAAGCCACGATGCACGCTATTGATGAGTCCATCCCCTTCCAGGTGGAGAGTGATGCATCTGATTTCGCCCAGGCTGCCACACTTAACCAGGCGGGCAGGCCCGTCGCCTTTTTCTCTCGCACCCTCCAAGGCCCTGAAATTCGGCATTCTGCGGTGGAAAAAGAGGCCCAGGCCATTGTGGAGGCCGTTCGGCATTGGCGCCATTACTTGGCAGGAAAACGGTTCACTCTGCTCACGGACCAGCGGTCCGTGGCGTTCATGTTCAACAACACGTTACGGGGTAAGATCAAGAATGATAAAATCTTGAGGTGGAGAATCGAACTCTCCACCTACAATTATGATATCATGTACCGTCCAGGGAAGCTCAACGAGCCCTCGGACGCCCTGTCGCGTGGAACATGAGCTAGTGTGCAGGAGAATCGATTACAGGCTCTCCACAATGACCTCTGCCATCCGGGGGTCACTCGGCTCTTCCACTTCATAAAGGCCCGGAATCTACCCTACTTGGTGGAGGATGTCAGGTCCATAACCAGAAGCTGCCAGGTATGCGCGGAATGCAAACCGCACTTCTACCGACCTGACAGGGCACACCTCATTAAGGCCACTCGTCCTTTCGAAAGACTGAGTGTGGACTTCAAGGGCCCCCTTCCCTCGACAGATCGGAACGTGTACTTTCTCAATGTGATTGACGAGTACTCACGATTCCCTTTTGTCATTCCCTGTTCTGATATGACCGCTGCCACGGTTATCAAAGCATTACGGGATCTTTTCACCCTGTTCGGTTACCCCTGTTATATCCACAGCGATAGGGGCTCGTCGTTCATGAGCGACGACTTGAGGCAATACCTGCTCTCATATGGGATTGCCTCTAGTAGAACCATGAGCTACAACCCAAGGGGTAACAGACAGGTTGAACGAGAGAATGCTACAGTCTGGAAGGCTGTCTTACTGGCGTTGAGGTCTAAAGGTCTTCCAGTCTCCCGTTGGCAAGAGGTACTCCCTGATGCGCTCCACTCCATACGCTCACTCCTGTGTACGGCAACCAACGCTACTCCTCATGAGAGAATGTTTTCATTCCCTAGGAAGTCTTCCTCTGGGACCTCATTACCGTCTTGGTTGACGCACTCAGGACCTGTCCTCCTGCGGCGGCATGTTAGGACCCGCAAGTCCGACCCTTTGGTTGAACAGTTCCATCTCCTCCACGCCAACCCTCAATATGCCTATGTGGCATATCCTGACGGGCGAGAGGACACGGTCTCGATTCAAGATCTGGCGCCGGCAGGGGGTTTGGAAACCCCAGTCGCTCCCACACCCCCAGTTAGGGACCCCCCGACCATTATCTCTTCTCCTGACACGGCGCGGGCCGTATCGGGACCACCACTTAACCCTCTTACTCCTGTGTACAGCTTGCCTGAGTCCAGGAGATTGTCGCCACCTCGAGGCGTGCTCGAGTCCAGCGGATTGTCACCACCTCGTGGTCTACCGGCCCGTGAGAAACTGGAGGAGTCACTGGACACCGCCTTGGAGAGAAGGTCACCGCGATTGTCTGAACCGGCGTCATCACCGGTGTTGAGGAGATCGCAGCGACGGTGCGGTCCCCCAAACCGTTTGAACTTATAGACAGATGAACAGTTGTTCTGTTTTTTTTTGTGCCCCGCCAGCCTTTGTTTTAAAAGGAGGGGTGAATGTGGTGAACCATTGTTGGTTACCACCAGGAGTGCTGAGCCATGGTTTGGCCAGTACTATGAGTCTGTAGATATGTTACTGTTGGGGTTAGGGTTGGGCTGTTCTACCTGTTAATATAGTCCTATGGTACACCCCAGTTGTCTCCGCCTTCCGGGAGAGGTATAAAGGTCACTGCTCTGCCTGGTGACCCTTTAGTCTGGGATTGTATATTGTATATAGTAGCTCCGTTATTGTTGGCAATAAAAGCCTTTATTTCCCGGGTACATCCAGCCTCCCGTGTGATTTATCGCGCATCACAGTGTTAATGTAAGCCTACTTGCGACACTAATAAATAAACTTTAAACTTTGTATTGTGATGCTTAAACATTGCAACAATTGTGTGTGAACAGACAGGATGAGCTGGAACCTTACCCTGTTTGTCATTGTTTGTATGTTTCGAAATTGAATCAGCACCATCTGCATAAGAGGAAGGTGTTCTGAAGAAAATTCCTCCTTCAACCACAATGTAAATGCTCTATGTGGAATGTTGCTTGTTCAAAATGACGACCACTTCCCTCTACAATTATCATTGTAATTCAATAACATAATTAATTGCGCACCATGCTTCCAGGTATTTCAGCCTGGTAAAATATCAAACAAGAGTGTTAGTTTATTAAACATTAATACAGTACTTCTAAATACATTTATTTATCTTTATTGCCATACAGCGCAAAGCACATAGGCACTGTATTAGAAACAAGGACAGCAACAACAACATCAGACAATATGTATGTAGAAAACACACTCTGGGAAGGGTTTTCCCATCCTGCCCACCGCGGGAATCGGATCAGAAAATTTGGTGGATGATTTATGTGTCCACTGACCTCTGGCGGGAATTTCCAGTCTTTGGGCGCAAACAGACGGAAAATCCCACCCTATGTTCCTGATAAGTCTCCTACAAAAGGTCGTGAATGTAGCCCAATCCATCACGCAAACCAGCCTCCCATCCATTGACTCTGTCTACACTTCCTGCTGCCTCGGGAAAGCAGCCAGCATAATTAAGGACCCCACGCACCCCAGACATTCTCTCTTCCACCTTCTTCCATCGGGAAAAAGATACAAAAGTCTGAGGTCACGTACCAACCGACTCAAGAACAGCTTCTTCCCTGCTGCCATCAGACTTTTGAATGGACCTACCTTGCATTAAGTTGATCTTTCTCTACACCCTAGCTATGACTGTAACACTACATTCTGCACTCTCTCGTTTCCTTCTCTATAAACGATATGCTTTGTCTGTATAGCGCGCAAGAAACAATACTTTTCACTGTATCCGAATACATGTTACAATAATAAATCAAATAATAAATCAAATCAAATACTTTTCCTTCTCCCCTCTGTACTCCATGAACAGTATGCTTTGTCTGTATAGCACGCAAGAAACAATACTTTGCACTGTATGTTAATATATGTGACAATAATAAATCAAATTAAATCAAATCTAAAAGCCATTACGTTTTCAGCATTGACAACAAAATCAAACAAAATATTCCAGGTATCAACAATTTTATGTGAAAAAGGAAATGCCAATATCAAGCAAATTTCTGTGGCTTTTACCGATGGCTGTGCAAAGTGCTGCAACTGTGGATAAAGAACGTTTCAGGCTCAGAGACGTAGGAAGGCCATTAACGGTTTGACTCAATCGCAGACTCACACACCTGGAGCACCTTGCACCTGGAGATTTGATGGATTTATTTCACTGGCAAAGGCAATGAGACAGATTTGCTTCTTATTGCGTTTGGGTGCAAAAACCTGCCTGGGCACACTGCCCAGAAGGAAAGTTGGGTACAGAGAATTGCATACCTTGTAATAGAGCCCTGCCTGTTTTCACATTCATTAGCAAGGTGTGATTTTGGCTCCTCGTTACTGTTGGGTTAATGTGGCTTTTTTCGGCAACTGCAAAAAAAAAAATCCGACAAGCTTCACACATAAAGCCCAGGCTGTAAAACTCGTGAAATGTGTAACCCAGGCCAAAAAGGTACTTACTGTTAAAATGATTGACTCAACAGGGAAAATGAATTAGCTGCAGACAGAAACTTGTTTGGAATTTGTAGACGTATTATTTATATTCAAATCCAATGAAACAACGTCAGCTCAAGAATTTTGAGTCATTACCTTCCATGCACATTACATAAGCTGGAATCTGTCCTTCTCTCATATGTTTTCTGGGTGTTTCATAGACGCACAAAGATCTGAGTCCCTTTGCATTGCAGAGAGATCTCTAAAGGCAATAGTTATCAAGCTTTGAAGAGAATGAAGAAAGTATTACCACAAGTTAACAGGATTTTCCCAGAAAGGTAGAGGCATGAGCATTTATATGTCTACGGTCAAGAAGGAACTTGTATTTATATAGCACCTCATTTTGCCTTTCAGGACATTCCAAAACACTTCTTGGACAACAAAGGACTCTCGAATGCAAACACAGTTGCTGTGTTGTTAACCACAGGAGCCATTTTGAACAGAAAATCCACCAGTATCTGAGGAGGATTTTTGTGAATTTGTTCTCGGAATGCGGACGATGCTAACAAGGCTCACATTTATTACTCATCCTTACTGCCACGAGAAGGGGCTGGTGGTGGTGGTGGGCCTTTGAACTGTTGTCGTCTTTCTAGGGAGGGAGGGTGGTTCTCCATCACTGAGCTAGGGAACTTCAGAATAGCCAGTTAATCTGCTTTTCTTGGCAAAGATTGAGAGAGGAACATTAGCCAGGACACAGAAAGAACTCTCTGCTGTTCTTCATGTGATGCCATGGGACCCTTGACAGTCATTTGAACAAGCTGATAGAGGCATAGAAACTAGGAGCTGGAGTAGGCCATTCGGCCCTTCGATGCTGCTCCACCATTCATTTTGATTATTGCTGATCATCAAATTCAATACCTGATCCTCCCCTTACTCCCATATTCCTTGATCCCCTTAGCCTCAAGAACTATATCTAAGTCCTTCTTGAAATCACACAACGGGGCGTTTCTCCCATTGCACCGTTCTTGTAGTGCAGCAGGCCGGAAGTTTCAAGTGGAGGCCGTTTCGTGGGCTCCCCACTGGGCGCCATGGCCTCCGTGAGTCTCCGTCCACCGGATTTCCAGTGCCGTCAGCTCTGCGTCAGGAATCGGCACAGAGCTGCATAATGTATGCAAATTATAATTTAAATCTATTTAACATCTAATTAGCAGGCCCGGGATTGAAATCTCTGGGCTCTCAGCCTCTCCCACCCCCACCAGGAGTGTTTCACCCAGTTGGAGTGAAGGGGGGTTATCGAGGCCCCCAGGAGGTTGGGAGTGAGGGGGGCTGCTTCCTGGGCATTGCTACCTTGGCAGTGCCAGCCTGGGGCCCCCGGCACTGCCCACCGGGCATCGAGGCAGTGCCAAGTGGTGGGGCCTAATGGGGGCGGGCCCTCTGGGGAGGAAATCGGTGGGGGTGGGGATTCCCACTGCCATTCTGCACTGCGATCAGTGACAGAGGGAGGGAGGCCAGCGATCGGAGGGTCGCTTAGGCAGCGATGAGAGGTCACAGGCATGGCCAGCGATCGGGAGGCTAGCAGTGCAGGGCTACAGAGCCTGCGCTGATCTCAGCTCTGACAGATCAGCACGTGCGCAGTGGCCCGCACAGCGCTATGCTGTCTGCCTCTCCAGCAGGAATAGGCCCCACCCACGATTTTCAGCATGATTCACACTGAGTGTAGGAAATTCATTTTGAAACTCCCACTGTTTTTTTTTCAGTTTTTATGCAAATTCGACACAATTCTTTTGGGAGAATCGCCCCCAGTGTTTAGGCCTCAAATACTTTCCACACATTCACCACTCTCTGGGTGAAGAAATTTCTCCTCACCTCAGTTCTAAAAGGTTTACCCCTTATCCTCAAACTATGACCCCTAGTTCTGGACTCCCCCACCATTGGGAACATTCTTTCTGAATCTTCCCTGGCTAACGCTGTTAGGATTTTATAAGTTTCTATGGGATCCCCTCTCGCTCTTCTAAACTCCAGTGAATATAATCCTAACCGATTTAGTCTCTTCTCATGTGACAGACCTGCCATCCCAGGAATCAGCCTGGTAAACCTTCGCTGTACTCCCTCTATAGCAAGGACATCCTTCCTCAGATAAGGACACTAAACTGCACACAATACTCCAGATGTGCCCAGCAGTTTGAACTCATGTCACTTCCAGCAGAGATTGCTCCCTCAGTGCTATGCCACTCTAAGCTGCCAGGCCAGACTATGGACTCAGGTTCTGGTTTGGATGCTTGCTAAGGTTTCCCTCTGACTCAGAAACTCCCCGCTGAGGCAAGGTGAAGACCGAAGGAAAGGAAAAGGTTGTTGATTGCTTGGATAGGGACATGGTGTCAATCATCAGCCTGCCACAAGCACTCCGTCACTAGTGGACACCAGACAGGGTGGACTGCTTTCTACAGCCTCCAGTGGAATTTGTAATTTGACCTACTTATTCTGGAACACCAACTTTAGGGGAGTGATGGCCTGGTGGTATTATCACTAGACTATTAATCCAGAAACTCAGCTGATTTTCTGGGGACCTGGGTTTGAATCCCGCCACAGCAGAATTTGAATTCAATAAAAAACATCTGGAATTAAGAATCTATTGATGACCATGAAACCATTGTCGATTGTCGGAAAAACCCATCTGGGTCACTAAAGTCCTTTAGGGAAGGAAATCTTACCTGGTCTGGCCTATATGTGACTCAAAGCCACAGTTGACTCCTAGCTGCCTTCCAAGGGCAACTAGGGATAGGCAATAAATACTGGCCAGCCAGCGATGCCCATGTTCCATGAATGAATAAACAAAACCTAGATAGACAGTCCATAATTGTGCTGGCTTCCTGGAGGGAAAACATTGGAAGGTGCTTGTGGTGGCACTAAGATGCTTGGAGGTGGCTGTACTACAGCAGTATGCTGGTGAGAAGGAAACAAGGACAGATTTCCCACAAAGTTGACCTCGCTCTTGAGGATGACTGAATGAAAACTGTAGATCATATAAATTCTTATCAATAATCCAGCAAACAATGGTTAGTCCAGTACTCTAGCTTCTGCATACCATCAGGAAATGGCACGTACTGTCTCGAAGTGAGTTCCACCAGTCTTGTGAACATTTTCACATATTCAATGACGACATGACGTAACACTACATTCTGCACCCTCTCCTTTCCTTCTCTATGTACGGTATATTTTGTCTGTATAGCGCGCAAGAAACAATACTTTTCACTATATACTGACACATGTGACAATAATAAATCAAATCAAATCAAATCCTTTTGAACTGATGCTGTAGCTATGTTGTAGTCACATAAGTGACTTTACTTGGAAGCTGCCCCCTGGAAATAAACCCTGTGGAAACATCCTTCACGAAGGAAATTCATTTATTTTGTTCGTAAGAAGAAGATACATTTAAATCATTGATTAGCAATGCTGCTGGACCTTGGATCTGTCTGAGTGGAAGGCTGTACAGAATTACATTAGATCATCGATCACTACAATATGAATGCTTTGTCAGAAAGCACATTATTTATTGTGAATAACACACCCTAACTATGACTACAGGAAAATGCAATTATGTTTATGACTAAATTATTTAACATTAATGTTGCTGACTTTGGTTTTAATTCCTGAACAGAAACACAGGCTCGCAGTGAGACCTTCGGAGATGACGAGCAGGCAGACATGGTCAGTTTTATTGACTGGGCCTTGTTTAGATGTCACTCATTGGCCTCCCAAGTAAGGTGGTTGCTTGACCATTAAAATTAGGCCTATTAGAGGCTGGAGGGCCGCTGGGCCCTGGCATTAAGATCAGTGGATAGGTGGAGTTTGAGATGGGCAGGGGGAAGGTGGTATGGATGCATGCGCAGAATTCCAGCGCAGGATAAGAGTCCATGATTTTACAGTGTGCAAAGGAGTTCTCTCTTTTTTCCAGAGATGTGGGTGTCACTGGCTGGCCCAGCATTCATTGCCCATCCATAATTGCCCTCGAGAAGATGGTGGAATGCCACCTTCTGGAATCGCTGCAGTCCATGTGATGTAGGTACACCCACGGTGCTGTTAGTGATGCATGATGAAATGAAGATGACCAATCTTGCTGGGCTCCCTCTGGTTCTTGGCTGATGTTCCCAGCTGGTTTGGTCGATTGGGGAAAATCACCACTGCTTCCCCACTCTCAGGTTAAAAATTACAAAGCACATCATCAGAGCCAGACCTGCTTATTTAAAGAGGACCCCACCAGTTTGGGATGAGTGTCCTTCCTGCCAGCAATCCTGTAATGATGCACACTACAGACTTCACCATGAACACAACAGGTATTTATTAACAAGGAAATACTGTCCAGAGGCCGGCAGCAGCACCCCAGCTGCTCTAGTCGCTACATGCCTACTACATATCTTCAGACTGTCTTCTACCTAAAAGAGAGCCCCACCCCTGGGCTGATTACCCACTCTCAGTCCCAATTGGTCCCTCAAGTCACTGGAGCCTTTGTTAACCTGGCTGAGAATGAAGAGAGAGATAAAAACATGGCATTCCCAGAATTGGAAAATCCTTTGAATGCACAGAAGGCCCATCTCCATTGGACTGTCCATTGAGTTGGGCCCTTCATCCCAGTTGATCTCTTGTGCATTTGCAATATTTGCTGTCTCTTTTGAGTTTGGTAAGCACCTTTTCTCAAGATGAAAGTTGACTTTAAACCACAACGCCAGGAAGAAGAGAGAGGCAATGACAGCATCAAATCTCAATAACGTTTATTCGGTGGCAGGTTTTACATTTCTAAACTATATTGAATGTATTCAAGAGGCGGCTTGATATAGCACTTGGGCCCAATGGGATCAAAGGTTATGGGGAGAAAGCAGGATTAGGCTATTGAGTTGGACGATCAGCCATGATCGTGATGAATGGTGGAGCAGGCTCGATGGGCCAAATGGCCTCCTCCTGCTCCTATCTTCTATGTTTCCACGTTTCTATGTTAAACAAAGGTGGTGGTCTTTTAATCTTCAGGAAAGCTCCCATGTGACCAATTGTACACCTCTGTAGGAAGTACTTGCTTGTTTTCCCTTTGGATGTTCAATGCATGAGTTGAAACACGAAGATAACAATACAAAAAACCTGATCCCGTGTGACTATGCAGCAGGTAAACAGTGCACACGGAAACTAAACACCCACACAAACATTATAATGTGGCCCAAAACATTTCCTGTTGGAGAACAGAGCAATTTACATTCAGCTGAACAGAAATTTCTGTTTCTAGAATTTATCCAGTTTCAATGTTGTTTCAGTTTCTGGTTTGACCTTTTCGAAGCCAGAAACCAAAAACACCCAGCCTCCAACACGATTGGCTACACCAATCCCGACTCCCACTTCCACCTGCCTACTCCTGTATCTGACCGACTATTTCCACTTGACTCTCCTTCCCCTGATAACTTCTGCTTCTGCCTCTTATGCACAGTGTGCACTTGGTGGGACTGACAAAAAGCATGCATTGCTTTAAAATTCAGGATCCATTTCTGTTGTGTGATGCACTAGTGTTTCCATTCATGTTACTAATGATAACCACTCTTTCAAATGTGGAGAGAAAGAAAATTGGCCAGATGTTTATAGCCACACAACTCATAACAGATTGGCATCTGGGCACACAACTGGCATTACAGATCAGCACCAGTTATGAACACCATTCATTAACCATCCTTTGTACATTGCTATTGAAATACAAGACAGATGACAGATGGAGGAAGGGACAGAGGGACAGTCAGCCAGACAGAGAATGAAGTAACTAGATAGATAGATAGATAGATAGATTGATACATACATACATAGACTGACAGATCCTCATGACAGCAGTTGCCAAATTATAATAGCAATACAAATTAAAATAATTAATCGTAATTCACAGTAGTTAGAAAATAGTAAAAGGATTGCACAATCATGGATATTTCAGCATACAAATAATCACAGTATTTTGTAAAATGAAAGTCTCCAAACTGTACAAAATAAAAATGAAAGATTGAAAGTCTATTTCATTTTGTGTCTTGTATTAAAGTCGATAGATCACATGTTCTCATGTTGTGTTCAATAAGTCCTCAATCATTTACATACTGTTCATGAATTTTATAAAGCCAGAAGCTGTTTTTGTTTCCTAACAGAATAAACGGGTGACAGGAGATTTGATTGAGGTTTTCAAAATCATGAGGAGTCTATATAACGGCCTGAATCTTCATGTGGAGTCTAATCAGAGGGATGAAACATCATGAGGAGTCTAGACAGAGGCTTGAATCTTCATGAGGAGTCTAGACAAAAGTCTAAATCGTCATGAACAGTCTGGACAGAGGGCCGAGTCTTCAAGTGGAGTCAAGACAGAGGCTCGAATCTTCCGATTGGAGTGGGAATCACCAGTGGATTGTTAGTTTTCTATGCCATGCTGGAGCTCCGTATTTCTAGCCATGACCAGCATCAGAGGAAAGATAAGCCACTTCCCCCTTTTACAGCACAGACTGCCCTGTTCTGGTATTGAACCAGTGTGTCCCAAAACGTCTTTGAGAGATTACAGAGTTAGCAAGGGGGTCGGATCGGGCAGGGGGTAGGGTGGGTAAGGGAGTGGAGTGGGTGAGGTGAATGGTAAGGCGGTAGGGTGCGTAAGTGGGTAGCTTGTGTAAGGTAAATGGGTAAGGAGATAGGGTGGGTGAGGGGGTAGGGTGGCAGTTGGATAGGGTGGTGGAATCTAGTCAGGTCAGGTGATGGGATCAAAGGGATAGTCGGGTGATGAGGTCAGGTTGTGTGGGGGGTTGGGGTGAGACGGGGCGGGGGGGGGGGGGGGGGGGGGGAGTGGAGTCGAGAGGGAAGCCAAAGGGTCAGTTGTATAGTTATCCAGGTGTTAGACTAGATGTTAATCATTCCAACATTTCCTGGGTAAATATCAAGGTTAATAAGTCGGAATTGTCTGTCATGGAGGGAGTCATGCATCAGGGGGGAGTGGGATGGTGGGGATGAGTCAGGTCAGGTTGGGTTTGTGGGGAGTTAGAATATTAGGGGGAGTCTGGGAGCTGGGTGGGTCAGGATTGGTTAGGATCTGGAATGTACTGTCTGAGCGTGTGGTGGAGGCAGATTCAATCATGGCTTCCAAAAGGGCATTGGATAATTATCTAAAATGAAAGGATTTGCAGGGTTACTGGGAGCATACGACCATAAGATATAGGAGCAGAATTAGGCCATTCAGCCCATCGGGTCTGCTCCGCCATTCAATCATGGCTGATAAGCTTCTCAACCCCATTTGTCTTTTCCCCGTAACCCTTGATCCCCTTACCAATCAAGAACCTATCTAGCTCTGTCTTAAATGCACTCAGTGACCTGGCCTCCACAGCCTTCTGTGACAATGAATTCCACAGATTCACCACCCTCTGGCTGAAGAAATGCCTCTTCATCTCGTTTCTAAAGGGTCATCCCTTTATTCTGAGGCTGTGTCCTCAGATCCTCGTCTGTCCTGCTAATGGAAACATCTTCTGCACCTCCACTCTATCCAGGCCTTTCAGTATTCTATAAGTTTCAATGAGCCCCCCGCAAACCCCCCACCCCCCGCCCCTCCAACCTTCTAAACTCCATCGAATACAGACCCAGAGTCCTCAAAAGCTCCTCATATGGAGCGGGACGAGTTGGTTTTGTCTCTGCAGAGAGCCGACACAGTTACGATGGGTCAAATGGCCTCCTTCTGTAACTGTAACGATTCTACAAATCAATGAGCAGGAGGCTGACGTCTGTGTGAAACACAACTAGAAAAGGGGCCTGAAATCCTTCGGAATAACGTTAAACTCGAACAGCTCACAGCCTTTCATAATGAAAAGGTATTGAACCAGTGTGTCAACCTTCTCCATCAAAGCTTATTCCAGTCAGGGCTAATGCACAAAGCTGTTCTTTGGAGGAACCTTTTAAGAACAGTCTCCTTTTCTACATCAAGCATAAAGATTTTTCCACCTTTAGTTTGTCTTTCTGATAGCTTAGAAATGTCAGTTCATGTTTCTTGTTATTGCGTGTTTCACCTTCAGGTTTTAAAGCATTTCCAGTCCTATCTTCCTTTAAAGACGCGTCTCTGAACTGAAACCTGGATATCTGCAGAGCAAGGTACCTGGCAATCCCACAAACAGATGTAACAGTGGAAGGAAACAGATGTTAACTGCGATTATGCCACAGTCACGGATAGAAGGTTGAAAACTACCTTCAAAGCGAATGTCACCAGCCCAGATTTCAAAAGAATAATGTCACAGCTCCTTTAAAGGAAGAGGATAATGAATGGCATTTAAATCTACCTTAGGCTGAGCAGCAGTGTTTTGTGTATGTTGTCCACAAATGTTTAAAGCTTCAGAAATAAATGGAGTAATTTAGATTTAAATGCCAGCGAACCGTAGAAGCAGGACATTGCCCGCTCACTAACCTGAAACCTGATTGCAATCTCTAATTCATAACTTAACCATATGTTTTATCCGGTTGTTAGCAGGAGCCACTTTATCATTAATACATGGGTGAATATTCCTTAGGATTTGTGGTTTACATGTGGGACAGCACGGTGGCACAGTGGTTAGCACTGCTGCCTCACAGCGTCAGGGATTCGGGTTTGATTCTGGGTGACTGTCTGTGCGGAGTCTGCACCTTCTCCCCGTATCTGCATGGGTTTCCTCCGGGTGCCCCGGTTTCCTCCCACAATCCGAAAGACGTGCTGGTTAGGTGCATTGGCCATGCTAAATTCTCCCTCAGTGTACGCGACAAGCGCCAGAGTGTGACAATGAGGGGATTTTCACAGTAACTTCATTGCAATGTTAATGTAAGCCTACTTTTGACATTAATAAATAAACTTTAAACAGTGGTTAGCACTGCTGCCTCACAGTACCAGAGACCTGGGTTCAATTCTGGCCTTGGGGGACTGTCTGTGTGGAGTTTGCACATTCTCCCCGTGTCTGCGTGGGTTTCCTCCGGGTGCTCCGGTTTCCTCTCACACTCCAAAGATGTGCGGGTTAGGTTGATTGGCCATGATACGTTGCCCCTTAGTGTCAGGGGGACTAGCTAGGGTAAATTCATGGGGTTACAGGGATAGGGCCTGGGAGGGATTGTTGTCGGTGCAGACTCAATGGGCTGAATGGCCTCCTTCTGCATTGTAGGGACTCTATGATTAATGTGTGAACAAATTGAATAAAGACTTTTGCACACATTTACTGCTTTGTGTTTTCATTTAGCATTTGAATTTGCTGTTTCCGATCTAGACTGCATTTAAAGGCATATTGGTAACATAGGCACAACTTCATGTAGGACTGGGGCATCCTTGACTATTACAACTTGTTTGGAGTGGATCTCCTGGGATTCAACTCTTCTGAATTTGACTGTATTTTCTTTTCTCTCAATGCTGTTGCCGGTTGATTCCGTGTGGGCATTGTACAGTTCAGGAGCCTCAAGTCACAGTTTAAAAACAATCTGGAATTATAAAACTGGTACCAGTAAAAGTGACCATGAAGCTGTTAGATTCCTGTAAGATTCATCTGATTTACTCATGTTCTTTCGGGAAGGAAACCTTCATGTCTTTACCCAGTCCGGCTGACGGTTTCAGCTGCCCTCTGAAGTGATCTCACAGTTAAGGGTCGAGAAGTGGGCAATGAAGGGTGGGCAATAAATGCCAGTCTTTGCAGTGATTTTTTTTATTTATTTGGGGACATGGGCGTCACTGGAAGGCCAGCATTAATTGCCAATCCCTAGTTGCCCGAGGACAGTTGAGAGTCAACCACATTGCTGTGGCTCTGGAGTCACATGTAGGCCAGATCAGGGATCTCCTTCCCTAAAGGTCATTAGTGAACCAGATGGGTTTTTCCAACAATGGTTTCATGGTCATCATTAGATTTTTAATTCCAGATATTTTATATGACTGTCTGTGTGGACTGCCTGGGTTCCCAGAACATTCGCTAAATTTCTGGATTAATTGGGCAACACAGTGGCACAGTGGTTAGCACTGCTGCCTCACAGCACCAGGGACCCGGGTTTGATTCCCGGCTTGGGTCACTGTCTGTGTGGAGTTTGCACATTCTCCTCGTGTCTGCGTGGGTTTCCTCTGGGTGCTCTGGTTTCCTCACACAGTCCAAAGATGTGCAGGTTAGGTGGATTGGCCAAGCTAAATTGCCCCTTAGTATCAGGGGGATTAACGAGGGTAAATGCATGGGGATGGGGTCTGGGTGGGATTGTGGTCGGTGCAGACTTGATGGGCCAAATGGCCTCATTCTGCACTGTAGGATTCTATGATCTACAACAGTCCAGTGATAATGCCACTAGGCCACCACCACCCCTACTGCCACATCCAGAGATTGAATGAACCACATAAGAAGACTTTCTAACTTGTGTGGTGTTTATTGAAAAAATTACCTGCAGTTTGTGTAATCTTCCAGCACTCTGGCTATCCTAATGAAAGGGCACAGACATTAAATGTTGGTCGGGATTTTCCAGTCCTCCGTGCCAGTGGGACCTTCCAGTCCTGCCGATGTGAACAGAGATTTCAATGGGTCACTGGCCCCACTGTGGGAGGGCTGTAAAGTTCCATCCATCAACT
Source organism: Mustelus asterias (assembly GCF_964213995.1). Lineage (NCBI taxonomy): Eukaryota > Metazoa > Chordata > Chondrichthyes > Carcharhiniformes > Triakidae > Mustelus > Mustelus asterias. The sequence goes on along the minus strand of NC_135819.1, from coordinate 77,653,060 downwards.
CTGCTTGTCTCCACAGATGCTGCCCGATCTGCTAAGTATTTCCAGCATCTTCTGTTTTCATTTCTTCCAACACTTTTTGTGTTAATCCATTGAACATCTGGAGAATCATGAGTGTCCATGCACTATGTGCGGGGTGTAAACGCAGGGTGCACATCAGGGATCTGCTGTTGAACTAACTAACTAAGATATCGCACTTTGATGAGAGACCAACTAAAAGTATATTGGCAGATCGATGTATTTAAAGTTATGGGAATAAGGAACAAATTATACGGATGGGAACAATGACAAAATTCAACAAATGAATTGTAAGTTCAGGAAAAATTAATATTGATTTTAGATATTGCGATTTTAAAATTTTCATCCTTAATTTCAAATCCCTCATCCTTCTTTACCTCTGTAATTTTCCCTGAGGGAGCCAGTGACAATGTCACTAGATTAGTAATCCAGGCTAATACCCTGGGAGCACAGGTTCAAATCCAAACACAGCAACCGGTGGAATTAAAATTCAATTAATAAATCGACAATTTTAAGTTGTCTGAATCATGATGATCATGAAACCATTATAGATTCAGGAAAAACTCATTTGGTTCACTCATGTCTTTCAGGGAAGGAAATCTGCCAGCCTTACCTGGTCTGGCCTACATTGCGGGTGACTCTTAACTGTCCTCTGAAATGATCTAGTTCGACACTCAGGCTGATGGCAAATTCTGGCCTTGACAGCAAGGCCCACATTACATGAAAGAATAAAGAAAAAAGCCCTCTGAGATACCTGCATTTCCCTAACTCTGGCCTCTTGAGCATTTTTAATTTTAATCGCTGATCATTGGTAGCTGTGCTTTTAGCTGTGAAAGCTCTAAACACGGGAATTTCCCTCCTAAACTTTTCCACCTCTTTACCTTGCCTTCCCCTTTTAAAATGCTCCTTAAAATCTACCTCCTTGACCAAACTTGTGGTTATCTGTCCTAATATCCCCTTGTGTGTCTTGGTGCAAAATTGTTTCTTAAGGCTCCTGTGAAGTACCTTGGGACACTTTATTATGCTGAAGGTGCTCTATAAATACAAGTTGTTGTTGTTGTTGAAGCATTTAAATTGCGAGGTTTCTGAATGAAACCAATTGCCAAATCTCCACAGAACTGACAGAATAAATTCAGTTGACATTTTAATGAAAATAACATACGATTTTCGTGTAAAAACATTAATGTATTTGTTACTAAACATACATTTATCTCTCGATTTTGCCGTTTACAAATGACAAAATGGTTTAATGGATGGGGGATAGGGCCTGGGTGGGATTGTGGCCATTGCAGCCTCAATGGACCGATTGGCCTGCTGCATTGTAGGGATTCAATGATTCTATGATTTTCACAAGTGCTATTGAGACCTTTTTGAAAGCTGGGGCAAACTTGGCAGCAGGAATAACAATAATGTACACCTTGGTTCCAAGGCTGAGAGGAACTGTTTGCCACAGGAACTAATTAATCTGTTCCTGGTCATGTAAAAACAGAGACAGAGAGAGAAAAACAATGCTGAGGTCAAGCTGACTGATTTGACCCTGATGGTAAGGAGCAGGTTGACAGGCTTTGAAAGCACAAACGATTGTTAATTTTAACACACAGCGACAGGCTAAACGGCAAAGGTATTGTAGAAATGTATATAGGATTGCATGAGATCACTAAGATGTCGTAACATTAAAGTGACAAGGATGAGTCAGAGAGTCATAGAGTCATAGAAGTTTACAGCATGGAAGCAGGCCCTTCGGCCTAACTTGTCCATGCCGCCCTTTTATTTTTAAACCCCTAAGCTAATCCCAATTGCCCGCATTTGGCCCATATCCCTCTATACCCATCGTACCCATGTAACTATCTAAATGCTTTTTAAAAGCTAAAATTGTACCCGCCTCGACTACTACCTCTGGCAGCTTGTTCCAGACACTCACCACCCTCTGTGTGAAAAAATTGCCCCTCTGGACACTTTTGTATCTCTCCCCTCTCACCTTAAACCTATGCCCTCTAGTTTTAGACTCCCCTACCTTTGGGAAAAGATATTGACTATCTACCTTGTCTATGCCCCTCATTATTTTATAGACCTCTATAAGATCACCCCTCAGCCTCCTACACTCCAGAGAAAAAAGTCCCAGTCTATTCAGCCTCTCCTTATAACTCAATCCATCAAGTCCCGGTAGCATCCTAGTAAATCTTTTCTGCACTCTTTCTAGTTTAATGATATCTTTTCTATAATAGGGTGACCAGAATTGCACACAGTATTCCAAGTGTGGCCTTACCAATGTCTTGTACAACTTCAACAAGACGTCCCAACTCCTGTATTCAATCCAGATAACAGCTCTTTTCTCTCCTTACAGATGCTGCCAGGCCTGCTGGGATTTTCCAGCATTTTCTCTTTTGGTTTCAGATTCTAGCATCCGCAGTAATTTGCTTTTGTTCTGTGTCACTGGTCATGGGTTCTGTGTGTCCTTGCATGGCTTATGAGCGCAATCTTAGAGCCACATCTTCAACCGCACATTTAGCAGGTTTCCGGGAGCTGTGTTCGATCCTTGGATGCTGGATCACTGGGATTCCTCTCTCTGGCTCCTTTTCCGAGCCTCCTCTTAGCGACGGGTGTCCTGGAAGAATTGTGTCCCTTCAATCAGGAGGTTCCTCCAAGTAGTCTCTTCTGTGCCAGGGTCTCCCAGGCATTGACGTCGAGGTTGCATTTCTTGAAGTGAGCATTCAGGGTGTCTTTGAAGGATTTCCTTTGACCTCCTCTTGTTCCGGAGCTATCCTTGAGCTGGGTGAAGAAGATTTGCTTTGGCAGTCGGGAGTCTGACATTCATGTACTTAGAACGTCAGAGCCCTGATTGCTACACCTTAGGCAAATGTACAAGAAGCAACTTGAAATCAAGAACAATTATAAGCTGTTCTTTGGAATCATTTCTCTAATTCTACTTTCTAATGATTACATTTATAAAAAAAAACTTAAAGAGTTTTTATGGTGAATTTTGGATGGGAGGAATACATTCTTCTCATGATTCACTGACTGATGTATCCGGGCAACAGCTAAAGAGCAGCTCACCCAATCTTCCTAATTGGCAATGGCATCGCACGTAGGTGGTAATGCTAATGCCTACAGACCAGAGTGCGCTTCCCCCAATTCCAAATGCCTGACGCCACTCTGATCTTCCAGGAGAACCTGATAAAGGGCAGTTGTATCCACGCACCCTGTGATCTTCCATTCACTGGTTTTAATAAAAGATTAAATCAGGAGCAGAGTGCCAAAGGGGACTCTCAGTTCAAGAGCTTCCATACTGGGAGCAGGAAACCAAAAATAAGTCCTTAAAAGTCCACCAGGTTCAACCCCTAATCTGTCCTGATTTAATTAATTTCAGCTGGAATAGCACAATTGCATTTAGTGCGTACAACTTAAAAAGAATTAAAAAGAATTAAAAATAAGACTAAACCAGTGTTTTTTATTGTGATGACTTCATGTATGTGGATGTAGGGTACAGACAAGGTCAAACCTGGCTGTGAAGTCATAACTGAGGCTCCAGAGAGACCATTGTTGCCTGAGGAGCCACAAGAACTAGGAGCAGGAGTAGGCCATCTGGCCCCTCGAGCCTGCTCCGCCATTCAATAAGATCATGACTGATCTTTTTGTGGACTCAGCTCCACTTACCCACCCGCTCACCATAACCTTTAATTCCTTTACTGTTCAAAAACTTCTGCATTTAGAATGAAAATGGTAGAATCGGGCCCAATGTGTTTGACACTAACATTGCACAGTGCGACTGGACCAAACAGAGCCTGGACATCTTCAAGAGAAGGAGGAATTTTGATGATGAACATCTGGGCAGCTAGAAATACAGGATGAGCTGGGGGTCGAACGCCTCACCCCACTCTCTTAGCCAGGGACGGGGGCATATTGGGAAAATACAATATTTTTAATGTATCAGATGTGTCCATTGGCAGCCAATAGGAATTTTCACCGCTTTACAATGCATCGATTGTCAAGTACAAATATTTTCAAACATAGACAGCGATTGCTCCAACTCTAGTAATTATATCAATAGATTAGTACATGAACTAACCTTGGTCTGAATTCTCTGGCCATTCGCAACCCGCCACCACTGCCAGCGAGAACGGAGAATTTGGCGCTCAGCCACATCTTTATTTTGCACATTCTCTTTCACGGTTCTTTATGCTGTTGTCTTACACGGCCTTACACTCTCCTCATGTATTTTCAAACTTTGTTCCATCTCTGCCCTCCTCCATTTTGTTTTGTTAGGGTAGCAGGTGGCTGAAGCCATTAAGGTTGATTCCAATGAGGCAGCATTTGCAGTGAGTGTGAGCCAGGAATGTGTGGGCCTGTTGGCTGTGATTTCTCGATCGAAGCTTTCTGCCAACGCTACTTTTGACTGGCTGTCAAAAGCCCAGAATCAGTCTTTTCTTTCTTGAGTCATAAATGTGCCTGACAGATTGTGGGTTTTAAAAATCATAGAATCCCTACAGTACAGAAGGAGGCCATTCGGCCCATTGAGTCTGCACCGACCACAATCCCACCCAGACCCTATTCCCATAATTCCCTGCTAATCCCCTGACACTAGGGTCAATTTTGCATGGCCAATCAACCTAACCCGCACACCTTTTGTCTATGGGAGGAAACCGGAGCACCCGGAGGAAACCCACGCAGACACGGGGAGAACATGCAGACAGTGCCCTGAGGCCAGAATCAAACCTGGCCCCTGGCGCTGTACGGTAGCTGTGCTCAACACTGTGCCATTGTGCCACCCAATGTTTCATTCCCTTCTCTTCTGCTGAAGGCAATGAAGACTTATAGAAGCAGGGAAGTTGTTTCCACTGGCAGGTGAAACTAGAATTAGGGGGCATAGCCTCAAAATAAGGGGAAACAGATTTAGGACTGAGTTGAGGAGGAACTTCTTCACACAAAGGGTTGTGAATCTGTGGAATTCCCTGCCCAGTGAAGCAGTTGAGGCTACCTCATTGAATGTTTTTAAGGCAAGGATAGATAAACTTTTGAACAGTAAAGGAATTAAGGGTTATGGTGAGTGGGCGGGTAAGTGGAGCTGAGTCCACAAAAAGATCAGCCATGATCTTATTGAATGGCGGAGCAGGCTCGAGGGGCCAGATGGCCTACTCCTGCTCCTGGTTCTTATGTTCTTATAAAGGTCATCAAGGGTTGATGACAACGTGGAATTCAAAGCACAAGCAAATTAGCCATGATCTTATTGAATGGCAGCACAGTGGCACAGTGGTTAGCACTGCTGCCTTACAGCGCCAGGGACCTGGGTTCAATTCTGACCTCGGATCACTGTCTGTGTGGAGTTTGCACGTTCTCCCCGTGTCTGCGTGGGTTTCCTCCGGGTGTTCCGGTTTCCTCCCACAGTCTAAAAATGTGCAGGTTAAGTGGATTGGCCATGCTGAATTGCCCCTTAGTGTCAGGGGAACTAGCAGGGTAAATGTTATGTGGATAGGGCCTGGGTGGGATTATGGTCGGTGCAGACTCGATGGGCCTTTTGCACTGTAGGATTCTATGATTCTATAAGACCTCAGCGAGGCAGAGCAGTGTTGAGGGGCTGAATGGCCGACTCCTGCTGCTATTTGATATATATGTTTGCGTGTGGTCGAACAATTTTACAGCTGAAATTTTCCGTCCTTGTTCATGGCTGGGCTCCGGTGCCACTGACAGTGGATGGAGTTTTGGCTGGGACACCACATTTCCCGTTCTCACTCACAACGGGTCCCATCACGGACAAAAGAGGAGAATCCCATCCTGTGATTCTATGGGCAAGATTTTCCAGCCTTTTCCTCCAACGGGATCTTCTGGTCCTGCCGAAGGCCAACTCCCGTGGTGGGTTCCATGGCGACGGAGTGGGTGAGCCATGCAAAACGTCGTAGACTTCAGCAGAACTAGAAGATCTCACTAGCGGTCAACGGAGAACCACCTCTGCCGGTGGAAAGCCACCACCACCGCGGGATGAGGTGGAGAGGTGGGGTGGGGTGTGGAGGTGGGGGTGCGGGGGGGGGGGAGGCCAGAAAATCCCAGCTTATGACTAGTATTTTCCGACCTCACCAGCAGCTGGGATTCTTCAGTCCCGCTTCAGTGAATGGAGGTTTGGCTGAGTGACAAATTCTCCATTCCCGCTGGCAACGGCAGTGGAGCGTGCCAGACTGGAGAATTCCGGCCTATATTGTTTGGTCGACATTCAGTTTCTCCAGAACTGGTTGATCAGCTTGGAATCTGATTTTAAATTTTCAAGTCATCAATATGTAGAAGTCCATCAAGTAGAACAGTTTATAAAAGCGATAACAATGCCACTTGGACTATCTCCACGTTACGCTCAAAATAACTTGTTTTGTTGACCTTCATGATTTTAATTTTGCACTCTGTGAAATGATCCTCGTTTCATCAAAGAATGAAATTCCAAGGCACAGGTATCAAAGCCAGACAGCAAAACAGACAAAGAAAATTTGAATAATCGTCATGCAAAGAGGTGAAATGATTTTCCTTGCTGCCAAGTTACAATTGAGATCATCACCATGAGAAACAGATGCTGGAGAAACACAGTCCCATCCACTTAAACATATAAATGTTGAAGTGAATTCAAACTCTGACAGCAAATCAGTAAAATCCAATGAGTAAGTTTTATTTTGTGGAGTTTGCACGTTCTCCCTGTGTCTGCGTGGGTTTCCTCGGGATGCTCCAGTTTCCTTCTACAGTCCAAAGATGTGCAACTTAGGTGGATTGGCCATGCTAAATTGACCCTCAGTGTCAAGTGCACTAGCTAGAATTAATGCATGGGATTATGGGGATAGGGCCTGGATGAAACAACTCTATGATGACATCAACAAGTTCCATCCCACCATCAGGCTCACCATAGACTACTCTCCGGAATCGGTTGCATTCTTGGACACGCGCATCTCCATTAAGGACGGTCACCTCAGCACCTCACTGTACCGCAAGCCCACGGATAACCTCACGATGCTCCACTTCTCCAGCTTCCACCCTAAACACGTTAAAGAAGCCATCCCCTACGGACAAGCCCTCCGTATACACAGGATCTGCTCGGATGAGGAGGATCGCAACAGACACCTCCAGACGCTGAAAGATGCCCTCATAAGAACAGGATATGGCGCTAGACTCATTGATCAACAGTTCCAACGCGCCACAGCGAAAAACCGCACCGACCTCCTCAGAAGACAAACACGGGACACAGTGGACAGAGTACCCTTCGTTGTCCAGTACTTCCCCGGAGCGGAGAAGCTACGGCATCTCCTCCGGAGCCTTCAACATGTCATTGATGAAGACGAACATCTCGCCAAGGCCATCCCCACACCCCCACTTCTTGCCTTCAAACAACCGCACAACCTCAAACAGACCATTGTCCGCAGCAAACTACCCAGCCTTCAGGAGAACAGTGACCAAGACACCACACAACCCTGCCACAGCAACCTCTGCAAGACGTGCCGGATCATCGACACAGATGCCATCATCTCACGTGAGAACACCATCCACCAGGTACACGGTACATACTCTTGCAACTCGGCCAACGTTGTCTACCTGATACGCTGCAAGAAAGGATGTCCCGAGGCATGGTACATTGGGGAAACTATGCAGACGCTGCGACAACGGATGAATGAACACCGCTCGACAATCACCAGGCAAGACTGTTCTCTTCCTGTTGGGGAGCACTTCAGCGGTCACGGGCATTCGGCCTCTGATATTCGGGTAAGCGTTCTCCAAGGCGGCCTTCGCGACACACGACAGCGCAGAGTCGCGGAGCAGAAACTGATAGCCAGGTTCCGCACACACAAGGACGGCCTCAACCGGGATATTGGGTTTATGTCACACTATTTCACATAAATATTTCTGCTTTTTTCCTCCTGAGTCTTTATCATGCGATCCTAGAATCAGAATTTATGTCACACTATTTGTAACTCCCACAGTTGCGTGGACCTGCAGAGTTTCACTGGCTGTCTTGTCTGGAGACAATACACATCTTTTTAGCCTGTCTTGATGCTCTCTCCACTCCCATTGTTTTGTTTCTTAAAGACTGGATTAGTTGTAAGTATTCGCATTCCAACCATTATTCATGTAAATTGAGTCTGTGTCTTATAAGTTCTGTTTGTGAACAGAATTCCCACTCACCTGAAGAAGGGGCTCAGAGCCTCGAAAGCTTGTGTGGCTTTTGCTACCAAATAAACCTGTTGGACTTTAACCTGGTGTTGTTAAACTTCTTACTGTGTTTACCCCAGTCCAACGCCGGCATCTCCACATCGTTACATGTAGGCCAGACCAGGTAAGGACGGCAGATTTCCTTCCCTAAAGGACATTAGTGAACCAGATGGGTTTTTCCAACAATTGGCAATGCTTTCATGGTCAGCAGTAGATTTTTAATTCCAGATATTTTTATTGAATTCAAATTCCACCGTCTGCCATGACGGGATTCGAACCGGATCACCTGGAACATCAGCTGAGTTTCTGGATTAATAGTTGAGCGATAATAGCATTAGGCCATCGCCTCCCAGAATCATAGAAACCCTACAGTGCAGAAGGAGGCCATTCGGCCCATCGAGTCTGCACCGACCACAATCCCACCCAGGCCCTACCCCCACATATTTACCCGCTAATCCCACTAACCTACGCATCGCAGGACTCTAAGGGGCAATTTTTAACCTGGCCAATCCATCAGCTATTGAACATGGAGAATAGTAAAAGGCAGAATTAGGGCACCAAGAAACAGGAATTAGGCAACTTGTGCTTTGAAGATCAAGGTTGGAAATTTCCCATCCCTCTGCCGCGGGAACGGTAGTGGGTGAGACAGAAAATTCGGCAGACCGTTTAAAGGTCTGTTGAGCTCGGGCAGAATGTGCAGAAGGGAAGAAATGAAAGTAACCCCACGGGTTAAAAACCCAGCAAGAACCTTATTTGATTCCAGCTTTATATATATTTCTTACAGTCCTGGAATTAAATACATTTCTAATCTTTATTTATATCAATTTCTCAAAGTCATCTGTTCCATTAACAATCAGTGGCAGCAGTGTCCGGATTACATACAGAAATGTAGCATATTTTCATTTTTTCAGCTGGAACAACAAGCACACATTTAGTTGCTTCTGTGCTTCTTCTTGTACAGTCCTTCATGATCGAAGATGACTTGTTTCCACTTGTTTGGGTTCTGAGATGGCTAACAAGTCCAATGTACGATTTGCAGACTCTGCCAGTGCTTGAAGAGTTGGGTAGATGAGTTATTGGGAGGTTTGTACACTCTCTCCATGTTCTTGATCAAGTCTCTTGGTTGGCACGGTGGCACAATGGTTAGAGCTGCTGCCTCACAGCTGTAGGGACCCAGGTTCAATTCCAGCCTTGGGTGACTGTCTGTGTGGAGATTGCACATTCTCCCCGTGTCTGCGTGGGTTTCCTCTGGGTGCTCCGGTTTCCTCCCACACTCCAAAGATTCGCAGGTTAGGTGGATTGGACATGCTAAATTGCATCTTAGTGTCGCAAAATGTGTAAATTAGGGGGATTAGTGGCGTAAATACGTGGAGTTATGGGTAAGATAGTCTGTTGTAGGGTCGGAGCAGGCTCGATGGGCTGAATGGCCTCTTTCTGCACTGTAGGGATTCTGTGGTGTATTCAGTGCCTTCCCCAATGAACCTTCTTCACTTTGGTTGATCACAGGCCAGGGATTCCCAGGAGTACATATTCTTTATTTAACTGCAGCAGATTAAATAATGGCCAGAACTCTCTGGTCTCAGACATTCCACTACCACTGCCAGCGAGAATGGAGAACTTGTCACTCAGTCAAATTTCCAGTCACAGCAGCGGGACTGGAGAATCCCAGCCACGGGTGAGGTTGGCAAATTCCGGCCCATGTGTTCAAATCTCTCCATGACCTCACCCCTCTCTATTTCTGTCACTTCCTCTAGTCCTTCAACCCTCTGAGGACTCTACATTCCTTCAGTTCTGGCTGATTACACACCCACAATTCATTTCACTCCGCCATTAGTAGCCTTGCCTTTAGCTGCCTAGCTCCTAAGCTCTGGAATTCCTTCCCCAAACCTCATCACCTTGCCAAGTCTCCCTCCTTCCATAAGACACTGCCTAAAACTCGAACTTTGACCACAAGCATTGGTCACCTGTCCTAATGTCTCCTTTGGATCAGTGTCAGTTTTTGGTCTGCTTCCCGTGAAGCCACCCGGGACGTAATATTGTGCTAAAGATGTAATCTAAATGCAGGTTGTTGTTGGTGCTGCATTCGCACATTTATAGGTTTCTATAACTCTATAAATGTTTCATATTCATGTTTATTTATTTATCTGCAGATACAACAACTTATATTTAAATAGTGCCTTTAATGTACTAAAATGTCCTGAGGCATTTCATCGAGGCATTATAAAATACAATACAACATTGAACCATATACGGAGATATTAGGTCAAAGAGGTGGGTTCTAAAGGAGGAAAGTGAAGTGATTGAGAGGTGTAGGGAGTGAATTCCAGAGCTTAGTGCTATAGACACAATGGCATGGCTACCTATGCGGTTGAATTTGATTTGATTTGATTTATTATTGCCACATTTATTAGCATTCAGTGAAAAGTATTGTTTCTTGCGCGCTATACAGACAAAGCATACCGTTCATAGTGAAAGAAAGGAGAGAGTGTAGTGTTACAGTCATAGCTAGAGTGTAGAGAAAGATCAACTTAATGCGAGGTAGGCCCATTCAAAAGTCTGATGGCAGCAGGAAAGAAGCTGTTCTTGATTCGGTTAATAAGGCCACACTTGGAATACTGTGTACAGTTCTGGTCATCCTATTATAGAATGGATGTTATTAAACTAGAAAGAGTACAGAAGAGATTTACTAGGATGCTACCGGGACTTGATGGTTTGAGTTATAAGGAGCGGCTGGATAGACTGGAACTTTTTTCTCTGGAGCGTAGAAGGCTGAAGGGTGATCATATAGAGGTCTATATAATAATGAGGGGCATAGATCAGCTAGATAGTCAATATCTTTTCCCAAAGGTAGGGGAGTCTAAAACTAGAGGGCATAGGTTTAAGGTGAGAGAAGAGAGATACAAAAGGGTCCAGTGGAAAAATTTTTTCACACAGAGGGTGGTGAATGTCTGGAACAAGCTGCCAGAGGTAGTAGTAGAGGCGGGTACAATTTTGTCTTTTAAAAAGCGTTTAGACAGTTACATGGGTAAGATGGGTATAGAGGGATATGGGCCAAATGTGGGCAATTAACTCAGGGGTTTAAAAAAAAAGGGCAGTATGGACAAGTTGGGCAGAAGGGCCGGTTTCCATGCTGTAAACCTCTATGACTCTATGACTCTAAAAAGTGATCTCATATTTTTGTACCTTTTTCCCAACGGAAAAAGGTGGAAGAGAGTATGTCTGGGCTGTGTGGGGTCCTTAATTATGCCGGCTGCTTTGCCGAGGCAGCGGGAAGTGTAGACAGAGTCAGTGGATGGGAGGCTGGTTTGCATGATGGACTGGGCTTCGTTCACAACCCTTTGAAGTTTCTTGCGGTCTTGGACAGAGCAGCCATATGAGGGGCAGAAATATATTTCTTTACTCATCTTCCTGCAGTTTGCTGGGGGTAATGATAATCACTGCTCTTGAAAATAAATAATCCATCCTGTGAAATAATTTGGGACATGTTAACAATGTGATTAACCTCCATATAAATGCTACATTTTCTTTTCCAAAAAAATATTCCCCTGTGAGCAACACCTCGGGAGGTCTGCGAGTATAATATTAAAATGGTAATAGAGATGGATGGAGATTTTGAGATGTATATTGAAATTATATTGATGGATATGCCTTTTCATTACATTGTATGAAAGCTATTATACTGATGGATGTGTGTTTGGAAATCCTATGTCACTCAGTATTCTGTGTACCTTAACAGAGCAAATAGTTCAGGCACTTTATTAGCCTTTGACGAGTCAGCTATCTGGTCCTATCTTGTCATTTCTTTGGTGCAACTGTTTGCCCGTGTGCCAACATATAAAACGGTTGCAGTCGCTGTGTTTCTGATTTTAATATTCATACAGTGTGCTTTGATTAACTGTATAACTAATGATCTATAAACCTGTCTCATTGAATCAGGAATAAATATCATGTATAAGTAGCACCAAAATAAATGTAGATTATGCAGTATTTGACTGCTTGAAAGAATTATTATACCAGCCAGGGTGGAAAGGCAACGATTTCAAAGGGGTATCATTGCAAAATGAGCTTTCAGTATATCTACAGACTTCACGGTAGGAACCTTGCACCTGTTCACACCGGGGAGATTCTCCGTTCCCGTTTCAGTGAATGAAGATTTGGCTGAGTGCCAAATCCTCTGTCCTCACTTGCAGCGGACGGCACGGTGGCACAGTGCCTCGCAGCCCCAGGGATATGGGTTCGATTCCCGGCTTGGGTGACTGTCCGTGCGGAGTCTGCGCACTCTCCCCGTGTCTTCCTGGATTTCCTTCGGGTGCTCCAGTTTCCTCCCACAGTCTGAATAAGAACTTAAGGAGCAGGAGTGGGCCATCTGGCCCCTCGAGCCTGCTCCGCCATTCAATAAAATCATGACTGATCTTTTGTGGATTCAGCTCCACTTACCCGCCCGCTCACCATAACCCTTAATTCCTTTACTGTTCAAAAAGTTATCTATCCTTGCCTTAAAAACATTTAATGAGGTAGCCTCAACTGCTTCACTGCTCCACTCATCTTAGTGTCATCTGCGAATTTTGACACACTAATGACATGCTGGTTAGGTGCATTGGCAGTGCTAAATTCTCCCTCAGTGTACCCGAACAGGTGCCAGAATGTGGCAACTAGGGGATTTTCGCAGTAACTTCATTGCAGTGCTAATGTTAAAGTTTATCTATTAGTCACAAGTAGGCTTACAGTAAGAACATAGAGTGAAACCTGGCTTGCTAGATCCTAACTCTTATTGCTTTTAGAAACCTTGGTGGACAGTTACTGAACATATTCAGAGACGTCTGCTTCATTTAACACAGAGAATAAAACATTTATTAAAGAAGAAAGATGAACGATATCACATGACACAAAGGTTGGAAAGATTTTAGTACAAACTAACGCTATTCCTTCATCTCAACTATACCTTTACAGGTTAATAGACTTAGAAACATAGAAGAAACATCGAAAAACTGCAGCACAAAACAGGCCCTTCAGCCCCACAAGTTGTGCTGAACATATCCCTACCTTTTAGGCCTACCTATAACCCTCCATCCTATTAAGTCCCATGTACTCATCCAGGAGTCTCTTAAAAGACCTTATTGAGTTTGCCTCCACCACCACTGACGGCAGCCGATTCCACTCGCCCACCACCCTCTGTGTGAAAAACTTCCCCCTAACATTTCCCCTGTACCTACCCCCTAGCACCTTAAACCTGTGTCCTCTCATAGCAGCCATTTCCACCCTGGGAAAAAGCCTCTGAGAGTCCACCCGATCTATGCCTCTCAACATCTTATATACCTCTATTAGGTCTCCTCTCATCCTTCGTCTCTCCAAGGAGAAAAGACTTCATAAAGATAACACAATTTACAATAGTTACTTTATATTCTAGCACCCAGGGTAAGTACATGTAAACTATGAGGTCAACTGTGGTGAGACAGACCGCACCCCACAACTAGTGACAGATGCCATCAAAGCAGATTCCTTGGGGGTGATCTCACCAAAAAAAGTGCTGAATGAGCATGAAAATGGGAGAGAATCGCGCTGCTTTTTGGGGCAAGTAAAAAATGGAATCTTACCTCACACTGCGAAAAAAATGACGCCAAACCTGTTTCCCGCCAGCAGGAGGAGGGGTGGGGCTTACACTCACTGAAAGCCAGCAGATGGCAGCAGAGGGCGCCATTGCGCATGCTGAAATCTCTTTGTTCTGTGAATCGATTTCTCGGCCCTCTCGCAATCTTGCCAGCTCACCCCATCCATCGGCCTGCAGGGCAAAGTGGTAAAATCACAGCCTATGGATTTCTCATCAAACTCTGCAGATGTTTATTACAACATGAGCAAACTAGTCTCACTGAAATATAATCATGAGGGATTCCAATCTCCATGCTCAAAGAACTTACCTTGGAATTCTCTCCCAAACATCACTCGCACACAGATGTCTTTAATGAGCATCCACCTCCAGGGTTTCAATCTCTCCTTCCAATATTCCTTTCCCCAAACCTCTGTGTACACTCAAGTTTCACCTTCCAAGCACACATTCAGTTATTTGGCCATGCCACAGAACATCACTGCTCCAAAAGCCTGCAGTAAGGAGTCACAGAATCACAGAACCCCTACAATGCAAAAGGAGGCCATTCAGCCCATCTAGTCTGTACCTACTCTCTGACTGAGCACATTACCTGATTCCTATCCCTGTAACCCCACATATTTACCCATGTGATCCCACTAACCTTCACATCTTTGGACAGTAAGGGGCAATTTAGCATGGTTAATCCATCTAATCTGCACATTTTTGGACTGTGGGAGGAAACCGGAGCAGCCGGAGGAAACCCACGCAGACACAGGGAGAACATGCAAACTCCACACAGACAGTCGCCCAAGGCTGGAATCGAACCTGGTGCTGTGAGGCAGCAGTGCTAACAACTGTGCCACTGTGCTATGGTAACATGCATCTTTGCATGTAGGATGTAGCCTTGGAGCTATGAAGAGTGATGGTCCAGACTCCATTCCTGATCAGGCATCTCTCCTGCTCTCATCACCTGCTTTTGTCAATATTTTTTTTTATTGTTTAGTGAGACATGGGCATCGTGGGCAGCATTTATTGCCCATCCCTAGTTACCCTGGAAACTGAGTGGCTTACTTGGCTATTTTAGAGGGCAATTGAGAATCAACCACGGGGGATTTTCACAGTAACTTCATTGCAGTGTTAATGTAAGCCTTACTTTTGACTAATAAATAAACTTTTAAACATTGCTGTGGCTCTGGAGTCACATGTAGTCCAAAGCAGGTAAGGATGGCAGATTTCCTTCCCTAAAGGACATTAGTGAACCAGATGGGTTTTTCCAATAATCGTTTCATTCCAGATTTTTTTAAACGAATTCAAATTCCACCATCTGCCATGGGCGGGTTTCGAACCCAGGTTCCCAGAATATTAGCTAAATTTCTTGGATTAATAGTCTAGCAGTAATACCACTGGGCCATTGCCGAGTGTAGGCAGGATTTGCAGATCAATGCTTCACCTGTTTGCTGCATTATGAACATGCTTCCCTTGGTCATCAAGGCCTGGGTTGGGACTTCAATTCAGAGCTTTTGACACGGAGAGACAGGGATACTTCCCAACAGGCCACAGCATCTCCTGAAATATAAGATAGTCAATAATAAATCCTCTGATGAAGGAGTAGCACTCCGAAAGCTCGTGATTCCAAATAAACCTGTTGGACTTTAACCTGGTGTTGTGAGACTTCTTACTAATAAACCCAATAGAGTATTTCTGGAGTAACTTCTTTACCCAGAGAGTGGAACTTACTAAAATAGGGAATGGGTGAAAGGAATTGTAAAGGTGGATTGAGGTTCATAAGGAGGAGGTGTTAGCAATTCTGGAAAGGGTAAAAATAGATAAGTCCCCTGGGCCGGATGGGATTTATCCTAGGATTCTCTGGGAGGCTCGAAAGGAGATTGCAGAGCCTTTGGCTTTGATCTTTGTGTCATCATTGTGTACAGGAACAGTGCCAGAAGACTGGAGGATAGCAAATGTTGTCCCCTTGTTCAAGAAGGGGAGTAGGGACAACCCTGGTAATTATAGACCGGTGAGCCTTACTTCTGTTGTGGGCAAAGTTTTGGAAAGGATTATAAGAGATAGGATTTATAATCATCTGGAAAGGAATAATTTGATTAGGGATAGTCAGCACGGTTTTGTGAAGGGTAGGTCGTGCCTCACAAACCTTATTGAGTTCTTTGAGAAGGTGACCAAAGAGGTGGATGCGAGTAAAGCGGTTGATGTGGTGTAAATGGATTTCAGCAAAGCGTTTCCTAAGGTTCCCCATGGTAAGCTATTGCAGAAAATACAGACACATGCGATTGAGGGTGATTTAGTCGTTTGGATCAGGAATTGGCTAGCTGTAACAAAACAAACCAAAGAAGAACGTACAGGGTAAATGGTAGGACTCTGAAGAGTGCAGTTGAACAGAGGGATCTGGGAATACAGGTACAGAATTCCCTAAAAGTGACGTCACAGCTGGATAGGGTCGTAAAGAGTGCCTTTGGTACATTGGCCTTTATAAATTGGAGTATCGAGTATAAAAGTTGGAGTGTTATGGTAAGGTTATATAAGGCATTGGTGAGGCCGAATTTGGAGTATTGTGTACAGTTTTGGTCACCTAGTTACAGGAAGGATGGAAATAAGATTGAAAGAGTGCAGAGAAGGTTCACAAGGATGTTGCCGGGACTTGAGAAGCTGAGTTACAGAGAGAGATTGAATAGGTTGGGACTTTATTCCCTGGAGCGTAGAAGATTGAGGGGAGATTTGATAGAGGTGTATAAGATTTTGATGGGAATAGATAGAGTGAATGCAAACAGGCTTTTTCCGCTGAGGCTAGGGGAGAAAAAAACCAGAGGGCATGGGTTAAGGGTGAAAGGAGAAAAGTTTAAAGGGAATATTAGGGGGGGCTTCTTCACGCAGAGAGTGGTGGGAGTGTGGAATGAGCTGCCGGATAAAGTGGTAAATGCGGGGTCACTTTTAACATTTAAGGAAAACTTGGACGGGTTCATGGATGAGAGGGGTGTGGAGGGATATGGTCCAAGTGCAGGTCAGTGGGACTAGGCATAAAATGGTTCGGCACAGACAAGAAGGGCCAAAAGGCCTGTTTCTGAGCTGTAATTTTCTATGGTTCTATGGTTCTATGGTAAGAAAACAGAGGGTGGTAGTTGATGGGAAATATTCATCCGGGAGTTCAGTTACTAGTGGTGTACCGTAAGGATCTGTTTTGGGGCCACTGCTGTTTGTCATTTTTATTAATGACCTGGATGAGGGCGTAGAAGGATGGATTAGTAAATTTGCGGATGACACTAAAGTCGGTGGAGTTGTAGACAGTGCGGAGGGAAGTGGCAGGTTACGGAGGGACATAGATAAGCTGCAGAACTGGGCTGAGAGGTGGCAAATGGAGTTTAATGCGGAAAAGTGTGAGGTGATTCACTTTGGAAGGAGTAATAGGAATACAGAGTACTGGGCTAATGGTAAGATACTTGGTAGTGTGGATGAACAGAGGGATCTGGGTGTCCATGTGCAAAGATCCCTGAAAGTTGGCACCCAGGTTGATAGGGTTGTTAAGAAGGCATACGGTGTGTTAGCTTTTATTGGTAGAGGGATTGAGTTTCGGAGCCATGAGGTCATGCTGCAACTGTACAAAACTCTGGTGCGGCCGCACTTGGAGTATTGCGTACAGTTCTGGTCGCCGCATTATAGGAAAGATGTGGAAGCATTGGAAAGGGTGCAGAGGAGATTTACCAGGGTTGTTGCCTGGTATGGTGGGCAGATCGTATGAAGAAAGGCTGAGGGATTTGAGGTTGTTTTCGTTAGAGAGAAGAAGGTTAAGAGGTGACTTAATAGAGGCATACAAGATGATCAGAGGATTAGATAGGGTGGATAGTGAGAGCCTTTTTCCTCAGATGGTGATGGCTAACACGAGGGGACATAGCTTTAAATTGAGGGGTGAGAGATATAGGTCAGATGTTCAAGGTAGGTTCTTTACTCAGAGAGTAGTAAGGGCATGGAATGCCCTGCCTACAGCAGTAGTGGACTCGTCAACATTAAGAGCATTCAAATGGTTATTGGATAAACATATGGATGATGTTGGAATAGTGTAGATTAGAGGGGCTTTAGATTGGTTTCACTGGTCGGCGCAACATCGAGGGCCGAAGGGCCTGTACTGCGTTGTAATGTTCTATGTTCTATATGTTTTTGGGATAGATGTAGGTGGGGCTTCTGAAAATCAGTATGGATTTGTTGGGCTGAGTTGCTTCTTCTTGTGCGGTAAATGCAATATAACCAAGTTTTAATATTTCTTCATAACTAAGAATGTTTACACAGGTGAGGAATTGTGTGCAGGGTGGTTATTAACCTTGTTAAAACCATACCCCACATAAGTCAACACTTTCACATGCGGGGAGAGGCAAATTGTGGACCCAGTTTCTATACAGGTATGTGCACGCAACTGAGGGATATTTAATAGCCCACACGCTATGCAGTGCATTTCTGTTCTTTCAAGGTGATTTTTATATAGAAGGAGCTGACTCTGTACTGTGAAAGAACGATGTAGTCAGCTAGATTGAAGTAAAACCACTCTGCAGTCATAGAGCTGGAGAACTGGCAGCCTGACCGGTTTTCATTTCTGCTGTTCAATAACCTCAGGATGACCCGGGCACCTACTGAGATTTAACGATGTTTTCAGCTGGCGAGGTATCCAGCTTTTTCTGAGCAGCATACTGTAATGAATCGTTACCGTGCACAGTTGCCTGACTGCTGCCTCACAGCGCCAGGGACCCGGGTTCGATTTCCGGCTCGGGTCACTGTCTGTGTGGAGTTTGCACGTTCTCCCCGTGTCTGCGTGGATTTCCTCCGGGTGCTCCGGTTTCCTCCCACAGTCCGAAAGATGTGCAGGTTGGGTTGATTGGCCGTGCTAAATTGACCCTAGTGTCGGGAGGAGTAGCAGGGTAAATGAGGGTTGCAGGAATAGGATCTGGGTGGGATTGTGGTTGGTACAGACTCGATGGGTCTAATGGCCTCGTCCTGCATTGTCGGCATTCTATGATTCTATGATACAGACCCAAAGCTGAGGACAGCAGTGTCACGGGAAAGGAGTCCGGGCAGCTGTCCACGTTTCATTCCTTGCCTTATCTCTCAATTGCTTCTCTACTTGTCCTGGGCCAATGTGAACATGTTTTAATTCACACCTATCACATCCTGCAGCAGGAGTTTCAGTAAAACCTCTCACTCTTTTTTTTCTCTCTTTACTTCAGTCAGCCCTCAAAGGCTCCGACCCGGTTGAATGAGTCAGCATGCAAAGTAGCGATATCTTTAAATTCCCCGCTCTCCCGGCTTGACTGACCCACTCCTTATTCCAACAAGGTCACCTCATCAGATGGGTCTTGCTGCAGAATATACAATCTCAGACTGTTGCAGCACTGAAGCATGCTGGGCCCATAAGCCAAAGGTTGAAGGATCGAAACCTTCCTCCACTATACACCAAAGGACGGCACGGTGGCACAGTGGTTAGCACTGCTGCGCCAGGGTGCTGCGTTCGATTCCCAGCTTGGATCACTGTCTGTGTGGAGTTTGCACGTTCTCCCCGTGTCTGCGTGGGTTTCCTCTGGGTGCTCCAGTTTCCTCCCTCAGTCCCAAATATGTGCTGGTTAGGTGCATTGGCCATGTTAAATTCTCCCTCAGTGTACCCAAACAGGTGCCGGAGTGTGACGACTGGGGAATTTTCACAGTAACTTCATTGCAGAATTATTGTAAGCCTACTTGTGACACTAATAAATAAACTTTAAAACAGAAGGAAGTTGTTATGTTCATTGAGCAAGATATCCTGTCAGTCTCACTGCCCCGACTCTTCCATGGTAGCCCAATAATTTATTTCCCCATTTATCCAATTGCCCTTTTCTGAAAGTTGTTATTGAATCTGATTCCATTACCCTTTCAGATATTGCATTCTGGATCATAAACACTAAATGGATAATGTTCCTTTTCCTCGTGCCTCTGCTGCATTAAACCTGTGTCTGATCCCTGACCCCTCTGTGATCCATGTGGAACGGCCACTACACACAGTGGCTGGAGTTTTCCAGCCTCTTGGTGGGATCTTCCAGTCCCGCCAAAGTCAGCGTATGTTTGAAAGGCTCGCCACATCCACCGTGGTGGAATCCCTCGCGGCAGGACAGGAAGATTCCAACCAGTGTGTGGATGGCAACCTCTGTACGACAAGAAACCTGTAATTCATATGAATTTTATTCAGTGGGAGTAAAGCATTTGGCAGGAACCATAAGGTGGGATTCACTGATCCCCCCCCATGGCGTGTTACCCATGGCAGGAAGTGGCCCGCCATTGGCTGTTAAATCTTCTGGTCCTTCCGCTGCCAATGGAATTTCCCAAAGACTCCACCCTGCGCCGACGGGAAACCCGCAGTGAGGATGTGCCATCGGTGGGACCAGAAGATCTCGCCGCCGTGAACAACCAGAAAGCTCCGGCCACGGTCCTTCCTTTGAGTTGCAGACCTGCTCTTCTCCACAACTTCCTTGACAGACTTTGCCTAATTCTCATCATTTGTCATTCATCTGCTGAGTCAGATTCTCAGAAAATGTCAAAACAATTCCTGTGTAATCTGTGGGAGTGAATCTTCATTCGTTCCAGGAAAAATAGTAGAATTGGCCTTTTAACCTGAATCCAAATGTTTACCCAGAGTGATGAGACACTAGATTCCTTTATTATCTGTACAGGATCAATGTTAATTGAGCTCTAGACGTCTCAGACCAGTTCCCAGTGAGTGAGGGAACTGTTACAGAGCAAACATTAAAATCTCACCCTCCATTGCAATACAGGAACTGCTGCACTGTCACCACGGACATAATTAGGGACCCCATGCACCCGGACATTCTCTCTTCCACCTTCTTCAGTCGGGAAAAAGATACAAACGTCTGTAGTCACGTACCAACCAACTCAAGAACAGCTTCTTCCCTGCTGACTTTTGAATGAACTTACCTTGCATTAAGTTGATCTTTCTCTACACCCTAGCTATGACTGTCATACTACATTTTGCACTCTCTCGTTTCCTTCTCTACGAACGGTATGCTTTGTCTGTGTAGCGCGCAAGAAACATTACTTTTCACTGTATGTTAATGCACTTGACAATAATAAATCAAATCAAATCGCATCAAAGAGATGCCGTCATTCGGATAAGGCATTAGAATCGTAGAATCATAGAATCGCTACTGTACAAACGGAGGCCATTTGGCCCATCGAGTCTGCATCGATAATAATCCAACCCAGGCCCTATCCTTATAACTCCACATAATCCCCCTGACACTAAGGGGAAATCCCACCTAGACCTGTTACCCGTAACCCCAAGTATTTACCCTGCTAATCCCCCGAACCTAAACATCTTGGGACACTAAGGGGAAATTTAGCATGGCCAATCCACCTAACCTGTTCGTCTTTGGAGTGTGAGAGGAAACCGGAGACACCAGGAGAACGTGCAAACTCCACACAGGCACTCACCTGAGGCCGGAATTGAGCCCGCGTTCCTGACACTGTGAGGCAGCAGTGCTAACCACTGTGCCGCCCTAACCAAAAGCCTCGTCTGCTCGATAACAAAGATAACAAAATCCCATGACACTGTTTGGATGACGAGCAGAGGGATTCTCCTCGCTGTCCTGGCTGGTATTGATTCCTCACTCAACTTCACCATCTGGCCGTCCTCATGTTGCTGTTGGTAGGCGAGGGTTGCCAACACTCCAGGATTGCCCTGGAGTCTCCTGGAATCAAAAATCAATCTCCGGCACACGGCTGTGGGCGACCCCGGAGAAGCATCATCAGGATATTAAAATAATATTGTCCTTTGTGTCACTTCCTTTGAATATTTATCTTTACCAAGTAGAAAACGGGGGGAAAAAATAGCTGTTTGGAGAACAGTTAAGCATCATCCAATTGGGTAATGAGTCTTTTTGCTGTCCAGTAGGAAGGCAATGCGTCACAAGGATGGATGTGTTGGCCAATCAGTGGGGACAAGTCATGTGATGAAACCTCCAGGAATACACGTAATTGTAGTTGGCAACCCTGTTATGGAAGGCAGCTGTGTGCAGATTGGCTGCTGTTGTTTTCTAACATTGCTGTCGTGAGTACACAAAGAAAGTACTCTGTTGACTGTAATGCACTTGCATACGTTCTAAGGCCATGAACCATGCTGACTAAATGTAAAATAACTCCTCAGAGGCCGATGTCCCTTCACCAGATTCCCTTTATTTACAAACTCAATCCCACTCCAAAGAGTGCTTCAGGTACAAAGTCAGAATGCGGAGTATCAGTAGCCCTGACACTCCTCAATATATATACAGGCAAGGCTCCCTGATTGGATAGGCAATCATTAGCTCAATCAGGGAGCTCATACTCTAAGAGGTCAACCTCATGGGCCTCGTTGGAGTCATTACAAAATGCAAGGCTTTCCTTTTTTTTAATATGAAACTGCCCCTTTAATTTGGCGCAGAATCCTCCTCCGACAAATCACAGGACTGGCTGTTGGAGGAAATTGATAAGAGAAACATCGCTTAGCCACAATATTCTGAGGTTGGAGCTGAAGAGTCTGATACTGAGGCAATGGCCTTGGGGTGTTATCACTAGACTATTAATCCAGATACTCAGCTGATGTTCTGGGGACCTGGGTTCAAATCCCACCACGGCAGATGATTTGAATTCAATTAAAAATAGCTGGAATTAAGGATCTACTGATGGCCATGAAACCATTGTTAATTGTTGTAAAATCCCATCTGGTTCACTAATGTCCTTGAGGGAAGGAAATCTGCCGTCCTTACCTGGACTGGCCTGCTAAGGAGTCTCGCAACACCAGGTTAAAGTCCAACAGGTTTATTTGGTAGCACAAACTTTCAGAGCGCTGCTCCTTCATCAGGTGGATTCACCTGATGAAGGAGCAGCGCTCTGAAAATTCGCGATTCCAAATAAATCTGTTGGACTTTAACCTGTTGTTGTGAGACGACTTACTCTGCCGACCCCAGTCCAACGCTGGCATCTCCACCTCACGGCCTGGCCTACATGTGACTCCAGAGCCACAGCAATGTGGTTGACTCTCAACTGCCCTCGGGCAACTACGGATGGGCAATAAATGCTGGCCAGTCAGCGACATCCATGCCCCACGAATGAATAAAAAAATAAAGCCTTTATTCTGGATCTAAAAAATGTAGAAAGACCTTTTATTCTGGATCTAACTCCTGGATTTGCCTCAGGAGTGCTTGGCAGGTGACTGCGAGATTAGAAGTATTGGACCTACCCGTCAGACTATATTGTCCGTGGCTCTTAAGCAAAAGGATCTCACGCGCAGGCAGGAATTTATGTGACTGAATGACAGTGTGAGCACTGAAGAGGCAGACATTGCTGTTTATTTCATTATCATTGGAACCTGCTCCAGTAATATTTCACCTTTGCCACGCCATGTGCTCCATCAGTTTGCCACTCTGCTCACCGGAATATAAATTACCAGTCAGACCCTCGCCAGAGTAAGTGGCTGGTGGCACGGGCTGCTCTTTGATGAATGTGTGAGAGGAGCGCGTATGTTGTGTAGTGAGACTGCACCTGGACACCATTAACAGTATCCTCCCTGTGTCTTCCCTTCAGTGCAGCTCCACTGAGAGACCCAGTAAACAGATGTCGAGGCATATTTTTTTTCAGTTCCCAGTGACAGAATGCTGAGACAGCGCAATGTTAAAAGTTCCTGAGCTCAAAACCAGACCAGGAGTGCAAAACAAAGACAGTCTCTCAACTGCAGAAAATTCAGGATGATTTCAGTCCCATGCAACCCATTAGAGTGTAGCTGGAAAGTAGCGACAATAAGATTATTGCGAGGGGGGGGGGGGTTCATAGAATCACTAGAGTGCAAGAGGAGGCCATTCGGCCCATTGAGCCTGCACCTACAACAATCCCACCCAGGCCCTATCCCTGTAGCCCCACGTAGATAGAGGAAGATGGTCCCCGGAAGGGTAGGGGGTTTTAGTTAAGTCGGGCAGCATGGTCGGTGCAGACTTGGAGGGCCGAAGGGCCTGTTCCTGTGCTGTAATTTTCTTTGTTCTTTGTTCTTTTTATCTTTACCCTGCTAAATCCTCTGGGAGCAATTTAACACAGCCAATCAAACTAGCCCGCACATCTTTGGGGTTACAATATGCTGATGCCATTTGTGTTTGTCACTTGGCAATAGCTTGATTCAGCACAGCTGCATAGAATCCTTACAATGCAGAAGGAGGCCATTTAGCCCATCCTGCCCTGACTACCCAGGCCCTATCCCCGTAACACCACAAATTTACCTGGTAATTCCCTTGACACATGGGGCAATTTAGCATGGCTAATCAACCTAACCAGCACATCTTTGGGCTATGGGAGGAAACCAGAGCACCCGGAGAAACGCACGCAGACACAGGGAGAATGTCTTGTGCTGCAATGAATGCTGCTCTTATCTCTAGACCGGCAGCTCCAGGTTCAAGTCCCACTCCGGCACTTGCTGGTCAAGGAAGGAACAATCGGGATGTGGTTCAGTGGGTTGATAATCTTTCAAGAATCCTTCCATCACCTCTCCACCATCCCCCAAAGGGAAAAATGGAGGCAGGCTGACAAAACGGCAGCTACATCAATCACTTCAATTCTTTCCTTGGATCCTCAAAGCAAAATAAAAACTTAAGAAATAGGATCCAGTAAAGGTTATTTGACCCCTTAAGCCTGCTCCACCATTCAATAAGATCATGTCTGGTCTTCTACCTTTTCTCCACCTTTCTGCCTTATCCCTATATCCCTTCTTTTATTTATTAGTGTCACAAGTAGGCTTACAGTCACACTGCAATGAAGTTACTGTGAAATTCCCCCAGTGCCTGTTTGGGTACACTGAGGGAGAATTTAGCATGGCCAACGCACCTAACCAGCACGTCTTTTGGACTGTGGGAGAAAACCGGAGCACCGGAGGAAACAGAGGCAGACACAGGGAGAACGTGCAGACTCCACACTAACAGCGATCCAAGCTAAGAATCGAACTCGGGTCCCTGGCACTGCGAGGCAGCAGTGCTAACCACAGAGCCACCGTGCCGCCCCATTAGGTCCCGTTGTACCTAAACTATCAACCTCTGGCTTGCATGTGCTCAGTGACTGAGCAGCAACAGATTTCTGGGGTAGAAAATTCCAATGACTTGCAGTGAAGAAATTTCTCTCCATCTCTGTTCTAAGTGGTCAGTCCCTGGTGGCTGCTCCAGGCGGCCTCTCAAAACTGTAGTCAAACGTCAAAGAAATTCTATCCCACTGGATTATAAAATGTTAAATGGCCATTCAGCCCATCTCACCTGTTCCAAGTTGGAGATAATAGACTCATAGAAACATTGAAATTAGAAGCAGGAGGAGGCCATTCAGCCCTTTGAGCCTGCTCGACCTTTCATTTTGATCATGGCTAATCATCAGATTCAATATCCTGATTCCACCTTCCCCCCATATCCCTTGAACCCAAGAGCTATATTTAACTTCCTCTTGAAATCACTGAATGATTTGGCCTTGACTCCATGTTCTTTGGGGGGGGGCGGTTCTACCAGACTTTTAGCTGTGCCCTTGCTGGTACCAAGCATTTTGGACTAGGCTTGCAGGGCACAGAAATTCCCTTGGCCCCACAGAAAACAAACTCCTTCATGAGGAATGAACCAGGAAAGCAGCCTGACGTTGGAGAATTAATACAATTTTTAAAAAGTTTTGACGAATTAGCACAGAATGCCATGGAGCATGATCTGTGCCTCTGGGTGGCCTGAGTTGTCCGCACTCCAGTGGGTGTTCAATTTTCCAGCTGTTCAGGGCGAATGAGTTGTAGATGTTTCCACAGTACTCCCTGCCTCATGAAAATTCGGCACTCACCCTCTGAAAGTTCTTCTCTGATCAAAGGGAATTGGAACAAGAATAGACCATTTGATTCATCGAATCATAGAATCCCGACAGCTCAGAAGGAGGCCATTCGGCCCATCGAGTCTGCACTGATCACAATCCCACCTGGGCCCTATTCCCGCAACCCCACATATTTACCCTAGCTAGTCCCCCTGACACTAAGGGGCAATTTAGCATGGCCAGTCATCCTAACCCGCACATCTTTGGACTGTGGGAGGAAACCGGAGCATCCGAGGAAACGCACACAGACACAGGGAGAATGTGCCAACTCCACACAGACAGTGACCTGAAACCAGAATTGAAACCGGATCCCTGGCGCTGTGAGGCAGCAGTGCTAACCACTGTGCCCTCCGCCCACCGCTCCCCCCCCCCCCCCCCCCCGCCCCCCCCGCCACCGCCCACACCGCCACCCACCCCCAACCCTTGACTCCATTTGTCAATCAGAAACCTGGCTAACTCAGAGTTGAATACATTGAAAGACCCAGGACGGAATTTTCTCATTCTGTCATCCCGAACTCAGGCGGGAAAAGCAAGGTGTAGCCTGCTGACTCCACTGCTGACTTTTCCTGACATATTGTGGATTAAAGTCCACCAGGTCCTGGTTTGTCAAGACCTGTTGTAAACCCCGCTGATGTGACATTATACCAGCAGTGGGATCGGGGGGGCGTGGGGAGGGGAGGGGGGGCGTAGCGTAGGAGAGTCCCTACGTGGGGAACTGATACAATGGGGAGGACTGCTGTGTGTGTTCATGTATGCTCATAGGTTTCCTGACCTTTCATGGCAAGAACCCCATTACGTCATTGGGAGGGGCGATGACAACCAAGCAGGGCAATTCCGCTGGCATTAAAGTCATTTTTCGAATCCCTTTCAATTCCACCCCCCCCCCCCACCCCCCCACCCCATTGCCATTGCACCCACAGAAAACGGGAGCTGGAAAATGCCCCCTCTCCATCCCTGCCCTCAGCCTCTCTGGGGAAGGGAATTCCAGACGATAACAACCATCTCAGAGAAGAAGTTCCACCTCAAGTCCACCTTAAACAGGAGACCCCTAATTTTGAAACTTTCCCCCCTAGTTCTGCATTCCCCCACAGGGGGAATTGCCCATGTCAAGCCCCATCAGAATCCCATCTATTTCAATAAGATCACCTGTAATTCTTCTCAACTTGAATGGGGTAAACTACAAAGGCACTCAAATGACAGGGGGGCTAGCTCGGGTAAATGCATGGGGTTGTGGGGACGGGGCCTGGGTGGGATTGTGGTCGGTGCAGACCCGATGGGCCGATTGGCCTCGTTCTGCACTGTAGGAATCTATTATTCTATCAGGGTACAACCCAAGCATCCACCTGAATTTCACACTCTCTAACCTTCAATACTTCTCCTTTTTTGAGTGCTTATCTAATTCCCTTTTAAATACTGTGATTTAGCCATGTTTCAATATCTGTTGGTGATAATGCATTCCATTACCACATTTGGTCCGAAAGTAATTTCAAATCTCTTTTTAATACTCACACTCGATTCATGCCCCCATGTTACTGATTAAATGATCATTGCAAATCATCCCATAGCGTGAGGTAGAATTCAGGACATGAGAGGAACAGAAGGAATTTGGAAGAAAAATGCTTTGTACGGACATTGAAACAGTTAAATCTTTTGTGTGTTCTTCTGCCTAATTATGCCACTGAGATTAAGACCCCATTTTGATTACCTATTTTAGTGTATGAAAACAGTTCCTGCCCAAGAGTGACCAGATTATACTCCGTATGCACATTTACAGAGAGTAATAAGTTATGATAAGCATTAGTGTATTAAAAAAAAACATACGTCAGCATGAGCCACATCTGCTCGTTTCAACTCAGAACCCACAGATTCTGGTAAAATGCACCATGCAAATTGTACAGTAATTCTTCCAGCAAACACAAACAATCTAATCTACTGCAGATGTACTTTGCTAGTCAAAATGAAAGTTGTCCTGTCTGTATGCTCACAGTCGTTACTTAATACAAGTCCCTGGTCAAATATTCTTACTGCATTGTGTTGCTTTTCCTTCATGATTTTGCCTCTGTACCTACAATCAACACATGGCGTCCTGGCTGATACACAGGAAGACTCTACGCCAATTCTCCCAGTAAATCCAACTGGGAAAGCATCCAAAATTTGGGAACTAGCCGGCTCTGAGAGCTGTGCGATTGAATTTGTCGACCTATCTGTCTATGTTGACTTTAGAGACGGCAACTTATCCACATGATGGGGAGGGCAGGGGGGAGCTTGAACTTCCTGAATGGCTGGTTTGGGTTGAGTCGAAATTTAGAACCCAACTCCAAACCCAAATACCTCTCAACTTGAGCATTATGGAGTAAATTGAGGATCAGTTGCAAGGCTATTTTGAACGTCACTGTCCTTTGTTCTCTCTCAAGTTTCTTTTAGGAAGCCAAAGAGTAGGTTAACTGAACCTCACAATTCTCAGAAATAGTCACACCCAAGATAAAGGATGTGATTTTCCTCTCAAAATTATAACCAAAATAAAGGACTAATTCTCTCATATGTATAAATATTCTAACACTTTCCAGTGAAGGCACTCGTTTGAAAGATAAATTCAAAAGTTGGTGCCCAAATTACGAGGCTTTGTGAAAACAATATCTCTCTGCCTGCCTCACCATTGAACATTGGGAAGTGAATGTACTTGAAAAGTAAATACAAGCTGAACTTCTCATACATTTAGGTAAATAAGTATACTTTTGATGATGTGGTAAGTGTTAATTACTGCCTATCGACCTCTCTAGAACTGCCAGTTTCATAGAATCATAGAATCCCTTCAATGCAGAAGGAGGCCATTTGGCCCATCAAGTCTGCACCGACCACAATCCCACCCAGGCCTTACCCCCATAATCCCATGCAGTTACCCTA
The DNA here is from genome assembly GCF_964213995.1 of Mustelus asterias. NCBI lineage: Eukaryota > Metazoa > Chordata > Chondrichthyes > Carcharhiniformes > Triakidae > Mustelus > Mustelus asterias. Next base: position 77,624,496 of record NC_135819.1, on the reverse strand, counting down.
GCTAGTCCCTCTAACAATAAGGGGCAATTTAGCCTAATCTGTATATTTTTGGAGTGTGGGAGGAAACCGGAGTATCCGGAAGAAACCCACACAGACACAGGGAGAATGTATAAATTCCACATAGACAGTGATCCAAGCTGGGAATCGCACCTGGTGCTGTGAGGCAGCAGTGCTAACCACTGTGTCACCGTGCCGCCCCAATTTCCCATTGTAAAATTGCTGCCTCATGCCATTCTTGTGGGGCAGGGGAAATTCTTAAAATGTTAAATTTGAAATTACATTTCTTATCTTTTCCCCTTCCGTCTCTTCTTTTTCTCTTTCTTAATCCAATTTGTCTTTCCCTCTCAGCAGGTCTGACAGCATCTGTGGAGAGAGATCAGAGATAACATTTTGAGCCTAGATGACCCCTCCATCTAGACTCGAAACGTTGGCTCTATTCTCTCTCAACAGATGCTGTCAGACCTGCTGAGATTTTTCAGCATTTTCTGTTTTTCATAAGATCTCTGCAATGCCGAAGGAGACCATTCGCCCCATCGAGTCTGCACCAGCAACAATCCCACCCAGGCCCTATTCCCATAACCCCACATATTTACCCGGCTAATCCCCCTGACACTAAGGGGCAATTTAGCATGGCCGATCACTCTAACCTGCACATTTTTGATCTGTGGGAGGAAACTGGAGCACCCGAAGGAAACCCACGCAGACACGGGGAGAATGTACAAATGCCACACAGATACCTGAGGCCAGAATTGAATCCGGCTCCCTGGCACTGTGAGGCAGCAATGCCAACCACTGTGCCGCCGTGCCACCCTGGAATTTCCCTCTGTTTATTTCTCTTTCTATACCTGATTTGACATTGAATTCATGTCCTTTAATTGACCTTCCTTCTCAGTCGCTGTGCTGCTTATTTCTAAATCCTACAATTGGATTGCTTACCCTACTGGGTCCTTTGTTAACTCTGTCCTGGATCCCCAGTTTTCTTCACTGTGCTCTGATAAGCTGACTTTTCCAGCAATGCTGGTGCTGATAATATAGGAGCAAGTGTAACTAACAGATGCTGAAAAATTCTCCAATACAACAAAATCTGGGCCAATGTTAATTTATTTTAATTGAGTAATAGTTCAATTTAATACAGGTTTCCATTTACAAATTTGAGATACAGTCAAGAAACAATGGATGGTACTCCAGGAAATGTCCCTTTCCCATGTTTGTCAGTTGTTTTCAATTAGATTTAAGTCAGATCTTTTCGAAGGACCACAGCTTAGAGTTATAGAGTCTTCAAGGTCTACAGCATGGAAACAGGCCCTTCAGCCCAACTTGTCTGTGCCGCCCTTTTTTTTTTAAACCCCTAAACTAGATGGCTATAGACTTCAATAAAAAAGTAGGAGTGAGGGATGAGATAAATTAGGAATTAATGTTATCAAATTTGACTTTAAGCACCTGAGCCTCACCCCTCCCCAGTTCATTTTATGATGTGGAGATGCTGGCGTTGGACTGGGGTGGGCACAGTAAGAAGTCTCACAACACCAGGTTAAAGTCCAATAGGTTCATTTGGTAGCACGAGCTTTCGGAGCGCTGCTCCTCCATCAGGTGAATGTTAATTTATTTTAATTGAGTAATAATTCAATTTAATGCAGGTTTCCATTTACAAATTTGAGATACAGTCAAGAAACAATGGATGGTACCCCAGGAAATGTCCCTTTCCCATGTTTGTCAGTTGTTTTCAATTAGATTTAAGTCAGATCAGGAATGCTTATACTGCCGAGAAAGTAAAAATCTAAAAAAAGTCACAAAATTAGCAATGTGGCATTACTGTAAAATGCACATAAAATGCACAAAATCTTCTCGTTTGTAAGCAGAATGCGAGGAGCTCCAGTGTTTTGAGTTCCTAGTAATTCATGGGTTACAGTCTGAGAAACCGTAATGAGGTAGTGATTAGTTGATTATCTAAAGAGATACAAGATTATCTAAAGAGATAACGCATTGTTTTTCTGTGTGGTCGCACTGAGATGTTCTATGCATGTCAGCGAGTGGGATGTTCCTGCATACGTATTTGTACACAGCTCAGGCATTCCATAATCCAGTTTGAGCTCTAGTGGAATGTCTGGCATTGAATATCAGTGGATATTATCACAGAAAATTGCTTGAGGTTAAATGAGACACCTTTGCATTCGCTCATTAATATCTCAGTTGTCTCATAATCACAATCCAATTCAAATTGCCTCTGAATAACATCTAAACTTTCAGTGGTGCTTTATCACTCACACGTTGCTAGGTTTTCTCACTCATGGAATAAGTTGTGGAAGTGATAGTTTATTACCGAGTACCCATAAAACTCCCACTTCATAGAACCATAGAATCCCTACAGTGCAGAAGGAGACCATTTAGCCCATCAAGCCTGAACTGACAACAATCCCACCCAGGCCGTTTCCCTGTATTTACCTCGCTAATCCCCCTGATACTAAGGGGCAATTTAGCATGACCAATTCACCTAACCTGCACGGCTGGTATTTTACGATCTCACTCAGGTGAGGCTCGTAAAATCCTACCCGAGGCTAACGGATCATTCCATTTTGCGAGCTGCGCCCACCCCGATTCTGGGGCACGCGTGGCGGTAAAATTCCGCCGCACATCTTTGGACTGTGGGAGGAAACCGGAGCACCCAGAAGAAACCCATGCAGACACAGGGAAAACGTGAAAACTCCACACAGACAGTGACCCAAGGTGAGAATTGAACTCGGGTCCCTGGCACTGTGAAGCAGCAGTACTAACCACTGTGCCACTGTGCCGCCCCGCCCACTTAGCTCTAAGCTCTGTTTAACTAGAAGTTGCCTTGAAGCAACTGAACCCCACCCCTTCCCGATTTATTTTAATTAATTAATAATTCAATTTAATGCAGGTTTCCATTTGCAAATTTGAGATACAGTCAAGAAACAATGGATGGTACTCCAGAAAATGTCCCTTTTCCATGTTTGCCAGTTGTTTTCAATTAGTCAATTAAGTCAGATCAGGAATGCTTATACTGCCGGAAAAGTAAAAGCCTAAAAAAGCCACAAGATTAGCAATGTGGCATTACTGTAAAATGCACATAAACCTGAAAAGATTATCAGAAAAAACCTACCCTCAGCAAGTGATCTGCACATGATAATCATCAATAATTCTGCTTTCTGCGGATTGACAGCAAGTGCAGCTTTTGAACAGAGCTACACAACTTAAGCAGTTCATATGCAAATCAGAGTAAATACAGGTTTTGTACATTTGGGTGTTACAACCTATTTCATTTCTTGGACATGGGTGTCGCTGGCTGGGCCAGCATTTATTGCCCATCCCTAATTACCCTTGAACCGAGTGTCTCACCCGGCCATTTCAGAGGGCAGTTCAAGAGTCAACCACATTGCTGTGGCTCTGGAGTCACATGTAGGCCAGACTGGGTAAGGATGGCAGATGTCCTTCCCTAAAGGACATTAGTGAACCAGATGGGTTTCTTACGACATTCGACAGTGGATTCGCAGTCATCGTTAGATGTTTGATTTCAGATTTTTATTGAATTCAAATTTCATCATCTACCATGGTGGGATTTGTACCCGGGTCTCCAGATAATTACCCCGAGTCTCTGGATCATCAGTCCAGTGAAAATACCACTCTGCTGTCGCCTCCCCTTTTTATTTGAGATAACACAATAATAGTATGTAGCAATAATAGCATGAAGCAGCCTCACAAAATGACCTTGGTGATAGGCCAGTCAATAGAGTACACAGAGAACTTGCCTCGACCAAATAAACAGCACACCCTGAATTTAACAATCTGAAGATATTTTCACTTCATTATGAAGGGAAGTTGATCTCTCTGAGAACCAACACTCAACCACTCAAAGAGAATACGTCCCTTCATAATCTGTTAAAGTGTATGTGAGAAGGGGGATTATCTGCCCGTCAACAGCTTTTAGTGGCCAAATCAAGATAACTGCCTCAGACTCCCTCTGAAAAAAACAAGTAATATTTTATTCTTCTAACTAATGGTGAACAGGTTAACTAAACTATTAACAAACCAAATAAAACACTATTCTAATGGAATGCTATTTAGATAATTACAATTCCCACTTATTAACAAAAAAAATAGAACTTTTAGTCATTCTCAAATTTCAATCAGGTTTGTCGTCTTCCAGGACCTTCTGTCTTCTTTGCTGATTTCTTCTGTTTTCTGTTGGCACTTTTACGATTGAGATGAGGTTTTCTTTTAAGACATAAATGTGGTTATTGCACTGGCAGAGAGCAGTTACTGTCTGTGTGTGTCTCTCTCTCTCTCTAACTGTGATCTGTGGCAGTTGCTGGCAGGCAGCCTTCTGGCAGTTCTCTGGAGCTGGGAGCTGGTTTATATCCCAGATGACATACCAAAACCCTCACAATAGGACTGGTTTACAGGTTATCAAAACATAAAATTCAAATCTGATAGGCTGCTGCTTTTCAAATGCCTAGTTTAAACTGATGGGTTAAAATTCAAAAACATGTTCTGATTCAAATGCCTGAATTCTGCTGCCAAAGCAAGCCTGTTGTTTTTGCCTCTGATATATTGTTTCAGTCTGTGTACTGGATGCACCGCTTCTCTTCAGTACAAGAAAAAACACCTTTTCTTTTAAACAGACAATGCAATTTTACAACTCTTTGCATTTTTATATTTTTAAAATAATTTTATAAATACTAATTTCACAACAATCCTATGGCTTGGAGCCTGCAGTCAGCGGCAAAGCCAAGGTGAATGTCACTGGCTGCATTTAAAACTATGTTCCGAGCTATTCTGTAAGCTACAGTGGGCACTTGTTGACTACAGTGTGAGCTCCCCCAGAGCCATTTATTGCAATTTCTGCCTTGCAGCAGCTCCCCATGCATTACTTTAAACATCCACTGCCTCCACCACATATGCTCAGTGGCAGCAATATCTGTAAGATACACTGAAGCAACTCGCCAAGGCTTCTTCAAAGGCACCTACCAGATCCGTGACCCTCAACCACCTTGAAGGACAAAGGTGATAGAAACACCATAATCTGTAAGTTTGCCTCCAAATTACTCACCATCCTGACTTGGAAATATATCGCCCGTCCCTTCACTGTCTTTGAGTCCAAATCTTGGAACTTCCTCCCTAACAGCGCTGTGCGTGTACCTACATCACATGGGCTGTTCAAGAAGTCGGTTCGCCATCACCTAAGGGCATTTAGGCATGAACCATAAATGCCAGCCTTGCCAAGGATGCCCACATCCCATGAATGAATACAAAGAAATTCAACTTTTGAGAAAGTACATCTCATGACAGCTCAGAACAGCTGTCTAGCAGTGTTACAAATTGGAAAAACAACTAATGTTATTGTTAGGAAAACTGTGACTCAAAATGACAATGGTGTAATGTTCACTACAAAGAATGTTACATCCTGTAACTATAATGTGTCTCTGACAGGCATGCTAACATCATCTAAACTACAATTATTTTCCAGCCTAACTCACTATCTGCTAGTTTTATGCACACAATATACAGTAAATAGTGTTTAACTAACACAATCTGGCACTGCTGCCTCACAGCGCCAGAAACCTGGGTTCGATTCCTGGCTTGGGTCACTGTCTGTGCGCAGTTTGCACGTTCTCCCCGTGTCTGTGTGGGTTTCCTCCGGGTGCTCCGGTTTCCTCCCACAGTCTGAATGTGCTGGTTAGGTGCGTTGGCCGTGCTAAATTCTCCCTCAGTGCACCCGAACAGGCGCCGGAGTGTGGCAACTAGGGGATTTTCACAGTGACTTCATTGCAGTGTTAATGTAAGCCTACTTGTGACACAAATAACAAATAATAAACAAATCTAAAAATTGTTAGTTACATATTAAAATATATGTGACATGTGTCTGTAATTTCAAGGTAGTCACCTAAGTAAAGTAATGAGTTAACATTCTTTTAAATAGCACATAGAGAAATGTCGCCTGAAAATAGTAAGCACTTCACAAACAAATAGGGCAAAGAGCAGTTTCGACAATACCTCCCATTTTTATCATGGAAAGTAAGCTGGTTGCAGAAGCAATGTTCGGTGAAACATGAGCTTTAAAATTCTGTAGATTGGAAGGGGAGGTTGTGTTGGGGGGATGAGCAGCAGAAGACAGAGGGGGGCAAGATTTTGAGGTGACGGTTAAAAGATCCTTGATTTTGTTACGACATAAATGGAGGTGGAAGAAGTGAAGTAATTTGGCATATATTCAGCTTATGAGAAACATGAAGTGAAGGTTTGACGGAGCAATGGCCATAATCATATTTATTAAATAGAGGAGAGACAAGGAAGGTTGCCATTGAGAAAGATTGTCAGTTTGTTTGGGAGTTAACACAATGTAGATCACAGCACATTGACAATCTGCCCTAGATTCTGTGCAATCTTTTTTCCATTGTCTTCACTGGATGAGACAATTGGGCTGAGTGTAAAAAAAGTTGCCAATGTACTATCACTCATTTGACTCTCGCTTTCAAGGTGAATTTCATTCCATGAGAAAGAGAGAGACAGAGACCAAGATCTGGTGGGTGGGGAGGGTGAGGAGGGGGGGGGGGGGGGGGGGGGGGAGGTGGGGGGAGGTGGAGGGGGTTGTCTGTTGTGGGGGGGAGGGGGGGAGGTGGAGGGGGTTGTCTGGCGGGGGAGAGGGGGGAGGGGGTGAGGTTGGTGACGTAACTGCTAATATCACTGGACTTGTAATCCAGAGACACAGGCTCATACTCGGGAGGCCCAGGTTCAAATCCACCATGACAGCTGGTGCAATTAGAATAATAAATTTGAAATACAAAGCTAGTTTCAGCCATGATGACTATGAAATGATAATTGGTTAGCAATTGGTTGGTTGAGAAAATGCATCTTTTTCACTAATGTTCTTACTACCCTCACTGGAATGGCCCACGTGTGACTCCAAATCCAAAGTAATCATAGAATCCCTGCAGTGCAGAAGGAGGCCTTTTGCTCCATCGAGTCTGCACCTACCACAATCCCACCCAGGTCCTATCCCCATAACCCCATGCAGTGTCCCCCCGACACTAAGAGACAATTTAGCATGGCCAATCCACCGAACCCATACAGTTTTGGAGTGTGGGAGGAAACTGGAGCACCCGGAGGAAACCCACGCAGACACGGGGAGAACACCACACAGAAAGTGATCCAAGTCAGGAATCGAATCCGGGTCCCTGGCGCTGTGAGGCAGCAGTGCTAACTACTGTGCCACTGTGCTGCCCTGTCTGAAGAATTCAGAGTGAGCTCCTGGCCCAGAGTAAACCTGTTGCGATGGGCTTCAACCATATACCAAGCAAGTGGCTTTCAGTTGTAAGCTGCTGCCTTGAATCTGTTAGGATATGATAAGCCCGGAAAAAACAGTGAGATTGTGTGAGGGCCCCTAATGAACAAACAGTAAATGTAGCAGAGGTATGACATGCATACTTGAGCCATCAATGTGGTAAATGACAGCACTGAGTAATGTTGTTGTAAGAAGTTTAACAACACCAGGTTAAAGTCCAACAGGTTTATTTGGTAGCAAAAGCCACACAAGCTTTCGAGGCTCTGAGCCCCTTCTTCAGGTGACTCACCTGAAGAAGGGGCTCAGAGCCTCGAAAGCTTGTGTGGCTTTTGCTACCAAATAAACCTGTTGGACTTTAACCTGGTGTTGTTAAACTTCTTACTGTGTTTACCCCAGTCCAACGCCGGCATCTCCACATAATGTTGTTGTACCAGTTTCAGTACCTCAGAATATCCCAAAGCGATTTATCGCCAATGAAGTATTTTTGAAATGTAGTTACTGTCTGTGCTAAATATAGTAACATGTCACAAGCTGCTTCACAAAGGCATGAGGGAAAAAGATGGAAAAATTACATTGAAAGGGCTGGAGTTTGGTTGGTTATTGACATAGCAAGCCATGCATCACATCATACAGGATATGGCTGTGAGCTAAATGTTATTAATATCATGCCATTGGTAAATACCGGGAACAACATAAAACTACTTTCAAATCAATTCATGTTCTGAATTGTAACTTGTCATTCACACAGTTAAAAACATTGTGTGAATATTTCGATGGATAAGAGCACATTTCAAAACGTGAACACAGCTCACATTCAGAAAATGTTCGTGAAAGAATAGAGCTTTTTTCTCTTTGCCCTTGAGGTAATCTGAGACCCTTGTGGTACTACAGTTAACACATTCTTACCCTTGTGTAAGCTGTGCCTATTACAGGACTTATACGCCAGCAAAGCAGTCCTGTCACATAATTCTATACACTTCAAGATTCTTGGGATTCAATTACAATCAGCTGTAATGTGCTGATCCAACAGCTATGGCACTGTAATCTTTGTAACATTAACCCTCCTCCATAAAGTTCTCCCAATGAACTGCTGCAGGTATCGCAGTCTTAATTCACCATTTAGCCCATCCATCCAAGATTCATTATCATCCCATATCTTTAATCATCTTTCTAGAATTCCTAGACAGGGTGTAATATTGCAATTTGCGAGGAAAGGCCCACCTTAACCTTTTTTTGATTGTTTCATGGAATGTGGCCATCTCCAGAAGCTCAGCATTTGTTGCCCATCCCTAATTGCCCTTGAACTGTGTGGCTTGCTGGGACATTTCACAGGGCAGTTAAGAGTCAATGATACCGTGCCTGGGTGGCACAGTGGCACAGTGGTTAGCACTGCTTGCCTCACAGGGCCAGGGACCCAGGTTCGATTCCCGGTTTGGGTCACTGCCTGTGTGGAGTTTGCACATTCTCCCCGTGTCTGCGTGGGTTTCCTCCAGGTGCTCTGGTTTCCTCCCACAGTCCAAAGATGTGTGGGTTAGGTGAATTGGCCGTGCTAAATAGCCTCTTAGTGTTAAGGGGATTAGCTAGCGTAAATGCATGGGGTTATGGGGATAAGGCCCGGGTGGGATTGTGGTCGGTGCAGACTCCTTCTGCACTGTAGAGATTCTGCAACATTGGGGAATTGTGCAAGGTTGGTGTGCCCACAATTCTTTAAAAAATGCAAGTGTCACCGCACATGGATCCTGCCACGACATCACGAAAAGCAGGAAACGTACACTCGTGTCTGAATAACACATGTTCTGCCAAAAATGATGGTACAATGAACAGTTTGATTCAAACGGCATAGGTTGGAGGAATTCAAGGAGCATTGTTACACTTTCGCTAGTGTTATTCTGAGAGCTACTTTGGTTACAGATACAACTATTCGAGGTACACTGCTTAGGAGAATTGAGAAAGGTTCACTCTCTCTCTGCCGACATTATAATGGTGATGACACTTCAAAATCAATTCATTTGCTGAGAAGCATTTGGCAAATGCTGAGCTCATGAAAGGCACCAGATAAATGAAATGTTTTTGTTCTTCTGTGTAACACCTGAATTCTGGCTGTTGGATTGTCCTTAAAGGAACAGCTTCATTCCGCAAGTGTGCCCTTAACGCAGACAAAAATCTCAAGATGCTTCAGAGAGACAGAAGGGAAAATGGATGGCGTGCTAAAGGAATGTTGGGAGATGCACCATAGAAAGCATTCTATCTGCTTGTATCACAGCTTGGTATGTCTCCTGCTCTGCCCAAGACCGCAAGGAGCTACAAAAGGTCATGAATGTAGCCCAATCCATCACGCAAACCAACCTCCCATCCATTGATTCTGTCTACACTTCTCTCTGCCTCAGAAAAGCAGCCAGCATAATCAGGGACTCTATGCACCCCGGACATACTCTCTGCTACCTTCTTCCATCAGGAAAAAGATACAAAAGTCTGAGGCCACATACCAACCGACTCAAGAACAGCTTCTTCCTTGCTGCCATCAGACTTTTGAATGGACTTACCTTGCATTAAGTTGATCTTTCTCTACACCCTAGCTATGACTGTAACACTACATTCTGCACTCTCTCGTTTCCTTCTCTATGAACGGTATGCTTTATTTGTAAAGCGCGCAAGGAACAATACTTTTCACTGTATGTTAATACATGTGACAATAATAAATCAAATCAAATCAAAAAACTTGGTTATGAATTTGGATTTCCATGAGGGAAAAGAAGGAGCTGGTGTTGCAGAAAAGTTTAAGGAGGAAATTCCAAAGTGGAACTTGGGGGCTTAAAGGTATATCTGCTGATACTTCACAGCTATTCACAATCTGTATTAATAGAAACATAGAAACATAGAAAACTACAGCACAAAACAGGCCCTTCGGCCCCACAAGTTGTGCCGAACATATCCCTACCTTCCACGCCTACCTATAACCCTCCATCCTATTAAGTCCCATGTACTCATCCAGGAGTCTCTTAAAAGACCTTATTGAGTTTGCCTCCACCACCACTGATGGCAGCTGATTCCACTCGCCCACCACCCTCTGTGTGAAAAACTTCCCTCTAACATTTCCCCTGTACCTACCCCCCAGCACCTTAAACCTGTGTCCTCTCGTAGCAGACATTTCCACCCTGGGAAAAAGCCTCTGAGAGTCCACCCGATCTATGCCTCTCAACATCTTATATACCTCTATTAGGTCTCCTCTCATCCTACGTCTCTCCAAGGAGAAAAGACCGAGCTCCCTCAGCCTATCCTCATAAGGCATGCCACTCAATCCAGGCAACGTCCTTGTAAATCTCCTCTGCACCCTTTCAATCTTTTCCACATCCTTCCTGTAATGAGGCGACCAGAACTGAGCACAGTACTCCAAGTGGGGTCTGATGAGGGTCTTATATAGCTGCATCATTATCCCCGGACTCCTAAACTCAATCCCTCGATTGATAAAGGCCAGCACACCATACGCCTTCTTAACCACCTCCTCCACCTGCGGGGCCGATTTTAGAGTCCTATGGACCCGGACCCCAAGGTCCTTCTGATCCTCTACGGTACTAAGAGTCTTTCCCTTTATATTGTACTCCTTCATCCCATTCGACCTGCCAAAATAGACCACTATGCATTTATCTGGGTTGAAGTCCATCTGCCACTTCTCCGCCCAGTCTTGCATCCTATCTACGTCCCTCTGTAACTTCTGACATCCCTCCAGACTATCGACAACCCCACTAACCTTCGTGTCATCGGCAAACTTACCAACCCATCCCTCATCCAGGTCATTTATGAAAATGACAAACAGCAAGGGTCCCAGAACAGATCCCTGGGGCACACCACTGGTGACCGCCCTCCAATTAGAAAAAGACCCATCTATACACACTCTCTGCCTCCTTTGCGCAAGCCAGTTCTGGATCCACAGGGCAGCAGCCCCTTGGATCCCATGCCCTCTCACTTTTTCGAGAAGCCTTGCATGGGGGACCTTATCGAAATGATTTAGATGAGGCAACTAAATGCAATATCTCCAGATTTGCAGATGATACAAAGTTGGGTGGGAGGGTGAGCTGTGAGGAGGATGCAGAGATGCTTCAGCTTGATTTGGACAGGCTGAGTGAGTGGGCAAGTGCATGGCAGGTGAAGTCTAGTGTGGATAAACGTGAGGTTATCCACTTTGGTTGCAAAAACAGGGAGGCAGATTATTACTTGAATGGCAATAAATCAAGAGAGGGGAATGTGCAATGAGACCTGGGTGTCCTCGTACTCCAGTCCCTGAAGGTAAGCATGCAGGTGCAGCAGGCAGTAAAAAAAGCAAATGGTATGTTGGTCTTCATTGCGAGAGTATTCGAGTACAGGAGCAGAGATATCTTGCTGTAATTATACAGGACCTTGGTGAGACCACACCTGGAAAATTGTGTGCAGTTTTGGTCTCCTTATCTGAGTAAGGACGTTCTTGCTATAGGGGGAGTGCACAGCAGGTTTACCAGGCTGGTTCCTGGGATGGCCGGACTGATGTATTAGGGGAGATTGAGTCGATTAGGATATATTTGCTGGAGTTTCGAGGATTGAGGAATGATCTCATTGAAACCTATAAAATTCTAACAGGGCTAGACAGGGTAAATGCAGGCAGGATGTTCCTGATGGTGGGGAAGTTCAGAAGGATATGTGGTAAACCTTTTAGGACTGAGATCAGGAGAAATTTCTTCACCCAGAGAGTGCCAAGCCTGTGGAATTCACTACCAAAGAAAATAGTTGAGGCCAAAACCTTGTATGCTTTCAAGAAGGAGTTGGATATTGTTCTTGGGGTGAAGGGGATCTAAGGATATGGGGGCAAGGCGGGATCAGACAATTGAGTTGGACGATCAGCTATGATCATACTGAATGGTGGAGCAGGCTCAAAGGGCCGAATGGCCTGTTCCTGTTCCTGTATTCTATGTTTATGTTTCCATGTTGCTATAGATGGGTGAATGGAGAGAAGATGAACAAGAGATTGAAGTCAGAACAATGGAGTCACAGAGTTTAGTGGTGGGATAATGTAGCAATGGGGAAGGGACGGGTGAGGTTATGGAATGATTTAGCCAGAAGACATTAACACCCATCACTTTTATGAACACAAGAGGCACATTGTCTGAATTATTATCTTTCACTTTGTGCATATTGGGAACTCAGGCCCCGATTTCCACTCATTAAAACAGAAGATCATATAATGTTTGAACTTCATTGGCTGAAACCTCTAAAATCAATATCTTTCAGAGAAGCTGAAAACCTGCAAAATCTATCCAGATTAGGGGAAAAAATCATTTGTCTCAAGTAGAAACTATACAAGACATTAGTGAGACTGCACCTGGAGTATTGTGCACAGTTTTGGTCCCCTTATTTGAGGAAAGATGCAGTGGCATTGGAGACAGTTCAGAGGAGGTTCACTGGAATGACTCCAGAGATGAGGGGTATGTCGTATGAAGAGAGATTGAACAGTTTAGGCCTATACTCTCTGGAATTTAGAAGAATGAAGGGAGATCAAATTGAGATGTACAAGATGATAAAAGGTATGGATAAAGTAGACGTGGAGAGGATGCTTCCTCTTGTGGGGCATTCTAGGATGAGAGGTCATAGAGTCATAGAAGTTTACAGGATGGAAACAGGCTCTTCGGCCCAACTTGTCCATGCCGCCCTTTTTTATTAAAACCTTGGGGTGAAGGGGATGTAACTATCTAAATGCTTTCGAAAAGACAAAATTGTACCTGTCTCTACTACTACCTCTGGCAGCTTGTTCCAGACACTCACCATCCTCTGTGTGAAAAAATTGCCCTTCTGGACACTTTTGTATCTCCCCCCTCTCACCGTAAACCTATGCCCTCTGGTTTTAGACTCCCCTACCTTTGGGAAAAGATATTGACCATCGAGCTGATCTGTGCACCTCATTATTTTATAGACCTCTATATCCCGGTAAGTCCCGGTAGCATCCCAGTAAATCTATTCTGCACTCTTCCTAGTTTAATAATATCCTTTCTATAATAGGGTGACCAGAATTGCACACAGTATTCCACGTGTGGCCTTACCAATGTCTTGTACAACTTCAACAAGACATTCCATCTCCTGTATTCAATGTTCTGACCGATGAAACCAAGCATGCCGAATGCCTTCTTCACCACTCTGTCCACCTGTGACTCCACTTTCAACGAGCTATGAATATGTACCCCCGATCTCTTTGTTCTGTAACTCTCCCCAATGCCTTACCATTAACTGAGTGAGTCCTGCCCTGGTTCAATCTACCAAAATGCATCACCTCGCATTTGTCTAAATTAAACTCCATTTGCCATTCGTCAGCCCACTGGCCCAATTGATCAAGATCCCGTTGCAATTGGAGATAACTTTCTTCACTGTCCACTATGCCACCAATTTTAGTGCCATCTGCAAATTTACTGACCATGCCTCCAATATTCTCATCCAAATCATTAATATAAATGACAAATAACAGTGGTCCCAGCACTGATCCCTGAGGCACACCGCTGGTCACAAGCCTCCAGTTTGAAAAACAATACTCAACAACCACCCTCTGGCTTCTGTCAAGAACAGTAAGATCTTCTTAGCGATCCTCTCCACTTGGAGCCGGTAGTTTGCGGTGTCGATGGTAGTCATGATGTGGAGATGTCCAACGCCGGCATCTCCACATCATGACTACCATCGACACCGCAAACTACCGGCTCCAAGTGGAGAGGATCGCTAAGAAGATCCCCAGTCCAGCGCCGGCATCTCCACATTCTGTCAAGAAGCCAATTTTGTATCCATTTAGATACCTCACCTGCGATCCCATGAGATTTAACCTTATGCAACAACCTACCATGCGGTACCTTGTCAAAGGCCTCGCGAAAGTCCATGTAGACAACATCAACTGCACTGCCCTCATCTACCTTCTTGGTTACCCCTTCAAAAAACTCTTATTAAATTTGTGAGACATGATTTTCCACTCACAAAGCCATGCTGACTGTCCCTAATCAGTCCTTGCATCTCTAAATGCCTGTAGATCCTGTCTCTCAAAATAGCTTCCAACAATTTACCTACCACAGATGTGAGGCTCACTGGCCTGTAGTTCCCAGGCTTTTCCCTGCAGCCCTTTTTAAACAAAGGCACAACATTTGCCACTCTCCAATCTTCAGTCACCTCACCCGTGACAATCGATGATTCAAATATCTCGGCTCGGGGACCCGCAATTTCCTCCCTAGCCTCCCTCAATGTCCTGGGACACACTTCATCAGTTCCCGGGGATTTATCTACCTTGATGCGCTTTAAGACTTCCAGCACCTCCTTCTCTGTAATATGTACACTCCTCAAGACATCACTATTTATTTCCCCAAATTCCCTAACATCCAGGCTTTTCTCAACAGTAAATACCGATGAGAAATATTGATTTAGGATCTCACCCATCTCTTGTGGACCCGCACAGGTCATAATCTTAGGATAAGGGGCAGCAAATTTAAAACAGAGTTGAGGAGAAACTATTTCTCCCAAAGGGTTGTAAATCTGTGGAATTCGCTACCCCAAAGTGCGGTGGATGCTGGGACAGTGAGTAAATTTAAGGAGGAGTTAGACAGGTTTTTAATTGGTAATGGGTTGAAGAGTTATGGGGAGAAGGCAGGAAAATGGGAATGAGGAGTATATCAGCCATGGCGGAGTAGACTCGATGGGCCGAATGGCCTAATTCTGCTCCTATATCCTATATCTTATTAAGAAAGGCAAAATCAAGAAACAGACAATATATTTCCTTGAATTCCTGACAATGTTCTCAGCGGTCCATGGAAAGAGAATGGACAGCGATTTTGTTCAGTACTGCCTCTGTCACGACAACAGGAAACTGTGACTGACCGAGAGCTACCTGTAACTTCACCAGCTAAACCACAGACATACTGAATGGTTTATAGAAGACTTGTTTTAAAAAAATACAACAAAAGAGACTGATCAAAAAATGGCTGTCACAAGTCACCTGATGGCCAAACCTGTAAAGTTGACCACTTCTCTGGAAAATCCAAATGAACATGGACCTGTTACATGGAATTTCACACCTTGGGAGTGTCAAGGCTCACTTCAAATAGGGACACTCTTGAAAGGAAGGCATTAAAGATACGTAGTGCTAGACTTTGATCAGATTTTCATCAGATGGTCATAACCCCTATAGAGGACAAAATAACTCTCCATCTCTGTTGATGCATATCTTGAAATGTGTCAAATGTTTTGGAGATAAAAAGATCAAAAAATGGAACAACTTGGCCTAAAGAAATGAACGAGGAGCATGCTAATCAAATTTCCTTCTGGGAATATACAGAGAGGAGCTTTAAAAACTGGTTCTGCCAAGCAGAATCAGGCAGGAAAAACAGGACATGAAAGAAACATTACAATCATCTAATCACTGCTGAAAAAAAGCATTAAAGATTTCACTTTCTCTCTGAAGGCAGAAGGGTGATTTTAAGTAAGTGCAGAGTTCAAACAAATTCTATTCCAGAATTCTACAGGAAACCACCTAACTTCAAACAGCCCCAACCTTTAACAGCCTATGCCTCAAAGACAAATAAAGGACTTAGTTGTATATTCTTTCAACTTTTTATTGGACTCCAATTTTCTTGCCTCTGATATTTGTGTGTGCGGCATCGTGTCTTTTTTAATCGGATTTAGTAACTAATAAACTTGTTCTTTCTTTGACTGAAGAAAACCTGGCTCCTTATTAACAAACAAATACCTTTGGATTGGAAAAGGCATTTAGGGGAAAAGCTTCAAGACTTTGTTGCGACCAACCGAGGGGTTGAATAGAATGGGAATCAGCTTGTTCTTCCTCATCCGTCTGAGTTTCATCCATTAAAATGGAAGATTATAATGTTTGAGCCACCTCGATTCAAACCCGCAATATGAAGAGCCTTCGGAGACCATCTAGATAATGTGTGGTAATCACTACCACAGAAAGTAGTTCAGGCCAAAACATTGCCTGATTTCAAGAAGAAATTAGATGTAGCTTTTGGGGCTAAAGGGGGTCAAGGGATATGGGGGGGAAGGCGGGATCAGGATATTGAATTCAATGATCAGCCATGATCAAAATGAATGGCGGAGTAGGCTCGAAGGGCCGAATGGCCACCTCCTGCTTCTAGTTTCTATGTTTCTACGGGAGACTCACAGACCAAGACGTGTTCATGTGAATTGACAGATGGCGAGAAATTTTGTTCTGATACATAGATGACGAGCATCAAATCTTTTTAAATATTTGGAATATGTGGAGGAATTTTGTGGATCCTCTCAGAGTGGGAAAGATAGCGGCTAGGATGACTTGCAGGAAGCGGAATTTCAATTTTCTGATGACGTGTTGAGATGCAGAGTTAAAATCAGAGGCGTGTTTGTGGAATATTGAGCCTTATGGCCACTCGTGGCTGGTTCCTATTTGTAATACTTTTACAGACCATGAATACTGATTAACGTGAAATCATTTTCAATAAAGTCCTGCCTTCAGGCAAAGTCAGTGATGCAGGAACCTCGCGTGGCACCCAGTTCACAGTGGTTTCAGGGTGGTGTGAACCAGTCAGCTTAATGTTTAAAGTCAGCGCTTTTCCCTATTCAACTCTATACCACAAGGGAGGGGAGCGGGAGAATAGATCGACACTTGCATGGTGGCTTGGGACTGAATAGGGTTAGTCAGTGATGGTGGGGGAGTGGGGGGGGGGGTGGGGGGGTGGTGGGGGAGTGGCTGGGTTAGGAGCATGTAAGAATGAAGTGGGAAAGGATCGGCACCCTGGGTGTGTTGAGGTGGACGGCGATAGTGGTTGGAACAGTCAGGCGAGGTTAGAAAATGAGGGGCCTAAGGGCGATGTCAGTACAGTACAAATGTGTGTCCATCTTGTGAGGCAGGATTTTCCAGTCACGCTCGTCCCAAGACCAGAAAGTCCTGCCCAAGGTCAACGGACCTTTGCTTGGTCCATGTCTCGCCCACTACGATTCCCGTGGTGGGCTGGACTTTAAAATTCCACCCAGAGTATTGGCTGACAGAGTGCCCACAGGGTTTTGAATTCACCTGAAACATTACACTTATCCCGTCTGAGAGTAATTTCAGACAAAGACCTGTTCAACACAGAGAAGGGAGGGCCAGCTGAGCCTGCAAGCTCAGTCATTTCCCACAGAGTGCTGAGTACAACAGTGGACGCTAACATGAACATTCAGTGAAGAATTGGGGAGGTGGTGGCCTTATGGCATCATCACTGGACTAGTAATCCAGAGACCTAGGATAGTGGTCTGGGGACCGGGTTCAAATCCCGCCACGGCAGAAAGTGAAATTTGAATTCAATAAAAATCTGGAATTAAAAGTCTACTGATGACCATGAAATCATTGTCAATTGTTGTAAAAACCCATCTGGTTCACTAATGCCCTTTTTGGGGAAGGAAATTTGCCATCCTTAATTGGTCTGGCCAACATGTGACGCCAGAGCCACAGCAATGTGGTTGACTCATAACTGCCCTCAGGAATGGGCATTAAATGCTGGCCCAGCCAGCGACGCCCACACCCCATAGACAAATTTTAAAAAAACATTGTTTCTTCCACAATAAAGGAAATGTCCCCAAGTCCCCTGTGATGTGTGTGCGATGATGAGGTTTGTGCTGATGATGAGGTGTGTCAATATAGCTACGTCTCTGACTAAACTAGTCTCAACAAATAATGATGATGCAACATGAATAAAGTGAAATCAGTGTAATGTTGTGAAATATTTACAAGTGAAATTTGATTTTGAAAAACATCCGTGCCATCTTTGTACACTCAAGCCTTGTGTTAAAGGTAATAGAGTTGGGCAGGGGAGTGTTGGCTATGATGCAGAGTCTCTATGGGTGATCTGGAGTCTTTGGGGCGAATTTTCCCATTCTGCCCACCACGGGAATCGGAGTGGGCGAGCGGTGGACCATGGAAAGGCCCGTTGACCTCGGGCAGGATTTTCCAGTTTCGGGGAAAGCACGGCTGGAAAATCCCACCCTTTAGTAGGTCCCCCTCCATTGTTACATGACAGTAGGTTTTAACCAATCACACTCTTCTCTGCTGTGAAATAGAATGTGTTTACGTGCTCCACCACTGGCACTTAGAATTTTAATTGTAATTATGTGAGAAATGGCGGAAGGACGGAAAGCAGGAGTGGCGTGCAGTTCTGGTAATGACATCCGGAATAGCACGCTATTGATAAAATCCAGCCCTATGTTGACTGTGAAACTCCAGCAGGCACTCAAACTGCGCTTTCTAACATTGGAAAGCAGAGTTCACCAGAAACAGGACAAACTGAATAGGGTTGGAAGGTCAGTCAGGATTTGTGCCCCATTGATTTTCACTCTCATGTGTCCGGTGGTAAACCCATAGGTCTCTGGGCAGCAGAGTGTGGTTTCCTGTCAAACCACACGGATTTCCTTTTGGCTCGTCCGACTGGCTCCAGCATCCTTGGCAAATCCTATCCATTTTAATATTCCAGATATAAACTTTCATCGGAACTCCAGAGTTTCCCTTCCAGTCTCTCATTGATTGCTGGACCTTCCGAGCAATTCCAATTTCAGATTTCCAGCATTTTCACTCTCTTTTATCAATACTTTTCTTCCCATTTCATTTAGTCTATTACTGATGCAGTCAGTGACAATAATCTTTTCTTTCAGGCCAATGTATTGTTCTGAAATTGTTCCTTTTTTAAACGATGGGTCGGATTCTCTGATTCTATGATTCTCTGATTCAAAGATTCTACGATTCTACGCTTCTATAATTCTATGATTCTCTGATTCTTTGATCTCTGACCTTGCCTGCGGCTGGGATTCTCCAGTCCCGCTGAGAGCCAAATTCTCCATTCTTGCTGGCAGCGGTGGTGTGATGTGAATGGCCGGAGAATTCCCACCTGTGGAAACAAGCTGAAAATTACGAAGAGGTTTGGATTGCTTCTGATCCTCAACCCACGTGGATAATAATATTTTTTCCTCACAACCCTGTTTCTTTACAACGGGACAAAACTTTTGCGTTTTTCTTGCGTTTGACGTGGGCATCACTGGCGAGGCCGGCATCTGTTGGCCATCCCTACCCTGAACTGTAAGATAAAAGCAAAATACTGCGGATGTTGGAATCTGAAACAAAATCAGAAAATGCCATCCTGACTCGGAACGCTGGCTCGATTCTCTCTTCACAGAGGCTGTCAGACCTGCTGAGACTGACCAGCATTTTCTGTTTTTGTTGCCTGCCTTGAACTGAGTGACTTGCTCGGCCATTTCAGAGAGCAGCTAAGCGTCATTGCTGTGGATCTGAAGTCACATATAGAGCAGGCCACATAAGGACGGCAGATTTCATTCCCTGAAGGGCATGAGTAGACCAGCTGTGTTTTTAATAATTGGCAATGATTGTCATCATTAGTGAAACTCGCTTTACACACCAGATTCAGATTTATTCATCAAATTTAAATTCCATCGACTGCCTTGGTGGGATTTGAACTCATGGACCACGGCTCCAGTGCGTGACATTGCCACGATGCCACCGTCTCCCCCTATTTCTGTTGCAGTGCACTTGGCACACATCGGGGAAACATATTACCAAGTCGCCCAGTCCCAGGACATGACGGCATGGTGGCACGATGGTTAACACTGCTGCCTCACAGCGCCAGGGACCCGGGTTCAATTTTGGCCTCGGGTCACTGTCTGTGGAGTTTGCACATTCTCCCCGTGTCTGCGTGGGTTTCCTCCGGGTGCTCCGGTTTCCTCCCACAGTCCAGAGATGTGTGGGTTAGGTTGATTGGCCATGCTAAATCGTCCCTTAGTGTCAGGGGGATTAGCAGGGTAAACATGTGTGGTTACGGGAATAGGGCCTGGGTGGGATTGTGGTCGGTGCAGATTCGATGGGCTGAATAGCCTCCTTCTGCACTGTAATGATTCCATGATTCTATGACTTCTTGTCTCCAGTACAGATGAATGGGTGGAGATTCTGGGTTGGAAGTGCACTGTTCTGCCATATGTATTCCTGGACTTCTACAACAGTGCAAACAGTAATGACTTGTATTTATATAGCGCCTTTAATGTAGCAACATCCAAAAGTGTTTCACAGAAACATTATCAAAAAGTTAACACTGAACTACATAAGTTTGGTAAAAGAGATGGAAGGAGAGAGAGGTGGAGAGGTTGAGGTCGAGAATTCCGAATCTTGGGGTGCCGCAGTGTGCATTTTGGTGGTGAATTCAGTGAGCTGGCATTGTGTTTCACAGTCACACAGTTAGAATGGGTAAGCAAAAAGCTGAGAGCCCTGAAGGGACCAATTGCATTTACATGGCACGGTGACACAGTGGTGAGAACTGCAGCCTCTCAGCGGGACCTGTATTCAATTCTGGCCTCGGGTCACTGGCTGTGTGAAGTTTGCACATTTTCCCTGTGTCTGCATGGATTTCCTCCGGGTGCTCCGGTTTCCTCCCACAGTCCAAAGATGTGCGGGTTAGGTTGATTGGCCATGCTAAAAAAAAAAAATTGTCCTTAGTGTCCAGGGGTGCGTAGGTTAGAGGGATTAGTGGGTGGATATGGGGGTAGGGCCTGGGTGGGATTGTGGTCGGTGCAGACTCGATAGGCCGAATGGCCTCTTTCTGTGCTGTAGGGTTTCTAAGTTTCTAAATTTCCTCCCATAGTCCAAAGATGTGTGGGTTAGGTGGATTAGCCATGCTAAATGTGTGGGGTTACTGGGTGGGGTGGGCCTGGGTAACATCCCCCAGACTTGATGGGCCAAATGGCCTCCTTCTGCACTGTAGGGATTCTATGTGTATATTTTTAAAGATAATCATAAAATCATAGACTCCCTACAGTACACAAGGAGGCCATTCGCCCCATCGGGTCTGTACCAACCACAATCCCACCCAAGCCCTAAGTGTCAGAGACACTTTGCAAACTGTGCACTTCCAATCCAGAATCTCCACCCACTCATTTGTACTGGAGCCAAGGAGTCATAAAATCATAGAATCCCTACAGAGCAGAAGGAGGCCATTCGGCCCATCGTGTTTGTACTGACCACAATCCCACCCAGGCCCTATTCCCATAACCCCACACATTTACCCTGCTAGTCCCCCTGACACTAGGGTCAATTTTAGCTTGGGCAATCAACTTAAACCGCACATCTTTGGACTGTGGGAGGAAACCCATGCAGCCATGGGGTGAATGTGCAAATTCCACACAGACAGTGCCCCAAGCCGGGAATCGAACCCGGGTCCTTGGCACTGTGAGGTAGCAGCGCTAACCCCTTGTGTTGCATAGATTGTACCCAGTGTTTTTACTTTAGGGCATTACTTAAGCACAGCTTCAGTCTGTGTGGATTAAGTGCAATCTCGATTAATTATTAGACATACACTGTGGCAAATTTGGAGAGGAGAAAGCCAACAATGCAAAATCAAGAGTCAATTTCCAGAATCAACATCCTGATGGCAGGAGAGCAGGAATTCCCCTCCCCGGAGATGGATCTGGGAATGATTTTACAGATATTATGAAGTGGGTGTGCAGGCAGCTGGTGGTAAGGGAAACAGATGACATTGATGTGGGAATCCGGAAGTGCAGGAGGCTAACTCTGTGAATGTGACAAGTATAAGCAACAGGTGACAGAGGGGGCATGAGAATGGAAAGCAAGCATTAGATTTATGGGACCCGGATCATGGAGGCAGCAAATATTACAGACACATTACAGGCAATGACTGAGATACACATGGTGTGGGAAGTAAGGGTCCAAAGCTAGATTCCTAACAAAACACAGACACTAAAGTGATGTAGAATTTTTCCCTTGAAAAAAGCTTCAGTCAAGAATGAATTGGAGCAGAATGTTGGTGAGGCCACTTATGGAGTACTTACTGTGTGCCGTTCTGCTTACCTCACCATCAGAAGGATGTGATTGTATTGGAGTGGATGCAGAGGAGATTCACCAGGATGTTGCCTGGGATGGAGCTTTGAGCTATGAAGAGAGACTAGATAGGCTTGGATTATTTTCTTTAGAGCAGAGAAAGCTGAGGGGAGTGGGGGGCGGTGGAGGGGGGGCGGTGGGGGGGGGCATGATTGAGGTTTATAAGATTATGAGCAGCTGTTCCCCCTGGTTGATGGGGTCAATCATGAGGGGGCATAGTCTTAGGGTGAGGGACAGGAGATCCGGAGGGGATTTGAGAAATGTTTTTTTCACTCAGAGGGTGGTGGGAATCTTGAATGCACTGCCTGGGAAGGTAGTGGAAGCCGGAAACCTTACAACCTTTAAAAAATATATGGATGAACACTTGAAATATAATATGCAGGGATATGGGACAAGTGCTGGAAAACGGGATTAGCGCACCTTTAGTGGGAGTTATTGTCAGTGCAGACTCGATGGGCCAAAGGGACTTTTCTATGGGTGCGATCTTACCACCCGTTCATGCCTCGCTCCCGCTACAGCGAGGTCAGAGAATTTGGCGCCCAGCTAAATCTCCGTTCAGTGCAGGGGGGTCGGAAAATCCTGCCGGCGTGAACGGTGGTAACATTCCACCCTATGACTCCATGAATCTATGCATGATCGAACTGAAAAAAAAAAATCTGGCCAGAATGTGTAGTAAGGGGAACTTTTACACAAATGGTTCGATTCCCCTCTTCACTGTGCTGACTCGGAGAGAGACGCACACTAATGTCCATGTTTCAAAGCAGGAGTGCAATAAACCAACTGGGACAAGCCTGGATGGCACAATTAACTATAAAATTCTCATCCTGATTTTCTAATCCTCCATGACCTCACCCTGAGTATTAACGCAAACTCCTCCAGCTCCAAAGCGCTTCAAGATCTCCACATGTCTCCAATTCTCTCCATTTGCACATTTCTTATCCCTTCACCATTTGTTATTCTGCCTTCAGCTGCCATGGTCCTAAACTCCGGAATTCTCTCCGTCAACCTCCCCACCTCTCGGATCGTTTCTCTCCTCCTGTAAGATTCTCCTCACAAACTACCCCTTGGTGCCAACATTGTGGTCAGTCACCATATTTCATCATGTCCCCTCAGTGCCAATTTTTCATAGAATCATAGAATCTCTACAGTGCAGAAAGAGGCCATTCAGCCCATCAAGCCTACACCGACAACAATCCCACCCAGGCCCTTTCCCCGTAATCCCACGTATTTACTCTGATAGTCCCCCTGACACTTTGGGGCAATTTAGCATGGCCAATCCATCTAACCCACACATCTTTGGAATGTGGGAGGAAACCGGAGCACCCGGAGGAAATCCACGGAGACACGGGAGAACATGCAAACTCTACAGCGACAGTCACCCGAATTGAGCCCGGGTCCCTGGTGCTGTGAGGGAGCGGTGCTAACCACTGTGCCCCATTCTCTCTTCCACCTTCTTCCGTCGGGAAAAAGATACGAAAGTCTGAGGTCACGTACCAACCGACTCAAAAACAGCTTCTTCCCTGTCGCTGTCAGAAGTTTGAATGGACTTACCTCACATTAAGTTGATCTTTCTCTACACCCTAGCTATGACTGTAACACTACATTCTGTACTCTCTCCTTTCCTTCTCTATGAACGGTATGCTTTGTCTGTATAGTGCGCAAGAAACAATACTTTTCACTGTATGTTAATACATGTGACAATAATAAATCAAATCAAATCAAATCACTGTGCTCATACTTCTTTATGTCTCCTCAGTGCTAAATTTTCACAGAAGCATAGAATCATAGGACGGAAAATTCCACCCGAGGTCAGTGGACCTTTCCATTATCCGCCCCTCGACCACTCGGTGGGCAGGGTGGTAAAATTCCAGCCATAGAATCCCTACAGTGCAGAAGGAGGCCGTTCGGCCCATCGAGTCTGCACCAACTCTCCAACAGTACATCTTATGCTCTCCCCGTAACCCCATTAATTCCCCTAATCTATACATCTCGAATCACGAAAGGGTAATTTAGCATGACCAATCCACCTATCTTCAGTGTGGTGTCTTGTGACATTTCTCAATGCTAAATACAAGTTGTTGCTGTTGTCATCTTCTCTTCTGAATCCAACTCAGACAGAATAGGTAAAGGCTCTTCCTCAGTCATTCTCACAAATATCTCAGTCCCTGGGTGCAACCCTACAACAAAACAAAACACCCAAAGCGGGATTTTCCAGCCACGCTCATCCCAAGGTTGGAATGTCCCACCCAAGCTCAACGGACCTTTGGATGGTCCACTTCCCACCCGCTACGATTCACATGGCAGGTGGGGCAGGAAAATTCCACCCCCCCTAATCCTGCCAGCCTTGCCCAGATTTGATTTGATTTGATTTGTTATTGTCACATGTATTCGTGTACAGTGAAAAGTATTGTTTCTTGCGCGCTATACTGACAAAGAATACCGTTCATAGAGAAGGAAAGGAGAGAGTGCAGAATGTAGTGTCACAGTCATAGCTAGGGTGTAGAGAAAAATTGACTTAATGCAAGGTAGGTCCATTCAAAAGTCTGACGGCAGCAGGGAAGAAGCTGAATCAGTTAGTACGTGACCTCAGACTTCTGTACCTTTTTCCCAGGAAGAAGGTGGAAGAGAGAATGTCTGGGGTGCATGGGGTCCTTAATTATACTGGCTGCTTTTCCAAGGCAGCGGGGAAGCGTAGATAGAGATGTGAAAGACAAAAACGTCATACATCCAGATGGATTTTTACCCATGCAGAGGGAATGACTCTCTGTCACGGAATGGTTCCCTCACCGAAAGTGTCAGGATCGAGTACGTGCAGGTTAGGTACACTGCGGGTGTGTGTATATATTTAAAGCTAGTGTCACATATAATGTGCCAGACCCCACTATGGAAAGCACACAAGAACAGAAGTCCATGCCTTCTTGTCTGTAAGCTATGTGAAAACACAATACATTTGACAGCCTATATCATGAGGCCGTCGACTGATGAACAAGTTGATTTATTTTGAGACTGACAATACAAACACAAAGTGTGGAGCTGCCTCCCACTGGGAAAGTACAACGTGTACTGCAAGCTAAAGAGTAAACTGGGGAGAGAACTGATTGATGTTTGTGGTGTTTTACACATAATTCACAAAGCTGTTATTGGTGTGGCTGACAGCCTGAAAATTGATGTGAAAGTAATTTATCTTTTTATTCGTTCATGGGGTGTGGGCATCAATGGCAAGGCCAGAAATCACTGCTCATTCCTAATTGTCCTTGAGAGGTTGGTGGACCTTCTTGTACCCCTGCGGTCCATGAGGTGTAGGTGCACCCACAGTGCAGTTAGGAAGGGAGCCTCAGGATTTTGACCCAGCCACAGTGATATATTTCTAAGTCAAGATGTAAAAATGTAGAAAATAGGAGAAGGAGGAGGCCATTCGGCCCTTCGAGCCTGCTCCACCATTCATCACGATCATGGTTGATCATCAAACTTAATAACGTGTTATGCCCCAAGAATGATATCTAACTCCTTTTTGAAAATATACAGGTCAGGGTTCTCCGATCTCACTCATCCCGCCATCGCTCCGGCAAAAACAGAGAATTTGGCGCTCAGCCAAAGCTCCATTAACTGCAGCGGGACTGGAGAACCTTAGCCATGGGCGAGATCAGAGAATTCTGACAGCAATGTTTTGGCCTAAACTGCTTTCTGTGTTAGAGAATTCCACAGCTTCTGTGCTTTTGAGTGAAGAAATCTTTCCTTATCTCAGTCCTAAAAGGTTTACTCCGTATCCTCAGACTGTAACCCCTGGTTCTGGACTCCCCCACCATCAAAATCGTCCTTCTTGCATCTACCCTGTCTAGTCCCGTTAGAATTTTATAGGTTTCTATGAGATCCCCCTTCATTTTACTAAACTCCAGCAAATATAATCCTAACCAACTCAATCTCTCCTCATATGTCAATCCTGCCATTCCTGGAATCAGTCTGGTAAATCTTTGCTGCATTTCCTCTCTAGCAAGATAAGGAGACCAAAACTGCACACAATATGCCAGGTGTGGCCTCACCAAGGCCCTGTATAATTGCAGCAAGACATCCCTACTCCTGTACTCAAATCCTCTCACTATGAAGGCCAACATACCATTTGCCTTCCTTAGCGCCTGCTGCACCTGCATGTTTACCTTCAGTGACTGGTGCATGAGGACAGCCGGGTCTCATTGTACATTCCCCTCTCTCAAACTATAGCCATTCAGATAATAATCTGTTTTTCTACCAAAGTGGTTAACCTCACATTTATCCACATTATACTGCATCTGCCATGCATTTGCCCACTTACTCAGCCTGTCCAAATCATGCTGAAGCATCTCTGCATCCTCCTCACAGCTCACCCTCCACCCAGCTTTGTGTCATCTGAAAATTTGGAGATATTGCATTTAGTTCCCTCATCTAAATCATTAAAATAATGTGGCGCGACTTGGAGGGAAGATTGCTGCTGGTGTTCCCATGAGTCTGCTGAAGATCAGTTGCTTCCAAATACCATGCAGCATGAGCGGATAACTTAGAGAAATTTTGTGAAATTTTTAATCAACAACATGTGGTGCACATTAACACTGCCCAAAATGCTTTTCAGTCCTTTTTGACAGGAGCAAAATGACCTATAGGGTGAGATTTTCCACTCGCACTCACCCCGAAAACAGAAAATCCCATCTGAGGTCAAAGGACCTTTCCATGGTCCACCCCTTGCCTGCTCCGATTCCGTGGTGGGCGGGACAGAAAATTCACCCCATAATCTTTATGAGTTGTTTGTGCTGAAATCTAGTTTTGACTCTTACAGCTTGTTTCATCACACCTGGATAGGGAGAAATTGAATTCATTGGCCAGAGGAGGATTGAAATAAAGTGACCATTCATTTAGTTTGAAGGTTGTGCAAAGGGTGGCTTTGTGATTTCCACATTCAAAGACACACCCCATAGTTTGATCCTTAACATTCTGCCCCAATTCCAAAATAAATCTTCTACTCTTTGTTTTACTTATGAAAGAACTAGTATGTCATCATGATTTAAAAAAATATATATTTGTGGGTTTTGAGCATTGCTGGCTGGGTCAGCAATTATTTCTCATCCTTAATTGCCTTTCAGAAGATGGTGGTGAACAGTCTTCTTGCAACTCATGTGGTGTAGATGCATGTGCACTGCTGTTTGAGAGGGAAATCCAAGACTTTGAACCAGTGGCAGTGAAGGAATGTTGGGATTGTTCCCATGCAACCGCAGTCCTTGTCCTTCTAGGTGGTAGAAGGTGTGGATTTGGAAGGTGAGATCGAAGGGGGCTTGGCACATTGCATCTTGTAGGTGGTACAGACAGGTGCAATGGTGTGCCAATGTTTATCAATGTTTATACGGCTGGTCCAAATACGTTTCTGGTCAATTGTAACCACTACTTCTCCCTATCCCCCAGGAATGGTGATAGTGGGGGCTCCAGCAATGGTATTACCATTGGATATCAAGGGGAGATGGTAGATTATCTCTTATTGGTGATGATCATATCCTGGAATTTGTGTGACTGAAAATTAATTTGGTGTGGTTGGATGTTGGGGAAAGCAACAACGTTTTGAGGGACTCAGTAACTTTTCATAGCCTTGATGTCAAACTAGGCAATGGCTGAGTGGTATTGTCGCTCGATTATTAATCCAGAAACTTAGCTAATGTTTTGGGGACCTGGGTTCGAATCCCAGCACGGCAGATGGTGGAATTTGAATTCAATAAAAAATATCTGGAATTAAGAATCGACTGATGACCATGAAACCATTGTTGATTGTCGGAAAAACCCATCTGGCTCACTAATGTCCTATAGGGAAGGAAATCTGCCGTCCTTACCCAGTCTGGCCTACATGTGACTCCAGAGCTGCAGCAATGTGGTGACTCTCAACTGCCCTCTGAACAAGGCAACTGGGGATGGGCAAAGAATGCTGACTAGCCAGAGACGCCCATGTCCCACGAATGAATAAAAAAGAAAATAATCCAATGGGGCAAAGACCTGTCTAGAGTTCTTCACATCTCCGTATGTCTGGAAGTGCTATGTCCCTGACAATACTCTGCTGGGCAAACACTGGGATGCTGAGCAGAGGTTCTTGCTCTTGCCAAGCGAGTGTGAATTCACATTCACAGCATTCATTTCAAAGCGAGCGCAGTCCTTGTCAAGTGCTTGCTTGTGGGTGCAGGAAAATTATATAAGTGTCACACATGTGAGAGTGTTTTTAGGGATGAAGGATGTTTGGACTGAGGGTGAGAGCACAGAGTGCCAAGATTGATGGCAGTGCAGAAAACACTTCAATGCAGTTTGATTTGGCAGGAGAAATTCGAGCATTTTAGAGATGTTCTAAATGTTGGACCTGAATTATATATATTGCTCTTCATGCAAAAGAAGGTCTCAGAATTCTTTACAAAGGGAACTAAACAATCTTAAAAGGAAAAGACGAGAAGCCTTGAGGCATGATCAAAGGAATCGGTTCTTCAGTAGTTTTAGAAGGCAAGGGATGAGATGGCAAGAGAAATAATTTGGGAGAAGAGTTCCAGCGGGCAGAGATGTGATGATTTAAGGATCAGCCTTTGATGAAGAACCGGAGAGTATCACCCAACAACAGGCTAGACTTCTTCACATGCCATCTTCCTCTGATTACCTTCCAAAAATACTGCTGTTAGCATTGAAAGACCCAGGAATATGTTGCACTGGCGCCGCCTTGTTTTAAAATAATTTGCCACAGCTTGGTTTTGTGGCGAAACATTTGAACTGGAGAGTGTTTCAAAAAAAACAAAAAGATGGAATCTGAATTAGAGACTAAATGATGAGCAACTGGATTTTCAATCGATACCAGTCATCAATAGAATGTTTAAACTGAAGAAATAGAGGATGCATTAGAAACTGCCCATCGGATCCCATGAGATTCAAAGAACAAAGAAAATTACAGCACAGGAACAGGCCCTTCGGCCCTCCAAGCCTGCACCGACCATGCTGCCCGACTGAACTAAAACCCCTACCCTTCCGGGCACCAAGTGATGTATTTCTGGAGAATGCACGCAGAGTGTTTTAAAATTCATAAATGCTTTTTTTAAAGTTAGCTACAATATCAGTCAAACATCTCGGAGGTTTATTGCTGGTTATGTTACACTGGCTAGGTTTCAACATTTATATTAGCTAAGAACCAATTTGCATTGACAATGTGCAGAATGTGGGTTTTTTTAAAGCGTATCTTCGCACTCACGGTATCTCATCCACCCTTTGGGGAATAGTGGAGGCAAGTGTTGGAAGGATTCCTGAGCTGATTATCAGCCCATTAAACTGCGCGGAAACGCCAACAAGTCCCAACGTTGGATTCGAACCGGGAGCTTCTGATCCAGAGGTAGAGAACGCTACCCCTGCACCACAAGGCCTCCTCAGAGTAAATGTTATGGACTATGAAAAGCAAACATTTAGGAACATTTTCCTGATTTAAAAAAAGATAAACATTTCTTTAGAAATGAGCATGGGACACGTTCAGTGTTTAATTCCGTGATCCACATAAACAGACTTTTTACGTACTGACTTTGCCTGGCCCCAGTGTAAGCCCACTGTTCTGTGGCTGTCTCAGCCCTGTCTGGTGTGCCAGTAAATACAAACTGCATGGCCATTTGAGACATACTGTATAAACCTCCCCTACAACGTGTAATCAATTTACTTGATAAAGCTACATTTGTGCATTCAGCTCTGACCCAGATTTTCACTTCCATCCCCAGTGCATTGAAGCCCGTCTCTTAATGTATGACAGACCAATGAGATACATCAGTGCAAAATGGAATATACAAGATTGCAATAACTCTGTAAAAAGATTATTGCCTCGAAATTCAACAATGACGGGACGTGGAATACTCGAGTGGACAGGGCACATCCTGCTTTGATTTGATTTATTATTGTCACATGTATTAGTATACAGCGAAAAGTATTGTTTCTTGCGCACTGTACAAACAAAGCATACCGCTCATAGAGAAGGAAAGAGGACAGGAGAGAGTGCAGAATGTAGTATTACAGTCATAGCTAGAGTGTAGAGAAAGATCAACTCAATGCAAGGTAGGCCCATTCAAAAGTCCGATGGCAGCAGGGAAGAAGCTGTTCTTGAGTCGGTTGGTACGTGACCTCAGACTTTTGTATCTTTTTGCCGATGGAAGAAGATGGAAGAGAGAATGTCCGGGGTGCATGGGGTCCTTGATTATGCTGGCTGCTTTGCCGAGGCAGTGGGAAGTGTAGACAGTGTCAATGGATGGGAGGCTGGTTTGCGTGATGGACTGGGCTTCAATCACAATCCTTTGTAGTTCCTTGCGGTCTTGGGCAGAGCAGGAGCCATACCAAGCTGTGATACAACCATACTTACTATGGTGCATCTGTAATGGTTGGTGAGAGTTATGGCGAAGATACCAAATTTCCTTGGTCTTCTGAAAAAGTAGAGGTGTTGGTGGGCTTTCTTAACTATAGTGTCGGCATCCTGACAAAAATACCGGGAAGTGCCCACCCAAACCTTCCTCACTCATCCCACCAAAGCCTGCCAAAGTGTCAGGAGAAATAAAGAAAATAAAGATGTGTATTTATATCGCAGTACCAGATGTCTCAAAGTACTTTTCACCTGGTGAAATACTTTGTAAATTGTAGTCACTGTTGTAACATTGGAAATGTGGCAGCAAACAGCAAAGTGATGAGGCCCAGGACATCTGTTTTTTGTGATGTTGATTGAGGGATAAATATCGGCTGGGACACCAGGGATAACTCCCCTACTGTTCTCCGAGAGAGTGCCATAGCATCTGTTAAATCTACCTGAGCAAGAGGGTGGGATCTCAGTATCACACTTCATCCAAAAGATAGCACTGTTAAGAGAGCCCACCAATGCCTCTACTTTCTCAGAAGACTAAGGAAATTTGGCATGTCAGCTACGATTCTCACCGACTTTTACTGGTGCACCATAGAAAGCATTCTTTCTGGTTGTATCACAGCTTGGTATGGCTCCTGCTCTGCCCAAGACTGCAAGAAACTACAAAAGGTCGTGAATGTGGCCCAATCCATCATGCAAACCAGCCTCCCATCCATTGACTCCGTCTACACTTAGAACATAGAACATAGAACATAGAACATTACAGCGCAGTACAGGCCCTTCGGCCCTCGATGTTGCGCTGACCTGTGAAACCAATTTAAAACCCATCTAACCTACGCTATTCCAATGTCATCCATATGTTTGTCCAATTACCATTTAAATGCCCTTAATGTTGGCGAGTCCACTATGTTGCAGGCAGGGCATTCCATGCCCTTACTACTCTCTGAGTAAAGAACCTACATCTGACATCTGTCCTATATCTATCACCCCTCAATTTAAAGCTATGTCCCCTCATGCTAGCCATCACCATCCGAGGAAAAAGGTTCTCACTGTCCACCCTATCTAATCCTCTGATAGAACATAGAACTAAATTCCCACTGCCTCGGATAAGCAGCCAGCATAATTAAGGATCCATGCACCCTGGACATTCTCTCTTCCACCTTCTTCCCTCGGGATAAAGATCCAAAAGTCTGAGGTCACGTACCAATCAACTCAAGAGCAGCTTCTTCCCTGCTGCTGTCAGACTTTTGAATGGACTTAACTCACATTAAGTTGATCTTTCTCTACACCCTAGCTATGACTGTAACACTACATTCTGCACTCTCTCCTTTCCTTCTCTGTGAATAGTATGTTTTGTCTGCATAGCGAAAGAAACAATACTTTTCACTGTATACTAATATATGTGACAATAATAAATCAAATCAAATCAAATCAAACTTTGATTTCTGTGCAAAGTCCTGGAGTGGGACTTGAACCCAGACATCGTGGCTTAGAGGTGAGAGTGCTGCGAACTAACTCCCAAAAAGAGCACTCAAAAGCCCTTGACTAACATGGCCTCTCAACCATGTTGGTATGCTTAATCAACCATGGTTCTAAAGTAAAGTTCTGGAATGTGTCGCAATTCTCTTCCCCCACTCACCATTAAAAAAGAATGGCATGTGTTCAATTAGACCTCTTGGTAAGACTCACCCCCCGAGGAAATGTCTGCACGGACAGGAGTTTCATTTTGTGAATGAGTTGAGGGGGCGTGAGGGGGAGGTTGGTATGTGGCCAATGGCTGCTAGTTGCAGTCAGGCCGGCTGACCTGGGAAAGTTCAGAGGCAGTCACGGATTGCCGAGATGGGCTGTTTTAAAGGCCTAAATCTACGGTGGGAGAATTCATCTTGTTTAAAATAAAAATTCCTCATATCCTATCCATATCATCTCCTGTTCCCCAACTTACCCCCTATTAGTACTGTAATGGATGTCTGGGCTATCAGCATAGAATACATAATAACACTTAGCTGAGAGCCCAGAAATCCATTAGTCTGTTGAAACACCTGAGCCCAGGGAAAATATTTCCTGATTGACAGCTCCAGTTCCTTGATATCTGTTATCAATTGCATGTCTATTTGCACAAGGTTAGGAGGTTTATTTATTTATTTATTAGTGTAACAAGTGGGCTTACATTAACACTGCAATGAAATTACTGTGGAAATCCTCTAGTCGCCACACTCCAGCACCTGTTCGGGTACACTGAGGGGGAATTTAGTATGAACGATGCACCTAACCAGCGTGTCTTTCGGACTGTGGGAGAAAACTGGAACACTCAGAGGGAGAATGTGCAGACTCCATACAGACAGTGACCCAAACCGGGAATCGAACCTGGATCCCTAACTCTGTGAAGCAGCAGCGCTAACCACTGTGTCACCGTGCCACCCAAGTGTTTTCAGGTTTCAAGTGATTGCAGTTTAAGTTGTTTAAACATTTCAGGATCTGGCTGATTGACATTTTTATTGTTCTCGAGTATAAGGACTTTTTATTAACATTGATTGCTTTTTAACACATCATATTGTCACTATACATTCCATGCAGTGTATCCTGGGTCAATGGAAAAGGGAGTGCCACAGTTTGACATGGGGGCATGAGGGGACAAAGGGGGGGTGGGAGGGTGCTGGAAGGGCATAGTTTAGCATCAGGGGGCAATGGAAGGTGGGTGGAGAGGCAATACTTGGCATAGGTGGCATAAGGTGGAATGGGGGGGGCATGAGGAGAATCTTCTGAACTTAACCTTTGAGAAGTCCCCTCATGCAGACTCTGATTCATGGCACCTCTGAAGTGCCATGTACCGTAGCTCATTGAAAACCTGCTCCCACTCTGTAAACATTGTGAAGCACTGGGACATGTCTCTCCCACAATGGAGCCAGCCAGGTCAGGAGTCGCTGATGCTGGCTCCTCTTCAAAACCAGCCCAGTAGAGGCTGTGATCCGAACTTATCTGTCCGTCCTGAAACATCTCTAATACTCTCTCCAGCTATGCTGCCAGACTTGCGGAGTATTTCCAGCATTTTGTGTTAATAATCCTTCCTAACAGATATGAAACACATTTTAATTATCATACACGTCCGTTTCAGGAGGCTTGATGTTACTTGACTCCATTGTTTGGATTTTTTTACCACCACTAAACCAGGCCTTTGGCGAGCAAATCTTGAAGAATTTGTGTTTCTTCCAATCTTCACAAACACTTATTTTCTTTGATTGTTGTACTTAGGTTATGTAACAGAGGGTGCTGTTACATTACAGAACAGACATTTACATTCTAATACTTGTTGCTACAAATGTTAAGAAACATCACAATCCAATACGCTCATTCTTTTCGTGACTTCCTTGAAGGAGAGCACCACGCCATCCAATTTAAACGCCACATCATCGAATCGGTGCTGCACCTCAGCGTATAAGGAAGTGACAAAAAGCCAACGCTAAAAGTAGGGGAGTGACCTGCGCACACATTTTCTCTTGTTCTTCTTACTCACTGAATTAATTATCTGACAGGTGTTTCCCCCTCTTCACTTCCTCACTATTTTGAGAGCAAAACTCATTGCATTGCCTCCCACTCTGATTTATTCTTTAATAGTACCTGAAGAGTGTGGGCCTTGTTACCACCCTCAATATTTCCTTCTACAATTTCCACAAAAATCCCGGCTGAGACCTAAATGCATCGGCAGCACCTTTTCAACTTAACTCACTGAAATCCTTATCCATTTGACCAAGCGGATATGAATTTAGAGTCTCTGGCTGTATTTAGTGAAGAGCGCTGGAGAGTTTCTGTGCCATTCATCCTTCAATCAACCAAATAGATTCATAGGGCGGAATTTTCCTGTCCCGCCCACCACAGGAATCATAGTAGGCGGGGGGGGGGGGGGGGGGGGGTGTTGTGGTGGTGGGGGGGAGCGGGTGACGGATCATGCAAAAGTCCATCGACCTCGGACAGGATTTTCCAGCCTTGGGGCGAGGGCAGCTGGAAAATCCTGCCCACATTTATTCATCTTGTTGTCTATATGTAAGACCATGACACCATAAGAAATAAGAATAGGAGTAGGCCATTCAGCCCTTCGAGCCTGCTCTGCCATAGCTGATTTAACACTCACTAAGTCACATGGGGCTTTGTACAATGAAGATTGACTGCCACATTCACCTATAAAGCAGTGACTATACTTTCAAAAGTACCTTGGGACATTCTGGTGATATGTAATATCCAATATAATCTCAATTGCTGCTTTCATATTTTAGAGATTTTAATCCCAAAATATAACTCTTACCAAGCTTTGGTAGTGTCCATATACACCGAACAAAGCACAGTACAGCACAGGAACAGGCCCTTCGGCCCACCAAGCCTGCGCCGACACATGATGCCTTCCTAAAGACTTCTGATGTGGGTTTCTGAACTTTTCAACAATAATAAACAACAACAATAAGGTGGCACAGTGGCACAGTGGTTAGCATTGCTGCCTCACAGCTCCGGGGACCTGGGTTCGATTCACGGCTTGGGTCACTGTCTGTGTGAAGTTTGCACATTCTCCCCATGTCTGCGTGGGTTTCCTCCAGATGCTCCAGTTTCCTCCTACAGTCCAAAGATGTGCGGGTTAGGTTGATTGGCCATGCTAAATTGACCCTTAGTATCCCGAGATGCGTAGATTAGAGGGATTAGCGGGGTAAATCTGTGGGGTGAGGGGGATAGGGCCTGGGTGGGATTGTTGTCGGTGCAGACCCAATGGGCCGAATAGCCTCCTTCTGCACTGTAGGGATTTTATGATGATTTCTATGAATAATGATTTTTTATAAAAAAATAATAACAATGAATGCAGCATGCAAGTTTAGTATGTACCGTACATTTCTTTTTGATGTAGGGAGAGGGATGATGTGTGTAGATTTGTGAGAAGCCCTTTCTAACAAGCTGAACTTGCATTACTGAATATTTAGTGTGGGATTAAACTTCCTACATGTTTATAAAATCAGAAGCAGAAATGTTTTCAAAAGACTTAACTTCAATGATTCTCAGTTTGAAAAGGCAAAACAACAAAATATATACCCTTGTCACAAAGTTTATAGGCCAGTAATGAGTTGGTGAAAATGGGCGATGAATACTTAATTCTTTTATTTTGAATAAGTCGATGCTTCAACTAAAGTGGCTGATGCAAGAATTAAGCATTCAGTTCATATTAAATCCAACAACACTTGCGTTATCTTTATAATAGTTCAGTCGGTGCTGTATATTTTAATGTTTGTACTTCTTTTTCTACATATATTATTTATAATGATGCAAATGACAGTCCAAATTATTGGCACAAATTAAGCTACAGTCTGAAGAACAGGTCTAATGAAATCCCAGAAAACCTTCTCCAAAGCTACCTGTCTGCATCAGCCATCTGAGACCATTCCCCTGGGCAAATATGGTGATGTGATTCTATTGTAAATAGTGCTCGACTGAAATCTGCTCAAGCAAGAGACTAACCATCTATCTACAGACATTATGACCTTAAAACGATTATTTTGAATCATAGAATCCCGACAGTGCAGAAGGAGGCCATTTGGCCCATCGAGCCTGCACCGACCACCTAGGCTCTATCCCCGTGACCCCACCTATTTACCCTGACACTGAGGGGCAATTTAGCATGGCCAATCAAACTAACCGGCACATCTTTGGAATGTGGGAGGAAACCGGAGCACCCGGAGGAAACCCACACAGACAAGGGGAGAACGTGCAAACTCTGCACAGACAGTGACCCGAGGCCAGAATTGAACCCAGGTCCCTGGCGCTGTGAGGCAGTGTGGTGAACCATAGTTGGTTACCACTATGAGTACTGAACCATAGATGGTCAGCACTATGGGTACTTGTAGATATGTTACTGTTGTCACTGTTGGGGTTAGGGTTGGGCTGTTCTACCTGTTGATATTGTTCTGTGGTACACTCCAGTTGGCTCCGCCTACCTGGAGGAGTATAAAGGTCACTGCACTGCCTGGTGGCCCTTTAGTCTGGGATTGTATTGTATATAGTGTGCTCCATTCTTGTTAGTAATAAAAGCCTTTATTTCCCGGGTACGATCTACCCTCCCGAGTGATTTAATCGCGCATCAGGCAGCAGTGCTAACCAGTATGCCACCGTGCCATGGTAAAATGGTTAGTAAAGTGTGAGATTGTTCTTGTCTTTTTGGCCTTTGTTCTTTTCTCCCTTTCCTTTGCTTTCTCTTTCATTCTCTCTCTCTCTCTCACTCTCTACTGTTTCAATGTTGAAGCCTCATAACTGAATGGAGCAAACACCCGACCTCTGAACTCAAGGATCTCTGTGTTGGTTCCAACCTATAGGTCCCAGTTGAGTTTGTTTCACCTACTCTTGGTTCAATCATTAATCAGGACTTTGCCAAAAAGAGAAGTCTTACATTGCAGCAATCGGAGAGATGAGAGTGAGAAAACCCTTTGCTCATTCTGCTTGAGATAAGGTGATCACTGTCAGGGTGCAAGACATTACATTATCCTTTTCAGCCTATCTTTGTGTTTCGATTTGCATTGTTCACCTTCTATCCAGAGGCTGAAACATTACAGTGAATCCTCCTACTTGGTGTAGGTATTGGACTGGCAGTGTTGCCCTCTTGCTGACAGAATGATATCAAATCACAGAACATAGAACAGTGCAGCACAGGAACAGGTCCTTCAGCCCACAGTGTTCTGCCGAACATGACCCCAAATTAAACTAATGCCTTCTACCTGCCCTTGGTTCAGATCCCTCTATTCCTTGCATATTCATGTGCCTCTTAAACACTCCTATTGTATCTACCTACACCACTACCCCTGACACTGTATTCCAAACACCTACCACTCTCTGCGTAAGAAACTTGCCCCTTACATTTGAACTTTCCCCCTCTCACCTTAAGTGTGTGTCCCCTAGAACTAGACATTTTGGCTGGAATGTTACCGGTATGCCCGCCCCGATTCCAGGGGGCAGGCAAGGCTTGGAGAAAAGCATTCTCCATTGGCCTCAGGCGGAATCGTATGAACCTCAGGTGGACGTGCCGTTAAAATTCTGCCTTTCAACTCTGAGAAAAAGATTCTGAGTCAATCCTATCCATGTTTCTCATAGTTTTATGGACTTCTATCAGGCCTCCTCTCAGCCTCCACCGCTCCAGAGAAAACAACCCTAGTTTGTCCAGCCTCTCCTCATAGCTCATACCCTCTAATCCAGGCAGCATCCTGGTAAATCTCTTCTGCATACTCTCCAAAGCCTCCACATCCTTCCTGTAGTCTGGCCTTTCTGCTGGACAGAGGCAAAAGCAGTGTGAGGCACCACCCTGATGTTGTGAGTGACTTCCACTCTTGCATGGAATACATGACAGCTGACAGAAACATGTAACTGAGAAGACCAGCCTCAGAGCAACCTGCATTACATGTTGCAGATTTTTTGTTGTTTATCTCCAATCCAACCAAAGTCCAACTCAAAATCTCAGCAAGTGAGACATTCCCCATCCAAGCTGACAAGACAGGTTCACCACTTCCTGTCTTGGGCTTGATCTACATGATCCAAGCTGATTGGAGCAGGCGTTGCACCTCCTCCAAGACTTGATCTCGTTTGCATCTTAGCCAAAAGGCCTAGATGCCGCTTTAAAAAATTGCTTCAAATGAAGTCTCAGTGTAACCTCATGACTTCAACCAAGTGCAGGATGCCAAAACTACACTTGATCTTAGCCAAAAGGCCGAGAAGCGATACATTTTTTATTTGTATTTTTATTCCAATTCAATCAAATCAAGTCCAATTCAGAGTCTCAACAAGTTGAGACATTCCTGATCCAAGCTGACTTGACAGGGGTCTCACCTCCTGTCTTGGGCTTGATCTACATGATCCAAGCTGATTGGAGTAGGAATAGCTCCTCCTCCAAGGCTTGATCTCATTTGCATCTTAGCCAAAAGGCCGAGATGCCGCTTTTAAAAATTGCTTCAAATGAAGCTAAAACGTAACCTAATGACTTGAACCAAGCACAGCATGTCGATACTACACTTGGTCTTAGCCAAAGGCCAAGAAGCGATACATGCTGTAGATAGCCAGCAATATATTTTCAGTCACTGTTAGAACAATGTTTGATGTTTTAGTGAAGTCCTCTAAAAGAGAGGTACCATTCTGAATAGCCTGTCTGTTGGAAAAATAATAATGTTGCTTTCCCATTCTAACAGAATAAACCACTTGCACACTTAGCAAATCCCACATTATATCACAGTTAGTTAAAAATTTATAGCCACACATCATTACTTCACTAACCTTTTCTCAATCCTAACTTCTTGAAACCCCTGTTGGACAAATTAGAACATGAAATCCCTCTTTCCCATGAATCATGAATATGAAAAAATAACAACAGCTTGCATTGTGTATATCACACCATCAATGTAGCATAATGCCCCAAGGCACTTCATAGGGGCGTAGTCAAAACACTGGAAACTTATGCAAAGCAACTTGCAGGGATGACCAAAATTTGGAGGGTCTTGAAGGGAGAGTCAGTGGTGGACGGATTTAACTCTTTGGTGTCCTAGGCATATGAAGACATAGCTGTCAATGGGTGTAGAAATAGGGGAGAGGGGCCAAAGGAACTGAGAGATTGGGTCATTATAGAGCTGGAGTATGTTACAGAGATATTTGATTTGATTTGATTTGATTTGCTATTTTCACATGTATTATCATACAGTGAAAAATATTGTTTCTTGCGTGCTATACAGACAAAACATACCGTTCATAGAGAAGGAAAAGAGAGGGTGCAGAATGTAGTGTTACAATCATAGCTAGGGTGTAGAGAAAGTTCAACTTAATATACGGTAGGTCTATTTAAAAGTCTGATGGCAGCAGGGAAGAAGCTGTTCTTGACTGGACAAGCCAGATAGTTCATTTTCATACGTTTGATCTTCATATTTAAAATTATAAAGCGTTTGAATTGGGTTAATAGGCAAGGTTATTTTGTCTGGCTGGGGAACCTGTCAATTCCTTTGGTTCCTGCTTCTTTATCCCTCAGTGATGTGAACATTCCCACCTTATGATACCTTGGATTTTGTAGATATATGGATTTTTTTGATTGCTAAATGCAAAGACAAGGATAAATGAAAATTAGCAGGTTGCACTTTCATTCTTTGGATTGATATTGGCTTTGAACACCATATCCTTTGAAAACTGAACCTGGACTGCTAACCATGATAATGTATTGCTCTTAACCTCTGGAGATACTGTTCAAAGAATCTAAAAATATGCTGCAGAATCCTATTGCCACGGAGGTCAAACACCACTTACTGCAGACCCAATGCAATCCTACAGGGCGATATCAACAAACTCTCTGTGGCCAGAAGACACTTAAAATAAATGTGATTGTAGTCACTGCTTTTGTTTGGCTTTTAATTGACTTTAAGCAAAAGGGAAATATAAAGGAAGGCATAGTTTAGAGAGAAATTATGTAATCTGGAGAATGACGTACGGCTTCTGTGTGGATATTTCTAAGCAGTAGGAGTGAGCTGCAGACACTTGCACAAGCATCATACGGGCATTTGATAACAGCTGTCAGATCCGATCTTCCTAAAATCCTACTGAATGCAATTACACGCAGGGGAAGGCCTGACTGGGCCAACGGAGATCACTCAATGCAATAAAGCCTGGAATGCAAGCAAAAAACATTTACATTATCTTGTCACATTCTTTAATGTGTGTTGCATAAGCCATCAAGAAGGCTATGTGGCCTTTAACTACTGTCAGAGACAGAGCCTGAGGGTTGGTAGAAGATCACAAGCTCGATCTTGTCTTGCTCTTTAATAAACACAGCCCAACTGAACATTAAACTTCCCAAGACTATAAGATCTAATTAAGCATCGGTAATAGTTCCATGAAATCAAGTCCTAAGGGGTGAGGCTGTGTCCTAGTATGCATGCGAACATAAGAGCAAGAGACTGGGCAGCATAGTGGCACAGTGGTTAGCACTGCTGCCTCACAGCACCAGCGACCCGGGTTCAATTCCAGCATTAGGTGACTCTGTAGGTTTCCCCCGTGTCAGTGTGGGTTTCCTCCGGGTGCTACGGTTTCCTCCCACACTCCAAAGATGTGCAGGTTAGGGGGGTTGGCCATGCTAAATTGTCCCTTAGTGTCTGAAGATGTGTAGGCATGGTAGATTAGCCATGTGTGGGGATATGGGGATAGGGCGGAGGGGAAGGCAGTTTTGGAGAGTCAGACTCAATGAGTTGAATGTTCTCTTCCTGCATTGTAGGGATTCTATGGCTCTAAGATTCTAACACGAGCAGGCCACTCAGCCCTTCGAGCCTGCTCCATCATTCAATCTGATCTGGTTGTGTCTCAACTCCATTTTTCCCTCTGCCCCTCCCCCTTAACCCACCACAGAATCATAGAATTGTTCTGAAGCAGAAGGAGGCAATTTCACCAGCTCGCCAATGGGCATTATGGCTCAGTACCATTTCCCTGCCTTTTACCCGTCACCCTGCACATTGTTTCCATCCAAATAATCATCAAATGCCCTCCTGATTACTTTGATTGAACCTGCCTCCACCACACTTCCAGGCAATGCACCCCAGACCCCAACCACTCGCTGCATGAAAAAGATTTTTCATATATCATATTTGCCTCTTTTGCAAATCACTTTAAAGCTGGGCCCTCTCATTCTTGATCGTTTTCCGAGCAGGAACAGTTTTTCCCGATCTATTTTGTTCAACCCCCTCATGATTTTGAACATATCTATCAAATCTCCTCTTAGCCTTCTTCTCTCCAAGAAGGACAGTCCCAACCTCTCCAATCTATCCTCATAACTGAAGTTTCTCATTGCGAGAACCATCCCTGGAACCTTCCCTTCCATGAGTATGCCACCACAGTCACTGACTTCATTAGTAAGTGTGTAGAAGACTGTGTGCCAAAGAAGAAAATCCCCACATGTTCCCCAACCAGA
Source organism: Mustelus asterias (assembly GCF_964213995.1). NCBI lineage: Eukaryota > Metazoa > Chordata > Chondrichthyes > Carcharhiniformes > Triakidae > Mustelus > Mustelus asterias. The sequence continues at coordinate 77,582,978 of NC_135819.1, read as the reverse complement.
AACCATGGATGAACTTGGATATCCACTGCTTGCTGAAGTCCAGGTCTGAGGGGTTCAAGTCAGGTGACCCTGACCTGTACAAGAAATCTAGATATGATCTGTAGAGATCCATCAAAGATGCCAAAAGACAGTACTGGACCAAGCTAGGGTCCCAGGCCAGCCGCACGGACCCCCGCTGACTATGGCAAGGTCTGCAAGAAATAACAGGCTACAAGATGAAGGCATGTAAAATCCCCGGCTCCAACGCACCCCTCCCTGATGAGCTCAATGCATTCTATGCCCGTTTTGAGCAAGAGGTCAGCGAGAGCACGCCCTCCACCCCAGAAGCCTCGGAAGAACTTGTATCCAAGGTCACCATCGCAGATGTCAGAGCAGCGACTGGCCCGGATGGGGTACCCGGACGGGCACTCAGATCCTGCGCGGATCAGCTGGTGGGGGTATTCGCAGACATCTTCAATCTCTCTTTACAACAATCTGAGGTCTCCATTTGCTTCAAGAAGACGACGATCATCCCAGGACCAAAGAAAAGCCAGGCAGAGTGCCTTAATGACTATCATCCAACTCGATTTTTAAGTTTGCTGATGACATCACTGTAGTGGGTCAAATTTCAAACAATGATGAGACGGAGTACAGGAAAGACAGAGAATCTGGTGAACTGATGCGATGACAATAATCTCTCCCTCAATGTCAACAAAACCAAGGATATAGTCATCGACTTCAGGAAGTGTAGTGGAGGACATGCTCCTGTCTACATCATCGGGGACGAAGTAGAAATGGTGTGGAGCTTCAAGTTTCTAGATGTCCAGATCACCAACAATCTGTCCTGGTCCCCCCATGCCGATGCTATAGTTAAGAAAGCCCACCAACGCCTCTACTTTCTCAGGAGACTAAGGAAATTTGGCATGTCCACTACGACTTTCACCAACGTTTACAGATGCACCATAGAAAGCATTCTTTCTGGTTGTATCACAGCTTGGTATGGCTCCTGCTCTGCCCAAGACCGCAAAAAACCACGAAGGATCGTGAACGAAGCCCAGTCCATCACGCAAACTAGCCTCCCATCCATTGACACTGTCTACACTTCCCGCTGCCTCGGAAAAGCAGTCAGCATAATTAAGGACACCATGCACCTCGGACATTCTCTCTTCCATCTTCTTCTGTCAGGAAAAAAGTACAAAAGTCTGAGAACACGTACCAACCGACTCAAGAACAGCTTCTTCCCTGCTGCCATCAGACTTTTGAATGGACCTACCTTGCATTAAGTTGATCTTTCTCTGCACCCTAGCTATGACTGTAACACTACATTCTGCACTCCTTTCTTTCTCGATGAACGATATGCTTTGTCTGTATAGCGCTCAAGAAACAATACTTTTCACCGTATACTAATACCTGACAATAATAAATCAAATCAAATCAAATCCTTGTAATCCTTTTCTGCACTCTCTCCAATGTGTTAACATCCTTCCTCCAGTGTGGTTGTACACAATATTCCAGCTGAGGTCTAATTAGTAACTAACATCCAGCATAACCTCCTTGGCCCCGTTGCCTATCAAAAATCTGTCTAACTCAACCTTGAATAAACTCAAAGATGTTCACTATTGCAGCCACTCTTGCATGAAGTGTGTTGTATTCTACAACAATTTCTCAGTCATTACTTTAATTTATTTGTTAGTCATCTAAAGAGTGTGGAATATCAAATGTTAGATAACTTAGAGAGGAGGAATCCAACGTTTGTTTTACAAATAGCAGCGTCAGCTGTGGTTTAATTGGTAATTTGCTTTATTCATTCATGGGATGTGGGGGTCGCTGGCTGGGCCAGCATTTACTGCCCATCCCTAATTGCCCTTTAACTCTGTGACTTGCTGGAAGGCAGTTAAGAGTCAACCACATCACTGTGGGTTTGGAGTCACATTTAGGCCAAACTGGGTAAGGATGGCAGACTTCCTTCCCTAAAGGACATTAGCAGATGTATCATAGACAAGGTGGATAGTCAGAGGCTTTTTCCTCGGGTGGAAATGGCCTAATTCTGCTCCTATGTCTTATGGTCTTGTGGTGTCACTTATAGAAATAGGTAGTCGTGATCATGTTCAATCATTAATTTGTAAACTATTATCCCTAACTACATTTATAAGGGCCGGGTTTTCCTTCTCCTCTGTGACGTGCATCATGGCGCTGGGAGATGGCATGCCACTCGCTGGTGGTGGGATCCTATGGTCCCGCCATTGTCAGTGGGGTTTCCCTTTGATGCACCACTCACCATCGGCAAACCCACGGCTTGGCTGTGCCGTCGGCGGGACCATAAGATCCTGCCGGTGCCAACATCAGCAAGATTTTGGTGTTCACACCTTTCACTGCCTCATGGCACCCTGATAATGCTTCACAATCAATGAGGTGTTGTAATGTAGAAAAGTCGGCTTGTTAGAGGTTATATGGAGTTGGGGTAGGAGGTTCCTCAACCTTGAGGGACCCAATGTCAGGAAGGAACCACCCACTGAGGTACACCACCCTGGCTGCCAACCAAACAGCAACCCCCTGCCCCTCCACCACCCACCACCACCATAAACCCCTCTCACTATCATTCACCTGTGGCTTGGGAACCAGCAATGATGCAAGCTCATGACTGGGTTTCGTGTCATGCAACCTCTGATTGGCCTGTAGCCCTCAGTGGGGGGTGGAGGGTTTGTAATTCCACCCCTAGGGTCCTTGAATCTGGGGGAAGCCCACCACTGCCTAGCGAAGTGCCTGAGTGGCACATGGGTTGTGAATCTTAAAAGTTAAAAGAAAGTTTATTTATTAGTCACAAGTAAGGCTTACATTAACACTGCAATGAAGTTTTACTGTGAAATTCCCCTAGTCGCCACAGTCCGGTGCCTGATCGGGTCAATGCACCTAACCAGCACATCTTTCAGAATGTGGGAGGAAACCGGAGCACCTTTGACAAGGTACTGCATGGTAGGTTGTTGCATAAAGTTAAATCTCACGGGATCCAGGGTGAGGTATCTAAATCGATACAAAATTGGCTTCTTGACAGAAGCCAGAGGGTGGTTGTAGAGAATTGTTTTTCAAACTGGAGGCCTGTGACCAGCGGTGTGCCTCAGGGATCAGTGCTGGGCCCACTGTTATTTGTCATTTATATTAATGATTTGGATGAGAATATAGGGGGAATGGTTAGTAAGTTTGCAGATGACACCAAAATTGGTGGCATGGTGGACGATGAGGAAGGTTAGCTCCAATTGCAACGGGATCTTGATCAATTGGGCCAATGGGCTGACGAATGGCAGATGGAGTTTAATTTAGACAAATGCGAGGTGATGCATTTTGGTAGATTGAACCAGGGCAGGACTTACTCAGTTAATGGAAGAGCACTGGGGAGAGTTACAGAACAAAGCGATCTAGGGGTACATGTTCATAGCTCCTTGAAAGCGGAGTCACAGGTGGACAGAGTGGTGAAGAAGGCATTCGGCATGCTTGGTTTCATCAGTCAGAACATTGAATACAGGAGTTGGGATGTCTTGTTGAAGTTGTACAAGGCATTGGTAAGGCCACACTTGGAATACTGTGTGCAATTCTGGTCACCCTAATTATAGAAAGGATATTATTAAACTAGAAAGAGTGCAGAAAAGATTTACTAGGATGCTACTGGGACATGATGGATTGAGTTATAAGGAGGGGCTGAATAGACTGGGACTTTTTTCTCTGGAGCGTAGGAGGCTGAGGGGTGACCTTATAGAGGTCTATAAAATAATGAGGGGCATAGACAAGGTAGATAGTCAATATCTTTTCCCAAAGGTAGGGGAGTCTAAAACTAAAGGGCACAGGTTTAAGGTGAGAGGGGAGAGATACAAAAGTGTCCAAAGGGGCAATTTTTTCACACAGAGGGTGGTGAGTGTCTGGAACAAGCTGCCAGAGGTAGTAGTAGAGGCAGGTACAATTTTATCTTTTCAAAAGCATTTAGATAGTTAAATGGGTACGATGGGTATAGAGGGATATGGGCCAAATTGGCATTAGTTTAGGGGTTTTTAAAAGAAAGGGCAGCATGAACAAGTTGGGCCGAAGGGCCTGTTTCCATGCTGTAAACCTCTATGACTCTATGACTCTATGACACTCGGAGGAAACCCAGACAGACACGGGGAGAACGTGGAGACTCCACACAGACAGTGACTCAAGCCAGGAATTGAACCCCGTGAAGCAGCAGTGCCAACCACTGTGCTACCGTACCGCCCCCCTGTGCTACCGTACCGCCCCCACATCGAATGTGTGAGATTCGCTCCCCCAAAGTGCAGAGGATGCTGGGACAGTGATTTAGACAGATTTTTAATTGGTAATGGGTTGAAGGGTTATGGGGGGAAGGCAGGAAAATTGGGATGAGGAGCATATCAGCCATGATCGAATGGCGGAGTGGACTCGATGGGCTGAATGGCCTAATTCTGCTTTTATATCTAATGAACTTATGAACTTATGATGAGGTGGACCTTCCTGCAAAGAGGCACTGCAGGGCTGTTGCCAGTCTCCAGCCCACAGCAGCGACCCTTGTTGCCGCCAGTAAATAGTTTCCTCTGACTGTAAGATTCACAGTCAGTTGTCCTGTGTGCAACACATTCTGCACTATTTGGAAAGACGTTCTCATTCTCTGGCTGATTTGAGGGTTCTTGCTGAGCAACAGCAAATTGCAGCTAAAATCAGGTATGGTGGAGTGGAGGAAGGGACGAGGAATGTGTCAGAAGACTCAAGCAAATTGTGGGGGATTTGAACTACCTCCAATTAGTAAGACTCCTTGCAGAATGTGTTTTGACAACTTCACTCCTTACTTGTCTTGCCTGGTTTGATAATAATGCGAGACAGGCGTCTGGTTGTGGACCGGTGTCAACAACCCAATATAATTTACCAATTACCAGGAATTAAGAAAACCACCGGTGAGTGCTTTATGCATGTGGTAATTTCTCTGCTCTATAAATATCCACTGAATAGGGTCATTTAGTATGATAATGACTCTGACAGAACAGTTGATGTTGGTGACAAGTAATAAATCTGCTTTAACAGGCAACATTTCATCTGGCAGTTAAGTGAGCAGCATCTGATTCCTCATTGTACTGTTAATACAGGGCTCTTTTTGAGTCTTGGGGAAAGAATGCTGACCTTTGAATTTAGCGCCTATTCCTAATTGAGCAAGATGTACTATTCTCTATTTTAAATTGTTGTCGCATCTCCTCACATGGCCAGCACCAACCTTGTATGTGGTGTAATCAAGATATTTGCTTGTTAAGGGATTGAACCTCACTTTGTTTAAAGTTTAAAGTTTGATTTGATTTGATTTATTATTGTCACACGTATTAACATGCAGTGTAAAGTATTGTTCCTTGCGCGCTATACAGACAAAACATACCGTTCATAGAGAAGGAAACGAGAGAGTGCAGAATGTAGTGTTACAGTCATAGCTAGGGTGTAGAGAAAGACCAACGTAATGCAAGGTAAGTCCATTCAAAGGTCTGACAGCAGCAGGGAAGAAGCTGTTCTTGAGTCAGTTGGTACGTGACCTCAGACTTTTGTATCTTTTTCCCAAAGGAAGAAGGTGGAAGATAGAGTGTCCGGCCTGCGTGGGGTCCTTAATTAGGCTGGCTGCTTTGCCGAGGCAGCGGGAAATATAGACAGAGTCAATGGATGGGAGGCTGGTTTATTTATTAGTGTCACAAGTTGGCTTACATTAACACTGCAATGAGGTTACTGTGAAAATTCCCCAGTTGCCACACTCCGGCGCCTGTTCGGGTACACTGAGGGAGAATTTAGCACGGCCAATGCACCTAACCAGCCCGTCTTTCGGACTGTGAGAGGAAGCCGGAGCACCCGGAGGAAACCCACGTAGACATGGGGAGAACGTGCAGACTCTGCACAGACAGTTAACCAAGGCCAGAATTGAACCGGGTTCCCTGGTGCTGTGAGGCAGCAGTGCCACTGTGCTGCCTTGGAATTGCTGGGGAGAAGGTGTATCAGATTAATGCTTGATTTTTCATTTTCTTTTAGGTGAAAGGATTGTTAAAAACATGAACAAGTATTAGTGTGATAACCACCATGAGGTCCATGGGAAATCAGTGATCGATCTCCCTGTGGGGTTGGTTGAGTATGAGTTCCCCTGCTAACAGGCAGTGGCTTGCCCAGTGGCTTGGAATTCATTAGCTGAGCCTTTTATAAGGCAGGCCCAGGACTGGGCCTGCTGAACTGGTAGAGTGTAATGATTTTACTTCACATTTTATAATAAACTATGCTCCTTTCCAGTTGGGCTTCCTGAGTCGGTACAGCTAAGCAACTTCTGAAAATGTGAAATTTAACATGAATCTGTGGAGCAGCTTACGATTATTCCTAAAATAACAAACTATTATTTAACATAAAAGATAATAATGTAATATTCATGTTGTTTTTGTACTTTTTTCATCCTGTAATTCAGTAGACGCAACACAGCGGAAATGTAGTGTCTCCTGAAGCACAAAGAAAATGCTGACAATGCCAATTAAGGGGGAATTGAATGGAATCATGTTCAAAACATTTGCTTCTGAGGAAGATTTTAAATGCATGTGTCCCAGGATTCCATCTGCACTCCTATCGGCCTTGCTAAGGACTTCATTACATTTCCTTCCTCACCCACCATGCATGACCAGTGGAACAATCTTCACGATTGAGCCTTTCAATTCCACAAACATCACCCCGGTTCTTCCTGTGATACTCCCCGACAGCAAATTGACTATTGTCCTCAGGTGCTCACATAACTGCTCATTTCTACTTGTCCATGGGATGCCAGTGTTGCTGGCAAGGTCAGCATTTCTTGCTCTTATCGAATGATCCTTGAGTAGGTGGTGGTGGCGAGCCGCCTTCTTGAACTGCTGCTGTCTGTTTGTTATAGACATAGTAAGAAGTCTAACAGTTGGACTTTAACCTGGTGTTATTAGACTTCTTACTGTGTTTACCCCAGTCCAACGCCGGTATCTCAACATCATGTTATAGACACACCCAGTGCTGTTAGGGAGGGAGTTTCAGGAAGTTGGCCCTGCAACAGTGACGGAACGGCGATACCGTTTCAAGTCTAGGTGGTGTATAGCTTGGATAGGACATCACAGATGGTGAGGGTTTTCCCATATGTCTGCTGCCCTGTCCTTTTAGGTGGGAGAGGTCACAGGTTTGGAAGGTACTGTCAAAGCTGTTAGTTGCTGCACTGCATCCTGTAGATTTTACACATTGCTGCCACTGTGCATTGGTGGATGGGGTGCCAATGATTGTCCCAATGGTGTTGAGCTTCTTGTGTTGTTGGAGCTGCACTCATCCAGGGAAGTGGAGAGTATTCCATCACACTCCTGACTCGTGCCTTTGTTATGGTTCAAGTCAGAAACTCCAAAATGTTCATGAAACCTGCCTGAACCATAAGTTTTGCACTTTGAATTTGATTAGGATAAGCATGAGACATTTCAATTCAGGTGCGATTCAAAAGACCCACTATAAGACCATAAGACCATAGACATAGGAGCAGAATTAGGCCACTCGGCCCATCGAGTCTGCTCCACCATTCAATCATGGCTGATATTTTTCTCATCCCTATTCTCCTGCCATTTCCCAATACCCCTGATCCCCTTATTAATCAAGAACCTATCTATCTCTGTCTTAAAGACACTCAATGACCTGGCCTCCACAGTCTTCTGCGGCAAAGAGTTCCACAGATTCACCACTCTCTGGCTGAAGAAATTCCTCCTCATCTCTGTTTTAAAGGAACGTCCCTTTAGCCTGAGGCTGTGACCTCTGGTTCTAGTTTTTCCTACTAGTGGAAACATCCTCTCCACGTCCACTCTATCCAGGCCTTGCAGTATCCTGTAAGTTTCAATGAGATCCCCCTCATCCTTCTAAACTTCAACGAGTACAGACCCAGAGTTCTCAACTGTTCCTCATACGACAAGCTCTTCATTCTAGGGATCATTCTTGTGAACCTCCTCTGGACCCTTTCCAAGGCCAGCACATCCTTCCTTAGATTATGGGGCCCAAAACTGCTCACAATACTCCAAATGGGGTCTGACCAGAGCCTTATACAGCCTCAGAAGTCCATCCCTGCTCTTGTATTCTATCCCTCTTGACATGAATGCTAACATTGCATTTGCCTTCCTAGCTGCCGACTCAACCTGCACGTTAACCTTAAGAGAATCTTGAACAATGACTCCCAAGTCACTTGGGAGTTTTTATCCAACAAAGTTTATTTAAGAATATAGTTAACATGTATCGCAAGAAAATTAGCAAGGATTTTTATCAATTACAAACAAGAAACAAAACAACCACTTAAATATCTCCAACATGTTCCAATTAAAACCAAAACCCACAGACAACAAAAAAAAACCCTTTTCACAGGTTTAATACAGCATAGACTGATGCTCACTTGATACTGGGATCGAGGCCGTTAGTTGAACTCTGCAGTCCAATGCTCTTGAGACTTAGAACAGTTTGAAGACAAGACAGCTTCCCAAAACATCAACGAGACTCTGGTCCAGCCCCCAACAACAGCAGATTTTCACCTTTGAGGAAAAACAACAGAACTTTCAAAACAACAGGGAGAGAGGGAAAACATTTCTTTTTAGCTTGCTGCCCCTTCTACAACCCAACTCCAACTTGCAACTTCAAACTGAAATGAAAAACAACCCTTGTCACCTGATCTGAACACAGTTTTTCTTCTCCTCACACCAATGATATCATCTAAGGCTGAGGGCAATGAGACACACTGACTGTGAGAGCTGCAGAGATCATGATTTAAAAGAAAACATTTCTTAAAGGTACACTAACATCACACTTTGCAGATCATAGACAGGCTTTGGAGAGTCAGGAGGAGAGTTACTTACTGCAGAATTCCTAGTCCATGACTTGCTCTTGTGGCCACAGTATTTACAGCTGTTCGAGTCCAGTTTCTAGTCAATGGTGCCCCCCCCCCCCCCCACCAGGATGTGGATGGTGGGGGATTCAATGATCATAATGCCATTGAACCTCGAGGTTGGTGATCCGGGGCTTACATAAGAACATAAGAACATAAGAAATAGGAGCAGGAGTAGGCCATCTAGCCCCTCGAGCCTGCCCCGCCATTCAATAAGATCATGGCTGATCTGACGTGGATCAGTACCACTTACCCGCCTGATCCCCATAACCCTTAATTCCCTTACCGATCAGGAATCCATCCATCCGCGCTTTAAACATATTCAGCGAGGTAGCCTCCACCACCTCAGTGGGCAGAGAATTCCAGAGATTCACCACCCTCTGGGAGAAGAAGTTCCTCCTCAACTCTGTCTTAAACCGACCCCCCTTTATTTTGAGGCTGTGTCCTCTAGTTTTAACTTCCTTACTAAGTGGAAAGAATCTCTCCGCCTCCACCCTATCCAGCCCCCGCATTATCTTATAAGTCTCCATAAGATCCCCCCTCATCCTTCTAAACTCCAACGAGTACAAACCCAATCTCCTCAGCCTCTCCTCATAATCCAAACCCCTCATCTCCGGTATCAACCTGGTGAACCTTCTCTGCACTCCCTCCAATGCCAATATATCCTTCCTCATATAAGGGGACCAATACTGCACACACTATTCCAGCTGCGGCCTCACCAATGCCCTGTACAGGTGCATCAAGACATCCCTGCTTTTATATTCTATCCCCCTCGCGATATAGGCCAACATCCCATTTGCCTTCTTGATCACCTGTTGCACCTGCAGACTGGGCTTTTGCGTCTCATGCACAAGGACCCCCAGGTCCCTTTGCACGGTAGCATGTTTTAATTTGTTTCCATTGAGATAGTAATCCCATTTGTTATTATTTCCTCCAAAGTGTATAACCTCGCATTTATCAACGTTATACTCCATTTGCCATATCCTCACCCACTCACTCAGCCTGTCCAAATCTCTCTGCAGATCTTCTCCGTCCTCCACACGATTCACTTTTCCACTTATCTTTGTGTCGTCTGCAAACTTCGTTACCCTACACTCCGTCCCCTCCTCCAGATCATCTATATAAATGGTAAACAGTTGCGGCCCGAGTACCGATCCCTGCGGCACGCCACTAGTTACCTTCCTCCAACCGGAAAAACACCCATTTATTCCGACTCTTTGCTTCCTGTCGGATAGCCAGTCCCCAATCCACTTTAACACACTACCCCCAACTCCGTGTGCCCTAATCTTCTTCAGCAGCCTTTTATGGGGCACCTTATCAAACGCCTTTTGGAAATCCAAAAACACCGCATCCACCGGTTCTCCTCCATCAACCGCCCTAGTCACATCTTCATAAAAATTATGAAGTAATTATAGTAACGTGCTGTACAGGGTGAGCAATATTTTATGTTCATTCTTACATGCCAACACATGTAATATGTTCTACCAGACTGAAAAGAAAACTAGGCAAAAAACGTCAAGGACTAAATAATATTTTCTATAATTGCTTCTGATACTTGTATCAAATAGCTGCAGTGTTCCTGTTACTGAACAACAACAGTGCCAACAATTCTAATCATCGTAAAAGAGATCACAGAAGTAAAATAAAATGGATAACTTACACGTCATGCGTAACTTCTGTTTTAATGAACGACTGAACATTTACTTCCATCAGCTTTGAAGATCTCACTGAAATACATTGAATATTTAGCAGATAGCACTTGTTATATTGTAATACTCCCACCAAAACAAAGGAGACATTTGTTGGAAGGTTCAAGAAGACGTGTTGCAGGTCCCAACGTGATTGCTTTAGTCTTTCAATTCCAAATTTGTTTATGACACTGCAAATAAATTCCACGTGGGCTTCAGAAGTTTCTCTAATTGAGCAAAGCAAGAGAACTCTGCAACCAACTATTCGTGGTCTGAGTTCTCAGTCTGATGATTAAAACAACTTTTGATGTGAGCTCTCTTTTCCAGTGAGCCTTATCCCACTCGACAGTAACATGGTACATGTTCCAGATTTAAAGTCCAAAAACAAATGGAAATGTTCTGTGTAAAGACTGGCAAATCCAAATTCAAAAGAGAAAATGCTGGAAAGTCTCAGCAGGTCTGGCAGCATCTGGAAGGAGAGAAAAGAGCTGACGTTTCGAGTCCAGATGACCCTTTGTCAAAGCAAAGCGTCAGCTCTGTTCCCCCCTTACAGAAGCTGCCAGACCTGCTGAGGTTTTCCAGCATTTTCTCTTTTGGTTTCAGATTCCAGCATCCGCAGTAATTTGCTTTTATTTTAGCCAAATCCAAATAATCTCCATTATATGCATTGACCTTAACGATATGAAGTTACCTGAGAGAGAAAGGAAGGCCAAACACAAACAGGCACCATGGTCGTGTTAACTTAAAATAAATGGTATTTCCTGTAATAAAAGGCCTGGAATGAAAGACAAGTTTCATAAACACAGAGATAGGATACACTAAAAAAAATCAATAAACATGTTTGAGCGATCTCAAGACATGAAACCATATGCATCTTCGATCCAATTTTTCACCTCTTTCCTTGCAGAACTGTTTGAGAGAAGCAAACATCTTTTCAGTGAACGATGGTGTGTATGTTCAGTTAAGAGCTGGGATAAGGTTTATTCGTCAGTCTTTAATCAAAGAGCATTGAGCTGTAAAGATAAATTATGGAAGTTTAACCTGGTTTCCTGGGAATTAAGGGACAACTGGGTTTGGCCATAATCCAAGTTTTTAAAACCATAAAATGAATCATTAGAATGCATGTAGGGGCTTTCCTCATGAAGAGTCAGTAAATGGCTGACTGACCATTCCACGGAATAAAAGATTTGGTGGAGGTTTGTTTTCTTGTGGTGTATTGAATAACATCCCTGCTTCGAAGTTCCAGGAATTTTTAAAATTCAGTTTTCCGATGTATTGCCCACGAACAGAGCGGCTTGCTTCAGGGTCAAGGACAACAGATTTCCTTCCCTAAAGAACATTAAGTGAAGCAGATGGACTTTTACAACAATGGCCATTGTTAGACTGTTAATTCCAGATTTTTATGGGATTTAAACTTCACCATCTGCCATGGTGGGATTTGAACTCTGGTCCCTGGGTTACTAGTCCAGTGACAATACCATTACACCATCACCGCCCCATGATGGCCAAAGAAAGCATGTTGATGATAAAGAGCAAAAAACAAAAAGAATTACAGCACAGGAACAGGCCATTCGGCCCTCCAAGCCGGCACCAAACATGCTGCCCATCAGAGGTAAAACTCCCTACTCTTCCAGGGACCGTTTACCCCTATTCCCATCCTTTTCATGTATTTGTCCAGACACCCCTTAAAAGTCACTATCGTATCTGCTTCCACTACTTCCCCTGGCAGCGAGTTCCAGGCACCCACCACCCACTGTGTAAAAAACGTGCCTCGTACATATCCTTTAAACCTTGCCCCTCACATCTTAAACCTATGCCCCCTAGTAATTGACTCTTCCACCCTGGGAAAAAGCTTCTGACTATCCACTCTGTCCATGCCCCTCATAATCTTGTAGACTTCTATCAGGTCGTCCCCAACCTCCGTCGTTCCAGTGAGATGATGTGGCCAAACAAATTGAGTATTCAACTTGTCCCAATATATCAATGGCAGGTGATGAGGGTGGGAGAGATTCTTGATCAATGGTGGGATGGAAGGAAGGTTGGAGCCTCTATCACCACTCTCCAAAGCTCCAGGCCACAACATGCATGTAACAGCGCATGTCGACATGATAACACAAGGCTCCCTGAGTGATCAGTAACACACCACCACACCCTGACCTTTTCAGCTGCCCTTCCAACGTTGTCATCAGGATTTCAGTCAAATCCACAGAGACAGAATTTTCTAAGGGGCTGCATTTGCCCCAGGGGTCATTATAATAAGAGCCATTGGCTGAGAGCTCAGAATAGAAGCCAGCACAGAATGTGAACGGTCTAATTGGTTTGTCAAATGCTTTACTTCCACGGACGCCTTATCTACTTTACCTGCCAATCTAGTGAATTTCCTGACAATGAGAAAATCTCTTGCAGTCGCAATGAAGCAAACTCCTTGTGTCTAACCACCTTGCAACCTGGACTGCCCTTTCCAACTAATGATTGTCCATGATCTCATATGGTGCATTTGATCACTGCTACTAATGTTTATCTCTCTAACCTTCTATCCCATTCCTAAAAAATGGAATTTATCCAGCCATTTTCAAAACTTTTGACAAAGTATTATTTGTTTCTCTTGGTAATCTGTTCACAATACACTGTGGGGAAAAAAGCAATCCCTTTGATCCAATGTTGGGCATGGACAGTAATGTAAAAGGGCGATAACAAATTGGCAGATGGATTTATCACCCAGTTTGCGCCAGACCCCCACCCTCAATCAATTTCATGCCCATTAACTTTGTGCTAACGCCCTCTAGCTCTCTCCTCATCGCATTAGTTCAACCATCTGCTCATATCTTTTGGTTACAATATCCCATCTGCTCAATCAGGTGGATGTAAAAGATCCCATGACACAGTTTGGAAGAAATTATTTCCAGTGTCCTGGACAATACTTATCCCTTAATCCATATCACAAAGACATACTATCTGTTCATTATCGCACTGAGGTTCAGAGGAGTATGCTGTGTGTAAATTGGCTGCTGGGTTTCCTGCATCATTGCAGTGGCTACACTTCAAAAATACTCCATTTAATTCTAATTCGGGCAGCACAGTGGCACATTGGTTAGCACTGCTGCCCACAGTGCCAGGGGCTCGGGTTCAATTCCCGGCTTGAGTGACTGTCTATGTGGAGTCTGTACATTCTCCCCGTGTCTGCATGGATTTCCTCTGGGTGCTTTTGTTTCCTCCCACAGTCTGAAAGACGTGCTGGTTTTACAATAAATGGCAGAACCCATAAGATTATTGATAGGCAAAGGGATCTGGGTGTACAGGTACACAGATCACCGAAAGTGGCAATGCAGGTGGAGAAGGTAGTCAAGAAGGCATACGGCATGCTTGCCTTCATCGGCCGGGGTATTGAGTTTAAAAATTGGCAAGTCATGTTGCAGCTTTATAGAGCCTTAGTGAGGCCGCACTTGGAATATAGTGTTCAATTCTGGTCGCCACACTACCAGAAGGATGCAGAGGCTTTGGAGAGGGGACAGAAAAGATTTACCAGAATATTGCCTGGTATGGAGGGCATTAGTTATGAGGAGAGGTTGGAGAAACTTGGCTTGTTCTCACTGGAGCGACGGAGGTCGAGGGGAGACCTGATAGAAATCTACAAGATTATGAGAGGCATGGACAGAGTGGATAGTCAGAAGCTTTTTCCCAAGGTGGAAGAGTCAATTACTAGGGGGCATAGGTTTAAGGTGCGAGGGGCAACGTTTAAAGGAGATGTACAAGGCAGATGTTTTACACAGAGAGTAGTGGGTGCCTGGAACTCGCTGCCGGGGGAGGTAGTGGAAGCGGATACGGTAGTGACTTTTAAGGGGCGTCTTGACAAGTACATGAATAGGATGGGAATAGAGGGATATGGTCCCCGGAAGGGTAGGGGGTTTTAGTTAAGTCGGGCAGCATGGTCGGTGCAGGTTTGGAGGGCCGAAGGGCCTGTTCCTGTGCTGTAATTTTCTTTGTTCTTTGTTCTTTGCATTGACCATACTAAATTCTCCCTCAGTTTACCCGAACAGGTGCCAGAGTGTGGCAACTGGGGGATTTTCACTGTAACTTCATTGCAGTGTTAATGTAAGCCTACTTGTGACTAAAAAATAAAATAAACTTTAAAGTGTCTTGACGGCACTTTATAAATACAAGTCTTTCTTTTTAATCTACTTTTCTATTGACAAGCATTGAAAACATTTGCGATCATGACCCCCTCTCAAACTTTTGATTTTCCCCTATGGTGGGAGTCAAAGCTGCTGTAGCAACATGTACTTTTACACACATGTTGTCATCATGGTAGCAGATCCAATAGTCTTTCCATCACATGGCCAACCAGGATCCCCTTCTGTTCCTGCAAACTGGCAATGAGTATATGTTGGAAGGGTTTGCAGGTTGACTCTCAACCTGTTCGGTCACACAATGACCACACCTGCCCTGGATGGGACTTGAACCCACAGCTTCTGGTTCAGAAGCTGGGATGCTACCCACTACACCCAGACATCTTTACATTTCATCCTCATATTGGAAACAAAATCATCTCTGGAGTCCACCTTCATGACTTAAACTATAGAATCTAAAGTAAAAGAATTAAGGGCGGGATTCTCTGGCCTCCCAGCTACTTGTTTCTGGGCGGTGGGAAGCGATGCGTCATTCGCTGGCCGTGGGATTCTCCAGTCCCGTCGCTGTCAATGGGATTTCCCATTGAAGCCACCCATGCTGGCGGGAAACCCCAGCTGGAGGGGGTACGCTGCTGGTAGGACTGGAGAATCCCACCAGCGTGAAGGTCTGGAGAATTCCGGCATAGAGCAAAGAAAGAACAAAGAAAATTACAGTGCAGAAACAGGCCCTTTCGGCCCTCCAAGCCTGCACTGACAATGCTGCCCGACTTAACTAAAACTCCCTATCCTTCCGGGGACCATATCCCTTTATTCCCATCCTATTCATGTATTTGTCAAGATGCCCCTTAAAACTCACTATCGTATCCGTTTCCACTACCTCTCCTGGCAGCAGGTTCCAGGCACCCACCACCCTTAAAAACCTGCCTCGTACATCTCCTTTAAACCTTGACCGTTGCACCTTAAACCTATGCCCCCTCATAATTGACTCTTCTACCCTGGGAAAAAGCTTCTGACTATCCACTCTGTCCATGCCCCTCATAATCTTGTAGACTTCTATCAGGTTGCCCCTCAACCTCCGTCGTTCCAGTGGGAACAAACCAAGTTTCTCCAACCTCTCCTCATAGCTAATGCCCTCCATACCAGGCAACATCCTGCTAAATCTTTTCTGTCCCCTCTCCAAAGCCTCCACATCCTTCTGGTGGTGTGGCGATCGATCAAAATTGAACACTATATTCTAAGTGCGGCCTAACTAAGGTTCTATAAAGCTGTAACATGACTTGCCAATTAATGCTCCGGCCAATGAAGGCAAGCATGCCATTTGCCTTCTTGACTACCTTCTCCACCTGCATTGTGTACCTGTACCTGTACACCCAGATCCCTCTGCCTATCAATACTCTTAAGGGTTCTGCCATTTACTGTATATTTCCTATCTGTATTAGACTTTCCAAAATGCATTACCTCACATTTGTCTGGATTAAACTCCATCTGCCATCTCTCCGCCCAAGTCTCCAACTGATCTATATTTTGCTGTATCCTCTGATGGTCCTCAAGGCTATCTGAAATTCCGCCAACCTTTGTGTCGTCCGCAAACTAAGTCAAATAGTTTTGAGATTTGTTTCAGTTTTTGCTTAGCTTTGACAATAAAAGCTTCACCCTGATTAGATACTTCCAGTGAACAGTCACTCCATTTTGGTTCTCATTCTTCCTTCATGCTTTCTATTTCAGCATGGATTACTTTTACCTGGATACCCTTGTCCAGGTAAAAACCTAGCTGTCTCTTTAGCAATACCATAGCAGACTAAATAATCCTACATCAATACATTGAGCATTTGTTCATTCTGGATCATTTTTAGGCTGGAATATCACCCTAAAACTAAGGGGAGAAAAATAAACCAAACAAAATTGATCCACGTTCTGGTGACCGTGACAAATGGGATTGAGGTAAAAGCTTATGATCTCTGCACCAGAATAGATAGAGGATACCTGATGGGGTATGGGGCAATGAGACAAGTGAAGGCAGGCTCATAACTCACTGCGGCAAGTTGTGAATGAGTTATGTAAGCCTATCTCACAAACGTAATAAAGAGCGCGTCTCAGCTATTCCTATCAAGTCTTAGCTTATCTTTCTCCTTCCCCGTGGTCGCATTTCTTTCATTTCCGCCTCTCTGCATTTAGTATTTTCAAAAGGGCTTCACTGTGGCGAATAACCTACATATCACATCATTGTGAAAGGATCTGCTTTGGAGACTCACGGTGGCTATTTATAGTTAAGTTTGATGTAGGCGGCATGTGGAAGATTAGGGAATTTCATAGCCTCTGGATAAAAGCCAATTCAGAATTTTTATTTTGCTCATTTTTAAACAAAGAGAATTTGGCTTCTATTTTAATAATTGTATTCGAGATTTCTGCGACACCGTCATAATTTTAAACAGTTAGATATCTGAATTGTTATTGTGCCATTCAGGCAAAGCAAGCTTCTCCACAAAGTCGGTAAATTATGCTTTTGAATCTCGGAGATGGGGGGGGGAGGTGAAAGGAAATGTTGCCCTGAATTGAAATGCTAATTTGTATCATCACGGTGGTATGTTTTGCTGAGTGTGTTGTGTGCCTCAAGAGGAGCTGTTGTTAGTCAAGGGATGCTTGAGGCAATAACGTGACTCTGGGGAGACTGAAACAGCTGTAAGAGCAGCAACAGGGCTGAGATGCTGTCACAGTGCATTGTACAGCAGAATAACCATGTCATTAACTGCATATTACACCGCAGTTCGCAACTTAATTTTATCTTCATTTATCTTAAAGTCGGTCATCGAAATAGGGGGATGAATCTATTTGAGACGGTTCCTTTTTCAAGTCAGAAGATGAATCAATGGTAAGATTCTTTGTTGGAAGAAGGCAAGAGGAGGTGGTAAGTTGTAATCACAGTGGAAGCAACAGAGGACAATAAGTACTTCAATAAGCTCTTCACTGGAAAATAAATTGGAAAAATATCCATGAATATATATCCATCTATGAATCATAGGATCATAGAATCCCTACAGTACAGAAGGAGACCATTCGGCCCATCGAGTCTGCACTGACCACAATCCTACCCAGGCCCTATTCCCATAACTCCACACATTTACCCTGCTAATCCCCCTGATACTAAGGTCAATTTAGCATGGCCAATCAACCTAACCCACATATCTTTGGACTGATATAAGAAACCGGAGTGCCCGGAGGAAACCCACGCAGACATGGGAGAAAAATTATCTGGTCATTATGACATTGCGTGCAAATTGGCTGCAGGATTTCCTACATTACAACAGTGACTGCACTACAAGAGTCCTGTATTGTTTGTGAAGCACTTTGGCACATGCTGGAGTTGTGAAATGTGCTGTGGAAATGAAATCCTTTCTTCCTCTTTTTAGATTAACTGTCGAGCGCAGAATAAAATTAAAAAGAACTTCAACTTATCAGAATTAAAACCAGAATTTAAAAAATAACCATTGTTACTGGATGTGAGCGTCACTGGCTAGGCCAGCATTTATTGCCCATCTCTAACCGCCCTGGAGAAGTTGGTGGTGAGGTGCCTTTCTGAATTGCTGTAGTTCCTGAGGTGTAGGTACACCCACCGTGCTGTTGGGGAGGGTGTTCCAGGATTTTGACCCAGCGACAGTGAAGGAATGGCGATATATTTTCAAACCTGGTTGGACAGTGACTTGGAGGGGGACTTCCAGGTGGTGGTGTTGCCATGTATCTGCTGCTCTTGTCCTTCTCGATTGAAATTTGGCTATGGGTTTGGAAGGTGCTGTCTAAGGAGCCTTGGTGAGTCCCTGAGCACCCGGAGGAAACCCATGCAGACATGGGGAGAATGTGCAGACTCCACACAGAAAATGGTAGAAAACGCTCAACAGATCAGGCAGCACCAGTGAAGAGAGAAGTGGAGTTAATGGCCTGGATCTTACCAGTGGCAGATTAAGTAGGTGGTTGAATTGTGACGGTGGGGGCGGGGGTTGATGTTTTGAACAGGAGGTCTGGGTTTCCGCTGTGGAGTTTTAATTGTCCAGTGTGTGTGATTGCTGACTCTGGTAGATTTTTACTTTTCAGTCAGGCATGGAGCACTCTGAAGATGATCGAAGGACCAAGTCCACAACCCTAGGAGGGTGGGGAGAGGGGTAGTGGGGATCTAATCCCTGTCCAAATGGGAGGTTCAATTCCACCAGGTGGCACAGTGGTTAGCACTGCTGCCTCACAGCGCCTGGGACCCAGGTTCGATTCCCGACTGGGTCACTGTCTGTGTGGGGTCTGCACATTCTCCCTGTGTCTGCGTGGGTTTCCTCCGGGTGCTCTGGTTTCCTCCCACACTCCAAAGATGTGCGGTTTAGGTGGATTGGCCATGCTAAATTGCCCCTTAGTGTCAGGGGGACTAGCTAGGGTAAATGTATGGGGTTACGGGAATAGGGCCTGGGTGGGATTGTGGTCGGTGCAGACTCGATGGGTCAAATGGTCTCCGGTGCTGTAGGATTCTATGATTCTAATGATGCACATTTAGTTTTCTGTCAGAAGACTGTGTACTTCAAGGAGACCATTGACAGTTCTACTTTAGTATGAGTCACGAACATCAAGTGCAGAAGGGAATCAATTTACATTTCATCTTTTACAAAGAAGCATTATTTGCATTTAAGCCGAGTCAGAACAAGACAAATTCAAAGTATTGCAACATAATTTAGGATGCTTAGGAAGGATGGGAGTCGATTAGTCAGATGCAGTGTTGTGGAATTTGTGTGAGGCCACCACCAGCATAAATAGCAATATAAATAAAAACATGTCACTGACACCCACACACAAAACTGCCACCTCATCTCCGCAGTATGTCCTCGAACATCATATGCCAGCTTCCAAAAATTCTGAGCTCATTTAGACTAGCAGCCATCGCTGTGGTTTCAGGAACATCCTCCCTGTATCCTCTGGCCAGAAACTTAAAGATATGTCCCCCTCGTCCTGGCATGAACATATTTTCTTTGTCTGCCTTTCTAACCTGTCATAATCTTGTACATCGCTATCAAGAGGAGGTTTTGTGGCTCTCTGGGTGCTGCCCATATCTCTAAGCCAGAAGTTCTGGGTTCAAGTTCTCTCGTTAGCCAGAAAGAAGCAATACAGTTTGACAGAGTGATAATCAACCTACTAATCTTCCAGCTCTTCCCGACGACTCCCCAAAGTGAAAACAACAGGGGGAATTCTCCCATCCTGCCCGCCACGGGAATCGTAGCGGGTGAGAGGCAGATCACGCAAAAGTCCATTGACCTCGGGTGGGATTCTCCAGTTTTGGGGCGAGCGTGGAAGGAGAATCCCACCCACCAAGTGTATGCAGATGCATGAAACAAGCATACCTCCATCCTCTGCTCCAAGCTTTCTCCCACCTAGCCTTGTGACTAAACTCCTTTGTCCCTGGAACCATTCTGAACCAAGCAGAAAAATTTTCTACATTAACATTAGGGCGGCACGGTGGCACAGTGGTTAGCACTGCTGCCTCACTGCACCAGGGACCTGGGTTCGATTCCGGTCTTGGGCCACTGTCAGTTTTGAGTTGGCACATTCTCCCCGTGTCTGCGTGGGTTTCCTCCGGATGCTCCGGTTTCTTCCCACGGTCCAATGATGTGGGGGTTAGGTTGATTGGCCATGCTAAATTGCCCCTCAATATCAGGGGGATTAGCAGGGTAAGTATGTGGGGATATGGGAATAGGACCTGGGTGGGATTGTGGTCGGTGCAGACTCGATGGGCCAAATGGTCTGCCTCTGCACTGTAGGGATTCTATGAACTGTGTGTTTTTCTCTCCAGGTGTTGCCTGGCCTGCTGAGTATTTCCAGCACTCTCTGTGTATATTTCAGATTTCCATCAATTGCAGTATTTTGTTTTGCATTCGGATTATAAGGAGTACTTTGTTCGTTGATATTTCTTCTAATCTTTATGTGGGACCAATACTAATTCAGACCAATTTCTACTGATATCTATCTCTACTTTTTGGTTGTATCTCCTTGTTTGTTGTCAGCTCAGCTAAGAAGCCTGCCATGTGCTTTCTAACGAGGGTGTTGGATCAACAATTACCACTGAGACTGAAGGTAGACGTGACATTGCTTTGCTCTTTTTAAATTTCAACTCTCTTTTTGAGAGTCTTGGTGGCAGGGAAGCGACCAATTAAAAGGGACCATTATAAACAACTGACGGAAAAAATAAACAGAGGAGGGGAGGAGGATTACACATCAACAAATCATCCAGGAGGGATAACAAATGACAAAAACGATTGTTTGGGTAATCCATCAGGTCTTCTATGACATGAATGAAACCTGGGCTAGCTGACAATGACAAGTGACATTGTACACATGTGGCAATAAGAAAGGTATATCTTTAATGTGTGCAAAAGATTTCAACCATTTTATCTGATTCTCAGTCACTCAAATATATTTGAAGTGTGTAGACTCCTGCAACTGCTATTTGAGTTACAATTTTAAAAATAATATTAACACAGTTTTTGCTACATTATAAATGCTTTATTAATGCGAGATATTGTTTGAATACATCAAACTTTTTGGAATGGAACATACATAGATAAGGAATATTCCTTAGCATGGAATCATAGGGTCCCTACAGTGCGGAAGGAGGCCATTCGGCTCATTGAGCCTGCGCCGACCACAATCCCACCCAGGCCCTATCCCTGTAGCCCCATGTATTTACCTTGCTAATCCTCCCGACACCAAGGGGCAATTTAGCATGGCCCAACAATCTAACCCGCACATCTTTGGACTATGGGAGGAAACCGGAGCACCCGGTTATCGCCCTGATTCAGCACAGAAAGTGAGCACATTACCAGAGATCAGAAACTAAGATTGACTTTGTCACAGAATCGCCGCTGACCTTAGGATTCTCATGTTGCTGGTACAAAGAAGGATATTCAGCTTTGGCAACTGTTAATGCCTTTGACAGCTGGACTACGCTATGTACGGAGAGCACAGCGTGTGGCAAACTAGTAAGGATAGAAATCTCTCTGTATATTATTTTAAAACAATTTGGCTAAGGGGCTCAGAGGAAATTCTTTATTTTGCTGTTGTAACAAGGCCACCAACCAGTTCATTTTGTATAGTTTAAAGGCTTTGCTCAGCTATCGAATGGACAAATTTCAAATGCGCTAACTGGTCTTTAAACACTGCACCTTAAAAAAAAAACATATGAAATAGCAGAACTAGGCCATTTCGCCCCCTCTTGCTGGCTCCATCATTCAATAAAATCATCGCTGATCTCCATGTTTCAAGTTCCAAATTTGCAGGTGTTCCGGTTTCCTCCCACACTCCAAAGATGTGCGGTTTAGATGGATTGGCCATGCTAAATTGCCCCTTAGTGTCAGGGGGACTAGCTAGGGTAAATGTATGGGGTTACGGAAATAGGGCCTGGGTGGGATTGTGGTTGGTGCAGACTCAATGGACCATAAGACCATAAGACCATAAGACATAGGAGCGGAAGTAAGGCCATTCGGCCCATCGAGTCCACTCCACCATTCAATCATGGTTGATTTCAACTCCATTTACCCGCTCTCTCCCCATAGCCCTTAATTCCTCGAGAAATCAAGAATTTATCAATTTCTGTCTTGAAGACGCTCAACGTCTCGGCCTCCACAGCCCTCTGTGGCAATGAATTCCACAGACCCACCACTCTCTGGCTGAAGAAATTTCTCCTCATCTCTGTTCTAAAGTGACTCCCTTTTATTCTAAGGCTGTGCCCCCGCGTCCTAGTCTCCCCTGTTAATGGAAACAACTTCCCTACGTCCATCCTATCTAAGCCGTTCATTATCTTGTAAGTTTCTATCAGATCTCCCCTCAACCTCCTAAACTCCAATGAATATAATCCCACGATCCTCAGACGTTCATCGTATGTCAGGCCTACCATTCCTGGGATCATCCGTGTGAATCTCCGCTGGACCCGCTCCAGCGGAGACCAAATGGTCTCTGGCGCTGTAGGATTCTATGATTCTAATGATGCACATCTAGTTTTCTGTCAGAAGACTGTGTACTTCAAAGAGACAAAGAACAAAGAACAATACAGCACAGGAACAGGCCCTTCGGCCCTCCAAGCCCGCGCCGCTCCCTGGTCCAAACTAGACCATTCTTTTGTATCCCTCCATTCCCACTCCGTTCATATGGCTGTCTAGATAAGTCTTAAACGTTCCCAGTGTGTCCGCCTCCACCACCTTGCCTGGCAGCGCATTCCAGGCCCCCACCACCCTCTGTGTAAAATATGTCCTTCTGATATCTGTGTTAAACCTCCCCCCCTTCACCTTGAACCTATGACCATTGACAGTTCTACTTTAGTATGAGTCACTAACCAAGCCTAACAAAACTCTATCCACCTTTGCCAAGTCATGAAGTGGACTGTTAATTTCAGTCAAGTGTATTTATTTTCACTCGTGAGGATAAGTAACTACGAAAGAAGCCTCTGACAGATGTGGAATACAAACGTACTACCGATAGAAGTTTCTATCAGATCCCCTCTCACTCTTCCAAACTCCAGTGAATATAATCCTAACCGATTTAGTCTCTCTCCTCATACGACAGACCTGCCATCCCAGGAATCAGCCTGGTAAACATTCATTGCATTCCCTCCATAGCAAGGATGTCCTTCCTCAAGATAATTTGATCCGCCCACCATGGTGCCACATCCTTTAATGCCCTCAAGCTTTTACATTAAAACAAAAATTAAATTGACCAAGCCTCCAGTATCTTAGGGCAGAGCGCAAGTTCTTCAACGTGAATTCTGCAATTATTGTCTCCTCCTTCACACAATTTGTACACGCGTTACCCTCTCCTGATCTTACGAGCCTCTGTGCAATGGTATCTCCAAAGTATGAGTTTTGATTGTGCTCCGCATGCAATTTGTGCACTCTGCTAATTGCCAGAAAGATGCAAATAATGCATAAGCTAGTCTGTGACTTATATAAAGAGCCAGTGTTTAAGCCGGCGCTCTGCATTGTGCATTGTGAGCTGCCATATGAAAGACAGAGCGAGAAAAAACCCTTAGAAAAACCAACATTACTGTTTATACAACTCAAGTGTGAACATGGAACTGGTTCTTGTAATCTTGCAAAGCAAATAATCTTCTCTGTATCAGGAAGAAATAGAATCTGACCATATACCATTAATATTGACTCAGGGAAGCCGCGGGATTTTAATAAGTGCAAATTATAAGTCGGGCCAACTGATAATACAGATTTATTTTTCTACCAGAATTAGAGACTAAAAAGAGCAGGAAATAGGTGTCCTTCTCAGGCCAACCCCGCCACCCTCACAGCACCCTGTCCACCCACCCCCCCATCCCATCCCCTATCGACTACTCATCCAGAGAGATCTTGCAGTTCGTTTATTGCAGAAGCCAATTGTTTCTTCATTTTTTTTATTCATTCAGAGGGCATGGGCATCGCTGGCTGGCCAGCATTTATTGCCCATCTCGAGTTGCCCACGTACAGAGGGCAGTTGAGAGTCAACCACGTTGCTGTGGCTCTGGAGTCACATGTAGGCCAGACTGGGTAAGGGCAGCAGATTTCCTTCCCCAAAGGACATGAGTGAAGCAGATGGGTTTTTTCGACAATTGACAATGGTTTCATGGTCATCAGTAGATTCTTAATTCCAGATATTTTTATTGAATTCAAATTCCAGCACCAGCCGTGGCGGGATTCGAACCCGGATCCCCAGTACATTAGTTGGGTTTCTGGGTTAATAAAATCCAGCGATAATACCACTAGGCCATCGTCTCCCCATCATGACGTCCAGAGTTTTTGCTTTCATTGCTCAGTTGCTAAGGCCATTCTATACAGAAACAACACGACATGGAAGCAAACCACTTCCCATTTGAGTTGTTTGCCTTTCGCATGAACACTTCTTGATCACTTCTACCCACCCTGTTTCCTTATCCCCTTCTACCCTTTTCCTTCATTCACCTATGCAAATTAAACTTGCTTGTGCCTCTGTCACTAACCCTGGAGGTAAATTCTACAACATCCAACCAGCCTGTAAAAAGTTTTCACTTGTTCCCTGTTCTAAACTCAACATGTCATCTTTTCATCGCATTTAAGATCGCTCAACTAATGGAAACAATCTGCTTCTGCCTTGCATAATTCTAGATACTTGTCTCATTTCCCACCCCACCGCCGCCCCCCACCCGCCTCCCCACCCCCACCACCACATCTTGTGGGTGGCACGGTGGCACAGTGGTTAGCAGTGCTGCCTCACAGCGCCAGAGACCTGGGTTCAATTCCCAGCTTGGGTCACTGTCTGTGTGGAGTTTGCACCTTCTCCCTGTTTATGTGCGGGTTTCCTCCGGGTGCTCTGGTTTCCTCCCACAGTCCAAAGATGTGCGGGTTAGGTGGATTGGCCACGCTAAATTGCCCCTTAGTGTCTCAAGATGTGCAGGTTGGGTGGATTGGCCATGGTAACCGCACGAGAATTCTGTGGATAGGGTGGAGGGGAGGGCTTGGGTGGGACGGTGCAGACTCAGTGGGCTGAATGGCCTCTATTTACACTGCAGGATTCTATGGTTCTTTGGGAGGTTATTGTTTCATTACTAATGTATTATTGATTTTGGAAAGGGTGTGCATTTGCCATAAATGAACAACATTTTTTTGTTTGTGTTAGGGATTTGAGCACATTGTAAAGGACAGTTGAGACATCGGCATAAGTAGCTTCACTTACTACAAGTCCTGACCAAATCTTTTTCGTCAGTTCAATCATGCATCAGACAAACAAAAGTATTACTTTCATCTGTTCATCTTATGCAATCCTTTAAACGTAGCCAGCTGTAAATCATTCTATGCGCCCTATTCTATGATCCTATGATTCCTAAAGGAAAAAATATAAAAGATAGAAAGACTTACTGAGGAAAGAAACACAAAGCCCTAGGTTTACGCTCGCAGTGCAGTACTGTAGGAGTGCTGCACTGTCAGAGGTGCTGTCTTTTGGAGGAGATGGTAAACCAGCTCTCATAAGGTGGACATAATAATGAGTTCCATAAATACTAAAACTGCTGCCAGAGGGAAACTTGGAGACTAAGCATTAAGATACTTCAGGTGTAAGCTACCACAATGAAGCTTGTTACAACTGGCAGAATACCTTGTTAACAGCTGAGTGCACTCATATTCCAAAGCTAACATGTACTGCACATGCAATGCTTTGTTAACTCTGAAATTGAACCAACATTGTCGCAGAGGCTACAGTCAGGTTTCAACTAAAAAGTCACCTGCTGCAGACTTCAATAGAAATTCATGGTTTTTGCATTCCCAATAAACACTGATCTTGACAAAGATGAATGTGCAACAGAAAGAAAATGTTAACTGCAATGTTAGGTGACATGCAGGACACCGCATAGCACTGGGTCCACTCTACTAGGCAGAGCTGCCTGGGAATGGCAGTAGAAATATGTGTAAGGGAGCTGGGATTTAATCGTGAAGCTGTAACCAAAATGCAATATCACCTCAAGAAGACCTATATGTAGTATCTTGGGCCTGATCTCAACCCTTTAAAACCTACTCAATTGCATATCGGAGCAGTGGAGTGGTATAAATGTCATATTATATTCTATTCTGTCAGCACATCAAGTGTTCTTGGGCAGCACGGTGGCACAATGTTTAGCACTGCTGCCTCACAGCGACAGGGACCTGGGTTCAATTCCAGCCTCGGGTGTCTGTCTGTGTGGAACTTGCACATTCTTCCCATGTCTGCGTGGGTTTCCTCCAGGTGCTCCGGTATAAGAACAAAAGAACTAGGAGCAGGAGTAGGCCATCTGGCCCCTCGAGCCTGCTCCACCATTCAATAAGATCATGGCTGATCTTTTTGTGGACTCAGCTCCACTTACCCACCCAGCTGAGTCCACAAAAAGATCACCATAACCCTTAATTCCTTTACTGTTCAAAAATGTATCTATCCTTGCCTCAAAAACATTCAATAAGGTAGCCTCAACTGCTTCACTGGGCAGGGAATTCCACAGATTCACAACCCTTTGCGTGAAGAAGTTCCTCCTCAAAGTCCTAAATCTGCTTCCCCTTATTTTGAGGCCATGCCTCCTAGTTTTAGTTTCCTCCCACAGTCCAAAGATGTGCAGGTTAGGTGGATTGGCCATGCCAAATTTCCTCTTACTGTCCTAAGATGTGTAGGTTAGGAGGATTAGTGGGGTAAATATGTGGGATTACAAGGACGGGGGGAGAGGGGGGTAAGATGCTCTGTCGAGGAGGGTTGACATGATGTGGAGATGCCGGTGTTGGTCTGGGGTGAACACATTAAGAGTTTTAACATCAACAGGTTTATTTGGTAGCAAATACCATTAGCTTTCAGCGCGCTGCTCCGAAAGCTAATGGTATTTGCTACCAAATAAACCTGTTGGCTTTAACCTGGTGTTGTTAAAACTCTTACTGGGGAGGGTTGATGCAGACTCGATTAAGCCAAATGGCCTCGGTCTAAGAAATAGCCCAATTTTGGGGCATTAGAAATAGGAGCTGGAGTAGGTCGGACAGCCCCTCAAGTATGCTCCAAAATTCTATAGGATAATGTTACTCTTCAACCTCATCTCCACACTCCTGCCCAATCCTCATATTCTGTGATTCCCTTAGAGTTGGACTTGCCCCAATTCCACATTGCCCATCTGCACAGGTCGCCAGCCCGTCAGTGAGTGGAATTTTCCAGGGTCCGGGATATTAATTGCCATGGAGACAGGTCTGCCATCCATTCAGGCAGGCCCGAGGCGGGAACAGAGGTGGACTGCACAGCTGTCATGTTAAAAACCTGCCTCCGTTCTGTCCGGATTCGAGGAGAATCCAGCCTCGTAGATCTGGTACTGAAAAATGCTAGGTATCAAAAAGCAAAAATTGATTTATTGTACAACGCAAATCACCGGAGATTGGTGTACATTAGGAAGAAGGTAGAGTATGTTATTAAAGGACAATTGAATATACAAAAAATTAAACCAGGAGAAATTGATAGTACTGATGGAAGGATGGAATATCTATTTTAAATTTGAAGTGAAAATATATGGCTGAAGGCTACATAGATTGTAGAATGACAAACGGAAACTGTTTATTTCTTTAAGAATTAGTTACAGGGAGAATTAATTTAGCACTGCTCAGTCATCAAAGGCTAAATGCAATCTGGGGTGAAATGGAATTTGAATGTGTTACATTCTGAGAGGTTTTTTTTCCAGAACTGAGACGCATTGGGCAGAATTTTCCCATCCCGCACACCAACAGGAATTCTAGCAGGCGGGAGGGCAGACCATGCAAAGGTCTGTTGACCTCGGGTGAGACTTTACAGTCTTGGAGCGAACGCAGCCGAAAAATCCCAGAGAGCCCAGAGAGTCTTTTTTTATTAATTTACAGGATGTGGGCGTCACTGGCTAGGCCGCCATTTATTGCCCACCCCTAGTTGCCCTTGTTGATGGTGAGCCGCTTTCATGAACCGCTGCAGTCCCTGCAACAGTAAGGTACACCAACAGTGCTGTTAGTGAGGGAATTCCAGGATTTTGATTCAGCGACGGTCAAGGAATGGCGTCAACTCTGTTATACTCTCTGAGAACTGTTTGGAGATATTTTTGATGAGAATTGTAAATAGGGAGAGTCAAATATTTGAAGCTATTAATTCTTTCAGACCTATAAGCGATGAGGCAAAAGCTAGGGTTGTTTATCTGTGAATACCTGCAAATGGCGGGGATTCGGAAATGCTGGAAACTAAGGGCTGAGATTTTCCAGTCACACCCACTGCAGGATCAGAAATTTCGGCCCAAAATCAATGGACCTTTGGTTGGTCCATCAACTTTTCTGTCCTGGCTGTGAGGAAAATTCCAGCCAAAGACCAGCAAACTCTGGAAAGTGGAAGCAGGATGTTTTCATATAAAGAGTGATCAGAGATTTGCCTTAGTTAAGATAATGAAATTAATCCAGAACAAATTCCATTCTCCCTGTTGGGATATGAATTTATAGAACATGGTTATCCAATAACATTTTATTGGAAAGAAATACCACTTTTAAAATCTCATCATCTTCAATTCAATTCAAGTTTTATTGTCTGATCAGAAATTCATTGCAGGTACATTAATTGTTAATTGTGTGACATTTCCCAAAATTGAAAGCTGTACATTTTAATGCTGCATTTTACAAAATTAACACATCTGGACGTGGAGAGTCTGACTTCTTTCAATTAATCGGCATTTTTCAAACTCATCCTGCCTCCATTAAAATGTTTTCGCCTGCATGAAGCTGCTCTGGGAATAGAGTGGTTGGCCTCGGGGCAACTTGCTGAAAAAACTTCCTGAGACCAGGTTATTAATAAGCCCACAACGAGCTAAATTACCTCATGAATGGGGAGGTGATGGCCTAATGGTATAATCGCTGGACTATTAATCCAGAAATTCAGCTAATGTTCTGGGGACCCGGGTTTGAATCCCGCCACGGCAGCTGGTGGAATTTAAATTCAATAAAAAAATCTGGAATTAACAATCTATTGATGACCATGAAACCATTGTCAATTGTCGGAAAAACCCATCTGGTTCACTAATGTCCCTTAGGGAAAGAAATCTGCCATCCTTACCCGGTCTGGCCGACATGTGACTTCACAGCAATGTGGTTGAATCTCAACTGACCTCGGACAATTAGGGATGGGCAATAAATGCTGGCCAGCCAGCGATGGTCCATGTCTTGCGAATGAATAAAAAAAATAGTAACAGGAAGGTTCAGAGGCCCACTCCCTCCCTATCCTTGGGAAAATGGCGGAGGTGGGAGTTTTGCCTTTTCCAATCGGCAGCCTTATCCGTTGCCGATCCATCTCCACTCCCCCAAGTCGGGGAAGGGAAAATTCCAGCTCAAAAGTCTATCAACCTCAGTCTTGAACATGCTCAACAACTGATGCAGCCTTACATACAGGCTAATCAGAGAATATCCATCAGTGGTAAAGACCAGCCTTGTCTCTGGAGATATTTATCAGTACATGATAGTTAAGATTGCAGGTCCATTTATCAATCTATACAAACATTTCCTTTCACTGCTTACCATTTTCTACAGGTGACCTCTCCAGGACATGCTGAAGACCGCCTATCTTCATACCCTGACTGCGCGTGATAGACTGTCTACTGTTCAGTCATCGACACACATCTGGATCAGAGGAGATCATTCTAACAGAAGTGAAGCTTACCACAGCACAAAGCATCCGTCGTATCATAAAGAATAGGAGAAGGAGAAGCTCATTTAGCTGGTTGTATCCTTTCTGTCCATTATAGGAAACACCCTTCATAATCATGCAGCCTAAATCAAGGTACTAACAACACCTATGTTTAAAGTTTTAAAGTTTATTTATTATTGTCACAAGTAAGGCTTACATTAACAATGAAGTTACTATGAAAATCCCTTAGTCGCCACACTCCGGTGCCTGTTCGGGTACACTGAGGGAGAATTTAGCACGGCCAATGCACCTAACCAGCACGTCTTTCGGACTGTGGGAGGAAGCCGGAGCATGCAGAGGTAACCCATGCAGACATGGGGAGAACGTGCAGACTCCCACAGACAGTGATCCGACCCAGGAATCTTGCAAGAGGCAACATCATCATCATGACTCCTATGAAAAAAAGGCATCAACTGAACAAAATAATACCCAGAAGAAAAAAACAGTAAAATGGGGAAATGAGAATACTGGTCTGAACTAGTCATGTATACTTTAAAATGGAACGCCAGTAAAACATGGAAATAAGGATACTGGTCTGAACTGTTTTTTCCTTCAGGTAGCTTTTACGAGCTGGCAGGATTCCAATGGCAAAGAATTGCTCCTTGAACACAAAAGCACATTAGGGATTTTCAGATCAACTCCGTGACAGTCATGAACAGAAAGTGTTTGCACTCAATTAAATTCAGTTAGTCAGATCAGGCTTGCATTTATTGCCCATTTGAAAATATCAATTAGGAGCATGTGTTGGCCACTTGGCCCCTCAAGCTTGCTCTGCCATTCAATAAGATAATGACAGATCTGATTGTGACCTCAACTCCACATTTCTGCCTCTCCCCAATAACCTTACACCCTCTTGTTCATGAAAAATCCATCTAACTCTGCTTCCTCTTGAGGATGAGTGTGTCAGAGACTCACGAACCTCAGAGGGAAAAAAAATTCTCCTCATCTCCATCTTAATCAATGTGGGTGGAGATAAGGAATAGTAAGGGGAAAAAGTCACTGGTGGGTGTAGTCTATAGGCCCCCAAATAATAACTTCAAGTGGGGCGGACTATAAACGAACAAATAACAGATGCATGTAAAAATGGAACAGCAATAATCATGGGGGATTGATTAGTCAACTCAAGTCGGACGCGGTGGACTTGAGGAAGAGTTCTTAGAATGCTGTCGCGATAGTTTCCTCGAACAGTATGTTACAGAACCTATGAGGGAGCAAGCTATCTTGGATCTGGTTCTGTGTAATGAGAGAGGTAAAATTAATGATCTCCATGTGAGGGATTCTCTTGGAATGAGTGATCACAATATGGTTGAATTTCTAATACAAATGGAGCGTGAGAAAGTAGGGTCCCAAACCAGTGTCCTCTGCTTGAACAAGGGGGATTACAATAGGATGAGAGCGGAGTTGGCTAATGTAGACTGGGAACATAGACTAATTGGTGGGACAGTTGAGGAACAGTGGAGGATTTTTAAGGAGATTTTTCTCAGTACTCAGCAAAAATATATTCCAGTGAAAAAGAAGGAATGTAAGAAAAGGGATAACCAGCCATGGATAACTAAGGAAATAAAGGAGAGTATCAAATTAAAAACCAATGCATACAGAGTGGTCAAAATTAGTGGGGAACTAGAAGATTGGGAAGACTTTAAAAAACAATAAAGAACTACTAAGAAAGCAATAAAGAAAGGAAAGATAGATTATGAAAGTAAACGAGCACAAAATATAAAAACTGATAGTAAAAGTTTTTACAAATATATAAAACGGAAAAGAGTGGCTAAAGTAAATGTTGGTCCCTTAGAAGATGAGAAGGGGGATTTAATAATAGGAAACGAGGAAATGGCCGAGGCCGTAAACAAGTTTTTTGTGGCGGTCTTCACAGTGGAGGACACAAATAGCTTACCAATAATTGACGGTCATGGGACTGTAGGGGGTGAGGACCTTAAAACGATCACTATTACTAAAGAGGTAGTGCTGGGTAGGCTAATGGGACTAAAGGTAGACAAGTCCCCTGGTCCGGATGGAATGCATCCCAGGGTACTAAAAGAAACGGCAGAAGAAATAGCAAATGCATTAGTTGTAATTTATCAAAATTCACTGGACTCTGGGGAGGTGCCGGCTGATTGGAAAACAGCTAATGTAACGCCACTGTTTAAAAAAGGAGGTAGACAAAAGGCAGGTAACTACAGGCCGGTTAGCTTAACATCCGTAGTTGGGAAAATGCTGGAATCTATCATTAAGGAAGAAATAGCAGGACAACTGGAAAAGAATGGTTCAATCAAGCAAACGCAGCATAGATTCATGAAGGGAAAGTCATGTTTGACTAATTTACTGGAATTTTTTGAGGATATAACGAGTGTGGTTGACAGAGGGGAACCGGTGGATGTGGTGTATTTAGATTTCTAGAAGGCATTCGATAAGGTGCCTCACAAAAGGTTGCTGCATAAGATAAAGGTACACGGAGTTGGGGGTAAAGTGTTAGCGTGGATTGAGGATTGGCTATCTAACAGAAAGCAGAGAGTCGGAATAAATGGGTGCTTTTCCGGTTGGCAATCAGTGACTAGTGGCGTGCCGCAGGGATCGGTGCTGGGGCCTCAATTATTTACCATATACATAGATGATCTGGAGGAGTGGACCGAGTGTCAGGTAACAAAGTTTGCGGATGACACAAAGATGAGTGGGAAAGCAAATTGCGTGGAGGACACAGAGAGTCTGCAGAGAGATTTGGATAGGCTAAATGAGTGGGCAAGGATCTGGCAGATGGAGTATAATGTTGGTAAGTGAGAGGTTATCCACTTTGGGAGGAATAATAGTAAAATGGACTATTATTTAAACGGTGAAAAATTACAACATGCTACTGTGCAGAGGGACCTGGGGGTCCTTGTGCATGAATCACAAAAACTCAGTTTGCAGGTGCAGCAGGTAATCAAGAAGGCAAATGGAATGTTAGCCTTTATCGTGAGAGGGATGGAGTATAAAAGCAGGGAGGTCATGCTGCAACTGTACAGGGTACTGGTGAGGCCGCACCTAGAGTACTGTGTCCCCTTATTTAAGAAAGGATATATTAGCTTTGGAGGGGGTACAGAGAAGGTTCACCAGGTTGATTCCAGAGATGAGGGGGTTAGCTTATGAGGAGAGATTGAGTAGACTGGGCCTGTACTCATTGGAGTTTAGAAGATTGAGGGGAGATCTTATAGAGATATATAAGATAATGAAGGGGCTAGACAGGGTAGAAGCAGCGAGGTTATTTCCACTTACAATGGAAACAAGAACTAGGGGGCATAGCCTCAAAATACGGGGGAGTCAATTTAGAACAGAGTTGATGAGGAACTTCTTCTCCAAGAGGGTACTGAATCTTTGGAATTCTCCGCCCAATGAAGCAGTAGAGGCTACCTCGTTAAATGTGTTTAAGTCACAGATAGATAGATTTTTAACCATTAAGGGAATTAAGGGTTATGGGGAGCAGGCGGGTAAGTGGAACTGAACCCACTATCAGATCAGCCATGATCTTATTGAATGGCGGAGCAGGTTTGAGGGGCTAGATGGCCTACTCCTGCTCCTATTTCTTATGTTCTTATGTTCTAATTGAGTGACTGTGGTGAACCATAGATGGTTACCACTATGGGTACTTGTACATATGTTACTCTTGTTACTGTTGGGGTTAGGGTTGGGGTGTTCCACCTGTTGGTATTGTTCTGTGGTACACTCCGGTTGGCTCCGCCTACTTATAGGAGTATAAAGGTCACTGCACTTCCTAGTGACCCTTTAGTCTGGGATTGTATTGTTAAGCAGTATGCTCCATTCTTGTTGCTAATAAAAACCTTTATTTCCCGGGTACGATCCAGCCTCCCGAGTGAATTAATCGCGCATCAGTGACCACTTATTTTCAAACAGTGACCCCTCAAGTTCTAGATTCTCTAACAAGAGGAAACATCTTCTCCACATCCATCCTCTCGGTCCCCCTCAGGATCTTAAAGCTTTCGATCAAGTCACCTCTTACTCTTTTAAACTCTAGCGGATACAAACCTAACTTCTCCAACATTTCCTCATAAGACAACCCACTTATTCTTGGCATTAGTCTGGTAAACATTCTCTGAAATGTTTCTAACACATTTATATCCTTCCTTAAATAAGGAAACCAATTCTGTATACAATACTCCAGATGTGGTCTCACTAATGCCCTGTACAAATGAAGCATAATCTCCATACTTTTGTATTCAATTTTCCTCACAATAAATGATAACATTCTGTTAGATTTCCTAATTATTTGCTGTACCTGTGCATTAGCCTTTTGTGATTCATGCACTGAGACACTCAGGTCCCTCTGCACCTCAGAGCTCTGCAATCTCTCACTGTTTAGATTATAAGCTTTTTTTTATTCTTCCTGTCAAAATGGACAATTTCATATTTGCCCACATTATACTCCATTTGCCAGATTTTTGCCCACTCACTCATCCTATCCATGTCTCTTTGTAGCCTCCTTATGTCCTTCTCACAATTTACTTTCCTACCTATTTTATGTCATCTGCAAATTTAGCCACAATGGCTTCCGTCCCTTCTTCCAAGTTATTTGTATAAATTGTAAAAAGTTGAGGTCCCAGCACTGATTCCTAGGCACACCGTTCATTGCATCTTAACAACCAGTAAACGACCCATTTATGTCAACTCTCCATTTCCTATTAGCTCACCAATCTTCTCTCCGTGCCAACATGTTACCCCCTACACCATGAGCTTTTATTTTACCCAATGATCTTTGATGTAGCACCTTATCAAGTGCATTCTGGAAATCTAAGTACAGTACATCCACCGGCTCCACTTTATCCACAGCACATGTGACTCCTTCAAAGAGCTCCAATAAATTGTTTATACATGATTACTCTTTCACAAAACCACATTGACTCTGCCTGATTGCTGGGATTTTTTCCAAGTGTCCCACTATAACATCCTTAATGATAGCATCTAACATTTTTCTCTTTGACAAGGTGTTAGGTTAAGTGGCTTGTAGCTTAATTGTTCATGTACCTTTTCATGTTTAATTCATCCGCCATAGCCCTACTTTCCATTATCAATTCCCCAGATGCATTTTCTATCGGATCAATGTTCACTCTTTTCTTTCAATATCTATAGAAAGTCTTGCTAAGTATCACTATATTACGTGTCTTTTCCCACTTATCAATCTTTTTGTTATTCTTTGACACTCTTTATATTCTTTTCAATCATCTGACCTGTCACCCGCCTTTGTGCAAATTATATGAGGCACGATCTTACAGGCTGTTCACGCCACACTCCCGCTGCAGCAAGGTAGGAGAATTTGGTGGCCAATCGAATCTCCATTCATTGCAGCAGGATGAGAAAATACTGCCAGAGTGAACGGAGGTAACATTCTGGCCTTGCTTTTTCTTTAAGTTAAATACCATCTTTAAGCTTTTTAGTTAATCATGGGCCCTCCCCTTGGAATTTTTCTTTCTTATTGCAATCCCTATTTGCCTCTTGAAAAGTTGGTGGTGAGCTGCCTTCTTGAACCCCTGCAGTCCATGTGGTGTAGGTACACCCATCATGCTCTTAGGGAGAGAGTTATTGCTGTGTTTCACTGTTCCACCAGTGACCACACTTCAAATATACTTTGTTATCTGTAATGAACTTTGGGCTGGCCTGAGGCATAGAGTCACAGAGGTGTATGGAAACAGGCCCTTCAGCCCACCTTGTCCATGCCGCCCTTTGTTTTACCACAAAACTAGTCCCAATTGCCTGCATTTGCATGGCCCATATCCCTCTATACCAATCTTACCCATGTAACTGTCCAAATGCTTTTTAAAAGACAAAATTATACCCACCTCTTTAACTACCTCTGGCAGCTCGTTCCAGATACTCACCATCCTCTGTGTGAAAAAAATTGCCCTTCTGGACTCTTTTATAATTCTCTCCTCTCATCTTAAACCTATGCCCTCTAGTTTTAGACTTCCCTACCTTTGGGAAAAGATATTGACTATCTAGCTGATCTATGCCCCTCATTATTTTATAGACCTGTATAAGATCACCCCTAAGCCTCCTACGCTCCGGGGAAAAAAGTCCCAGTCTATCCGGCCTCAAACCACCAAGTTCCGGTAGCATCCTAGTTAATCTTTTCTGCACTCTTTCTAGTTTAATAGTATCCTTTCTACAATAGGGTGACCAGATCTGTACATAGTATTTCAAGTGTGCCCTTACTAATGTCTTGTACAACTTCAACAAGACGTCTCAACTCCTATGTTCAATACCTGAGGTTATAAAAGACATGCTGCAAATGCAAATCTTTCTTTAAGTAATGAAAAGCTTCATTGGGTGAGATTTTCCACCAAAGGGATTTTCCACTCCCACCAGAGTCAATGGACTTTTGAATGGCTTGCTGCATATTCCAGCCCTTCTCCCCATCGGGGCCGTAAAATTCAGCGCATAATGTTGCAATCTGTAGTGTTTTTCAGTCTTCCTA
The DNA here is from genome assembly GCF_964213995.1 of Mustelus asterias. Lineage (NCBI taxonomy): Eukaryota > Metazoa > Chordata > Chondrichthyes > Carcharhiniformes > Triakidae > Mustelus > Mustelus asterias. The sequence goes on along the minus strand of NC_135819.1, from coordinate 77,546,594 downwards.
ATGTTGGCCGAGATTCTCCAGTCTCGTTCGCCCCTCCCCAGTGCTGCCAGCGAGAATGGAGAATTTTGCGCTCAGCCAAATCTCCGTTCACTGCAGCGGGACTGGAGAATCCCAGGCGCGCATGAGGTTGGAAGATTCCAGCCATTATGCCTAAATCTAAACTTCCTGACTTAAATCTTTGTTGTTTAAAGTACTGTATTCTCTGCCAGAGAGGACATCAAACTGCACAACCTTGGAAGCCAGTAAAGTAATACAAACCCAACTGTAACTCAAATCAAATTTAAATTAACCAGCTGGAAATGTTGACAATGTAAATCTGTTTATACTATAAGGGGATAAAGAATCACCTCTGATGAAATTGGCTTAAAACAGTCATTTTATATGTGGAACAACACTGGCATAGGTACAAACTGCCCAATTCTGTGTGGAATGACTATGATTCAAAGAGTTAAACAGAAAATGGAGAGGAAAAGGATTCCAGAACAATTGTGAAACTAGGTCAAATATTTTTGAACAAAGAGCATTCTGCAATTTTCAGGCTGGGACATTTAATCAGTTCAGAATGTAGATTCGAAACTAATTGTGTGGTAAAGGCATGATTGAAACACTGAATCAACATCAGAATATTGGCTTTTAGACATAAACAAAGACGAATTACTACAAGAACTTTTGGGCTGGATCTCTGATGCTATAAATATACTTACCTTATGATTCATGACCTAATTCTGGGCCACTTTCTGCCCTTCACCATCACCAGTTTCATTGTCCTCTTTTCACCTCCACGCTACTGTCTTTGGAGATCACCAAACAGGAAACCTGGTTAAGATAGGTTGATGCAATGATTCCAATCACATATTGACATCGTCATGAACATCACCTGTTTTCACCGAGAATAGAATCATAGAATACTACAGAACATGAAGGAGGCTATTTGGCCCATCGAGTCTGCACCAACCACAATTCCACAGAGGCTCTATCCCCATAACCCCATGCATTTACCCTAGCTAGTCCCCCTAACACTAAGGAGCAATTTAGCATGACCAATCCACCTAACCCGCATATCTTTGGATTGTGGGAGGAAACCAGAGCACCTGGAGGAAACCCGCGCAGACACGGGGAGAATGTGCAGACTCCGCACAGACAGTGACCCAAGCCAGGAATCAAGCCTGGGTCCCTGGCGCTATGAGGCAGCAGTGCTAACCACTGTGCCACCGTGCCACCCACCTTTGCAACATTGCCCGACTTCACCTCATGCCTCTGCTCATCTTCAACTGAAACTCTCAATCATGCCTTTGTTGCCTCGATACCTGATTATTGCAGTGCACTCAGCTAGTTTCACACATTCCACCCTCCATAAACTTGTGATCATCTAAAACTCTGCTACCCATGTCTTTCGAAGTCCAGTTCCCCTATCAACCCTGTGCACACTGACCCACGCTGGCTCCCAGTCAAACAAAGTTTTGATTTGAAAATATTGATCCTTGTTTTCAAGTTCCTCCATGGCCTCCTCCCCTCCGTATCTCTGTGATCTCCTGAGAAATCTATGACCAATTAATTCTCATGTTTGATCTTAATCACTCCACCAACAGCAATTGTGATTTCAGCTGCCTGGGCCCTAAGCCCTGGAATTCCAAACCTAAGTATCCCTGACTCCATAACTCATATTCCTCTCATAAAACACTCCCAATCTACTTCTGTGACATAACTTTGGTCATTCATCCTAATATCTCCTCATGTGGTTCAGTGACATTGTGAAATTACTGTGCCTTTAGGAAATGCATTTTAGTCAGATTTTCATACAGAATGGGCCCGATTTTACCATTTTCATTTTAAGTGCCAAATCTGGGTGTAATACAGATCCGACTTAGAAATCCGCTTTCAGGCGCCCCCATACGCTCTCAGCCATCTCCAGTCCGATTTGCGCTGTGGGCGGGGCTTAGCGTGGCCGGAACGATTGGAGCTCTGAACTGTGCATACACAGTTAGAAAAATATTGGAAAAAGCGCGTCCATGTCGGTTCACTCTCGAGCCGCAGAAAGCAGAGAAAGCAGCCCGGGAGCGAAAAGCGGGAGCAAGGGTGTATCTCAGGGCGGCAGGAGGACGGTGGGGGGGGGGGGTGGGTGGCACGCAGATGGATCTCTGGGTGGCGGAGGGGAAGTTGGATCTCTGGTGGGGGTGCTGGGGGCGCAGGGGGGTCTGCTGCTACTCTGCGGGTGATCGGTGGGGGGGGAGGGGGCAGGGGTGGTGATCGGTCTAGGTAGCAGGGGGTGGTGGATAAAGGGGACAGTGATGTGTGTGTGTGTCCCTTATTCACCCCCCCACTACCCAGACCGATCGCCACCCCTGCCCTCCTCCCCTGCCACTGATTGCCCGCAGAGTGGCAGTAGACCCCCCTGCCCCCCCACCAGAGATCCATCTGCTGCCCCCCCACCATAGATCCATCTGCCCCCCCACCAGAGATCCATCTGACCCCTTCTCCCCGAGATACACCTTATCCGCCTCCCTCCTCCCCCGCCCCCCCCCCCCCCCGCAAGGCAACGATCTGGCCTCACTCCCTCCCCCCCCCAAGACAACAATCTGTCCTCACTCCCTCCCCCCCCATAGAAAATGGTCTGGCCTCACTCCCCCCCCCACCCCCGTACAACGATCTGGCTCACTCCCTGCCCCCCCAAGACAACAATCCAGCCTCACCTCCCCCCCCCAACAACGAACTTGCCTCACTCCCCACCCCCACCACACCCCCCCCCCCCCCAGAATGGTCTGGCCTCACTCCCCCTCCCCTCCAGAAGAACATTTGACCCGCCTCCCCCCCACCACCAGGCAATGATCAGCTTTCCCCCCCCACCAGAGATACATCTGACCCGCCTCCTGCTCCTCCTCCCTCCCCAACCAGACAACGATCTGACCTCACTCCCCTCCTCCCCCCTCCAACCAGAGAATGATCTGACCCGCCTCCACCCCCACCCTCACCACTGGAAGCTCTGAACGCGCTCTTCAGAGGCTGGAGCACTCGACTCAGACTTTTATTCAGCAGGTCCCTAAAAGCGCGGTTCCGGATCGGCAAACGCGGTGGTAAAGGGGGAAATGCTGATAGAGTTGGGCGGGCATTCATTAATTCAATTTAAATGCATGCAAAATTGCTCCTGATTTGGGTGCGGAACGGATCCCCGCCATTCGCGGGTCTCGGTAAAGTGGCGATCTGAGCGGATGCGGGTGCAGATCGCGATAAACGCCTCACACCCGACTTTAACGCGATTTCGCGCCTGAAAACGGGCACAAATTGTTGGTAAAATCGGGCCCAATGTGTTCATTAGTCCCTTCCACTTTATCAGAGCCATTTTCTCTGGATCCAGAAGCTGTTACTGCAGCAACATAATTGATTTTAGAAGGCATATGGCATTTTTACCTTCATCAGCCGAAGCATTGAGTACAAGAGTTGGGAAATCATGTCACGGATATATAAAACTTGGCTCAGCTGCATTTGGAGTATTGCGTGCACTTCTGGTCGCCACACTACCAGAAGGACATGGACGCTTTGGAGAGAGTGCAAAGAAAGTTCACCAGGATGTTGCCTGATCTCGAGGGTGTTGGCTATGAGGAGAGGTTGAATAAACTAGGATTGTTTTCACTGGAAAGAAAGAGGCTGAGGGGAGATCTGATAGAGGTCTGCAAAATCATGAGAGATGCAGATAAGGCAGATAGTCAGAGACTTTTTCCAAGGGTGCCCTTTTTACAAATTGTCAATTACAAGGGGGGTACAGGTTCAAGGTGAGAGGGGGAAAGTTTAAGGGAGATGTGCAGGGGAAATTTTTCATGCAGGAAGTGGTGGGTGCCTGGAAAGCGGTGCCAGAGGAGGTGGTGGAAGCAGGCACAATAGCAACATTTAAGAGACATCTGGATGGGTACGTGAACAGGGAGGGAATAGAGGGAAATGCACCGAGTAAGGGCAGAAGGTTTTTTGTTCGTTTAGTTAGAGCGCCATGGTCGGTACAGGCTTGGAGGGCTGAAGGGCCTGTTACTGCACTGTACCTTTCTTCGTTCTTTCTTTGTACTTTGTTCTTAATTGCTCCAATGTTTGTTTAATCTGAACCAATGTTGTTTTGTGCTTTCCCCAGGATATTACAGAATAGTGCTTGATTAAGTTGATTGACAGGTCAGATCATATAACTGGGTACAGCTAGGCTTTCACAGAGAATTCAAGCTCTGTCTGCTTTTGGGATTTTTAGAGAGAGGTTGCTTTCTCAGTGTCTCTTGATCTGTCTGAAGTGGAGACTGGAATCTGCCTGGAAATAAGCCTTTCTTTCTGAGATTCCACAATATGGGGGTGGAGCTTTCTCTGGAAGTTGTTGCATGAGGATTAGAAGACAGGTGTCTATCTGGATCACTCTCCAGAAGTATCAAAAGGCTGGAAATCAAGTACTGACATAAGTACCTTTGGTTCCTGTGCCAACTGGTTCTAAAAAAGGGATTTATGTCTATGGGAGATTCTGTTAAATTGGAACAATAGAGATAGCTAGCTGTTAAGAATTATACTTCGTCACATTTAAGTCTTGTAATTGGTAAAAGTTTTGCTAATTTTTTTTGTGATGTTCCGACTGTGTTCTTCAATAAAGTTTGCTTCAATAAAGTTTGCTCCCCAGTGGATCACTTTGAATCACACCAATGCCAAAATCAAATGTAAATGTTAGGGTTTAGGCTAACTTCATCAAACACCTTGGAGGTCCTGATCTGGTCCTTAACAATCATATTTTGCTTTATAACATCCTTGTGGAATACCTTGGACATTTTATTACATTAAAGGTGCTATATAAATATAAGTTGTTTCTGTTGGCCTGTGCAGCATGAGGGAGTAGGTTCTCCTGGTGTCCACATGTCCATCATTATTGTTCCTTACCATATATGTTGAAGGTATTGATGTAGACCTCAAAGTATCCTTCCTTCTGCTATCTATGCCAAGCAAGATATGAGGAGGGTTCAGGTTGAACTCAGCCACATGAAGTTTATTACTGGCAACAACTATATACAGCCCTGCACAAACTTTTATCATGATGTGGAGGTGCCGGCGTTGGACTGGGGTAAACACAGTAAGAAGTCTCACAACACCAGGTTAAAGTCCAACAGGTTTATTTGGTAGCAAAAGCCACTGGCTTTTGAAGCGCTGCTTCTTCATCAGGTGAGTGGGATTTCAGTGGGATTAAACTTTTATCTAACATGTATCCAAAGGGTTACATCAGGTGAATACTTGACTATATGCCTGAATCAACATGTGTGCATGAAGTATTACTAATACAGAGTCACAAACGGGAGTGAAAGTCTGCAGTCGGGATGATAGGCAATAGTGAACATCTAACCTGGAGATTGTAAATTTAATCCCATAGCCTTTGACCCAGTGATGTCATTGTCTTGTCGCCAGGCAGCATCTTAGAGTCAATGTCATCGCCTGCACTGGCATACATACAAATCGCAATGTTGTCCATATTGACATACATACAAATCGCAATGTTGTCCATATTGACATACATACAAATCGTAATGTTGTCCATATTGACATACATACAAATCGCAATGTTGTCCATATTGACATACATACAAATCGCAATGTTGTCCATATTGACATACATACAAATCGCAATGTTGTCCATATTGACATACATACAAATCGTAATGTTTTCTACATTGGCATGTATACAATATCACAACTTTGTCTACGTCGGCATGTATATAATTTCACAACATTGTCTGCATTGGTACATATACAGCATAACAACATTGTAGGTATTGGCCTTCTACACAATATTACAACATTGTTTGGATTGGCATGTATATGATTTCACAACATTGTCCACATTGGCCTTGTATACAATATCACAACATTGTGCATATTGTCACATATACAATATCAAAATAGTGTCTGCAATGGTGGATGTAGTCTGTGGAACTCATTGCCACAGAGGGCTGTGGAGGCCGAGACGTTGAGCGTCTTCAAGACAGAAATTGATAAATTCTTGATTTCTCGAGGAATTAAGGGCTATGGGGAGAGAGCGGGTAAATGGAGTTGAAGTCAACCATGATTGAATGGTGGAGTGGACTCGATGGGCCGAATGGCCTTACTTCCGCTCCTATGTCTTATGGTCTTATATCACAACATTGTCAGCATTGGCATGTATGCAATATCACAACATTTTGTATATTGGTTTGTATATGATTTTACAAAATTGTCCATATTGTCATGTGTATCACAATATCACAACAGTGTCTACATTGGCATGTATCCAATATTATAACAATGTCCAAATTGGCATGTATATATCACAGCATTGTCCACATTTGCATGTGTACAATATAAGAACATTGTCCACAGTGGCACGCATACAATATCACAACAGGAGGTAAATAGGGATTATGATGAGGTGAAAAAAAATCTTAAGTGTACATGAACTAGTGCCAGAAGGCTGCAGACAGCAGTTTAGAAATCTAAGGAAGGAACCTGGTCAAACGTATATAGAATTTAAAAGGATGAAATAAAGTAACTTTGACAGGTGGATAAGGGCTTTGAAAATGGACTAGATGTATGATGCTCCTGGGGAAACTCTGAGGTTATTTTGGAGGAGTTTAGGAATTCATTTCCCGATGTAATGAGAACTCATGTGGAAGGGCAGAGGGTTAAAACTGTGAGATTAGTGGCCCAAATGGCAGATGATTGTGAGTTAGCTCATAAATCATAGTTTGGTTTCCGACTTCAGTTTCAAACTGTGAGGAACAGAAACGGAGGAAAAGAGAAATCCTCAGGAGGGAAGGGCAAAGGAGATCTTGTTGGAGAGAGCAAGGATAGGTTAAAAAGGAAACCTGTGAGGCTGGATGAGAAATGAAAAGCCTCAGATGCTTTCATTGTAACAAAGTAGGACACGCAAAGTCGCAGTGTCGGTGGTTTAAGAAAAGCACTGGGAAAACAGACATTCTAAAACAGGATAAGCCAGTGGGGTTTGCTAAAGTGGTAAAGGAAACCACAGATGAAGCTTCTGAGGTGCAAAAGAATGTACAACGTGGTCTGGGATAGATTGATAAGAAAATGCCAGATCTCTTTAAAGAATTTACTTGTGTGGGTAAGGTTTACACATGTATACCAGGAAGAGTAGGAAAATAAGTTAAAATTTTAAGAGATATAGGAGCAAATCGATCTTTAATGATGAGAGATGAGTTATGTAGCTCAGGAGTATTGCTAGAAAAAGTGGCAGTATGTGGAAGGAATTCATGGTGAAAAGAGTAGTGTTCCATTATGTAATATGAGGTTGGAAAGTCTGGTGAAAAGTGGTGAAGTGGTGATAGGAGTAGGAGAGAAATGATCTTGTCCAGGAATACAGGTTATCTTGTGTAATGATATAGCTGCGTCTGTAAGGGAAATTGTACTGGATATTGTATGAGTTTAGTATGAAATTCAGATTCACTTGTAAGGGAAATTGTATTAGATATTGTATGAGCTAGGTATGAAATTCAGATTCACAGGTTTTAGTGAAATGATATAGCAGATTTAGGTGAGTAGTGAGATGGGTATATAACCTAAAATAACTTCGTGTGACCTAATATAATCAAGTGTAGTCGATATGATCAAAGTGGAGAAACTAGAGAAGTAATATAGCAATCACTAATTAAGGAAAGCAGACAATAGTCACTTAAGAAAACAAGGAAGACTGCTCGGTGGTTCAACTTAATAGTGGACTATAAACCAGCAGAGAGAATGTCTTTTCTGCTAAACACATTAGTGGACCATAAATCAGCAGGGGGATGTCTTTTCTTCTAAACACATTCGCCTTAGCTTACAAAACCACGATTATTGTACAAACAGAAAAGTTCAGATAAGAGCAAGAGTTATAACAACCATGGTTTAAGAAACGAAGAGATATAACAGTGAACGACCGATTGCAAAGAAAACAGATAAAGGGTCAACTAAAAATAATGGTGGCCAAAGAAAGAGCGGGCTGTAGGGTAAGATTACAACCAAGGACAGGCAGTAAAAGGGAGATAAGGATCTTGAGATAGGAGGCTGAAATGTACATAAAAGACTGTAAGCCCAAGGGCTCTTTGGAGTGTTCCGGACGTTCCCGGCTTTGTCTCTTGTGCTGAGAAATAAAGTCTTTTGCTTGAAAGATCGCTGCTCAGACTCTCTGTTTTAAACCGATGTGAACGAATTGTCGTCCTGGGGAACCACGACAAAATTGGCGCTGCGAGCAGGGTTGGTGAGAGATCGCCCAGAAAAGCATCTGGAAGGAGTAGCGGAGACGGTGGTCCAACCGGAACCGAGAAGTCCCCAGCCGGCCTTCTGTCAACAAGGTAAGCAGACTTGCATGCATGTAAATCCTTGTTGTCAGAAAGGGGTTTTCTCGAGGCCCGGTGCGCCCGGCTCTCTGCTGGTCCTGGATCTCCCCAACCCAAAAAGATATCCTGCACAGGTAAAACCAAATTGTGTAAAAATTTTTGAGAGACTGAGTCTGATCTGAAGAGCAGAATTTTTGCATGCAAAAGCGCGCTGCGAATACTGTATTGTCTGTGAATGGGTAAAAAGTGAGACGGGAAAAAGGCCGAAAGCTAAAGTAATGCAATTAGGTTAAGTCAAGCGGTTTGGAGCGGGTTTTTCAGGTCACGACTTGCCCAGAAGAGAGTAAGTGTGGGAAAACCTGCCAGTCCAAACCTACCCAGGACCTCGGGTAAGGGACGTCAACCGAGAGGGAGAGAGATCAGTGAGAGATCGCTCTCTGACCTAGTACAGTAGTCAAAAGCACAGGAGTGGATTTTAACCACAGGAAAGGGGAGTAGCAGCTAGAATAGAGGAAGTAAAAGACCAATTTGAACAAACTGGTCTGAGAAAACAGCGTGAAGGACAGAAATAAGAGAGAGAGTCGGAACATAGGTAGGGTAATAACTAACAACTTGGAAAGATTACCCTGACAAAACTGCCTGGTGACAAGATTGAAAATAACTAATCTTTGAATAATAACAAAAACGGAAGCAACACTGGATTGGAAAAAGATTACACACATAATTAACTTAGAGGAGATAAAGAATGAGTGGCCGTATGTAAAATGGGAAAGAGTAGTCGATAGGAATTGGATAGACAAAATAAAATTGGAAACCCTAGAGAAATTAATAAAGGGATCTGACCGATACAGGATTCTTATACACATAGACGAGCAAGTGAAAACCTACTACCCTCTGGCCCGGGAGAGGAAGATAGTGCCGGGACAGGGGACTACGGGGAAGTGGATATCAGGACCCCGGTTAGAATTACAGATATTGGCAAAAGAAATCCAAAGGAAAGGTAAACAGGGGACTGAGCACGGAAAAACAATACAGCAAGTAATAATCACTGTAATACCTAACTCTGACAGACTAAGTGACAAAAATTGTGACAGTGATCCAAAAAGACGAGTAATGGCGCACCAAGTTAAGACACCAGTGGAGATATTAGGGGATAAGTTCCCAGCCCTTAGGGGAGATATAGAACACGTCGCTAAAAAATGGGCCAAAAGAACAATTAAGACCAATACACAGTGGCCGGAGGAAGGCACATGGTCCATAGAGAGGTGTGAGGACCAGAAGGGAATGATAAAGAACTATAAGATTAAGGATAAATCGAGCAAAAGAAGGGAAAAGTGAGAAAAGGAGTTAGAGATATTAGCCCTATTCCAACAAGAAGGGAAAGAGAGAAGAGGGGTATGGAGGGGAGGTAGAATGCAGATGCCAGTACAACTTGAGGAAAAAGCAAAATTGGAAGATCCAAACGTAGCCCCACCCCCATACTTAGAGAAACAGAGCTCCACGGGACTGTACCCAGTTATATCAGGCACAATGAATTTTGAGGGAGAATATGACATAGAACAGATGACGAAGGAGGGAAGGGCACAAAGGGAGAGAGAAAAGAGACAAGATATAGAGAGATGGAAGGAGAAACAGAAGAGAGTAGTGAAGACGAAGGGAGGCAATCAATGTTAGGGGTGCAAAGAAAATCAAGGCGGGAAAGGCACCCACCTGTAAAGTTTCCAGATGTGGATAGGAGAGGGAAAAGGGTATTCCCGGTGATTCTGAAGGGTGGCAGACCGCAGTATATCCCTTGGTCAGGTCAGGATTTGCCTAATTTAATTAATGAATTACCCAATATTTTGGATGGGGCTGGAAGGTGGATTGGACAGTTGGAGGAGGGAATGGTGGGAAAAAGGATGGCACTGGGCGACATCAAAGCTCTCCTGACAAAGGTGCTAGGAATGGACCAAATGGCGGAAGTAATGAGACGTGCTGGCATCCCGACCGCAGCTTATGACCCAGCGGTGGATGGGATACTAATGGACCAGTACCGCCAAGACATCTGGCAGGCACTGCGGGATATGTACCCCAATCGAATGGATGTAAAAACCCTAAAGGGAGAGCCACTGGGTGAGGAGGAGAATGCAGCGGTGTATGTAGAGAATCAATTAAAAAGGTGGAGAAGGGACACGGAGAGGGACATTTTAATAGACCCACTGACCAACTCCATGTTCCGGGCTGCAATCCTAGAGGGCTTGCCAGCCCCAGCTAAGACAAGGCTGGAGGAAGTGGTGGGCTTGGACTCAAAAAATTACCGAGAGTTTGTGGATTATGTTGCCCATGCAGTAGAGAGACATCGCAAAGATGAAAAGAATGCAGACAAACAGCTGAAGGAGGTACAACGTAAACTCCTTCAGGCACAGTTGGAGGAGATCAAAAGCAAGGATAAACTGAAGGCAAAAGAGGATCTCGCACCCAGAAAAATAGCACCAATGATGGTGGAGCAAAAGCCAGAGGAAATACCTGCACTAATCAAAGGGGGGAGCGGAGATGGAGGCCAGCCCGTCGTAACCTATAACATTTCTGCCTTCCCACTGTCCATGAACCCAGGAGCCTATGGCCTAAATTATCAAAACCCATACGCCCTGCAAAGTCAGACTGACTGGAATAGAAATGGGAAAGGACAGGGAGGTGGTAGACCACCCTATCAGAATCAGAGAGGACAGGGACAGGTTAATCATCAGACTCCGAGACAGGGACCACTGCCTGGCCCTTCAGGTGTGTGTTGGGGGTGCGGGGAGGCAGGGCACATAAAAAGGAATTGCCCGCGGAATTTCCCCAGACAGGGAGAAAACCAGCAGCAGACAGGCCAACAACTGATCCAAGGATCGCCAAACAGCATCCCGATGTTTCAAGGGCCGGTAAACCATCAGAATTCCCCATAGGGAGGCCCAGAGAACCCCGAAATGGTAGGACAGTACGTACAGATAACAGAAACTGCAGAGCAGGAACCTATAGTTAACGTTAGAGTAGGAGGGATCGAGGTCCCCATGATGATAGACACCGGCGCCACATGTACGTGCATGCAAACGAAATATGCGGATCACTTACCATTGTCAAACCAGTTTGTAAAAACTGTGGGGTTCTCGGGGAAAGTAACATTAGCCCGAATGACGACGCCGGTGCCTGTTACCATTGGAAATAAGACAACCCATGTACCTATTTTAGTATGTGATAAAACTCCTTTAAATCTATTGGGAAGGGATGCAATCCTAGGTTTAGGACTGAAATTAGAATGCACTGAACAAGGAATTGATTTGATGGGAATGTATCCACTTGAAATACCAGGAAAGGAAGGGGTTAATGTATATTGGTTGGGAGATATAGAGGAACAAGTTAAAAAACAGATATGGGAAGTTTGGGGAAAGCTTATAAACACTTGGGTTCCACAAGCCAAATGGCCAAGAACAGAATTACACAGTACAATGATATTTGATGAAGGGCAGGAACCTGAGATACAGGAGAAATGGGAAAGGGAGGCAGGACGAGAACAGGAAATAAAGTCAGGAAGTATTTTAATCGGACTAGAGGGAGTAGCCCTCACCATTGTTAGGAATGAATGGGTTAACAAATGGTTCTCTGTATCTGGGGCGGAGCCACATGTCACATTGAAAGTGAATCCGGGATACAGATCAAAAGACCTAGGACCAATGGTGTTGAGAGCACAAGATTTAGAATTTGTCCAGACAGACAATGTAGATACTTGGACGTCCAGCAATGGACAAATGACGAAAATAATTTTGGATGTTAAAATGCTTGGGAAACCGAAGCAGATAACAATAGGAGTGCAAATCGAGAAACAGGAACTGGAGTGGAGAGAGAGGTTAGAGCAGGATTTGAACTCCCTCCCGCAGGAGTTGTGGTCCAGACAGGACACGGATGTAGGGAGGGTCAAAAACGCTAATCCAGTTGAAGTCAGATTAAAGATAGGACGTCAGGGGCCGTATAGGCCGCAATACCCAATCAAGACAGAAGCAATTGAAGGAATTAGAGGGACGATTAAGGGATTGATAGAAGCAGGGGTATTAAAAGAAACCCGGAGCAGGTGTAATACACCGCTACTACCAGTGAAAAAGGCGGACGGAGAAAAATGGAGATTGGTGCATGATCTAAGGGCAATTAATGAGGTAGTGGAAGATATGCCAGCAGAGGTTCCAAACCCTTATACCTTGATGACAAATATACCACCTGAAAGTAGATGGTTTACTGTAATAGACCTATGTTCGGCATTTTTTAGTGTGCCACTAGCTCAAGAAAGTCAGTATCTCTTTGCATTTACGTACGAGGGGAAACAATACACATACAACAGGATGCCCCAAGGATTTAAACATTCCCCACATGTATTCAATCAGGTGTTGAGAGCAGATTTAGAAGGAATACAGTTGGAAGGAACACTGATACAATATGTGGATGATTTATTATTATGCACAGGAACACAAGAACAGTGCAGGAAGGATAGTTTAAAACTATTGGAAAGACTAGCAGAAGGGGGTCATAAAGTTTCCAGGAAAAAGCTGCAGCTGTGCCAGAAAAAGGTAGAATACTTGGGAAGAGAAATATCAGCAGGACAGAAGGAGATAGCTTCACAGCAAATAGAAGCAGTACTAAAGGTTCCGAAACCACAGACGGTGGGACAAATGATGACATTTTTGGGAATGACAGGATTCAGTTCAGAATGGGTGGAAAGCTATGCCGAAAAAACGCAGGCACTACGAAAGATAATGAAGGAGGCAGGGTGCGAAGAATTAAAAGCCAAACTAAAATGGGATAAAGATGCTTCAGACGCATTTGAAAACGTGAAAAGAGAAATGGCACAGGCACCAGCCTTGGCTTTACCGACCTATGACAAACCCTTTGACTTATTTGTGAGTAACAGAGAAGCCGGATTTGCTACAGCAATGTTAATGCAGGAAAATTGCAAGGGTAGACGAAGGCAGGCTGTAGCATATTACAGTACCAAGCTAGACGACGTAGCGATGGGATACCCTCCGTGCTATCAAGGTCTGGCAGCAGCTTGGTGGGCGTACGAAAAGGCAGCTACGGTCACAATGGGATATCCGATAAACATACATGTATACCATAAGGTAGCTGAATTGATTGAGCAAGGAAAATTTGTGCTGACATCTGCTAGGATCCATCATTATCGAATGCTAACCACATTTCAAGATATCACGATAATAAAGTGCAACAGAGTAAATCCAGCTGATTACATGCCATTACCTCATGAGGGAGAAGAACATGAATGCTTAAGAGAAGCAAAAACATTTATGAAACTGAGAAAAGATTTAAGAGCAGAGGGACTAGTGACAGAAGGGAAAAGGATACTGTATGTAGATGGCTCATGTTACAGGGATCACTTAGGAAACCACGCAGGCTATGCCATAGTTGAACAGAAAGGGGAAACACTTGAAGTCATAGAAGCAGAGAAATGTGAACAGCCCTGTTCAGCCCAACTGGCAGAACTTAAAGCATTGACCAGAGCATGTGAGCTAGCAAACGGGGAAGCATTGGAAATTTATACTGATTCGGCCTATGCCCACGGGGTCTGCCATCTGTTCGGGGCAATATGGAAGCAAAGGGGATTTATGAAAAGCGGAGGAGGACCAATACAACACGAAGGTCAAATCAGGGCTTTAATAAGGGCCATGATGGGTCCAAGGGAATTAGCCATAATTAAGTGTCAGGCGCATAAAAAGGGAGCAGACAGCATCACACAGGGAAACACCAAAGCCGACAAGGCAGCTAAAGAAGCGTCAGGATGCATTGAGGCTACGATAGCCCCAGTAGAAATAGCAAGGCCGCACCCAGGGCCAGGTACGGGGGATATCGAACCTCAGATCACATTAGAAGATGTAGCACAGTTACAGGAGGAAACCTCTGTAGCTGAAAAGGCAATGTGGAAAGATAGAGGAGCACTACAGGGACAACAGGACAGGATATGGAGAAATGGGGAGGGATTAGTCATAGCACCCACATCATTACTAACCGTACTAATTAGCGAAGCGCATGGAGTGGACCACTGTGCAAGAGGAGAAGTGGCTAGAAAGATCAAGAAGGAAGGATTCTGGTCACCATACCTGCAAAACTCGATTGACTACATACTGAGTCAGTGTGAGGTGTGTGCTCAGAATAACATCAGGGAGGGCATTACTGCCCCAATAGGGCATATACCCATTCCTGAAGGACCATTTAAACATCTATGCATGGACTATGTGGATATGGGAAAGGTGGTAAGAGGGAAAAGATACATGCTAGTGATTATTGATAGATTCAGCAGATGGATAGAAGCAACGCCATCCAAAGATCAAGGATCTGGAACGGTGATTAACTTCCTGTCAAAAGAAATTATCCCAAGATTTGGCATACCCACGCAATTAAGTTCAGACAATGGATCTGCTTTTATAGGAAGGGCACTGAGAGAGACACTCTCGGCACTCCGAATAAAGCAGAAGTTTGGATGCGTATATCACCCCCAATCCCAAGGAATGGTGGAGAGAGCAAACGGGACCCTTAAGGCTAAAATAAGCAAAATTTGCAATGAAACAGGGAAAAACTGGATAGATGCTCTGCCATTGGCTCTGATGCAATACAGGAGTCAGGAAAACAGAATCACACATTTGAGCCCTCATGAAATGATGACAGGAAGAGTAATGCCGGTACCTAAGATCAGGGGATCAGGAGGTCCTACGCTAGAATGTTTAGATCAAAGCACAAAAGAATATATACAACAATTAACTGTTATACATAGAACTATATTTGAACAGGAAAAAGCCAAGGAGGAGGAGAATCCGGTAACAGAACATCAGATCAAACCTGGAGATCGAGTATACATCAGAAAGTTCCGGAGACGTTGGAACGAACCGAGACGAGAAGGACCGTTTGAAGTCACCAAAGTGTCTCCCACGGCGTTGCAAGTAGAAGGCAGTACACTGTGGTATCACTTAAACCATTGTACCAGAACGGTACCAGGGGTAGGGGAGAGAAGGGAAATTGAAGAAGTACACAGAGTGGACAGAAGTGATAGCGAGGAAGAAATAGAAATACACGGGGAGAATCGTGGGGAGGAGGAACAGAGCCAAGGAAGAACAAAAAGAATAGAGGATGATGAAAGTAGTTCTGTACATGAGCTGGCTGATGATACAAATGCCCAGCCTGAGCCTATTAGTCAAGGTGCCGAGGGAGGTGAGGACAGGGAAGGGGCCCCATTCCCCACCTGGGACTTGGAAACTATTTCCCTTAGGACTTCCGTGACCCATAGAAAAGGAGAATGGGATACAGAAGACATAAGGGTGCAGAATCAGGAAGATAGAGTATTAAGACGAATAAAACGTGAACGATTAGTGAGCACAAATACTATTTGGGAAAAAGCGCAGAAAAACAAATGGTGGAAATGGGCTGAGTATACAGGTCAGAGAAACAGTGATGGGAAAGAGTGTGTAGTATGTGCATCAGAGAAACCTAACACCCAAGTAACTGATATACCATGGGGATCAGGAGACTGTAGAACCAGGAAACAAAGCTGGAGAAAGGAAAATTGCCGTCCATATACCACATATATAAGGTATCATATGATAGGGAATCGGAACTACTCGTATGAGAATATAGACTGTTCCGGATCCGCATGTGATAACCTTTGTAAAGGTGAGCCGCCGTTGTGTCAATACCACTGCATCCTGTTTGCTGGGGTAAAAAAGGGCATCTACAACTTGACCCACAGATGTCCAAAGTGGCCAAAAACGGCAGTGGACGCGGTCCCAAAGGAATGGAGTGTAGAGCCTAACTTACAAATCCAAGATTGCTATTGGAGGGAAAGTAGCACAGGAAGTAGTGTGGGAAATTACACAGGAGAGTGTGAAAGGATTTGGAATACAACCGACATCCGTAGGCTGATCATGCCAATCAAAGGGGGAACGCCACCCCCTCCTTATGTGTTAGACTATCAAGAAAATCAACTGGCCGATCTCTGGTGGCTTTGTGGCCCGGAGAAAGGGCTATTGGCAAAATTACCACAGAATTGGAAGGGACTATGTGCTCGAGTTATGCTTGCCCAGAGCACTGTGATACTACCGGTGGAAAAAGAAATTAAATCACAAAAAGTTAAGAGGGCATATACCCCTGACCCTACGATAAAATTGGACGCAATCGGACAGCCCCGCGGCATCCCGAATGAGTTCAAAGCTAGGAACGAAATAGCTGCAGGGTTTGAATCCCTCTTTGTTTGGATCACACCCAGCAAGAATACTGAGTGGATCAATTACATCTATTATAATCAGCAGAGGTTTATTAATTATACGAATGATGCCCTGGAGGCCTTAGGAGAGCAGTTGGATGTGACCAGCAAAATGGCGTGGCAAAATCGACAGGCGTTAGATTGGCTCCTGGCAGAGAAAGGAGGGGTGTGTGTTATGTTTGGGGATCAGTGCTGCACATTTATCCCTAATAACACTAATCCAGAAGGGTCATTTACACAAGCCATGAATAAGTTAAAAAATCTTAAGAAAGAAGTGAAAGAAAATGCTGGGTTTGGGCATGAGGTATGGAGTTGGCTGGACAGAATATTAGGAAGATGGGGGGCGTGGTTTGCCAAAGCTGGAGCTGTAGCAATAGCAACAATAATCATTCTGGGATTGATATTTTGTTGTTTTTTACCCGCCCTGAGATCCTTCCTTACCAGAATGGCAGCGCGGCAGATGGTGACGCGGGTGATAAGCAGCTCACGCTCGAGAGAAAAAACAGAGGAATGGGAAAATCTTGAGCCGCCCCCGCTGAGTGGATTTACAATGACCTTGGTCGAAGTTGAAACTCGTCACTCTGTAAAATAACTACAATAGTGGAAGATCACCTTGTGGAAACAACAGCACCTTGCTGAAGTCCGCACGAAACCAGGAGAACTTAGTCTGTACACAGGAATCAGTCTTTTTCCCTTCCCTAGACAAGAGTGGGAAGGTTTTTGGCTGATGACTGTCAGGGGCAGGCAATCTGGAGGAGCAACCCAAAAATCAGAACCGGGATAGACAAATTATGATAAAGTTAGAATAGGGACACTGATCCCTGACCAAAATATTCGGCTCCTCCACATCGCCTGCAAAGAGTGATTAAAATAAAATACAAATGGGATTGAGCGAGGGGATTATTTGAGCTTGGTAATTGGGATGAGGCTAGGGAATAGCCTCAAAGGGGGGACTTGTAAGGGAAATTGTACTGGATATTGTATGAGTTTAGTATGAAATTCAGATTCACTTGTAAGGGAAATTGTATTAGATATTGTATGAGCTAGGTATGAAATTCAGATTCACAGGTTTTAGTGAAATGATATAGCAGATTTAGGTGAGTAGTGAGATGGGTATATAACCTAAAATAACTTCGTGTGACCTAATATAATCAAGTGTAGTCGATATGATCAAAGTGGAGAAACTAGAGAAGTAATATAGCAATCACTAATTAAGGAAAGCAGACAATAGTCACTTAAGAAAACAAGGAAGACTGCTCGGTGGTTCAACTTAATAGTGGACTATAAACCAGCAGAGAGAATGTCTTTTCTGCTAAACACATTAGTGGACCATAAATCAGCAGGGGGATGTCTTTTCTTCTAAACACATTCGCCTTAGCTTACAAAACCACGATTATTGTACAAACAGAAAAGTTCAGATAAGAGCAAGAGTTATAACAACCATGGTTTAAGAAACGAAGAGATATAACAGTGAACGACCGATTGCAAAGAAAACAGATAAAGGGTCAACTAAAAATAATGGTGGCCAAAGAAAGAGCGGGCTGTAGGGTAAGATTACAACCAAGGACAGGCAGTAAAAGGGAGATAAGGATCTTGAGATAGGAGGCTGAAATGTACATAAAAGACTGTAAGCCCAAGGGCTCTTTGGAGTGTTCCGGACGTTCCCGGCTTTGTCTCTTGTGCTGAGAAATAAAGTCTTTTGCTTGAAAGATCGCTGCTCAGACTCTCTGTTTTAAACCGATGTGAACGAATTGTCGTCCTGGGGAACCACGACACGTCACAGTTGGGAGTGATGCATACTATGATTGAAAAGCCAGTGGAAAATCAAACAACTGAGGTGTTACAGGAAGCATAACTTGAGATTTTCTCCTGACCATGTGGGAACAAGGTCACAAAGCCACAGGTTGAGACAGGAGGAGAAATCAAAAAGTGAAGATAAAGAAGTCCAAGTTCAATTATTTTTGATCAGATGGTTGAGAAAGAAGAGGTGGAGGATGAAGTGGATATCGTTAGTTAAGGAAAATTGGTGGAATGACAACAGAAAGATATAGAGATCTTTGGATCCTCACTGTCCACGGGGATGGTGTCAGAGGACTGGAGAGTGGCGAATGTTGTTCCTCTGTTTAAGAAAGGGAATAGAAATGATTCTGGTAATTATAGACCGGTTAGTCTTACTTCGGTGGTTGGTAAATTGATGGAAAAGGTCCTTAGGGATGGGATTTACGACCATTTAGAAAGATGCGGATTAATCCGGGATAGTCAGCACGGATTCGTGAAGGGCAAGTCGTGCCTCACAAATTTGATTGAATTATTTGAGGAGGTAACTAAGTGTGTTGATGAAGGTAGGGCAGTTGATGTCATATACATGGATTTTAGTAAGGCGTTTGATAAGGTCCCCCATGGTCGGCTTATGATGAAAGTAAGGAGGTGTGGGATAGAGGGAAAGTTGGCCGATTGGATAGGTAACTGGCTATCTGATCGAAGACAGAGGGTGGTGGTGGATGGAAAATTTTTGGACTGGAGGCAGGTTGCTAGCGGAGTGCCACAGGGATCAGTGCTTGGTCCTCTGCTCTTTGTGATTTTTATTAATGACTTAGAGGAGGGGGCTGAAGGGTGGATCAGTAAATTTGCTGATGACACCAAGATTGGTGGAGTAGTGGATGAGGTGGAGGGCTGTTGTAGGCTGCAAAGAGACATAGATAGGATGCAAAGCTGGGCTGAAAAATGGCAAATGGGTTTAACCCTGATAAATGTGAGGTGATTCATTTTGGTAGGACTAATTTAAATGTGGATTACAGGGTCAAAGGTAGGGTTCTGAAGACTGTGGAGGAACAGAGAGATCTTGGGGTCCATATCCACAGATCTCTAAAGGTTGCCACTCAAGTGGATAGAGCTGTGAAGAAGGCCTATAGTGTGTTAGCTTTTATTAACAGGGGGTTGGAGTTTAAGAGCCGTGGGGTTATGCTGCAACTGTACAGGACCTTGGTGAGACCACATTTGGAATATTGTGTGCAGTTCTGGTCACCTCACTATAAGAAGGATGTGGAAGCGCTGGAAAGAGTGCAGAGGAGATTTACCAGGATGCTGCCTGGTTTGGAGGGGAGGTCTTATGAGGAAAGGTTGAGGGAGCTAGGCCTGTTCTCTCTGGAGCGGAGGAGGTTGAGGGGAGACTTAATAGAGGTTTATAAAATGATGAAGGGGATAGATAGAGTGAACGTTCAAAGACTATTTCCCCGGGTGGATGGAGCTATTACAAGGGGGCATAACTATAGGGTTCATGGTGGGAGATATAGGAAGGATATCAGAGGTAGGTTCTTTACGCAGAGAGTGGTTGGGGTGTGGGATGGACTGCCTGCAGTGATAGTGGAGTCAGACACTTTAGGAACATTTAAGCGGTTATTGGATAGGCACATGGAGCACACCAGGATGATAGGGAGTGGGATAGCTTGATCTTGGTTTCAGATAAAGCTCGGCACAACATCGTGGGCCGAAGGGCCTGTTCTGTGCTGTACTGTTCTATGTTCTAACAGTTTGTTTCAGAAAGCATACACGGAAGAAGAATCTGAGTGTATACCAGAATGCTATTACTTTAAAGTGATGCATGAATGAGTAAGTGGAGACCTTTGCATATTCTGGCGGATGAAAAATGGGCAGAAGTTCACCGGTGGGTTATAGAATGGAGGTGTTGCTCATGAGGTACCAGTAGGAAGTCATTTGGGAATAAAGAAAACTCAAGCAAAAATGCGAAAACATTTTTATTAACTTGGACTGCATAAAGATGTGGTTGAACTTTGCCGGACATGTTGCATATGTCAATTAATAGGAAAACCTCAAGCAGTAATAACTGGTACCCTTAATAACCATTCTGACATTCAAGGAACATTTTACGAGGGTCTTAATTGATTGTGTAGGACAGCTCCTTAAAATGAAAAGTGGGAAACAATATTTGTTAACTATAATGGATGTGCCTACTAGATTTCTGGAAGCCATTCCATTACACAATATTAAAGCTAAACGAATTGTAGAAGAGTTACTTACATTTTTTAATAGATATTGAGTACCCACAGAAATACAATCAGATCAAGGATCAAATTTTAAATTGCAGTTATTCAAGGAAATTATGGATAGCTTAGGAGTAAAACAATTTAAATCGACTGTGTACCATCCAGAATTGCAGCGAGTGGTAGAACGGTGGCATCAAAATTTGAAGATCATGTTGAGGAATTATTGTCAAGATTATCCAGAGGATTGGGATAAAGGAATTCAATTTGTACTTTTTGCAATCAGGGATGCACCGAATGAATCAACTAAATTCAGTCCTTTTGGATTGGTTTTTGATCATGAGGTAAGAGGACATAGGTTTTGTTATTTGTTCTAAATTTGATTTGATTTATTTTGATTTGATTTGATTTGTTATTGTCACATGTATTGGTATATAGTGAAAAGTATTGTTTCCTATGCACTGTACAGATAAAACATACTATTCATAGAGAAGAAAACGAGAGAGTGCAGAATGTAGTGTTACAGTCATAGCTAGGGTGTAGAGAAAGATCAACTTAATGTGAGGTAGGTCCATTCAAAAGTCTGACAGCAGCAGGGAAGAAGCTGTTCTTGAGTTGGCTGGTACGTGTCCTCAGTCTTTTGTATTTTTTTCCCAAAATTTGTAAAGCTACTATTCAAATCTGCACTATATTATGAAATAACTTTACGTGTGGCACGCTTATAAATGTTCATATGTCTAATTTAGAACATGGAAACTGAAAATTTAATTGGAAGATGAGAGGTCAGGACTTCTCAGACCATGATTTGGATACCTGCATGAGGTTGAGTGAAGCAGAGTTTGGGCTGTGGAAAATCTAAAAGTGGTTATCATGAGTATTCTTGCTTTATAATTAAATTGTAAATGACGCAAGCCTTGCTTACTTCATTATAATTCTCATATTTAACTGTTCTGTGTGTTTCAATAAAGCATTTGTACAATTTTGTAGTTTCCTGCAAAACATTTATTAATAAAAATAATGTTTTAAATACAAAACTTTGACACCATGTTAACATTTAACTAAACATTTTACTTTCGCAGCTGCACTATGAAATTTTGTTTAATTGCCTCATCTTTTCAAATTTCTCAAAATATATTTTTTCTCGAACACAACAATCAATAAAATATTTTTATACATTAACACAACTGTTCTGTTGTCTCTAAACAAGGAGGTGAGGGAGGGACCTGAGGAGGAGTAAGGAGGGGAAAGGGAGAGGGAGAAGGGGTGGAGGGAAGGGAGGAGAATGGGAAAAGGGGAGAGAAGGGTTTGGACATAAAAACTGTGCATTTTACATGTAGCTGGACTCTTCCACAACCTACGCAAAGCCTCAAAAAGTACTTCAGTTAAGAAGCCAAGCTAAAAGCGTGACATACCAGCAGTGGTGGAACTTGACCCTGGATTTTCAAACTGCACCTTAATTCTGCAATACCTATCAGAGAGATAGTTCACATCAGCTTACAGGAGACTTGCATATGTCATCTTAACGGATACACCTTCCTAAATCATTTGAACTAGCCAAGTTGTATTAGGATCAGCGTTACATCAGGGAGACTCTTAAAATTGGGGTAAACACTAAGTAAAATAAGCAAAATCCAAATGGACTTTAGCTGAAATTTACTCCAGACTCTAGCGTCCCCCTTTATATATGAACGCACCTTTTTACTGGAATTAGTTGTCTTGACAAAGTTGTACATTTTTAAAAAACTTTCTTTCATTTTATATGTTAAACATCTTCTTAAAACATAGAAAAAAAGATTAACCCACCCAAATAATTCCTGCTTCCCCTACTCGCTGCAGCTAGACCAAACAATGGGCCCAATTTTACCATTGCGTCGCGACCGTTTTCGGGTGCGAAAACTTGGTAAAGTTGGGCATGAGCCCATTAACATGATCCGTGCCCGCGTCCATGCAGATGGTCACTTTACCAAGGCCAGAAAATGGCCGCGATCCAAATCGCACCCGAAACTGGCGCAACGGCGATTTAAATGCATTTGCCAGCATTTAAATTGAATTAATAGGCTGCCCGCCCAACTTTACCAGCATTTCCCCCTTTACCATCACGTTTGCGCGTCCGGATTCGACGCGAACCTGCTCGTCAAAGGTCTGTTTCGGGCGCTCCAGCTTCTGAAGAGGTAGGTTCAGAGCTTCCAACGGCTCTCTGACTCAGATCGGTTGGGGGGGAGGGGGTGGGGGGTGGGGGCGGTGTGGGGAGAGGGAGGCGGGCCAGATCATTCTCTGGTGGGGGGGGCGGGGGGGAAAGAGGAGAGTGGCCCAATCATTCGCTGGTGGGGGGTAGGAGGGAGGGAAGCCCGATCATTGTCTGGTTGGCGGGGAGAGCAGAGGGAGGCCCGATCATTCTCCGGTGGTGAGAGGAAGACCAGATGGATCTCTGGTGGGGGGGGGAGGAGGTAGGGGTATCCGCTGCCACTCTGTGGGCAATCGGTTGGGGAGGAAGGGGTCAGGGGGTCACGATCAGTGTGGGAAGCGGCGGGGATGGGTGGATAAGAGGGACAGTTATGTTGTGGGAGTGGGGCGATGTCTGTGGGGGCCATTGCTCCCGCTTTTCGCTCCCGGGCTGCTTTATCTGTTTTTTGCGGCCTGGCAGCGATGTGGCAGGGACGCGTTTTTCAAATATTTTTCTCACTGCGCATGCGCAGTTCAAAGCTCCAATCGGAGCTGCAGCGTTTCGGGTGCGATAAACCCCGCCCACAGCACGATTCAGAGCCGCGATTTCTTTTCCATGCTGAGTGCGTATGGGGGGCACCTGAGAACAGGTTTCCAAGTCGGATCTGAATTGTGCCCAGATTCAGCACTTAGAATGAAAATGGTAAAATCAGGCCCAATGTGTGCAAAAACTCACCGATCATCAGTGATGGAAGTTATGGTGAAATCGCAGCTCAACGTTTCAGTACCAGCAGCTTTCATAACCCGAACTGGAAGTTTAAACGTGGCGCTCTTCCAGCGCGCATGTGCATGCACCCGGACTTCCGCATTGTCCTGACTTGTACAGGGCACAATCGACTTAAGCTGGCATTCAGACCAGACATTATGGACCAATATCTCAATGATGTCCACATGGCATGTGTACAATATCACAACATTGTCCACATTAGTATGTGTACTTTATCAAAACATTGTCTGCATCGGCATGTATACAACATTAACAAGTGCACAATGTCACAACATTGTCCACGTTGGCATGTATACAATAGCACAACATTGTCCATATTAACAAGTGTACAATATCGCAGCATTGTCCACATTGGTATGTGTACTTTATCATGCCATTTTCCACACTGGCATGCACACATTATTAGTAGATGGACAAATTAAAGACGGTACAGTCAGTCAATTCACATAGCATGTTGGACTTTAATGCTTCAGGGTCAAGATATTACAGTTAAATGGACTAAATTGCCCAATTTCTTAGCTGACAATCTAAATTGCAGTGGAGAGCCTCACGAGTGCCAAATTGTGGCAACAAGTGATCCCAAAGGACCACTTGTTCCAAAACAAAAGGGGAAAGACCCCAAAGTCTACTCATACTGAATATATATCTGACATACCTGTACAGAGGGAAGTCAAAAAATGGCCTTTGAACATTTTTGTTGATAGATCCTCTATGATGGAGGATGACAATAGAAAGACAGAATGCGGAATATATGTAGAGGATCGCCTGGAGCATACTGCGTGTTGAGTTAGCTCTAAAACTACCTAATGGGATGAGTGTTCAGGCAGCTGAGTTGGCAGCCGTGCCTTTAAGTAGTTAATCACCCTGATAAGTTTCTGTCTCCAGCAGATAGATATTCTGACAGCGTGTATGTCTGCAGTAGCTTAACCAACTTCCTGCCATTGGGGGAAATGAGAGGTTTGGTTTCAGCAGATGAAAAACCTCCACCCTCTTCACCTTTGCTGAAATATATTTTCCGTACTTCCTCAAGGACGGGAAATTGGGATTATTAAGGTTAAGGCACATCATATATCTATTGGGAATTGGGAATTCTCGAGCAGATGTATTGGCAACACAGGGTGCTGGAGAGGGAGAACAATGGCAGCCTCACAATGGGTGAACAGATAGATGCTGTTACTATTAATTAAGTTAAAGTAGAAGCTCTCAAGCAGACTCAGTGTCATGATGATGATTTAAAACAGTTACAGGGACCATATCTTGCTTCTTCTGACAAACGGAAAGATAAGCTACAACTCCAGGTTGGATTGCTCTTAAAAATGGACAGTATGTGGTGCCAACCCAAAATCGTAATCAAAAAATTTATCAAGGTTAAGATGTTCAGGGCCATTAGGGAGCAGAAACAACTGCTGATCAAATTAAAGCGCTGTTAATGGCCTGATCTCAATAGGACATAAAGTATTATGTGGACAATTGTTTAGTATGTTCTCAAAATAACTCTGATCGGTACGCAAGGGGAATTGAAGCATAGAAAGAAGGTGGGTTTCCGGGGGTCACCTTCCTACTTCAAGTGAAGGCAAGGGTCCAGGTGAGGGCAACAGAGTGGCGAAGGTGATTGGCGGTTGCAGGTCACATTTGCATAAGTTCAGTCACTGCGACCAGAAGGTGGTTTGTGGAGGAGCTGCTGTGAAGGGACAGTTAAACCCCAAACATTACTTCAGTGTTTCCCTCCCTGCTTCCTCCTCTAAACAAAAAAAAAGTCGGAGCATCACAAGCAAGGGAGAGGTGAGTTGAGATTCTTTTATCCTTTTACCTGCGTAGGGGCAATATGGCAGCTAGGGCAGTGGCATGCTCCTCCTGCCAGATGTGGGCAATTAAGGAGCAATCTAGTCTCCCTGACAACTTCATCTGCAGGAAGTGTGTCCAATTGCAGCTCCTCACAGACCGCATTGTTCGGTTGGAGCAGCAGGTGGATGCACTGCGGAGCAAACAGGGGGCAGACAATGTGATAGACACTCGTTACAGGGAGGTTGTCACACCACAGGTACAGACAGGTAGATGACCACCAGGAGAGACAGGTAGTGCAGGAGTCTCCTGTGCCTATTCCCCTTACAAACAGATATATCGTTTTGGATGCTGTTGAGGGGGATAGCCTGTCAGGGGAAGATACCAGCAGCAGCCAGGCCTGTGACCCCACAGCTGGTTCTGCTGTGGGACAGGGTCGGGCAAAAAGCAAGCGAGCAGTAGTAATAGGGGACTTGCTAGTTAGAGGCACAGACAGGCGTTTCTGTGGCCGCAATCGAGACTCCAGGATGGTGTGTTGCCTCCCTGGTGCCAGGATCAAGGATGTCTCTGAACGATTGCAGGACATTCTTAAGGGGGAGGGTGAGCAGCCAGAGGTCATTGTCCATATTGGTACCAACGACATAGGTAGGAAAAGGGATGAGGTCCTGAAATGTGAATATAGAGAGTTAGGCAGAAGGCTAAAGTGCAGGACCCCGAAGGTAGTAATTTCAGGACTACTACCGGTGCCACGTGCTAGTGAGAGTAGGAATAGGAGGATTAGGCAGATGAATGCCTGGCTTGAGAGCTGGTGCAGGGGGCAGGGATTTAGATTTTTGGATCATTGGGATCTTTTCTGGGGAAGGGCTGACCTGTTGAAGAGGGATGGGGTACACCTGAACTGGAGGGGGACTAACATCCTGGCGGGGAGATTTGCTAGAGCCACTCGGGAGGGTTTAAACTAGTTTGGCAGCGGGGTGGGATCCAAAGCAGTAGGGAGACAGAAGAGAAGATTGAGGACAGCACAGAAGTTAAAGAGAGCACATTAAGTAGTAAAGGCAGCGTCAGTAATCCTAGTACCAGACAGATCAGGCAAAAGCAAGACAGAGAGCAAGGGAAGTCCAGATTAAACTGCATTTATTTCAATGCAAGAGGCCTGACGGGCAAGGTGGGTGAACTCAGGGCATGGATGGGTACATGGGACTGGGATATTATAGCAATTACTGAAACATGGCTAAGGGAGGGACAGGACTGGCAGCTCAATGTTCCAGGGTATTGATGCTATAGGAAAGATAGAACAGGAGGTAAGAGAGGAGGGGGAGTTGCACTTTTGATTCGGGAAAGCATCATGGCCGTACTGAGAGGGGATATATCCGAGGGTTCGGCCACCGAGTCTATATGGGTAGAACTGAGAAATAAGAAGGGGGAAATCACTTTGATAGGGTTGTACTATAGGCCCCCAAATAGTCGGCGGGAAATTGAGGAGCAAATATGTAAGGAGATTACAGATAGCTCCAAGAAAAATAGGGTGGTAATAGTCGGAGATTTTAACTTTCCCAACATTGACTGGGATAGCCATAGCATTAGTGGGTTGGATGGAGAGAAATTTGTTGAATGTATTCAGGAGGAATTTTTCATTCAGTATGTGGATGGCCCGACTAGAGAGAGGGCAAAACTTGACCTCCTCTTGGGAAATAAGGAAGGGCAGGTGACAGAAGTGTGAGTGAGGGATCACTTTGGGACCAGTGACCATAATTCTATTGGTTTTAAGATAGCTATGGAGAATGATAGGTTTGGCCCAAAAGTTAAAATTCTAAATTGGGTCAAGGCCAATTTTGATGGTATCAGGCAGGAACTTTCAAAAGTTAATTGGGGGAGTCTGTGGGAAGGCAAAGGGACATCTGGTAAGTGGCACGCTTTCAAAAGTGTTGGAGAGTGGCAAATGTTATGCCTTTGTTTAAAAAGGGCTGCAGGGAAAAGCCTGGGAATTACAGGCCAGTGAGCCTCACATCTGTGGTGGGTAAATTGTTGGAAGGTATTTTGAGAGACAGGATCTACAGGCATTTAGAGACGCAAGGACTGATTAGGAACAGTCAGCATGGCTTTGTGAGTGGAAAATCATGTCTCACAAATTTGATTGAGTTTTTTGAAGGGATAACCAAGAAGGTAGATGAGGGCAGTGCAGTTGATGTTGTCTACATGGACTTTAGCAAGGCCTTTGACAAGGTACCGCATGATAGGTTGTTGCATAAGGTTAAATCTCATGGGATTCAGGGTGAGGTATCTAAATGGATACAAAATTAGCTTCTTGACAGAAGCCAGAGGTTGGTTGTAGAGAGTTGTTTTTCAAACTGGAGGCCTGTGACCAGCGGTGTGTCTCAGGGATCAGTGCTGGGTCCACTGTTATTTGTCATTTATATTAATGATTTGGATGAGAATATAGGAGGCATGGTTAGTAAGTTTGCAGATGACACTACGATTGGTGGCATAGTGGACAGTGAAGAAAGTTATCTCCAATTGCAACGGGATCTTGATCAATTAGGCCAGTGGGCTGACGAATGGCAGATGAGTTTAATTTAGACAAATGCGAGGTGATGCATTTTGGTAGATTGAACCAGGGCAGGACTTACTCAGTTAAGGGTAGGGCATTGGGGAGAGTTACAGAACAAAGAGATCTAGGGGTACATGTTCATAGCTCCTTGAAAGTGGAGTCACAGGTGGACAGAGTAGTGAAGAAGGCATTCGGCATGCTTGGTTTCATCAGTCAGAACATTGAATACAGGAGTTGGGACGTCTTGTTGAAGTTGTACAAGACATTGGTAAGACCACACTTGGAATACTGTGTGCAATTCTGGTCACCCTAGTATAGAAAGGATATTATTAAACTAGAAAGAGTGCAGAAAAGATTTACTAGGATGCTACCGGGATTTGATGGATTGAGTTATAAGGCGAGGCTGGATATACTGGGAATTTTTTCTCTGGAGCGTAGGAGGCTGAGGGGTGACCTTATAGAGGTCTATAAAACAATGAGGGGCACAGATCAGCTGGATAGTCAATACCTTTTCCCAAAGGTAGAGGAGTCTAAAACTGGAGGGCATAGGTTTAAGGTGAGAGCGGAGAGATATAAAAGTGTCCAGAGGGGCAATTTTTTCACACAAAGTGTGGTGAGTGTCTGGAACAAGTTGCCAGAGGTAGTAGTAGAGGCGGGTACAATTTTGTCTTTTAAAAAGCATTCAGATAGTTACATGGATAAGATGGGTATAGAGGGATATAGGCCAAGTGCGGGCAATTGGGATTAGCTTACGGGTTTTTAAAAAAAGGGTGGCATGGACAAGTTAGGCCGAAGGGCCTGTTTCCATGCTGTAAACCTCTATGACTCTATGACAAAACAATGACAGGACCATGGACTAATTTGAAGATAGGTTATGTTGGTCCGTTACCATCATGTCAGGGAGGATATAGATCTATCCTAGTAATAATTGACATTTTCAGTAAATGGGTTGGAGCGTTCCCTACCCAAAGCAATGCAACTAGAGTGACAGCTAATATCCTGGTACAACAAATAATCTAGGGAGGCACGGTAGCACAGTGGTTAGCACTGCTGCCTCACAATGCCAGGAACCCAAGTTTAAATCCCAGCTTGGGTCACTGTCTGTGCGAAGTCTGCATGTTCTCCCCGTGTCTGCATGGGTTTCCTCCGGGTGCTCTTTTTCCTCCCACAGTCCGAAAGAAGTGCTCGTTAGGTGCATTGGCCATGCTAAATGTTTCCCTCAGTGTACCCGAACAGGCGCCGGAGTGTGGTGACTGGGGGATTTTCACAGTAACTTCATTGCAGTGTTAATGTAAGCCTACTTGTGGCACTGATATATAAATTTTAAAAGTGCTTACGAGATGGGGACTTCCACGTAGTATCAACTCAGATCAAGGCACTCATTTTACTGCTCAAGTACTGCAGGATGTCATGACCTTATTTGGGATCAGCCAAAGGTTCCCCATTACCTATCATCCTCAATCTAGTGGGACAGTAATGAAAATGAATCGTACTTTAAAAACCCTGATTCGGAAAACTGTACAGCAAAATAATTCCATATGGAACATAGTATAACCCTTTGTTTTGATGATAGTGCAAAATACAGTCTCAAGTCTCCACATGTTTTAATAATTGGACAGCCCAGGAGGAGAATTGAACTTCTTTTGAGACTGAACTCTTCTGAATCTGGAACTATTGCCCTTAATTATGAGAGAACTATACAGCAATTGCTGGACAATGTTCAAGCTACCCAGATGTCAATGGCTGTTACAATGGGACACAGAAGGAAATGGAGTGAGGCTTATTTCGATGGTAAAGTGAATCCTATAGAGTATAAGGTAGGACAACAGATTATGCTCCAAGTTTATCAACCAGGGACATTCTTGTCTCCTAGTTATTCTGGTCCCCATTCTAATGTAGATAAAGTAAGCCCAGCTGTGAGTAAGGTTTTTTTTAATTAATTCGCGGGACATGGGTGTCGTTGACTGGCCAGCATTAATTGCCCATCCCTAGTTGCCCTTGTTCAGAGGGCAGTTGAGAATCAACCATGTTGCCATGGCTCTGTAGTCATGTATAGGCTAGATGAGGTAAGGAAGGCAGATTTCCTTCCCTGAAGGACATTAGTGAACCAGATGGGTTTTTCAGACAATTGATAATGGTTTCATGGTCATCAGTAGATTCTTAATTCCAGATTTTTTTTATTGAATTCAAATTCCACCATCTGCCATGGCAGGATTCGAACGGGGGTCCCCAGAACAATAGCTGAGTTTCTGGATTAATATTCTAATGATAATGCCACTAGGCCATCACTTCCTCTATAAGGTGTTAATAGACTCTGGAAAGACTGGATGGTATCATGTAAATCATGTGGTGATAAAAGCATAAAGCATATGGTGCTCGGAATAATCATCAATGTCATGTTATGTTTGATACATGAGATCCATATACTACTTTGATGAAGGGTCATCCAGACTCAAAACGTTGGCTCTATTCTCTCTCCACAGGTGCTGTCAGAACTGCTGAGATTTTCCAGCATTTTCTGTTTTTGATCCATATACTCGTCCTTTTCCCCTTTTGTCTGGTTTTCTTCTGTCTGATTCTTCCTCAACACAGACTTTGCAGAGAGATGATCAGTCAGATAGTGTGTCTGATACTTTGGCAATCTAGTTGTGGGGATCGGTGAAGCTAGCTTGGGTACGAGATGAGCAAAATCATTTAGTTCGAATCCTAGATGAGGATGAAACAACAAGTGATGATCCAACAGGTGTTCAGATTGAGGAAATTCAGGATGAGAGAAATCTAGTAGAGGATGATACAGCTGGGCAGGTTGTTGAGAAAGTTTAAATGATGAGACAATTCCTGTTTGCCAGAATGTTCAGGATTAATTGTTTCGGATACCCAAGAACTGATTTGCATTTTTACTGGTTTGGATTGGTGCCATCATCATTGTATATATGTGAAGTATCGATTTCAAAGTTCTATCAATACTTTTATTGCTGGAGGTAACTTGTCAATGCCTTCTCAATGCTTTTATTGTTTGATGTAACTTAAAAGTTTGGCTTATCTTCATGTGTGGCCCTCTGCGATTAATGGATCTCTGCGAATTATGGCGGGGATGTATTTACTCTGGCTTTTGCACTAACGGCCTTCTAAGGTTTAGTCTTCAAGGGTTTAGCTTTTAGGTTTGGTGTTTGAGGGAAATCTTTTAGCATCAGGGATGATGTCATCCCTAATCATTAATATCGCCATAAACTGGTAAACGTTGACCATTTCTGGAAATTGAAATAGTTCAAATATGCAACTGATTGTAAACTGAACTTAATAGCAGGTGCTATCTTGATTTTATTACAGAGCAATTGAAGATGGAGTTCTTCATGGAGATCGTCCTTCTTCTGCTGATCAATGCATTATTGTGGGAAGTGGTGTTTCGTGACGAACATGCTGGAGACCATATGGGAGATCTGTTTATTCCATGGAGCACGGGATATTGTGAAAATGGACATTCTGTGTTGAATTTGGTGTGTTGATAATATTTGGGTGTGAATATCAA
The DNA here is from genome assembly GCF_964213995.1 of Mustelus asterias. Taxonomy (NCBI): domain Eukaryota; kingdom Metazoa; phylum Chordata; class Chondrichthyes; order Carcharhiniformes; family Triakidae; genus Mustelus; species Mustelus asterias. Next base: position 77,515,200 of record NC_135819.1, on the reverse strand, counting down.
TTTGCACAAGATGTTTTTGTTAGATGGTGCAATAGATCCTATTGTGACATGATTCAAGTTCAATCTGACCCAGATCAAAGTCAATTAGTCTTGCTGGATCCATATTTTCTACATTTCATGATTCTATTTATAACCTGTATACCTCAAGCTGGGAGGGATGGTTTCAAACAGGTAATCTGGGATATTCCTTATGATAATAAAGATAAGGATATTTGTAGAAATAAAGAAGGTGATTATTATATTTTTTATAAAATCAAGAGGAACCCTAAACCTAATACTCCTAAGCCTGGTGTAGCTCCTACAACAATGCCGACACCATTCTTGGACACTTGTGCTAAAGTAACCTCAGGACCACAAAATGGGTTAATTATGAAAGAAACTGGTTAAAATTCGATATCATAGAATTGCTACAGTGCAGAAGGAGGCCATCTGGCCCATCGAGTCGGCACCGACCACAATCCCACCCAGGCACTATCCCCGTAGCTCTTATATTTACCCTGCTAGTCTCCCCAACGCTAAGGGACAATTTAGCATGGCCAATCAACCTAACCTGCACATCTTTGGAGTGTGGGAGGAAACTGGAGCACCCAGAGGAAACCCAAGCAGACACGGGGAGAACGTGCAAACTGCTCACAGACAATGACCCGAGGCCAGAACTGAACCCAGATCCCTGGTGCTGTGAGGCAACAGTGCTAACCACTGTGTCACTGTGCCGCCCTGTGTCCGTCACAAATGAATATTTGTAGTGTTAGATATAACTGGGTTTCAACTACCAGAATGGTGTCCTTCTCAAACTAAGGGTCTGTATTTTCGTTTGACTCAGAAGTCAAAAGTAAACTTACACTCGAATTGTTGGCAAAAAAGGAAATTGCTCAATGATTTAGTGACAGCCTAGGGTGCGGGCATGTCTAGAACAAAGAAAATTACAGCACAGGAACAGGCCCTTCGGCCCTCCAAGCCTGCACCGACCATGCTACCCGACTTAACTAAAACCCCCTATGCTTCCGGGGACCATATCCCTCTATTCCCATCTCATTCATGTACTTGTCAAGACGCCCCTTAAAAGTCACTAACGTATCCGCTTCCACTACCTCCCCCGGCAGCGAGTTCCAGGCACCCACCACTCTCTGTAAACAATCTCCCTCGTACATCTCTTTTAAAACTTGCCCTTTGCACCTTAAACCTATGCCCCCTGATAATTGACTCTTCCACCCTGGGAAAAAGCTTCTGACTATCCACTCTGTCCATTCCTCTCATAATCTTGTAGACTTCTATCAGGTCTCCCCTCAATCTCCGTCGCTCCAGTGAGAACAAACCAAGTTTCTCCAACCTCTCCTCATAGCTAATGCCCTCCATAGCAGGCAACATCCTGGTAAATCTTTTCTGTACCCTCTCCAAAGCCTCCACATCCTTCTGGTAGTGTGGTGACCAGAATTGAACACTATATTCCAACTACGGACTCACTAAGGTCCTATAAAGCTGCAACATGACTTGCCAATTTTTAAACTCAATACCCCGGCCGATGGAGGCAAGCATGCCGTGTGCCTTCTTGACTACCTTCTCCACCTGCATTGCCACTTTCAGTGATCTGTGTACCTGTACACCTAGATCCCTTTGCCGATCAATACTCCTAAGAGTTCTGCCATTTACTGTATATTTCCTATCTGTATTAGACCTTCCAAAATGCATTACCTCACATTTGTCCAGATTAAACTCCATCTGCCATCTCTCCGCCCAAGTCTCCAACTAATCTATATCCTGCTGTATCCTCTGATGGTCCTCATTGCTATCCACAAATCCACCAACCTTTGTGTCGTCCGCAAACTTACTAATCAATCCAGTTACATTTTCCTCCAAATCATATATATAATTACAAATAGCAAAGGTCCCAGCACTGATCCCTGAGGAATACCACTTGTCACAGCCCTCCATTCAGAAACGCACCCTTCCACTGCTACCCTCTGTCTTCTTTCACCGAGCCAGTTTTGTATCCACCTTGCTAGCTCACCTCTGATTCATGTGACTTCACCTTCTGCACCAGTCTGCCATGAGGGACCTTGTCAAAGGCCTTACTGAAGTCCATGTAGACAACATCCACTGCCCTACCCTCAATCATCTTCATCACTTCCTCGAAAAACTCGATCAAGTTCGTGAAACACGACCTCCCCTTCACAAAACCATGTTGCCTCTCACTAATACATCCACTTATCTCCAATAATTTCCCTACCACTGATGTAAGGCTCACCGGCCTGTAATTACCTGGATTATTCTTGCTACCCTTCTTAAACAAAGGAACAACATTGGCTATTGTCCAATCCTCTGGGACCTCCCCTGTAAGAAGTTTAACAACACCAGGTTAAAGTCCTGATATTCGGGTAAGCGTTCTCCAAGGCGGCCTTCGCGACACACGACAGCGCAGAGTCGCGGAGCAGAAACTGATAGCCAGGTTCCGCACACACAAGGACGGCCTCAACCGGGATATTGGGTTTATGTCACACTATTTCACATAAATATTTCTGCTTTTTTCCTCCTGAGTCTTTATCATGCGATCCTAGAATCAGAATTTATGTCACACTATTTGTAACTCCCACAGTTGCGTGGACCTGCAGAGTTTCACTGGCTGTCTTGTCTGGAGACAATACACATCTTTTTAGCCTGTCTTGATGCTCTCTCCACTCCCATTGTTTTGTTTCTTAAAGACTGGATTAGTTGTAAGTATTCGCATTCCAACCATTATTCATGTAAATTGAGTCTGTGTCTTATAAGTTCTGTTTGTGAACAGAATTCCCACTCACCTGAAGAAGGGGCTCAGAGCCTCGAAAGCTTGTGTGGCTTTTGCTACCAAATAAACCTGTTGGACTTTAACCTGGTGTTGTTAAACTTCTTACTGTGTTTACCCCAGTCCAACGCCGGCATCTCCACATCATGACTACCATAGACACCTCCCCTGTAGCCAGTGAGGATACAAAGATTTCTCTCAAAGCCGAGCAATTTCCTCCCTTGCCTCTCTCAGTATTCTGGGGCATATCCCATCAGGCCCTGGGGACTTGTCTACCTTAATGTTTCTCAAGAACCTCAATACCTCCTCCTTTTTGATCTTAACATGACTCAAACTACCTACACATCCTTTCCCAGACTCATCATCCATCAAGTCCTTCTCTTTGGTGAATACTGACACACAGTACTCATTTAATACCTCGCCCATTTCCTCTGACGTCACGCATAGATTCCCTCCCTTGTCCTTGAATGGGCCAACCCTCTCCCTGGCTACCCTCTTGCTCTTTACATATGTATAAAAAGCCTTGGGATTTTCCTTAATCCTGCTGGCCAGTGCTTTTTCATGACCCCTTTCAGCCCTTCTTACCCCTTGCTTAAGTTTCTTTCTACTTTCCTTGTATTCCACACTTGCTTTGTGTGTTCCCAGCCTCCTAGCTTTGACAATTGCTTCCTTTTTCTCTTTGACTAGGCTCACAATATCTCTCGTTATCCAAGATTCCCAAAACTTGCCATATTTATCCTTCATCCTTCCAGGAATGTGCCGGTCCTGAATCCCTATCAGCTTACTCTTGAAAGCCTCCCACATGCCAGATGTTGATTTGCCCTCAAACATCTGCCCCCAATCTACATTCTTCAGTTCCTGCCTAATATTGTTGTAATTAGCCTTCCCCCAATTTAGCACCTTAACTTGATGAACCGACCTGAGATTCTTTGGAGGACCCCACTGGGCTCCCATTATAACCCAAGGAGTTTCCTGTTTCTTTTGTAAGTGATGGAATTTCCCTTTTCCCCTGAGAGGGAAAATGACGGCTGAAGGTTAGAGCTCTGGTGAGGGTTCTCCTCAAATTCTCAGGTACAGGAGGGTACCAATGTAATGGTCGAGATGGCGTAATGAGAGGAGGCAGACTAAGCCATCAGGAATAGCCATTGTGGACTCCAGCCAATTTAGACCCATCAAGACGAGTGTCTTTTTATGAGTTGCCTTCCTTGGTCAGGAAGGAAGGAAGTAACAGGAAGACCCAGAGGGTACAGGGAACCCCCATCCCACCAACCATCTGTTATTGCCAGGGGCATGTGGACATAGAAAATGAAAGCAAAGTGGCCAATGTAAATTAGATATCCCCCCAGGTCCAGCAATTCCCGAAAACACCTCCAGAAATAAATCATCCCGCAGAATTCAGTGAATTTTAAAGATTATTCCATAACTGAAGGATAAAACTAAAATGCAATGGATACAGATGTATAGATTTTTCTCATGGCGTACCATATGGTATTTATATGGAACATTACAGGTCAATATTCTATTAAAAATGAATGATTTAAGGAGATTAAAATATATGGGGATTATTTTTCATGCAAAGCATAACAATACAAACTGATTACCTTTCAAAGCTGACTGCAATCGATGAACTTGAACTGTAAGAGTTTGAAGAAAGGACATCAATACCTCATCTACTTTTCCATCAAATATTTCAACGTCTTAAAATTACACTCTACGAATACTAGCTTGCAAATGTTTAATGTTTTCATATAAATAGATATTTACTAAAGCATATTAATCTACTTTAAATAAATGTGTTTTTCAATCATTAATGCATCTATTAAAATAGAAAATAAAGGGATGTTATATGATTGCATTAAGCTTCTGGATATTAGTGTGTAGGCTGCGTAATTTAAAGGCATGATGTGGAGATGCCGGCGTTGGGCTGGGGTAAACACAGTAAGAAGTTTAACAACACCAGGTTAAAGTCCAACAGGTTTATTTGGTAGCAAAAGCCACAAATTTGGCTTTTGCTACCAAATAAACCTGTTGGACTTTAACCTGGTAATTTAAAGGCCGCAGCATAAGAACAGTTGGGCATGGTTGAATGCAACTGTTGTAACTATCTCCTCCTCTCCATTCTGCCCCTAGCTGCTACTTTATAATTCATCTTGTTCTGTATTTCCCTCAGCATCTACATTGAGTCCCATACTGCTATCCCCAATAACTAGGATGCTTTGTAATAATCCTTTCCATTTACTCTCACACAATTGATTTTACTGTCTCTATCTGAAAACATATTTTCAGCCCCTGTCCAGATTTAGGTCCTGATTTGTAACACATGTACAGCCCTCCTGTGAAAAGCATCAAAGGCAGAAAAGGCCATTACTTCCTTTCCTGTAGATTTGGTGCCCACTCACTTCAAATAACATCATCCCTTCTCCACAGAAACCTCGACCCTTCTCCACAAAAACCCCATTCCTTCCCAACAAAACCTCATCCCTTCTCTACGAAATCCTCATCCTTTCTCTACAGAAACCTCATCACTTCTCCACAAAACCTCATCCCTTTTCCACAAAAACCTTGTTCCTTCTCGACAGAAACCTGATCCCTTCCTGACAAAAACCTTATCCTTTCTCTCCAAAAAATTCATCCCTTCTCTACAAAAAGTTCATCCCTTCTCTATTAAAGCATCATACCTTATTTTTCCCTGGTATAATTGTTTATCAGAGCTGTCTCTGCTCAACTTATGGAAATGTGAATTTGTAATTCATGAATTTAACAAATATTGAATAACTTGATTAAACCAAAGTTGTCAGCTACCTTTGCATCGTTCAAGGGGTTTGAATCAATGGAAGCCACTTTCCTTTGGTGACTGAGTCCTTGTCACAATGTCAAGTTTTTTAACCAAAAATATATTTGAAAAAGCACAGAGACATTTCACAGAAAGTTTGAAATGAGAGGATTTTAGCTCTGCATACAATATCACGAATGTTATGACATTGTCTACATGCAAATGTGGGCAATGCTGTGACATTGTATGCATGTAAATGTGGGCAAAGATGAGATAATGTTTACATGCCAATGTGGCTAATGTTGTCATATTTCAAATATGCCAAGCAGACAACTTTTGTGATATTATACATGTTTCAATGCAGACAAGGTTGTAACATTGTGTACATGCTGATGGTGTACAATGTTGTGATATACAAGGCCAGTGTGGACAATGTTGTGATAGTACACTGCGAAGCTTTTATTAAAACAAAATTTAGTTAATAATACAGTTTAGTTGTAACAAAAAGGAATTGGCATAAGTTTTACCATGCTTAAAATTGGCAAGGTATAATTCTTAATTGGTAGCTGTCTCTATTTGTTCCAATTTAAGCAATATTCCCCATGGATGTAAACTCCTCTTGAGAATTAATTAACAAAAACATACAGGCTTTCATGAGATCCCAGTCTTGAAGCTGTTTAACATCCTCTAGAAAGAGATACATAGAGACACCTGTTTTCTGATTCTCAGACAGCAGCCTCCAGAGTAAGGCTTGACTTCAAATAGCAGAACTTCAGAGAGAGAGAGGGAGAGAGAAAGAGCCGTTGCTCCTTTTCAAATTCAAACAGCAACTGCCTGCTTGTCTCTCTGCAAACCTAGTTCCATCCATTAGCACATGACACACACATGTCAATCAATCTAATTAAACTCTACTCTGAAACCTCAGGGAATAGCCCTAAAATAATAAAACTGCGTTAACTCAGATTAAAACAAACACCCCGATAACTAGGAGCAATTATTCTACTGCATTCTCAGCATGCAGGCTGCCAGTTGCAGACAAATCAGCACTGTTTAAACAGAAATGAAGCTTAACATCTCCTTCACAAGAAAAATGATGCAAATACATTCCTTAAAGGCACAGTATCATCACAGTATACATACCAATGTGGACAATGATGTGATATTGTTTACATGCTAATCCAGATTGTTATCCAATTGGAATAATTAAACCCTTTCCCCAGATATTTTCCCGTTGTGTAACCAACAAAAGATGGTGAGTCATCATATTTAGATACTTTCTAAGTATTTCTTCCCATTCTTGACATTCTTCCATTCTCCACACTAAACTCTTTACTCTTCATCTGAGGGAAAAGGGAGGGGACATGTATAGGAGTACAGCATTCACTAACTTCCCGCTCAGTCCCTCTAAGTCCTCGGCATATCAGAAGGATGCGTTGCACCCCTCTGCCACTCCAAGAGATAGGGCTTAACCCTTGTCATGGCTGACTGTGGAGTTCACCTTTATGCCCCCCCCGCCCCCCCCACCCCCCCGCCCCCCCACCACCCCCACCCCCGCCCCTCCACCGTCTCCGCCCCCCACCCCCCCCACCCCCCCCCACTGCCCCCCCACCCCCCCTGCCCAGCCCCGCTCACCCCCCCGCCCACCCCACCGCTCCCGCCGCCCCCCCTGCCCCCCCCCGCCCCCCCCGCACCCCCCCACCACCCTCCACCACCCCCCAACCCCGCCCCCCTGCCGCCCTCCCGCCGCCCCCGCTTGGAGGGCCGAAGGGCCTGTTGCTGTGCTGTAATTTTCTTTGTTCTTTGATCTTTGGTTCTGACATAAGGTCCTTGATGTAGTATCATGGAGAGAATCAGGGACTTGGGGAGAGTAGTATCAGTGATTAATTCTAACCTTTGATAAACCAATGAGAAACGGGGGAGGCAATGGATTATCGTTAGATTATTAACCCAAAAACTCAGTTCATGTTCTGGGGACATGGGTTCAAATCTCGCCATGGCAGATGGTGGAATTTGAATTCAATAAAAAATATCTGGAATTAAGAATCTACTAGAACATCGAACATAGAACATTACAGCGCAGTACAGGCCCTTCGGCCCTCGATGTTGCACCGACCAGTGAAGCCAATCTAAGGCCTATCTAACCTACACTATTCCAAAATCATCCATATGTTTATCCAATGACCATTTAAATGCCCTTAATGTTGACGAGTCCACTACTGCTGCAGGCAGGGCATTCCACGCCCTTACTACTCTCTGAGTGAAGAACCTACCTCTGATATCTGTCCTATATCTATCACCCCTGAATTTAAAGCTATGTCCCCTCGTGCTAGCTATCACCATCTGAGGAAAAAGGCTCTCACTATCCACCCTATCTAATCCTCTGATCATCTTGTATGCCTCTATTACGTCACCTCTTAACCTTCTTCTCTCTAACGAAAACAACCTCAAGTCCCTCAGCCTTTCCTCATAAGACCTTCCCACCATACCAGGCAACATCCTAGTAAATCTCCTCTGCACCCTTTCCAATGCTTCCACATCCTTCCTATAATGCGGCGACCAGAACTGTACACAATACTCCAAGTGCGGCCGCACCAGAGTTTTGTACAGCTGCAACATGGCCTCCTGGCTCCGAAATGCAATCCCTCTACCAATAAAAGCTAACACACCGTACGCCTTCTTAACAACCCTATCAACCTGGGTGCCAACTTTCAGGGATCTATGCACATGGACACCCAGATCCCTCTGTTCATCCACACTACCAAGTATCTTACCATTAGCCCAGTACTCTGTAATCCTGTTAGTCCTTCCAAAGTGAATCACCTCACACTTTTCCACATTGAACTCCATTTGCCACCTCTCAGCCCAGCTCTGCAGCTTATCTATGTCCCTCTATAACCTGCAACATCCTTCCGCACTGTCCACAACTCCACCGACTTTAGTGTCATCCGCAAATTTACTCACCCATCCTTCTACGCCCTCATCCAGGTCATTTATAAAAATGACAAACAGCACTGGCTCCAAAACAGATCCTTGCGGTACACCACTATTAACTGAACTCCAGGATGAACATTTCCCATCAACCACCACCCTCTGTCTTCTTACAGCTGGCCAATTCCTGATCCAAATCACCCTCAATCCCATGCCTCCGTATCTTCTGCAATAGCTTACCGTGGGGAACCTTATCAAACGCTTTACTGAAATCCATATACACCACATCAACTGCTTTATCCACCTCTTTGGTCACCTTCTCAAAGAACTCAATAGGGTTTGTGAGGCATGACCTACCCTTCACAAAACCGTGTTGACTATCCCTAATCAAATTATTCCTTACTAGACGATTATAAATCCTATCTCTTATAATCCTTTCCAAAACTTTGCCCACAACAGAAGTAAGGCTCACCGGTCTCCTTCTTCCTCTTCACAAGAAATTCAACTTCTTTAGTAAACCACGGTTCCCTCACTCGACCACTTCCTCCCTGCCTGACAGGTACATATTTGTCAAGGACACGCAATAGCTGTTCCTTGAACAAGCTCCACATTTCAATTGTGCCCATCCCCTGCAGTTTCCTTCCCCAACCTATGCATCCTAAATCTTGCCTAATCGCATCATAATTTCTTTTCCCCCAGCTATAACTCTTGCCCTTCAGTATATACCTATTCCTTTCCATCGCTAAAGTAAACGTAACCGAATTGTGGTCACTATCACCAAAGTGCTCCCCTACCTCCAAATCTAACACCTGGTCTGGTTCATTACCCAGTACCAAATCCAATGTGGCCTCGCCTCTTGTTGGCCTATCTACATACTGTGTCAGGAAACCCTCCTGCACACATTGGACAAAAACCGACCCATCTAAAGTACTCGAACGATAGCTTTTCCAGTCAATATTTGCAAAGTTAAAGTCCCCCATAACAACTATCATGTTACTTTCGCTCCTATCCAGAATCATCTTTGCAATCCCTTCCTCTACATCTCTGGAACTTTTTGGAGACCTATAGAAAACTCCCAACAGGGTGACCTTTCCTTTCCTGTTTCTAACCTTAGCCCAAACTACCTCAGTAGACGAGTCCTCATCAAACGTCCTTTCTGCCACCGTAATACTGTCCTTGACTAACAATGCCACACCTCCACCTCTTTTACCACCTTGCCTGCTCTTACTGAAACATCTAAACCCTGGAACCTGCAACAACCATTCCTGTCCCTGCTCTCTCCATGTCTCCGAGATGGCCACAACATCGAAGTCCCAGGTACCAACCCATGCTGCAAGTTCACCCACCTTATTCCGGATGCTCCTGGCATTGAAGTGTACACACTTCAAACCACCTTCCTGCCTGCCGGTACACTCCTGCGACGCTGAAACCTTATCCATGACCTCACTACTCTCATCCTCCTGTCCACTGGATCTACAATTCAGGTTCCCATCCCCCTGCTGAATTAGTTTAAACCCTCCCGAAGAGCATTACAAAATTTCCCCCCCAGGATATTGGTACCCCTCTGGTTCAGGTGTAGGCCATCCCGTTTGTACCATTGTTGTTTGTCAAAAAAACACATTTGGTTCACTCATGTCCTTTAGGGAAAGAAATCTGACCTCCTTACCTGGTCTGGCCTACATGTGACTCCAGAGCCACAGCAATGTGGTTGATTCTCAATTGCCCTTGGGCAATGAGGGATGGGCAATAAATGCTGGCCAACCAGCGACGCCCATGTCCAATGAATTAATTTTTTAAAATGCATCATCACAGGAAGTGATGCAAGGCCTCTTAATCTTTGAATCATAGAACCCATACAGTGCAGAAGAGGCCATTCAGCCCATCGAGTCTCCACCAACTCTCTGACAGAGTTTCTTACCTAGGCCTATACTTACCCTTGCCCTATCCCTGTAGCCCCACACCTTTACCATGGCTTTGTCTGTATCGCGCGCAAGAAACAATACTTTTCGCTGTATACATGTGACAATAATAAATCAAATTTTAAATAATGAAGCTGCTCTAAGATGTTGCTCAGTAAAGTTAATGTTTTCCTTACTTCAGCAACTGTAAATATTCTGTATCAGCAACAAGACCAATAATTGGCCTGAAACATTGGCCGGAACCCCACCACCTGGCCAGCCACGGAATCGGAGCGGGCGAGGGTTCGACAATGGAAATCTCATTGACTTCAGGCGGGAATTTCCAGTCACGCTCGAGCGAGGCTATAAAATCCCACCCATTAACTTTGCTCCTCTTTCCACACATGCTGCCAGACCCATTGAGTATTTCCAGCATTTCCCTATTGTTATTTTGGATTTCCTGCGTGGCGCTATTCTGCTTTTGCGTTCAGTTATTTTTTTCATTTAATTGCTGGGCTGTGCCAGCCAGAGAGATCCCGGCTTCAACTGCTGATTAGCTTTTCCCAGCCGGAAAAGCGGTAGAGGCATCATAATTGGTCCCAGTGCTGCTTGACTGGTGAAAGGAAGATCAGTTTCGGTTCTTCCCGCTGATCATTCTCCACTGAGGGATATTACCAGCTTACATATTTGGACATCAGGTCAGGAGATGTTTCGGTCTGGCTGAGATACACCCTGTGTATGAAAATAAAACTAAGTGGATAGCTAACCCATTTCACAGGGTAATTTGAAGTTACATGTAGGCCAGACTGAGTAAGAATGGCAGATATCCTTCCCTGAAGGGACTCTTTACAATAACCCAGTCACTGTATGGTCACCGATACCGATACTCGCTTTGCATTTCCAATTTATTTAATTAACTGAATTTACATTCCCCAGTTAATTTGGTCGGATTTGAACTCACATCTCCAGATCATGGGGCGGCATGGTGGCATAGTGGTTAGCACTGCTGCCTCACAGTGCCAGGGACCCGGGTTCGATTCCCGGCTTGGGTCATTGCCCGTGTGGACAAAGACCAAAGAATAGTACAGCACAGGAACAGGCCCTTCGGCCCTCCAAGCCTGCACCGATCATGATGCCTGCCTAAACGAAAACCAAATGCACCTACGGAGTCCGAATCCTTCCATTCCCATCCTATTCATGTATTTGTCTAGTTGCCCCTTAAATGCCGCTATCGTACCTGCTCCCACCACCTCCCCGGGCAGTGCGTTCTAGACTTTCACTACCCTCTGTGTAAAAAATGTGCCTTGCACATCTCTAAACTTTTCCCCACACACCTTAAACCTTTGCACGTTCTCCCCTTGTCTGTGTAGGTTTCCTCCGGGTGCTCTGGTTTCCTCCCACAGTCTAAAGATGTGCTGGTTAGGTTAATTGGCCATGCTAAATTGCCCCTTAGTGTCCCAAGGTGTGTAGCTTATTGGGGATCAGAGGGATAAATACAGGGGATTGCGGGGATGGGATCTGGGTGAGTTGGTGCAGACTCAATGGGCTGAATGGCCTGCTTCTGCACTGTAAGGGTTCTATGGTTCTATTCTATTCTTCTATCATTGGCTCACCGACTCACTGACGGAGTATCTCACCTAGATCCTATCCCTGCAACCTCCTGTATTTACCCTGCTAATCTCTCATGATCTACACATCTTGGGACACTAAGGGGCAATTTTGCGTGGCCAATCAACCTAACCTGTACATCTTTGGACTGTGGGAGGAAACCAGAGCACAATCCCAATGACATAATCACTCCGCCTCCTTCAGGTGACATGTCCTAGGAGAGTATTGGCAACGATGGACTGCTGTTGGATTGGTCCATGATCATGCCTGGAAAAGTGCTGCAGTATGGCTGACCAGGACATTCTGTCTCTCATATTGGAATGATTTACAGGCTGATTATAAACCAGTTTGGCCACGTTATGAGAACACCTTCCTGGGCCATCAAGTCCTGAAGTGGGACTTGAACCCAGAGCCTTTGACCCAGAAGTAGAGACGCTTCCCACCCCGCCACGAGACCTCCACATGACATCACCATTATACTGCCAATACCCCAAAAATATATCAGGAGCCTTACCACGTAACTTACTCAGTCTCCCTTAATGGAAAATACTACTTCACAGCATCGCAGAATGGTTACTGCTCAGAAGGAGGCCATTTGGCCCATTGTTTCTGTGATGGCTCTCTGAGTGAGTCATTCCATAAATGCCATTCCCCCACCTTCTTCCTGTAGTCCTGCACATTTTTCCTTTCAATAATAATCTAATTCCCTCTTGAATTCTTCAAGTTAGCCTCTCTCCACCACACTCTCAGGCAGATGCATTCCAGATCCCAACCACTCAATGCATGAAAAAGATTTTCCTCGTGTCTCCATTGCTTCTTTTGTCAATTAATTTGAATCTGTTTGCTCTTGTTCATGATCCTTCCACCGATGGGAATGGTTTATCCCGATCTACTCTAGCTGGACCCCTTCATAGAGTTATAGATGTATATAGCACAGAAAACCTCTGTCAAATCATAGAATCAATCGTGGAATCACTACAGTGCAGAAGGAAGCCATTGGGCACTAGCTCTCCAGAAGAGCATCTTACCTGAAGCATGCGGAGGAAACCATGCATATACATGGAGAACGTACAAACTCTAAACAGTCACCCAAGGCCAGAATCGAACCCGGGTCCCTGGTGCTGTGGAGGCAGCAGCGCTAACCACCATGCCGCCTCTCAACCTTTCCTCGCAACCTTCTCTTCTCTAAGGAGAACAGTCCCAACTTCACCAATATCGACATAACTGAGGTTTCTCATCCCAGGGATCATTCTCAGGAATTTTTTCGGAACTCTCTGTAATGCCTTCACATCCTTCCTGAAAAGCGGTGTCCAAAACTGGAAGCAATAGTGGATGTTAGGAGTGGGTTAACTGTGACCTTCCACTTTAGACCTAGTTTGTATGTTAATTATTTAATAGTTCTCACCGGGATACATAAAGGGGTTACAGGTGGCACTGGGTGGTGGGTGTGTGTATGTGGAGTTGTAAAAGAGAATAAAGTGAGTTTGTGAAGAAGCTGGACTTGCAGCATCTTTTATTACTGGACCGCAACTGAGAGACTAAACAGTGGATCACGTACCAACCGACTCAAGAACAGCTTCTTCCCTGCTGTCTGACTTTTGAATGGACCTACCATATATTAAGCTGATCCTTCTCTACACCCTAGCTATGACTGTGACACTGCACCCTGTCCTTTCCTTCTCCCCTATGTACTCTATGAACAGTATGCTTTATCTGTATAGCGAGCAAGAAACAATACTTTTCACTGTATGTTGATACATGTGACAATAATAAATCAAATCAAAAATCAATACTCGAGTTGAGGTCAAACCAGTTTTTAATACAGGTTTAACATAATTTCTTTGCTCTTGTACTCTTTGTGCCTGTCGGTAAAACCAGGGATACTTAAGCACATATGAACCCAGGTACTTCTGCTTCTGCACGCCCTTTAGAATTGTTCCTACTTGACTTTTTAATCTGAAGTTTCTCATTTTCAACTTTATTGCCTGGATAGTTGTAACAGATAGAGAACAGAACAATGAAGCCAGCTCCTAGAAATGCTTCAAATTAACAACTCTGGTTCAATAACTTCCAGAGATAATTCTGTTTTTATTCCCAACAACAGAAAAGCAAAGTAGAAGGCATTACTGAGCACACCTCTTTGGTGTTAGACTGTTTGGTTAAGATATGATCGCACTGGAAGGGGTGCAGAGGGGATTCACCAGGATGCTGCCTGGGATGGAACATTTAAGTTATGAAGAGAGGTTGTGTAGGCTTGGGTTGATTTTGTTGGAGCAGAGAAGACTGAAGGGCAACCTGATCAAGGTGTTCAAGATTATGAGGGGCATGGACAGAATGGATAAGGAGCAGCTGTTCCCCTTAATTGAAGGGCCAATCACAAGAGGACATAGGATCAAGGTGAGGGGCAGAAGGTTCAGGGGTGGATGTGAGGGAAACATTTTTTACCCAGAGGGTGGTGGTGGTCTGGAATGTGCTGCCTGGGAGGGTGGTGGAGGCGGGATGCCTCACATCCTTTAAAAAGTACCTGGATAAGCACTTGGCACGTCATAACATTCAAGACTATGGGCCAATGAGATTCGGTGGGAGATCAGGTGTTTCTCACGTGCTGGTGCAGACTTGATGGACTTTCGGGCCTCTTCTGCACTGCATGATTCTATGATTCTACTGTAAATATAAATAATAAAAACACAATCAGAGTGCAAATATACAAAAAAAGGTCGACAGATATGCCTTTTCCGTGAATTTATATCTCCCTTCCACACACACACACACACACCAATTATATTTGTAATACATATAGTGGCAGTCACAGCAAATCTTGGTATTATTCCAATATCTCAATTCACTTACCTTGCAAATTAACAGCATAACACAACAGTTATGCCATAAATAAATTATGACCTACTTACTCTGAGAGAGAAACAGTAACATTTCATTGCTCAGCTAATATCATACAACCGAGCTGATTAAATCGATCAATGGAAATTGGTGTTTCCATTCTTAAAACAATTCAACTCTCTGGATACTGATAACATTCCTTAATTACACATTTATCGACACTAATTCCAATTCAGCTGAAATAATTGCTAAATCCCTGGGACTAAATGTTCATTATTTACAAAACTGTTTGAATAAACTCTTGGCCGGGCACACGGTCCAATAAAGCAACATCTGCGGATGCTGGAAATCCGCAATAAAAACAGGAAACGCTGCAAACGCCCAGCAAGCCTGGCAGCATCAGTGGAAAGAAAAACAGTTAACGTTTCGGATCATGATCCCTTCTTCTTCAAAACTGAAAAATAAAACGTGTAAAAGGTATATTAATACAATCAATAAATGGAAGGTCGAGGAGGGTAAACATGCACATAAACAGACCAACCACGGAAAGCAATCATGAGTGGGATTTTATAGCAGATCACCTCATTCAATTAATGGATTTACAGCATTTAAACCTTCAACAATATTTGTGCAAATAGATAAGAAAATGGGAGGACTGAAGTCATATGAGAAAATGGGGAATAGAAAAAGTGTGATCACGATCAGGTACGGTGGCACAGTGGCAAGCACTGATGCCTCGCAGTGCCAGGGACAATTCCTGCCTTGGGTGACTGTCTGTGTGGAGTTTGCACGTTGTCCGCATGGGTTTCCAAGCCTCCCATCCATTGACTCTGTCTACACTTCCCGCCGACTCAAGAACAGCTTCTTCCCTGCTGCCATCAGACTTTTGAATGGACCTACCTTGCATTACTTTGATCTTTCTCTACACCCTAACTATGACTGTAACATTACATTCTGCACTCTCTCTTTGCCTTCTCTGCTTTGTTTCCATAAATTGACAAGTGCTTGCCCTCCTGTGACCTAATGGTACAGATTACTGAACTGGCAAACCACAAATCTAGGGGAGTTTTTAAATTCCACCATGGTAGATGGTAAATCGCCCTGTGATGAGCTGAAAATAAAATTTACTCAAAATAGGGTATAGGTCACTGAACTGGTAAAACACAAAAAACCTAGGACAGTGCTCTGGGATTCCAGGTTCCCCAAGACCATCAGATATAGGAGCAGAATTAGGCTATTTTGGCCCATTGAGTCTGCTCTGCTGTTCGATCATGGCTGATATCTTTCTCAACCCCCTTCTCCTGCCTTTTTCCCCATAACCTTTAATCTCCTAACTATCTCTTGTCTTAAAGGCACTCGATGACTTGGCCTCAACAGTGAATTCCACAGATTCACCACCCTCTGGCTCAAGAAATTCTTCCTCCTATCAGTTCTAAAGGGTTGTCCCTTTACTCTGAGGCTGCGCCCTTGGATCCTAGTCTTCCCACTAATGAAAATATCTTCTCCATATCCACTCTATCCAGGCCTTTCAGTATTCTGTAAGTTTTGATGAGATCCCCCTCATCCTTCTAAATTTCGAGTACAGACCCAGAATCCTCAAATGCTCCACATATGTTAAGCCTTTCATTCTTGGGATCACTCTCGTGAACCACTCTGGACCCTTTTCAAGGCCAGCACATCCTTCGATACGGAGCCCAAAATTGCTCTCAATATTACAAATGTGGTCTGACCAGAGCCTTATAAAGCCTCAGCTGTACATCCCTGCTTTTGTATTCTAGTCCTCTCAAAATGCTCTTCGCTATCCGCAAGTCCAGCCATCTTCGTGTCATCCGCAAACTTGCTGATTACACCAGTTACATCTTCTTCCAAATCATTTATATATATCACAAACAGCAGAGGTCCCAGGAGAGAGCCCTGCGGAACACCACTGGTCACAGACCTCCAGCCGGAAAAAGACCCTTCGACCACTACCCTCTGTCTCCTATGGCCAAGCCCGTTCTCCACCCATCTAGCCACTTCTCCTTGTATCCCATGAGCCTTAACCTTCTTAACCAACCTGCCATGTGGGACTTTGTCAAATGCCTTACTGAAATCCATATAGACGACATCCACGGCCCTTCCTTCATCAACTGTTTTTGTCACTTCCTCAAAAAACTCCACCAAATTTGTAAGGCACGACCTCCCTCTTACAAAACCATGCTGTCTGTCACTAATGAGATTGTTCCGTTCTAAATGCACATACATCCTGTCTCTAAGAATCCTCTCCAACAACTTCCCTACCATGGATGTCAAGCTCACCGGCCTATAATTTCCTGGGTTATCCCTGCTACACTTCTTAAACAACGGGACCACATTCGCTATCCTCCAATCCTCAGGGACCTCACCCGTGTCCAAAGAAGCGACAAAGATTTCCATCAGAGGCCCAGCAATTTCATCTCTCGTCTCCCTGAGCAGTCGAGGATAGATGCCATCAGGCCCTGGGGCTTTGTCAGTTTTAATGTTCCCTAAAAAACCTAACACTTCCTCTCTTGTAATGGAGATTTTCTCTAACGGGTCAACACCTCCCTCCGAGACACTCCCGGTTAGCACGCCCCTCTCCTTCGTGAATACCGATGCAAAGTATTTATTTAGGATCTCCCCTATTCCCTTGGGTTCTAAGCATAATTCCCCTCCTTTGTCCCTGAGAGGTCCAATTTTCTCCCTGACAACTCTTTTGTTCCTAACGTATGAATAGAATGCCTGAGGATTCTCCTTAATCCTGCCTGCCAAGAACATCTCGTGACCTCTTTTTGCCCTTCTAACTCCCCGTTTGAGTTCTTTCCTACTCTGTATTCCTCCAGAGCTCCATCTGTTTTCTGTTGCCTGGACTTTACGTACGCCTTTCTTTTCATTTTAATCAGATCCTCAATTTCCCTGGTTATCCACGGCTCTCGAATCCCACCTTTCCTATCTTTCCTTTTTACAGGCACATGCCTATCCTGCAGCCTTATCAATAGTTCCTTAAAAGACTCCCACATGCCAGACGCGGACTTACCCTCGAACATCCTCTCCCAATCAACATCCACCAATTCCTGCCTAATCCAGCTATAGTTAGCCTTCCCCCAATTTAGCACCCTGCCCGTAGGACAGCACTCATCCTTGTCCATTACTATCCTAAGGTTAACAGAGTTGTGGTCACTATTTGCCACATGTTCCCCTACCGAAACTTTGACGACCTGACCGGGCTCATTTCCCAGAACTAGGTCCAGTATAGCCCCCTCTCTAGTCGGGCTATCTACATACTGTTCAAAGAACCTTCCAGTACGCATTTTACAAATTCCTCCCCGTCCGGACCCCCAGCTCTAAGCACTTTCCAGTCTGTGCCAGGGAAATTAAAGTCCCCCACTACAACAACCCTATTTTTTCTGCACCTATCCAGAATCTCCTGACATATCCTTTCCTCCACTTCCCGTGGGCTGTTGGGTGGTCTGTTGTACACCCCCAGCATAGTGACTGCACCCTTCCTGTTTCTGAGTTCCACCCACAGCGACTCAGTACATGACCCCTCTAAGTTGTCTACCCTCTGCGCCGCGGTAATATGCTCCTTAACTAATATCGCTACTCCCCCACCTTTTTTAGCCCCTCCTCTGTCTCGTCTAAAACACTTATACCCCGGAATATTCAGCTGCCAGTCCTGTCCTTCTTTTAACCAAGTTTCCGTCACCGCAACCACATCCAAATTCCGCATAAGCACTAAGGCCCTAAGTTCGTCTGTTTTACCCATTACGCTCCTCGCATTGAAGCAGATGCACTCCAGACCTCCAGGCCCACTCAGGTCATCCTCCTCCAGAGTGCTCCTCTTCTTAGCTGGCCTTGCCCTGGCCCCCAGCTCAACCCCAGCCTCAGTATTTACTGACCTACTGTTTTGTTCCCCACCCCCCTGCCACACTAGTTTAAATCCTGCCGAAACACTCTAGCAAAACTCTCAGCCAGGATATTTGCTCCCTTCCAGTTAAGGTGTAACCCATTCTTTCTGTACAGTTGCCATCCTGACTTGAAGATTTCCCAGTTATCTATGAATTTAAAACCCTCCCTCTTGCACCAGTCCTTTAGCCACGCGTTCAACTGTAGAATCTCCCTGTTCCGAGCCTCACTTGCACTAGACACCGGGAGCAGTCCAGAGATTGCTACCCTGGAGGCCTTACTTTTTAGCTTCGCACCCAACTCCCTGAATTTCTCTCGTATGACCCCCCTGCTCTTCCTACCTACATCATTTTCACCAATGTGTATAATCACATCCGTTTGACTACCTTCCTTTTTAAATATGCACACACTCACAGACACTCAAACATGCACACATGTGTATACATACACATATACATGCACATGAGGGGTGTTGATTATGAGGAGAGACTGAGCAGGTTGGGTTTGTACTCGTTGGAATTTAGAAGGCTGAGGGGGGATCTTATAGAGACCTATAAGATAATGAAGGGGCTGGATAGGGTAGATGTGGAGAGATTCTTTCCACTGAGAAAGGAAACTAGAACTAGAGGGCACAGCCTCAAAATAAAGGGGGGTCAGTTTAGGACAGAGTTGAGGAGGAACTTTTTCTCTCAGAGGGTGGTGAATCTCTGGAATTCTCTGCCCACTGAAGTGGTGGAGGCTTCCTCGTTGAATATGTTTAAATCACGGATAGATGGATTCCTGATCAGTAAGGGAATTAGGGGTTATAGGGATCAGGTGGGTAAGTGGAACTGATCCACTTCAGATCAGCCATGATCTTATTGAATGGCGGGGCAGGCTCGAGGGGCTAGATGGCCTACTCCTGCTCCTATTTCTTATGTTCTTATGTTCACACACGTACATGCAAACACGCATGCACACAGACACACACATACATGCACACCTGCACGCACACACAGATACAGACACGCACACGCAGACACATGCATGCACACTGTATTACAGGGTGACAGAATAGATCAAACAACATGAAACCTAGTAAAGTTAAAGGGTATATAGCTCTTGAAGACTGATGTTAGGCTGAACTCATTGATCCTCTGCAATCACTGTGGAGGCAAATAAAATGTAACAGTCATTTATCTCTTCCTCCAGGGACAGCGGCTATTCAGTTGGTTCTTTACTCACTGCTTGCAGCTCATGGGCAGTGAAACAGCAGACATGCCTCAAAACTTGCAAGTTAAATGGGGAGAGAGAGGAGGGGGAACCCACTCAGGGTCTTGCTTCTTAAGCATCTCATTTGTTTGTTCTGGCACCGGCAGGAAAAAACAGTTGCCTCAACACAAAATGGATCAGCTGACTTGTCAATGATTCCATTCCCTCAAACAGCTCAGTGACCCAAATATGGTCATGGCTAGTGGATTCCAGTTGCCTGGCTTATATGATTAGATTACATCTGGGTACATTGACCAAGTGATTATGTTGAATGGTTTGCCTCCACACAGTTGACTGTCAGAATGCTTTGCGAATGGGGTAGGAGGTGGCCCCCATTCATACTCTTTCAAGACAATTGTGCCTGGTGAGGCTTTCCAATTCAATGTCTTTGGAATGTGGAAGATATGGTGATGCAAAAGTTCAACTTCTTTGGGACAACATAGAAAGAATCATAGAATCCCTGCAGTGCAGAAGGAGGCCATTTGGAACATTGAATTTTGCACCGACAACAATCCCACCCAGCCCTATCCCCCTAATCCCACATATTTGCCCCACTAATCTACAGATCCCAGGACACTAAGGGGGAATTTAGCTTGGCCAATGCACCGAACCTGCGCATCTTTGGACTGTGAAAGGAAACCGGAGCACCCTGAGGAAAGCCACGCAGACACGGGGAGAACATGCAACCTCCACATTTGGTCCCTGGAGCTGTGAAGCAGCAGTGCTAAGTACTGTGCCACTGTGCCGCCCGCAAACTACTATTTCAAATGAATGGAATGTGACCTCAGTACTTTTTTTACGTGCAATTAGGGGTTTCCAGCCGATAATTTTTTTTTAAAAATCACTTTTGATTTAAAGCATGGTTTTACAACGATATAATGAACTTCAGTTGCAGTGCTGTCAATGTACAACCTGACTGTATTGAATTACATATAACACTTCTTCATCAATTATTCTCACTCTGCATACAGAGTTCTTCTCACCTTCTCTCTTGAAGGTGTTAGTAAGCGTTGGGGTCATAGTTAACAGCCCAAACAGTCGTGATGGAATAGCCCCAGTTTTGGGTCCTTTGTCTAATCTCATTTGGTAGCCTCAATGGCACAGAATGACTCATGATAAACAGGGCTATTTAATTATCTTCCCACTTCCTGTTGGTACAACCTCAAACCTTACTAATTACATCGGGTGGTTGTGCCTCAATGTTCTTGATGTTGTTAATAAGACCATAAGAACATAAGACATAGGAGCAGAATTAGGCCACTCGGCCCATCGAGTCTGCTCCACCATTCAATCATGGCTGATATTTTTCTCATTCCCATTCTCCTGCCTTTTCCCCATAACCCCTGATCCCCTTATTAATCAAGAACCTATCTATCTCTGTCTTAAAGACACTCAATGACCTGGCCTCCACAGCCTTCTGCGGCAAAGAGTTTCACAGATTCACCACTCTCTGGATGAAGAAATTCCTCCTCATCTCTGTTTTAAAGGATCGTCCCTTTAGCCTGAGGTTGTGCCCTCTGGTTCTAGTTTTTCCTACTAGTAAAAACATCCTCTCCATGTCCACTCTATCCAGGCCTCACAGTATCCTGTAAAGTTTCAATAAGATCCCCCGCATCCTTCTAAACTCCAATGAGTACAGATCCAGAGTCCTCAGCTGTTCCTCAAACGACAAGCTCTTCATTCCAGGGATCATTTTTGTGAATCTCCTCTGGACTCTTTCCAAGGCCAGCACATCCTTCCTTAGATATGGAACCCAAAACTGCTCACAATAACTTAACTCTTGACCATGTTAATCCTTGAGAGAGGGAGAATGGCAGAAACCGACTTTGTGATGTGAATAATATGGTATGGCTCCTGCTCTGCCCAAGACTGCAAGGAATTAGAAAAGATTGTGAATGTAGCCCAATCCATCATGCACACCAGCCTCCCATCCATTGACTCTGTCTACACTTCCCACTGCCTTGGCAAAGCAGCCAGCATAATTAAGGACCCCACGCACTCCGGACATTTTCTCTTCCACCTTCTTCCTTTGGGAAAAAGATACAAAAGTCTGAGGTCACGTACCAACCAACTCAAGAACAGCTTCTTCCCTGCTGCTAACAAAGTTTTGAATGGATTTACTTTGCACTAAGTTGATCTTTCTCTGCACCCTAGCTATGACTGTAACACTACATTCTGCACTGTCTTGTTTCCTTCTCTATGAACGGTATGCTTTGTCTGTATAGCGCAAAAGAAACAATACTTTTCAATGCATACATGTGACAATAATAAATCAAATCAAATACAGAAAGGTCTACCTCTCATTTGGCAAACAATCCATCCTAGCTATGGAACTAGAATGGGAAAAGTAACAAAAATAATTTCAGATTTAGCTTTCTAAATTACCTGAATTCTGATCATTGAAATCTTGAATTTTGACATAAATTTAAATTTCAATGTTACCTCCCTGTGTAATGTAATATTAGGGCAGCTGTAGATAAGGCTGGATATAGGAAAGCAAATCAAATAAAAATGTGAGTGAAGTGCAGAATCTTCTCAACAAAACCCAATCGCATCATGCAAGGAATACAACCTGCTGTTAAAATGCAAATTTTCTATTACTTCTCAGAATTGACCTTTGGCCTTTCATATGCCACAAAATCATTTTTTAGTGCTTATTAAATATGCTTCCTTGGAATAATTTTGTAGCCTAACAAAATTATTTTAAACCTTTGACTCCTACTGACAGCAGCTCCACGTTTGACTACAAGAAAACCTAGAATCATAGAATCCCTACAGTGCAGAAGGAGGCCATTTGGCCTATTGAGCCTTCACCGACAACAATCTCCCCCCCCCCCCCCCCCCAGGCCCTATCCCTGTAACCCCATGTATTTACCCTGCTAATCCCCCTAAACTACACATCTTGGGACACTAAGGGGCAATGTGGCATGGCCAATTGACCTAACTTGCACATCTTTGGACCTATGCTACATTTGTTAAACGTTTACTTTATTTAATAAATTAAGCACTCGGTGCATCATTTAAAGGGTGTAGCGTCTTCAAGCACAAGTGTTCAAGGGTTTTTGATGAGGAGAGAATTGTTGAACTACGAATCACCAGCAGAGGTCACTCTGATAACTGAAGGCACTCTGTAGTGAGCCCGTCACATTCAAACTTTGCTCTTTTGCAATACACAGTGTCATTCTCACAGCCTTGCAATAACATGAGTTCAATAGAATAGAAAATATTTTCTGGATCTTGATTAACATTGAACTTCTGAGACAACTTCCATGTACACAGAACGACTGCAACAAAATCAAAGACTAGATTAGAATTCCCGTCCTATATCTAATGGATGATTCTTCCAACTGTACATCACAAACAAATCTTTCAGTGGCTGGCATTTTATTGTTTATATCAAGATCACATTTAAGTATTCATGTTCAGTTTTTTTTAAGCGTGCAGCCTGATTACCAAGCCAGGCAACAGTTCTGACAGTGGCTAAAGGAGCCTTCCGCTGAATTTTGTAAGGGGGGGCAATCTTCATTGATGTGAGTCATTGATTGCAATGCACCACAGTTGCCACTAGACTGGGTTCCTAACATGGTCCCACTTGTGCCAATTTGCTGCATAAAAGATCTTGACCTTGGAAACGGTTGAGGTGTGCCCCATGTTGGCATGGCAGGTTGCAGTGTGGGCGACTGGTTTTTCATGGTGGCGCGTTGGCTCCATTCCTGCTGCCATAGGGTCAGTGCCGTTGTTCCTTGATGGTCTTCGCCATACAGGCTGGTGTGATTGGAGGCAGTAAAATGTTCATAATGCCAAGATGCAAATAAAATGCAAAAACGAAGCAGCTTTTGTCACTATGTGCGGTCTAGAATCGGGGACACAGGGCGGGATTTTCTGGCCGCGCTCATCCCAAGGCTGGAAAATCCCACCTGAGGTCAACGGATCTTTGCATTGTTCCGTGTCCCGCCCTCTACCAAGGTGATCCTATCGAGGTCTATAAAATAATGAGGGGCATAGATAAAGTAGATAGTCAACATCTTTTCCCAAAGATAGGTGTGTCTAAAACTAGAGGGCATAGGTTTAAGGTGAGAGGGGAGAGATACAAAAGTGTCGAGAGGGGCAATTGTTTCACAGAGGGTGGTAAGTGTCTGGAACAAGCTGCCAGAGGTAGTAGTAGAGGCGGGTACAATTTTGTCTTTTAAAGAACGTTTAGACAGTTACATGGGTAAGATGGGTATAGAGGGATATGGGCCAAATGCGGGCAATTGGGGCGAGCTTAGAGGTTAAAAAAAGGGTGGCATGAACAAGTTGGGCTGAAGGGCCTGTTTCCATGCTGTAAACCGCTATGACTCTATGAATGCCAAATTCACCGTTCTTGCTGGCAGTGGTAGCAGGGCGTGCGAGACCAGAGAACTCCAGCCCACATCAATCTGATTTCATTGTTGCAAACAGAACTGCTCTTTGCTGGTTTCGATGTGGCCTCGCCAAAGATGACCTTGGTGTCGGTTTCCAACTTGAATAAATGTTTTGCACGGTCAGGCAACTAGTTTCTGAAACCTTTCTGTAATGTTTGCAGAATCTGTTCAATGGTTGCATTCTGACACATTGCAGTACCTTATTACCCGTAACCATAAACCTTACCCAATTACGCTATTATAGATAGTTGGGAGTGATCAACAAGACTGTAATTTAGTCAATCATTGTGGATGACATTATAAGCCACAAACATGGATGTCACGCCATTTAAATTAGCCTATTACTCACTGTTTGAGGCCACTATCATCTATAACATAAAATGTTGCCTTGATAAACTGTAAATAGCAATAAATAGGATTAGAATTGAGTTGATTGAGGACTGGAGAATGAAAGTGCCCCTGAAGAATGTTATCAGCCCATGCTTACAGCCTGGTATAATGAAGGAGTTATCTGGCCCCGATTCTTCAATCCCTGTCGCAGCAGACTGGGAGAATCGCGCGTCAACTGATTCATGGAGTTCCCATGAGCAATCGTACCGCACTTGCATCTCCCAGGTCTGGAGTTTCGCGGCACCAGAAATCAGCTGGGAGGCGGGACTAGCATTTAACATACTATTTAAATGCTATTAGCAGGCCTGGGACTGAATTCTCCACGCCCGCTAGCCTCTCCTACCCCACTAGAGTGTTTCACTCCAGCGGGGATTACAGTAGCTCCCCACTTTCGGGGAGCTAGTGGCCTGACCTCATTGGAGTGAAGTGGGGGCAATCAGAGCCCCCTAGGGGGTCAGGCAGTGGGGGGGGGTGTGCTCCCTAGGCATGGGCACCCTGGCACTGCCAGCCTGTGCCCCTGGCACTGCCCAAGGGGCAAAGTGCCCATGCTCAAGGAGCATCTTGGCGCTGCCCACCAGACATGGGGCATTAGCAAGGGAGCGGGGTCTATTGGGGACGCAGCCTAGGGGCGGGGTCTGCTGGGAACAGGTCCTTGGGGCAATCGGTGGAGGTGGGGGAGGTCCCACTGCCACTCTGCCATTGCAATCGATGGGGGCTGAGGGGATGCCAACGATCGGGGCTGGCTGGGGTGGAGAGTCAGCCAGTAGGAGGTTTGCTGGGGGGGGGGGGGCATCTGCTGGGCGGGCAGCAGTGCGGGGGTCCCGAGGCTGACAGTTCGGGGCTAGTGCGTATGTGCAGAGCCTGCTGATTTCAGCCTCTACAGCGTGAATAGGCTCCTTCCCCCTTCCCCTGAAATCTAATGATAATCAGGCCGGTGGCCTCTGCATTGCACAGAGTGTTGGGGATTCAAGCGTGAACTCCCACTGAAAAAAACAGCATGTTTCACTTCAGTTTTACCATGAATTCGACATTTAGAACTTTTTTGGGAGAATCGCCCCCACAGTATTAGCTGGAGGATAATCACTGATTTACAGAAGTATAACAATAAATGGTTGCTGATGAAACTCTAAACTAGAAGTGTGAGACTCAAACAGTGGGTTTGAAGCCTAAAGATTGAGGATTGCCTCCAATCCATTTTGCAAATGTTTATAATTGGTAACTTAGCCTGCAAGCAAGCTTCATTCCATTCACTTCAAGGTTTGAAGGTTGTGGTTTGATTCCCCACACCAAAGCTGAAACAAGTAGGCCCGGTTTGTAATCCAGGGGAAAACCAAAGGAGGACTGAACCATGGGTTCAGATTAGACTATATATAAAAGGGTTCTATTTGCCCATGCAAATGCCCGTTAAATATCCACGGCACCATTGAAAGAAGAGGGTGGATCTCCCCCAATATCTTGGCCATCATTTCACCTTCAATCAAAATCAAAGAAAAAAAATTCCAGATTGACTTTTGGTTGAATGGTTTCAAGAAGGAGATATAGTTCTAAAAAAAAGGGATATGGGGAGGTGGATTTGAGACCAGGGAGAGATCAGCCATGATCTGATTGAATGGCGGAGCAGGCTCGAAGGGCTGAATTTGCCGACTTCTGCTCCTAATTTCTATGTTGCTATGTTCATCTTGTGGTTGTTTTTTCAGATGTCACTGGTTGTTGTATTGACCTGCCGAGCAACAGTCCCTGCAGTTCAACATGTAACTCAAAGTGTAAAAGCATTTGGATGAGGATGGAGTTGTTCAAACCCAAGTTATATATTATTGAGGGCAGAGCTTCCAAAGTGCGGGATATAAATGTGGTTCCAAATATCGAGAAAGAAGGCAAAGCGAATCAAAAAGCAGCACAGAGGAGCTGTCAAACTTGTGCAGGAAAACTTGTAGAGTGTAGGAGGAAGGCACTGGAGTTCAGGAGATCTGCTATTTAGAGTATTCGAGGAGATGAAAGCCGGGATTCTCCGATGTCGTACGCTCCGGTAACACTGCCAGTAAGAACGGAGAATTCGGCACTCATTCACTGCAGCAGGACCAGAGAACCCCCGCTGCGGCGAGGTCGGAGAATCCTGGCCAATAAGAAGCTGCATTTCAACACGAAGCATTCTCGGAGGAGGAAGTTTAGGAAGGGAGAATATGTCCGTTGCACAATACTTTCCTCGCAGCGTGAATATGTCTGTTATTATGTCCTTAAAATTGGTCAGTTTGTTTTACTTTTCCCTTCTGATTTTGTTTGAGGATTGGGTGTATTGTTGCGTAAGAGTGGGCAGTGTCAACATGACAGGACCTGCAGTAGTACAGTGCTATTTTAATCACAGACTACAGGAAAGTACCACAAAGTGGCTCTTACATCACTTCTTTGTGGGTGTGAGACTTGGGCAACCTATCGGCATCACATAAAACAATTGGAAGCATTCCAAGTTCACCATCTGAGGTCTATTTGTCACATCAGGTGGTTGGACAAATTCCCCAATAATGAGACACTTGCAAAGTGCCTGTACCTGACATTGGGAGTTTGTTCATCAAAGCTCTGCTTTTCAATCAGTTGTGTGTGGTTCTTCTGGAAGGTTCCCCCATAACAATGGCACTACTCCACAGACAGCTGGGCATGGGGACCCACACCATGTGACCAAACTTAGATATAAAAGACAATCTGAGAGTCACCTCAAAGTTTACAACTGGATCCTGAGCCATGGGTAAAAAAAACCTTGGACAAGTTCCAAACGGAGTCTCTGTCATTAAACGATTTTGACGTTCGAGGAGAACAGAGTCAAGTGCTTTCAGGACAAGCGAACGCAGTACAATGCCAATGCCTCCATCCATCCCTCCAACACTGACTTCAAATGAACCTTCGGAGCATTGCTCCTTCATCAGGTGAGTCATCAGGTGAAGGAGCAGCGCTCCGAAAGCTCGTGATTCCAAATAAACTTGTTGGGCCTCAACCTGGTGTTGTGAGACTTCTTACCGTGCCCACCTGAGTCCAACGCCGGCATCTCCACATCATGACTTTATATGATGTATTTGCAATCGGTTTTGCAGATCGAGCCTTGGCCAAATATCATACATGAGGTGACATCAACCTCGATTGTAAACTGGGTACAACTTTAAGGACATAATAACAGACATGTTCAGGCTGCAAGGAAAATATTTTGCAATAGACATACTTCTAAGATAAAAGCAAAATACATGCGGATGCTGGAATCTGAAACAGAAACAGAAAATGCTGGAAAACCTCAGCAGGTCTGACAGCATCTGTGGAGAGAGAATAGAGCCAACGTTTCAAGTCTAGATGACCCTTCGACTAGGCATATTTCTAATATACTGCCCAACCTAAACTTCCTCCTCCAAGAATTCTTAGTGTTGAAGTGAAGGTTCTTACTGGCCAGGATTCTCCGACCTCACCGCGGCTGGGCATTCTCTGGTCCCGTTGCGGTGAATGAGTGCCGAGTTCTCGGTTCTCACTGGCAGCAGGTACCGGGATGTCTGACATCAGAGAATCACGGCCTTTATCTCCTCAAATACTCTAAACAACAGATCCCCTGAACTTCTGTGCCTTCCTCTTGTAAACTGATCCGCCTTTGTACTCGCTGAACATTTATCCGTCGAGGTGACAGAATAATCTATTCATCATCATAATAGGGTGACCAGAACTGTGTACAGTTCTGGTCACCCTATTATGGAAAGGATATTATTAAACTAGAAAGAGTGCAGAAAAGATTTACTAGGATGCTACCGGGACTTGATGGATTGAGTTATAAGGAGAGGCTGGATAGACTGTGACTTTTTTCTCTGGAGCGTAAAAGGCTGAGAGGTGATCTTATAGAGGTCTATAAAATAATGAGGGGCACAGATCAGCTAGATAGTCAATATATTTTTCCAAAGGTGGGGGAATCTAAAACTAGAGGGCATAGGTTTAAGGTGAGTGGGGAGAGATACAAAAGTGTCCAGAGGGGCAATATTTTCACACAGAGGGTAGTGAGTGTCTGGAACAAACTGCCAGAGGTAGTAGTAGAGGGCAGTACAATTTTGTCTTTTAAAAAGCGTTTAGTTACATGGGTAAGATGGGTATAGAGGGATATGGGCCAAATGCGGGCAATTGGGACTAGCTTAGGAGTTTTTTTAAAAAGGGTGGCATGGACAAGTTGGGCCGAAGGGCCTGTTTCCATGCTGTAAACCTCTATGACTCCATGACTCTATCACAAGAAAATTGAGCTCATACGCATTATTAAAAGATAATTTTCTTGTCAGATCTGAAAAATGAAGGAAGTGGTTTTTAACTAAGGTAGCTGTTCAGGATCAGTGTGAAAAATGACCACTTGCCTTCACACATCTTGCCTTTGGTCTACAATAGAACAGCAACATTCTTCTTTTTACCTTCAGTGGTCTATGTTGAAACTTGTTCTGTGCGGTCTGCTTGGGTGAGATTTTATGGCCTCGCTCATCCCGAAACCGTACAATCCTGCCTGAGGTCAACACCTCTTTCCACACTCCACCCTTCACCCACTCCAATTCTCATGCCGGGCGGGCCGGTAAAATTCCAGCCTTTACATAACTGAACTAAAATCAGATAGAAAGTAAACTACAACAGTTGAGGCCAAAATGTTGCCTGATTTCAAGAATAAAGGGATCAAGGGATATGGGAGGATCAGGATATTGAATTTGATGATCAGCCATGATCATTATGTATGGCGAAGCAGGCTCAAAGGGCTGAATGACCTACTCCTGCTTCTAGTTTCTATGTTTCTAAACATTGAGATCCATAAATTTTTTTATTCATTCGTGGGACATGGGCATCACTGGCTGGCCAGCAATTATTGCCCATCCCTTGTTGCCTAAGAGCAGTTGAGAGTCAACCACATTGCTGTGGCTCTGGAGTCACTTGTAGGCCAGACCAGGTAAGGACAGCAGATTTCCTTCCCTAAAGAACATTAATGAACCAGGTGGGTTTTTCTGACAATCGACAAGGTTTCATGGTCACAAGCAGATTCTTAATTCCAGATATTTTTTATTGAATTCAAATTCCATCATCTGCCAGGATGGGATTCAAACCCAGGTCCCCAGGACATTAGCTGAGTTCCTGGATTAATAGTCTAGCGATAATACTAATAGGCCATCGCCTCCCCATAAATATAACAATCAATAGTTTTAAATCAGACCACATAAACTGGAAGAGGGTAATTTGAAGAGTGTTTCAGAATCCTAAAATTGGATTGTTACCTCAAATCCAATTTGCAATTTAAAAACAAAACATTGACAAACTCAATGATCAGCTTCTGTTCAAGCTCCACTCAGCTGATAGCTCCCTTACTTCTCAGACTGATGGTTGGGCATTTGACTATCATACCAGGGCTGATTATCACAACCGTGCCAATCGATGTTGCATCCTGCATTGGGTCAGATGAACACATCATCAGCTGCAAGCAACCATTATATATTTACATCCCTCCAACAGAGGGGGCAGCAGAGAGAGAGCTCTACAGGACACTCCCTACCTGTTTATTGTCTGCATCATTTCCCAGCATACAGAATCACTACAACAATATCAACAAATTAAACAAGTTCGATTACTTATTGGTTTTTACTGCAATCATGACCGAAACATTTATAACTGATATTACCAAGGAATTTACATCTAAAAGTCTTTAACTCCAGTAAAACCTGAACAAAAATATAATCATTTGACAAGAAATAATGGAAAGAACCATTTCTTTCTTCTTGGGTTTTACATATTTTTAATTAACCTATCTGGTGTCTTTCACTTTCTGTCTGGCTTTTACTTCAATTTCTAAAAGTTTGATTCTGCTCTCTCGACACCTCTGACTGTGGCAAACTTGAACTTTGACTTTGAATCACAGAATCACAGATTACTACTGTAGCGGCACGGTAGCACAGTGGTTAGCATTGCTGCTTCACAGCTCCAGGGTCCCGGGTTCAATTCCCGGCTCGGGTCACTGTCTGTGTGGAGTTTGCACATTCTCCTCGTGTCTGCGTGGGTTTCCTCCGGGTGCTCCGGTTTCCTCCCACAGTCCAAAGATGTGCGGGTTAGGTTGATTGGCCAGGTTAAAAATTGCCCCTTCGAGTCCTGAGATCCGTAGGTTAGAGGGATTAGCGGGTAAATATGTGGGGGTAGGGCCTGGGTGGGATTGTGGTCGGTGCAGACTCGATGGGCCGAATGGCCTCCTTCTGCACTGTAGGGATTCTATGATTCTATGACTACGGTGCAGAAGAAGCCCTTTGGCCCATCGAGTCTGCACCGATGCATGAAAGGCCCTGACCTGCCCACCTAATCCCACTTGCCCCCGCCTTGGGGCGGCACGGTAGCACAGTGGTTAGCACTGCTGCTTCACAGCTCCAGGGTCCTGGGTTCGATTCCCGGCTCGGGTCACTGTCTGTGTGGAGTTTGCACATTCTCCTCATGTCTGCGTGGGTTTCCTCCGGGTGCTCCGGTTTCCTCCCACAGTCCAAAGATGTGCGGGTTAGGTTGATTGGCCAGGTTAAAAATTGCCCCTTAGAGTCCTGAGATGCGTAGGTTAGAGGGATTAGCAAGTAAATATGTGGGGATAGGGCCTGGGTGGGATTGTGGTCGGTGCAGACTCGATGGGCCGAATGGCCTCCTTCCGCACTGTAGGGTTTCTATGATTTCTATGATTGCCAGCACTTGGCCCATAGACTTTGACTATCAACTCTAATGAATGATTGGGATGTGACATTGATTGATTAGTCTTTGTGGTGAACCACTGTTACTACATGTATGTGCCTGGACACACCCATGCTGCACCTGCCCCGAGACTCCTCCCTTTCCACCTGAGACCCCTCCCTTTCCACCCAGAGTGGGGTATAAAGGTGATGGTCCCTCCTCCTTGCCTCAGTCCAGACCAGGTCAGCTACAAGGGTGTGCTCCTGTTCTCTGGGAATAAAAGCCTATTAGTTTTCCCTCACTCTCAGAAGTCTCCGCGTCGTAATTGATAGTGCATCAGTCTTAATCAAAGACCCTCACTCACTTTGCTCTGCTGGTGGATTCTGTGACACCAGCAAATTTTGAGTTTCTCTATGACTTTGACTTTGGACTGTAGACAGAATTCGCATTATTGGAGGCTTATCATTCTCTCCCTCTTTCAAATTTCATCCTCCAAGCAAATAATCGACATGACACTGACAGAGTCTCGTTCTAATCTTCACTAGATATGAAAACAGACCAAGTCTCTTTACAACAACTCCAATGATATACTTCTCCTTATCAACCTCAATGATTTTTCACCATGATCTTCTGACCAGCATTGAACTCTTCAAGTTTCATGTCTCGTGTACCACATCTTATTTTTGCCCTGCTTTTGACATCAGGCTTAAATAAACAGTCTCCTGGAAAAAGGTTTAGTTTGAACACTAACTCGTAAGGTTACCAACTTGTTGTAGATTGTGCGATTGTTCTGTAACAGAACAAAAGCACTGCCTGGTTTGTGTCAAAGAGAAACATGAAAATTACTTGTTACCTAGCAGATACTCCTGCAAAGACCTCTTCACAATCTTTACACTTCCTTCTGTAGCATCATTCGATGCTGGGTGGTATGGTGGCATTGGAGTGTATTTGATTCCATTATGACTTGCAAATGTTTCAAACTCCTCTGGCGTAAACCGTGGGCCATTATCTGACACCAAGCTCTCTGGTGACGCAAAACCTGCAAACCAACTTCTCAAAACATAGAAAGCATTCATCACAGCTTGATATGGCTCTTGTTCTGCCCAAGACCGCAAAGAACTACAAAAGGTCCTGAATGTAGCCCAATCCATCACGCAAACCAGCCTCCCATCCATTGACTCCGTCTACGCTTGCAGCTGCCTCGGAAAAGCAGTCAGCATAATTAGGGACCCCACGCACTCTGGGCATACTCTCTTCCACCTTCTTCCTTTGGGAAAAAGATACAAAAGTCTGAGGTCATGTACCAATGACTCAAGAACAGCTTCTTCCCTTTTCCCATTAGACTTTTGAACGGAACTACCTCACATTAAGTTGATCTTTCTCTACACCCTAGCTATGACTGTAACACTACATGCTGCACACTCTCCTTTCCTTCTCTATGAACAGTGTGATTTGTCTGTATAGTGCGCAAGAAACAATATTTTGTTGCTGTATACTAATACCTGTGACAATAATAAATCAAAACATCAACAGCTTGTAATTTATGGTGCTGGGCATAAACTCAATGTTTATTCACTTGCAATCCACTAAAACACAAGGTACTCATTTCCTTCCACTTAAAATAACTTGATATCCCACAGTGGAACGGAAGGCATCTTTGTTGCATCATTTCTCAATCTGAGACACATTTCACAACCTTCCACCAACTCTTCAGTATCTTTATCTGCCTTTAGATGCCAAAGCTAGTTTCTTGCTATTGCTTTCATATGGGCCATTCTTGTGTTCTTTTGATAAAGTTCCTCTAACAATCTCTCCGTACACCTGTGTGGAATAATGACACTCGAACCCCATAGGAGACGGTCTTGATCTGTCCTCTGTTCATCATTCAATTTCCCATCAATACATTCTTTAGGCTAGCCATACATGATATAACTAAACACTTTACTGAGCAGCACATCCTTATGAGTTCCTGCATTAGTTTCTCTGACATTTGTGTTTGTGAAGTAATTCACAAGTAACTCAATGACTAAAAATGAGAAGACTTGACAGGAAATCTCAAAAGAGTGCCCACATTTGTATGATCTGCTGACTTCTGATATTTAATATCTCACTGATGGCTAATGTAAACTTTAGTCTTTCTAGTTCAAAGGCCACTTTGTGCTCACTTAGCACTTCCTCAATGTTAGACCCACTCTGACTGATTCCAACACCAGAATACTGTTAATGGAATAACTAGGCCATTTCACACCAGTTGTGTGTCAGGGAATGCAACTTAGGAGTTTCTTGTACTCTCCTCCTGAGATAACAGGCACTGCTGCAGCTGTAACAAAGATGAAAGTAAGTTGTGAATCGCTGGTTCACATTTCTTGATTTGATTTGATTTATTGTTGTCACATGTATTAACATACAGTGAAAAGTATTGTTTCTTGCGCGCTATACAGACAAAGCATACCGTTCATAGAGAAGGAAAGGAGAGACTGCAGAATGTAGTGTTACAGTCATAGCTAGGGTGTAGAGAAAGATCAACTTAATGCGAGGTAGGTCCATTCAAACGTCTGACAGCAGCAGGGAAGAAGCTGTTCTTGAGTCAGTTGGTACATGACTTCAGACTTTTGTATCTTTTTCCCGAAGGAAGAAGGCGGAAGAGAGAATGTCCGGGGTGCATGGGGTCCTTAATTATGCTGGCTGCTTTGCCGAGGCAGCGGGAAGTGTCGACAGAGTCAATGGATGGGAGGTTGGTTTGCATGATGGATTGAGCTACATACATGACCTTTTGTAGTTCCTTGCGGTCTTGGGCAGAGCAGGAGCCATACCAAGCTGTGATACAACCAGAAAGAATGCTTTCTATGGCGCATCTGTAAAAGTTGGTGAGAGTCGTATAAAAGTGAGGGGTGGGAGGTTTAGGGGGGATTTGAGGAAAAACATTTTTACCCAGAGGATAGTAATATCAGTGATAGCTATATAAGACCCTCATCAGACCCCACTTGGAGTACTGTGCTCAGTTCTGGTCGCCTCACTATAGGAAGGATGTGGAAAACATTGAGAGGGTGCAGAGGAGATTTACAAGGATGTTGCCTGGATTGAGTGGCATGCCTTATGAGGATAGGCTGAGGGAGCTCGGTCCTTTCTCCTTGGAGAGACGAAGGATGAGAGGAGACCTAATAGAGGTGCATAAGATGTTGAAAGGCATAGATAGGGTGGACTCTCAGAGGCTTTTTCCCAGGGTAGAAATGTCTGCTACGAGAGGACACAGGTTTAAGGTGCTGGGGGGTAGGTACAGGGGAGATGTTAGCGTAAGTTTTTCACACAGAGGGTGGTGGGCGAGTGGAATCGGCTGCCGTCAGTGGTGGTGGAGGCGAACTCAATAGGGTCTTTTAAGAGACTCCTGGATGAGTACATGGAGCTTAATAGGATGGAGGGTTATATGTAGGTCTAGAAGGTAGGGATGTGTTCGGCACAACTTGTGGGCCGAAGGGCCTGTTTGTGCTATAGTTTTCTATGTTCTATAATATCACGAGGCCACCATTAACTTTATCCTCATCTCCTATATTATCCACTGTTGGCGAAAAGTGCAAACTTCATTTGTGTTTACACCAGTCATGTGTGTTGGGTTGAATTCCCCCTTTGTCCCCAGATGTGCTCCCAGTACCATTTTTCCTCAGTTATGTACAATGCTGATTCACTGTCTACCTGAGCATGATGCGATCAAGGAACAATCTTTCAGATTACTCAAACTTCCTCAGATTCAACTTTAAAGGATCCTAAAAATGTGCCACCATGTTCTTCCCTCATTAATTTCTAAAATGAAATGTGAACAAAAGAGTTCTGTCCTAGCCTTGCCCTGTGCTTTCTGTTGTGTATTGCACTGAATAAGGCTAATATATACTCAACTGCAGGCAGCCATTTATCATAGACTTCCTACAGTGCAGAAGGAGGCCATTCAACCCATTGATTCTGCACCGATTCTCTGACAGAGCATCTTACCCATGCCAACCCCCCTGCCCAATCCCAATAACCCCACATATTTACCCCACTAATCCTCCTAGTCCACATCTTGGGACACTCCAGGACAATTTCTTTCTCTACACCCTAGCTATGACTGTAACTCTACATTCTGCACTGTCTCCTTTCCTTCTCTATGAACGGTGTGCTTTGGCTGCAGAGTGCACAAGAAACAATACTTTGCAAAATTTGATTAGGATCTGTGTGGCATGGAGCTAAGAAAGACTTCCTGTTTAGCTGCTGCTATGACACACCCCATCCTCATTTCCAATCCTTAGCCCCTTACAATTAACAATTTGCATTTATACTGTACCTTGAATGTAGCAAAATGATCCACCATGCTAATTTACCATCATTATCTTAATTTGTGTTCTCCCTGAAGTCAGGTCCTTAGCTCATATTGTGCTTCCATGTCTCCCTCCTGTGTCAGTCTTTTCATTTACCAATAACTTCCTTCAACGTTCAAGTCACCCAGCATAGATTTCCTCTTCCTTTTTTTCCTTGAAATCTTCCCTCCATTACATCTCTGACTGACCCGTTTCCTCTTCAGATGTGTCCTAACTCCACCCCTCACCCTTTCCCTAATTATAGTAAGAAGTCTCACAACACCAGGTTGAAGTCCAACAGATTTATTTGGAATCACGAGTTTTTGGAGCGCTGCTCCTTCATCTCCTGAAGAAGAAGCAGTGCTCCGAAAGCTCGTGATTCCAAATAAACTTGTTGGACTTCAACCTGGTGTTGTGAAACTTCTTACTGTGCCCACCTCAGTCTAACACCGGTATCTCCACATCATGTCTTTCCTAATTATGATCTTTCTTCATTCACCCTCCTTGGCAACCCATCATTTGTTACTTTTTTTAATCTTGCTGATCCTTTCTATTCTCCTCCAAACCCATATTTCAAAACTGTTTAGCAAGTTGATCTCCTCCTTCTGTAAGGTCCACATCTCACATCCATACAAAATACTTCAAATCTAACTCTTCACACTTCGCTTCACGAGTTGTCTATTTAGCTTTCCGGTTAGTGACTATCGCTAACCAAATATGGCCTTTGCAATCCTTGTTCTGAGTTTTTTGTTGCTCTACAAATATCTTGCTTCCTAAGTACTTACATTTTTGCATCTGTTCTAGTTATTTTCCTCCTACAGATATATAGAAAAATAGTAATATAGAAGATAGGAACAGGAAGAGGCCAGTTGTCCCTTCGAGCCTGCTCCATCATTCATCACGATCATGGCTGATCATCCAACTCAATAGCCTAATCCTGCTTTCTCCCCATAACCTTTGATCCTATTCTCCCCAAGTGCTATATCCAGCCGCCTCTTGAATGCATTCAATGTTTTGGCATCAACTACTTCCTGCGGTAATGAATTTGGGTGAAGAAATATCTCCTCATCTCTGTCCTAAATGGTCTAATCCCAATCCTCAGACTGTGACCCCTGATTCTGGACTCCCCTACCATCGGGAACATCTTCCCTGCATCTACCCTTGTCTAGTCCTCTTAGAATTTTATAAGTCTCTATGAGATCCCCCCTCCTTCGTCTGAACTCCAGCAAACACAATCCTAACTTAGTCAATCTCTCCTCATACATCAGTCCCGCTATCCCCGGAATCAGCCTGGTAAACCTTTGCTGCAGTCCCTCGAGAGCAAGAACATCCCTCCTCAGAAAAGGAGACCAAAACTGCACACAATACTCTAGGTGTGGCCTCACTAAGGCTCTGTATAATTGCAACAACACATCCCTGCTCCTGTACTCGAAACCTCTCGCTATGAAGGCCAACATACCATTTGCCTTCTTTACCACCTGCTGCACCTGCATGCTTACCTTCAGCAGCTGTTGCACAAGGACACCCAGGTCCCGCTGCACACTCCTCTCTCTCAATTTATAGCCTTTCATATGAATATTTCTTGGTGAATATTTTGCTTTAGTTTTGCTGATGTCCACTTTCATTCCAAAATTCCTGCATCAACGCAGACGAAGGGGCAAAGACACTTTTTACTCCTTTGCCTGTTTCATCATTCATTTCGGTGAACTGCTTCTTTTTTTTAGTCTTATGGGCATGTGGATATTTCAGCCAGACAGCAGGCTTTAATACAAAGCTCAACCACAGATTCTTCTACTGCACCTTCCAAACCTGTGACCTCTCCCACCCGAAAGGACAAGGACAGCAGATACATGGGAACACCACCATCCCTGCAAGTTCTTCTCCAAGCAAAACGCCGTCCTGACTTGGAAATATATCACCATTTCTTCACTGTTGCTGGGTCAATAAATCCTTAGACAACGCCTTCCAAATCCACAAAAACTTCAATCTAGAAGGACAAGGGCAGCAGATAAATGGGAGCAGCACCACCTGCAAGTCCCCCTCCAAGCCACTCACCATCCTGACTTGGAAATATATCGCCGTTCCTTCGCAGTCACTGGGTCAAAATCCTGGAATTCCCTCCCTGACAGCATTGTGGGTCAACCCACAGCACATGGACTGCAGCGATTCAAAAAGGCGGCTCACCACCACCTTCTCAAGGGCAACTAGGGATGGGCAATAAATGCTGGCCAGCCAGCGACGCCCATGTCCCACGAATTAATTAAAAAAAAATCCTGGAATTCTCTTCCTCACAGCACTGTGGGTGTTCCTACGCCACCCAGACTGCAGCGGTTTAAGAAGGCAGCTCTCAACCACTTTCACAATTAGCAATAGGCAATAAATGCTGACCTAGTCAGTGATGTCTGCATCCCGTGAATAAATGATTAGTGTTTATTTTAGACGACACACTACAGATCGCTCGACCAGCTCCTGGTGGTGAGTACATCATTGCTTCAGTGTCTGGAGTGGCTGTGTGCCTGATCCACCAATCCAGCCGCTGTAACCTTTTCTAATTGGAAAATTACCACAACCGGGAGCAGGTTAGAAACGTTGTGATGATTGCGTTGGATAGCAAGATTGAAGGCGTGGGTCATCCATCTCACAATTGCAAGCAAATCAGAGCAGACACCATCCAAATCTTTCAATGAGATTATAGCTTGATTGCCAATAAATTCCACATGTGCCATTTTTCAATGTACACTGGTGGTGTTTGTGCCCACAACAGAGAGCAGCGACGCTGGCCCATTGAGAACAGAATCTGTTGTGCAAGACTCTTTTCTGACCTTATCAAATGGTGTTTGTTATTCTGCTCACCTGTTATCAGCCTTGTTGCATATTTAGCCTCCCTCCATAGATGTCTTTGTAATCAGAACTGACAACGCCTTAATCTGTAGGCATCAGCTTTTGTACATCATCTGTCTGAATCTATGGGAATCTATTCCTATTGCAATCATTTTTGTTTTATATTATAGCATTTGATTTCATATGTTACACTGTTGAGTTAAAACTCATGGAGTTATTGCAGTGGCTCTTGTACTGTGTCAGCCATAAAGGACCCAGATTCATTCCAAGACTGTGGATGCGTTGGTGGGCATCTTCCAAGATTCTATCGACTCTGGAAGAGTTCCTACAGATTGGAGGGTAGCTGATGTAACCCCACTATTTAAAAAGGGAGGTAGAGAGAAAACAGAATTATAGATTAGTCAGCCTGATGTCTGTAGTGGGGAAAATTCTAGAGTCTATTATTTTGATTTGATTTGATTTATTATTGTCACATGTATTAACACACAGTGGAAAGTATTGTTTCTTGCACGCTATACAGACAAAGCATACCGTTCATAAAGAAGGAAACGAGAGAGCGCAGAGTGTAGTGTTATAGTCATAGCTAGGGTGTAGAGAAAGATCAACTTAATGCAAGGTAGGTCCATTCAAAAGTCTGATAGCAGCAGGGAAGAAGCTGTTCTTGAGTCGGTTGGTACGTGACCTCAGACTTTTGTATCTTTTTCCCGAAGGAAGAAGGTGGAAGAGAGAATGTCTGGGGTGCATGGGGTCCTTAATTATGCTGGCTGCTTTTCCGAGGCAGCAGGAAGTGTAGACAGAGTCAATGGATGGGAGGCCAGTTTATTATCAAAGATTTTATAGCAGGGCAGTTGGTAAACAGTGGTAGAATCAGACAGAGGCATTTTCCCAAGGTGGAAGAGTCAATTGCGAGGGGGGATAGGTTTAAGGGGGAAGATTTAAAGGAGATATACGAGGCAAGTTTTTCACACAGGGTGTGGTGGGAGCCTGGAACTCACTGCCAGGGGAGATAGTGGAAGCAGACTTCTTGACAAATCATGAATAGGATGGGAATAGAGGGACATGGTCCCTGGAAAGGTAGAGGGATTTAATTCAGTCGGGCAGCACGGTCAGTACAGGCTTGGAAGGCCAAAGAGCCTGTTCCTGTGCTGTCGAGAAATCATGCTTGAAAAATCTACTGGAATTCTTTGAAGGTAGAACCAGTAGACTTCAGGAGGGGGTTCCGGTGGGTGTGGTTTATTTAGATTTTTAGAAGGCTTTCGACCATGTCTTTAAGAGATTATGATGTCAAATTAAAGTGCATGGGATTGGGTGTAGTGTATTGAGATGGAAGGAAAACTGATTGTCAGACAGGAAACAAAGAGTCGGAAGGCATGGGTCTTTTTCTGAATGGCAGGCAGCGATTAATGAGATACCGTAGGGATCTGTGCTAGGACCCCAGATATTCACAATATATGTTAATGATTTAGATGAGGGAATTAAATGTAATATCTCCAGATTTGTAGATGACACAAAGCTGGGTGGGAGGGTGAGCTGTGAGGAGGATGCAGAGATGCCACAGCATGATTTGGACATGATTTGAGTGCATAGGCAAATGCATGGCAGATGCAGTATAATGTGGATAAATATGAGGTTATCCACTTTGGTAGCAATAATAAATAGACACATTATTACACGAATGGCTATAAATTAAGAGAGGGGAGTGTGCAATGAGACCTGGGTGTCCACATACACCAGTCACTGATGGTAAGCATGCAGGTGGAGCAGGCAGTAAAGAAGGCAAGTGGTCTGTTGGTCTTCAAGGCAAGAGGATTTGAGTACAGGAGCAGGAACGTCTTGCTTTAATTATACAGGGCTTTGGTGAGGCCACACCTGGAATATTGTGTGCAGTTTTGGTCTCTTTGTCTGGGGAAGGATGTTCTTGCTCTGGAGGGAGTGTAGCGAAGGTTTACTAGACTGATTCCTGGGATGGCGGGAGTGACGTAGGAGTAGAGATTGAGTCAGCTGGGATTATATTTGCTGAAGTTTAGAAGCATGAGGGGGGAATCTCATAAGA
The DNA here is from genome assembly GCF_964213995.1 of Mustelus asterias. Classification (NCBI taxonomy): domain Eukaryota; kingdom Metazoa; phylum Chordata; class Chondrichthyes; order Carcharhiniformes; family Triakidae; genus Mustelus; species Mustelus asterias. Next base: position 77,474,526 of record NC_135819.1, on the reverse strand, counting down.
AACCTATAAAATTCTAACAGGACTAGACAGGGTAGATGCAGGAAGGACGTTTCAGATGGTGGGCATGTCCAGAATTAGGGGTCACAGTCTGAAGATATGGGGTAAATCATTTAGGACGGAGATGAGGAAGTCTTTCTTGACCCAGAAAGTGGTGAACCTGTGGAATCCACTACCACAGAAAATAGTTGAGGCCAAAATATTGCAGGTTTTCAAGCAGCAGTTAGATATATCATGTGGGGCGAAGGGGATCAAAGGATAAGGGGCGATGGTTGGATCAGGCTATTGAGTGGGATGATCAGACATGATCATAATGAATGGTGGAGCAGATTAAAGGGCCGAATGGCCTACTCCTCTTCGTGTTTTCAATGTGAAGACTTAGTTAATACCAATAAATTTGCTATTACTTGTAATTAACCTGAGCATTCCTACACTGGGGAGACAATTGAAGTAATCCCCACCCACCACTCCCACCCACCACCCCGGCTCCCAACCCCCACCCCACACGCTGAAATAAGCATCAAGCACTCGTTCTCCGGAGAGGAATGGGCATCTGGTCAGAACTGGATGAAGACTGCACTGATTGCACGCGGGTAAAAGGGGAGAAAATTGGCAAAACATAATTTGTTAGCTGCCCTTTCTGAAAACAAATTCTCAGGACCTGCTGACTGCTAATGTTAGCATTTACTGCCCATGCTTAGTTCCTCTGGAAGGTGCCACTCTTACAAAGCACCGAAATATAAGTCAATCACATTGGTGTGGGTCACTTATAGACCAATTAGTGCAAAGACAGGAGGCGGCCTTCCCTAAAAGGCAATAGTGAATAAAGGTTTACAAGTTTCCAACACTTCCATTACAGAGAGCAGCTCTTTAATTATTAAATTGAATTCAACGTGTATAACAGTCCAGATTTCAGTCCACATTTCGAGAATATTGTTCAAGTAACATCACCAATCACCAATTACTGAACTTTATTTATTTAATGTAGGCTTACTTTAACACTGTAATGAAGTTATTGTGAAAATCCCCTGGTCGCCACACTCTGGCGCCTGTTCGGGTACACTGAGGGAGAATTTAGCACGGCCAATGCACCTAGCCAGCACCTCTTTCAAACTGTGGGAGGATACACCATGCAGACACGGGGAGAATGTGCAAACTCTGCACAGACAGCGACCCAAGCCGGGAATCGAACCCGGGTCTCTGGCGCTGTGAGGCGGCTGTGCTAACCACTGTGCCACCGTGCTGCCCATATGTCACATTCCAGTTAATTGTCCATAACTTGCAGCGTATTTGAGCATTGTAAAAATAATCAATGTCACTCTGCTCCTTTGTTAACTTGCGTTATTGAGGGACATAGTTTGCAAGCACATTGAACTGGGTGCAGTAGATTCAAAGTGATTGTACTGTCATCTTTGTGGCATGATCTTCAAATACATTTACACGTGAACTGAGCTGTCCTTTCATCACTCACCTGCATTCAACAACAAAGTCAAATGATTCAGCAGCAGAAAATAATCAAGTGTGACATCTTGACTTCAGGCAATGCAGAAAATAAAATTATCCACATTCATTTTTTTGGAATAAAAATGCGTGAGCGTGTTACAATTTCACTGCTCGAATGAAAAGCGCAAATGGGAAAAGCTGTATTAAAGAAAAAAATAACTCAACAAAAGGATGGAACAGTATGTAATCATTAAGCATTCTTCATAATGACAATGTTAGTGTGTCTGCAGTTGCTGTTGAGTCGGGTGGAAGTGGCTGGGATATACTAGCGATTACATTAATGTTGTACACATTGTATTAGCATTAGAGTTGACTGATCATAGTGTTAGAATCATAGAATCCCTACAGTGCCGAAGGAGCCGATTCGGCCTATCAAGTCTGCACTGACAACAATCCCACCCAGGCTCGATCCTCATAACCCCATGCATTTACCCAGCTAATCCCCCAGACACTAAAGGGCAATTTAGCATCGCCAATCAACCTAACCCGCACGTCTTTGAACTGTGGGAGGAAACCAGGGCACCCAGAGGAAACCCACGCAGACACAAGGAGAATGCGCAAACTCTACACAGACAGTTATGCGAAGCTGGAATCAAACCCGGGTCCCTGGCGCTGTGAGGCAGCATTTCTAACCAGTGTGCCACTGTGCTGCTCCATCGTGTGGGAATACAACTCAGATGCTGGGAAAGCAGGATAATTACTCATTTTAGCCATGTGGTATTTACCTAGGAGAGAGTTAATGGACTTTAGTTTACAAAAATAAAAGGTCAATGGGATTTTTGATTAAAGGAATGGAAGGTAGGTTTAGATTGACAGGGTTATGTGATAATGTTGCTAATGGGAGGAGCTAGGTATGAAGCAGAGAGAAAGCAACTTTCACAATATTTCACAGTTTCACAGGGAATTTCACAGGAACTTCATTGCAGTGTTAATGTAAGCCTTACTTGTGACTAATAAATAATAAAATAAATAAATAAACAACTTTTGAGTTCTGGCTGGGGTTTGTTTAAAGACAGGTCTGCAAGCTGCTCTCTCCACAAAATCCCACTGAAAGCTTCAAGACTACATTCATTATTGCAAGTGTATTTATGGTTGCTAACTGTGTTTAATGTGGTGTTTGAGTCTGTAAAAAGAATATTGCTTATTTGGAACTGAAACAATAAGTTAGAAGTTAGAAAGGAATTGTTTCTTTTCATGTTTAAATATTGTTCAAATGGGTAATAGTTAAGCTGCTTCATTTGTCAGAGTTGTTAAACTGTGCTTTTAAATTAAGTTTGTTTTACAATAAAAAGATCCTTAATTTGTCTGTGGAATTACTCCTGGAGGAAAGCATCCTATCCTCACATATATGGAAGAATAGAAAAATTGTTGGGGTTTAGCCTGGCTTCCTAATATAATTTGGAATTCTGGTCCAGGGCCCAAAGAAGAGAAACTTTTTATTAGAACCCTTTGCTTCCTCTGCTCATTCACATCTAGACCTTTGTCACATTCGTGGCATCTCCTCAAATTGGAATTTAGTCCATTCTTATTTCCAGTCACCACCTCCACCCCGCCCCCTGCCCCACCTTTTGTACCAATAGCAGTGGTTCTCTGAACAGGTTTCTTCTAAGCTCTATTCCTTCCTACAATTTTCATTCTTACCCTGATGGTACCAAGGTTTATCAGGGACAATCAGGTGATCAAAAACAAAATACTGTAGATGCTGGATCTGAAACAATAGCAGAAAATGCTGGAAAATCTCAGCAGGTCTGGCAGCATCTGTGGAGAGAGAATAGAGCCAAAGTTTCGAGTCTAGATGACCCTTCGTCAGAACTCCTCAAAGATAGGGGAGTCTAGGTTTAAGGTGAGAAGGGAGAGATATAAAAGTGTAAGTTTTTTTCACACAAAGGGTGGTGAGTGTCTGGAACAAGCTGCCAGAGGTAGTAGTAGAGGCAGATACAATTTTGTCTTTTAAAAAGCGTTTAGACACTTACATGGGTAAGATGGAAATAGAGGGATATGGGCCAAATGCAGGCAATTGGGACTAGCTTAGGGGCTTAAAAAAGGGGCAGCATGGACAAGTTGGGCCGAAGGGCCTGTTTTCATGCTGGAAACCTCTATGACGCTATGCTGAGATTTTCCAGCATTTTCTGCTTTTATAATCGAGTTATCCCACATTTTCATCAGGGAACAATCAGAGAATAAAATTTAATATTCCTTTCGAGCCAGTTATCCTCTGTGCAGTGTTCAATTGCTCTGTGCTAGATTATGAGAGTCTGTTCAAGTATCTGCTGGCCTTCAGCTCCGAGGCAATGCACAGGAATCAACTCCTTGCAAATCGCTGCTCCCTCTTGACTGTCCATCCCTCCAGTGAGTAAGCTGTTCTGGATTCCTGAAAACCATCGATCGCACAGCGTGGATGGACCTCCTGGCAAAGGAAGAAATGGCTCAGGATCAATAAAGTTAAACTTTTCTCCATCACCCTCCTTGCCACTTTTTTCTACATTTTGCATTTTGGAGCTATGTAGAGATGACACTTTTCCCATGTGTGCAACAGGTATAATTCACAATGTCATAAAATGTCTTCTTCGTGCTTACTGCTCTGGTCTCCAGAAATTTCTACAGTTTATGTACTTTTTCCTCTGAGTTCACACCCAGGCATAATTAATTAAGCTCAGTGAGTATGAGTAGTACCCAGAATCACACCATCAAACACAGAAAAATTAAACAATCGAACACCAGACTCTAGAAGTATAAAATTGCAAGATTACCTCTGTTTTCACCTGCTACTCTAATGCTCTTTGAGGACTAGAATTTTGAACATCCCTCATATTTTCAGTCTTGCTTCTTTAGATTTTTGAAACCCAGACATGTACCACCTTTTTATTAAGTCTGCTACTGTTGTGAAATTAGTGCTTGTAAAATTGTAAAATGCTAAGAGTTGGAAAATGTCATGGTTCTGTTAAAAAAAATGGTGTTTTTAAAAGAGATGCAGGTGCAAAATGCAAGTACACAGAGAGCACAGAGTGAAACATTGTGACGTGAGCCTAGGCAGTGGTGCTGCCAAGACAACAGGTTGTTTTTGAATTTTAACCGATCAGTTTAAACTAGGCATTTGAATAACAGCAGTCTATCAGATTTGAATTTGATGTGTTGGTAACCTGTAAACCAATCCTATTGTAGGGATTTTGATATGGCATCAGGGGTACAACAGCTCCTGGCTCCAGGGAGCCAGACAGCCTCTGCCACAGCTCACAGCTTGAGAGAGAGACACAGCCAGCAACTGTCTCTGCCAGCATAACAGCTACATTTATGTCTTAAAAGAAAGCCTCACTCGATGGTAAAGACAGAAGAAATCGGTAAAGAAGACAGACGATTCCAGAAGACAACAAACCTGGTTGAAATTTTGAGAGTGACTAAAGATTAATAAGTGGGAATTGGATTTCTCTGAACAGCATTCCATTGGAATAGTGCTTTATTCGGTTTATTAATAGTTTAGTTAACCTGATTTGATTTGATTTATTATTGTCACATGTGTTAACATAGTGAAAAGTATTGTTTCTTGCGTGCTATACAAAGCATATCATTCATAGAGAAGGAAACGAGAGAGTGCAGAATGTAGTGTTAAAGTCATAGCCAACGTGTAGAGAAAGATCAACTTAAGGTAGGTCCATTCAAAAGCCTGACAGCAGCAGGGAAGAAGCTGTTCTTGAGTCGGTTGGTATGTGACCTCAGACTTTTGTATCTTTTTCCCAACGGAAGAAGGTGGAAGAGAGAATGTCCAGGGTGCGTGGGGGTGCATAATTATGCTGGCTGCTTTGCTGAGACAGCGGGAAGTGTAGACAGAGTCAATGGGTGGGAGGCTGGTTTGCGTGATGGATTGGGCTACCTTCATGACCTTTTGTAGTTCATTGCGGTCTTGGGCAGAGCAGGAGCCATACCAAGTTGTGATACAACCAGAAAGAATGCTTTCTATGGTGCATCTGTAAAAGTTGGCGAGAGTCATAGCGGACATGCCAAATTCCCTTAGTCTGCTGTGAAAGTAGAGACGTTGGTGGGCCTTCATAACTATAGTGTCGGCATGGAGGGGACCAGGACAGGTTGTTGGTGATCTGGACACCTAAAAACTTGAAGCTCTCGACCCTTTCTACTTTGTCCCCATTGATGTAGACAGGGGCATGTTCCCCTTTACGCTTCCTGAAGTCGATGACAATCTCCTTTGTTTTGTTGACATTGAGGGAGAGATTATTTTTGCCGCACCAGTTCACCAGATTCTCTATCGCGTTCCTCTACTCTGTCTCGTCATTGTTTGAGATCCGACCCACTACTGTTTGCTGTTAGTTAGAAAAAGTGTTACTTGTTGCTTTTACAGAGGGAGTCTCAGGTAGATATTTTAATTTAATCACTAAAAGTTGCTGAAGCAGATATTACCCCTTCTCACACACACTTTAACAGATTATGAAGGGGGGTACTTCTTTTTGAGTGGTTGAGTGCTTGTTCTCAGAGAGGAGATCAATTTCCCCTTCGTAATACTACATCTCTTTTACTGTTTCGACTTTTCCTTGCCTTGCATCTTTACTGCGGTTTCCAAAACTAAGAAAGGGTTTGAAAATTTCCACGACAGGCAAATAGTTTTCAGGCTTCAGACTATTTCTAGAGCAATGAAATGGCAAGTTGGCAGAAAAAAACTCACTTTGTCATTTTGGTGACCTTAAACTTAAATAACCCAGTTAGTGATTCCACGCCCAATAGGAATAGACTGTCCCTGTTTCCATTATAGAAAACTCCTTATAATTTGAACACCTTTGTCAGGTCTCCTACTCACCTTTTCTGCTCCCAAGAGGGGAAGTCCCACTTGCCTTGTCTTCACTTCTAAGGAAATTCTCCTGTTCCTGATGAAAACTCAACAAACCTTGTCTGCATCCTCCCCGCAGTCTTGACATCCTTTCCAAAGTCGGGCACCTATAACCAACCAATATTGTAACTGCAACACTGTGGCACACTGGTTAACTGAAAAATAAATTGAAACGTATTCTAATGATTAAGTGACCTTGGCGTTTTGTTATTTCTTTCTCTATGTTAAAAAGGAAGAGATTACATGCTGAATTGAAGTTTTCAGAGGATCGCTCCCTCATGCCTCTGCTCACTTAAGACTGGTACCAAATGAACTCCAAATGCTCTGTTGGCCATAGAGCCAATGTTATAAGGTTTGCTAATAGACAGAGCCCAATGAATGAACATTTGCAGTCTCTACAGAGTGCTGCGATTTCCCATGGCACTCGGTGCTGTTGGTCACACTCTTTTGACAGTATGTTCCCCGAGTGGCAACTCTCAACATTACAGAAAGGTCGTAGTCCCTATTCATTCAGCCAGTTCGAGATTCCAGTCTTCAGTTCTTTCATGTGAATGCCATGGATGGAGGCTTTGGAGAGAGTGCAGGAAAGGTTTACCAGGATGTTGCCTGGTATGGAGGAGAGATTGAATAAACTGGGATTGTTCTCCCTGGAAAGACGGAGGCTGTGGGTCGACCTGATAGAAGTTCATAAAATTATGAGAGGTATGGATAGGGTGAACAATTGGAAGCTTTTTCCCAGGGCAGTAATGACAATTACAAGGGGGCACAAGTTCAAGATAAGGGGGAAAGGGCTCAGTGGAGATGTGCAGGGCAAGTTTTTTACACAGAGGGTGGTGTAAATGGAGCTGAGTCCACGAAAAGATCAGCCATGATCTTATTGAATGGCGGAGCAGGCTCGAGGGGCCAGATGGACTACTCCTGCTCCTAGCTCTTATGTTCTTATGTTCTTTGGGTCACCAAAGATGGGCTTTACCAACAAGGCCCACGTACAGAAAGTTAGGGCAGGATTTTATGGCCTCGTTCATCCTGAAACCGTAAAATCCCATCCGAGGTCAATGGACCTTTCCATGCTCCACCCCTCGTCTGCTCCGATTCCCGTGGTGGGCGGGATGGTAAAATTCCGGCCTTAGTTTTTAGAAGTATGTTTTTAGCCTGGTATCGCACATTATGATGGCTTGTTATGTGTTTGCACAGTTTTGTGACTCTGAAAGGCACTCAGCCTGAGGAAGAGGAGGAGGGGTGACACAGTGGCGGCTGAATATCAGCACAGGAAGAGGAAGCAGATGAACCAACAGTCACATCAACTCTTGTGGTGAAACTGTGGCTTATTCAAGTCTCCTTCGCTGATGCAATAAAGCACTACTTACCAATGCACACTTCCCTACGTAGCAAACTCCAGGGTGGTGCCCAAACAGTCTTTCACATTGGTTTCGTCCAGGCATCTTTGAATGTAGCAGCAAGTGGTGAACAAAGAACAAAGAGGGTGACAACCACTTCCCGAGCATTACAAAGTGTATCATTGTTTGGGATTCTCCTGAAGCAGAACATTGGCAACAGGCACCACTCATTAAACCGTTCTGTGATTTGTTCCTCCAATGGCTAAAAGAACCAGCAGTGGAAATGAGGAGAGTGTTTTCATGCAGTGAGTTGCTACGATTCAGAGTGCTTTGTCTAAAAGAATGGTGGAAGCAGATTCAATAGTAGCTATCATAAGATTATAACATGATAAAAATAGGAGCGGGAGTCGGCCATTCAGCCTCTCGAGCCTGCTCCCTCATTCATTTTGATCTTATTATAGCCTTAATTCCACTTTCTTGCCTGCCCTCATAACCACTGACTATAACCATTTATAGATCAAAAACTCAGCCTTGAATGTATTCAATGACTCCGTTTCTAATGCTCTCCACAGGGGTGGCACGGTGGCACAGTGGTTAGCACTGTTGCCTCACAGCACCAGGGACCAAGGTTCAATTCCAGCCTTGGGTCACTGTCTGTGCAGAGTCTGCACATTCTCCCCGTGTCTGCATGGGTTTGCTCCAGTTTCCTCCCACAGTCTGAAAGACGTGCTGGTTAGGTGCATTGGCCATGCTAAATTCTCCCTCAGTGTACCCGAACAGGCGCCGGAGTGCGGCGACAAGAGGATTTTCACAGAAACATTATTGCAATGGTAATGTAAGCCTACTTGTGACACTAATTGTGGTGAACCATAGTTGGTTACCACTATGAGTACTGAACCATAGATGGTCAGCACTATGGGTGTTTGTAGATGTGTTACTGTTGTCACTGTTGGGGTTAGGGTTGGGCTGTTCTACCTGTTGATATTGTTCTGTGGTACACTCCAGTTGGCTCAGCCTACCTGGAGGAGTATAAAGGTCACTGCACTGCCTGGTGACCCTTTAGTCTGGGATTGTATTGCATATAGTGTGCTCCATTCTTGTTAGTAAAAAAAGCCTTTATTTCCCGGGTACGATCTAGCCTCCCGAGTGATTTAATCGCGCATCACTTTTATTACCAACAAAATTTTGGTAAAAAAAAACCATGGAGCAAATGTTGAAACCCGATCAGCTTACTTTAGACCCACGTGCGGCAGGAGCGTCGAACACTTTCGATCATTGGTTAAAGTGTTTTCAAGACTACATCGATGCCTCAACAGCCATTCAAAACGACGCCGATAGACTGCGGGTCCTCCACGCGAGGGTAAGCGACACCGTATACTCATCAATCCGCGATGCCCAAGACTACAAAGGGGCCATCGAACTACTTAAGAAACTGTACAACAAACCGCCAAACGAGATCCGTGCTCGACACCTTCTAGCCACTCAACGGCGGCAGCCCGGCGAAACAACGGGACAGTACCTGCACGAACTTCAGCAGCTAGCCAGAGCCTGCAACTGCAAGCCAGTGTCGGCGGCCCAGTACACGAACGACTTGATCCGAGATGCGTTCGTGGCGGGAATCGGCTCATCGTATATTCGCCTTCGGCTGCTAGAGCAAGGTAACCTAGACCTCGCTAAGACGGTGGAATTGGCTGACACGATGGAAACGGCCTCCAGAAGTCTAGAAACGTACCCCACCGACCACGTGGGAACATCGTGGCAAGTACAGCCACCGACTCAACTTTACCCAGCGGCTCCGAAAAACTGCGCGATTGTGCTTTCAACCTCGGACCTGACGACAGCGGCAGCTCCAGGAGGCCCGCGGTGCTATTTCTGTGGATTGGCAAAACACCCTCGGCAGCGATGTCCAGCTAGAATGGTATTTTGCTCCGCGTGTGGGAAGAAAGGGCATTATGCCAAAGTCTGCAGGACTAAACCACCCTCCAAGCATAGCAGCGCGGCGTGTGATTCTCCAGAGCCTGTCTCCTTGTCTCCAGCTTCTTCGAGGTCTTCCACCACGTGCGATTCCAGAGCGCCGCCATTCCTGATGACGAAGACGCAAGACACATGCGAGCTGCAGGGGCCGCCACTTTTAGCGCCACCTAACACGTGCGATCCATGGGCGCAGCCATTTTGGTCGGCACCGACCGCAGACGACCAGCAGGGGTCATCATCATCAACAATCCCAGCTGCCTGCAGTTGCACTCAAGACCCAACGGTGGCATCAATCATCCTGGACCAGGCCAAGCCTCACAGACTCGACAAGTCCATGATGGGCATAGAGGCAAATGGATGCCTAATTCATTGTTTGTTTTACAGCGGGAGCACGGAGAGTTTCATTCACCCTGACACCATGAAATGGTGCGGTCTCCGGGTACGGACTGTCAGACAGACAATTTCGATGGCATCGAGGTCCCGGTCTGTTACCGTGCTAGGGAGCTGCGTGGTCAATCTAACGGTGCGGAGCACAGTTTACGAGAACTTCAGGCTCCTCGTGTTACCGTACCTTTGCGCTCCAATACTCCTGGGACTAGACTTCATGGTCCACCTGAGGAGTGTAACCCTGCAGTACGATGGGCCACTCCCTCCACGTTCAGTGGGAGCACAGCAGCCTCCAAATTGCCCAGCGCGCTCCACGTGTAGCCTCTCGACACTCAGAATTAACCCACCATCTTTATTCGAGAATCTCGTGCCAGGCTGCAAGCCCATCGCAACCAAGAGCAGGCGTTACAGCGCTGAGGATCGGATCTTTATTCGATCTGAAGTTCAGCGGCTCCTCAAGGAAGGGATCATTCAACCTAGCACTAGTCCATGGAGGGCGCAAGTCGTGGTGGTTAAAACTGGAGACAAACCCCGGATGGTCATAGACTATAGTCAGACCATTAATAGATACACGCAGCTGGATGCGTATCCTCTCCCGCGCATATCTGACATGGTCAACCAGATTGCGCAGTACCGGGTGTTCTCCACCATTGACTTAAAGTCAGCTTACCACCAGCTCCCCATTCGCCCAGAGGACCGAAAATATACGGCCTTTGAGGCAGATGGTCGTCTTTACCACTTTTTAAAGGTTCCCTTTGGCGTCACGAATGGGGTCTCGGTCTTCCAGCATGCAATGGACAGAATGGTGGACCAGAACGGGCTCGGGCTACCTTCCCGTACCTGGGTAACATCACTATCTGTGGCCATGACCAGCAGGACCATGATGCCAACCTCCTTAGATTTTTACGCACTGCATCTCGCCTGAATCTGACCTACAACAGGGAGAAGTGTGTATTTAGCAAGCGCCGCCTAGCAATTCTCGGATGCGTGGTGGAAAACGGGGTCCTTGGCCCTGATCCAGACCGTATGCGTCCCCTCATTGAACTTCCCCTGCCCACTAGTATCAAAGCACTGAGAAGATGCTTAGGTTTCTTTTCATACTATGCACAGTGGGTTCCCAATTATGCGGACAAAGCCCGTCCGCTCATCAAGTCTACCTCTTTTCCCCCAGCAGCAGAGGCTCGTTTAGCCTTTAAAGGGATAAAAGCCGACATCGCGAAAGCCACGATGCACGCTGTTGATGAGTCCATCCCCTTTCAGGTGGAGAGTGATGCATCTGATTTCGCCCTGGCCGCCACACTTAACCAGGCGGGCAGGCCCGTCGCCTTTTTCTCTCGCACCCTCCAAGGCCCTGAAATTCGGCACTCCGCGGTGGAAAAAGAGGCCCAGGCCACTGTGGAGGCCGTTCGGCATTGGCGCCATTACTTGGCGGGAAAACGATTCACCCTGCTCACGGACCAGCGGTCCGTGGTCCGTGGCGTTCATGTTCAACAACACGTTACGGGGTAAGATCAAAAATGATAAAATCTTGAGGTGGAGAATCGAACTCTCCACCTACAACTATGATATCATGTACCGTCCAGGGAAGCTCAATGAGCCCTCAGACGCCCTGTCACATGGAACATGTGCTAGTGTGCAGCAGGATCGATTACAGGCCCTCCACAATGATCTCTGCCATCCGGGGATCACTCAGCTCTTCCATTTCGTAAAGGCTCGGAATCTACCCTACTCAGTGGATGATGTCAGGTCCATAACCCGAAGCTGCCAGGTATATGCTGAATGCAAACCGCACTTCTACCGACCTGACAGGGCACACCTCATTAAGGCCACTCGCCCTTTTGAAAGACTGAGTGTGGACTTCAAGGGCCCCCTCCCTTCGACAGATCGGAACGTGTACTTCCTCAACGTGATTGACGAGTACTCACGATTCCCTTTTGCCATTCCCTGTTCTGATATGACTGCTGCCACGGTTATCAAAGCATTACGGGATCTTTTCACCCTGTTCGGTTACCCCAGCTATATCCACAGTGATAGGGGCTTGTCATTTATGAGTGACGACTTGAGGCAATACCTGCTCTCAAAAGGGATTGCCTCAAGTAGAACTACGAGTTACAACCCCAGGGGTAACGGACAGGTTGAACGAGAAAATGCTACAGTCTGGAAGGCTGTCTTACTGGCGTTGAGGTCTAAAGGTCTTCCAGTCTCCCGTTGGCAAGAGGTACTCTCTGATGCGCTCCATTCCATCCGCTCCCTCCTGTGTACGGCAACCAACGCTACTCCACATGAGAGGATGTTTTCCTTCCCTAGGAAGTCTTCCTCTGGGATCTCATTACCGTCTTGGTTGATGTACTCAGGACCTGTCCTCCTGCGGCGGCATGTTAGGACCCGCAAGTCTGACCCTTTGGTTGAATAGGTCCATCTCCTCCACGCCAGCCCTCAATATGCCTATGTGGCATATCCTGACGGGTGAGAGGACACGGTCTCTATTAGAGATCTGGCGCCTGCAGGGGACTTGGAAAGCCCAGTCGCTCCCACACCCCTAGTTAGGGACCCCTTGACCTTTATCTCCCCTCCTGACACGGCGCGGGCAGTATCGGGACCACCACTTAATCCTCTTACTCCCGTGTACAGCTTGCCTGAGTCCAGGAGATTGTCGCCACCTCGTAGTCCACCCGTCCATGAGGAACTGGAGGAGTCACTGGACACCGCCATGGAGAGAAGGTCACCACGGTCACCAGAACCGGCGTTACCGCCAGTGTTGAGGAGGTCGCAGAGACGGTGCGGTCCTCCAATACGACTGAACTTGTGAATATATGAACAGTTGTTCTGTTTTTTTTTTACCCCGCTGGCCTTTGTTTTAAAGGAGGGGTGAATGTGGTGACCATAGTTGGTTACCACTATGAGTACTGAACCATAGATGGTCAGCACTATGGGTATTTGTAGATATGTTACTGTTGTCACTGTTGGGGTTAGGGTTGGGCTGTTCTACCTGTTGATATTGTTCTGTGGTACACTCCAGTTGGCTCAGCCTACCTGGAGGAGTATAAAGGTCACTGCACTGCCTGGTGACCCTTTAGTCTGGGATTGTATTGTATATAGTGTGCTCCATTCTTGTTAGTAATAAAAGCCTTTATTTCCCGGGTACGATCTAGCCTCCCGAGTGATTTAATCGCGCATCACTAATAAAAATTTAAGAAAAGCTCCTCTACATGCTGATCGCCAGTAGATGAAGACGGATGGAGCAGTGAATCATTGTTTGGAGAACATGCATCTTTTATCACTATGCAGTTGAAGATTTCCATAGATTCATTCTGCAAGATCTATGAATGTAAAAGTACATTATTTGAGATGCAAAATTTTTGGTTATTTTCTTTGAATTAACTTCAATATAGAATCATTGAACCTTATGGCACAGAATGGGGCCATTCAGCCCATTCTACCTCTTTGAAAACTGGCTAACTTAGTCCAACTGGCCAGTGTTTTGCCCCGCAACCTTGTAAATTAATCCTCTTCGAGTTCCTGTCCTATTGCATTCCTGAGGAATTTGATTCCACCATCGTTTCTTGGAGCATGTCCTGGGTCTTAACGGTTCTCAATATGGGGGTTCTCCCCGTTCTTTTGGTAATCATTTCCAATCTATGGCCAATGATTATCAGTTGCCAGTGGAAACAGTTTCCCCCTTTTTCTCTAACAAAACGCTTCATAGTTTTGGATACCTCCGATTATAATTCTTCCCTTAAACGTTTTGCACCACGGAGAACAATTTATGTTTCTCCAAATAATGTCCTCATCCTTGGCGTGGAGTTGCCGGTGTTGGGCTGGGGTAGGCACAGTAAGAAGTCTCACAACACCATTTTAAAGTCCAACAGGACTCACCTGATGAAGGGGCAGCGCTCCAAATGCTCGTGCTACCAAATAAACCTTGGACTTTAACCTGGTGTTGTGAGACGTCTTACTGTGCTCATCCTTGGCATCATCCTGGTTAAACCCCCTCCATGGCCTTGACATCCTTCCCAAACTCTGATGCCTAGATGGTGAAGACAATAAACTAACTGAAGCCTAATCCATGATGAACAATGGTTGACATGTTTTGTTGTCAAAAAGAATCTCTCAGAAACACCAAACGCCAGACAAATAGACAGAGAGAACGATATGGCCATGGGTTCACTTTGTAACATTAAAGCTGTCAAATTGACTTTTTTGTCACAAATTGGCATTGTTATTAGTGTCATTCACATCACCTGCTGAACCATTATTAAGTGGTACCTGACATGCGAAAACAAAAGCTTGCCTCTGCCCTCCGCTGTGAATGGCAACCTTGAACATTGGAGATGAGCAGAGGGACAATACACACGAGCCATTAAAGGAAACAGGGCAAGTTGGTAAGTTGGCTTAAAAAAAAACCTATGGGTAATTTGTGTGTTTATAACAGTGGAATAGAATATGAAATCAGAGGGATCACGTTAGCACCAGATAGACCTCAACCAGAGCATTAAGGACAATACTTCAGGAAAGACGTGCAGAGGAGGTTTGCTAGATATTGACAGGAACAAGTATCTTCAATTATAGTATCATAGAATCATAGAATCCCTCCAGTGCAGAAGGAGGCCATTCAGTCCAGCGAGCCTGCACCAACTCTCCGACAGAATATCTTACCCAGGCTCTCTTCCCCCCTGCTATCCCCATAACCCCACACATACATCCCGCTAATCCCCCTAACCTACACAGCTTTGAACACCAAGGGGCAATTTAACATGGTCAATCCACCTAACCTTCACATCTTTGGATTGTGGGAGGAAACTGGAGCACCTGGAGGAAACCCACGCAGACGCAGGGAGAACATGCAAACTCCATACAGACAGTCACCCAAGGCCGGAATCGAACCCTGGTCCCTGGCGCTGTGAGGCAGTCGTGCTAACTGCTGTGCCACCGTGCTGGTGAATTATGAAGAGAGGTTGGAAATATCAGGACGGAAGTAGCCCTGCCAGCCTAACTAGTCAATTCAGTGGTCTATTCTCCACTTGCGCCTCCTCCCATCTAACTTTATCAGCATATCCTCCTGCTCTCTTTTTCCTCATGTGTGTATTTACCCTCCCCTTAAATGCATCTGTGCTATTCACCTCAACTATTTCCACTGAACGTGAGTTCCACATTCTCACAGGTGACTATTTTTTTCATAGAATCCCTACAGTGCAGAAGGAGGCCGTAGTGATGGCCTTTAGTTTTGCCCAGTCTCAGATGGCAGATGTGTTAGTTCAGCAAATTTGTGATCGCTTTCGGTTAGACTGGAAGATGAAGCGATTAAAATTAACCATTCTGATGTATTGGAAGGTAAACAATATAACTTATGTTTTCTGTTACATCCTGCAAACAGCTGAAGACTGTCAGGAAGTATCTTCTAACCCTGTGTTGGCTGATTTTTATGAATGTAAAGTTCCCTATTAATTGACCCTTGGAACAGCTTTAATTGTTTAAACCCGTTATTGATATTAGCCTATTGAATCTGAGCTAAATTTATTTACCTCCTTTCGAAGTAAGTACTTCATAACAATAACTAAGACCCTAAAGCTTTCCGCCTCTATCTACACCAACATCGCTGTATATGTCACACCTCTGGTCCGAATTCTCCAGCCATTCATGCCTGCGAGATTCTTCGGAGCACACCCATGCCCACGGGGTGATGTCAATGGGAAGTCCCATTGACAGCGGTGGGACCAGAGAATCCCGCCGCTAGCAAACAACACGCCACCTCCCGCCAGCAGGAAACACGCAGCTGGGAGGCCAGAGAATCTCGGGACTACTGTGATATATGTATGTTGGGGGTTTGGGATGCGTACTGCCCCTTTAAGAGTGCGGGTCATGTGTGGAACCTGGTTAGGCAATCGAAGATCTGACTGGGCCAGTGCACACCTGTAATAAAGAGCTTCCCAGTGTTTACGTTATGAGGCCTACTTTGTGGCTCTTGTGGCACCTTACTTCAATAAATACATTTACAACACCAACTACTCTCAATTCCCTTTAACTTATCAGGTATTTGCCACACTGACTTCAGAAACATCCAGGATATTAATGTGCTACTAAAATTCGACAGCAAGTTGGTGTTGCTCTGTTTGAAGAAAGAATACATTTAATATTTTGTTGAACATGATCTCAGACACTCCACCCTCCCACCTTCTATGCGAGGCCTGTCTCTGTACGTAGAGGAGCTCAGTGTTCACCCAGGTGAAAGTAAAACCACCCAACGTAACTCGAGAATTACTTCCAAATCACAACGCAAGTCAATTTAACATGGGAACCCATTCGACAAAGGAAAAAAATGCAAGAAAGAGATTATGGCCAGATAACCCGTGTTAGTGATGTTGATTGAGGGATAAATATTGTCTGGGACACCAGAGGAGAACAATCCTGCTCTTCTTCAAAATAGTGAGTGACCATGTGGTCTTTTACCTGAGAGGGACTTTTTTTTAATATTCATTCGTGGGACATGGGCATTGCTGACGTTTATTGCCCATCCCTAGTTGCACCTGGAGGGCAGTTGAGAGTCAACCACATTGCTGTGGCTCTGGAGTCACATGTAGGCCAGACCGGGTAAGGACAGCAAATTTCCTTCTCCAAAGGACACTCGTGAACCAGATTTTTCCGACAATCGACAATGATTTCATGGTCATCAGTAGATTCTTAATTCCACATATTTTTTATTGAATTAAAATTCCACCGATGCCGTGACGGGATTCGAACCTCGGTCCACAGAACATTAACTGAGTCACTGGATTAATAATCCAGCAATAATACCGCTGGGCCATTGCCTCCTCAATGTCTCATGGCACTTCTGACAGTGTTGCACTCCTTCAGTACTGCACTGGATTGTCAGCCTTGAAGTTGATTTGATTTGATTTGATTTGATTTATTGTCACATTTATTAACATACAGTGAAAAGTATTGTTTCTTGCATGCTATACAAACAAAGCATACTGTTCATAGAGAAGGAAAGCAGAGAGTATAGAATGTAGTGTTACAATTATAGCTAGGGTGTAGAGAAAGATCAACTTAGTGTGAGGTAGGTCCATTCAAAAGTCTGATGGCAGCAGGGAAGAAGCTGTTCTTGAGTCGGTTGGTACGTGTTCTCAGACTTTTGTATATTTTTCACGATGGGAGAAGGTGGAAGAGAGTATGTTCAGGGCCCTTAATTATACTGGCTTTTGTTATAAAATCTTTTCAG
This sequence comes from Mustelus asterias, assembly GCF_964213995.1. Lineage (NCBI taxonomy): Eukaryota > Metazoa > Chordata > Chondrichthyes > Carcharhiniformes > Triakidae > Mustelus > Mustelus asterias. The sequence continues at coordinate 77,457,275 of NC_135819.1, read as the reverse complement.
TGCCAGCTAACCGTTCCAATAAGGCAACTTGCAGAAAGCAAGATTGCTTCAAGAGTTGATTTTAATTCACTGCTTTTCCAAGGCAGTGGGAAGTGTAGACAGAGTCAATGGATGGGAGGCTGGTTTGAGTGATGGATTGGGCTTCATTCACGACCCTTTGTCGTTTCTTGTGGTCTTGGGCAGAGCAGGAGCCATACCAAGCTGTGATACAACCAGAAAGAATGCTTTCCATGGTGCATCTGTAAAAGTTGGTGAGACTCGTAGCGGACATGCCAAATTTCCTTAGTGTTCTGAGAAAATAGAGGCGTTGGTGGGCTTTCTTAACAATAGTGTCAGCATGGGGGGGACCAGGACAGATTGTTGGTGACCTGGACACCTAAGAACATGAAGGTCTCGACCATTTCTACTTCGTCCTCAAGCTCTGGAGTGGCGATTGCACCCAGAACCTTCTTTTTAATTCTTCAATTCCCCGTTAAAGGACATTTAAACTCCTTTAAAGGACAGAGCTCTTAATCTGAACAAATAGCATCATCTTTTGCAGAGAACTACACTTTGTCATTCTGAGACAAATGTACAAACATGTGACTGTGCTCAGCATGGTGCAGAAACCCCATTATGTCTGCGCGCCGTGCAGAGAGTAACAATAGCAATTTCAGTAATAGGTTTCATGTTACAATCAGTCTATCTTGATCGCCCAGTCTGTATTCATTGACTCATTAGAATAATTGTGAAAATAATACTATGCAATTTAACTGTGCTTTCTTAAAACAATATTATTTAATACAATATTGAAGATAATGGTATTGTGAAATGTTTTGCTTGTGCAACGGAGACATTCATTGTTTTAAAAACTAATTCCTCTGGGAAATGAACTAGCATTTTATTTTCCCCAGGACAGTGGCTGTCAGTTAAAAATAGCCTTGTTCGAAATTTAACTGGTACATTTGCCAAATATTGTACGATTTGTCACTGCTCCTGAATGGCCCCAATTAGTCTGAAAAATAATACCATCTTTATTTTTAATGTTATTCCCCATAAAGCTAATCTATGCTTATTTTAGTTCCTTTTTTTTTTGGAACTGCCCAGAATTATTATCAAAGTGGAAAACAGGGTGATCGGTGCACATCTGTCAGCGATAGCCCATAAAATCCATCTCCATGCTTCAGATGGACGAATGTCTCGCAAAATGGCTGCCACCCACCGTCCCCACTCGCGTTCAATCCTTGCCTCTTGATCCGCATTGGTCAACAGCTCCCCTTTAAGATGTGCACAAATGTACCAAATGGTTTATTTGAAACCAGATAAAGATTGCGTTCTTCTTCGGTAGAAAAGACGTAGGCCAGAATTCTCCCATCCCACTGGAATTTTAGCGGGCGGGTTGTGGAGAATCTGAAACGCCATTGACGGTCGGGCGGGAATTTCCGGCTTTTAGACCAGCGCAGCAGGAGAATTCCGCCCGTAGTTTAACTTTCCATGGCTGATTTCAGTTACAGGTGCTGAGTCTTAGTGCTCTCAATGATTGGTGTTTCATCTCTATTTTCTAATCTGAGATATAATATGCTAAAATGACACTTTGATTGCAAATTAGAGTACGGGAAAGGCTAAGAGAACCTGGCTTTCTATTTGGAATGTCTTTGTGATGTTTCATTTATTACACTCAGAATAAATTTATAGTAGAGAGGGCTAGTTATGACAGGAAGGTAAGGTGGTATTGGGTGAGCAGTATAGCTTTGGAGAACCATTACGGTAGCTCAGTTAGAAGACATTGCCCCAAAAGTATACCTTATGGATACCCCCCAGGGGGAGGATTTCTACTAGGCACAAGGAGATGGTCTTGGAGGCAGGGGTGAAGGAAATTAGAGGAAATGCATCAGGCCAGTTTGCTAACTGCCTCTGATTGCATTTGCCAGGTATGGACGGCAATCAATACTGCCAACCCGTTCAGCAATTTCATTCAATCCTGCACCAACATTGCATTTTTCCCAGCGTCGCACATGTCCCTGGGAGTGTCAGAAACCTCGGTCACTCAGAGGAGGCGGCTCCATGGCAGGAGGTCAGAGCGACGCAAGAGTTCAAGGCACGGTGGCACCATGGTTAGCACCGGGTTCGATTCTGGCCCCAGCCACTGTCTGTGTGGAGTTTGCATAGGTTTCTTCCGGGTGCTCCAGTTTCCTCCCACACTCCAAAGATGTGAAGGTTAGGTGGATTCATAGAATCAGAGAATCCCCTACAGTGCAGAAGGAGGCCATTCGGCCCATCGAGTCTGCACCAACAACAATCTGACCCAGGCCCAAGCTGTGTTACCCCATGCATTTGCCCTGCTAATCCGCCTGACACCAAGGGACAATTTAGCATGGCCAATCAAACTAACCCGCACATCTTTGGACTGTGACTCGCAGACATGGGGAGAATGTGCAAGCTCCACATAGACAGTGACCCAAGCCAGGAATCAAATCATGGTCCCTGGGTCTGTGAAGCAACAGTGCTAACCACTGAACCACCAGGCTGCCCTGGATTGGCCATGGTAAATGCACGGGGTTATGGGGATAGAGTGGGGAAGTGAGGGGTGTGCTGGGTAAGATGCTCTTTTCGAGAGTTAGTGCAGACTCGATGGGCCGATTGGCATCTTTCTGCACTGTAGGGATTTTGTGGATTCCAAGGTTCTTTTTAATCTTTACTGGCAAAATATGGCTCAGTTTTACTCTGGCACCATCGGATTAGGCAAGGAGCTCCTGGCTCCTGAATTCTATGATGAACTGGCAGCTGCTTCCATCATAGAGTCATAGAGGTTTACAGCATGGAAACAGGCCCTTCGACCCAACTTGTCCGTGCCGCCCTTTTTTTTAAAACCCCTAACCTAGTTCCAATTGCCCGTCTTTGGCCCATATCCCTCTATACCCATCTTACCCATGTAACTGTCTGAACACTTTTTAAAAGACAAAATTGTACCCGCCTCTGCTACCACCTGTGCCAGCTTGTTCCAGACACTTACCATCCTCTGTGTGAAAAAATTGCCCCTCTCGACCCTTTTGTATCTCTCCCCTCTCACCTTAAACCTATGCCCTCTAGTTTTAAACTCCCCTACCTTTGGGAAAAGATATTGACTATCTAGCTGATCTGTGCCCCTCATTATTTTATAGACCTCTATAAGATCACCCCTCAGCCTTCTACACTCCAGAGAAAAAAGTCCCAGTCTATCAAGCCTTTCCTTATAACTCAAACCATCAAGTCCCGGTAGCATCCTCGTAAATCTCTTCTGCACTCTTTCTAGTTTAATAATGTCCTTTCTATAATAAGGTGACCAGAACTGTACACAGTATTCCAAGTGTGGTCTTATCAATGTCTTGTACAACTTCAACAAGACATCCCAACTCCTGTATTCAATGTTCTGACCAATGGAACCAAGCATGCTGAATGCTTTTTTCACCACTCTGCCCATCTGTGACTCCACTTTCAAGGAGCTATGAACATGTATCCCAGATCTCTTTGTTCTGTAACTCCCCCCAACGCCCTATCATTAACTGAGTAAGTCCTGCCCTCGTTCAATCTACCAAAATGCATCAGCTCACATTTTTCTAAATTAAACTCCATCTGCCATTCGTCAGCCCACTGGCCCAATTGATCAAGATCCTGTTGCAATCCAGGATAACCTTCTTCACTGTCCACTATGCCACCAATCTTGGTGTCATCTGCAAACTTACTAACCATGCCTCCTATATTCTCATCCAAATCATTAATATAAATGACAAGTAACAGTGGACCCAGCACCGATACCTGAGGCACACCGCTGGTCACAGACCTCCAGTTTGAAAAATAACCCTCTACAACCATCCATTGGCTTCTGTCATCAAGCCAGTTTTGTATCCATTTAGATATCTCACCCTGGATCCCATGAGATTTAACCTTATGCAGCAACCTACCATGCGGTACCTTGTCAAAGGCCTTGCTAAAGTCCATGTAGACAACATCAACTGCACTGCCCTCATCTACCTTCTTTGTTACCCCTTCAAAAAACTCAATTAAATTTGTGAGACATGATTTTCCACTCACAAAGCCATACTGACTGTCCCTAATCAGTCCTTGCATCTCTAAATGCCTGTAGATCCTGTCTCTCAAAATATCTTCCAACAATTTACCCACCACAAATGTGAGGCTCACTGGCCTGTATTTCCCAGGCTTTTCCCTGCAGCCCTTTTTAAACAAAGGCACAACATTTGCCACCCTCCAATCTTCAGGCACCTCACCTGTGATTATCGATGATTCAAATATCTCTGCTAGGGGGCCTGCAATTTCCTCCCTAGCCTCACATCAGGTTGACTGTACCTTCATTGTGTTTCTCCTGCTCCTACTGTATTCCCCTTGGGAGCACTCTCACTGTAGACACCGCGAAGGATGTCAACTGGTCTTTGAAATAAGCCGTGCTGAATCCCACTCCTGTCTGTTCATGCTGCTTGCCATCGCTGATTGGACACCAATCCCGTAGGCATCCGGTTTTTGATTGGCTGCTTTTAGGAAGATTGAATACTGCAGCATTGCTGCCAATGAGGCTAGGATCCACGGGTTAGAGGAACATGTGGGGTTTCGGGGATAGGGATGGGATTGTTATCATTGTAGACTTGACAGGCCGAATGGCCTCCTTCTGCACTGTAGGGATTCTACATTTCTATGATCCAAAAAATGATCACTGCAGCTACAAATATCTTAAGAATTTGATTTGATTTTTGGTTTGATTTATAATTGTCACATGTATTAACATACAGTGAAAAGTATTGTTTCTTGCGCGCTATACAGACAAAGCATACCGTTCATAGAGAAGGAAAGGAAAGGGTGTAGAATGTAGTGTCACAGTCATAGCTAGAGTGCAGAGAAAGATCAACTTAATGCAAGGTAGGTCCATTCAAAAGTCTGATGGCAGAAGGAAAGAAGCTGTTCTTGAGTCGGCTGGTATGTGACCTCAGACTTTTGTATCCTTTTCCCGATGGAAGAAGGTGGAAGAGAGTATGTCCGGGGTGCATGTGGTCCTTAACTATGCTGGCTGCTTTGCCGAGGCAGCGGGAAGTGTAGACAGAGTCAATGGATGGGAGGCTGGGTTGCGTGATGGATTGGGTGACATTCACGACCTTTTGTAGTTCCTTGCGGTCTTGGGCAGAGCAGGAGCCCATACCAAGCTGTGAAGCAACCAGAAAGAATGCTTTCTATGATGCATCTGTAAAAGTTGGTGAGAATCGTGGAAAATACTTCCCAATATATTAAGCCTCAAATGACTTCCTTCTAATTTAAACGATAATTGTTTAAAACAAAAGTGCAAAACTAAAATGGGAAGATCATTTGAAAGTCCTGCCAGTTACATCTTTGAAAAGAAGTGTGAAAAAATCATTGCCAGTTAATTCATTCTCTGTTGATATAAAATTGAGGATTGCTATTACTGGACTGCTGTTGTATGATTAATTTCACAAACATCCATTATCACAGTAGGGTGCATTATCTAAGGACCATAGAAATGTATTATTGCTTATGACTGGTGCCCGGATTTATGTCACAGTGGGGAGCCTTTCCAGTGTGGCAAAAATGGTGAAAGCAGACGCAAATTGTAAGTCCTGAATGAACATGGCAATTCTCATTTTCATGGAGTCAGGAATAGGGATGGGGTGTACTTCATGCATGTGCTTTTCACAAAGGCAGCTGGTCATTTAAATCATCAGCTGCCTCCATTGAAGTGGGGTGTTGGTAGCCTTGGAGTGTGAAACCCAAAATCTGCAGATTAGACCCAGTAAGAGCAGGTTTGAACGTTGTGGATTCAGGATATCAGATTGAAAAAGGTAAGTTATCCCTTTGGATCTGGTCCCGGAACATTTTTATGGGAGGCCATGTGCCCTTTGAGGAGGTAGGATGCCCTTGGAACTGTTAAATGAGGGCATGAATGTACATACAATGTGCATAAACTCATTAATTGTCAAGCTCTTTGGAATTGTCAACAGATCTGTCAAAAACAGCTGTCAAAGGGAGCTATCAGAGGGTCAAGAGGACCTGCCAAAGGGAGCTGTCAATCTGTCAAGTCATCTGAAAGTCCTGCCATTTATATCAGAACATTTAAAGTATCAAGAACAAAAGAAACTAACACCTGAAATAGTTTAAAGTTGTGTAAAACAACATTGTGAAATTGACAGCAGAGATCAGAGAGCCTGAGCTGTCAATCAAACAATGTGTTATCCGAGGAACAGGTGCTCTAGTACTCTAATGATTGCACAGACAACCATTTTTAGAAGTCAGGTTCTTGAAGCCAGTAAATCTGCCAATATTGCACAACTGACTCACGGAAAAAGTCCCAGGCCTGAGTATGAGATTGGGGCTGGTTTCATTGCCGATATCACTGCACAGGGCACAGGGACAAAACGAAAGAGATTGTCATTGTCAGGAAGCGTAAAGGAGTACATGCCCCTGTCTACATCAATGGGGACGAAGTAGAAAGGGTCAAGAGCTTCAAATTTTTAGATGTCCAGATCACCAACAACCTGTTCTGGTCCCCCCATGTCGACGCTATAGTTAAGAAAGCTCACCAATGCCTCTACTTTCTCAGAAGCCTAAGGAAATGTGGCATGTCAGCTACAACTCTCACCAACTTTTACAGATGCACCATAGAAAGCATTCTTTCTAGTTGTATCACAGCTTGGTATGGCTCCTGCTCTGTCCAAGACCCCAAGGAACTCCAAAAGTTCATGAATGTAGCCCAATCTATCACGCAAACCAGCCTCCCATCCATTAACTCTGTCTACACTTCCCACTGCCTCGGCAAAGCAGCCAGCATAATTAAGGACCCCATGAATCCCGGACATTCTCTCTTCCACCTTCTTCCTTCGGGAAAAATATACAAAAGTCTGAGGTTACATACCAACCGACTCAAGAACAGCTTCTTCCCTGCTGCTGTCAGACTTTTGAATGGACTTACCTTGCATTAAGTTGATCTTTCTCTACACCCTAGCTATGACTGTAACACTACATTCTGCACTCTCTCGTTTCCTTCTCTATGAACGGTATGTTTTGTCTTTTTAGCGCGCAAGAAACAATACTTTTCACTGTTTTCTAATACATGTGACAACAATAAATCAAATCAAATCAAGTCTGTTCTTCACCTCAGATTCTGATTATTTATTTCACTCAATGAAAAAAGTGTCATTTTTAAGTTATTGTTGTACAAGAAAATCATGAAATGGTTTCTTAGATGTGAATGATTGTCAGTGGGTGGAGGCTCAAATCTATGATACAGAGAAATTAGATAATATCAGAAACTGAGATTGCATTACAGCGAAAGGGTACACATTAACACAAGAGTGAAGCTTGGCAAGGTGCAGCAGTTAAAGTTACTGTGAAGCGTCTGGTTCACAATTGACAATGAATGTCGAAATCTTAATTCCTCAACTTACAATGAGTAGCCTCATTAGTCTGAAAGACGTGCTGATTAGGTCATTGGCCAGGATAAATTCTCCCTCAGTGTACCCGAACATGCGCCGGAGTGTGGTGACCAGGGGATTACCGCAGTAACTTCATTGCAGTGTCAATGTAAGCCCACTTGTGACAGTAATAAATAAACTTAAACTTAAAAAAAACATTAGAAAGTGTCAGTCAAAGTGATCTGTTTGCTATTTCCGGCGCTAGCATAAAATTGCTCTAAAAGGAGACATTTACCCTCACCAGAATAGATCATAGAACATCATAGAATCCCTACAGTGCAGAAGCAGGCCATTTGGCCCATCGAGTCTGCATCAATACCAATTCCACCCAAGCCCTGTTCCACTTCACCATAATAGATCATAGAATATCATAGAATCTCTACAGTGCAGAAGGAGGCCATTCAGCCCATCGAGTCTGCATCGACACCAATCCCACCCAAGCCCTATTCCCGTAACCCCTCATATTTACCCTGATGGTCCCCTGACACTAAGGGGCAATTTTAGCATGGCCAATCAACCTAACCTGCACATCTTTGGACTGTGGGAGGAAACCAGAGCACCCGGAGGAAACCCACCCAGACATGGGGAGAGCATATAAACTCGAAACAGACAGTGACCTGAGGCTAGAATTGAACCTGGGTCTCTGGCGCTGTGAGGCAGCAGTGCTAACCACTGTGCCACCGTGCCGTGCTGTAAGTGTCAAAAGAATTAACATATTCAGCACAGAGAGTGACCAAAGGAATCACTGAGCCAGTGGGAGATTAGCTGGTGGGAGGGGTGTCATTTTGACCAGCCGAGAGTAGGATGACTGCCAGCCCACTGTAGAACCTACTCGATTTTCACCCCATTGATGCGCTGAGAGGGAATTTCTCTGGCGGGGATTGGAAGGAGTGGGGGGGTGATGCATCTACCCCACATGGGGAAAAGTTGGAAAAAAAATTGAAGTAATGCAACGTTGACCTCAACTCCTGGGAGACCATCACCATGGACTGAACCAAATGGTGGCAAATTCTGTGGGAATGATCCCAGCGCTTCCAGACCCAATGACAACAAAATGAAGAGGAAAAGCAAGAGTGGGAAAAAGAAGATGCCATGATCCAAGTTGTTTGGGGCGTCTTGGTGGCACAGTAGCTAACACTGCTGTCTCACAGCGCCAGGGACCCAGGCTCAATTCCAGCCTCGGGTGACTGTCCGTGTGGAGTTTGCACGTTCTCCCTGTGTCTGCGTGGGTTTCCTCCGGGTGCTCCAGTTTCCTCCCACAGTCCAACGTTGTGCAGGTTAGGCTGAGTAGTTATGCTAAATTGGCCCCTTAACAGGGTAAATGCCTGGTGTTACAGGGATAGGGCTTGGGTGGGATTGGTGTCAGTGCAGGCTCGATGGGCTGAATGGCCTGCTTCTGTGGGGGATTCTATGCTAATTCTATGATTCTGTGATCATTTGCGACCAGAAATGCCACTTGGTGATAAAATCACCATGTGCCCATCAACCCTGCAGATCCCAACTCAGCCTCAAACTGCAAACTTCAGATTCATGGAAGACAATCACTCTGACTAGCGAAGGATAGCCAATATCCATAAAGTTGAAAGTTATTACCCTTCCCTCCCATCTTTGATCGTAGCTGCTTGTCAGATGAACAGACTATGTGAGGAGAGTTTGTTATAACACAGCAGAGGATGAGCCTCAGAATGCTGACCACAATAAAACCCCTCGCTGCATCACATCACATGACGGGAAGACCCGGAGTTACTGCGGCAATTTTCACTGCTGTGGGAACCACACAGTATTGATAGCATTCCCTCATTTATTCTGTTGTACTGCCACCATCTTTGCAGAAAAATATCACCAAACAGCTGACACAGACGGAATGACAACAGACGGAATGCAAATTGCGTTGTTGACGTTAGAACATAATTGCAAGGATGAGAAAGACCCATCAAGACCCTCCATTGATAGACCACAGGCACAATAAAATGTTCAACCAGGGTTAGAAGTATGTGAGTAACGGGTAATTGGAATAAAAGTAATTTGCCAACTTGTTTCCACATCAAAGAACAGATGAGTAAGACATATCACACTAGCTTTTGTTATAAAATCTTTTCAGTGCCAGCTAACCGTTCCAATAAGGCAACTTGCAGAAAGCAAGATTGCTTCAAGAGTTGATTTTAATTCACGTGGTAAGGTTAAACCATGTAATGCAGATATTCTAACAGGACTAGACAGGGTAGGTGCAGGGAGGATGTTCCCGATGGTGGGGGAGTCCAGAACCAGGGGTCACAGTCTGAGGATTCAGGGTAGACCATTTACGATGGAGGTGAGGAGACATTTCTTCACCCAAAGAGTGGTGAGCCTGTGGAATTCATTACCACAGGAAGTAGTTGATGCCAAAACATTGAATGTATTCAAGAGGCGGCTGGATATAGCACTTGGGCGAACGGGATCAAAGGTTATGGGGAGAAAGCAGGATGAGGTTATTGAGATGGACGATCGCCATGATCATAATGAATGGCAGAGCAGGCTCGAAGGGCCAAATGGCCTCCTCCTGCCCCTATCTTCTATGTTTCTATATTAATTTGGTGAACAATTAAATTATGTCACCCATATGCAAAAGTGAAGGGCACACCTTCTTCTTCCGAAAGGGAAGGCCAGAGAGGCGGAAAATCTGTCTGTTACCAATCAGCGTGGCATTATGTTCAAATGAGATAACATTGCATTCCAGCATGTCTTAAAGTAATAAAAGGAATTTACTGTAATGAACTAGTGTCTTGGCCAATATTTATCTCCAAATCCACATCAAAAAGACACATTCTTCTGAGAATCACATTGCTGTTTGGGAGAACTTGTTGTGTGCAAATTGGCTATCACAATTCCCAAACTTACACACTTTGAAAGTGCTTCATTGACTGTTAAGTGCTTTAGGATATCAGGTAACCATCAAAGCTGCCATAAAAATGCATGTCTGCCTTTCTTTCTAAACTGTTACATGTTTTTTACAGAGAAAAAGTGTTGCAAAATACATAACAATGAAGATGGTACATTTTTGGCTTGACACCTGATGAGCCTCGGTTCTCCAGCACACCACAAAGACCTAGTTTGTAGTTTCACATCCTCAACTCCCCATCTGGGGAGCTCCCCACAAACCGTCAAATGGTTTGACTCAGAGAGTTGAACAACCTTCCCAAACTGGCACACGCTGCAATGGATGCTGCAGAGCGATTGGGTGGTCACATGAATGTTGGGATGACGCGGGTACAAAAAAAGGGGTCACATGTCGGAAGCATGGGAGTTCTCTCCAGGCACGGGCAGGGACACGGCATGAAAGAGCTGCTCAGTTACTGTTCGTTAATACACATCCGTGGCGGGATTTTACAGCCTCGCTCATCCCAAAGCCGTACAAACCCATCCGAGGTCAACGGACCTTTGCATGGTGAGCCCCTCGCCCCCTCCAATTCCCGTGGTGGGCGAGATGGTAAAATTCTGACCCTACTGTTACTAATCCATAGTCACATAAGAATATAAGAACTAGGAGCAGGAGTCGGCCATCTGGCCCCTCGAGCCTGCTCTGCCATTCAATAAGATCATGGCTGATCTTTTCATGGACTCAGTTCCGCTTACCCGCCCACTCACCATAACCCTTAATTCCTTTACTGTTCAGAAATTTATCTATCCTTGCCTTAAAAACATTCAATGAGGTAGCCTCAACTGCTTCACTGGGCAGGGAATTCCACAGATACTCACTAGTCATTGGAACCCAATATAGTTGAAACTGTGAAATGCTTTGAGTCATTCAGTGCTGTGGAAGATGCTATATAATTGCAAGTCTATATTTTTCTTTTTGCTTATCCATCTTAAACTTGAGGTTTCCCCGCAATGTCTTTGCTTATCGAGGCTGTACAGTGCTTTCTTTTAAATGGTTGCATCCAGACTCTGTTAAAGGGCAAAGAGCTGGAGGCCTTTTCATTCTGGTTTCAGATCCTACAATAATGAACTATGCTGGCAAAGTGAAGCACGAAGCTACAGATCAAAGAGTTTGTTCAGTCACACACCAGAGGATGAAATAAACTGCCGTGGAACATATAAACCGGCTGCAATCAGATTCATGGTCTTGCCTATTTAAAAGATTAAGCTCAGAAATTTCCAAAGGCAAGCTCAATGCCAGACATCCATTCGAATGGGGATTCCACCCCCTGTCATCACTCGCACTGATCCCATCCCAAACCCAAGGATCCTTGCTTAAAATGTCATCTCAAGGCGTTACTGAATGTTATGTATATATCTATATATATCTGTAAAGGGCTGGGAACTGATTAACTAGGAACTAACTGTTATCTGTAAGTGTTCCGGGGGCCACATTTCATAGTTATTTTTCATTCATTCGTGGGACATGGGCATCGCTGGCTGGCCAGTGTTTGTTGCCCATCCCTAGTTGCCCCTTGAGAAGGTGGTGGTGAGCTGCCTTCTTGAATCGCTGCAGTCCACGTGCTGTGGGTTGACCCACAATGCTGTTAGGGAGGGAGTTCCAGGATTTTGACCCAGCGACTGCGGAGGAACGGCGATATATTTCCAAGTCAGAAAGGTGAGTGGCTTGGAGGGGAACTTGCAGGTGGTGGTGTTCCCATTTATCTGCTGCCCTTGTCCTAAGTTGCACTAAGACTAGGACAGGAGCCATTCAAACCAGTCCTTCTTGTGTGCAAGGCAGCATGGCAAGTTAAAGATAAAAGTTCTGATATTTCCAAGCTGAAAGTATGATTATTTCCAACACCAAGGAGCTAAAAGACAATAAGAACACATTGCACTTGGGGACAACAGCGTCAAAAGGTTAATTCCATATTCTGTTGGGCAATGGGAGTGGGGGCTGGAGCTAGGGTACATCTACCTGATCTGTCTGAGCCAGTCTTGTTGTAGAATCATAGAATCCCTACAGTTTAGATGGAAGCCATTCGGCCCATCAAATCTGCACCAACTCTCCGACAGAGCATCTTACCCAGGCCCTATCCCCATAACTCCACATATTTACCCCACTAATTCCCCCTAACATACACATCTTTGGACACTAAGTGGCAATTTAGCACGGACAATCCACCTAACCTGTACATTTTTGGAGTGTGGGAGGAAACCAGAGCCGGAGGAAACCCACGGAGACACAGGGAGAACATGCAAACTCCACTCAGACAGTCACCCGAGGCCAGAATCGAACCTGGGTCCCTGGCCGTGAGAGGGAGCAGTGCTAACCACTGTGCCGCCCTAACCAAGTGTGGAATTGCCAAAGTGGCACCAGATTGTTGTTGTCCTGCTGCTGTGCCAACTTCCAAATTGTAATCCGTCCCTCTGGTTCAAGCAGGCACACACAGCACTGGTTAACAAAGAACAAAGAACAAAGAACAATACAGCACAGGAACAGGCCCTTCGGCCCTCCAAGCCCGCGCCGCTCCCCGGTCCAGGATTGAATCCTGAATCCAGGATCCCCACCCAATTTTCCAGCCTATCTACATACCAATATCCTATCCCCCGAGCTGTCCCTCACAGCTACGATGCTTTGTTCATTACAACCTATTAACTCACCCCCACCCCCCCATTCCAGACCATGTGATCTCCAGGGAGAGGCGAAAACCCAGAGTGAAAAACCCCAGGGCCAATATGGGGAAAACAAAATCTGGGAAATTCCTCTCCGACCCCCTGAGGCGATCGAAACGAGTCCAGGAGATCACAATGGCCCCGATCGGAAAATGCTTCCCAACCCTAGTCATTTCCACTTCCACGAACACCATATGAATCCCCTGCCCCCGAGACAGGTTCCCAACTATCCGCAGTCTCACTCTGTACTGGCACCAGCAAGATGATCGTAGAATGAAGCCTTGAAACGAGAAACCAGGAACAATTAGCCCGCGCCGCTCCCTGGTCCAAACTAGATCACTCTTTTGTATCCCTCCATTCCCACTCCGTTCATATAGCTGTCTAGATAAGTCTTAAACGTTCCCAGTGTGTCCACCTCCACCACCTTGCCCGGCAACACATTCCAGGCCCCCACGACCCTCTGTGTGAAATATGTCCTTCTGATATCTGTGTTAAACCTCCCCCCCTTCACCTTGAACCTATGACCCCTCGTGAACGTCACCACCGACCCGGGGAAAAGCTTCCCACCGTTCACCCTATCTATGCCTTTCATAATTTTATACACCTCTATTAAGTCTCCCCTCATCCTCCGTCTTTCCAAGGAGAACAACCCCAGTTTCCCCAATCTCTCCTCATAACCAAGCCCCTCCATACCAGGCAACATCCTGGTAAACCTCCTCTGTACTCTCTCCAAAGCCTCCACGTCCTTCTGGTAGTGTGGCGACCAGAACTGGACGCAGTATTCCAAATGCGGCCGAACCAACGTTCTATACATCTGCAACATCAGACCCCAACTTTTATACTCTATGCCCCGTCCTATAAAGGCAAGCATGCCATATGCCTTCTTCACCACCTTCTCCACCTGTGACGTCACCTTCAAAGATCTGTGGACTTGCACACCCAGGTCCCTCTGCGTCTCTACACCCTTTATGGTTCTTCCATTTATCGTGTAGCTCCTCCCTACATTATTCCCACCAAAATGCATCACTTCGCATTTATCAGGATTGAACTCCATCTGCCATTTCCTTGCCCAAATTTCCAGCCTATCTATATCCTTCTGTAGCCTCTGACAATGTTCCTCACTATCTGCAAGTCCTGCCAGTTTTGTGTCGTCCGCAAACTTACTGATCACCCCAGTTACTCCTTCTTCCAGATCATTTATATAAATCACAAACAGCAGAGGTCCCAATACAGAGCCCTGCGGTACACCACTAGTCACAGGCCTCCAGCCGGAAAAAGACCCTTCCACTACCACCCTCTGTCTTCTATGACCAAGCCAGTTCTCCACCCATCTAGCCACCTCCCCCTTTATCCCATGGGATCCAACCTTTTTCACTAGCCTACCATGAGGGACTTTGTCAAACGCTTTACTAAAGTCCATATAGACAACATCCACGGCCCTTCCTTCATCAACCATTTTGGTCACTTCTTCAAAAAACACCACCAGGTTCGTGAGGCATGACCTCCCTCTCACAAAACCATGTTGACTATCGTTAATGAGTTTATTCCTTTCTAAATGCGCATACATCCTATCTTTAAGAATCTTCTCCAACAACTTCCCCACCACGGACGTCAAGCTCACCGGCCTATAATTACCCGGGTTATCCTTCCTACCCTTCTTAAATAACGGGACCACATTGGCTATCCTCCAATCCTCTGGGACCTCACCTGTGTCCAGTGACGAGACAAAGATTTGCGTCAGAGGCCCAACTATTTCACCTCTCGTCTCCCTGAGCAGCCTTGGATAGATTCCATCAGGCCCTGGGGATTTGTCAGTCTTTATATTCTCTAACAAACCTAACACTTCCTCCTTTGTAATGGAGATTTTCTCCAACGGTTCAACACTCCCCTCCGAGACACTCCCAGTCAACACATCCCTCTCCTTAGTGAATACCGACGCAAAGTATTCATTTAGGATCTCCCCAACCTCTTTGGGCTCCAAGCATAAGTCCCCACTTTTGTCCCTGAGAGGTCCGATTTTTTCCCTTACAACCCTTTTGTTCCTAACGTATGAATAAAATGCCTTGGGATTCTCCTTAATCCTGTCTGCCAAGAATATTTCGTGACCCCTTTTTGCTCTTCTAATTCCCCGTTTGAGTATTTTCCTACTTTCATTATACTCTTCCAGAGCTCCCTCCGTTTTTAGCTGCTTGGACCTAACATACGCCTCTCTTTTCCTTTTGACCAGTCCCTCAATTTCCCTGGTTATCCACGGTTCTCTAATCCTACCCTTCCTATCCTTCTTTTTTACAGGCACATGCTTGTCCTGTAGCCCTAACAACCATTCCTTAAAAGACTGCCACATACCAGATGTGGATTTACCCTCAAACAGCCTCTCCCAATCAAGAGCTGCCAATTTCTGCCTGATCCCAATAAAGTTAGCCTTCCCCCAATAAAGTTAAAGTTTAAGTTTATTTATTATTGTCACAAGTAGGCTTACATTCACGCTGCAATGAAGTTACTGTGAAAATCCCCTAGTCGACACACTCCAGCGCCTGTTCAGGTACACTGAGGGAGAATTTAGCACGGCCAATCCACCTAACCAGCACATCTTTTGAACTGTGAGAGGAAACCGGAGGAAACCCACGCAGACACGAGGAGAACGTGCAGACTCCGCACACACAGTGACCCAAGCCAGAATCGAACCTGAGTCCTTGGCGCTGTGAGGCAGCAGTGCTAACCACTGTGCCTCCGTGCCAGGCAGAACGGGCAGGTTTTCACATGCGCTCCCCCCGTGAGGCACAAGTAGAAGATGCACCCACCCAACCCCATGATAAACTGAGGCTGGGTAGAGGGCAGGCAGCCAGCAGAAACAGGCTCAGTCACAACACCCCCCCTCCCTGGCCAGGTTGCATGTTGTGCCAGAGATTCTGGCCTTCTGGTTATACGATTGTAAAAGGTGCAAGCGTCAAATGACAGAATTATTTAAGTAAAGATGGCATCATCAAATTGAAAGCATTAAGTTCCGACTGAAAATCAATTTGAAGAGGATTAAAAGTTCAAAGCATTCTTAATGCACACCAGATGTCTGTCATGTAATATGACTAAATAGATGGGCTAACATTAACTAGACAGGAACAAATCCATTGTCTGCAATGGGAACACAATGTACCATTAACATCAGCTATTCTGCCCGGTAACTCATTCATTTTCGACATATGCTACATGTGTACAGTTTTGGTCACCTAGTTACAGGAAGGATGTAAATAAGATTGAAAGAGTGCAGAGAAGGTTCACAAGGATGTTGCCGGGACTTGAGAAGCTGAGTTACAGAGAGAGATTGAATAGGTTGGGACTTTATTCCCTGGAGCGTAGAAGATTGAGGGGAGATTTGATAGAGGTGTATAAGATTTTGATGGGTATAGATAGAGTGAATGCAAGCAGGCTTTTTCCGCTGAGGCGAGGGGAGAAAAAAACCAGAGGGCATGGGTTAAGGGTGAAAGGAGAAAAGTTTAAAGGGAATATTAGGGGGGGCTTCTTCACGCAGAGAGTGGTGGGAGTGTGGAATGAGCTGCCGGATAAAGTGGTAAATGCGGGGTCACTTTTAACATTTAAGAAAAACTTGGATGGGTTCATGGATGAGAGGGGTGTGGAGGGATATGGTCCAAGTGCAGGTCAGTGGGACTAGGCATAAAATGGTTCGGCACAGACAAGAAGGGCCAAAAGGCCTGTTTCTGAGCTGTAATTTTCTATGGTTCTATGTGATATTTTCAGCATGTCTCCGGGGTATGGAGATGGTGGGAAGGAGCTGTTAAGGTGGAGGGATGAGATGTGAAATTCCACGCGCCAGGAACTGCTGGAAAATCAATGGAACGACTTCTCCACTCACATTGCTGATATTAATGGAGGCGCCAAATTCTGCCATTTTTAAATGGCTGGAGCCAACATCGAACGCCGGTCCCGGCTTCCGGCCCACTTTGATGTCAAGTTAGCCTGTGCACGTGTCTTGGAATGGGACTGAACGCACAAACATTCTGGCTCAGAAGCAAGCATACTGCCAACTGAACCATGCTCTGGCGCTCCCAATTCATCCCCTTATGATTATGTCACTTGTGAGTTATTGAAGGCCCCTTATTTCAGTAGATATCAATGGAACTCTTCTTTACCAGTTCCACCTTGAACTTGGATGCAACTCCGTGACTTTCGCTGGATTTGACTGTGAATTGCAATGGGGGAGAAACTTTGCAGAACCTTTCCTCAGGAAATTTAATGTCTGGGGTAGAATTGGCGATGGAGCAGATTATGCTCCATCTCCATCTGTGGAAGGAACGGAATTGAAAGGGCAAATTGTCCATTTTTTTCTGCTGTCCTTGTGTCACGATTGGATGGTCATGACTGTATCATTCTCAAAAACTAGAGGAATTCAAGTTAGTCACTATAAAGTTAAAGAGAAATTATTTTACCATCCGGCCATTAGTTTCACATGGTAAGAACTGTGTCTTAACTGAGAAAAATATACCTCTGAGACTGAGAAAAAAAAAGATGGCATTCTGTTGGTACAAAGAGTTGAAGGACCTTCTTCTATAATGAAAATACTGCAGTTTCAGCTCACCACCCATCTTATTGTGCAGGTCCTCAGTACAATGTTCATCTTTTTCCCATCTGGGCGGCATGGTGGCACTAATCTCTGGGCCAGCTAGCCAGCTTGGCATGCCAGACTGGGCATCGGGCAGTGCCAAGGGGGTGGGGCCTAATGTGGAGGGGCCTGATTGGGGCAGGGCCTCGTGGGGTGCGATAGGTGGGGGTGGGGTGTACCGCTGCCACTCTGCATTTTGGCCGAGTGACAGAGGGAGGGAGGCCAGCGAAAGGGATTGGGGCATCGGGGTTGGGGGGAGGTCAGCTTGCTGGGGGAGTCGGGGCCGCAGGGTGGGGGTTGGGACTGTGAGGGGCATTGGGGGCGGCAGGGGAGGGGGGAGAACATTGAGATGGGCTGGGGCGGAGGGGTGGTGGGCCGAGGCTGGCCCAGGCATGTTCAGGGGGCCGGCGATCGGGCTGTGGGGGGAGTGGGAGGGCCAGCATTGTGGGGCTGTGTGGTGAACCATCGTTGGTTCCCACTAGATAGTACTGAGCCAGGGTCTGGCCAGTACTACAAGTATGTATATATGTTGCTGTTGGGGTTAGGGATGGGTTGTTCTACTTGTTGCTGTTGGGGTTAGGGTTGGGCTGTTACACCTGTATTATAGTTATTATGGTACATCCCAGTCGGGCTCCGCCTCCTGGTAGAGGTATAAAGGTCACTGCTCTGTCTGGGACCCCTCAGTCTGGGATCGTGTACTATACATGGTAGCTTCGTTGTAACAGTAAATAAAAGCCTTTATTTCCTGAGCATCTCAAGCCTCGTGTGTGATAACGCGCATCAATTTTATTTACTGTTAAGTAAACTCTCGTCGTTAAAAAAAAAAGAAAACGATACAGAGAGGATGGAGCAGATGTTAAAACCTGAACGTCTTACACTGGATCCACGTGCGGCGGGCGCCTCTAACACCTTCGACCACTGGTTGAAATGTTTTGAGGACTACCTGGCAGCCTCCGCAGCGGTCACCACAGACGATGACAGACTCCGGGTCCTCCATGCGAGGGTAAGCGACACCGTATACCTCGTGATCCGTGCGGCCACTGACTATACAAGGGCCCTCGAGCTTCTTAAGAAGCGTTACATTAAATCGCCAAACGAAATGCATGCTCGATACCTCTTAGCCACTCGACGACGGCAGTCCGGCGAAACGACGGAAGAATACGCGAACAAGCTCCTACAGCTAGCCAGGGGCTGTAACTGCAAAGCAGTGTCGGCAGACCAGAATATGAACGACCTCGCTTGAGATGCGTTTGTGGCGGGAATCGGATCATCTTATATCCGACTCAGACTGTTGGAGCAAGGTAATCTTGATCTCACTAAGTCGATAGAACTAGCGGATACGTTGGAGACGGCTTCCAAAAGCCTAGTATTATATCCTGAAGACCACGTGGAGACAACGTGGCAGGAGCAGTCGCTGATCCCTCCTCGTCCCTCGGGTTCGAAAAGCTGCGTGATGGCGTGCCCACACTCGGGCTTGACGACGGCAGCAGCTCCGGGCGGCCCGCGGTGTTACTTCTGTGGGGGAACGAAGCATACTCGGCAACGGTGTCCCGCTAAAGCTGTGTTGTGCTCCGCCTGCGGTAAGAAGGGGCACTATTCGAAAGTATGCTGATCTAAACTTACTTCCAGGAACAGCAGTGCGGCCTGCGACTCCCCGGAGCCCGGTTCTTCGTCGTTGGCATCGTCGAGGGTTTCGTCCACGTGCGAGGCCAGGACGACGCCATTACAGTCGACGGAGTCGGAGATGCGTGACCACCAGGGGTCGCTGATTTTGGCGCCATCACCCACGTGCGACCTATGGGAGCGGCCATGTTGGTCGGCACCGACCGCGAACGACCAGCAGGGGTCATCTTCGTCTATCTCAGCTGCCTGCAGTGGCGCTCATGAACCAACGGTGGCGTCGATCATCCTGGACCAGGCCAAGCCTCACAGACTCGACAAGTCTATGATGGACATTCAGGTAAACAACCACTTGATTTATTGTCTGTTTGACAGCGGGAGCACTGAGAGTTTTATTCACCCAGACGCTGTGAAGCGGTGTGGCCTCCAGATCCAAGCTGTCAAACAGACAATTTCTATGGCATCAAGGTCCCGGTCTGTCACCGTGCTAGGGAGTTGCATGGTAAATTTAACGGTGCAAGGCACGGTTTACGAGCGCTTCAAGCTCCTGGTGTTGCCGCACCTTTGCGCGTCAATACTCCTCGGACTAAACTTCATGGTCCACTTGAAGAGTGTAACCCTACAGTACGGTGGGCCACTCCCTCCGCTTTCAGAGGGAGAACAGCAGCTTCCAAACTGCCCAACGCGCCCCGCCAGTAGCCTCTCGACGCTGAAGATTACCACACCCTCCCTGTTCCAGAATCTGGTGCCAGGCTGCAAGCCCATCGCGACTAAGAGTAGGCGTTACAGCGCTGAGGATCGGATCTTCATTCGATCTGAAGTTCAGCAGCTCCTTAAGGAAAGGGTCATACAATCTAGCGCTAGTCCATGGAGAGCGCAGGTCGTGGTGGTCAAGAGTGGGAACAAACCCCGGATGGTCATTGACTATAGTCAGACCATTAATAGATACACGCAGCTGGATGCGTATCCCCTCCCACGCATATCTGACATGGTCAACCAGATTGCGCAGTACCGGGTGTTCTCCACCATAGACCTCAAGTCTGCCTACCACCAACTCCCCATTCGCCCAGAGGACCGACAATACACGGCTTTTGAGGCGGTTGGTCGCTTGTATCACTTTCTCAGGGTTCCTTTTGGTGTCACCAATGGGGTCTCGGTCTTCCAGCGTGCTATGGACCGAATGGTGGACCAGAACGGGCTGCGGGCTACCTTCCCGTACCTGGATAAAGTCACCATCTGCGGCTATGACCAGCAGGACCACGACACAAATCTCCTTAAGTTCCTACGCACTGCATCTCGCCTGAATCTGACCTACAACAGGGAGAAGTGTGTGTTTCGTACGCGCCGTTTAGCCATCCTCGGATATGTGGTGGAAAACGGGGTCATTGGCCCTGATCCAGACCGTATGCATCCCCTCTTTGAACTTCCCCTGCCCACTAGTGCAAAAGCACTGAGAAGATGCTTAGGCTTCTTCTCTTACTATGCACAGTGGGTTCCCAATTACACGGACAAAGCCCGTCCGCTCATCAAGTCTACCTCTTTTCCCCTAACACCAGAGGCTCGATTGGCCTTTGATAAACTAAAAGCCGACATCGCGAAAGCCACGATGCACGCTGTTGATGAGTCCATCCCCTTTCAGGTGGAGAGTGATGCATCTGATTTCGCCCTGGCCGCCACACTTAACCAGGCGGGCAGGCCCGTCACCTTTTTTTCCCGCACCCTCCAAGGCCCCGAAATTCGGCATTCAGCGGTGGAAAAGGAGGCCCAGGCCATTGTGGAGGCCGTCAGGCACTGGCGCCATTACTTGGCGGGAAAACGGTTCACCCTGATCACGGACCAGCGGTCCGTGGCGTTCATGTTCAATAACACGCTGAGGAGCAAGATCAAGAACGACAATATCTTGAGGTGGAGAATCGAACTCTCCACCTATAATTACGACATCATGTATCGTCCAGGGAAACTCAATGAGCCCTCGGATGCCCTGTCGCGTGGAACATGCACCAGTATACAGGAGGACCGTTTGCAGGCTCTCCATAATGACCTATGCCATCCTGGGGTCACTCGGCTCTACCACTTTGTAAAAGCCCGCAATCTGCCCTACTCGGTGGAGGATGTCAGGTCCATAACGAGAAGTTGTCGGGTGTGCGCGGAATGCAAACCGCACTTTTACCGACCTGACCGGGCACAACTAGTCAAGGCCACTTGTCCCTTCGAATGACTGAGTGTCGACTTTAAGGGCCCCCTTCCCTCAACAGATCGGAATGTGTACTTCCTCAACATCATTGATGAGTACTCGAGATTCCCTTTTGTTATTCCCTGCTCTGATACATCCGCTGCCACGGTTATCAAGGCATTCCGTGATCTTTTCACCCTGTTCGGGTACCCCTGCTACATTCACAGCGATAGGGGCTCGTCGTTCATGAGCGATGACTTGAGGCAAAACCTGCTCTCATACGGGATTGCCTCTAGTAGAACCACGAGCTACAACCCTAGGGGTACCAGACAGGTGGAACGTGAGAATGCTACAGTCTGGAAGGCTGTCTTACTGGCGTTGAAGTCAAAAAGCCTTCCAGTCTCCCGTTGGCAAGAGGTGCTCCCTGATGCGCTCCATTCCATACGCTCACTCCTGTGTACGGCAACCAACGCTACTCCCCATGAGAGGCTATTTTCATTCCCTCGGAAGTCTTCCTCTGGGATCTCATTACCGTCTTGGTTGACGTACTCAGGACCTGTCCTCCTGCGGCGACATGTAAGGGCCCACAAGTCCGACCCGTTGGTCGAACAGGTCCATCTCCTCCACGCCAACCCTCAGTATGCCTATGTGGCATACCCTGACGGGCGAGA
Source organism: Mustelus asterias (assembly GCF_964213995.1). Classification (NCBI taxonomy): domain Eukaryota; kingdom Metazoa; phylum Chordata; class Chondrichthyes; order Carcharhiniformes; family Triakidae; genus Mustelus; species Mustelus asterias. The sequence goes on along the minus strand of NC_135819.1, from coordinate 77,435,177 downwards.
GGACACGGTCTCGATCCGAGACCTGGCGCCAGCAGGGGACGTAGAAACCCCTGTCGCTCCCATACCCCCTGTTAGAAACCCCCCAACTATTGTTTCCCCTACTGACACGGCGCGGGCAGCATCGGGACCATTACTTAACCCTTTTACTCCTTTCTACAGCTTGCCTGAGTCCAGGGGATGGTCGCAACTTCAGGGGGTGTCGGAACTCAACAGATTATCATCACCTCGGGGTCAACCGGCCCGTGAGACTGTGGAGGAACCGTTGGACATCGCCTTGGGGAGAAGGCCACCGCGAGTGCCTACTCCAGTGTCATCACCGGTGTTGAGGAGGTCACAACGACGGTGCGGTCCCCCTGACCGTCTGAACTTATAGACTAATGACAAATTATTCTGTTTTTGTACCCCGCCGGCCTTTGTCTTCAAAGGAGGGGTGAATGTGGTGAACCATCGTTGGTTCCCACTAGATAGTACTGAGCCAGGGTCTGGCCAGTACTACAAGTATGTATATATGTTGCTGTTGGGGTTAGGGATGGGTTGTTCTACTTGTTGCTGTTGGGGTTAGGGTTGGGCTGTTACACCTTGTATTATAGTTATTGTGGTACATCCCAGTCGGGCTCTGCCTCCTGGGAGAGGTATAAAGGTCACTGCTCTGTCTGGGACCCCTCAGTCTGGGATCGTGTACTATACATGGTAGCTTCGTTGTAACAGTAAATAAAAGCCTTTATTTCCTGAGCATCTCAAGCCTCGTGTGTGATAACGCGCATCAGGCTGACCAGCGATCGGGAGGCCGACAGACAGGGGTCACTGCGCACATGTCGATCTCGGCGCTGACAGATCGGTGCATGTGCAGTGACCCGCTCAGCACTATGCTGCTGGCCTCTCCAGCAGGAATTGGCCCCGCTCACTGATTTTCAACGTGATTCACGCTGGTGGCCTCTACAGTGCACAGACTGTGGAAGATTCATTTTGAAACTCGCCCGAAAAAAACCCAGTGGAATTTACTCCAGTTTTTACGAAATTTGCATTTTTTTGGGAGAATCGCCCCCCCAGATATTTATTTTGAACCCCCAAAACCTATATGCATCCCTCCTCAAATATTAGACAAAAAGCTACAGCTTAATGCTCCACATCTTCAACACATGCCGGTACTTTTCTTTTTGCTTAACTTTTATTATGCATAAGCATCTCATTCCAAAGTCCTGCCGCTCTATCTAACCTTTGGCTAGGTTAACTTTTTTGCCCTTTTGCGGCCCAGCAGGCATTTCTACCATTTAGTACCAGAGATACGGATCCTGTGAAAACATTAATAAATAAATAATTACCAGCATCCATTTTCTTTGTAACTGGAAACCAATGTTTCCGTGAAATTATGTTCCTCTTTTGTGCAGTGTAAATGGGATTCATTACAAAAAAGCATTACACGCTCCTTATCTTCCCGAAGTCAACTTATTTAGATACAGCCATTACACAATTATGCAAAGTGAGAGCTTAAAAGGGGGTTGCTTAGCAACGGCAGGATCTCTGATGAATTGGCCTTGTTTTGCATGTATCTTTAAATTTTCTTCCTGAACAGTCTCACATGAATATAAAAGAGATACAAAAAAAAATGCCTTTCCCAGGCTACGCCCAAACTACTAAACTTAACAAATCTGATGAAAGTGCAGAATGTAATTGAAAAATACCCCACAACTTTCATTTTCACATTGTCAAATTTAGTTTCGAAGCAGCTCCATTAATCTCAACGTGATGAGAGAAAACTAAAGATGATTCCATGTCCAATATGATGGGTCGTTTGCCAAACAATTTTCACTTCAGGAGCTGCAATCTATTCGCAGAGTTCTTCCACCTTGATACGCACAAAAGATCGTTAGAAATTTGTAAAAGCCACTCCCTACCCCCCCGTCAGCAAATTGAAGACCGCACAATTAAATGTACTTCTGAAACTATTTTATGGAGGAGGACGCATTTTGAGTAAATGTTGAAGTGTTTCCCTAGTGATATCCATTATAATGATCTCTTCTATATGCACTGAGTAATCAGCACGCAAATAAAATCCAGTAAGTGGCACTTTGAATAACAAAGATCTACCACTGGTTAACAAACTGGGCAGAGGGAACCAGGCCAGGCAAATCAATGTGATATTTCCTTGTAACAAACCATCTATTGACTCAATTTCTCATCAGCAGAGAAAGAGTTTCATCCTGTATCTCACCCTGCCTTAAACTGCTGCAGTCAACTTGGATCAATGTTGAATACTCACTTACACGCTTGTTTCAATTCTGATTTAAATCATAAACATACAGTGGAATTTATTTGGGCCATTATTATTCAAAAAGGGATCATTTTTTATCCCCTTCCTGTCCTTAAGTTTGCCCTACCATGTAGTTCAGTGGCTGCCACCAGTATCTCACCAACAGACCGGGTTTGATTTAGCTAACGCAACCACTTTCCCCACGAGTCAAAAACAGGAAATGCTGGAAAATCTCAGCAGGTCTGACTGTGCCTGTGGGGAGAGAATAGGGCCAACGTTACAAGTCTGAAATGTCATCTCGACTCAAAACGGTTGCCAGAATTTTACCGCCACGGCACTCAAGGCTCGTAAGATCCTGCCTGAGGCCAATGGAGAATGCCGCTCTGTGAGCCTCGCCCGCCTCGATTCCAGGCGGGCGTGCCAGTAAAATTCCAGCAGGTGGCTCTATTCTCTCCTCACAGATGCTGTCAGACCTGCTGAGATTTTCCAGCATTTTCTGTTTTTGTTTCAGATTCCAGCATCCGCAGTATTTTATTGGATAGCAACAAGAGGCATGACCATGACTGATGTGTTTTCTATTGGTCAGAGATACAACGTCAAATGACGGCCCCCAACACGGCTTTCCTGGTTGTGACCAATGACAACAGACCATGGCCCCACACTCAAATCTTCCTGATCTTCACAACTCAGTTCCATTCTTCACAATATCTTTGCTAATCATGATTTCATTCACTAGAGTTTAGAAGAATGAGAGGGGATCTCATAGAAACTTATAAAATTCTAACAGGGTTAGACAGGGTAGATTCTGAAAGAATGTTCCCAATGGTGGGGGGAGTCGAGAACTAGGGGTCATAGTTTGAGGATAAGAGGTAAACCTTTTAGAACTGAGGTGAGGAGAAATATTTTCACCCAGAGGGTGGTGAATTTGTAGAATTCACTACCACAGAAAGTCGTTGAGGCCAAAACATTGTCTGATTTCAAGAAGAAATTAGATGTAGCTCTTGGGGCTAAAGGGGATCAGGGGATATGGGGGGGAAGGGGGATTCAGGATGTTGAATTCGATGATCACCCATGATGAAAGTGAATGGCGGAACAGGCTCGAAGGGCCGAATGGCCTACTCCTGCTTCTAGTTTCTATGTTTCTATGTCAACTGATGAATTTAAACACCAGACTGATTTCATCTTTTAAATTCTTTTGCCTATTAATCTTCAAATGTCAAATCTCAATGACATCATCAGGGATGGTCAATTTGTTTTATTCATTCTTGCAATGTGTGTGTCACTGACAAGATCAGCATGTGTTGTCCAACCCTAATTTCTCTTAAGACAGAGTTAGCGAGCCACCTTTACAAAATGCTGCAATCCGTGTAGGGACGGTACGCCCACAGTACTGTTAGGAAGACACTTCCAAGATTTTAACCCGGCCACAGTGAAGGAACACCGTTATAAAGTTTAAAGTTTATTTATTAGTCACAAGTAAGGCTTACATTAACACTGCAATGAAGTTACTGTGAAATTCCCCTAGTCGCCACACTCTGGCACCTGTTCGGGTCAATGCACCTAACCAGCACGTCTTTAAGACTGTGGGAGGAAACCGGAGCACTCGGAGGAAACCCACGCAGACACGGGGAGAATGTGCAAACTCCACACAGACAGTGACCCGAGCCGGAATCGAACCCGGGTCCCTGGCGCTGTGAGGCAGCAGTGCTAACCACTGTGCCACCATACGGCCCAAGTTCCAAGCCTGGAAATATCTGGAATTAAGAATCTATTGATGACCATGAAACCATTGTCAATTATCAGAAAAACCCATCTGGTTCACTAATGTCCTTTAGGGAAGGAAATCTGCCGTCCTTACCCAGTCTGGCCTACATGTGACTCCAGAGCCACAGCAATATGGTTGACTCTCAACTGCCCTCTAAGAGCAACTAGGGATGGGCAATAAATGCTGATCAACCAGCGATGCCTATGTCTCACGAACGAATAAAAAAAAAGTCATGATGGCACATAGTTTGATGGGGAATTTGGATTTGGTGGTGTTCCCATGCATCTGCCATCCTTTTTCTTCTAGGTGGTAGTGTTTACAGGTTTGGAACAAACTGTCGAAGAAGTCTTGACAAGTTGCCAACTACCATTTTGTAAGTGATACACATTACAGCCGCCGTGCCCCAATTGATTGTTTAATTTTCTATCTATTACAAATTCTGATCAATTTAATAATTAATTCAGTTGGTGAGCATTTAGATCCCGATGTAATGGTCACACCAGATATAATTAAGTGTTGTGGTGAACCATCGTTGGTTCCCACCAGGTAGTACTGAGCCAGGGTCTGGCCAGTACTATGAGTCTGTATATATGTTGCTGTTGCGGTTAGGGTTGGGTTGTTCTACTTGTTACTGTTGGGGTTAGGGTTGGGCTGTTCTACCTGTATTATAGTTATTATGGTACATCCCAGTCGGGCTCCGCCTCCTGGGAGAGGTATAAAGGTCACTGCTCTGTCTGGGACCCCTCGGTCTGGGATCGTGTACTATATATGGTAGCTCTATTGTAATAGTTAATAAAAGCCTTTATTTCCTCGAGCATCTCTCGCCTCGTGAGTTATATCGCGCATCAAGTGTTTTAAAGCTTTACTGTATTGTGTGGATCATCGTTTAATTATTGTTCCCAAAGTCAAATGCCTTTTGAACATCGCATCAGTTAGGGTCAGTGTAGAGAGATTAAATTTTATAAGGCACACATCATAAATCAAATCTACAGTATCTCCTGTTTGCACAGCCTGCCCTTTGGAATAAATTTCACACAACATCTTTCAGAGAGTGGTTCAGAAAGAAAAGTGAATTTTTTTTAAAAATACAAACAAGATTAATACAAACAGGAGCTCGCTCTTTCCAGCACAGTGAAAAGGTATGAGCTATAAGGAGAGGCTGGATAAACTCAGGTTGTTTTCTCTGGAGCGGCGGAGATTGAGGGGACACCTGATAGAAGTCTATAAAATTATGAGAGGCATAGATAGGGTTGACAGTCAGAATCTTTTTTCCCAGTGTTGAAATGTCTGATGCTAATTCCCTTCGCACTTAAAGTGAGAGGGGAAAGTTCAAAAGGAGATGTGAGGTGCAAGTTCTTTGCACAGAGAGTGGTAGGTGTCTGGGATGGGCTGCCAGGGATGATGATACAGGCACATATGATAGGGGCGTTTAAGGGGCTTTTAGATAAGCACGTGAATATGCGAGGAATTGAGGGATATGGACCAAGGGCAGGCAGCAGAGATTACTTTAATTTGGCGTCATGTTAGGCACAATATTGTGGGCTGAAGGGCCTGTTCCTCTGCTGTACTGTTCTATGTTCTATCTCAAATAGTCCTTCTGTATTCAACCTTCAATACTTAAAAAGCTTTCGGTTACATCCTTACTAAGCCTATATTTTTCCAAATGACTCAGCCTGCCTCATGAGTAAGAACTGTAAAATTCTCTATGCTGCTCATTTTCTTTGCACCCTCCCCAAAACCTAGATATTTGTCATCCTGGGCAGGTTTCAAAATGGGATAAGGTAAGACAACCAAAGCTTTATGTAGCCTAAGCACAGTACAGTTAATTTATACTCATAGTCTTTGTAATATAATCTAAAAACCCTATGAGGTGGGTCTAGACAGTGTGCCATTGGATTAAATGGGAGATAGTGACCTGGATTTTCACCGAGTCAGAACAACCCTGGAGCCTTTATAAATGGCAGCCTTGATCCAATTCCAGGATCCCTGACCCCATTCCTGGCTTTCCGATTTTCCCAAGGGCCTTTTAAAGGTGCAGGCTCATGAGCGGACAGCCAAAGCTATCAATCAAGCAGTGTTTTTCTTGGGACTCAGGTGTTTCAGTACTTTGGGGAGGCAATGGCCTAGTGGTATTATCGCTAAACTACTAATCCAGAAACTCAGCTAATGCTCTGGGGACCCAGGTTCGAATCCCACCATAGCATGTGATGGAATTTGGATTCAATGAAAAATAGCTGGAATTAAGAATCTACTGATGACCACGAAACCATCCTTGGAAATACGCATCTGGTTCACTAATGTCCTTTAGGGAAGGAAATCTGCCATCTTTACCTGGTCTGGCCTACATGTTACTCCAGAGCTGCAGCAATGTGGTTGACTCTCAATGGCCCTTGGCCTAGCAAGCCACTCAGTTCAAGGGCAACTAGGGATGGGCAATAAATGGTGGCCAGCCAGCGATGCCCATGTCCCACGAATGAATAAAAAAAACTCTAATGAATGTCTGAGCTCTCAACTAAGAATACATATTGAGGCTTGGCCAAGAGCCCAGAAATCCATTAGCCTTTTGAAAAGCTTTGTGATATCTGGATGCTGCTTCCCTTTGTGGCTGTTTTGGAAGTGTCACCCAGTGAAAGCATTGCTTGATTGACAGCCCTGGCTCTCTTATCTCTGCTGCCAATTGCACAATATTTATTTACACAAAATGAAAAAGTTTCAAGCGTTCACAGGTTCAGCTACTGAAACTGTAAAGGGTTCAAATGTTTTTTGTTAAGGAAGTGGAATGTTATCAATGAATGATAGTTCCTTTTCAAAACATTTTTTTACACATCCCACTGTCACAGGGTCCATTCTTCTGTAATGTGTACGGTGAGTAAATGGGCACGGTAGTTCCATTGTTTGACATGTCTCACCTGGCTCTGTTCACCTGCAAACGTAGTTCAATGAGAATATCTTCTGGCTCTTCATCTTCATCTTTCTATGAAGAGAATCACAGAAGCAGGAGTAGGCCATTCGGTCCTTTGAGCCTGCTCTGCCATTCATGGTTGATCATTGAATTCAAGATCCTAATCCCGCCTTCCCCCCCATATCCCATGATCCCCTTTAGCCCCAAGAGCTAATTTCTTCTTGAAATCAGACAACGTTTTGGCCTCAACTACATTCTGTGGTAGTGAATTCCACACATTCACCACTCTCTGGGTGAAGAAATTTCTCCTCTCCTCAGTCCTAAAAGGTTTTCCTCTTATCCTCAAACTATGACCCCTAGTTCTGAACTCCCCCACCATTGGGAACATTCTTACTGAATCTACCCTGTCTAACCCTGTTAGAATTTTATAAGTTTCTATGAGATCCCCTCTCACTCTTCTAAACTCCAGTGAATATAATCCTAACCGAGTTAACCTCGCTTCATATGACAGACCTGCCATTCCCCAGGAATCAGCCTGGTAAACCTTCACTGTACTCCCTCTGTAGCAAAGACATCCTTCCTCAGATAAGGACACCAAAACTGCACACAGTACTCTAGGTGTGGCCTCACCAATGCCCTATACAATTGTGGCAGAGCATCCCTATCCCTATTCTCATATCCTCTCGCTATGAAGGCCAACATACCATTTGCCTTCTTTACTGCCTGCTGTGCGTTCCTGCTGCACACTTAATTTTCTTTGAATAGTACAGTTGTGGAGTATGTAGGGTGATCTTGGCGGGGAACTGCACAAACCTCTCTTGATCAGTCCAGACTCCTGAACTGGTGTGACAAGATTCCTTTAATAACTTTGATGACGGTTCCTGTGGCTTCACAAACATTGTCATATCTGGGTCACGCTGCTGTTGGTGGCTGTTTTAGGCGTGTCATTAGCCTGAACCCACGGGAGCCCAGGTCTTTTTGGAGTCAACATTATACCCTTCTTTGTAACTGGAAATATTCCAGTGCCATAGATTAAAACAAAAACATTTCAAGTTGGAATTCACTGCACAAATCCTGTTTTTTAATGGCTAAAGGTGACGAGCATGTTGCTGGAATGGAAGCTCTTGTCATTCATGAAGGTGATGGGATTGGGCACAGGTGACCCAAGGCCAACATGGCAGTCAAGGTATTTGGGTATTTTGGTGCCTAGCTACCCAGATGTATTGCAATGCCTGCTCACTTCTGCTGCCAGATGTCCTTGGCCACATTGCTTTCCTAACCTGATTGATGCATCTGTGATCAGACATCGCTAATATCCAGTGTGACAGTTTGGAATCAGCCTGAGGCATAGAAGCCCATGCTCTAATGAACATTGCAGCCCTTTGCATTGCCAGACCTGTGCTAGAAGTTAGGTTCCAGAAGATGGACCACACTGCCTGTTGAATAAAGTGCAGCTTACAAAGTTAGTATTCTCTGATCTGTCAAGGCCTTTTTTGCATTGAGGGATAACCCGCACATCTTTGGAATTTGGGAGGAAAATTAAAGTTTTTTATTATTATCACAAGTAGGCTTACATTAACACTGTAATTAAGTTACTGCGAAAATCTCCTAGTCGCCAAATTCCGGCGCCTGTTCAGTAGAATCATAGAATCCCACAGTGCAGAAAGAGGCCATTTGGCCAATCAAGTCTGCACCGACCATAATCCCACCCAGGCCCTATAACCTCAGGCATTTACTCTAGCTTGTCCGCCTGATACTAAGGGACAATTTAGCATGGCCAATCCACCTAACCCGCATATCTTTGGACTGTGGGAGGAAACCAAAGCACCCGGAATAAATCCAAAGTGCAAACTCCACACAGACAGTGACCTGAGCCAGGAATTGAACCCGGGTCCTTGGTGCTGTGAGGCAGCAGTGCTAACCATTGTGCCACCATGCTTCCCCATACTGAGGGAAAATGTAGCATGGCCAATGCACCTAACCAGCACGTATTTCGGACTGTGGGAGGAAACCGGAGCACCTGGCGGAAACCCACACCCACATGGGGAGAACATGCAGACTCTGCACAGTCACCTGAGGCCGGAATTGAACCCGGGTCCCTCTGTGAGGCAGCAGAGCTAACCACTGTGTCACTGTGCTGTCCTTTGTTGAGGAATCTTCCTTAACCATTTAATCTTGATGTCCAGAAGTAGAGCTTTTGTCTAATCAGCAACAACTACTTGACCTTTCCATGAGTTCCTTTTATCTTGTATCCAAAATGGGACTTATATGGGGAATCCTTCATCGATCAAAACGCTGGAATCGTATAAAAGACTGGTTAGGCCACTGGTGTACATTTCTAGTCATCACATTACAGGAAATACATAGTTGCTCTGGAAAGAGTACGGAGGTGATTTCCAAGAATATTGCCAGGGCTTGAAAATTGCAGCTTTGAGGAAAGATTGGATAGGCTGGGGTAAGAAGCTCTTTCGAAGAGTAGGTGTAGATAAGATGGTCTGAATGGCCTCCTTCTGTACTGTAGGGACTCTATGGTTAAGCAAACATTGCCAAAACAACATAGCTGGCAAAATGCAAATGGTTAAGTTAATACACTCCAATCTAAAGGGAGTAATTGATGAATGAAATTCCTCTCTGACTTTGCTGGAATCTATTCATTTTTACTGGAGGTTTTATATTCCATAAGTGTACTCAATCTTCACGGCCTACCAGGTTGCATGGACTATATTATATTCAAATTAAAGTGCTTCAATTCCACCATCCGTCATTATTAAATACCCCTTCAACCACCCTTTAAATTGCCTCCAATGTCTTTATGATTTACCCACTCGATCCTGGGTGTTAGACCACATATCGAATTGCTTGTTCGAGACTAAAGTATTTCTTGCACACCAAAACAGATTGAGGGCGACTCAATGAAGCTTTAACGATAAAGGATTTATTGCCAACAGAGTATTTATATACATGTACAACAAGGGGGAAGACTAGGTTACAATGCAACTGTTCTTCTGGACCCCCAGGCTCCAACTGCCAGACCCTCCTCAACCCGTGGCCGGTGCCCTCCTGCTGATTGGCTCAGCTTGCCACTGGAGCGATCCATAGGGTCCTCAGTGGACAAGTGGCCTTCGGAAAACCTCCCCCCCCCCCTCCAACCCCTCAAGGGCCACTCAACTACACAAACCAACATTATGATTTGACTTGCTCATAAAGACCATCTGTCAAGCGTTAATGTGACACTAGTTTTTACTGCCATGGTATGTTTGCCCAGAACTTCAAAGCAGAGATGAATGACATGGATATATAATCCAAAAAGCAACAAAGGCATGTGGAAAAAAAAATTTTTTTTAAAGTTACTGTAAAATTCTCACTGAATACAAGCCAAGAGACAATGCTTGTTCTTGCTCTGAAGGAAATGAATTAAAATTGGACGGCTCAATAGCTCCAGTAATAGACTCCGAAACAAAAGGGTTCCAAGTTCAAAGACTTGTTGCTTTGGGGCATAATAGTGTAGGGGTTATGTTAGTGACGTACTAATCCAAAGACATGATTCAAATCCCGCCACCAGAACTGGGGAATTTAAATTCAATTAATTAAATAAAACATTAGTTTCACTAATGGTGATTTTGAAACTAATGGAGTGTTGTAAAAATCCAATGTCCTTCTGTGGAAGAAATTCGAAAGCTTTACCCAGACTGGCCTATGCGTAATTCCAAACCCACAGCAATGTGGTATATTCTTGGCTGAAATGGTCTCTGTGATATCCCTCGGGACTTATATTTGGAATCCTTAATCGATCTCCCTATGGGGCTTGTGGAATAGGAATACAAATTCCCATGGTAACAGCAGGAACTCAGCTCCCGACCTAGATAAGGCAGAACGCCTGAGTGGGTCTAGTGTTCTTTCATCTCAGATAGGACTCATGTATACGCATCACAGGATTGTTGGAGGGGGGACTCGATTTCCCTCTCTTCACTCCAGTGGGGTCGGACCACCAGCTCCCTGTGGGGAGCTATAGTAATCCCTGCTGGAGTGAAACACTCTGGCGGGGGGAGGAGAGATGTTCGTGGGCCCAGAGATTTCAGTCCCGGGTCCACTAACTGTATTTAAAATATATTTAAATGTGCATTTGAATAATGTATGCGGCTCTCCGCTGATTTCTGGCGTGGAGCTGATGCCGCCGGAATTCTAGCGCTGGAAGATGCTATCGGGGTGGGACGCCCAGCGCAGATCCTGCTCATCAGGTGCCGCTTGAATCTCCCGGCCCACTGCGCTAATATTTTAGCGCAACAGGATGGGAGAACCGCCCTCTATATTAGGGTAGCTGAAGTCCCCAACTATTATTGCCCTATTGTTCTTGCACTCATAAATGATGGGAAGGCGGTGATCTTGTGGTATTATCGCTAGTCTATTAATTCAGAAACTCAGCTAATCTTCTGGGGACCCGGGTTCGAATCCCACCACGGCAGATGATAGAATTTGAATTCAATAAAAAATATCTGGAATTAAGAATCTACTGATGACCAAGAAACCATTGTCGATTGTTGGAAAAACCCATCTGGTTTACTAATGTACTTGAGGAAAGGAAATCTGCCGTCCTTACCCGGTCTGGTCTACATGTGACTCCAGAGCTACAGAAATGTGGATGACTCTCAACTACCCTTAGGCAACTATGGATGGGCAATAAATGCTGGCCAGTCAGCGATGCCCATGTCCCATGAATGAATAAAAAAAAAATTGGCCTACACATTTGCTCCTCTATATCCCTCTCACCATTTGGGGGTCTATAATATATTCCTCGCAGTTTTGCTGCCCTGTTTTTATTTCTGAGTTCAACCCTCATTTGATAATTAATTTAAATTATCATCCCTACTCATAGTTATAACTGATTCCTTAATTAATAATGTTGTACCCCCATAATTTTAGCCCCTCTCTATTCTGCCTGAAAATTCTGTATCCAGGGATGTTAAGTGCCATTTTTGCCCCTCTTTGAGCCAAGTTTCCGTCATAGCGATAATGTCGTTCTGCATGTGTCTACCTGTGCCCTCAGCTCATCGACTTTGTTTGCTCTGCTCCTTGCATTTACATAAATACCTTTTAACATTGGCAAATTCCTGTGCGTCTTCGCTTCTTCTGTTTTTCATTCATTCGCCAATTCCTCTGTCTCCCGTTCCCTGCTCTGAATTGTTCCGATCTGAATCTGCCCTAAAGTTCTCATCCACCCCTCCACCCCCCACCCACCAATCTCATCTAAACCCCTCCTAACAACACTCATAAATGTCCCCGCAAAGACATTTGTCCCAGACCTGTTCAGGTGTAGATGGAACGGCTTGTACTGAAAATAAGTGGAAAATATTTCCCTTATCAGTCCGCGTGCTGTGGCCGTTTGAAGCAAGCTGGTTTGATTCCCAAATGATCCTTATAAAGAGATGTAATTCTTTTTCTGTAAATAGGTCATGTCACTCTGACACGTTTGATCATGTTACCATTACGCTTCATACATTTATTCCCGATCATAATTTAAGGGGTGATTTTTCCCGCTCCACCCACCAGGGGGATCATAGCGGGCGAAGGGTGGACCATGGAAAGGTCCGCTGACCTCGGGTGGGATTTTCTGGTTTTGGGATCAGAGTGGCCAGAACATCCCACCCTAAATCTTTGGGATACGTGTCAAAAAATTATTTTTCCATGATAAACAATCATCTCAGTAACAGTTGAGTTCTCTCTAAAGAGATTTGTATTGTTAGTAATGCAAATATGAATCAAGACCCCATTAAAAATCTATCAATCGAACCTTAAGAATCTGAAAACAGGGCAGCACAAATAGCGCACATTAGACAATATTGACATGATTGTTTGAATTATGTTACAGGGTGACATGCAGTAATGATCTTTATTCCTTCTGATACATATTGATGAGCTTGTCTTGCTCTTTAATGCCTTGCATTGATGTTTCTTCCATTATTCAGTAACACGTTAATGTCGAATCGAACGGCATGTCATGTTTTGAAATGTTATAACCCACCGCGGTGAAGAATAGTCGGGAGGGCAGGGGAGGAATACGTAAGGGGTAGATTTGTACATGTATTTATTTTTCAGGAATAAGAACAAAGAACAGTACAGCACAGGAAAAAGGCCCTTCGGCCCTCCTAACCTGTGCCGCTCATTGGTCCAGCTAGACCATTCGTTTGTATCCCTCCATTCCCAGACTGCTCATGTGACTATCCAGGTAAGTCTTAAACGATGCCAGCATGTCTGCCTCCATCACCCTACTTGGCAGCACATTCCAGGCTCCCACCACTCTCTGTGTAAAAAATGTCCCTCTGATATCTGAGTTATACCTCGCGCCTCTCACCTTGAGCCCATGACCCCTCGTGGTCGTCACCTCCGGCCTGGGAAAAAGCCTCCCACTGTTCACCCTATCTATACCCTTCATAATTTTGTACACCTCTATTAGGTCTCCCCTCATTCTCCATCTTTCCAGGGAGAACAAGCCCAGTTTACCCAATCTCTCCTCATAGCTAAGACTAAGAATAGTTCTGTAAGTATTGTTTTCTTAAGCTGAGCCAGAGCCAACCTGGCACAGAAAATGAAGCAAAATACTTCGAAGATCAACAATGACGTTGGTACATTCACATTGCTTAACTCACTGCATTCCACAATATAATTACAAGTCTCCGTGGCCAAAGAGCAAATAATTCCTGAGCATACATGAACTTTCAATCGAAGAGAAAAAAAGACTTGCATTTACATCATGTTTTACACAACTTCAGGACTTTGCAACACCCTTTGCAACAAACAGAGGACTTTTTGAAGTGTTGCAGTGGTGAAGTGTTGCAATGTGGTCAAGCTGATCACCTGTTTGTGCTCAGCAAGATCCCACAAACAGCAATGAGATCATAGAACATAGAACAGTACAGCACTGGAACAGGCCCTTCAGCCACAATGTTGTGCCGAACATGACACCAAATTGAACTAATCCCTTCAGCCTGCCCTTGGTTCATATCCCTCTATTCCTTGCATATTCATGTGTTTATCCAAAAGCCCCTCAAAGACCCCTATCGCATCTGCCTGAACATAGAAACAAGCAAGAATGTGTTGATTAAGGGATGATGTTTTTTTGAGGACACTGGGGGTAATTCCCCTTCTATTCTTCAAAAGAGTGTCATGGGATCTTTTACATATATCTTTTTTCCCCAGAAAATATACTCTATTCTTAAAATGAACAAAAGTACATTGCCAGACTGTTCAAAATTGACATTACATAAGTTGCAAACCAAATCAGTTTCTTCCAATACTCTATGTTCCTCATTATGTTAACAATTGCAGTTAATATTTACCACATTCATTACATGTCAAATATACAGCCCAAGGGACTTCACCCAGTTCCAGGTACTCAGTGTACGATGACTGAAAGGCCTTCGACAGTGGCTTTTCCCCATTGGGCCTTTGCAGAAGCTGCCCCAAGCTATAATTTGTCCATCAGCAGATGGTCCAGGGTATTAGACGGTGCCAGTCTGCAACACTCAGCTATGGACAGCTCCTTGCACTGGAGGACCAGCAAATTGCAGGAAGAGCAAAGAGCGTGTTTCACTGTGTTGATGATCCTCCGGACACAATTGATGTCTATCTCAGTGTGTATCTGGGAACAGCCCATTAAGCACAGAGTGCTGCATCAGAGAGCTGCCCAGGATGAACCCCAGCAAAAACCACTGCATCTCTTTCCAGAACTTCTTTGCAAAGGCATATTCCAGAAGGAGGTGGACAACAGTCTCTTCCCATTGTTATGATTCAAGTTAGAAACTCCAAAATGTTTTATGAAGCCCATCTGAATCATAAGTTTTGCATATTGAATTTGGCTAGGATAAGCATAATATGTTCCATTTCAGGTGTGATTCAAAAGACCCACTAGGGAGCTTTTATCAAACAAAGTTTATTTAAGAATATAGTTCACATGTGTAGTAAGAAAATTAACAGGTACTTTTATCAATGACAAACAAAAAACAAAGCAACCACTATAATGTATAACCCTTAACAAAGATATTTAATGTGTTCCAACCAACATTGGAAGTGGAGGGATGGGTTGGTAAGTTTGCCGACGACACAAAGGTTGGTGGGGTTGTGGATAGTCTGGAGGGATGTCAGAAGTTACAGAGGGACATAGATAGGATGCAAGACTGGGCGGAGAAGTGGCAGATGGACTTCAACCTAGATAAATGCGTAGTGGTCCATTTTGGCAGGTCAAATGGGATGAAGGAGTACAATATAAAGGGAAAGACTCTTAGTACGGTAGAGGATCAGAAGGACCTTGGGGTCTGGGTCCATAGGACTCTAAAATTGGCCCCGCAGGTGGAGGAGGTGGTTAAGAAGGTGTATGGTGTGCTGGCCTTTATCAATCGAGGGATTGAGTTTAGGAGTCCAGGGATAATGATGCAGCTATATAAGACCCTCGTCAGACCCCACTTGGAGTACTGTGCTCAGTTCTGGTCGCCTCATTACAGGAAGGATGTGGAAAAGATTGAAAGGGTGCAGAGGAGATTTACAAGGATGTTGCCTGGAGTGAGTGCCATGCCTTATGAGGATAGGCTGAGGGAGCTCGGTCTTTTCTCCTTGGAGAGACGTAGGATGAGAGGAGACCTAATAGAGGTATATAAGATGTTGAGAGGCATAGATCGGGTGGACTCTCAGAGGCTTTTTCCCAGGGTGGAAATGTCTGCTACGAGAGGACACAGGTTTAAGGTGCTGAGGGGTAGGTACAGGGGAAATGTTAGGGGGAAGTTTTTCACTCAGAGGGTGGTGGGCGAGTGGAATCGGCTGCCATCAGTGGTGGTGGAGGCAAACTCTATAGGGTATTTTAAGAGACTCCTGGATGAGTACATGGGACTTAATAGGATGGAGGGTTACAGGTAGCCCTAAAAGGTAGGGATATGTTCGGCACAACTTGTGGGGCCGAAGGGCCTGTTTTTGTACTGTAGTTTTCTATGTTTCTATGTTCTATGTTTCTATATTTCAAACCAAAACCCTCGCCATAGACAAACCCCTTTAAACAGGTCCAATACAGCAAAGCCTACTGCTCACGTGATAATGGAAATTGAGTCCTTTGGTTGAAGTCAGCAGTTTTCTGGATCCATTCCGAACAGTTTGAAGATAAGGCAGCTTCCCAAAACACCAGAGAGACTCCCGTCCCCAACATCAGCAGATTTTCATCCTTCAGGAAAACAGCAGAATTTCCAAAGAGAAAAAAGGAGAGAAAGATTTCTCTTTCAGCTTGATGCTGCTTCTAAATCTCAACTCCCAAAATGATCTCATCACCTGACCCTGCGTTTTTTCTCCTCCCTACAATGACATCACCTAAGGCTGTGAACATGAATTTTAAAGAACTCTTAAAGGTACACTAACATCACACCCACCACAGGCCCCTCGAGGGCAACGTGCAGAGTGGGTGAGAGTCCGGAAGGATCTGTGGCTCTGTGCCCTTCTCATTACCGGCCAAAGTTACATCTTGGTGCTTGTTTGAAAGTTCTGGTGAAGAGTCTTTCTGTCAAATGAGTTTGACAGTCTGCTCAGAGAACCAACCAACAGGATCCACCACCTCCATCTCCCACAGGACCTCAAGGACATTTCTGGCAGACCATTGACTGATGGAGGTGTGGTCAAAATTGCATTGGATTTTCCACTAGGGACAGATGGCATGGCACAGTTCAACTGAATTGTGCGTTTCACTGCAATGAGGCCAGACCCATCCTTCCCAGCACTGGGAATAGGTGGAACCTAAGCACGCAGTCACACTTGATGCTTGTCTACCAAGGGTCCACGCACAGCTTGATGCAGCTGCACACAAAGGTGGCCATGAGGATGAAGGCAATGTTGGGTATGCTTTTCCCTGCTTCAGCTTAAGATTTGTACATTGTGTCACCGTGGGCACGGTCTATTTTTGGTCGCTAGATAGAGTGGGTGATCGCCATGGCACTAGTATGGGTGTGTGTCGGCTATGTGCCACATACAGCAACACAGTCCCTCACAATAAAACCAGAATGGAGAGGGAATGTCGCTCCCACAAACTTAGTTTTTACACCTGAGAGGGCAAATGTCTGAAAAACAGCACTGCTGACAGTGCAGCACTTCCTCAGTACTGCCATGGAATGTCAGCCTATTATCTGGAGTGATATTTGAATCCAAAACCCTCTGAGAGAGCCGATATTTTCAGTAGGAAAGGGTCCCAACACTCTAATATCAAACAGGATGTGAATGATCATGTCTCTGAGAAATTGCTCCAAGCAATTTCACATAAACTGAATATCATTGCAAGGTCCCACAAAACGCAGTGAGATGAATAATTAATTTGTTTTTCTTTTCTTTGCTGTTACTAATTGAGGGAGGAAAAACAGCCAGGGTGGGGAGAAATCTCCCTTCTCTGCTCCCTCTACACATTGATCATGTGCCATGAATTAAGCTCCCTGAACAGGTAGACTGGGCTTCACCTTAGTGACTTGCCTGAAAGCACAGAACAGGATTGTCAGACCAGCCTATGAACTGAAACACCTGCTTTGCGAAGGAACCCTCTAAGCCAAACCGACCCATGCAAATATGCCTGGGGTCTTCGAGCTATTATAGATTATTTTGATTTGGTTTGATTTGATTTACTATTGTTACATGCATTAGTATACAGTGAAAAGTATTGTTTCTTGCAAGCTATACAGACAAAGCATACCGTTCATAGAGAACGAAAGGAGATGGTGCAGAATGTAGTGTTACAGTCATATCTCGGGTGTAGAGAAAGATCAACTTAATGTGAGGTAGGCCCATTCAAAAGTCTGACAGCAGCAGGAAAGAAACTGTTCTTGAGTCGCTTGGTACGTGACCACAGGCTTCTGTATCTTTTTCCCGACGGAAGAAGGTGGAAGAGAGCATGTCTGGGGTGCATGGGGTCCTTAATTATGCTGGCTGCTTTTCTGAAACAGCGGGAAGTGTAGACAGAGTCAATATTTGATGGCAAAGCGTGAATTTCAGGATGAGCCCTATCTCTTCAAACTAGATTGAAAAATACATTTCAGGAATGGATGCCTTCAGCTCCTGGGAGAGCCTGTGAAACACCCACTAAAGCCAATTATTGATATGTAGATTTCACACTTACAAATGTCTTAAATGGAATCACAAATTAATATTTTTTACTGAGTTAGGGTTGCCCCAAACGTCTGCAAAATTATCTAAATATTAATTAAATATTTAATATTGAGCATCTACTTAAAATTACAAGCATGGACAGATCATTGGATCCAGATTTAATTAAAATGTTTAATTGAAAATGAAGTATGGTTTCAGAACTTATTGTCAAGAACTCCAAGGTTTAATGAAGAAAAACTTCACAGAGATGTTCGGATTTGAAGGATTGAAGGTATCTTTGAATATTAAAAATAATTGTGCACAAAATTCCAAAAGTTATTTGACAAGATGGATTCTAGTTGAGAAGACAATGAAATCCTTTAGAATATGATGGTGATTTACATTGAGGTTGTTGTTACTCAACATCAATAGAAGTACCAACATATTTGGAAAGATAGAGGCAAAATAATGAACATTAGCCATAGAATCACAGAATCATAGAATCCCTACAATGCAGAAGGAGGCCATTTGGCCCATCAAGTCTGCATCAACCACAATCCGTCCCAGGCCCTACCCCCACAACTCCACATATTTACCCTGACCCTAGGGTCAATTTAGCATGGCCAGTCAACCTAACCCGCACATCTCTGGACTGTGGGAGGAAACCGGAGCACCCGGAGGAAACCCAAGCTGACACAGGGACAATGTGCAAACTCCACACAGACAGTGACTCAAGCCGGGAATTGAACCCGGGTCCCTGGCGCTGTGAGGCAGCAGTGCTAACCACTGTGCCACCATGCCTGACCAATATTTTTTTATTAACTCATGGGATGTGGGCACCACTGGCTAGACCAGCATTTATTGCCCATCTTTAATTGCCCTTGAGAAAATGGTGGTGAGCCGCCTTCTTGAATCGCTGCAGTCCATGTGGTGTAGGAGCGCCCACAGTGCTGTTCAGGAGGGAGTGCAGGATTTTGACCCAGCGACTGTGAAGGAATGATGAAAGATTTCCAAGTCAGGATGTTGCGTGGCATGGAGGGGAACTTGCAGGGGTGGTGGTGCTCCCATGCTTTTGCTGCCCATGTCCTTCTTGGTGGTAGACAGTCTGGAAGGTGCAGTTGAAGAAACCTTAGTGAGTTGCTGTAATGCAGCTTGGATTTGGTACACATTGCTGCCACTGTGCATCAATGGTGGAGGAACCGGATGTTTTAGGTGGGGGATGATGTGCCAATCAAATAGCATGCTTTGTTCTGGATGCTGTCAAGCCTCTCGAGTGCTGCTGGAGCTGTATTCATCCAGGTAAGTGGAGAGTATTCCATCATACTCCTGATTCACGCCTTGCGGATGATGGATAGGTTTTTGGGAGTCAAGAGATGAGTTACTTGTCACAAAATTCCAACCCTGTACCTCTTTTTATCAATTTGTTGCCATGATTTGATTTGATTTATTATTGTCACATGTATTAGCATATAGTAAAAAGTATTGTTTCTTGCACGCCATACGGACAAAGCATACTGTTCATAGAGAAGGAAAGGAGAGAGTGTAGAATGTAGTGTTACAGTCATAGCTAGGGTGTAGAGAAAGATCAACTTAATGCAAGGTAGGTCTATTCAAAAGTCTGATGGCAGCAGGAAGAAGCTGTTCTTGATAACAAATAGAACCAAGTGGAACAAAGAATGAAGAGTTGAAAATCCCACCATGAAAAGCAGCAGCTAATATTCACATAGCCCAATATCAGATGATGCAATGATGCAATGTGTGTAGCATAGAAAAATCACCTTGTCACTCATCCTCAACTGTCGAGACTATTGGATTCAGCCCTGCCTCAAAGACAGTGGATAGCACTCAACCCAATCTGAACAAGGCACCAACCATGTGACCATCTGCTCCATATTCAGAAGTTGAGGGACAACCTGAAGTGCCTTTGCTTCCCAAACTATGGAACATATCACATCAACCTACCCACTGAGACCTGTTGGGGGAGACGCTGTATTTCTCCATTTGGTATCTCAGGAGGCCATTGAATTGGTTGCCAAACTAGACATCCCATTATAAACCTTTCCTGTGTATGTACGCAATAATAATTGGGTGAATCTCTACTATTAACCTGTGCATTTTAGGGATCAGACTCAGATCAAAATTAAAAGTACTTGGTGTATTATGACATTCAGGGGCAGGTGGTGGTGTAGCAGTAATGTTAATGGACCAAAGATCCAGTGTGATACTCTGGCCTCTTTTTAGGCCAAAGATCCAGTGTGATACTCTGGGGACATGGGCAGTTGGTGGAATTTAAAATTCAATTCATAAAATCTGGAATTAAAAGAATGGTGCAACGGTCATAGAGTCATAGAGGTTCACAGAATGGAAACAGGCCCTTCGGCCCAACTTGTCCATGCCACCCAGTTTTTACCACAAAGCTAGTCCCAATTGCCCACATTTGGCCCATATTCCTCTATACCAATCTTACCCATGTAACTGTCTAAATGCTTTTTAAAAGACAAAATTGTACCCGCCTCTACTACTATCTCTGGCAGTTCGTTCCAGACACTCATCACCCTCTGTGTGAAAAAATTGCCCCCTTTGAATCTCTCCCCTCTATGCCCTCTAGTCTTAGACTCCCCTACCTTTGAGAAGAGATGTTGACTGTCCACTTTATCTATGCTCCTCATTATTTTATAGACCTTAATAAGGTCACTCCCAAGCCTTCTACGCTCCAGGGAAAAAAGTCCCAGTCTATCCAGCCTCTCCTTATAACTCAAACCATCAAGTCCCGGTAGCATGCTAGTAAATTCTTTTTGCACTCTTTCTAGTTTAATGAATCCTTTCTATAAAAGGGTGGCCAGGATTGGACCATGAAAAGTGTGGCCTTACTAATGTCTTGTACAACTTCAACAAGATGTTCCAACTCCTGTATTCATTGTTCTGACCAACGATCATTGATTGTTGGAAAAATACACCTGGTTCACTTTCGGGAGAAGAATCAGACCTATCCTACACGAGATTCCAGACCCAATGTGGTTGATTCTTAATTATATCTTAATTCTGATATGGCTACTTAATTTAGGAGCAATTAGGGATTGGGCAACAAATGCCGGCCTTTCTGACAATACCTACATCCCATGAAAGAATAATAAAATTAGAAAAGCAACAGGCCATGATTGGCAGTTGTGCTAAATCGGGGCAGCACGGTGGCACAGTGTTTAGCACTGCTGCCTCACAGCACCATCAACCCGGGTTCAATTCCGGCCTCGGGTCACTGTCTGTGTGGAGTTTGCACATTCTCCCCGTGTCTGCGTGGGTTTCCTCCGGGTGCTCCGGTTTCCTCCCACAGTCCAAAGATGTGCAGGTTAGGTTGATTAGCCATACTAAATTGACCCTAGTGTCAGGGGGACTAGTAGGGTAAATAAGTGGGGTTATGAAATAGGGCCTGGGTGGGATTGTGGTCAGTGCAAACTCGATGGGCCGAATGGCCTCTTTCTGCACTGTAAGGATTCTATGAAAGGTTATTGACCTAAAACGTTAATTCTATTTCTCTCCACACGTGCCTGACATTTGCATTCCCGGCATTGGCTTTTGTTTTTAGACCACGATTAACTCAATGGCCTAAGTTTTCCTCACGGTGCCAAAGGAGCAGCTTTTTGCCACCACCGCAGGTGGGAGTTTCCGTCCCTGCCGACCGCTTGGATCGTCTCCTCCCACTGAAAGTCCATGGACCTCTGGCAGCATGGCTAAATCTCCTGCAGCGGGACGCGCCATGAACCGGAAGGGCCGGAGCATCCGTGCCTTTGTTAACCAGGTCAACCAGAGACATTTTATAGACATGTCACCAGAAAACGGGGAAGTGATGGCCTAGTGGTATTATTGCTAGACTATTAATCCAGAAACTCAGCTAATGTTCTGGGGACCCAGGTTTGATTCCAGCCACGGCAGATGGTGAAATTTGATAGGCCGAAGGGCCTCTTCTGCACTGTAGTATTCTGTGAATTCAATTTTTTAAAATCTGGAATTAAGAATCTACTGATGACCATGAAACCATTTTTGATTGTCGGAAAAATCCATCTCGTTCACTAATGTCCTTCAGGGAAGGAAATCTGCCGTCCTTACCTGGTCTGGCCTCCATGTGATTCCAGAACCTTTGCAATGCGGTTAACTCTTAACTGCCCTTGGACAACTAGGGATGGGCTATAAATCATAGGGGGGCATAGATCAGCTAGATAGTCAATGAGGGGGCATAGATCAGCTAGGTAGTGAATATATTTTCCCAAAAGTAGGGGAGTCTAAAACTAGAGGGCATAGATTTAAGGTGAGAGGGGAGAGAAACAAAAGTGTCCAGAGGGGCAATTTTTTCACAAAGAGGGTGGTGAGTGTCTGGAACAAACTGCCAGATATAGTAGTAGAGACAGGTACAATTTTGTCTTTTAAAAAGCATTTGACAGTTACGTGGGTAAGATGGGTATAGAGGGATATGGGCCAAATGCGGGCAATTGGGATTAGCCTAGGGGTTTAAAAATAAAGGGCGGCATGGACAAGTTGGGCCGAAGGGCCTGTTTCCATGCTGTAAACATCTCTGAATCTATGACTCTATGAATCGAAATGCTGGTCAGACAGCGACGTCAAAGGCCCACGAATGAATTGTTAAAAATGTTGCCAAAGTGTGGAAATTAGATGATGGAAAGTTAAGCAGCCATGTTGATGGAGCTTCGCTGTTTCCCTTCACCATGTCACTCGAGCCAATACAAAATAGTGGCAAGAACTGAGAAAACAGTTGGAGCTGGCGAGGGGCCATTACATATCCTTTTGATATATTTTGAAGGTTATATAAATAACATTTTCTTAGAAAAACATTTAAACATTTAAATAACAACTTTAGTGACTGCAGGATCTCTCAAAGTGCTTTACAAGCAATGAAGAACTTTTTGAAATGTTGTATCTTAGGAAATAGCTAATTGGATTAACTGTTGATTGTGACAGTTTTAAACATGACAAAAAATTTCATTGGGAATGTCAACAAAACTGAACCCATTGAGTATCCAAGGGGATCGATTCCCGGCTTGGGTCACTGTCTGTGTGGAGTCTGCACGTTCTCCCCGTGTCTGCGTGGGTTTCATCTGGGTGCTCCGGTTTCCTCCCACAGTCCAAAGACATGCTGGTTAGGTGTACCGACCATGCTCAATTCTTCCTCAGTGTACCCAAACAGGTGCTGGAGTGTGGCAATTAGTGGATTTTCACAGTAACTTCATTGCAGTGTTAATGTAAGCCTACTTGTGACACTAGTAAATAAATAAAAGCTCTTTGAGAGAGCAATCCGACATACCAACTCCCCTGTTCTTTCTGTATGTTCCTGTAACATTTTCCCCTTCAAGTATTCATCCAATTCCCTGTTGAGAGAAACTATTTAATCTGTATTCACCACACTATTAGACAGTGCTTTCCAAATCGTAAGTGTTTCTTGTGTAATACATATTTCCTCTTCTCGCCTGTGTCTCTGGGTGCGATCTTACCGGCCCACTTACTGTGGTGGGATGGGAAAATCTCATTGGCGTGAATGGTGGTAAGACTCTGACTATAGAGTCATAGTCCGGAATTCTCCGGCCATTCACACCCTGCCGAATTTGGAGCACAGCCGAATTTCCATTCACTGCAGCGGGACTGGAGAATCCCAGCTGCAGATAATGTCAGAGAATCCAGCCCATAGAGTCATACAGTGTAGATAAGGCCCTTCGGCCCATCGAGTCTGCACTGACAATAACTAACACCAAAGGCGCCCTAATACCACTTTCCTGCACCTGTCCCATATTCTTGAATGTTATGATATTTCAAATGTTCATCCAAATATTTTTTAAAGGTTGTAAGGTTTCTGGCCTCCACTACCTTCCCAGGCAGTGCATTCCAGATTCCCACCACTCTATCAGTGGTGAATCAGCACTAAATTCAGTTTTGTAATATGCCTTTAAGGGATAACAGCATGATGTCATGAGAAGGGAAGTGTGTCATGTGATCCAGTCTTACTTTCACTTTTGCCTTTGAGCAGAGCACAGACACACAGCTCTGATGTTGATATATCTTCAAGCATTCTATCTATGCGTAAATGTTCCCATATGCTTCATCTAACTAAATGAGCACACAACATGTTTATCCAATCCCTTATGAGTTATTGGTGCCTTTACATCATTATAGAATCCCTATAGTGCTGAAAGAGGCCATTCGGTGCATGGAGTCTGCAGTGACCACAATCCCACCCAGGTCCTATTCCTGTAACCCCCACATATTTACCCTGGAAATCCCCCTGATATTCGGGTCAATTTATCATGGCCAATCAACCTAACCCACATATCTTTGGAGTGTGGGAGGAAACTGGAGCACCCGGAGGAAACCCATGCAGACACAGGGAGAAAGTGCAAACTCCACACAGACAGTGACCTGAGGCCGGAATTGAACCCAGGTCCCTGGCGCTGTGTGGCAGCAGTGCTAACCACTGTGCCACCTCGGCAACATGGCAGCGTAGCTTTATTGTTATACAGATGCTATCAAAGTTCTGATATTGGTAATGGGCCTTAGTTGCTACGAACATTTATGGCAAATATACATTGTGGCCATTCGAATGTCCAAATGGATTATGATAATGATTGTGCAATTCAGCGAGAACCAAGCTGATATGCTGCTGATCAGGAGGAAAAAATAAATGATAAAAATGATTTTCTTTTGTAACTTGGGGAATAAACAAAGTTGCTCACTACATTTCAAATGTTTTCAAAAGAACCATACATTTTGATATTGCACTCTCAAGGTGTCTCCAAGTATTTTACAGCCAATTGATTGCTTTTAATGGGCAGCCATTATTCATCATGGAGATCATTAAAAACCTTACACAACAACAGCAAAGTATATTGATATAGCACCTTTAACACTCTAAATGACTAAAAGTGCTCCAAAGGAGCATTATAAACAAAATTAGACCATGAGCCACATAAGAAAATATTAGGAGAGATGAGAAAGGGAAATTTTAAGGAGCATCTTAAAGGAAAAAAAAGAGAGGCAGAGCGCTTTAGGGAGGGAATTCCAGAGCTTGGGGATTTGTCAGTTGAAAGCACAGCCACCAAATTAAAATCAGGAATGCTCAAGATGCCAGCTACTAATATCAGTGGGTTTGACTCAGTGGTTGTCATTTGGAGCATTGGCTATTTCTGGGACTGCAGTGTTTATTAAGTAAATGTTGCTATATAAAGACAAGCAAAATTGAACAACAGAAGCAATAGTTAGCACACAAAAGTATAAAGCATGCTAACTCTCTTCATCCGCACACACGAGACACATCACATCAGGGCGGCACGGTAGCACAATGGTTAGCACTGCTGCTTCACAGCTCCAGGGACCTGGGTTCGATTCCCGGCTTGGGTCACTGTCTGTGTGGAGTTTGCACATTCTCCTCGTGTCTGCGTGGGTTTCCTCTGGGTGCTCCGGTTTCCTCCCACAGTCCAAAGATGTGCGGGTTAGGTTGATTGGCCAGGTTAAAAATTGCCCCTTAGAGTCCTGAGATACATAGGTTAAAGAGATTACCGGGTAAATATGTGGGGGTAGGGCCTGGGTGGGATTGTGGTCAGTGCAGACTCGATGGGCCGAAAGGCCACCTTCTGCACTGTAGGGTTTCTAAAAAAAAATCACATCGCCAATGCCTCTACTTTCTCAGATGACGAAGGAAATTTGGCATGTCAGCTACGACTCTCACCAACTTTTACAGATGCACCATAGAAAGTATTCTTTCTGGTTGTATCACAGCTTGGTATGGCTCCTGCTCTGCCCAAGACCGCAAGGAACTACAAAAGGTCGTGAATGTAGCCCAATCCATCACATACACCAGTCTCCCATCCATTGACTCTGTCTACACTTCCCATATGCAGCCAGCATAATTAAGGACCCCACACACCTCGGACATTCTCTCTTCCATCTTCTTCCGTCAGGAAAAAGATACAAAAGTCTGAGGTCACGTACCAACCGATGCAAGTTCTGCTTCTTCCCTGCTGCTGTCAGACTTTTGAATGGACCTACCTCGCATTGAGTTGATTTTTCTCTACACTCTAACTATGACTGTAACACTACATTCTGCACTGCCTCGTTTCCTTCTCTATGAACGGTATGCTTTGTCTGTACAGCACGCAAGAAACAATACTTTTCACTGTATGTTAATACATGTGACAATAATAAATCAAATCAAAATCACAAAAACCTGTTGGACACACTTATGTGCTCCAAAATAGTCTCCTGTTTCCATGACAACATGATGGGTGAGGTCAGCTATGATGGGACGACATTGAAACATTTAGATGGGGTCAAACAGGTTGTACTCAGACACAGACAGTCTTTGGCATCTTTGATGCTGGCATTGCCTTCAGGTGATCCATAGAGAGTGTCTGCTTACGCACCAGAACTGACGGAAAGCTGTTTAGCCTTGCTCACCCGAGATCCAAGGAAAAGGTACCCCTGGTCCTCATGAGACAGCTTTTCTACATTGATGAAGCCACACTAACATTCTATGCTGACGATCAGCTACAGTGGCAAATAGACAGGCACTCTCATGCTTGTAAAGAGTGTGGTTTGACCATCAGCATCAGGAAGACAAATGTCATGTTCCAGTATGTTGCCATTGATTATCAACAGCATCGATAATGCTCATTGCTAAGCCAATGACATCTAAGCTGGTTCAACCACATTCATCAGCTAGAGGATAGCAATTTATGGTGAATTGGACCTTGGGGCAGGAGCTGCTGGGTGTCTGTACCTCTACTACCTCTACTACAAGGAAATGCCAAATATGAAGATGGCAGATATTGGCACTGCCAACCGGGGAAGGTCACTGACAGCCATGACCTCCGCTGGCTCACTTTTTTCTTTACTTTTTGCACGGTATGTGGGCATTGCTGGTAAGGCCAGTATTTTCTGCTCCCTTGAGATATGGGGCTTGCAAGGGAGTAGTTAAGAGTCAACCACATCAACTCAAGAGCAGCTTCTTCCCAGATGCCATCAGACTTTTGAATGGACCTACCTTGCCTAGAGAAAGTTGATCTTTCTCTACACCCTAGCTATGACTGTAACACTACATTCTGCACTCTCTCTTTTCCTTCTCTATGTACAGTACGCTTTGTCCGTATAGTGGGCCTGATTTTACCAAAACTTCGCGCCCGTTTTCGGGCGCGAAATCGCGGTATGTTGGGCGTCGGGCCTTTAACGCGATCTGCACCCGATTCCGAGCAGATCGCGGCTTTACCGACACCCGATTCGGGCGCGGGTCCGGCCTGCGCCCGAATCAGGTGGCCCGGCGATTTAAATGCATTTGCATGTATTTAAATCAACTTAATGAACCGTGCGCCCAACTCTACCGCCAAATCCCACTTTACCGTCTTCTGGCCCGATCCGCGTCCGCGCTGTAACCGACCTGCAAAATAAAAGCCTGAAATCGCTGCTGCAGCCTCCGAAGAGCGGGGT